>NC_046296.1:1288000-2576000 GCF_004115265.2 Rhinolophus ferrumequinum | reverse complement strand
CCTGTTGATGGACATACGGGTTTTTCCCATTTATAGCTATTATGAATATGGCTACTGTGAACATTCTTGTGGACATATGTGTTTATTTTATTTTTGGGGTTCAATTCCTAGGACTAATCATAGGCATATATTTAATTTTTTAAGAAAGTGACAAATTGTTTTGCAAACTAATTGTACCATTTTTTATTCCCTCCAGTGACCTATGGGATTTCTGTTGCTCCACCTCCTCACCGATGGTTGATATTCTCAGGTTTCTTTTTACTTTAGTTATTTTAGAGGGTGTTAAATGAATCCTATTCTGGTTTAATTTGCAGTTCTCTGTTGATTAATGATGTTGAGCCTTTTTAACGCTTTTATTAGTCATTCATATATCTTGCAATGAAGGTAAAATCTTTTGCATATTTTAAAATTTTGTTGTTTCTCTTCATATTGTTGATGTATATAAATTACGTTATATTCTGGATACAAGTTCCTTTTCAAATAGACATAAAAGTGAGAATTTTTCCAGGCTTACCTACTCACATTTTTAATATTAATGAATGGTTTCATTGATTAGCAGACATATTTAATTTTGATGGCACACAATTTAACGATTTTTCTTACATGGTTAGTGTTTTCTGTGTCCCAGCCAAGTTTTGTTTTGCCTACCCCAAGTTCATGGAGATAGTCTCCTATGTATTTTTTATGAAAAAGTTACAGTTCCAGATTTTATGTTTAGCTCCATGATCCATTGTGAATTAGTACTTGTATGTAGAATTAGGTAAGGGTCAAGGTTCATTTTTTTCTTCCATAAAGATACCCTATTTTTCCAGCAATGTTTGTGAAAGACTTTTCTTTCCCATTGAATTGACATAGTGCCTTGGTCAAAAATCAACACACTATATATATAATTCTACTCTATTATTTTCCATTTATATGTTCATGCAAATATCACACTGTCAAGATTACTACTGCCTTACTGTAAAACTTCAAATTAGTGTAAGTCCTCTAACTTTCTTTTCAAGGCTGTCCTATTCTAGATTGTTTGCAGTTTCACATAAATTTTAGTAACAGCTTCTTAATTTCTTTGAAAATCCTTCCTGAGATTTAGATTGGGATTGCATGAAATATTTGGACTCTAAAACCTATAGCGTTTAAAGGTGTATGGACTCTATAAACTCCACAGTTTGTGGAGATTAGATACCTTAATAGTGAGTCTTCCAACCCTTAAAGGTGGTGTATTTTCCCAGTGACTTAGGTGTTTCATTTCTCTCAGCAGTATTTTGTAGATTTCATAGTAGATAGCTCATACATATTTCAAAGGATTCATACTTTGGTATTTGTTTTATGCTATTGTAAGTGGTATTTCTAACAAATTTCATTTTCAAAATTTCCATTAAGAATGTATAGAATTACAGCTGAGTTTTGTTTATTGACCTTGTATTCCATGGTCTTGTTAAACTCACTTATTTCCAGTACTTTATATATATATATATATATATATATATTTCAAAAGGTGAGCTACATAAAATTATATCCTCTGTCAAAACCAGTAGTTTTATTTCTTCTTTTCCAATCTTTCTGCCTTCTATTTTTATTTGTTTACTTAATACAAAATGATTGTCCTCGGCGAGAGCTGATATCCTCATCTTGTTCCCCATCTTAGGAAAAAACAAAGTGTTTCACTATTAATTATGGAGTTACCTGTAGGTTTCTTATAAATGTTCTTTACCAGATGAAGAAAGTTCCTTTGTAGTCTCAATTTTCCAAGCATTATTAATCAAGAAAGGGTGTTGACTTTTGTCAGATGCTTTTAAAATTTCATTTATTGAGATAATTGTATGATTTTGTCTTTTATTACTATAGTTATTGTATATTATACTATATTACTATTGTATATATTATATTTATCATATGATTAATTATTTTGATTGGATACAAAGAATGGAAATCACTGTCTCATTAAATCCCCTTTCCTGGTCAGCCACGATTTCATTCTTCATTTTTGTTTGAAGGATCCAATTACAGACCAGTCTAAAAATGTATCCTGAGTTCTACCACACTGTAGAAATTTAGAAACACACGTTCTCCTTTGGCCTCCTTTTCTTCTAAACACATTAAAGTCCCCATTCCACAGCTCTACGCCCCTCTCAAGAGCGAAACCCCAACAATGGAGAAACCCCCGTCCTTGAGGTTAATCAGAGGCCTCAGGACAGACCTGAGAGGCCTCAGTGCTTCTGACAGTGACCTCCCCCTCACCTCAGTTCACCGCAGGGACCGTTCTGTGTCTTTGGGACTCTTCCTTAGCTTCTTTCCTGTCCTCACCCTCCCCCAGCCTCTTCCCTTAAATGCAGATGTGGCCGCTCTGGCCCGCGCAGGTGACCGACTCCTCATCCTACTCTGGTGCACACCGCTCCGCGGCCTGAAGGGTGCGTCCGAGCCGCCCCAGCGCGCCTCCTCCCGGCCCGACAGCTCACAAGGCCACCACCCACCGCCCCGAAGTCCCGGGAACCGCGGCGCGTCCCCCGGGGCAAGGTCAAAGCGTCGGATTTTTCAGCTGTGCCGTCGCCACCGCGATCCAGTCGCTCTCCGAACTCGTGGGCCGGCGCCGGGATAGAGGAGCAGATATATCCCGACTCGAGCACTCCAGCCCGGGAGCACCCCAGCCCCGGAGCATCCCCGCCCCGGAGCACCTTCACAGTGGGGGGTCTTCACGACCAGGAACAAACCCTAGACGAGCAACATTCTGGATTGGAGCGTTCCCCGACCTGGAGCATCCTACGTGGAGGACGCTACGCGGTACCCGGCGCAACACCCCACCCGCTCTTTCGCCAGCCGAGTTTCCAGCCTGCTGCTAACAGACGCCTTTCCTTTCTTATTACTTTCTGTTCTTTTTCTTTGTTCAGTCTTCTCTACTTGCCTTATCTCTTTAATCACACTTGCCGCTCCTCTCTTTCGTTTCTTTTTTCGCAGTGCTAGGGAAGCAGCCTGTTGCTGTTTGCCACCTGCTTTCTGAACTGTGTCCCCCATCGCCTCAGTGTGAAGGAGGGACAGCCGGCCCCGCCCCAGCCTCCGCGACACCAGTCTGAAGGTAAGGACAGCGCGGGGGTGCTGCCATCTGTACCCCTCTTCCCCCCCCCTCCCCGCTCTCTGCCATCTGCCCAGGGGCAGGGGGCAGCTCACACTTACCTGGCAGGAACTGTCTCTCTCTATGTATATACCTATATTTATATATCCGTGTATATATAATTTTAAATATCACTTATTGATGTGTGTACAGACATACACACACCCGTGAATAATGGTGAGACAGCATCGTCAACTTCCCCTGAGAGTATTGTTTTAGATGTTAAAACATTCCCCCTTTTTTCTCTTTTCTGGAAAAGCGGGAACAGCTCAAATAAGTGATAATTTTCATTTATTAAGTACTAACTTTGTGTCTAACACTGTGTACAAAACATTTGCATGCATTATTTTCATTTGATCTTCCTACAGCCTGAATAAAAAGAGGTGAATCAAGGCACAGAGAGGTTCTGTAATTTATCCAAGGGCATCCAGCTACTAAGTCATAGATCCCAGATTCACACCTAAATTTTCCTGATTCTAAAACCTTTATCTTTAATCCATGGTGCCTTTAGTGATTAGAGCCCTGGCAGTGCACATAGCAGCGATGAGACAAGTTCATGACTGGGCCATCTCAGGCAGATAGACAGCGGATGATTATGTTCATTTTACCGTCTTCCCTTGCTCATTCTTGGGACCTGGGCAAATACCTATTTGGTGCTATGCAGTGCTGGGATCTGGGGCACACTTCTCAACCCAGGGCTTTGGATGGACTGTGAGGGTATAAATTTGGTAGAAAACTGGGTTTGTGCACGTGCTGCCACAGTGTGACACTCTCCCCCAGCACAAAACCACATACAAAGGCTCTGGACAGCTGGTCTAGGAACAGAGTAGAAAGGCAGGGTCCCTACCTCAGGGAAGTCACCAGAGAGTGGAGTAATGGGACCGCTCATGGTGTAGGCTTGGACAAAGACTGTTGGGAGCAGTGGCAGCTGGGAGCTTCTTTGAGATGGCAACCATTGAGCCAAGCTGCAGGGACTGCAGGGAACCTGGCAGCTAGGAGAAATGCATCCAGATAACAACAGACAATTGTGTGGCCAGCACTATGAGATGGAAATGGCTCTCCTGGTCTGGCAGATGAGAAACATAATTCAACATAAGTTCTTTGCTCCTTAGAGTGGAAGTGTATGCGTGTGCATGCACATGTATGTATGTGCACATGTGTGTGTGTCCAAGGTCATTTTTCCTCTTTGCCTTTGGTTGTTTTAACAGCTCAAAGGCTGAGTGAAATACTTATGCATCAACCAATGTAGAGAAAGAATTATGGTTTTTTAAAAAGATCACTGGTGTTATGATTTTTATCAAGACAGTTTATCTGAGGAGGTGCTCAATTGTATTCCCTTCATAAGAATGATTTACACTGAGGCAACTTACATCCATTTTTGTGTCACTGAAACTCTCTACAATCTGGACTTGACCATTTCGCCTGGTCGGGGCTCAGGTGCTCTATCAAATAGAACTTCGAAGTAGCTTAGCAACTATGGGTTTCTGTGCATTATTCTTTCTAGAGAATGGTAATGTTGCTCAGAACCGGGGTTTATACAGAGGGCAGCGGGGAAGAACCAGGAGATGACTGTTGGGACACTGGAGGGCCATTGGACTGCACCACCTCGGGGGTCCAAGCTGACCCTCACCCTGGGCATACACTTTTTAGAAGAGTCCCTTTCGTATTTAGAGGAAACTTTTTGCCATTGGGTGATTTAGGGGCAGTTTATGAGTGTTCTGTGTGTGTGTTTGTATGTGTGTATGTACATACATATATACTTACATACATACACATACATGTACTTATATATACATACACATATGCACATATTTAATATATATATATAAAGTATTATTAAATATATATTAAGGTATATTAAATTTAATTTTAGAAATACAAGTAAGTCCTCAGTATCAGTGTCTGCCTGCCTTGACCGCGTATTATTATAGAAGTGTCACCTGAAGTGTTTTTACAAGTCAGGATGCCCAGGCTGTACTCCAGATATCTGAGTGGAACCAGGTCGCATTTTTTTCCCCAGCTCAGGTGAGAATGCGTGCCCTAGACTTCACATCAGTTGTTAAAACATACTTTTCAAGATGTCATGATTTAAGAAGCATTTCACAGGTAGAAGATTATGCAGATACATTCAGTGGATCAGAGGCTCACATAAGACTCCCAAGTGTATATATTTTATGAAATTAATGCATTCATTAATTCAGCAAATAAACAAGCAAACAAACCTAAAGTGATAGTGTGGCAGTTAGTGATAAGTGCTATAAATAGAAAGCCAAGCAAGGTGGGAGAGTAAAGTAGGGTGTGTGTGAGTGAGTGTGTGTGTGTGTGTGTGTGTGTGCATGCACAGATGTTGGTGTGTATTTATGCTGTGTTAGATTTTGTTAGTTTTTTTTTATAGAGTGCTCAGAGAGGAACTGTACATTATAATTATGATATCAACAAACTGTAAAGGAAAGACAGGAGTGTTTAATCATAGAAAAATGATTAGCAGTTATTTGGGAAAAATAAGTTTGACCATATCTTCATATCAAACAAGGAAGTTATGTGGGGAATGAGTGGGGAAAAATTAAACGTAAAAAAAAAAAATGTAAAAATAAAAATCTAAGTTATAGACAAAGGAATGTTCTAAATGTTTAAATAATGGAAAAATTACAAGGCAAAACAATGATAGGTTTTAGTGCATAAATATAAAATTGTCCATATGTTAAAACATCAAAAGAGGAACTAAAAGGTAAACTAAACAAGTTGGAAAAAACACTAAACATCTAAAAACTGGGCAAAAGACATAAAAAGATTGTTCATAAACATGGAAAGAAAATAGCTAAAAAAGTACATGATTAATACTTTGCCTTCTTTATACCAGCTGAAATGCAGATTTAAAAAACCATGAGATATCATTGTACTAATTTAAATGCCTAATTAGATTTAGAAAATGAGACTGCTCAGTGCTTATGTGGGTGTGACAGGTGGATATTATCTTGTACTGTTGAGGGAGTATGATTATTACAACATTTCTGGAATGCTGTTTGGCAGTTTGCATTTGTCATGTTTAAAATGTATTCTTTGATTCATAGATATACTGCCATGTAACAGCACCAGGAAAATAAGTGATGTAGATACACAATAATATCTAACCTTTAAGTGACATTTATTTTTCACCAGATACTTTGCAGTAGTAATTCATGTAACCTTCACACCATCTCTGGGAGGTGGTATTGTTATTCCCTTTCATGGAAAAAGAAATTGAACAGAAAGGGTAAGTGACTTGCCCAGCATTACTCAGCTGGTAAAGAAGAGAGTAACAATTTCAATCCAGCCAGTCTGGCACCAGATGCCATGCTCCAAAAACTGATCCATACTGCCTTACACAAGAAGATAGTCATGGAGTTATTTTATAATAAAACACATCTTGTAAATTATAATATACACATATGAAGGAATATTATGTGGCGATCAAAATGATGTTGACAAAGAGATTTTTGTGACACAAGAAAAAGCTCATTTATTAAGTGGAGAATGCAGGATATGACATCATTTAAACATCATCATAATTATTTGAAAATACATAGAAAAAGTACAAAAAACATGCTAGAGTATTATGCATGTTGAGTTCATTTTCTTCTTTTTAATCTTCATTTTATAAAGGTACTATAATGGGTATGTATTACTTTAGAAATCAGGAAAGTTTTATAAGAGAAAGAAAGGGAAGCATAAAGAAATTTTAAAATTATGTAAAGGCAAAAAAATGATATTGACATCAAACATAACACTGAAAAAAGCCCCCCAAATTTCTCCATGTAGGAAATTTAATATTTGTATCCTCCCATATATTTTTTTATTATTAGGGTATCAATGGCATTTCTCATAATACCTTTTCTTTTGGAAGTGAGTTCCATTATTTAATATCAATGTTTTAAATTCACATTAAGTACATTAAAAATGTTATGTAAACACATACATAGAGTGGTGCAAATATCAGCTAATTTGTATACTGGAATCTTAACATGTTTCATATTGAAAGTCAGAGCTGACTCATCAAAATGCTGCATTATCTCATAATAACTTCATCTCTTACTAGACCATGAAAATTAAAAAAAAAAAAAACCCAAACAACAGTGCTCTTTACAAGGCTGTGTCAACTTTAACCAGAGGAAATAACACTGTTCATTCTACCCCAGATAAGAGAATAGATAGTTATAATAAAGTGTGGGTGTGCGTGCAGACTGGAGGTTGGTTTCAAACCATTAGAAATATTCTAATTTGGTTACATCAGTTGGTACTTTCCATACATACTTACCCCTCTTGTCTTTACATTATTGATTATTATCTCTTGGAAATTACGTCAAACGCTTGGTGATGGTGTTAATAGGATCAATGTGAATGGTTTGGCAGCTTCGCCGTTAAACTTTGTCCAGGATTTGGGCATTAAAAGTCTTTTTTTGTTGTTAGTGTGGGAGGTGAGTGGTAACTGATGAAAGAATTATTTGAGACTGAGAGGCTACCCAGGCAGTCTTCATAAACATTAGGCAGTCTCCATAAACATTCACCCAGGCAGTCTTCTTAAATATTAGCTTGTTTAGCCATTCCGTAATTTGGGAGAGAAGCCTTCTTACCATCTCCATTTTGGTAAAGAGCAAGCAAGCTCTGAGACTTTCAAGTAAATTTCCCAAGGTTGTACAGCTTGTCGAGGCTAAGCTGGAATGCCAACCCAGATATGTGTGCCCCAGAAGCCAAGCTCTTTCCATGATAATGTGTTTCCTCTATCCAGTAAAGCTAGGTATGTGGTATACAAGGAATGTGGGATTGTTTATGAAGTATTCAGACTCAGTGTATGATCCCCAATACACTGTGCCCCCTTTTCTGTCCCCCAAAGTTATAATTAGTAGGACAGAAGTTGGGTTGGAGTAAGATCGAAGTTAGTATAGAGTAGGTGTCTGTCTGGAGTGCATGCAATCCACTTTGTCTCTCCATTTCCCTAAGAACACAGGTGGACATGTGAGGGCAGAAACATACACACATATCCACGCACCTATGACCCATTAACAAGTTTTCATGAGCACTTACTATGTGCTAAGCATGGTGCTGGACTTCAGTGATACGGTGATGGGCAAGACTTAGTTCCTAACTTATGAAACACAGGTTCTGAAGAAGGAAGATGGGTATTTTAAAATTCAACCCACAAATAAAGATCTAATTACAAATTGTGATGAACATGTTGGTGTGGTGAGAGAACAAAGCAGCTGGAATACAGACACACACATACACACACACACACACACACACACACACACACACACACACACACTCCTACAGGGGCAGAACTGCCATATATATCTCAGTATGTCAGACTGTCCATGCATAGAATAGTAGATTTTCTAGAAATGTTGTCCTCAACTTTGACCTTGTAAGCAACTTTCAGTAGACCAGGCCTAAAATACCTAAGGCTCTCTTGTAAAGAAAATTGCATTTTAGGCATTTCTTCTGGATTCCAAAATTCATTGCCTGAAAATGTTTATTGTTTTATGTGACTGAAAGTTCTGAGAAGAACTGGTGACTAATTAAAGGATATGAAAATATCCTGGGCCCATTTTTTAAAAGTCTGTGTGCCAGAGATGTTTTAAAACCTCCTTTATAAGACAGGTAAGCTTTTGTTTGAAAGTTGTAGCTGAACCTGCCATATTCTGTTTTCCAGAAAAGCTTTTTGAAAGCAGAATTCTAAACATGCATTGTGGACAACTACCCTTGACATTTTTGGTTCTTATATTTGTAAGCACCTCAGGTAAGTAATAATAATAGTTACTCACAAACATGGGAGTATAGAAGGAGTATCAAGATTTTGCTTTTTTTTTTTTTTAAGATTTTATTGGGGAAAGGGAACAGGACTTTGTTGGGGAACAGCGTGTACTTCCAGGCCTTTTTTCCAAGTCAAGTTGTTGTCCTTTTAGTCTTAGTTTTGGAGGGCGCAGCTCAGCTCCAGGTCCAGTTGCCATTTCTAGTTGCAGGGGGCGCAGTCCACCATCCCTTGCGGGAGTCGAACTGGCAACCTTGTGGTTGAGAGCCCACTGGCCCATGTGGGAATCGAACCGGCAGCCTTCGGAGTTAGGAGCATGGAGCTCTAACCTCCTCAGCCACCGGGCCAGCCCAAGATTTTGCTTTTCTATGTGGAGGTAGCTACTGAAGATGCTGAATTTATTAAAATTAGTGATTTTACTTTTACTTTAGAAAGTTGCCAAATCTTTGGTGTTTCTGGCATAGAGAACAAAAATTCATAGGAATGGGAACAAATAAATAATTACGTGGGATTACTGAAAAGGAAAAGATTTAGCCTCTGAGTTTATGGAGAGAGACCAGGATGTGAAAACTTGTATCCTGAAATAAATTACATTTATCTGAGAGGAAAATCTGTTTCATGTTGTTGGAAGCCAAGTAGGTTACAGCTATCTTTATTATTGATTTTTAGAGAGTTTTACACATGTTATCTCCTTCCCAAAATGAAGGCAAAGATCCATCTCATTGTTTAGAGAATGAAGAAAATGAGTGGGGATATCTTACAGATCTTAAAGAAAATATTAGAGTTAGAGAGACTACATATAAAAGACACGTCTTAGACTAGGGAAGACAAGAGGCCTTATATCAGCTGTCGATTACCGATTTTAATTTACTAACAGTGACTGCTTGACGATTTTTATTGGGAAAGATTCTGAGGCCAAAACAGGATTATTTGGAGAAGAGTTCCATGATGGATTAGTAAGGTTTTCCTTAGGCTTTAGAAGAGAAGGTGGGGGCACAAATATTGATTTGCCCTGATCTGGGATCTAGGAGAAGGAAACACATGAGCTCATATCCCCTACTTTGAGAATGGCTGCTGAAGGGGTAGTGAAGTTCAGTTATTGATACTTTCAAACAATACTGGTCCAACTGGGCGGTATATTTGTATAAGTGGATCTATGTATTGTTGAGATCCATAAATGCTATACTCCTCCAATATTAAAGGAAGGGGGTAGATCTGCTCTTCTTGATACCAAGTGATCTGTTAGAAACTGCTGAGTAGAAAAGCGAGGTACAGGGCCCCCCACTCTGTAGACATACACTAATAACCCTGCTCCCAGGTTACCATGAAACCATGTTTCAGGCTCAAAAACCGCCATGCAGTCTGCTCGGTTAGGTTGCTCCCTGTCCTTTGGTATTTGAAGAGCACCTTCCCTGAAGGGTTCGCTCTAGGCAGATGTAACAATATTCTACATGGAGGATTCATTTAACCCAGTTGAAATTACATGATGACATCCCATTATTGTCCAAACTCAAGACAATTTCTGTAAGAATGGAAGTGCCTCTTCTGGAGGGTGGGGGTTGGAGTGGGGGGTGGTCCATATGCCTTGAACTCCACTCATTTCTCCAATCAAAAACCGTTTTTAATCAACAAAGGCTGTAGTGTTAAACATAAGGGTCTATATTGGAAGCCATTAGCTGCCTGGGAAATGCGAACTTTCAACTAACCACCATGCATCCCTAGACAGTATGTATTCCAGGTTTCTCCATATGGTGACTAGCCCAAAGAGGAATACATGCATATATATATATATATATATATATATATATATATATATATATATATGTATGCTTATATCACAACACAGGCTTGGGTGTTTATAGGAGTTTTTTAAAGATTGGCCAAAATCTGGAAATAACCCAAATGTTCAACACCAATAAGAGGGATAAATTGTCAATTGCCAACACAAATGGAGACTTTATAAGTATGAAAAAAAAGATCGAGTCCATGCTATATGCAGCCACGTGGATGCCAATTCTAGACATAATAACATACAAAAGAATCCAGACACAACGGGCACGCATCCTATTACTTGCACACTTTTTTATACATATCTCTAAAACAGGAAAATAAATTAAGCTGTTAATAGCCTGCCATTCTTTTTGGTGTCAATCAAAACTAACGCCCATATTTTCACATGCATCACACCTTCTGTGCAGAAGTACCGGTGTGTAAAGTAGAGATTCTATAACAAGCACCACACACAAGGTGCTTCATTAACTCTTGTGCTTTGAGGTAGGTTTGGCATTCATGTTTTCAAAGAATGCTTCCACCATTTGAGCCACTTCGTCTTTACAATGTGTTTAGCAAGAATGAATTAAAAAGGGCCGGCCCGGTGACTCAGGCGGTTGGAGCTCTGTGCTCCTAACGCCAAAGGTAGCCTGTTCGATTCCCACATGGGGCAGTGGGCTCTCAACCACAAGGTTGTCAATTCGACTCCTTGACTCCCACAAGGGATGGTGGGCAGCGCCCCCTGCAACTAAGATTGAACACGGCACCTTGAGATGAGCTGCCACTGAGCTCCCGGATGGCTCAGTTGGTTGGAGTGCGTCCTCTCAACCACAAGGTTGCCGGTTCGACTCCTGTAGATGGTGGACTGTGTCCCCTGCAACTAACAATGGCAACTGGACCTGGAGCTGAACTGCGCCCTCCACAACTAAGACTGAAAGGACAGCAACTTGACTTGGAAAAAATCCTGGAAGTACACACTGTTTCCCAATAGAGTCCTTAAAAAAAAAAAAGAATGAACTAAAACCAGGCTGTTGCTTTGAGACATACACCCTAACTATAGAAAGGGCATTTCCTCCATGCCCTCAGAGAAATGCTCTACTCAACTGGAGGATTCTCATTCTCAGAATGAGGTTAAAGGGGACCCTGGAACCACCCAAGGACAGGATATGGGAAAGGTGCCGTCATTTATGCCGACTTGGAACTATCAGAAGTGCAAAAGAGGGGTAATGACGAACCTGTGTAACTGAAAGGACCAGATAAACTTCCAAATCCAGAGTCTCTGGGTTAGTTAAGGAGGGAGGAAGAAGGGAGGGATGGAGGGAGAGCATGAGGGCTCCTGCTAACTCCAAAGGGGGAAGTGACAGACACCCAGATTTAGAATTGATATGTTAATCAATTCTTGATAACCCATGTGCCGAACTAGAGATGTAATGAATTTACATGCACTCTAAGCTCCATAAGAGCACCTTGAACCATCCACACACATGCCTGGGGAATGGATGACTAAGTAAACTGGTTGAGAGCAAAATAGGTGAGACTTGTGATGATGCAAGTGAAAATCTCTGAGCTCTCTTGGTTTCTTGTGTTCTTTTCCTTGGAGACTCCTCAGCTGGGGTGTTTATGGGAAGGTGTGGCAACACTGTGACTTCCGCAGCTTTCCTTATGAGGAAGTTGTCATGTGTAACCTTTTCTTTTAAAAGGTTACACTACATTTAACTGTTCTAGCTATGGTAGGTTAAGTTCTGGTACCCTCCTGTTTGGGAGACGCTGTTAGAAGATTTGTCCTCATTTGTGTTCTGAAAGTGCCTTAGTGTGAGAAAATGACATTTGCCATTCTGTTTTTGATTTTTTTTCTTTTACTGTGCTTATCTTTTGAAGAAACCTGTTCGCTACTTGACAACATATTTGTACTTGAAGGGGAACATTTCTATCTGAAATATTGCTCATTGAATGATGAGCATGAGAATGAAACAGCCACCATAAAATGGTTCAAAGACACTGGATCACAAGGACGTGTTGAGCTAAGCTCAAACAGTTCTTCCAGAATTACTTTCCATGATTATGTTTTGGACTTTTGGCCAGTTGAGTTGGATGACAGTGGATCTTACTTTTTCCAAATGGGGTGAGTATACCTTCGCTTTGTGTTAGTATATTTTATGGCACTCCTGGACTCTGTTTAGCAAATTAAATATACAGTAATCTGAAAGGTCAGATAATCCATGCATTTTTCTCTCCCTTACTCTTCCTTCAACATGAAATAGGTACTTCACTATTGAAAAATTAAATTAAATACTGCCCCTGTGTTTGTGTTCTTAGTGATCTTAGTGAAATGAAGATTATCTTATATGATTTCCTTTTAGGGAATTCTTGCTAAAGATAAGTAAAGACTGAATAAAATTCATTCTAATATTCAGCAGTTCCTGTTGTCTGTGTGGCATCCTCAGGCTGGGGAGTAGGTTGGGAACTGGTGTAGTCCAGGTTTCAGGGGTTTTCTGAGAAGCAGATGGCAGTACCAGTGAGTGATTTGTGTGTGGCAACCCTCACAAACATATCACCTGGGACCGTAAGAGAAGGGAGCACAGAAGGGACTTGACACAGCCGTCTCATGACGTAACCCGAGCCTGCCAGGATGCTCAGAATCAGAAAAATTCTAGGAAGGAGAACCAACTGAATGTAGCCAACTGAGTAACCAACAATTATTATAGTGCTTCCTTCTCTTTATACTTTATTTGGTGAGATGGAAAAGGAATTATCTATACGATGAACTGTTGGTGAGAACATCTGGTACATTTGTGATGTCCTTATGCATGTATGTCTGTATGCATGCATGTATTTTTATAGAGACTTGATACTGACATGTAGAAAATTGCTCAGGGTGAGGGGAGTGGCAGCAGTGCCAAATGCAGTAGAATTCTTGCATGAACGCCTCTGGAGTGTGTCCTGACCATTATCTACAGTGCTGTTGAAAGCAGAGTGAGATATCACAGTGACACCTCAATATCACTTCTGTGGTTTTGCACAAGATGAGATCATTTTGGTTTGTTTTCATACATAGGCACTCCCAGGAGTCAGAAAGAAATTCAAGAACTCTTTTTTTTTTAACCGATGGATTTTATGTGACCTCTTAAAAGAGATGATTCCAGAAATGGGTTACCACTGAGTCTTTTCACAGTAAGGTAGAAGGAATACTCACAAATGGGGTAGAGAAAAAAGAACATCTCTCTAATCCTGATTGAATAAAGGCATGACTTAAATGAACAAAGTCTTCTGGACAGGGCTGTAGGAGTAGATTGCGGGGAAGAACCAGTCATCAGCAAAGTCACTTGCAGACAGAGAGGGATAGAGGGCACTAACCATCTCTTGTATGGAAGAGGGAGAACACAGCCTGGGTTAGGAAGAAAAGTGGGATCATCAGATAGAGGTAGGATGTCAGAGAGGCATGGAGAGACAAGGCAGGAAGAGGTTGGGAGAGATCGAAGAAAATGAGGCGGCTCACAGCGGCTGTGGTCATGACCTCTGAAGGGTGTTGGAAGTTGATGGGTAACGTGAGACCAAAGTGATAGTGGGAGGCGCCCCCTTGGCAATGGTATTGAAAATAAATGGGAGCCTACATGGGAGCCTTGAAGATAAAGACTTATTCAAGTATAGTGCGACCTGTGAACAGGATCCTGTGTTTGCCACGGAGGCGTGTGTGTGTGTGTGTGTGTGTGTGTGTGTGTGTGTACACGTGTGTGCATGTGTGCACCACCTCAGGTGAGTGAGGCTTTGTGGTTTCATGTGGCATGTCAATGACCAGACTCTCCTCCTGGAATTGTCTGCTTAGCACTACATCCTTTAATTTTTAAGAAGTCTATTGCAAATAACCAAATGCCTCTGGAGACTAGTACTCTAATCCTACAGTGAAAATCACTTGGTTAGATCAAATTTTAACTGAGAAGTCCCCTAAGAAGGGAGAGGATGCAGGGGACAGTTTTTGATAATGGAGGTGAAGAAATGAAGGTAGAGAGCAAAGCACATTGCAGAAATCCTACAATCAGGTTCCAGGTTGACAAGCAGCAAGGTTGGCTTAGTAAGGGACCTCAGAGGCGTGCACTAGAGTTTCTTAAATCCTTCTGTGTATGGCCAGGAGTTGTCTTGCACCCTGGATGGGCTGGCCCTGAAGGGGGTGTTGATGGTCACAGCTTTGGGCCCGTTGGCCTCAGCATCACAGCAGCCTCTGAGCACCTTGTGGTACACAGTGGGTACCTGTTTCAGCATTCTGGTGCAGTGCCTTGGACGTGAAGGTATCCCACCAGTCAGTATCTGTTCAGTGTTACGAGCTGAGGATTGCAGAAATAGAGAACAATATGGACTGATAAAATGACAATACAAGGTCAGACAATTAAGTTCACAAACTCATCCTAGGAAACATGCTACATCCTTCATTGCTGAATATCACTAGGGTCACCTTTGAAGTACGTCCTTGGGAAGCTGTGCACCGATGCCAGCACCTGGTCCACCCTTCAAAGCCATTTTGGAACTCTTTTTCTGGAATGGCCATCAGGGCTGTCATCCTATTACACTTGATGTTCTGAATGTCATCAAAATGTCTTCCTTTCAATATTTCCTTTATTTTTGGGTAAAGAAAGAAGTCACTGGAAGGCAGATCAGGTGAGTAGGGAGGGTGTTCCAATACAGTTATTTGTTGACTGGCTAAAAACTCCCTCACAGACAGTGCCGTGTGAGCTGGTACATTGTCGTGATGCAAGAGCCCTGAATTGTTGGTGAAAAGTTCAGGTCATCTAACTTTTTCACGCAGCCTTTTCAGCACTTCCAAATAGTAAACTTGGTTAACTGTTTGTCCCATTGGTACACATTCATAATAAATAATCCCTGTGACATCAAAAAAGGTTAGCAACATTATTGCAACAAGTTCGTGAACTTAATTGTGAACTTATGCGTGCATCTTATTCCTTGTAAACAATTTGACAGAGAGACTGGAAAATATATCTCTGTCCAGTACAGTGAGGCTGAAGTCAGGGAAATATTACAAAAATGCTGGAGAAGAGGATGCCGCCAATGGGATTCTGAATCCTTTCCAAGGGCCATGTAGCTCGATGACGTTTCATGGTCACTGACCCAGTATTTTGAACCTTTCGGATAGCCTGCCACCACCTGCTCTGGCCAATCTTGTATAAATTCAAACTGAGGGGAAGGGACAGATTCACATCGATTGAGATAACACAGTTTTGTGCAAAGTACTCCTGGTCCTTAGGGTCAAACAATTGTGGGTGTGCATCCTGGTCCCATCACTTGCCAGGTGTATGACTTGGGCAAGTTATTTAACTTAGCCTGAAGTTTAGCTTTCACCTAACGTAAGGAAAACAGTCATCTCCACTGCAAACAATACACACTACCTGGAACTCAGTGAACGCTAGTCTTGCATCCGATTATAGAGTTAAAGGGGAATTAGAAGAGCCAATGGTAGGTACAAATTTATCAGACACAGAGGACAACTTAACAACACATATTGGTTGTATTTGGTATTTGAATACAACATCCTGGTTGCAACATTTTACTTTTAAAAGTTTCTTTTTAAAAGCCCTCTTAAATGTTTTTTCTCTTCTAGATTTCAAAGTTCTTTTTTCTCAATTAGTTTATTGGGGTGACAATTGTCGGTAAAATTACATAGGTTTCAGGTGTACAATTCTGTAATACATCATCTATATATCACAGTGTGTGTTCACCACCCAGAGTCAGTTCTTCCATCACCATATATTTGTTCCCTTTTACCCTCATCTACTACCCCTTCCCCTCTGGTAACCGCTAAACTATTGTCTGTGTCTATGAATTTTTGTTTCTTCATTTGTTTGTCTTGTTCCTTTGTTTCTTTCAGTTTTATATACCACATATGAGTGAAATCACATGGTTCTTGACTTTTTCTATCTGACTTTTTTTGCTTAGCATAATAATCTCAAGATTCGTCCATGTTGTCGCAAATGACATTATTTCATCAGCAGAATAGTATTCCATTGTGTATATATACCACATCTTCTTTATACAATCATCTATCGAAGGACACTTTGGTTGTTTCCATATCTTGGCCACCGTAAATAAAGCTGTGATGAATATAGGAGCACATGTATCTTTACGGATAAATGTTTTCAGATTTTTGGGTATATGACCAGGAGAGGGATTGCTAGGTCACATGGTAATTCTATTCTTAATTTTTTGAGGAACCTCCACACTGCCTTCCATAGCGGCTGCTCCATTCTGTGTTCCCACCAACAGTGAATGAGGGTTCCTTTTTCTCCACAGCCTCTCCAACACTTGTCATTATTTGTCTTGCTGATTTCTAATTTCTAATCAGCAGGAGCGACAACCATACTATCTATGCAAAGTAACTTTTGCTCAGGAAGGCACTTGAAGTACTGATAAGGTAGGCTGAGGGCAACCCCCCTAGACTTTGGTTTATGCAACAGTAAGAAGAGAATTGGAATTAAATGCCCTGAGAAATACAGACACCCAGAGAGCAAGTTCAGGGGTTTGTTCCTGAAATCACCGCCACGCTCCTATCCCGGGTTAAGAATCTTCTTTGAATTTGTCCATCTCCAAAAATCTTTGAAGTCTTAAACATTTCTGTCTTGAAATCCATAATTTATAGTCTACAGTAGGGTGTGTGTGTGTGTGTGTGTGTGTGTGTGTGTGTGTGTGTGTGTGACAGCACAGGTTTTTCTCTTTCACTGCCTTCTACCCCATCCCATGACAGTTGCTAAATTTCTTGCTACACTGAACCAAAAAGGGGTTTAAGCATCAATGAATGAGTCACTTTATACAAAAAGAAGAAGAAAAAATTGTTGGATTGGTTACTGAAAGGTGGTATTTGCAAAGTCCCTGTACTAATTATAAAATATCTGTAAACCTTTATTTTATAGAAACACTACTTTTAAATGGAAATTAACTGTCATCAAAAGAAATAAACACAGCTGTTTTTCTAAAAACCACGTAATTAGTCTTAATGTGAGTGTTAAACATTTGCTGAACGTGAACTGTGAAAATCATTTCTCTGGAAAACTGGTCAACAGAATAACATGGTATAAGGTAACGCTTTTAACTTAAGACTTAGTAGAAAATACAGAATCCCAAAATGAGGGTCTGGTGGCTGTGGAGCATTTTGTTCTCGTGACATACGAGCTGTGTGTGCCCCCAGGGCTCAGCTGGCCTCTGAGCTGGGTGGCTTCCGGAGTTGCTGTAATGATCTCTTACACATAAGTCATGGAGCACAGTTCCTTCCTGTTTTAATGTTCAATACATGATAATGTATTCCTCTCTCTTGCCTTTCCTTCATTTTCCTTCTTGGTTAATAAAGCAATTTTGAGGAATACTAGTTTAAGAATTTTCATGTTCTTTTGCCACACAGGCTTACAATTTAAAATTCTATTGTCAATATATTTTTCTGCATATACAAGTTTATTTTAGAAAATTGGAAGATGGAAAAATGAATAATGAAGATAGCAGAAATCACTTATAATCCCACCAGCCAGAGACTTTGGTTTTTCTTTTTTCCTGTGTAAACATCTACTTTTAAAAAGTGGTATTTTTTTAATGGCTTGTATTTTTCCACTAAAAATTATATTGTGATTATTCCTCCACATCTTTAAACATTCTTGCAGACGTGGGATTCCATTGTATATATACCTGTATCTGACTAACTACTTGTTACTGGACATTCATTAGTTTCTACTTTTCACTATTATTTATAAGGCCAAAATAAATATTATCCCCATAAATCCTAGGGTGTATATATGATTTTACCTTCTAACCAGATCCCTAAAAGTTGAATTATTGGATCAAGGGCTATGAGCATGTTTATGGTTTTTAATCCACATTATCAAATGCTTCTCCAAGGGTTAGGCCAGTTTGAAACCTTCTTTCCTCACATGGCCACTACACTGGGAAGGAATACTCTAGATATTTAAAAATCTGACATGCAAAATTTCTGTAACTCTTAGTAGTTTCTTTTTCTACATTTTTTCTCTTGATAATAAGTTAAACTTTTCTAATTATTTTCGCATCTTACTTTTAGTATCACTTTTTTTGTGGATCATCTGCTCTCTTTGTCTATTTTCTTCAGTTGGTGTACCTTCTACTTGAGTTGTAAGAGCTCTTTTAGGCAATACTATAGAGATCATATATACACACGTATATGTATACTCCCATGTATATTATATATATGTATGCATATAAACACACCCATGGACTGGTATGTTATATATACACATGCATATATATACTCCCATGTAGTATGTTATACTGGAGGTGCCAAAAAATGTATACAAGTGGACACTGGTCAACGTTGCTCAAGCAGTAGTTCGCCATAATCACAAGTGTATGGATGCTGACGGTAACCACTTTGAGCTCCTCTTGTAATTGCAGAACTCAAATATGACTTGTATTCATCTTTTGTTATGGGTATATATTGAGAATTACAATTTTAATACTGTTTTCCTTTCTTAAAATGTGTGCATATTTTTTTTGGTACCCTCTGTATATACACAGGCATATATACACTCATATGTGTATTGTATATACACACATATATACACTCATGTGTATATTACATATACACATGCATATACACACTCCCATGTACATATATAATATACACACACATATAAACATAGTATACCTACACACACACAACAGCAATTGTATTATTTCCATAGAAGAACAAACTTGAAAAACGTGACTCAGTCATGGAAACATTGAAGAGCCATGAGAGAGGTTGATTTGAACAGAAGACCATGGAAAAATTGAAGCCCTATGATAATTTCCCAGAAACTTTTGTTTGGCCCTTTTGCTCGGACACCGTTTACTTGTGATTTTTCAGAGAGAGCTCGTATGCAAAATGTTGTCTAAACATCTGAGTCAGTGCTGAGGTCACTTGACTTCATTTCCTGTCAAATGTGCAAATGCTCTACAGCACATAGAAATCCGAGATTCAGTATACTAGGTTTTAAGAAATCCCAACATGCAGATAGTAAATTTAGAAAATAAATGTATTGAGGATGTTTTAACTAGGCAGTTAACTGCAGGGCTAAGTATTCTAAACTGTTTACAGATCATGACCTACCTGAGGGGCGGGGAGAAAGGAAACTAAGTCAGTAAACGATTGATTGAAAAAAATGATATTTTAATCTGCCTTGGAAACAATTAGTTGGGGTTTATAAAAATGTGGTGTATAATACAGAAACAATTTATTGCTGTGAGGTACACATGTGGGTGCTTCACAGGCCCTTTCCAAGCACCTTTGGGCCTAGCCCCAGTTGCCACCAGCTTTGGCAGCTTTGAGAGAGAAGTCTGCAGGGAGTAGGTTTCCCTTGTTCGGTGTTTGCAGGAACTGGCACGTCGTCAGGGTTAGCAATTTAGTTCCCATTTTCCGCATCTGGTTCTAAGATTGTTTCCTTACCTGTCTATGGATGACTGATGGCTGGATTGGAGAAGGAGGCTTTCTTATTGTTATTCATTCCTGTGACCTGTATGGAAATTTGTGACAGAGAGACATGTTTGTATGTGCCTATAGATTTGTATATTCTTGATGCATTTCAGTCCACTGTCTTCTGGTGAAGGACGTGAAACAGGTGGGTAGTCTGCTAGCGACTCAGTTCTCTGAGTAATTCTGCTCCCACCCCAACTACTGACCCAGGATGGGTAGTCTGAGTCCTAAAAGTGTTATGAAATAAAATTGTGCAGAAAGTTTTGACCCAAGCAGGATATTTTTGTTGTTGTAGTTCTCTCTCTCTCCCTTTCCTTCCCACCCTCCTTTTCCTTCTTCCCCACTCTTTCTTCATGTGTAAAAGAGATTAAAAGAAAATGATGAAAGCAGTTACAGTGTCCCCCCCATATTTCTCTTCCCAGCAGGTATTAGTAATGATAAGGATAATAACAATAATTGGGACTGTATTTCATTGTTCCAGTAGAGGCAGTGCCAAATCACTGGCACATTTACTTAGAAATTGCTGGTTTTCATTTGTTTTTCCTTTTCCTCTAAAGCTCTTTAAGTTTAAATATTTGAGTTATTGTAATATGATACTGCTTTTACTAAAACTATTTTAACTTGCTTTTTAAAAACCAGAACTGTGAAAAGATAGAGAACAATACAAACCTGTCTTTACAGAAGAATGCCGATTTTAAAGATCAGGGATATTACACCTGCATGTTCTTATTTCATCATAATGGAAAATTATTTAATGCTACCGTAACCCACAATGTAACAGTTGGAGGTAAGAGAAATTTTAGAATCGGGAAGAAACAAATATATCTTAGTAAAACAGAGTATTTTCTTTCTTCTAAAGCTGTACAGGAAGCCAGAGGCAGTTGGAGTTGTGACCACATCATGAGTTCAAATAAAAGGGTCAAAACCATTTTGGCACCATCCACCACACTAAAAGATTTTTAGGGGTAGTAATTGAAAATTTACATGGGTGAACCTCCCATGAGTCAGCTGTCTTATTTGGTATTTGAGTAAATTCCAGAGTCTTTTGTTGTCAAGCGTATGCTTTCACTGAACAAATATTTATTGAGGATGTTTATATTCAATAAACTACTGAGCATTGGGAGGGAAGGGAAGCAGGGAAATATGAAATAAATATTCTCGAAGAATTTGATTATAGTCAGGAAGGGTATTAAGCCACATAGAGGTCCCATGGTGCAGGTGACCTTTGAACAACGCAGGGATTAGGGGCACCGACCCCATCTGCAGTCAAACATCTGCGCATAACTTTTGACACCCCAAAACATAACTACAAATTGTCTATTCTTGATGAGAAGCCTTACTAAGAACATAGTCAATTAATACATATTTTGTGTATTATATATTATATACTGTATTCCTACAATAAAGGAAGCTAGAGAAAGTAAAATCATAAGGAAGAGAAAATACATTTACAGTATGTATTGAAAAAATTCCACTTATAAATGGACCCGTGCCGTTCAAACCCGTGTTGTTCAAGGGTCAGCTGTATGTGCAGTGGGTCATCTGTGAGACGTGAAGGGGATGGAGGGAGCCCAGAGGAAGAACAGATGTAGGAGGCTCTGTATGAACTGGGTCTTCCAGGCTGAGTGTGATGGACAGCTGGAGGACATGCTGGGGGCAGGACGCTCTGATAAGAGGATGTAAGGAGCACAGGTGTGGTGGTGGAAAGGGGCTGTGCATTCTGGGATGGTGGCTAGTGGTCTGGTTTGTCATGAAACCAGACTACATACGTATAGTGAAAAACTGAAGGCTGGATTTTAGAGGTAGTTTAATTAAGACGACCCTCACATGGCACAGCCAGGAATCGGTCATCCAGTCCCTTCTTGGGAGTTACCATGGAAATGACCAAACCGCGCAGGTACAGATTTGAATATTTGATTGTTGAGAGTCATTTTCCCCTTGGAGTCCAATATGCCTTCATGTAGTTCTCTGCACTGGTCTGTGTTTGCCTTCAGTGACTGCACAGATTAAGTCTGCTCCCTTCTTAAGATGCCAACACCTTTGAGTATTTGAAGATAGGAGGCTTCTCCACCCTGCATGTTCTTTTCCGTCATCTGGGAAACTGGAAAACCCCTGTGATGACCCATCAACAACACCGGGGGCTCCCAGTGATTAGAACTGATCTGTTTCGGCAGCGTTTTTCCTCTTCACTTCAGCCACTTAAATAGTTATACTCCATGGACTGCTGAGGAATAAAGGACCATAAACTTAGTCTCTACACACACCCCAAATTTGTTATTTCCTGGTTCTGAAGGTCAGAAGTCTGAAAGGGGTTCACTGGGCTAAAATCAAGGTTTTAGCAGGATTGTGTTCTTTCTGGAGGTTCTAGACAAGAGTGGGTTTCCTTGCCTTTTCCAGCTTCTGGAGGCCAGTCTGCATTCCTTGGCTCCTGCCACTTCTTCCCTCTTCACAGTCAACATTGTACCATCTTCAAATCTCTTTCTCACCTTTGCTTCTATCAGTCATATATCTTTTTCTGACTCTGACCAGTCTCCTTCCCTCTTATGAGGACCCGTGTAATTACCTTGGGCCCACCTGGATAACCCAGGATAGTTTCCTCATTCGGAAATCCTTAATTTAATCTCAATACAAAGTCACTTTTGCCATGTAAGGTGTAATATTCACAGGATCTAATGATTAGGATGTGAATAACTTTGGGGGTGGACCATTATTCTGCCTGCCATAACCCGTAACCTGGGACTCCCATAACTAAATTATCAAACTCAAATACCTTAAATTCTATGTATGTATCCTAAATTCTTCAATTTTACTTTCCTGTGTGTGTATGTGTGTGTCTGTGTATATTATATATATATATATATATAATATACACACACATATATATGTATATATATATATATATATAATATTTTTTCCCTTTAATCTCATATAAATCTCCGATCCCTTGAGACTTCTACCACCAACACTCTCCCCTCATCCATCTTTGCTTTTTGCCCATCAGCTCCTCTCTTATTCCTGCTTAGAAGGAGCAGTAAGAATATTCATTATCTAAAGAGCACTGACTATGGGCCAGAAACTGTACTAAACACTTTAATTAAATCATCTCATATAATCCTCACAACAGCCCTGTGAGCTTGTGCCCTCGGGTGAGTTAAATCACGTAGCCTCTCCGTGCCTCAGATTCCTCACAATAAAATGGGACAGCTCTGGCTCGTCCCTCATAGGGTGGGTAGCTTTGATGACTGAGTGGGTGAATGTGTGTAAAGCATCGAGCATGGTGGCAGGGATAGGGAAGTCCTGCTGTTATCACCATCTGCCATTGCCTCACCCCCACGGCCCCGCACTGCCGCATGAGCTATTTTTCTGCCTTAACTACCCATCTTAATTATTTATGTTTTGTCTTCTTGGAGAAGGCCCAGCGTATCTTTCAGGACTCAGCTCAAATGCCCCCCTCCTCTGTGTCTCCATGGTTCACATTTCTGATTGCTGTCAGAAATGGGCGACACGTCTGTCTCTGCCAGGAGACTGGAAAGTTCTTGGCAAGAAGGAAGTGAACTGAGTTCTCTTGCTCATCTTTGCATCTCCCGTACTTATGCCTGGCACTTGGCACATAGTAGGTACTTATTACATGTCTGGTTAGTGAATTATTGAACCAGCGACAATTCCTTCAACTGTGCCTCATTTGACAAGAAGTCTAGCCTGTTAACCACCCTGACCATTTTCCTTTGGATTTGGTGACGTTTGCCATCATTCTTCTATAATGTAGAGCTTAGAAATGGAAGTCGATAGTCAGGAGGTGTCATGGTCTGTGCTGAGGACGGTGGGGCCCCGAGCACTCACCTGCTCTGTGTTGTGTCTTTATTCCTGTTCACCTGAGGTCATAGATGCAGGTCTCTCAGCGAGCACGTGGTGAGCATCGTAGCCTTGAGTCACAGTCTTCTCAACTGCCAGCTGGCATCTTATTTTCTAATCTAGTGATTGTTCCTCCTACTGCTGACAGTCTCTGTGGCATTTTGATTCTGTGATCTTAGCTTCCTACATAGACTAGGCATGCCAGAGGCATCCAATGAGGTGTTGTCTTCCTTTTGTTACCATAAATAGGATTGCACCCTTCACTTTATGCCTCTTTTACAAGTCTGGTGCTGCTTGGGTTCTCAGTGGTACACTTCAAGTTTTAGTAGATGGATCCACAGGAAGATAGTGAGTTACAATTTTCCCCATTGCACAAAACCACCTCCTGCCCCTTTGTCCATGAACCCACTCATGTTCCTGCATACTCTCAGAGCTGAGCATCAGAGTATCAGATCTTTCTCTGGAGCCATTCCAGCTCCTTCTGCCTATCTACATAGTTCCAGGCTTGCCCAGCGAGTCTGAATCTCGCAGGAACTGGACCTGACTCAACCTGGGGTTTCACTGCCCTAGTTTCATTCTCCACTTTTGCCCACGTAATCCTCCACTCCCTTCTCTACTCTTCACTCTGTAGCACCACACCCTCTGCAAGAGCTTAGGTGTGGGTGCTGCCAAAGAGCTCCCGAATCACCCTCCATCCTCACACTCACACATTCTGTTTGCTGAGCGCCTACCAACCTCACGAGGCCTGCTCTGGACATTACTTGTAACTGCCCCAGAAACACCAGATGTACTGCCAGGGGGAGTCCAGGTCAGGAAGAAAGTTGCCAGTGCTGATAAGAGGAACGGCGAGAACTCGACTGTGTAGCAGTATAAATGTGTGATCACTGTTGCTCTGTGTTCTGCAGTTATTAGCCGCCTTAGGTGGTATGGTAGCATTCAGTGCAAGGCTGCTGGGGGATTACTTCCTTCCTATACATTACTAGATGGAGCCAGAGGCGGAACATATTTATGCACCTCCAGTTGGGGACAGAAGTCACTGAGGGACAGAAGTAAAACTGAGCCTGCAGGTGTGTACACCCCAGCAGGGCTGGCACTAGGGTGAGGCAAGTGAGGCAAATGAGAGTGAGAGTGAGGCAGGTGAGGTATCCAGGGTACAAAATTGAAGGGGCACTCCTCTCAGTGTCCTGCGAGGGGAGGGTGGGCAGCTGAGAGTGAGTGCCTTGCCTGCCCCACCAGAGTCTTGCCCTTGTGCTGTGAGGAGTTGAAGAGGGCAGACAGAAGGAATAAAGGCAGAACAGAAAGGCATTTCCAGTGACTTTGCATCTTCTAAGTCCTGCACGCTTGGTTGTCTCCCTGGATGAGTGTCTTCCTCTGGCTTTTAGCTGCGGTGAGCAGAAGCCACAGACAGGAATTGAGAGAAAACCAAATTCAGCGTGCTTTCTCCGGCAGCGTGAGCTTGGAAGTTGTTGCAATGTGAGCAACAAACAGTATTAGCTGCAACCATTATTTAATGAAAATACGACTAAAGTAAAAGTAATGTGATGACTGTTAGAGTCTTTGTTGCATGGAATAAGCATATTACAAAGAATGTTTGTCTTAGAGAAGCTCAGTGCAACACTAACACATTTTTCTTTTGTTTTTTCTCACTTTCAGATTACAATAAAATAACTCCGACTCTTTTGGAACCACGGGTTACTACCTCTGTTAGAGTGGAATTAGGTATATTTTGATATACATGTATTCTGCCTTTATGAATGTCGGCATAATCAAGTCTTCCAGGGTTACATCTGATTCACTATTGATCAGTATTGTGGGGATAACGCACTCCATGTTTAGTTAAGAACAGTACAAAAGCAGGAAAAGCCTGTCATTATTTGAATGTTGCCATTTTTAGACTGATTAAAATGAACAGTCTGTTCAAAAGATTGTGGAACTACCTGTGGCTTGTACATTAGGGTGTTAGTCACCCTGTTTGGAGTCATTTTTAAACATGAAAATTCAGTGAGATTACTCTGGAGAACTGATTCAAATGTATTGTGTGGTTTGAATATTTGATTAATAGATTTATTTTAAGCCAATAGACTGAATTGACTGTACATTTAGAAATTGTCTCGATAGGTCTTGATGAATCAACATGTCCAGTTAAGTAATTTCTTTCAAAAATAAAACAAAGGACGGAAGGGAAGGAAAGAGGAAGGGAGGGAGGGAGAGAGGGAGGGAAGAAAAGAGGAGGTTCACATATGCTAAACCAGACTTTGTGTTAGGTGACTGACATATGTTATTGAATTAAATCCTCCAGACAACTCTGAGGGGTGTTATTCCCATTTTATGAATCAAATGACTGAAGTCCAGAAAGGTTAAGTAGTTTGTCTAAGGTTAACCCATTGGACAGAGGCAGAGGTGGGGTTCCAGTGTCTGTTGATTGTTTCCAAAGCTCGCATTGCACATTTGGACCCCAGCTGGTTCCAGTTGTTTATATGACACACGATCACTGTCACTTGGTTACTAAGAAAGGTGTGTGTACAAGCAGATGGTGTGAGGACTTGATGACCTCAGTCCAGTTAGGACTTGAGCTGGGTAATAGCTAGAATGCAGGTTTGTTAGATTCAGTCTGCCTCTCATCTCTGGTAGCTGTGGGGAGACGTCAGTCATGTGTTTGTTGCAGGTCTTTTCCTCTAGCGGGGGTACTCTCCTAAGTACCATAAGATGGCAAGAGAGAGAAATTATTAAGCCTTGGAGCAGCCTCCTGTGCTGCCCCAGGTCCTGAGCAATAATCCTGAAAGCCTGTGGCTGTCAAAATCTCCACGGGACGCTTTTCTCTTTGTAAGATTCCCTTTGAGTTGTACAAACCAAAGAAAATTCCTCCAAGAAATCAAATGACTGGCTATGTCTGCTCACCTGGAAGGGCTTTTTTCTAGCTACACTTTCAGTTCAACCATTTGTTTTCCCTGCACTTTGATGTCTTTAATTTTTAGCCAACTAAATTAATTTTCTTTGTCTTAGCCATTTTGTTTTTTTCTAGAAGTTGCAGTGGAATGTTGTTCTGACGGTGAATTGTACATTGAAAAGAAAGTTCACTGGCTACCCTAAGTTTTAATAATTGATTTAAACATAAACATTTGAAGAGAAACAGATTCATATTTTGGTGATGACTCGTAATTGCTACTTAAATTTCTCTGCTTTATAAATTATTTAAAATTTAAAAACAAGGCATATCTGCTTTTTTTTCTGGGCTGTAGCAGTATGTTAGCATTACATGTTAGGTTAACGTATATTGATTAATTTTAAACTTTTGGGGAATACAAGTTTCTAAAATCAGAACATTGTTTGTCAACTTTCACCTAGGAAAAGATATACAGCTCAACTGCTCCGCTACAGGGGATGAAAAAGATAGGATTGATTGGTACATCGGAAATAGAAGTAGAAATGTACATGAAGAGGAACAAACAAAAATTAAGTAAGTATATGTGATACATGATATATATCATGAGACATAAAAATCTTATTGTGTCATATGCACCCGATATTAAAGAACTCCGACTCCTGAGTGGCTAATAGGATGTTTCGGGTAAGTGTAAATTATAACTATAATTTACATATTTTATCATGGTAATTCCCATTCTCTAGGTTGATGGATTACACAGAAATTCGTTGCTGAGATCGAAACTGGAGAAAGAAGGTCAATGAGGCTCATTTAGCATCATCTTGCAAAAGCAGCTTTTGGCCAGTCAGAGGGAGAGTGGGAATTTTACCTAACATCTTATAAAAGAACAATGACTTAGGCCCCAGAATTTCTGGATTTTGAAAATTCTGCTAAGTGCTTTATTTTTTCTAATGTGCCAGAGAAAAGACCAGGTTAGGTGAGTGTGACACATTTAAGTTAATTTGGGTCCCTCGTGTGCCGTAGACGTCCTTCCCTACGCGTCACTGTGAGACCAGCCAGGAGTCTAAAGGTACAGACTCATCAATAGTACCTTTGCCTTCATGGCTCTGGGTGCAGCTAAGGCCGAGGGCAGGCCATTTCCTGCTACCTTTCCAGATCCTGTCCTCACACACACGCCTTTCTTTTTTCTGATTGTTGAAAATAATTCATCGTAAGAAACTTGAGAAATCCTGAAAACCACCAAGAAAGAATTATCATTTGAAGACAGTTGCATAGGTGTGTTGGGAAGTTCTTTGATGGGCAAGAGATACTGACATAGGCACTGCTTCCTGCTCTGTAGAGACAGTTGGTAACTTCTTTTCAGAACATTCACTACAGTGATCACCTTTCTTAAAGGTGAGTATTGAGGAATTTTATCAAGTATGGAAGGGTCTCCAGAGATGGTCAGATATAAGTTACATCTCAAGCAAATACTACTGTAAATTACCAGTCACCTGGATTGCCGTTGGGCAGAGTAATTATTGCAGCATTTTCCTGTCGATATCCATTCATGGAAATTAGGAACACAGTAAGAACAGGTAGGAGAAGCAAACTGGGCAATGGTTAGATATAAATATGAAGGAGACAGTATTGGTGCCAAACATTCCAAACAACACGTATATTAATATTTAAGTAGCCTATGTTCTTCCATTAAGAAATGGTCAGACATTAAAATAACAACACATGCTAAGCCTGTGGTTATTTCAATGTTTCTGAATGACTTCGGTACATGACTATAATTATTAATGTACTGACACGCTCAGGTTCTAGTGAGTAATGATCCCCATGTGTCTATCACCTTCGCTTCACTTTGGAGATTCTTTCTGCTTTTTACACTTAAAAAAGATATTCCTTGTCATCATGCTGGTGGCTGTCCGTTTGGGCTGACAATTGTCAACAAGCCCTTCACCTAGGAGCAGGCACGTGATTAGTGCTTGGGGAATGTTCGTGCAGCTGAATTGCGTGGCTGTCATGCCATGTACCTTGCCCTCAGCGCCTGTCCTTCACTAGAGACCCACATTTCTGCATTTCCCCCTGCTAGCGCTCTTGTTAATCTTTGGAGCGACAGAAGACCAACTTACCAAACATTGAAAATGAAGCTTAGGTTAAGTTAAGAGAGTGGGAAGGTCTTTCTTTACAGTTGGGTATATGGACTTTTTATATCTCCTCAGTGGCCTTTTCTGCCTTACTTCAGGATTTTTCATTGATGTTAGGGGATTGATATTTCTGTATCGATGACTTCTGTACAGAATTATGTCCTAAAATATATTTGAGACAGTTGGAGGCTACAGTGGGTACCATGTCTCAAGTTCTAGAGACACCTGCTGCTAGGGCTGTCAGGTGAGTGACTATATCTGGGAGTGCTGAATGACATAGTGACACCAGAACCTGTCACTGGTGGGGAAGCAGATGTCACAAACATTTTCCTTTCATTCAACAACAGGACAATTTGAATCCTTTAAGAAGAGAAAGAGCTTGCTGCCAGGGGCTGTCTCAAGTCATTTTCTGACACTCGCTAAACAGTTTAATTGGTATTTTTCATGTGCCTGGGAATGTCTGAAAATAGTGTTGTTTTTAAATTTATTTTAAATGCTGAACAAAATAAAAGTGATCTTTACGATTGTACAAAGTTCATATGAATCTGTGTCTATGCCGAACAATTTGCAGGCTTGTGTCAACTGGTGGAGACCTCACCGTGGAAGGAACAGAGTAGTCGGAGAGGAGAAATAGAGAGGCATAATTGAGAGAGAGAATCTTTTCTTGTATTTTCAACTTAGCATCATTACCTTCGAGGCATTTTAATTCTCGTCAGTTCACAGCATCGCCCCTGGATGGTTCAGGAGGGCTATGTCTGTTGGACCTGAAGCTTCCCGTGAGAGTGAGAGGCTCATTGTGACCACACTTTAAGCATTCCCACCAGAAAGATAAGATTTAATGAGTCAGCAAACCTGCTGCCTTTGAGTATTTGCATGTATGACACCCTCTCTCATGGATAATGTTGCTGGCAATGAACAAAGCTGATTGCTAAATTGTTTTCCTCTCTTACAGGACTCCAGAAGGCAAATGGATAACTTCAAAAATATTGAGAATTGAGAATGTTAATGAAGAAAATCTAAATTTTCCATATAACTGCGTTGTGCAGAGCTACAGTGGATATCAAGACTTCAAAAGCTTCAGATTGTTGAAAAAAGGTATGAGAAACTTTCATTTGTGGAAGTCTGTGGAAACTTAGGTTGTCGCTGCTGAGAGACCCTCTCAAAAATCATCACTTCCTCATTTTACGTACCAGGAACTGAACTCCTAAGAGATGATAGGATTCACCTATATCACAGGCGTTCAGTGGCAGAGCTGGTGGTCAGCCTGTGCCGGGACCCACCGTGCCCTGATTCCAAGCAGAGAAGGACAACAAGTTTATTCTTTTGTCCTCAATCAAATTTTAATGTTATGTAGAAACTAAGGACCCAGAGCAGGGAGGCAGGTGAAACTTGGGGACAGGGATGGTGGGTGAGGGTCATGGGGGAGGCAGTCAGGGCAGCTCTGGCACACAGAGAACAACTGGAGGAAACTCTGCAGCTCAGTGCAGATCGAGGCCAACGATACTGCAAGTAATTGCTGCCTCCAGCCTACCCTAGTGGGGCAGTGGGCATGCGCACAGGGGGCCCTTTCGTGTGGTCATTCATTCAATAAAGATTAACTGAGGCCTCCCTTCCTTGGGCCAGTCCTGGGGCAGGCGAGCGGACAGTTGATGGCTCTGATCAGTGGACTCTTAAAGTTTTCCAGTGCCCACCGAATGGAGCATTCCAGAGTTACCTCCCTATGTCCTCCACCAACTGTACAGCCCAGAGCCTTTGGTCCAGTAGCTACTTTGAAATGTCTGTGTCCGGGGCCAACAGCTATGCTCTCCAGTTGGTACCACTCATTCCCAGGTTGGGCTGTCAACCCCTGGATATGTAAGGAAAAGTTAGGATCTGAGAGAGAGACAGATAGACAGAGATGATAGAGACACACAGAAACAGAGATAGGAAAAGATGTAATGGAGAGACACACACACGGACAGAGGGACAGAGACAGAGAAATGAAGAACATAGAGACAGAGAGGTAGAGGTAAAGAGAGAGAGAGAGAAGGGGGAGAGAGAGAGAGAGAGAGAGAGAGAGAGAGAGAGAGAGAGAAATGGCTTTGGTGAGAAACAGAAGGAGTGGGGGAGAAAGGACCTAAGGCCAGAGCCTCTCTAGTTGTGAGATCCTGGTTACCATTAACTACTCACCTAGAACACCTGTTCTAAAGCTATCCCTCTACCATATGCATTAATAATAATAGCTAAGATTCTTAGCTAACATGTTTATTATATGATAGGCTCTGTGCTAAGATCTTGCCATTACTTAACTTAATCATTACCACAAGCTTTCATAGGTGAAGAAACTCACCCCATGTCACAAGTAAAAATATCAAAACTCAGACCTGCTTAACTCTGAAATTAACTGATTTACTCTGTGCTCTTATCTTCTACAGGAATTGTCACAAGTGTCCCTCTACCTCACATGAATATACAGAGGATGCCAAAAACATGTACACACATGACTTGTATTCATCTTTTGTTATCGGTATATATTGAGTATTACAATTTTAAGAAAGTTTTTTCCTTTCTTAAAATGTGTATACATTTTTTGGCACCCTCTGTATGTGCCTCGGTCCATGCATTTGTGAGGGAGAGTCTTTCAAGTCCATTATTTTTGTTTGATCCATGGCCTTCCTTGAATTTTTGATTACTGCTTGCCACCACGCACACTTCTCCTCTCAGATCCATGCATGACGGGCCATCTTACCCCTGCCAGAGAGGTCTCTGCCCTGATCACTTCTCCTTCTGTGCTCACAAATGTCATCTGGGGTATAGGGTTTTCCACTCCACCATTATCCCTGGAGGAGTGTGCGGCAGTGTGAGAGTGTGTGTTTGTGTATTTGTGTGGCACAGTTATGGATAGGTAGACCTTTAAAAGACACAGGAACCCCAGGGCCTGGCTTTATTCAAAAGTCACTTATTAAGCAACTATAGTTGCTTACTTATATCTTAATAGTTAATTTTACTGGAAAGATCATTCCTGAAAATTGTGCTAAGATGGCAAGAGCTTTATGCACGTTTATGCTCTTTGACCTAGAAATCCCCACACGATTAGAATCTACTCTAGGAAAATAATCAGAAAGAGAGATAACGGTTTATGCATGTGTTCGTTGCAGCACTAGGTATCGTTATGAAAAATTGTAATCAATCTAAATATTGGAATATTATGAATTGTAATTTTAAAGAACTAGTAAAATGCTTAGAATATAATGGTAAGTAATAAAGAGTGATTACCATATGATCCCAATTAAGTCAATATTTTTAGCTAAAAACAAAAACCAAAAAGGACATATACTACTAGCATGCTAGCAGTGGCCATTACCACATTGTGGGATGGTTATTAAAAATTATTTTATCCTTTTTACTCCTTTGTGTTAGCTCATATTGTCCATAATGAGCATAAACTGAATCAGTCTAGAAAATACATTTTTTCCCCCAAAGACCACTTTTATAAAAAGAAGAAAAAAAAAGATAAAATTCTCAGACCTGTGTGTCAGATACTATGTTAACTACTGTGTGCACTATCTCATTTAATCTTGCCCACCAAAAGCAACGCTATACATGAAGCAGAAATCATTAACTTCATATTATAGATTAAGACACTAAGAGTCAAGTGCATCAATGACATTTCCTAGGACACAAAATAAGTGACAGAGCCAGGCTGGGGCCCCAGACAGTCTCAGTTCAGCACTGGCTCTCAAGACTACATGCCTCCATTTAGGTTCTCAATCTGCTCTCTGAGATTTATGTTTCGGTCCCTCTGTATTTCACCCTAGTGGTTTATAGTCCTGGAGACCTGACTTCCACAAGTAGGGATAAACTACATTACAGTGCTTTCAGTTCAGGTCTCTGAATATCCTTGTACACATTTTTATTCTTCAAAAATGGGACTAGAAAGATCACTGCTCCAAACTAATGGCAGGAATGCGGAATAACTCAATGGAACATGTTGGGTACCAGTGGCAACATGATGGAAGACACGTAAAATTTCTGTCATTAATTATTCCCTTTTTCTTTGTAGAAGATCTGGATGATATCCCAGGCCACGTCTTCACTAGAGGAATGATCGCAGCTGTTTCGATCTCAGTGGTAGTTGTGTGCCTAGTGATTGTGGGTGTCATTTATAGAGTTGACTTGGCTCTATTTTATAGACATTTCATGGGAAGAGATGAAACGTTAACAGGTAACAAATATCGTCATGCTGGGATTTCTTATCCTATGGTTTTATTAAGAAACCTAACAAAGAAACATTAATCTTCATCTTATTTTGATTATGTTGTTGATGTAATGTATAGTAGAGGTTTCGCATAGGAAAAATTGCTTCAAACGTATCCTCCATTATAAATGTTCTCTGTGCCACCTTTCCTTGTGCTTATTGATATGTTGCCAAAAATTGTTCTCTAATTCTTTCATGCATGTGTGTCGTGTCCTCCTAAATGCCCTGTGAAATGCTTGAGCCCAGAGACTGTACCTATCACTGTCATTGTTCATACACCATCTTGGACACGTTATGAAGTGTGCACGCTCAATAAAGGTCATTTAAGTTGAATCGAATTGTATTATGGTTCATTATTTTAACCTGGCAAAAGAGACTGCATGATATACCTAAAGGAACCCTGAACTAGAAGCCAAATGACTTGGGATCTAGTTCCCTAGATCTGCCGGTTTTTACCTACTACTATTTCTATCGTGGTGACTCTATGTCTTAGTCCTTCTATTTTTAAAAGGTGACTAGAAGTCTTCAAGGTTCATTATAATTACTGAATTTAAAAAAAATCTAGTTAATCCATCATACTTGCTTTGTGTGTGTGTGTTTGTGTGTGAGTGTAGGACACACATTGTTCCAAACACAAAAAGTCTAAGAATCACAGCACAAAGAGTCTAAAAAATTATATAGTAGAAAGTCTCCCTGCCAGCCTGTCCCATGTCTATTTCCCACCTCATCCTCCATTGATAGTACATTCAAACAAATATGAATACAGAATCTTAGGCCACTTCTGCTTAATAAACAAATCTTGGTGTATTACGCACGCTATTCTGGACTTTGCTTTACTATGCCTTGGATATCCTTCCATATAGTTTATAGTCTTTCACTTTTTAGGGTTTTACTATGAATAAAACCCATACAGTTATTCTATTTCTGTGGATGTATCACTGTTTACTTAGTCACCTTTTGATGGACATTAGTGTTGTTTACACCTTTTTGTTATTACAGAAATGATGTGACGGATAGCTTTGTACAGTCATTATTTCATGTGTATGCAGTATAATGGAAGGGAAAATTCCCAAAGTGGAATTGCTGGAAATAGAAAGCATTGTTTTTTTGATAGATGTTGCCAATTTGCCCTCCATATTACTAACTACCTACTACCTTCAGAGGATGGGAGTAGCTTTTTTTCCATAGTCTTACCCACAACCTTTGGATATTTGCCAATGGGATAGGTAAAAAGTTGTATCTCCATGTAATTTCATTTGCATTTCACTTACTATGCAAGAGCATGAGCAACTTTACATTTGTTTAAGACTCATTTGTACTTCCCTTCTCGCACTGCCATCCATTTTTCTATTAGGTTGTTGTTGGGTTTTTTTTTTCCTTTTTTATTTCTAGACAATTTACATTTAAGGAGATTAGCCTATTGTCTATAATATGAAATGTAAATATTGTTCCCAAGTTATAATTCGTCTTTTGACTTTGCTTATGTGGAAGATTGTGTAATGTACTCAAATTTATTCTTTCGTTTATGGTTTCTGAATTTCTGGTCATAAGTAAAATAGCCTTCCTAATCCAAGTTATAAAGCAATTCTTATATTTTTCTTTTGAGACTAATTATTCACATTTATAACTTTTAGTCTGTTAATATAAAATTAGCAAAGTTAATTAATTTAGCTTTGAAACTGCATGTTTGTGTGTGATTTTGCTATGGAGGGAGATGCTGTAACAAACTGGAGAAGGGGTCTGTATTTGATATTTTTATAAACAGGTCTCTCATAGACCAGTATGTATCTAAGAGTAGGCATTTGCTAATATCTCTGATTTTCAACTAAGATTTTTTTTTTTTTTTTACTGTCCAGTTGTGTTTGACCTGATTCACAGATAATTTTTCCAATTCACATTTCTTAGTTTGCAATGTGGCAATGCACAGAGACATTTAGAGATGTGCTCTAAATTAGTTCTACTTAATGTGGTCCATGGATAGAGATCAGTTGTGAGAAAGGCAGAAATGGAGATACAAGTACAAAAATTAAAACTTTTATTGTAATTTGATATTGCTGCAATATTCAAAAATGGGTTCTGTATTGTTTTATGATGAATTGGGAATGAAGGAAACTGATCAACGAAAAACACTAAAATTAACTTAAAACGTGGTCATTCACCACACAGAGTTTGAGAAGTACTGGTCTAACTGACACCTTATAGTTCCAAATATCCATTCATTGGTTGGTTTCATTTATACAGAAGCAAAACAAACAAACAAAAATTATTACTTTCCCTTTGTCAACTATCAAAATCACCAAACCTTTCATTACCTGAGTTTAAAATTAATTATAATATAAATTACAGATTTGCTAAACCGAGAAAGAGAATTGGTTAAAAAAATGAATTTGAAAGCTAACTAATTATCTTGAAAGCTAATTAATAGTTGAAAAGCTAACTTTCCATGGATAAGAGTAAAACTATATAACATGCACATCACAATATAAATTTGACTTAATTGTCTTCCCAAATTATTGCAGTTAATTTCATCCTGATTATAAGAAAAATATACCTTTTTTAAAAAGCGCACTTCTTTATGTTTTACATCTTAGTGCCTGTTTTAATCACTGACATAATGGCTATACTAATGGAAGCACTAGCTTTTACTTATACTAATAAATAGCTGCATTTCACAGCAATCTAATAGAATTATCATGATTCCACCAAGAACTGGCACTATTTTTACCAACTTTTCCTATCTTTGATATGCATGTGAATTCTGCAGATGTCTTGCCTTTTATGTACACGTAATTCTGCAAAGCAATTGTTATAAGTCAACCGTAGGTTCTGACCAGAACTGCTGAACTAGAATGCTGTAAGCAGAACTGAAGAAGCTTTTGTCCATTAGCAGAAAGTGTTGTCTTGTGAGCCTGGATGCTACTGAAGATACCATGTTTCCCGGAAAATAAGACCAATTTTTATATTAATTTTTGCTCCAAAAGATGCATTAGGGCTTATGTTCAGGGGATATCATCCTGAAAAATCATGCTAGGGCTTATTTTCCAGTTAGGTCCTATTTTCAGGGAAACACGGTATTGGGCTGGTCTGTTGAACATAAATGATGGAATACCACAAGGTACACGCACCTAGAATGGTTTCATCCTATTAAATTTTAATAAAGGATCCAATAATATTTAGACTTCAACTCAGTAGCAAATTCATTAACCTCAATAATAGACCCAAGCAAAAATCTCTTCCATCATCTAACCAATTGTCAATGGACAAGGGTAGAACATTCCTTTACTACTTCCTCTACTTCCTGTACCATCAGGATTAGCGTCTATTAAATTATTTAAGACCTGAGTCAAAATTGACTTCTTTCAGAAGGCATGTGCACAAAGATCACTCCTTATTCTCTGACCTGATTATTGCATTTGTTAGTTTTGTTTGTGTTACACTGTCTTGCATCTGCTAATGTGTTATTTGTAAAACTTTTCAAGTTGTTCCTTTAATTCCCTGATCTATAACTCACATCTCTCTCTATCCCTCTGTGGTGTCAAAAAGGGGGAGTCTTAACTTACATGCTTAAATTTTTTTTTGCTAATTGGTTGCTTGATTAGCATATAAAGTTTTAGGATGCCATTTTTCTTTTTAATAATAATTGAATTTTTCCTTGTTTTTGACAACTTAAAAAATCAGAAATAAAGTATAATGCATAAAAGAGAATCAAAGAACCAAAGAATATTTGAAGTACATTATGAATCACCTAGTTTTAAATATTCTTGTTGTATTTTTCAATTTATTTTCCATCAAAAATATTTTCTCCGTTTTTTTAACAGCTTCATGAGGTAAATTGATATAATACCAATTAACTGCATATATTGAATGTGTACAATTCAATGAGTATGGATGTGAGCATGCTATCAACTTTTCTTTTTCATTGATTCTGTTCCCATTTTTCATGACTTGCACTCAACTCTGAGCTTAAATAAGCTTTTATTGACACACTAATTAAACGACTAAACCTTATCTCCTAGATGGAAAAACATACGATGCTTTTGTGTCTTATCTAAAAGAATGCCGACCCGAGAGTGGAGAGGAGCACACGTTTGCCGTGGAGACTTTGCCCAGGGTGTTGGAGAAACATTTCGGCTATAAGTTATGCATATTTGAAAGGGATGTGGTGCCTGGAGGAGGTAAGAAAGGGAATGCCAGATAGAAAACGAGTGGGGAGGCTTTGTTTTTAAAAGATAAATAGGAAAGCCTCCCAAAGGCTATCCTGTTTTGCTTAAAAACAAAGAAATGATCGTGGTCCTCTAACCAGAAATGATCCCTAAATCAATAAAATCTATAGCAAGAAAACAAGCTAACTACGCTGCTTCCCGAAATGGCCTCTCTAGGACCTGTCTCTTCATCGCACTTCACAGTTCTCCGAAATTTGGGGAAAGGGAGAGAGTATTACATTTTCAGAACAAGGTCCAGGATTGGCATTATCATGAGGCATTTATTTAGAAGTGCCCGACAGTCATTAAGAATTCCTCTTTTCATAATATTGTGTACAGCAGAACTAGTTCCTCATTTAAAACATCGTCCTTTGGACTATGAACACAGGTGGATTCTTACCAGAAAATGCTTGTTCTTTATTGTGTTGACATTGGTGAGAAAAGTAAAGCAGAAAATAGGAGAGCTGGAAAAGGACAAGCAAAAGGAGATTGATTGGTGGTTCATAACGTATTTTAGTTATGCAATTCAAAAATTAAAGTTAATATAGGAACACAAATGGCATTGACACATATTTTGAAGGAAAGTACAGTCAGAATCAAAGAAATTTAGTAACATTTCCATGTTTTCTCTGAAGTCTTCCAGAGCAAACTGGGAGTCTCACGTGAAAATGTTTCGGGTGCTGATACATTACAAATGCAATACAAACGTCTCCATTGTTACCATCCTTCATTCAGGGAGCATTTTCTGAGTGCCATCCTCTGCAAATTCTGAGCTGGACATTGAAGATACAGCAGTAAATAAGAACTAGTACTTGTAGTACAAATTAGAAACAGAAAATATTAATATTACGAATTACAAAGAGAAAATATACTGCTTAATTACACATAACTTCTGAAAAGGAATAATATGCCATATTGTCGAATGCATACGACACTGTGATATTTTTGTGTCGGTTCTTTGTATAAGAACTTAGAAAGCACTACTGCTTGCCTTTACATCAATTTGATTATTTTACCATTATTTTCTAGGAGTTATTTTGAAAAAGCAATTTCTTCTTATTTCTTAAATAGAAATAATGTTTGTATTCTATTGTAATTAGTTTTGGTTAAAAGGGCCAGAGGTCTAGAACAGAGGTTGAAAAAAAAACAAAAACCAGAGGTTGGCAATCCACCACCCATAGGTTACCATGGACTTTTCACCCTTACTGAAACACAGCTACAGCATTTGCTTACATGTTTTCTGGTTGCATTTTAAGTTGCAGTAGCAGAGGGGAGTAGCTGTGACAAAAACGGTCATGACCTGCAAAGCCTGAAATATTTACTGTTGGGCCATTTTCAGAAAACGTTTGTCAATCTCTGGTCTAGAATACTGGCAGGGTTTTCGTTTTTGTTTTGTCTTATTTTTAAATTCTGATTTCAGCATGCTCCCCCATATGTGTGTGGAGAGGCAAGAAGACAGTGTAATAGAAACATGTACTCCAGAACCAGACCACTTGGGTTCAGATTCTGGTTCTGCCATTTACCAGCTATGCGACTCTGGGCAAGTTAGTTAACCACTCTGTTTTGGCTTCCTTATCTGTAAAATGGGGGTGATGACAATACTTTCTTCTTAGGTTCATTATGATGATTAGATAAGTTAATATACATAAAATATTTAAAAGAAGGAGTGGCACAGAGTAAGTGCTAAGTATTCGTCATCATTGTTAACTAGATAATTGCTTTTAATAGATGTATAACATTGAGAATAAATGGTTTGTCTTAAAGAAAAACTTATTAGTGAAGTTAAGAGTTAAATAGTACAAAATTAAACTGCAAAATGATTTTTCTCTCATGCTCACCCTTTCAGTTCTCTTAATTTAATATTCTACATCTTGCATTTTCAGCTGTTGTTGATGAAATCCATTCACTGATAGAGAAAAGCCGAAGACTAATCATTGTCCTGAGTAAAAGTTACATGTCTAATGAAGTCAGATATGAACTTGAAAGTGGACTCCATGAAGCACTGGTGGAAAGGAAAATTAAAATAATCTTAATTGAATTTACACCTGTCAGTGACTTCACAGTCTTACCCCAATCACTAAAGCTTTTGAAATCTCACAGAGTTCTGAAGTGGAAGGCTGATAAATCTCTGCCTCATAACTCAAGGTTCTGGAAAAATCTTCTTTATCTGATGCCTGCAAAAACGGTCAAGCCTTATAGAGATGAATCAGAAGTCTTGCCTTGCTTTCACAGTCCTGATCTTTAGAAAAGCGGATTGTAAGAAAGAACTCCTGAAGCTCTGGAGATTGGGTGGATGAGCCTGTTTATAACAAAATATTGTTCAAAATATTTGATTCTATGAAAATCCAACTCAGTTTGTAAATGAAACTTCTCATTAGGTTGCCAGGAATCAGACTGAAACTTGAGCTGTAGTCGTGTGCTCTCAGAAGACTCTAGAATTCAAAAAAAAACGGATCTCCTCTTTCTCCCTCTTTCATAACTGGATACCGTGGCTTGGAATGATGCAGAATAACTTACGCCTTACAAAAAGGGCACATCTTTAGGAGTTTTTAATGTTAATGATTACATTAAAGGATTTTAAGTTTATGAAGTGGTGTTTTCTATGAGCCAGTAGGTGACACAGTGACTGGAATGGTGCTTTCACGCTCCCACAATAGCTACGTACCTCTAAACACCATGTACAGTGGGAGAGAGCTGGCAGGATTGCGTGCCAATTAGGGGAGCAAGACGTATGCTGTAACAGGGTGTTGGCCACAGGATGTGTCCAAATGTCCCAGCCCAGAAGCAGGCCCGTGGTTCTTGGAACCCTACGAAGGTACCGCACAGGGCTTGCTTAACTGGGTCTATTTGTGGGAACTTCTTGAAAGGAACCCAAAATAACTTTTTATCTTTCATGAGAGACACAGATTTTAATTCAAATATTCTCTGGCTCTTTCAAAAATGATCAAAAACATTTGTTGGTTTTACATAAATGTTTATATACAGGATGGGTGTCAGATCATATTAGCCATTAAGCAACAACAAAAAAAGATAGTTACTTGCTTGATTTTTTAAAACTTACATATTTAAAATGCCTTCAGGGTGGAGGTAGCACAGCAAATGGTTTAGTATATGAGTTGTACAATCAAGGTCCTGGAGCTCCAATCCTGGGTTTGCAACTCCTGTGACCTCTGGAGAATTTTCTAACCGATCTGTGCCTTGGTTTCCTCATCTGTAAAGCTATAATTTATAATATTATACCTACTTTACAAAGTAGCTAAGTGAATAAATCAAGTGCTTACAACAGTTCTTGGCATGGACTTAATATTCTGTAAGTGTTGCTATTACTATTATTGTTATTATTATGTAGATCAGTTTTTTAGCTGTGGACTAAAATGGAGGCAAGAAAGCAGGAAAGGAAAGATTTGGAGAGGAAGGCAGTTTGACTTGAGGGCATTTGTACTTGTAGAGAGAAGCACATAGGTGAAGCATATCAGTAGAGCAAAAGATATTTCTTCATTGGATAAGTGCAACTTTTGACCCTAGAAGACATATTTATCTGTCTCCTTAAAGTGAGCCCAGCACAGTGGACTGTCATGACAGCCCCAGCAGTAATGGCAGTCCAGGAAAATCACCGAGTGAGTGACAAATATCAGCATAAAGAGAAAGGAAAGAGTTGGGTAAGTCTGGAAGGCAGCTTAGGGCAAGCGTGGAGCATGAATGTTCCAGAAAAGTTTAGAGCAGAGACTGTTTAAAACAGTTGTAGTAGATATGGCTGAAAATGAAAACATAATGAGATTTTCATTATATTTTCAGTGTAAGAAAGTAATTTAATTTTTGTAGAGCATACAATTTTGTGTGCTAGTTGGGTGGGTAAAAAAAGTAAAAGAATTGACATGCTAACATGTTTTATATGTAAAAATATAAGGTCAAGAGGAATTTCATTGCTGTCATTATAGTCTCTAATACATAGAATCATTATGATTTTTTATTAAGTATGCTTTAAAATATATGAAATGCATTTTTTATTAAATGTGTACATTAAATGTATGCTTTAAAATACATTAATAAATCATTGGTCCAGTGCCTTTATTTTTGAAGTGTCCTGACGTCTGTTTCATTTTAAGTCTGAATGTAGATTCCCGCCTGTTTAATAAGACACGGGGCATTTCAAATGAACTCCTACATCTATCTTTTTTTAAAATGTCAAATCACTTTTTGTCTACCTTCTTCGTTTTACCTTCCATTCAGGAGCAAAAGAAGAATTCCTTTCCCTCTTTCACAAGGCCCCTCAATACTCAGCACAAATATTAGTTCTTTACATGCCGGTTAATTAATGTGCATAGTTTTTAATTTAAGTGCAAATATTTCCAATAAATAACTTTTATTGATAGAATGATATCATTCTCTGCTATGACTTCAGATATGCTGAAATTATGGAGTCCATTTCAGAGCATCAGGGAATAACCAACTCTCTAAGATGTATGAAGAAATATCTCTTGTATGTCTATTATGTACTGGAAGCATTTATTAAATTAGAGTTATACTCTTGTACATCAGAGAGAGACTTTATGACTTATATATTCTAAACCTAGGAACTTGAGACATAGTAACTAACTTACTATGTCTGACTTGACCCAGGTCACAGAACAAGCAAGTGTGACAAGACTGGGATGGAGAGGTGTTCATCCTCTCTTTAGAACTGCTTGTTGGACAGTGAGACTTGGGTTACATTTCTGGAGCCTGCAGGCCCTTTCCTGGAGAGTCACCTTATACTAGGAGTGTCTAGGACAGAGTCCTGCAGAGAGGAAGTAGGGCTGCTTAGAAGTGACTCACAGGAGGAAAAAAAGCGCAAAGAACCTTCAGGCTTTCTTCTAGGCTACTAGGGTAAGGATGGGGGGGTGGGGAAGAAGGGAACTAGCACTCAAGACCTCCACAGGGTGAAAGTACCCACTTGACTGGACCATGCCCACTGTGGCGTCTGCCACGGTGTGGGGAGTTAGACCCTGACAGGTACCAGGAGCTCACCCTATATGGATGCCGAATTGTCAGCTTACCAGGACTATCTGCAAGGCGCAGAGAGGATGAGCTTCCCCTGTAGCTGTCCACATGCTTGTGTGAAGTAGGGACGCTGACAAAACCAGTGGCCAAGGCTGAGTTGAAACATAGCTTTAAATACTCAGAGGAAATAACTCATCACCTGGGGCTGAAGTGCAGTTCTGAGGGAGGGGATGCAGGGGTTGGGGGAAGCCATCTTTCTGAGCAGAAGCTACTCTGAGAGGCCAGCTTATGAGCAAAGGAGGGCTCTTCAGGAAGTAGTCAAGCCACAAATCTAACAGAAAACAGGATGTGTGTGCTGTGGTAGGATACAGGGTCTTTCCAGGCCCACCTGCATGCCACACCAATAGTAATCACGGTCCTGGGAGGTCTGAGACCACACCTGTAATTCTGAGTGAAGCTTATGAAAACCAGCTTCTATCTCTGCGGCCTGTATTGTGGATTCACATACTCACACAACCAGGGATGCAATGTCCCATTTATACAATTGCTACAACTTGATGTGTGTATTTAATAATTAACGGTGAATGTTAAAAACAGACTTTCAAATTACGTTTTGGGAGTCCTCTGTTCCTCAGAGATGCCTCTAATTGCTCTTTTTGTTAATTGCATTGGTAATTAAACTTCCAATATAATGTTAAATGATAATGGATGTAGATATCCTTGTCTTGTTCCTATCTTTAGTGGGAAGGCCCTAGTGTTTCCCCATTGAGTATAATATTATTTTACATATCCACACCACACCATGAGTATATTTAAATAATTTAAGAACATCTCGTACTTGGCCAACCCCGTTAAGTTTTTCTACTCGTGAATTCCCTGCAGCTGCAGGCTTCTTTCTACTCATGACCTCATACTCTGAACAGCTAAGAGACTCGTGGAAGGATTACTTGAAGGTGCGCTAATTGGGCGATCAGGGGAAGGAAGGAAGGGAGCGGAGTGAAAACGCATGGGCCCGCAGCGGCGGCGGCGGCGAAAACCACGGTGGCACCCGCAGTTCCAAACACACAGGGGATCCCAGGGCGAAACAGAGAACACAAAAATCAGGAGGTGGGCTCTTTCCCTGCGTCCCACAGCTGATCTCTCCCGCGGGGGGTGGGGTGGGGGGGGCGGCTAGTGGGCCCTAGGGCAGACAAAGAACACAGACTCCATACCTGGGCCCCTCCCCCCACTCTTCCAATCCTACGCCCGCCCTTCCAGAGATTTAAACTGGCCCCTGAACTGAGGAGTAGTGTCAGATTACAGAGGAGCCGTAGTAGTGCTCAGGCTCTGGGAAGACTGACAGGCAGCCCTGACCCAGGGAGGAGGCTGGGAAGAGCGTGATTTTGGCTGGGCTAGGAGAGAAGAGACTCCTCCACCCCCAGCCACCACCTTTTCTGGCCTGTGGGAAGAGGGTGACGTGCGGCTGGGCTGGGAGAGAGAAGACCCCTCCATCCCCAGCCCCCACCCTTTCTGGCCTGCCTACGGCTGGGCAAGTGCTACTGCCGAGACACTCCCAGGGATCAGCAGTAAGCAGCAGACGCAGCTCTGGGCTTTCAGCAGCTCAGAAATCTCCCGCCCGCACCCCCCCCCCCATACACACACACACACACACACACACACAGAAGAAGTGCCCTAAGACTCAGGAGTACTGGACACGGGGCTGGTGGGGCTACTCTCAGTGCGCATAGGTGCAGGCAAGGGCAGAAACTGCACTGACTTTGTAAAAACTATCATCCAGACCCCTCAGGCCCACGCATTTAAATCTATAGTCCCAAAGTCACTCTGGGCACCAGGTGACCGGTTCTGCCTGGGCAATAAGAAGGGGGCTCTTTGGTACAGCAGAGGACAACCTGGACATTACTTGGTGGGCTTAAGCCAAGACTGGCGCTGCTTTTTGTTTTGCTTTGTTTTGTTTTGTTTTGCTTTATCTTTATATCTTTGATATCTTTTCCTGTGTCGAGTGGGGGTTATCGGGTGTTTTTACATGTGAATGTATTTGATTTTTTTCTTTGTTGTTGTTGTGCTTGGTGATTTGCTTTGTTCTGAAATTGCCCTACCAGGGCCCAGCTTAAGAGGCACAAGATTCAACATATCCAGAGGCCAACTCCAGACCAAACCAGAGTACCACTGGGTTTGACCTACAAGTCACACACACAGAGGGAATTCTCTGCAGGCACAAGAGCCCATAGAGGCCAAACCACATTTAAGTGGTCAACCCTCACGCAGCAGAACGCCCTGTGGTGGGCAGAGCCAAGTCTCACAATGAGTCAGCCTAGGAGTTAACCCCACCTACTCACAAGCAAAAAGCAATTAAAGATCTTCTTGAACAAGACAATATACACAACACAAGAGTCACCTTTGGAGCACACGCAGAGGAGAAGAACGAAGTAGTACAAGTCAAATATAAAGGACACATACTACATAAGATAACCTAGCGAGAATGAAGAACTCTAGGGGATTTACCTAATACATCAAAGCAAACACAGAGAGTCAGCCAGAATGGGGAAACAAAGATACACGTCCCAAATAAAAGAACAGAAGAAACCTCCACAACTGGAACCAAATGAAGCAGAGGTAACCAACCTTTCAGAGACAGAGTTCAGAACACTGGTGATGAGAATGTTTAAGGAGCTTAGAGAAGACATAAAGAAGGACGTAGAAATCATAATGAACAACAAGTTAGAACTAAAGTACACAATTACCGAAATTAAAAACTCACTTGAAGAAATTACCAGCAGGTTAGATGAAGCAGAGGATCGAATCAGTGACTTAGAAGATAAGGTAGCAGAGATCACCCAAACAGAACAACAGAAAGAAAAAAGAATAAAAAACAATGAGGATGGCTTAAGAGACCTCTGGGATAACATCAAGCGCAACAACATGCGCATCTTAGGAATACCAGAAGGTGAAGAGAGGAAGCAAGGGATTGAGAACATATTTGAAGTAATAATGTCTGAAAACTTCCCCAACCTGATGAAGGAAACCAATCTACAAGCCCAGGAAGTGCAGAGAGTTCCAACCAGGATAAACCCAAACAGGTCCACATCAAGACACACTATAGTTAAAATGGCAAAGCTTAAAGATGAAGAGAGAATCCTAAAAGCAGCAAGAGAAAGACAAAGGGTTACATACAAGGGAACTCCCATAAGACTATCAAATGACTTTTCTACAGAAACATTGAAGGCCAGGAGGGAGTGGCAGGAGATACTCAAAGTGATGGAAAACAAAGGCCTACAACCTAGATTGCTTTATCCAGCAAGGCTATCATTTAAAGTTGATGGAGAGATAAAGAGCTTTCCAGAAAAAAATAAGCTAAAGGAATTTATTACCACCAAGCCAGCATTGCAAGAAATACTAAAAGGACTTCTGTAAATAGAAGAAAGATCAAAACAATCTAACTACAAATTTAAAAATGGCAATAACTATGTCCCTATCAATAATCACTTTAAATGTAAACGGATTAAATGCTCCGATCAAGAGACATAGGGTGGCTGACTGGATAAGAAAGCAAGACCCTTGTATACACTGTATACAAGAGACTCACCTCAGAACAAAAGACAAACACAGGCTAAAAGTGAAGGGTTGGAGTAAGATATTTCATGCAAATGGAAATGAGAAAAAAGCTGGAGTTGCAATACTTATATCTGACAAAATAGACTTTAAAATGAAGAACATATTAAAAGATAAAGATGGGCACTATATAATAATAAAGGGATCGATCCGACAAGAGGACATAACCCTAGTAAACATCTATGCACCCAACATAGGAGCACCTAAATATATAAAACAGGTATGACTGACATAAAGACAGAGATCAACAGTAATATCATAGTAGGGGACTTCAACAAACCTCTGACAACAAGGGACAGGTCTTCCAGACAGAAAATCAATATGGAAACAACAGCCTTAAATGATACATTGGACCACTTGGATTTAATCGATATTTTTCAGAGCATTTCACCCCAATGCTGCAAAATACACGTTTTTCTCAAGCGCACATGGAACATTTTCCAAGATAGACAATATGTTAGGCCACAAAACAAGTCTAGATAAATTTAAGAAAATTGAAATCATACCAATTGTCTTCTCTGATCACAGTGCTATGAAATTAGAAATGAAGTACAGGAAAAAAACTGGAAGACACACCAATTCATGGAGGCTGAATAACTTATTACTAAATAATGAATGGGTCAAGCAGGAGATCAAGGAAGAAATCAAAAGATATCTCGAGACAAACGAAAATGAAAACACGACGACCCAAATCTATGGGATGCCGCGAAAGCAGTTCTAAGAGGGAAATTCATAGCATTGCAGGCCTACCTAAAGAAACAAGAAACATCACTAATCAACAGTTTATCTTCACACTTAAGGGATCTGGAAAAAGAACAGCAAAATAAGCCCAAAGGGAGCACAAGGAAGGAGGTAATAAAGATCAGAGCAGAAATAAATGAAATAGAAACCAGAAAAACAATACAAAAGATCAATGAATCCAAGAGTTGGTTCTTAAAGAAGATAAACAAAATTGACAAACCTTTAGCCAGACTCATTAAAAAAAGAGAGAGAGGATCCAAATTAATAAAATCAGAAATGAAAGAGGAGAAGTGACAACAGACACCGCGGAAATACAAAAAATTTTAAGAAATTACTATGAGCAACTATATGCCAACAAATTCGACAATCTGGAAGAAATGGACAATTTTCTAGAGACGTACAACCTTCCAAGGCTAACTCAAGAAGAAACAGAAAACCTGAATAGACTGATTACCACCAGGGAAATTGAATCAATAATCAACAATCTCCCAACAAACAAAAGCCCTGGACCAGATGGTTTTACAGGTGAATTTTACAAAACGTTCAAAAAAGAATTATCACCTATTCTCCTCAAGCTCTTCCAAAAAATCCAGAAGGGGGGAAAACTCCCAAACACTTTTTATGAAGCCACTATCATCCTGATCCCAAAATCAGACAAAGACACCACAAAAAAAGAAAACTACAGGCCGATATCTCTAATGAACATAAATGCAAAAATCCTCAACAAAATATTAGCGAACAGAATTCAGCAATACATTGAAAAGATCATACACCATGATCAAGTGGGATTCATCCCTGGTATGCAAGGGTGGTTCAACATCCGCAAATCAATTAATGTGATACACCACATTAACAAAATGAAAAATAAAAATCACATGATCATACCAATAGATGCAGAAAAAGCATTTGATAAAATCCAACAGCCATTTATGATAAAAACCCTTAAGAAAGTGGGAATAGAGGGATCATATCTCAACATAATAAAGGCCATATATGACAAACCCACAGCTAACATCATACTCAATGGGGAAAAGGTAAAACCATTTCCCCTAAGATCAGGAACAAGGCAAGGTTGCCCACTATCTCCGCTGCTATTCAACATAGTGCTGGAAGTTCTAGCCACAGCAATCAGACAAGAAAAAGAAATAAAAGGCATCCAAATTGGTAAGGAGGAAGTAAAATTATCATTGTATGCAGATGATATGATACTATATGTAGAGAACCCTAAAGACTCCACCAAGAAGCTATTAGAGCTGATAGATGAATTTAGTAAAGTAGCAGGATACAAAATTAATATTCAGAAATCAGTTGCATTTGTATATAACAATAATAAAACATCAGAAGGAGAAATTAAAGAAACAATCCCATTTACAATTGCTCCAAAGACTATAAAATACCTGGGAATAAATTTAGCCAAAGAAGTAAAAGATCTGTACTCAGAAAATTATAAGACACTGAAGAAAGAAATGAAAGAAGATATAAATAGATGGAAACACATATCATGTTCATGGATAGGAAGAATTAATATAGTTAAAATGTCCATACTGCCTAAGGCAATATACATATTCAACGCAATTCCTATCAAACTACCAACGACGTTTTTCACAGAAATAGAACATATAATCCTAAAATTTATATGGGACCATAAAAGACCCCGTATAGCCTCAGCAATCTTGAGAAATAAGAACAAAGTGGGAGGTATAACAATACCTGACTTCAAATTATACTACAAGGCTACAGTAATCAAAACAGCATGGTACTGGCATAAAAACAGACACAAATATCGATGGAACAGAATAGAGAGTCCAGAAATAAATCCATGCCTATATAGCCATTTAATCTACGACAATGGAAGCAAGAATGTACAATGGGGTAAAGACAGTCTATTCAATAAATGGTGCTGGGAAACCTGGACAGACACATGCGAAAAAATGAAGCTGGACCACCTCCTTACACCATATACAAAAATAAATTCAAAATGGCTGAAAGACTTAAATGTAAGATCTGAAACCATAAAATACCTAGAAGAAAATATAGGAAGAAACTTCACAGACATTACCCGGAGTACGATTTTTACTGATATATCCCCTCGCGCGAGGGAAGTAAGAGAAAAAATAAACATGTGGGATTATATCAAACTAAAAAGTTTTTTCACAGCAAAGGAAACCATCAATAAAACAAAAAGGGATCCTACTGAATGGGAAAAGATATTTGCCAATGATATATCTGATAAGGGATTAATATCACAAATCTATAAAAAACTCACTCAACTCAACTCCAAAAAAACAAACGACCCAATTAAAAAATGGGCAGAGGACTTGAAGAGACATTTTTCTATAAAGGATATACAGATGGCAAACAGACATATGAAGAAATGCTCAACCTCACTAACCATCAGAGAAATGCAAATAAAAACCACAATGAGATAACACCTCACCTCAGTCAAAATGGCTATCATCAATAAATCAACAAACAACAAGTGCTGACGTGGATGTGGAGAAAAGGGAACGCTTGTGCACTGTTGGTGGGATTGCAGATTGGTGCAGCCACTATGGAAAACAGTATGGAGGTATCTCAAAAATCTGAAAATGGAACTACCCTATGATCCAGTAATTCCACTCCTAGGTATCTATCCAGAGAAATCCAAAACTCCAATTCAAAAATCTTTATGCACCCCTATGTTTATTGCAGCACTATACACAATAGCCAAGACATGGATACAACCAAAATACCCATCGGTAGATGACTGCATTAAGAAACTGTGGTACATTTATACAATGGAGTATTATGCAGCCATAAAGAAGAAAGAAATCTTACCATTTGCAACAACATGGATGGACCTAGAGAACATTATGTTAAGTGAAATAAGTCAGACAGAGAAAGATAAGTACCATATGATCTCACTTACATGCGGAATCTAAAGAAAAGAATAAGTGAATGAACTAATCGGAAACAGTTTTGGAGACAAAGAGGAAAAACTGAGGGTTGCTAGAGGGGCGGGGGGGGGTGGGGTTAAGGGGGAAGGTGAGGGGATTAGAAAACAATCAGAAACCACAAGATGGCCACGGGGTTTTGAAAATTAATCTGGGGAACATAATCAATAATAGCATTGGGAGTGGAGACAGTGGAAATGGGATGGCTCGGTGAGATGTCAGAGAAATAGTGGATGAGGGGAGGGGGGTCCACAGTGTGAGGGATATAAATGATAAACGTCTAAGTAAAAAAAAATAAAAAACTCAAGACACAGACAATAGTTTAGTGGTTACCAGAGAGTAAGGGGGGTGGGGGGTGGGAGATGAGGGTAAGGGGGGTCAAATATATGGTGATGGAAGGAGAACTGACTGGGTGGTGAACACACAATGTAATTTATAGATGATGTGATATAGAATTGTACACCTGAAATCTATGTAATTTTACTAACAATTGTCACCCCAATAAATTAAAAAAAAATAGAGTAAATGTTGAAATAAAAAAATGTATTGCAGTGGGAGACGCATTGCCATGGATCCCCCTCAGGGCACTCCCCCTCGCTGGGAACACAGTCCTCCCCTTGTTCTCGCCGCTTTCTGGGGCAGTTCTGGAGGTGCTTTTTCATGAGTGTCTTTGGTTGCACTGTCGTGGCTGCCTCAGTGCCCTGGGCTGGTTCGGAACGTTTGCCTTCCATGGTCCTTTTGACTTTGGAGGGGAGCCTGAGGTTTCCTGGTGCCGGGTCCGGTGGATGGGGACACGCTGTGGTGTTTCCATTTGACAGAAATTTCCGTGCTGGGAGTGATGTGTGACACTGAGCCTTTCTGTTGTTGTAGAAATATGGTGAAATGCTGCAGTGGAGTGCCATCCAACGGAAAGGCAGGGATCTTCAATATGGGAAGCAACACCTCGAAACTTAAACAGTGATTGACAAGTTTCAACTTGTTTGAGGCAGCCAGTTGGGTGTGAGCTAAGGCTGAGAGAACGTGTGTTTTAAAGTGTGTCGTAAATCATCCTCCATCATGACAACACTCCGTGTCACGCATCACTTCTGGTATCCGGAAATTTCTGTCAGATGAAGGCATTGCGGTGTGTCCTCATCCACCGGACCTGGCGCTGCGGGACTTCTGGGTCTCCCCCGGGGTCAGGGTGATCGTGGGGGGCAGACGTCTTGAATCGGTTCGGGATGTGGGGGTAGCCGCAGCGGCACAACTAAAGACACGAGGGAGGTCTTCCGGGGCTGCTTCAGAGGGTGGCGGGAATGATGGGATGGGGGTGTTCAAAGCGAGGGGACAGGGGAGTGGTTTGGGGGGGATTAGTGGCGATGTGTCTTTTTACTGTAATAAATTTTTAAAAATTTGGACATTCATTGTATTTTTGGATCACACCATGTGTGTGTTTGTAACTTAAACTTATGCTGAGTAATTGTTTCAGTGTTTTATCTTACTTAGAAATGACATGTGTTTGATAAATATCTATTAATTAATTTATTATAAATCTAAAGGTTTAAGTTACCAAAAATATATTGGAAAACTGTTTTTAAGCTGACATATCATTAAGCATAATTACTGTTGAAATAAAGTTTGTGAAAATAAAAAAAAAAATCTCCATTAGTTCCAATTTTATTAAGTAATTTTTTTAAAACATAAATGGGTGTTGACTTTTGTTCAGTGCCTTTTCTGCAACTACGGAGATTATCATGTGATTTTTTTCTTCTTAGAAAATAATAATGTTTTCATAATGTCAAAGCATTCTTGCATTTCTGTAATAAATCCCACTTCATTTTTTTAATAACCTTTGTATTTAAATCACTAATAGTTTATTTAGAAATTTGTGTATTGTTTCTAAGCAAAATTGATCTCCAGTTTTTTTTGTTTGTTTGTTTTGTGTGTGTGTGTATGCAATCTTTAAATGTTCTTTAATGTTAGGGAACAGTGAAAAATCAGTACACATTTGAGAATGTCCTTCACTATGAGAGGTCAAGATTAACAATAAAATGGAGCTTGGAGGAAACGGAGATAAGCCAAACAAAAAACATATTTATAAACAAATTTTAATTTTCTCAAAGAAATTATGTTATACCAGAGCATAGTAAAATGGAGTTGGAAATTAAAAATAACTGAAGGGGAAAACAAAATATCAAAATTGGAGGATGGTGAAATGTCACCCAGAACATAAAACAAAAAGCTAACTACCTTGAAAACAGAGGGGAAAAAAGAATTAGAATATTAGTCTAAATTAAAGTAATAAAATATAAAGTGAAAATAAGTAGACAACTAATAAAATGAGAATAGAGAAATTAAAAACAAATATTTTAGAAATAATTAAAGAAAATATCTCAAAATTGAAGAACACGAGTTTCCAGATTTTAAGGGCTACAAATTACTCAGCAAAATGACTAAAGAAATGCCTTCAAAATTGGAAGTAAAAATGATGTGCTTCCTAGAGTTCTATATTCAACCAAACAATTATTTAAATATGAAGACAAAATAGAGTTTTTCATACATATAAGGTCTCAAGATATTTACTTCCCATGTACCCTTTGTCCGAGGTCTACTGGAAGAGGTGGGCCTCCGAAAAAGAGCATTCCCTAAGAAGAAAACAGTTTAAGGTGCAGAAATAGGGGATCCAACTTACAAGAGTAGTAAAAATTATCTCCAGGCTCATGGCAAATGGAAACCTAAGAAAGGCAATTGTGCATAAACTATATTTGAGTAGAAGAGCAAGTTCCACATAGACCATTTTCAGGAAGAAGATAGATTTCCTAGCGTGCTGAATGCACTGAGTGGCAATTTACATTTCTAGTGGAGAATTTAGAAAGGAATTAACAATAGGTCTAGAGAAATGTATAGGTAACTCCTGTATAACACGGTTGTTAAGTTCCTAAAAAATGCCGTGTTATGCGAATCTGTGTTATACGAAACAAAGAATTAGTACAAAAAAGGGGGTTAGTTTCCAAAACTTAAAACGAAATACCATTATATTTTTATAATCAAGAGAAATATCTTTATTAGAGCAATTTTCACCAAAAGTATAACATATTAATATGTATTAAATAATGTTTTCTTCGTTATCACTACTAAGCTTTTATTATGTTCCGTGTTGTTCGGGGATTTGCCTAATTTCGAATGAGATATCTTTTGCTCTTAAAAGCTTTTATTACGCTCCGTGTTGTTTGGGGATTTCTCTAATTCTCAAACCGTGTTAGAGTGAAACTGTGTTCTAGGATGCCGTGTTGTAGGAGGGTTTTCCCCAATTCTCAAACCGTGTTAGGGCAAAACCGTGTTATAGTAGTACCGTGTTATACAGGGATTATCTGTAATCAAATGAGAAAAAATAATTATTAGCTTCAAGTGGAACAAAAGTTGGTATATGCAAACAAATGTCAAATAGCGCTTGATGGCTCTGCCATAAATAATATTTACCTGGTCACAGTGGTGTAAACATTAAATATTTATTTGATTAAAATTATGATATAACTATATTTGGAGGCAAAAGGGAGGGGACGTGTGTTTGTGGTGGGACCTGGGGTAAGGCACACCTTTCATTGTTCGAAAGTCAACAGATTATATCTATTAATAAAACTTTGTTCCAAATCAAGGTTCTAAAATAGGCAGGCTACCCTTTGCCTTCTCATTAATCCCTGCTCCATTTGTGGCAGTATCTTCCATACTCCAACATCAGTACTTGGATGGCCAATACTAATGGAAACTTTTCAATCCTTCCGCTTGATCTCTCTGTTGTATTCAATACCATTCGCCCCTCTTTTCTTCTTGAAACCTCCCTTGGATTAGTGAAATCTTTCCCTCCTTGTTTTCATAGCACCATTTTAATATTCCCTTTTCACCTTACTTTAGTGGTTTCTATTTCTCTGTCCCATGCCCCCTCCCTCTAAAAATTTCCAGGTCGCTTTCTGGACTCTTCGTCTCATGCTTGCCTGTCACTTCATCCAACCTAAAGAGCAAAATCTTTCTGCCTATCTGAGACCTGGTTTCTGAGCTCCAGAAGAATATATTCAGCTCTCTGTTGGGTAGCTTTACCTAGAAATATACATAACATCTAAAACTCAACTATTTATACTGAACATATTCTAATTTCTCTAAGCCTACACTTCTTACTACATTCTCTGTCTTGAATAATAAAACCATTTTCTTCCTGATGACAGAGCAAGAAGTTGAGTATCATCTATATTAGTCCCCCCATATCCATGTGGGGACAGAGTCAGGAGTGCAGTTTCCAGGCTCTCACCCTCACGTGGAAAGGTGCTGGCTCAGGTAGTCAATGGCCATCAACTGTGATTGGATGGCCATCAACTGTGGCTAGTTGACCGTCAGCTGTAACCAGTGAGCCACTGGCCACTAATACAACTGCTGTGGCTACGCCAGCAGAAAATGGGGGCTAGCAAGAAGATGATGGCTGAGCTAGCAAGCACGGATTGCAGTTAGCACTGTGGATTGCAGCTAGCAAGTGAGGTTGGTGGCAGAGAAGTGGACGGCGGGTTTCTCATTGTGCGGCCCCTGCTTCCTGTGTCTCCAACCCAGCCGCTAGCGAGAATATAGTGGTATGACTCCCCAGTCTATGGCTCCGTGGGTGTTCCTGTTTGGCCTCACCGTGTCCTGCGTTCTTATGTGGGGAGCAGAAGCTAAGACCCTGCATTTTACCGTGCTTTCACATTCCATGGTTTCAGTTGCCTGCAGTCAATCACAGTCCAAAAAGTTAAATGGAAAATTCCAGAAATGAACAATTTATAAGTTTCAAATTGTACGCTGTTCTGAGTACTGTGATGGAAATCTCATGCCATCCTGCTTTGTCCTACTAGGGATGTAAATTGTCTCTTTGCCCAGCGTCTCCAGGTTATATATGCTACTTTCCCATTAGTCACTTAGCAGCTGTCTTGTTTATCAGAGAGAGAGACTACATTCACATAACTTTTATTACAGTATATTGTTCCATTTTATTACAGTTATTATTGTTAATCTCTCACTATGCCTAATTTATAAATTAAACTTTATCCTAGGTATGTGTGTATAGGAAAAACCATAGTCTGCTTAGGGTTCTGTAATATCCATGGTTTCAGCCATCCACATCCCCATGCTGGAATACCCTTTCATCTGCTCCCCATGATCTCTTTGGAAAAAGCCTGAAAAAAAAAAAGCCAAAACAAACCCTCACATCCACCTGGAATCCTACACAGATTCGTGATCAATGATGGATACACTGTGGGCTCATTTCGAGATATAATTGCTATCTCCCTCGCCTATCGTCCCACCCTCACTTCAGCAAAACACTTCTTTGGCCTTCATCCCAAAGTGAACTTAGTCTCCATTTGTATTTTATGGTATCCTCTAGTTATATGTAGACATAGCCCTGGGGCTTTGATGTGCTCAGATGACTCAGCATTACCTTTCTTAGAATATCAGACTTGTGAGGGAGTGTGTTATCTGGACTTAACCAAGATGCTTTCTAGATAGGCCTCTTTCTGACCAATGTGGTCTCAGAGTGTTATAAGGTCCTTATTAACTTAAGTTCTTCTATCAAAGGAACAGAGGTGTTCTTAATTATATTTTATATATGGAAGCTTTCTCTGAATAAATAGGTACAGAAACTACCTTGGTGACTTTAGACTTTAAATTTATTTCTCTCTCTGTGCCAATAAATTCTTGCTTCATATTAAATGCTGTCAGAAAAAGATATTTTTTCTTTCAGAATTCAAAAATTAAACACAAGAAAAGGTTTAGCTTATATCTTCAAGGTTATACTTTCAGGGGTTAGTTTTAGGAGGTGAAAAAGAAAAAAACAACAACCCATAATTGAGCAATTAAGTGCTAATAGTCTTTACAGGAAATTCCTGTAAAGGAAATAGGCTTACTCACTTTTCAACTAAACCTAACCACAAACCTTATCTGTTGAGGGGTTGGCCAAAAGGTTTTAGATGCTTCGTCTTCAAGGCATTTCCATCTACTGATAGAGGTAGTTATTTGATTTTCCTCTGTAAGACCGTAGATTTGACAATACCAGTGGTCACTTGTAAAATCCGACAGCTTTTCTTTTTTCTCCAGGTGTAACCCATTATTTCTAAACTTGTGAGAGTTAAATGGCTATTGGGTCTTCTCCAGTTATTTCTCTGGCTAGGAAGAGGTACAGTAGAACTCTTTGAAAATGGATATTCTCATATGTTTTTTTTCAGATGGAAAAGCCGGCAGTCACTGAAAAGACTTGAAGTTCCTTCCTCTTTTTTATGTCTTAAGAACAGGAAATGAAGGTAAGACAATAGTACTTTTTTTTTCCCCACTAGATTTCCTAACCACAAAAGGTAAGCTGAGAAATGAATTGCTAACACCATTCCTTTTCATAAAATATTTTGTAATGATGGATGTGCTATTTAACTAGCAAAATTTATATCTCTGTATATCTTGAGGCTTCACTTTACAAAAAAACTGGTGTTTATAAAATAAACCTATTTACAGTGCTTTGAGCATTTTGTGGGAAAAGTGAAGAGTAGAGGGACTCACGATGGTTGCTAACTTTGACACCTGCCTCCCCCAGTATTTTCTTCTCTTTTTTTACCTTTTCCCATCCAAAGCTTTGGTCAGTGAAAAATCGTTATCAACCAATGATAGTTGAAGCTGCAGCCTTGACTAACTGATATGGGTGATACTCAATCTCTGATGAAAGAAATGTGGTTCTGAAAATGAAAAAGATTTTGGAGGAGAGACCCTTCAGATACTTGAAGCCACCCTGTTGGGCTCTTGTCTCTTTCTGTGAGGCAACAGCATGTGGAGATGGGAAAATCAGATTCATTGAGACCCTCTACATTTGTGCATAAACTACCCTCCTAATACTTACCAGATGTGTGATTAGTATTACTAGTGGGGGCCACTATTTCAAGCGACATGAGCTTTGATTGTCCGTCAGTAAAACAAGAGGACAATAGTCATCTTCCAGAGTATTAACAGAACGTATGTGAGAGACCAGGGGCCCACAATATTCAGTGCCATTTGTCCATCACTTTACTTCCTGAACAGAGAGTCTGCAGCCTGGTTTGCATTCAGGTGCCCAGTGCTCGATAATCAATAGACTCTGCACTTTGTGCAATTCCTTACGATTCACGGAAGCATTTTAGTGATGGTGGAATAAAAGGCACTGCATAGACATTAAATGGTCTTAAAGAGGTAGATGTTGACAATCAACATCAGTTGTGTTATCCCACATAAATGGAGTTTCCAGAATGGACTTGTTCCTGGGTTGGTTAGTTGCCAACAGTGCTGGCAACAGCTACTACAACTCAGCATGGACCCACCTCCCTAAGCTCTATTCTTGTCCCTGAGGACAAGCATTCTTCCCAAGGGTGCTTCTTGGATCATAGCGATCACACTGACACTTGTTTATAATGTAGATTCCATGTCCTCCTTCAGAATCTGATTCAATAGAATTTGGAGAGCCCAGAAATCTGCGTTTCAAACAAGTGTTCCAGGTGATTCTTATAATCAAGATAATTTAAGAAACACTGTCTCAGAGACAAAATTGTCATCTGGAAACAGCCCCAGACTGCCTGAGGTCCTAGGCAAGCAGGTGAGTGCATCTTAGAGAGAGCACCTGTCCCCTCAAGGGTGGGATGGGTATTCCTGAGGGCTGAAGACTGCTGGGTGCCATGGTAACCAATTTACTATAGTCTCAGACATTCAACCATGGAATCACGGAATGTTAGAACTGAGATGATTTTAGCAATCATGCAACTCCCATGGTTTCCAAGTCAGGGAGCTTAAAAAAAATACAGATTTCCCAGCTAAATCCCCAGAAGTTCTGATCCCCTACCTCTAATGTAGAGGAACTACTGATACTGATACACTCAAATATTTATTTTGTCAGATAAGAAAACTGAAGAGAGAGGCTAGGTGTCTTAACTGGAGTCACACAGCAAGTTAATGGTTAAACCTAGATTGTTATGCATTTGTTCTGACTCCTCCTGAAGTGTTTTCATTTATTTGAACAACAGAAGTGATGGTGATTTATGCATGAAAGTTGGTCCTGGGATTTGGAGATAAGATTTCTGAAACAGCATCCCTACTCTTAAGGAGCTCCCAATCTAACAGGAGAACACAGTATCTGAAACAACAATTATACGTGGGTGTGCATAAATTATAAACAAGGAATCGCTGAGCCCTTCTTGTTAGCCAGGCACTATTCTTGGAGAAATCATGAAGTCTGAAAAAGAGAGTCAGTTCCTACTGGTATGAGCTTCGATTCTAGTGGGAGAGGAGTTTTCAAAACAAGACATTTTCAGACAGTAATGTGTGCTAAGACAAAGTGATATCAGCGGAGTTGCTGGCTAGTGCAGTGGTCAGGAGAGACGGATGGGTTTCATTATGCGGGTGATCAGGGAAGTTCTCTCTGGGGGACATATCCAAGATAAGACATAAAGGAGCCAAATCAGGTCACACAGGGCTTTACACATGGTGTTTAGGAATCGATTTTTTATCTCATGGGCATGGGAATGACATCCTCAGGCTCGCATTTTAGGAAGATGCCTCCAGGGATTGAAGACTGTTCACTCAGGGGCTTTGTGGGCAAAGGAAAGAAAGGCAAGGGGGCAGACCAAATCTTGGAAGGCAGTTACTTTAATCTACCTCATTCCTTGACTACAGGCCTCATAAGGAAGAGTCACCAGTTGTCACCAATGGGGATAAATAACACAGTGATGCTAGTCTCTGCCCTGGCACTCTTCAAAGCTCTCTGCCATCTATCTCACTGTGTCCCTTCTTCACTGAGCACTCAGCAGCAGGAAACATCCTGCACTTCCAGCTCCGACCTGGGCAAACTGGTCTGGATAGACCTTCCCACACTGTGTGGCTCTGCTTGCCTCCTGTCCAAGATAACCTCTCTATGGTTTGCAGGGTTGCAGGGTGGAAACCTCAGAGAAAACAGTCCATGAACCCACTCCTCACTCTGTTTGACCTGCTACCCTGCTGACTCATTCCCCTCACAGTGGAATTATGTCAAAACTCTCCTTCCCTCAACAAATGAACAAACACCACCCTGACTACCCTGCACAGTGTAGCGTGTGGCAGGCGTGACTTGTCCCCACTCCCCAGACTCCTTCCCTTACTCCCTCATCACTGCACAGCTTTCCATCTTCTCATCCCCGCTGTGCATGCTGATCTGACCATTGGAGGCCAAACCTAGTGGACACTTTTCAATATTTTTGTGCCCGATTCCTCTGTAGCTCCAAACTTTTTCTGTGCTTAGTCTCAGGGTGGTCTCTGTGTTCTGTATCTTTTCTTCCTTTTGGGTTTATCCTTTGCAATGTTCCCTTGGCCCTGACCCACCTTTCTGGTGTTCCTCAAGGAAGTCTATCTGCCCTTTCCTCGCAGCTGACAGACTTCTCTGGCCTGAACACCCACCTATGCTGCTGACCCAGGTCCCTCTCTGAGTCCCACCCTGCTGCTTTTGGAACGCTCCAACTGGATCCCCAAAGACACCTTAAGCTCAGTGTTTCTGCTAGAGAAACATTAATTATTGATAACTCATTTATAAATATTAAAGTTACTCCCTCTTCCTGCACCTGAAGATGTTGGAGACATGGTGTGTGAGTGTGTGTGTGTGTGTGTGTGTGTGTGTGTGTGTGTGTGTTGGGAACTGGTTGAAAATGAAGACTACTATAAGTTGCAGAGAGCCAAGTATTTCTTCATGAGACAAGATGGACACACCTGGAAAGAAATATTCTGGGAAAGTCATGGGTGGAGGGAATGGTTGAAGGAATGACCAATAAGCACAGGGAGGAGTGAGGAAAGGAACTTGCATGGCTGGTTAGATGTGCAGAGAGCGACACTGGTTTTGTGAGCTCCCTAAGAAACACAGATGTTGTGGGGAGAAGACTTTTAAAGGCAACTTTCAGAGTGGCCATATGATATTTAGTGTAACTTATTTTTTCTTCCTTCCCTCCTTTCTCCCTTCCTCCCTCCCTTCCTTCCTTCCTTCCTTCCTTCTTTTCTTCCCTCCTTCCTTCTTTCCTTTTCTTCTTTCTTTATTTTTTCTTTTCTGTTATCACTGCATTTGTTTCTTTATTTATTGTTCCTGGAATTGTTTCTTTGTATGTTCATGTTGACAAAGACTCTCCTTGACCAAGTTTTAGTTAGGCCCCTCTGAAGACTCTTGTCAACCAGGCTTTGACGTTAGCCCCAGTCCTGTTTTCGTTCTGCCCAGCAAAGCCTTAGCAAAGACTTCTGCTGAGTGATTCTCCCGTCCTTGATATTTGATCATCCTTGATATCGAAGCCCTTGACCTGCCTTCAGAAAGAATCCTGTTAGAGTCATTTAATAAGAAGTCCCCTGTCCTTGATGTTGCTCTTAGTAATTTTCCATCTCCTGATCCCCTCACCCTGCTCCTTGGCTATAAATCCTCACCTGTCTTTGTTGTATTCTGAATTGAGCTTGATCTTTCTCTCCTATTTCAATAGCCTCAAACAAAGTCTTCCTTGCTGTTTTAATAAGTATTAGAATAATATTTTTTCTTTGAGATTGTTTTCCACACTGTATCAGAACCTTGAGTACAGGAGCTGTACCATTTATTTTGCCCCCTTCCCCCCCCCGAAAGAACCTAAAACAGCATTGGAGTGTTTTAGGTGAAAATTTTAGCTAAAGTTAAAGGGTTAAATTACCTTATTCCTATAACCCCAAGAATAATACACAGGTTTTTTTTTTTTTAGATTAGTGATAATAGTTCAGAACTCTCAGAGGCACAGACTAAACTGTTCTGTAGGAAAATTACTTTTATTTGCTTCTAAAAACAAAATTAAAATGAAAATCAAATATTACCTACTGCTATGGTACGAATGTTTGCTCACTCCCTCTCCAAATTCATATGTTCAATCCTAACCCTCAAAGATGATACCCCTAGTGATAGAATTAGGAGGGGGCCTTCGGGAGGTGCTTGGGTAATAAGGGTGGAGCCTTCCTGGGTGGCCTGAGAGTATTCTAATAGCGAGTCCAGATAGATCTCTAACACTTTCCACCCAGTGAAGACACAGAGAGAGGGCACTGGCTTTGAACCAGGTAGAGGGCCTTCACCAGAACATGATCACGCTGGTGCCTTTATCTTGGACTTCTCAGCCTCTGTGAGAACTGGGGAAAATAAATTTCTGTTGTTTATAAACCATCCAGCCTTCGGTATTCTGTTATGGCAGCCCGCATGGACTAGGACACCCTCCCAGGGTCCCTATCTCGTCTCTTGTAAATGGTTTGAAAACTCTAATGACTACCTTATCAGCAAGAGGGACAAGACCCCCAGGAACACAGCCCAGGCTCTGATTCTCTCTCTTGAGGTTACATGCACCCCCTTTTATATTTCAGAGTATTGACAGTAATGCCAGCCAGCAAGAACTGTCCCTTTTTTTATTTGAGGCACAGAGAGTGAAGCAATCTCTATTTTGTAACTCTTATTACAAATTAGTAACGTGCAGACAGTCTCAAAATGTATTAATTATTCATATGAGCTATACCACTAGCTTTCCTAAATGTGAAGAACCTGACATTTTCATTCATCTTGGGTCTTTTTTATTTTCCTGGAAAACTTTCACTTAATTCTTTCCAAGTTACTCATGGAAATATATGTACTAGGTAGAACATTAAAAAAAAAAAAGAATTCTGTAAAGAAAAGGAGTCAAAAGGAGACACTGTGTGGTGTAGAGATCCAAGTGATAGCATGAGATTGAAATGTCCTCCCTCCTTCAGATGTGTAAGAAATGACACACACAAAGGGACTGCTATGCCACTGAAAATACCATACAAATGTGGACTTGTGAGGACTCATTTCGGAGGACCTGCCCTTTCAAAGCTTCCTGTGTGACTTGCAGTTTGATCACAAGTTCCAATTTCTTCATTTCCCATTTTTTGATTTACAGAAATGAAGAGGATCCTCAGCGTGGGGCCCTGAATCGTGATGTACTCTACTCTGGCAACAGAACAAATTTACTGAAGTAATGACAGGACCCAGGGAGAACAATGCTTTATTTGGGATGGATATTTCTTTGGCTTGTTGCAGGAGAGAGAATTCAAGGATTTAATACTTCAGGTAGGGGTTTTCGCGTTTCATGTTAACACTGTGAGTCTTGTGGTCAAAATTTAAAGTACCAGATAATCTGACATATCAGCTACATGACCTATTAATACAGCACATTTCCTTCCTACTGTTAAGGTGAGTGTAGGAGGAGAAATTATCGGGGTGAACAGTTTTCAGCTGATAGCAAGCATCGATGAGGGGCACAGCTGAAGGGGAAGGAAGGGTGGTTCGGCCATTTTTAACAGGAAATAACTGTTGCTGCTGGTGACACTGGGAGGGAGTTAGAACCTGAACTTTTTTTTCCCTTGCAAAATGGGAACAGTGAAGAGGAAAGACACACAACTACTCTGTAAATATAAGTTAGAGTTTCATCTTCTAATGTGTTTCTGCGTTGCTTTGTTTGTTGGGTTTTTCAGATTGCTTCACCAAAAAACTTCTTTGGACATATTCTGAGAGAAGTGAGGAATTTGTCTTATTTTGTGATTTAGCAGAGCCAGAGAAATCCCATTTCTACGACAGAAATCAACACTCACCAACCCAAGGTCCTGAACACCTGCCCTGCAGTGGTAGTAAGGACCCATCTGACGTTCAGTGGTACCTACAACCTCAAAATGGAGATGCATTAAGGGAGATTACTCAAAACTATTCTCACATCATTCTGGACCAGAGCACCCTACATTTTTTGACCGTGGAGATGAACAGTGCTGGGTCGTATATTTGTAGACCCAGGATTAGGTACGTCCCCAATGCATTCCTACCTGAAAACATTCCTAAACCCCATATTTTCTGGATATAATATCTATGTTCATAAGACCTTGTCAACTCTCCTAGGAGGCCCCAGGATGAGGCCTGTTGCATTAAGATGGTCTTAGAAGTTAAGCCCAAGACAAACACATCCCATGTGTGCCCACATAAGAAATACCTTCTTCTTGGTAGCCTTGGCGATATTTATTGCCCCAGTCTCGACTGCCAAAGTGACGTACAGAGCCCAGAGGTGACCTGGTACCAGGTAAGAATGACTTTTCCACAATTGATATAAGACTATGGTTTTTATGGTAACCTCTCCGTTTGTACTTTATAGAAATGTGAGTTTGAGGATCTGAGGTCTAGAGGTTGACCTTGTGCTTATGGAGAAGACCTGGCTTTCTAAAATGGTCTTTCCCCTAGGCAGCCACAGGACCTGATATTCTAATTATTAAAACCATCCTTTTGATAGTGTCAGGAAAATGTCTAAAATTCAAGTGTATCACATGTGCGATGTCATAAACTTACAACATCTGCTAATGCAGAAGGCTGGATTAGTCCATTTTTACTGCCCGTGGAAAGCAATGGGCATTCCTCAGGGGAAGGGAGCACCCAGCAAGTAAGACTTGAAGGGTTTTCAAAGAAATAGGAGACTAGAATACTTTCCTAAGCAGACACATCTGGAAGAACAGTTAAGGCAAACACAGGGTGGCCCTGAGACCTTGAAGAGGGAGTGCAATGTTAAGAAAAAAAAGGGGAACAGGGGCCAGGAAAAGACAAGTTTCACAATGATTTTGAGGTATGAAGCACATGTGAATAAACATAATAAAAACACTTCACATTTTCGGGTTTTATAATCATACCAAATGCTAACAGATATACAAATGCTGTGTAAGCATCTCTTTCAACGTAATCTTATGTCCTTTGACCCTTGGACGGTGGAGTCAAGGAATAAAATTTAAATTGCTTCCTACACTTGCAATAATTATTTAAAGTCTAGTACTTTGCCTTAAAAAAGTATAAGAAACTTGACACTTGACTTCAAAATATATCTGTTTGTTAATATAAACAAAAAATCATTTTAAATGGCCACTGATTGAATTCAAGAAGGCAGCCCTTGTTTATCTGGGGGCTGTATGCACCCCAAGACTCAACAATTAGAGACTGGCGAGGGTACTATGACTGTGGTGTGAAGAGACATTTTCTCACTTTATTCTCTTGAGACTTGGCAACAGTAAGTGGACAGCTGTTATTACGTCCACTGTAGAAACAAGTGTACAGGGATGATGAGCGATGCGCTTAAGATCTCACATTTGTATTTTAAAGTGACACTGAAAATATGCTGGTTTCAATAACATCCTAATTTAAGAAATACATTAATTTCATAACCTCTAAAATGAGGTTGGTAAGAAAAGTCAATGGTTCTGTTCATTATTTTCAGTTCTCTCTTAACAACAAAACTTCGCTAGGTTCAAAAGTACTTGGAATTTGGGATAACACATGTCAAGGTAGGCTGTTTCTAGCCCCGTAAAGCACGCTTGTCCCCAGTTATTTCAAATGAAAACGCATTTGAATTATCAATGATGGTATCCCTGAAACTAAAACTTATTTTCAATTTCAGATAAGCACAGGCCACAAAGTAGTTGCCAAGTTACTGCACATATTGCTCTTGTAGGCTAAACCCTAAAGTTGTATGACATTTACAAAAGGAAGCTTTATGTCACTTCTCTGGAGCCTTGACTGCAAATGTCAAGATGTGTTTAATGGTGAATAGGCGCCTGTCCTAAACGCAGGCACATGATGGCTATCATTAAAATTGTACTTTCTGACGCAGGTTTGAAGAGGTCATGGTTCAGGGTGTGTTGCATGACTTGCATGTGTGTGTGTGCATGTACGCACACACACACACACGCACAAACATACACGCATGCCGTAACCTGGAAACTCACAGACCTCATGCAAGCAGTGTACTACTAAAAGTGAAGACATCAGCCAGGAAATAGTACCCAGTCCTTTTTTTCCTTTCTTGCTAAACAACAGGTACTCAGGTGGTAGGTGGGTCATACCTAAGACATCTCAGAACAGAAAAGATGAAAACCTGGTGTTAGTGAATTCAGATGAAACTGCTTACCGGGAATGTATCTGTCAGAAGTATAGAATAGCCAACTGAAGTAAATCTATGGGCTGGAGTCTCTAAAGGTTTCCAAAATAATTTTAATAGACATGTCAAAAATTTAGGCTTGGAGATTCTACTTTTTTAAATTAAAAAAAATTTATTGTGGAACAGTGTGTTTTTCCAGCATTCATCAGTTCCAAGGCAAGTCATTGTTTTTTTCAATCTAGTGGAGGGCGCAGCTCAACTCCAAGTCAAGTCATTGTTTTCAATCCAGTTGTGGAAGGTGCAGCCCACTGGTCCATGAGGGAATCGAACCAGTGACCTGGGTGTTATGAGCACTGTGCTCTAACCAACTGAGCTCACCGGCCACCCACAGCAGCTCAGCTCCAAGGCTTGGAGACTCTTAATTGAAATATTTAATGACTGAGAATTTGGAATTAAAGTGAATCATCTATTATTTATTCTAATAATATTTTCTCTGTATTTTCCTAATTTCTAAAAATATGAAAAATAGTCTTGGCATAAAGAGACTTCATCTTAAGTAAATGATAACCACATTTAATGAGAGGGCATTTTACGTTCTTTAGCTAAGAAAACATTTGACGTGGGAAACATTGTAACAAAGGTCAATGGCAAACCCTCTTCATGAACTCCTGTCAGTAAGACATGTGCCATGAGTAACTTTTCCATTGGTGGTTTAAGACAATCTCACTCCTATACCACATTCGCTCACTACAAAGTAGCTGCCACGCCGTTTCTGAGCCCTGTGTTCCACGGAATTTTCGCACATAGGCCTGCCACTTCTCCTTCTCATTTCCTTTTGGCCTAGTTCTCGTAGTAACTGGCACTAGTTGGCATTCTATGAGCATAGTGACATGGAGAACTGGTGAGAATGATGAGATTGGTTAGCCCAAACATCAATGTGACTCCAAATAGGGAAGAAGTAAAGATCATTTAGATTTGATTTTTCCAAGGTTGATACATTGGCCCCATTTGATTGTTCTCATGGTTAAATCTTAGAACGCACACCCCTGGACAACTTCCTAATATCTGCTCAAGGCTGTAATCCACATGTTGTCTAATCAATATTGAGAACAGAGAAACTATTGTCTTCTTTGTTCTGAAAGTATATCATTGCAGTCTATGCTTGTATTAGCTTTGGGACAGCTCATTATATGGTTGATTCACTCTAAGTTGGCAGATAGATCTTTTTCATAAGAACTGCAATCAGGCCAACAATTTTGTGCTAATAGAGTAGAATTTTTAACCCATGTTTATGATTATATTCATTCCTATTAAACTATAATTTGTTGGTTCCAGCTCATTATTCTACGTGTCAAGCGGTTGGAATTCTGATTTTGAAATCTAACATATTAGCCATCACTTCTACATATAGGAGACTTGTAGATGACATACACACATGATATGTCTTCACTGAAGCACGTCGTAAAAACACTGAACAGCCTGGCACTGAGGACAGTTCTCAGTTGTTGACCCTAGGTTGACCTTCTAGTTACATATGGTCCATTAATCAACCCATAACTTTGGTGGGTTGCTGCTCTATTAAGTAAAAAAGTCAGCCAAAGCCTGAGTCACTCAGCCCACATATAATATATCCGTTGTATTTAACTAGAAGATCATGAAAGTGTTTTCCAAATGACTCGCTATAGTGAAGATATAGTGCATCTACTGTATTCCTCCGAGCCTTTGATCTAATCATTTTGTCATGGAAGGGAACAAGAAGACAGCCATGATTTGCTGTTAGTCAATGCAAGCTGGCTGATATTCAACACCTTTTCATTTTTTAGGGTTCATAAGCCATCTGTTTAATAATTCATTCAAGACTTTGGCTAGGTATTGACACCTAGCTCATCAGTCTATAGTTTCCATAATTTACTTTTTTCCTATTAAAAATAAATAGTACAAAATTCATATGTAAGTAGAACGTTGGCAGTTGATGATTAGAACAAGAGACTGCGCAGCTGCTCTTCTCAGGAACGTGCAACATAGGCAACGGAAAAAAGAAACGTACAGGGTACAGTCCATTAGTGGTCAGCGGAGCAGTATGGTCGTGTGGTTCGCGTGAGAGCTGGGAACAGAGGCTGCAGGTTGGTTACGTGGTGTGATTATTGGGTCCCAGTTGCTGTGGTTGAACTTTACAATTGTGAGTCTTGATCCAGGGACCTAGCAGTGGGAAATGAAAGAAGACGGTGGATGTTACTGATATTTTCAAGGAACAAAATAAACAATCAAACGCTTTAATGGGGGTGTGTGAAAGAGATGGCTATCACACTTTGGGTCTTTGTGGCTCAAAATACATTCACAGCATTTACCAAGTTGGAGAAAGTAACAGCTAATTCAGTTAGGGAAGAGGAGAGGTGACATGTGCAGAGGTGACAATGAATCATTAAAACTGACATGAAAATATCAAATCCATCAGGGAGGACAGGGCTTGAGATACAGATGCTGGAGTCTTCCCAGACTCGGTAGGAAAAGCCCAGGTAGGAGCTCTCCAGTGTTGCCCAGTTCCAGGGAGCTCCAATCCCACTGAAGAACACAATGTGCTTTCTGCTCTCTGCAGTGGTGGTATTTCCCGGTAGTACAAAAGCTTCATGATATTAGCGTATGATATTGTAATCATTACTCCTGGTAGAGTATGTTTCTGTGTTCTTCTTGCTTCACACATATCTTTAAAAGTCCCTTTTTGGTGTCCTCAACTTCTTTTTTTTTCATGCCTCGGTTCTCTCTAGGATTTACTGACACTATTTGTACAAGTTCACACTGAGAGATTCCTCCTTCCACATTTTTGTTCGTGATTGTTTCATGTCTGAACAAAACAAAGAATTCCCTGTGTAGGCCCATTAGCACCTTTATTTCCTATTAGAATCACTTGTGATTGTATTATTAGAATGGGTTTCCAATCATTCTTCACACAAACTGCTTCTTAATAATCTCTTTTCTTTGATGTTTCCTTTTAGTTCCATCTCATAAAGTCTTAATAATACATCCTGAACCATACGGATCTTTTTATGGGGGAAAAAAATAAAATCAGGTCTACTTTATCACCCATCTTCCCTGGGGCTCAGCTGAGGTCTTAGTTCCAACTCTGTATTCTCTCCCTATTACCTTCTCATGTGACTTAAACCCACCTCCACTCCAGTTTCTGCTCTTTGTAAGTTATTACTGTGCTCTCTAGAGTTTTGTCTTTGACTTTTACCCCATGCTTTGAACCTTGGTTCTTAGTCCTTGAGATCAGCTGGTAGGTAATTAACCTTGTCTGTCCCACCTCGTGGCCTTATTTACCTACCTACCTGCAGCTGCCCCAGTTTTGACCACCCCCCCAATCCTCCCCACCACTTGGGCTTCTCACTACTGACTGGAAATTCCTTCTTGAGCCACAAGAACCACACCAGAGACTTGGAGTAGGGGAATCCCTGAGTCTACCAGTCAGCAGACAAAGTGGAAGGGAAATTCCTCAATCGGAACCTGAAACTCAAAATCAGAAAAACTTAGATTACTTTTTAGTTCTCTCACTTAACTCACTCGGTGATATGGAACCAAACACAACTGCCAGAAGCTCAGTTTTCTCATCTGTAAAATGGAAGACAGAGAATCTATGCAACCCAAGTCATAGAATCCTTCATACAATCATATGCGATAATATATGAGAAAGGACTTTGTCATTTACGTGGATAACAGGCTCTTAGTGTTTTGTTATTTTTGTTGTTTATTCTTTCCTTTTAACTGCGGCGGTAAGAGATGTCCTCCTGGTACTCTTAGTGGGACGTTGGAAGGCTATGTGTCCCATGGAGCTTAGGGGCTACAAGTTGCTTGTCGCAGTGATACTCAGTCATTCAACAAATATTTATTGAGCCCCTACTATGTCCCAGTTCCTAGTGATACAAAAGAGAGTATGAATAGTCTTTGCTTAAATTCACAAGAGCTTCTCCACTTAGTTGCCATTAAAAAAAAAAAAAAAAGTCTGACCATGTGACTCTTAGGCTTCAAAACCTTTCTTTCAATTACACATGCATTCATTCACTCACCACTTACCAGGAGCTTACTATTGCCGGCCTGCCTGCTAAAGACTGGAGACCAAGATCAAACACAAGCACATGCTCCAGCCCTTTCACCTCGGCCTTATTTCCTACATACATGCTTTGCTTCAAGTGTTCCTAAAATGGCACTTACACTCAGTTGACTTATTCCTACATATTCTTTAAGGCTCTGAATAGACTGGAGTGGGCACCCCACTTCATATGAGTTGAGAGCATCATTCTCTGGCTTAGCACTCAGGGCCTGCATTCTCAGACTGAGAGCTCACTGCGGGAAGGGATCTGTGTTCATTCCTCCCAGTGTGTCCAGGGCCAGCTATATGTCTCAGCACAAAAGTCGCTCTCAACCACTACAGAGAAGGAGATCCTGAAACCCATAATTACTGTAAAAGACCTACAGGCAATGGCGGAGATGTGTGCTCACTACTCTGGGAGCATGAAGTGACCGATATCTTGTCTCCATGAGAGGCACCTCTGGAGGCACCTCTGAGCAGCAGCCTGTCCCCTGGAGAAAAGTGGAGGAAGACATGTGCAAGTGTATGGACTGAGAAAGAAGGTGGTTGTTTAGGGAGTGGCACGTGGGACGGCAGTAACAGGAAATAAGTCTGGGAATGGATGGCAAGTCTGTGAAGAAGTTTAAAGTTTATCTTAAACGCAAAGCGGTGTCACTGATAGATTCTAAGTCCAGAAATGTTCATAATTGTATTTTAGTTCACACTTGACTTTGGGTCAACTATGAGTTAAGTAATTGTTTTTCAGTGATCAGTCATTCTTTGTCATATTTATGTACACCTGTTTAGTTATTTACTTAATATTTTTAATTTAAATGTTATTCTTTTAGTAGAGTTAAATTTATTTAAAGAGGAAACTTTATATTAGCCCCAAACACAGAAAACCTATGTAGATTCCAGGAATATGAATATATATGTATTTTAAAAATACATTTAGGTATCAGCTATTTAGAACATGATGAGTTTTCTAGAATAGTCTCAGCGGGTTGGGAAATGATGGGTTAACTAGTTCTTGGTGGGGCATATTAGATTTGGTACCCTGATCTCCACACATAATATAACTGTATTTGAAAATGCCTCTCTTTTTAAAAAATAATTTTACAAATAAGATTTTTGAACAGAATCTTCCCATGGCATGGTGGTATTTTTCTGATGTCTCAAACCGATTGTCCCCTCCCCTGCTTCAAATTCATTAAGTTTTTTTTATTTGTGCAATAATTATTAATAACAACTCTCTGGTTAAAGAAAGTTACATAATTTTCTTGTCTCTTGGATTAGAATGGAAGACTACTCTCTGAAGAAAGGAGCAACCGAATGCAACTGGGTGAAATCTATGACTTTCACCAGGGCACGTACGTCTGTGATTATACTCAGTCGGATAATTCAAGTTCATGGACAGTCAGAGCTGTTGTTAAAGTGAGAACCATTGGTAAGTGAGATTTTGCTTTCAAGATTTGAGGTTTGAACCTCAATTACGCAATTATAGTTACCTTTCTGTGGCTTAGTAATTTCTTTCCTTTTTGGGAAAAAAACCAGATAATCATACACTGTAGTCATGGAAAGCCTTGAAAATTGGCAAACATCAGGTTTTCCATTAACCTAGATTCTATTCTCCGAGGAAGCCCTAGTTCTGAATCCTACCGTGTTTCCCTGAAAATAAGACCGGGTCTTATATTAATTTTTGCTCCAAAAGATGCATTAAGGCTTATGTTCAGGGGATGTCATCCTGAAAAATCATTTTACAGTTAGGTCTTATTTTCGAGGCAACACGGTATTCAGGTTATCACAAGTTGGGTTGCCATGCATTGACGTCTCATTTGTTTTTGTAGGAAATTAAAAAATAGTATTCATAATTCACACACAGAAATAAGTGATACCCATGTAGCTGTCACCAACTTTAATACTGTTACCATTTCTCTACATGCTTAAAATCTCACTTTTTCTTTAAAGAAACAAAACACTGCAGATATAATTTGAGGCTTATCCCGTCATCGCTTCCTGCGCCCTCCCTTCCTCGATACAGTTCAATCTTATAGTTTATATCCTTTGCATTTATGTTTTTATGCTTTTTCTACATGTGTATGTATCCATCAATAAAATAGAATATTGTTTTAGGTTATAAAATGTGATTTATGTTATAAACATATGATATTATTCTAAGGTAGCATCCAATTTACACACCCATCAGCAATGAACAGTTTCTTATTATTCCGAAATAGTATTTGATGTCTTCAGAAATTTTGATTGGTGTCAAGTGGGGTCTCTTTTTTTAATAGCAATTTACATTTTCCTGAATACTAATGAAGTTGAATATTTTGTTATATGTTTATTGGTCTATTGGGTTTATTCTTCCGTGACTTCTCTATTTTTGGCCCAGTCTTTCCTTTGGGTCTTTCTTACTAAATTTACAAGTGTCAGCATGGATAATGTAATAATTTAAGCATGGCCTATGTCAAAACATAACAGAGTCAGTCATTCATTCTGTGTATTAAACAGCTACAGAATGGTTGATTTAGCTCTTAGGAATATATTAATCAATTTTACCTCCTCTTCTTTTATTGCAAGATACAAACCACTGAAGCCAACTCAAACACTCCTGCTTGCTTCCTGTCCCTTACACTCTCCACTACTTTAGATCTCAGTATTTTAAATTTATATTAGATTGTTCCTTGGATAAGAAGTTACAATGCAACTACCCCTCTTGCACCACTTGTCCCCTCCAAGTGATGTGTGATTGCTTTTTAACTCAGGCATGACAACTTGGCCCATCAAACTTTCAGTGGCAGGATCTGCTCTTCTCTCTCCCAGAGGACTCCTTGCCACATGTGTTGCATCTCTTTCAATCAATTAAGCCTTCTCTGTCGTTATTCCTGTCTTTTTCTTTTACTCTTCCATTCTTTCATTTGTGCATTCTCACACAAATCTTTCTGGGATATCCAATATGTGTCAGGCACTGGGCTTGGGGCTAAGGATAGAAGAATAAGGACCAGGGCACTTCCTCTTGTCTCTCAGAACTTACTACTTTGTGGGACAGACAGAGAGGGAACAGGTTATCAGGATACAATGTGATGAGTAGAGAGGAGAAGCAGAGGGGCCCACCAAGCCCAAACCTGGGCACAGCGCATCCCGGTGAGAACTGAGGGGTAACAATAAATTTGCCCAATGAAGGAGGGAAATATGCCATTCCAGGCAGAGGGAGCAGCATAGTTAACATCTGGAGGATGAGAAAGAGCTTGGTCATGCAGTCAGTGAGGAAAAAGAAGGTCAGTTGACGGGGAGTGTCCGGATGCAGGACTGAGATCACACTGTTCCCGTAAATTTGGACTTCATCCAAGAAACAATGGGGAGCCATTGAGGGTTCTATGCAGAAGAGTGTCATCAGGAGATTTGTATTTGAAATAGGCAGGCCACTCTGCCTACTGTATAGGAGATGTATTTTAGGGAGCAAGAATGGAGGCAGGGAGAAGAAATAGGACGGTGCTGTGGTCAAACAGGCAATTGCTGACAGTGGCCAGACCTGGGAGGCCACAGTGGGGTGGAGAGAAGTGGATGGACTCAAGACATAATTAGGAGGTACATCTGAAAGGATGTGGAAAGTGGGAATGAAGATCAGGACAAAGGAGGGGTTGAGGATGAGAGCTAGGTGTTAAGTTGGGCGACTAGGTGGACTTCCTGTAAGATACTGAGAGAAGATAGCATAGCACAAGATAGCACCCACAAGGGCCGATGCGGGGCACAGGTGGGAGACCAGCAGGTTTGATTCATGCTCTTAAAGGTTGTCTCGGGTTGCTTTCTGAATAGACTTAGCAGGGGTGATGAGAAACGGCTTAATTTGTGCATAAACAGCACACGATGATGAATTTTATCTGGAAGACAAAAAAAAAAAAAAAAAAAGAGGGAAATCAAGGATGTTTTAGTTTTCTGGCCTGGATAAGTTTTCTGGCCTGGTAAATGGTGGCCCCATTTAATGAGACAGAAAAAGCTGAAAAAGAAGGTCTGAGGAAGAAATGAGGTATTAGGCATGAAAGGACTTTTAGTCATCCACGTCACGATGACACGTAGGGTTTTGGGTAAACTGGTCTGAAGATGTTGGGGCCGGTGACGTGAAGGAGAGGGTGACCAACACGATATGTATCTGAAGCAAAAGGCCAGAGTGACATCACCTAGCGAGTGAGCATAGAAATAAGAGAGCCCAGAACTGAGGCCTGGACCATGCCACCACTTGGACAGGTGACGAAGAGGAGGATCCCCAAAGGACTTTCAATCGGGGTGTGGGAACAAAGGGAGCTGTTGCAGGGCATAGTGACTCAAGTGTCTCAAGGAGGAGGAGTGATGCTCTGCCTCTAATGGGGAGGCCTGAGAACAATTATTATTGTTAATTATTGGATCTGGGGAGGTGGACGTCATTATTTATATCATCAAGGGGGTGTCATCAAGAGGAAGGGTGGGGAGGAGAGCAGTAAAGGAAGTGAAATTGATGATGAGGTAAAGAGATCATTTCGAGGACCAAGACCTTCTGTAGGGAAGTTACCTAGAAAGTAAACTGCACCGCCCAGGGAGAGAATGCAAGACCACTAGGAGAGAACCAGGAAGAGATCTGACATTCACAAGAGGCACAGAGGGGAGGAGCCCACAAGCACATAGAGAAGTGAGTAGAGATGGTGGAGGGGAGCAGGAGAATTTAGAAACATGGACCCAAAAGAAGAGAGGATTCCAAACTGGGTGTGGCCAATGCTGCTGAGAAGTAAAGCTGATGAAAAACTCAGTTGTGCCCAGTGGATTGAGGTGCACAGAGATCACTGGTGACTTTAGCCAAAGCAGTTGTGGTGGAGTGATGGGGGTAGAAATCAGACTCCATGGGAGGTGAGGGAGTGGAGGAAATGAGCAAATAGCACTCTTTCAAGAATTTGGCTGGGAAGGAAGGAGAATGAGTAAGGCAGGGATGTGAGGTAGAGGGGTTTTGTTCTTTTTTTTTAAATGGAGAGAATGAGCACGGATATATGCTAATGGGAAAGGGAGAGAGCAAGGGAGAAAGAGAGAGAGAGAGAGAGAGAGAGAGAGAGAGAGAGAGAGAGAGAGAGAGAGAGAGAGAGAGAGAGAAGACTTAAAGATACAGGAGAGAGATGGTATAATTGAGGGCAGGAGGTCCCTGAGAAATAAGAGAGGGTGCCAGAGCAAAGGTGATGAATTTTCCTTTATCAGGGGATGGAACATCTTCCAGAGGAAGTGTGACAATGGAGGCACATTTGAAAGTTTGTGGCAGGAAGCTGAGAAATAGGTGATGAATGAACGATGGGACTGACTTTTATTTTGAAACAAACCACGACTTTAAGAATGGAGGGGGTAGACTCCAATCTGGCGGATTTTCTCAGGTGGGTTCTCCTTGCTGTTGGATTACTCAGCCAGATGGCACCAATAAGCAATCTTGTAGGAGAAGATGAGAATGAGGGCTCAAGTCTGCCATGGGTGAGCCAGGCAGATACGAATTTAAGGACGAACGTTTTGCTAGTACCCACAACCTGATGTAACAGTCATTTCTGAAGGCATGCTTTTCACATAGAAACCTGCATTTCTAACCTTATGGAGTATAAACAAAATTTGCAGCGAGAGCATCAGAACATTCAGACCAACGTGTGATCATGCACACATCTTCAGCAGGCAGGCTTTCAGATTTCCCAATGCAAATAACTATTTTTATCTTTATATTTTAGTGAAAGATACTCGTCTCAAACCAGACATTCTGGAACCCATCGTGGACACACTGGAAGTAGAACTGGGTAAGGTGGCGGCATTATCACCCTTGTTTGACACTGCACTCTGGGAGCAGCTCTAAGTGTGATAGAAGGAGAAAGAGTACTCGATGTCAAGTCAGATAGAATTAGGTGTGAATCTTGACTCAGCCACTGACTGGTATGAGGACCTCACACAGTCACTTAATCTTTCTAAGCCTCAGTTTGTAAATCTGTAAACAGGCAAAATAGAAAAGTGACCTCATGAGGTGACATTGTAGGATAATGTATGTTAGGTGGCTGGTGCATGATCAATAGATTTTAGATTCTTCCTTACCCCGGAAACAGGTGGTTTACACATATTGGGTCAATTCAACTTGAGTATCATTGACCTTTAAAAATATGATGTTTGGTCTGGTCTTCCAGATAATTTTAGGCGAATAATTTGTTTTCCAAAGTAGTGTCTTCTTTGGGTAGTGGGGCAATGTGACTTTCCTATGGTACTCTTTCGTTTTGTCAACTTTCATTTTGTCATCTTCCCAAACAGCTAAATAATACCTGGTCTATTTAAAACCAAGTACTGGTTGTTTCAATAAAATAAGTTCTTTTAAATGTGAAAATACATATATTTGTAGAAAGAAATGTAAAAATAGATATTATGGTAAAAGACCGCTAGGTGGCGGTATCAGTATATCCTCATTATAAAAATGAAAAGACGAGAAATATCACAAGAAAGGAAGGAAAGAAGAACAATAATAATTAATTAGAAAATAACAAGTTACAAATAGTATCAGTGAATTTTAAAGTATGGCTGGAGGAGAGGACATTATTCAGGTGCAAAAATGAGTTTTCAAATGTAGCCCCTAACCGTTTCATGGTTAAAATACTGAGTTTGAGGCAGAGCGTGCATCTGGATATCCGTTACAGAGAAAATGAGGAGAAAGAGGGTGGTAGTGTGATAAGATGCATGCCCATCTGTACAGCACTATTCAAAATTCAGCTGAATATCTAAAAAATGTCTTCCTTAAGCTATATGCTACAGTAACCTCGTGATTTTTATTTACTATGCAAGTATTGGTTTAAAAAATGTTCTTTATTGACACACCTTGTACTTCAACAGCAGCGTTAGAAGACCAGGCTGGTCACTGACACTTCTAAATTTCCTGGTATCTGTTCTCAAACCATCTCAGAGCTATGACCACGCCAATCTTTTAAATTTATTTTTATTTTAACTTTTTATTTTTAATTGCAGTTTTATTTGTTAATTACAGTTGATATACAATATTATATTAGTTTCAGGTGTACAGCATACTGATTAGACATTTATATACCTTATGAAGTGATCACCCTGTTAAGTCTAGTACCCATCTGACTTCGTACATAGTTATTACAGTATTACTGACTATATTCCCTATGCTGTATTTTAAGATCGTATAGTCACGGTTTGAATTCTAATTGCCCATTAGAAACAAACATACCTGGTTTCATTTGTTTCTGAATGAGAGACAGGTGGATGTTTGGTTATTTCTGGCACACCTGTTCTACCTGCAAACCTAACTGCACCAAGGACCAGTCTTCAGGTGGAGTGTTTCTCCTACATAGCACAAAGTGTTCTTACTGCCTTCCTTCCTATTTTCTGCGGCCTCTTCATTTCCAGGAAAGCCTTTCACTCTTCACTGCACAGCACGATTTGGCTTCCAAAAGGACTTTAAACCTGTGTTAAGATGGTACAGCAAAGATTCTAACCAGCAGTTGGAAATCCTAACCTCGGAGGGGAGGAGGTAAGAAGGAAACTAGCAGGCAATATTCTTTGCATCCTACAGTGAATGCTTTTACCTTTGGAAACCTTCAAAATGTACACACAGAGCTGAATCAACACACAGTTAATGGAGTGGCCACAAGCACCGACTAGTGGCGAAAATAAAAGTACAGAAACACACAGTTCATGTTAATTTTAAACATGGGAGCTAAATGCAGTTTCTGACAGGGCCATAGAACGAAATATTTAAGTTATTTTAAAGCTTAATTTGTAGCAACGGTTTGATGTGACTGCTTTAAACATCAAGCTGACAAGCAGAGAGACACACCAGCCCAGGCTGCTTAAATAGAAGTAGCCTGTCCATCAAACGGGACAGATGGTTACCCTCCCTTCCCTCCCTATCTCTCCATTTCCCCCCAGTGCCGTCTGTTCAGTGTATCCAAATATTTGGAGTCATTAACAGTCCAGGATATATGAAATGAGGAAATGGCATAAGAATAAGGAGTCTGACCAAAAAAAAAAAAAAAAATGTGAAGTGAGGAATAGCTGAAGCAATGCCACCTGGGAAAGGGGACTCATGTGGGATATCAGTCTTGAAGGACTTGGCAGCTATTATGTTTTATGAGAAACTAGACTTAGGTTGTTTCTTTCTGGAGCACAGAACTCAATTAGTAGCCAGAATTTACTGGGAAGACAATTTGCCTCAAGAAAAAGGAAAACCCTAGCCATTAGGAGCTATCCAACCCCTCACAAAGCTGGACTCCAGTTCCTGAAGGGTTAAGGACTTGAATCCTATCTGCCAGGCATGTCGCTAAAAGATACAGTCCCTTGTTTTTCCAAGATCTGTTCCAAAATAATAGTCCATGGATTAAGCACTTCTTTCTGATTTATAAAGCATTTCAATAAACAAATGTAATATTTTAAAAATATACAACACTACAAATAATAAAGGACAGATTCTGGCGAATGGTAATAAAATTTAGCAAGACCGTCATGACAAGGGAAGTCATTGGGTCGGTCCCCTATTAAGCTGATGTTGCCTCAAAGTTCAAAGTAGCCCACAAAGAGGATGTGTTCTGACTTCACACATCCTGTGTGACCCTTAAACGCTGAGAACCTCCATCACACCATCTATAATCCACCTTGCAAGGTCCTTGTAAGGAGCGGATACAGTAGAGGTTATATGCTTATCATAGTCTCTGGCAGGTAAGAAACATTCTGTGATCAAGGGTTGGTATTATAGGCTCCAAGCAACACGGACTAAAACATCATTTACCTAAACAATATTCCTTAACATGAAGACAGGCTGGACATTGACAACTTTAGAGAATCCACATTGTGAATAAATGCTAAGACGCACGCTTCCTGCATGGGGCAGAATGGTGCAGGCCCAGGAATCCGGTTGCCACTTCTCAGTGGTGTGACCTTGGACTGTCACCCACCTTCTGTGCCTGGTCTGCATTGCTGGCCAAGTTAGGACCAATATACTGTTTCCATGTGGGGTTCCTATGAGGCAAGGAGGATATCTGATACTCCTCATTTAGTGCCCAGAAGACTGCCTGATACACAGTAAACCCTCATTAGAAGGTAGTAGTTTTTAAGATTATTCTTAATGTTATCATCTGTTCTCAGGGGGCTTTCTTAGAGCAAGAAAGGTCAGTTGAGGCCCTCAAGTAAATTAAATTTCAGTGTCAGAATGATGCTTAGCAGATTCAATAATTAAAAAATAAATAAATAAATAAACAAATCAATCAATAAGAGCCCCCCTGACCATCTTATATCCTCCTGGCATCTCCTTATATTATTCGATCCTATGACTCTTCTGAAAGCCAAACTGTTGGCTGCTTCTATGAGCTCCGACCACTGCAAATAGATGACAGTTTCTCTACTGAATGGGTGAGATGTTTTCCCTCCTTTCCTAGTGTTCAATCCACCTTCGAAGATGAAATCATCGAGCATGTTGTCCTCTTAAAAGAAGTCACTCAGAGAGACCTCCGCAAGACGTTCATTTGCTTCGCCCAAAACTCCATCGGGAACACGACCCAGTCCATCCAACTGAAAGAAAAGAAAGGAGGTGAGCCTGGCAGTTTGCTGCAGGAGGCATGCAACTGCTTTTATTTGAGGGGAGAGGAATTTTCCTAAATGCTAGTGATGATGATGATAGCAGTTAAGTATTTACTATGTGAGACAATGTGCCAAGCGCTTTGCTGTGTTAACTCATTGAATACCTTAGCCAAGACCACACAACTACCTGGCAAGTTTTGTATCAATGATCCAGAGCTGGTCCTCTTAACTAATACTCTGTGCATGGGTCTGTGTTGGAAAAGCCTATCATTCATTCATTCATTCATTCATTCATTCATTCATTCATTCATTCTATCAATACCTACAGGGCACGCTCTATGTGGTAGGTATTGTGCTACAACCTAGCTCCCTTTCCTGTTTTACTTTCCTGGCTTCTGAATCCAGAGGACATAATGGAGAGTGGAGGCAAGAAAAAGTAGTTTTGCTCAGTGTTCAGGGTGATACGTGTATACCACAGATCATAGCTTTGTATAGCTGGAATAGATATTCCTGGTAGGGAATAGCTTTTATTTTTTCTTAAGACGATGCTCGGAGATGTTGATTTCATTTATTCATTCAATTAATAGATGATTCTAGGACAGCAGGTTTTGAATGCCTATGAGGTTCAAAGAAGACAAAATTTGTGCCTGGTCCCTAATGAATTCTCCATATAGGTGTGTCCCACGTATTAGGGGCCACAGAGGTTGCAAAAGTGAGCCAGACATAGACTTCAGTAAGGACGATGATAATAATACATGATAATAATTTACAATATACGATGAGAGGGATGCAAATGTGTTGTGTGGAGGTTTATAGGGAAAAGACATAAAAATGGCTATGGTCAGTTTCCCAGGCCACCCCGATCAGGAACTGCCCTTTCCCCCAGGTTCTCCCGAGTTCATTGTATGATAGTTCCCTCAAGATGTGCTTTAAGACATTTCTAGATTCAAGAGAAATGCTTCCAGTAGCAGTGGTGTTGATAAAATAGCGCCAGGAAAGGCACTGGTTGGCCTGAGTGTGGCCTTGTCCTAGGAATGCTGTCTCTGCCTTTGCTCATGGCTGCCATGCTTTCCCCAGTGGTGTTCCTGTACATCCTACTTGGCACCGTCACGACCCTGGCAGGAATGCTCATGGCAGGTGCTCTGCTCTACATATACTGGATTGAAATAGTGCTGCTGTACCGAACCTACCAGAGGAAGGATGAGACGCTTGGGGGTAAGGTGACCCCAACTTGCTTCTGACTTTTCCTCTCAGAGCTGACTTAGAGGGAGGAGCTCCAGAAACATATGTTCCTTGATGGATATACGTCATGCCCCTCAGGCTTTGACACTTCCACTCGGTCTGGTGTTTCACACCTGGGAGGGCTGGGAGCATGTGAAGAAACAATTTCTTTTCATTCCCGTTACCAGGACTCTTGCTGATGATGCTATTGTCAGACACGCTGGACTTGAAAATAATCTCGCTGCTAACAAACCTAAAGCAATGTGACAAATGACTTAACATCTTCATACCTTAGTTTCCCCTTCTGTAAAACAGGGTTGTAATCACCATGAAGGCTGTGAGAGCCCATTGGGTTAACAGAGATTAAGTTTTTAGAAAATCACCTAACACATAGTGAACACACAGTATAAGCCAGCAATTAGCATTTCGCTTGTATCGAGTACATGCCAGTTATGTGTATTAGCAATTTTCATTGTCACAGCCATCCTACAAGCCAGGAAGAGACATAAAGTCACGTGCCCCAAATTGAACTGCTGGGCATTATTATATCTTGGGACTTAGACCCAGGCAATTTGGATCAGAGCCCCCATTAACTATTACGTCGATCAGCCTCACCTGTAAAATGAGGAGCTTGAAGATGGTGGAAATGTCCCCAAAAGCTTGAAGTTCTGTAAGGTTCAAGTTCTATACTATTAATGAAGTGTCTGTCCATTTCCCCATGAGACAGGATGATACCATTTACTAATGTTTGCTTCTTTAGAAGAGCTGCTTCTGTGTTTCTCTAGTCCTGGAGTTCCGTAACGTTAGAATGTTTGCAATTTTAGAAAGGAAGGGGAATAGCTGTTTATCTTGGATCACCGTGAGGCAGACACCAAGCTCTTCATATATGGTATCTCATGCAACCCCAAAAGCAGCCTGCTGGGGAGTTTTCGTTGATTCATTTCACATGTGGGTATTCAAGTAGAGGTATGTGTGCCACCAGCTGTGTAATGTGCAAGGTGCAAGGCTTAGCAGTGCTTTGCTCACTGGGTGTGATCATGCTTTGATGGAGCACACACTTTTCTTTGATGTGTAACTAATGAGACAGCAACAGCACAGATGCAAAGAAAGCTCGGAGGAACCACCAAGTACATGTGATTTAATCACGGAAGGCCCCAGCTGATTGACGTGACCTCAGAGAAACTGCAGGTGTGCTTCAGAAATTAGAATTCTATTCTGGGCAGTTACTACCACTTATCAGTGAGGTTTTGAAATGGACTCAGCTGCTGCTTTTCTTTCATTTTTTAACTAATTCAATAAGGACCCCAAATGTTAATTCTTACCCGTTTACCATATGGTTCGAGCATATGTAGGTATACCATGATAGTAACATCATGTAAATGGCTTACACTTATTATTGCTCCTCTTCTTCAGATAAAAAGGAATTCGACGCCTTCATCTCATATGCAAAATGGAGCTCTTTTGAGAGTGAGGTTGGTTCATCTATGAGTGAGGAAACCTTAGCCCTGAATCTATTTCCTGAAGTTTTGGAAAACAAATATGGATACACCTTGTGTTTGCTTGAAAGAGATATGGCCCCAGGAGGAGGTAAGTCCTACATGCCAAGAGAAAAGACAGAACAAGAGGGATAGCTAAATACAAGTGCTCTTAAGTTTTCCTGTCACTCTTTCTATTGGGATATACATCTTCTGGAAGGTCTCCTGAGCTTAGAACATCTTGGGCAACAAGAAAAACATGTGTTGCACAGACATGCTCCATCATCCAAAAAAATCCACCTTCAGAGGAAAAGATAATATCGGGCCCCAGGGAGGCCTTCCAGAACAAAGGTATCTTTCTTGGCTCCTCAGCAGGAAGTTGTCCGTCGTTCTTACAGGTGGTCCCCCTGCTTTCTGGGGTACAAATCTCAGCACTGGATCAGCACTGATCTCCCATCAGATGTGCTTGCCTTATCCTGTCCCACTGACCTCCTCTGCCTCAGATACCCCACCCATGAGCCTGGAACACCCCATGGCCCTTTGTCATCCCAGCCTACCTTGTTCCAACAAGCTTTGCTCCTAGAGGAACCAACGATTTGAGGAGACAGGACAGGGGAGGAATGTAAAATTGAATCACTAGACACTAGCGTCTGTCTTCAATTGTCAATAGAGTTGACATAGCAAACATGATATAGTCAGCCATGTTCTCTTGTAAGCGTGTCCATCGCAAGGAACCTTCTGGGTAGATCTGGGGGATTCAGGGTTATTGGGACTCAAGGTTTAATAATAACACTTGTAATTAATACGATTCTTTATTTCCAGTGTATGCAGAAGACATTGTGAGCATTATTAAGAAAAGTAGAAGAGGAATATTTATCTTGAGCCCCAACTATGTCAACGGACCTAGCGTCTTTGAACTACAAGCAGCAGTGAATCTTACCCTGAATGATCAAACATTGAAACTCATTTTAATTAAGTTCTGTCCCTTCCAAGAGCCAGAGTCTCTATCTCATCTTGTGAAAAAGGCTCTCCGGGTTTTGCCCACCATCACTTGGAGAGGCTTAAAATCAGTGCCTTCCAATTCCAGGTTCTGGACTCAAATGCGCTATCACATGCCTGTGAAAAACTCTAAAGGATTCACGTGGAGCCATCTCAGAATTATACCAAGAATTTCTTTCACTGGAAAGGACTCTGTAAAACAGAAACCACTGGGAGGAGCTCCCAGCTCAGGGAATGGTGAAATGAGCCCTGAACCACCTCCCCTCCAGTCCCTCGTGAGTAGGGAGGGTGATGGACAAAGCACACAGCATGGATCGGGCTAATATAAAATGGAGGGTGTCCTGCCAGGTCTGAGCAAGCTTGACAGGCACTGGCATGACACTGAAGCTGTGGTTAGAGTCTCTAATTTCTTGGACTGGACAGAGGGAGAGTGAATTCTCCAGATACTAGCACACATTCAGCACATAGGACCCCTAAGATTTTCCTAGTTGTCTGAGCAGAAGCAGTAGATCTGGCCATTTTTGTGTCTATGGACTGTTATGTCTACTAGGTATTATATATGTATATTATATATATATATATATACACACACACACACACACACATATGTATATATACACACACACACACACACACATATATTTGCAATAAAATAAATATTATTAGGAACGACTGATTTGAACTTTGCCAAAAACTTCTCTGTAAAGAAAACAATGCTTACTTCATGTTCACCCATTAACTCTGGAGCACAGAAAGCAAGTAGGAAAGACAGAGACCAGGAGATAAGCAGCAGAGGGGGTCACAATTAGTCTTTACTGTGTCCTTGTGGGAAGTACCCCTTGTGGGCAGATGAACTAGAGGCAGGAGCCCCTTCCGTGGGCTGATGCAGCCCTGTGTTGGGACATAAGGCCTGGGGAGCAGAGTAGGGTTAATTTCAGCTTCTCCTTGTGCCCTTGGCCTTTGTGAGGGTATGCAGTACACAGCCTTACTGTGGACCACTGCAAGTAGGCCAAAATGATCAGGGCAAGGAGGAGACAAGAACACACTGACAGTTACACACAAATTGGAAAGGCAGTGGCAAGAGTCAGCAGCCAAGGTAAGAGTCTGAGAAATTATCCACTGGTTAAAAGAGAATAAAAACGGGGCTTTAACAGAGCTTTCTTCTGAGCCATTTGTCCATTAGGCTGACACTTCTTATATGTGTGTCCTGACCTACCGATCTCAGTGGAATCCTCCTAAATAATTGGGTGATTTGCTGGAGGACCAAGCAGTCGTTCCTGGTAGGCTAATTTCATTTTTATAAGTTTGTTTTCCTTATGAGAGTTCAATCTGTAGTTTAAATAGTGTTCTAGTTACATATGAATGCAAAACCTTCACGTTTTGTGATTCCTGATGGAATGGAATAATTTATGTGAATAATAAAGCAAAGAAACTTCTGGACTCACTCACATGTAATGTGTCACATCCACTGTATGAATGTGATCCAGGCGTGGAGTAGCTAAAAGTCATTGTCATCTAGCCACTGATTGGAGCCTGTATGAAATGCTCTGGAGCTCTTTTTTCACGGAGGTGCCCACATCATAAAAACCACTGTGGCTTTGGCAGTAGGCAACATCCTTGTTGGGAATTCCAGTGATAAAGTTAAAGATGAGTTAAAGGGTATAAATTATTCCTGGAGGAAGTTCCTTGTGGGTAGACTCATTGTAGGGTCTCAGTGGGGGCAGAACCCACACTGTCATTGTGCCATTATGCTATGGTGATGGCCAGAATCCCTAGTTTTCCTGCCAGCTCTTCTCTGAGATCTAAGACTCAGAAACCTCTTTTGGCCAACTTGTCCAGGTTTATTTTATTCTAACATAAATACTGCTACAACTGATCTATCCAGTGGTCCAGAGTTCTGTTCTGAGCGTAACAGAAACTGGAACTGAGCCTCAGGTTTATACATACACAAAAGAGGAGCCATCTAGGTCTAACATGTATGGAATACACTCTCTCCAGGTTAGTAGGCACACTGAAGATAACAAATTAGCATTTCAGACAAAGGTTTATTTACGTTTCTTACATGTAAGTCAATCATAACAAAGTGGACAACCAAAACAAATTTTCTGTGTATAAGAGGCTGATGGTAATTAAACAATTGAACTTAGAGGAATACAATGAGAAAGGAGTATTATCTTCCCACCATGTTTTCTAAATAAGGTGACAATATGTTCTGATTCCTTGTTTACGCCCATTGTCCAACTATAACTTTTATAGTTCAAGTGAATTTCTCACTCTAATAATGTGTTCTAGTTTAGATAATGGTCACCCTCTCTCTAACATACAGTGTAGACAGAGTACCCCTTACTGACCCTAGATGATATCTCAGGCAGATCTCACAGCTTTCCTGGTCTCTTCTGGGTTTTAATATCTATATTTACTATCTATGTTATTTTCAGGTCACATTGATAGATAAGGTCAAGTAAGCAGACGCACCTCTCTCCCAGTCATTACAGCTATAAAACCTGGACAAAATGCATAGAAAAATAGTATAAGGATTCTTAAAAGTAAATGGAAGCAAGATGATTAGACAAAACAAGAATTCAAAGTTCCGTGGTTTTATTTTCCTCCAATATCCCCTGGCTTAGACCCACTATAGTCAGAAACCCAGAAGTGAACATTAATGAGAACAGAAAGAGTTCCAGAAGAAACTGAAATCTGGGAAAAATGTTTTCTAACATCCCCATAGTTTCTCCTTTCTATGTCCTTTCACACCCAGCTCCTATGTAATTCTACAATGATGACAGTGGCATCAACAAAAGCAGCAGCAAAGGGGGCGCCCAAGTGCCTACATCTCTGAGGAAGGGGGATTGCTCACTGTAATACAGGAACTATGGTCCCCAAAAGGCATGACAAATCTTTATTCATATTTTTTCTTTGCTGTTACCATGTGTCTGTAGAGAAGGAAGCAATTGCAGGAAGTACACTTCAGAATGGGGTATATAAAGCATGAACACTGGCCAAAGCACTACAAAAAGGAAGATAAGCCAATGGAGCCAGAAAGTATCAAGGAGATAGCAGACAGAGGGGAGCACAGGATAGCAAACCAATAATGTGGCTTACAAACTCCCAGGCTCATTGAATACAATCCACTGAAGGCAAAAGATTATAACATTTTTCTGATAGGATTTTCAATGCAGGTAGATGAGTCAAGTACAACAGAAAGGAGGGAGGGTAAGGAAACCTATATAGGGGTAAGGTATCTACATACCACTTGAGGTGGTAAAATATTGATTCTAAGTAGAAAGATAAAACATACCATGTTTCCCCCAAAATAAGATTGGGTCTTATATTAATTTTTGCTCCAAAAGATGCATTAGGGCTTATGTTCAGGGGATGTCATCCTGAAAAATCATGCTAGGGCTTATTTTCCAGTTAGGTCTTATTTTCAGGAAAACACAGTGAGGACATTATATTTTAATCCCTTGGACAACTGCTAAAACAAATAAATGAAACATTTTATTAAAATATGATAAGCAGATTAAAATGGAATAACAACAATGTTCAAATAAACCAAAAGAAGAAAGAAAAAGAAAAACAGAACCAAAAAATTGAGGAAATCAATAATAAAATAGTAGACATAAATCCAAACATATCAATAATCATATTAAATGTAAAATGTGTAACTATTAGTAATTAAAAGACCAAGATTATTAGAATGAATTTTTAAAAAGTGATCCAACTATATTACAACTACAATAAACACATTTCAAATATACTGATATGGATAGGTTAAAAGTAAAGGTTTAGATTAAAATGTATTATATGAATATTAATTAGAGGAAAGTTAGAATGCCTATGTTAACATCAGCTTAAGAAGACTTCAGAGCACAGAAAATTACCAGGGAGTAAAGACAATATCCCATTATGATAAAAGGATACATTTGCCAAGGAGGTATAACAATCTTAAATGTGTATGTGCTAATCAACAGAGCTTAAAAACATATGAAGTAAAAACTGTCAGAACTAAATGAAGAAATAGACAAATGCACACTTATAGTTAGAAACTAGTGTTCTTCTTTCAGATATTGATAAAATCAGTAAACAGAAAATCAGCAAAGATACAGAAGAACTGAATAATACCACTTATTTGGTAATTTCTAGATTTACTTGAGAATTATAGAACACTCCACCCAACAACTGCAGAATATACTTGCTTTTGATGTGCATATAGAATATTTTCTAAGATAAATCATATCCTAAGTCATAAAACAAACATTAACAAAATGAGACGATTATACAAAATGTGTTCTCTATTTATAATGGGTTTAGACTAGAAATTAATAACAGAAAGATGACAGAAACACTTCAAAACACTGGGGAAATTAAATAGCACATTTCTAAATAATCCCTGGGTGAAAGAGGAAGTCTCAAGGGAAATTATGTAATATTTGGAACTGAATGAAAATGAAAATGCAACATATCAAAATTTGCAGGATGAGGCTAACGCCATACTTAAGAGGAAATTTAGCATTAAGTGTTTATATTAGAAAAGGAAAATAAATTAATAATCAAACTCCCACTTTATTAAGTAGAAGGAAGGAAATAAAGATAAGAGCAGAAATTGATTATACTGAACACAGAAAACAAATGAGGAAATTAAGAACAAAAGCTTGTTCTTTTAAAAGATCAATAAAATTGATAAATCTCTACAGAAAGATCAAGAAACAAAAGAGGAAAGACACAAATTACCAGTATCAGGAATGAAAAAAAATAACACTACAGATCCTGCACATCTTACAAGGATAATAAGGGAATACTATGGATTATTTATATGGACACATATTTGATAACCTAAATAAAACAAACACATTCTCAAAAGCCCATAAGATATCAAAGTACACCCCAGATAAAACAGATAATCTGAACTGTGCATAACTAATAATGAAATCAAATTCTTAGTTTAAAATTTCCAAAAAAGATACCTCTAGACCCAGATATTTTCACTGCTTAATTCTACCAAACCTTTCAAGAAAAAACAAATATTAATTTTACAAAATTTCTTCCCAAAAATAGAAGATGAGGGAACATTTCCAAAGTTATTTTATGTGACCAGAATTTTTCTAATACCAAAACCAAAGCATAAGAAATGAAAACTACAGACCAACATTCTTCATAAACATTGGCACGAAAATATTCAAGAAAATATTAGCAAATAGAATCCAGCAGTATAGAAATATAATATACCATAAACAAGTGGAGTTTATCCTAGGTATGCAAGGCAGGTTTAACATTCAACTTTTTTTCAATGTAATACTTCATATTAACAGTCTAAAGAAGAAAATCCACATGATCATATCAACTGATTCCAAAAGGCATTTGACAAAATTTTCCATCCATTCATCATAAAAACTCTCAATAAACTAAGAATAGAAAGAAACTTACCACGATTAAGGGCTCTACAACAAAACTACAGCTAAAATCATATTGATGGTGAGAGATTGTATGATTTCCCCATAAGAGTGGGAACAAAGCAAATGTGTTTGCTCTCGCAATCCTATTCAAGTTTGTACTAAGTCTTTATCAGTGCAATAAAGCAAGAAAAATAAAATGCTTGCAGTTTGAAAAGGAAGAAATAAAACAGTACTTATTCCTGACACATGATTTCTATGTAGAAAATCCAAGAAAGTACAAAAAAATTTCTAGGACTAATAAATAACCAGCAAGATTTAAAGATACAAGATTAACACAGAAACAGCAAACATATCTCTGTCTCTAGCAGTAAAGAGTTCAAAGCCAAAACTGGAAAAGCATTTCTATTTACAATAATTCCAAACTAACAACAAAAAAGAATTACTTAGGTGTAAATCAACGGAAGATGTAGTTGTGCTGTATGCTGAAATCTACAAAATACTTATGAAAGAAATAAAATAATGATTAAATAAATGGAACTGCATAGCATGTTTAGTGACATGAAGATGCTACATAGTCTCATATCAACAATTCTTCACAAATTGATTTAGAAGTTTCATACAGTTCCAATCAATATTCAAGCAGCAATTTTGTAGCGACAGGCAAACTGATTCTAAAACTTATATGGAAAAACAAATGACTTAGAAATACCAAAACAACTTGAAAAAGAAAATAAAGTTGGAGGAGTTACACTACTTAATTCTATAAATGAATAAGATTTACAAAAATCAAGACCGTGTGATAATACAGGCAAAGTGATAGATCAATGAAACAGAGTCAAGAGTGCAAAAACACAACACAAATGTAACCTGTTGATTCGTGATAAAGTTTCAAAGAGAATTCAATGAAGAATGGATAGTTTTAAATAAATGGTGTTGGAACAATTGGACATACCTAGGCAATAAGATGAACTTGTGCCTTATACAAACATTAACTCAAAATAGACAGCTATACATCTAAATGAAAACTTAAACCTATAAAACTTTTAGAAGAAAACATGACCTGAGATTAGGCAGAGTTCTTAGATATGACACCAAAAGCGTGATCTATAAGAAAAAGGATTGATAAATGGATTTTGACAAAATGAAAATCTTTTCTTCTGAGAAATACTTTTAAAAGAATGATAAAATAAGCTTTAAACTGTAGAACATATTTGAAAATCACATATTCAGCAAATATAATGACCTCTCTAAATACAATAATAAAAAGCTACCCAATTTTAAAAAGAGTGAAACACTTGAATAGACAATTCACTGAATACGATATACAGATGGCAAATAACTACATGAAAAAAAAGTGCAATATCATTATCTATTAGGAAAATGCAAATTAAAACTACAAATTACAGTGGCCAAAAAACAAACAAAAAAATAAATCTGACAGTACTAAATGCAGATGATAATGTGGAGCAACTGGAACTCTCATGAACTCCTGATGGGTGTGCAAAATGGTCCAGCCATCTGCAAAACAGCTCAGCAATTCCTTAGAAAGTGAAATACCCACTTGCTGTGTACCCTGGAAATCTCATTCCTAGATGCCTACCTCAGAGAAATGAAAACTTATGTTTACACACACACAAAACCTGTACCTGAATGTTTATAGCAGCTCTATTCATAGTCGTCAATACCCGGAAACAACTCAATGACTTTCAACTAGTGTGTATCAGTTTAGGTCCAATCAAGAGACAGAAATCACCAGTTTTAAAAGGGAAATTTTAGTGTAAATAATTATTTGGCTATGAGGGAATGAATATAAATAGGTAAATAGAACTTCAAAGAATATCTTCAGGCTGAAAGAGAGTGGTAAGAGAAACTTGTAAGGGTGCCCTCCCCAATCTGGGCTTCAGATGTGCTTGGAGAAGGTGTGGCGCTGCCCACTGAAAGTTCTCCTGGTTGTCTGCACCAGAGCTAGTCCACGGCTGCTGGAAAGCAGCAAGCAGACCTCCAGAACATGACAAACCGTGAGTGGCGGAAAGACTTGCAGCATGAATTAGGGAATGACTGTGGGTATGGCGTCTGGAGTACATGGCATCCATATTATGAGCGCTTTGGGGAACAAAGCTTTGGTGTACAGGTGTGAGGGAGGGGGAAGGAACATGTGGAGTGCCACCATGGGCAGGAGGCTTGGAGTGTACAGTGTCCATGTGGCGAGGACTGGCTCAGAATAGGACTGCGAGGTTGCTGAGAGACTGCTTCCTCTGCGTGCATGGCTGGAAAGGGCACCAAGAGATGTCTTCATGTACCCATGCTGCTGACTGATGCTGACCATGTTCCTGACTAATGGTGCAGCAGGAACAAGAAAAAACCCAAAATGCAACAGCTAGAACCAGAGAGAGCAATGCCCCTCCAGCTTCCTCTGCTGATGGAGCTTCTTAGCACTGTGCTTGCTGTGAAGGAGGTATGCTTCAAATATTCTGTCCGTTGTGTGGAGAAGTTACTGAATAGTGAATTCTGGGCTGAGGATAAGTGGCACAGGCCAAGCTGTGCGTGCAAAACATTAAATACTTCTCAGCAATAAAAAAGAAATCACTACAGAGATGAACAACTTGGAGGAATCTCAAAGCATTATGTTGAATGCAAAGAACTACTCTCAAATGGTTACATTTTTCCACTTCTATGACATTTTCAAAAAAAAAAGGCAAAACTGTGGCAGAGGAGAGATCTGTGGTTTCCAGGGATTAGGGATGTAGGAGGGATTGACAAATGAATGCGCAAACGGAGAGCACTAAGAAAGTAACCGCATTGTCTTGTTGATTATGTGAATCTATATATGTGTTAAAATTCATCCAGCTGTACACCCAAAATGGCCAATTTTTATTATATGTTAATTTAAAAATAAAAATTGTAAAAGTCTACCCCAATCTACTATCAAAACTTTAATCTCTAATTCAGTTGAAACTTCTCCTCTTACCCTAGTGGAAGCCCAACCTGAGATTCTGCACACTAACAATACAACAGGTCAGTGTGGTCTACTTTCTTCTCCTGTCCTGCTTCTTCCTGTCTGTTTCTGCCATTTTCTTTATTGGGTTTAGAGGGAGGAGGCACTAGCGGTGAAGGAGGGCAGGTCTTTTAACTCAGGTGGAACTCTATGAAATTATCTCTTAATGGTGGAATGTCTTTTCTTCTACCTGATGTCAACACTCCTTCTGTTTGAGGCATTCTGGTGGGTTGTTTGGACAACCCCCCACCCAACTCCTGCTCCCGGTGTACCTCATGCAGGTGATGCCTTCTCTGGATGCCCCTCATTTCCTGCCCCATGCAGTAAAGCCCCCGATGGTCAATTCTTTCAATGTAATTCATCTGACTCATGGCGAATCAGGTGGCCACTTTCCTCACCACTGTGTCCATTGTTCCTCCTCTCTCTCCCTGCTTTCCCATTGTCATGGCGCTAGCTGATCTCCCAGTGATCCCTTGCTAAGGTTCAGGCATAAGTGTGATCTTTGAATCCCAAATTTAAAATATCGAACACTCTGAAGATTTTAGTTTTTTGCACTTCAACTTCCCAATCCCATGGGAATGATAAATCTTCAGCTCTGTAAACCTTCAGTCAGGGGGTGAAACATCTGTCTTCCAGCTGGCAGACAGGCCTATCTCTGAGTTGTTCTCACTGGTGATGGGCCGGAGTTCCTCTTATATAAGTTGCTAAGGGATGTGATTTGGCAGTTAGGTTACCCTTAGCAAGACCTGCAGGGGTTTTGTCTAACACCTCTGTTTGGACCAAGGGCACTTATCTTTCACAGTCCTAAAATTTGTGACCTCTGCCAAAATTCAGAGTCAATTAGAAAAACCCCATTTAACATCGTGATGGACTTACCCCCAGGTAAATTTCTGTGCCCTCTTAAAAACCAACTACGTAAAGGGAAGTTTCTGACCAGAATTTTGCACATTTATATCTCACATACTGGCTATTCTTACCTTTCTAATCTGGCTCATTTCATGTCTAGGAGTTTTTCACAAGCCTCTACAGCTGTAACTAGGTTTTTGGATAGATTGAACTTACTAAGATATATGCAGGAAATGGCTTCATTCATCTCCCTTCATTGCCTCACCACATTCTCTAGGGTGTCTTTCACTTCTCCTGAGTGGATCCCATGCGAAAATATTTACAAGTCAACCATTCAACAATGGTTGGATGAGCACTCATGCAACTGTACGTTCAGTCTAATTAGAGCTTACTGTATTGGTGTGGTAGAGACAATGTTATGCGTTCACCAAAATCATTTCATCTTTCTGAGCACACAGGATGGCTATTTTTCCCAGCCTCTTTTGTAGTCAGTTGGGGACATGTGACAGTTTTTTTCCAGAAGGTGAATGGAAGTGATATGTAATTTCTAGACTGAGGCAATTAAGTGCAGGTACACTTCCATACTCTCTACCCCTCTACCCCTGTCACTGTGACCTTGGAGGCCACAGGGTTGAGATGGCATTGCTGTGTGATAAAGAAGGGCTTCATGACTAATATAAGACAGAAGACTTACCTGTTATTCTTAACATGTCAGAGTACTCTGAGGGTTTTGCCATCTGAAATTGTTTTTCAAAGTTAAAGAAAATTATACTGAAATAGTTTTCTTTTGGTGGTGGAGTCCTGATTTCCCTCTGTGTTCTTCTGTCTCATTTCCCCCTATGCTTTCTCCCTTTTGCCTTTCTGTTCTGGAGTATGTGCCTATGGAAGAGAAGTTCAGTCAATAATTGTTAAACTGAATGAGTTCTGGGGCTCTACATTATGAACTGCCACAGAAGTGAAGATCCTGATGAAGAAATCCATCCCTTCTACCCCTAGACTAATACAAAGGTATTTGCAACTTATTCCAGCAGGTGCTCTTCCCCACATTTCCCCAAACCTTTGTCTTACTTCTCTTAAAACTAACTAAATTCCTCTTCTCTTTTGTTGGGTAAATACAATACAGACGTTTTTCAAAGGGGATAGAAGACACTAGAATCACATAATTTAGCATATTTCTCAGTAAAAAGGGATCCAGTACAAGTACGCAGATATGGGTACCTAATTCATTGCAAGTGGGCTTAATTGGTGTGAGAAGATCACATACATCCACCCTACATTCTCAGTCTCCTTGCCCCACCACACACACACACAGTGTGTGTGAATGCACATGGACACTAAACGCAATGGAATGCAGTTGGCTGCCATAGAAGGAGCACATGCAACGTATCTTGTGGCTGATTCCCCCGGCTTTTTAGTTTCCTATTGATCCTAGAGTCAGTCACTTACTCCATTCAATGTGGTTCCTGCCAGAGTTGACAAAATAGCCCCATTTTTGGTACCCTACTTGTCTTGATCCTCAGAGCTTATACTACTATTCTAAAAATTGCTCTAACAGTGACTTCTGCTTAAGGGATTTAAAAACCTACTGTGCTCTTTGTTCTTGGATAAATTCAACATTGGTTTGGTCATACCCCTGATTGGGGAGAAGGTAGAGACAATGTCTGGGCCCTGAATTTCACCTTTGCCCCTCTTTCTTGTGTCCCCGGATTCCTTTTTTTCTTTTCTTTTTTAACCTCACAGAAAACATTCTGACTTTGACTAAAATCTGTCTTACCTGAGTGGTAGCAATAATGACTTTAGGCTAAGAATCATGTCTACATATTCATTTGCCTACAATAAGACATGATCCCAAATGGATTGATCCCAAATGGCTTGAAGACTTAAACGTAAGACCTGAAACCATAAAACTCCTAGAAAAATACATAGACAGTAAGCTTGACATCAGTCTTGATGATAATTTTTTTTGGATTTGACACCAAAAGAAAAGACAACAAAAACAAAAATAAACACGTGAGACTACATCAAACTAGAAAGTTTCTGTACAGCAAAGGAAACCATCAACACAATAAAAGGACAATCTAATGAGTGAGAGAAAATATTTGTACATCGTATACCTGATAAAGGGTTAATATAAGAAATATATAAAGAACTCATACAACTCAATAACAAAAACAACAATTTGATAAAAATATGGGCAGATGATTTGAATAGACATTTTTCCAAAGAAGACATACAAATGGCCAACAGGTACATGAAAAGGTACTCTACATCACTGATCATCAGGGAATTGCAAATCAAAACCACAATGAGATATTACCTCATATCTGTTATTATAGACTGTGGCTATTATCAACAACAACAAAAAGAATAGAAAAGAAATAACAAGTGTTGGTGAAGATGTGGTGAAAAGGGAACATTTGTGCATTGTTGGTAGGGTTGTAAATTGGTGTAGCCCCTATGAAAAATAGTGTGAAGTTTCCTAAAAAAAAAAAATTGATCCAGCAATTCCACTTCTAGGTATTTATCTAAAGGAAAGGAAAACACTAATTTGAAAGATATATGCATCCCTGTGAACATTGCAACATTATTTACAATAGCCAAGATATGGAAGCAACCTAAGTGTTCATCAATAGATGAATGGACATGGACACACACACACACACAAAATGGAATAGTATTCATATTATTCAGTCATTTGAAAAGAAGGAAAGAGATTCAAGATGGTGGAGTACATAAACACTGTGCCTGCTTCCTTCCATGAACACATTAAAATTACAACTAAATTATAGAACAATCAACCTGGAGAACCATCTGATGTCTAACTAAACAGAAGTTTTAGGGTGTAAACTTAGGGTGTAAAGAAGAAGCCACGTTGAGACTGAGAGAAGCGCCAGAGACATGAAACAGGCAGTCCCAAACCTCCATGTGGTGGTTGAGAATCAGGAGTGGTATCTCAGTTGTGGAGGTTCCCCACGAGAGGAGCGAGTGTCCCCAGCCCCACACCAGGCTCATGAGCCCAGAGTACTGGTGCCAGGAAGAGGAGTCCCCACAACATCTGGCTGTGAAAAACAGTAGGGATTCTGACAATCTAGGTGGGACAGAAGGCTTCAGGAAACCCAGATGTCCTCTTAAAGGGACTGTGCACAAACCACTCACTCACAGGTACTCACCCTGGGTTCTGGCGGAGGGGTGGTGACTTGGGGGGGTGTCAAAAGCATACGGGGGTGCTGACTGAGGTGTATGGCTTCAGAGCAAGGGCTGGTGGACAGTTGCCATTTTTTCCTATGAGGAGGCCTCCTCCTGTGCATCTGGCAGGCAGGCAGGTGCCATCTTTCCTATGTTGAGCCTGCTCCCACAGGTGAAATTTGAATCTTATTGGTCTGGTGAACTCCGCTCCCAATGCCGGAAACACTTTCTCACAAGCAGACAGCCCCACCCACATTGCACTCTTTATGGAAAACTATCCAAGTCCTCCAGCCCAACGTGGGTGGTGACTGGCCTCAGTGTCCTCTGAGACTGTTGCTGAGTAGCTCCAGGCTCAGCACTGGCACCAAAACAGAGTGTAACTAATATGGTGACCACAAGTCTTACCACTCTAATGACTCCCTGAGACCCACCCAACTCAAATACTGCACCAGGCTTTATCAGCGTCTGAACCTAAGGGAGCCAGCAGGTGGCAGCAGGCCTCAGGGTGCCCTGGCTTTTTGTGGAGCTACCCCAGGCCTGGTACTGGTGGCAGCCATCCTTGGTTCACAGCGTGGCCTCTCCCACGTGCCTCCAACTTTAGCACAGGCAGTGAACAACCACATATCACTTTGTAGCTCCTACCATGTAGTCCCCAGCTGGTCACAAGCAGTGGGTGAACTGGGTCTGCACTGGAGCCTCTCCCAAGAGGCCCCAGGACCAATATACTTGGAGTTTGGCTTCAGACCACAGCAGAGCAATGCCCAATTAGCCCCACAATTAGCACACACAAAGGGTGGTCTCAACAGGCACCAAAGCCTACTGGGGTGAATCCCACTTAGTGGGATAAGTCCGCCAAACAGCAGCCTGTAAGCTCTGGAGGTGGCCAAACCCCATAGCCAATTTGCTTGAGGGCCAATGCCACCCACTGACATGCCAATAGCAATCAAAACTCAAATATAACAGGGAGGCACACACAACCCACACAAAGGACACTCCTGGAACATTCAGCATAGGCGACCAGGAAGACTGCCAGGGCCCCATAAGGCACCTACTCCATAAAGCCACCCAGACTAGACTGGGAGACATAACAGGTCTACCTAATACTTAGAAATAAACACAGAGAGGCAGCCAAAATGAGGAAACAAAGAAATATGTCCCAAATGAAAGAACAGGAGAAAACTCCAGAAAAAGAACTAAATGAAATGGAGGCAAACAACCTACCAGAGACAGAGTTAAAACAATGCTTATAAGGATGCTCAATAAAAATAGTAAGAACTTCAACAGAGAGCTAGTAAGCATAAAAAAGAACATAGAAACCATAAAAAAGGAACTAGTCAAAAGTGAAGAATATAATAACTGAAATGAAAAATGCACTAGAAGGCATCACCATTAGACTAGATGAAGTAAAATGAATCAGTGATTTGGAAGACAAGATAGCAAAACCACCCAACAGCAAAAAGACTCCAAAAATATGAGGATAGTTTAAGCGACTTTTGGGACAACATCAAGCCTAACAACATTCGCATTGGGAGGTATCAGAAGGAGAAGAGAGAGAGCAAGGGATTGAGAACTTATTTGAAGAATTAATGACTGAAAACTTTCCTAAGATGGCAAAGGAAATAGACATACAAGTCCAGGAAGTGCAGAGAGTCCCAAAAAAGATGAACCCAAACAGGCCCTCACAAAACACATTATAATTAAAATGGCAATGGTTAAAGGCAAAGAGAGAGTCCTAAAAGCAGCAAGAGAAAAGCAACTAGTAACTTATAAGGGAGCCCCCATAAAATAGTCAGCTGATTTCTGAGCAGAAACTTTGCAGGTCAGAAGGGATTGGCACAAAATATTCGACATGATGAAAAGCAAGGACCTACAACCAAGGGTGCTCTACCCAGCAAAGCTATCATTTAAAATTGAAGGACAGATAAGGAGCTTCCCAGATAAGAAAAAGCTAAAGGAGTTCATCACTACTAAACTAGTATTACAAGCAATCTTAGAAGGACTTCTTTAAGATGGAAAAAAAAAAAAGGATCAAAAATATGAATAATAAAATGGCAATAACTACATATCTTCCAACAATTACTTTCAATTGTAAATGGATTAAATGCTCCAATCAAAAGACATAGGAGGGCTGAATGGATAAGAAACCAAAACCCTTCAAAAGACTCAATTCAAATTGAAAGACACACAGAGATGGAAAGTAAAGGAATGGGGAAAAATCAATCAATCAATCAATCAATCAATAAATAAATAAATAAAAATAAACACTAAAATAAATTTTAAAAATCTAGGGTAGCAATACTTATTCCAGACAAAATAGACTTCAAAACAAAGCTATAACAAGAGACAAAGAAGAACCCAGTAATCCTATTTCTGGGTATTTATCCAAAGAAGCCCAAAATGCTACTTCAAGGGAACCTGTGCATCTATATGTTCATTGCAGCATTGTTTACAATGGCCAAAATGTGAAGGCAGCATGGGCGTCTTCGATGGAAGAATAGATAAAGAAGAGGTGATACATATATACAATAGACTATTGTTTGCCCATGGAAGGGAATGGGTTTTTGCCATCTGCAGTAGCATGGATGGACCTGGAAGGTGTTGTGCTGAGTGGTGTCAGACAGAGAAAGACAGATGCAATGTAATTTCTCATATATATGGAATCTAAAGAACAAAATAAACAAAACAAAACAAAACAGAAACAAACTCAGGGATACAGAAGACATTTTGATGATTGCCAGATGGGCGGGGAGTTGGGGTGTGGCTTAAAAATGGAGAAGGGATTAGAAAGTACAAATTGGTTGTTATAAAGTAGTCATGGAGATGTAGGGTATAGCTCAAGGAATATAGTAAGTAATATTGTAATAACTATGTGTGGTGTCAGATGGGTTCTAGATTTATTGGGGTGATAGATGGGAGGGGGTTGGGGACAGATTGAAAAGGGTGAAGGGATTGAGAAGTACAGATTGGTAGTTACAAAATAGTTATGGGGATGTAAAATAAAGCATAGGTAATATAGTTAATAATATGGTAATACTATGCATAGTGCCAGATGGGTGCTAGACTAGTCAGGAGGATCACTTCTCAAATTGTATACATTATATATATAAAGGGGAATATAGTCAATAATACTGTGATAGCATGGTATGGTGTCAGATGGTTGCTGGCCTTATCATGGTGATCACTTCTTTAGATACATAAATGTTGAATAACTATGGTGTATACCTCAAACTGATATAATATTGTATGTTAGCTATATTTGTAATAAAAATATTTTTTTAAAAAATGAAGGAAATCTTGCCATTTGCCACAACATGGATGGACCTTGAGGGCATTATGCTAAGTGAAATAAGTCAGAAAAGAGAAATACTGTGTTTCCCTGAAAATAAGACCTAGCCAGACAATCAGGTTTAATGCATCTTTTGGAGCAAAACTTAATATAAGATCTGGTATTATATTATATTATATTATATTATATTATATTATATTATATTATATTATATTATATTATATAAGACCCCGTCTTATATTATATTAAAATAAGACAGGGCCTTATATTAATTTTTGCTCCAAAAGACGTATTAAAGCTAATGGTCCAGCTAGGTCTTATTTCAGGGAAACATGGTACTGTATAACCTCCCTTATATGGGGAATCTAAAACAAACAAACAAAAACACAGACTGATAGATACAGAGTACAGATTGGTGGTTGCCAGAGGTGAGGGATAGGAGCCGGGTGAAATGGGTCAAGGTGGTCAAAAGTTACAAACTTCTTATAAAATAAGTAAGTCCTGGGGATTTATATAGCATAGTAACAATAGTTAATAATATGGTATTGTATTTTTGAAAGTTGCTAATAGAGTAATTCTTGAAAGCTCTCATCACATGAAAAAAAAATGTAATTATGTGTGGTGATAGACACTAACTAGATTTATTGTGGTGACCATTTCACAAACTACAAAGATATTGAATCATTATGTTGTACACCTGAAACTGATATAATGTTATTCATCAATTATATATTAAGAGAACAAAAATAAATTTTAAAAAAGACAAAACTTATATAATGCATCCAAGCAGTTTCAATGATCAAAAAGCTATCTCACTGTAAGAGAATTTCTCTTATACTTGAGGTGAGTTATTTGGTAAATACTTCAGAAATAGGTCCTGTTTTCTAACCCATTATCCTTCCACTTCCAGCCTCACAAATTTTTGGGATCCACATGTATTGTGCTTCCCTGGACTTCCACGTCCATTGTTCACCAATTGTCTCTTATCCACATTGTTTTTCCCTTCAGAAATCTCTCTCATCTCTCTGTCATGGAGGAGAAGTCAATTTGTGAAGCAAAGGAAAGCATTGCCTGCTGGTTGTGGGATTTCAGGCCAGTAGATTGTCAGGTAGCTGGGGGTCAGCATGGCATCCGGTCCATGCTGAAGAGGTAGAAATTTTATCTGGACCCCAACTTCCCTAAAAGACTGGGGGAAAACTAGCTGTGGAGGTTTGGAAACTAACTCTCTCCTTCTGAGGCACCCTTGCAGATCGGTTAGCAACAGGAATGCTTGCGAGCCTCTGCTTCAACTGTCACCAGGCTAGTGAGCTACTGGGCGGTTTCTTCAGCTTTGTGGTAAAGGCTTCTGGAATGAATGGTCAGTGTCAGTGATTTAATATAGAAGGTCCTTTGGAGAATCTGTCCAGCATTTCATCAAAAATCCTCCTTTAGCTGAAGGCTGAGAGTCTTGACTCTTATATCACTATGGGATACAAAACTTTGTCTTGTAACAAAGCAACAGATCTCAGAAATCAAGAGCTACCTGAAAGAAAAGCCTTCCAGATGAAGGATATTGACAAATAGACTCTTTTGTGTTAGTCAAGTACCTAAGAAAACTCAGGCTCTGTAGGTAGAGATGGCAAAAAGAACAAGTTCTTCTAGAGGTAGCAACTAGCTACATCACAGGAGTCAGGAGCTAGGCAGGCAGTGGCAAAACACTTCCTGAAGTTTTCTGCTATCAACTGAATTGTATCCCCTCAACAGTCATATGTTGGAGCTCTAACCTCCAATGTGACTGTCTTTGGAGCTTGGTCTTTAGGAGGTAATTAAGGGTAAGTGGAGTCAAAAGGATGCGTCCCTGATCTAATAGGATTAGTATCCTCAGAAGAGACACTAGAGATCTCATTCTCTTTCTTGTGTGTGTACACAGGGGAAAGGCCATATGAGGACACAGCAAGAGGCAGCCATCTACAAGCCAGAAAGAGAGCTCTTACCATAAATGTAATCAGTCAGACCCTCGGTCTTGGACTTCCCGGCCTCCAGAACTGTGGAAATATAAATTTCTCTTGTTTAAGTGACCTGGCGTATGGTATTTAGTTCTGGCAGCCCAAGCTGATGAATACAGTTTTCCAACTCAGCTAGGCATTTGGTGCTGGAGACAATGTAAAGCCAGCAGAAGCCTTGAAAGGGAACCGATTTCCCTGGGTTGAGTCACAGAAAATGGGAGTTGATTCACTGGCATGCACGTGGCTTCCCTGAGAATGAGTTATGGAAAGAGGTCACAATCCTGCTTTCTCCACATCCATCCACGTTCTTCAAGCCCAATTAAAGGGGAAAGTTGGAAATCTCTGGCCCATGATACCTCCCCACATCTCACTAGCTCCTATCTCTCACTTCCATTTAGTCAAATTGCCTGAATATCTACCAGCAAGTTTCTGGGCTAAACAAGAGACCTTTTCCCAATAGCAGCACATGTTATCCACCCACGATAGTGAGAATCAATGTTCCACGAATCCCAATGTCAAAGTCACCCTAAGGGAATAGGAAGTTTGCTAAGGAAAGAAAGAAAAGGAAGAGTAATTTCAGAGAGACGAAAACAACAACTGTCCTACTGGGCATTCCTAGAACAAGTGATAGCGTGGAAGAGGGTGCGGTTCTCAGTCCCTGGAAGAGACAGGAAAGGGTATGGAAGCTACAGTTGCTAGCTCAGCCACATTAGTCTGGGCTCAACTAGCCTTGTGACTCATTTTCTGAAGCATGGTGACTGGTGATAATGTGGGTAGTTAGAGTAAGATTATATATTTCGTTTTAACCACCAGGCTGTCTTACTTCAGCCACCCAATTCGTTGATTTAGGGTGTGTTGTGGACAAGAAATTGCTTGGGCATTATGTGAACACAAAGGGATTCTACCAATATGGCGTTTATAATCTCTGAGATAAAATGAATCTAACACTCCTCCAGTATCTACTAGGTACTAAGCATTTTCCTTTCTGTTACATGTTATGCCACTTAATCTTCAAAGTATCTTTAAGATGGGTATCATACCATCATCATCATCGTCATTGTCGTCGTCATAATCTTCACCTTGATAGATAAAGCTGCAGAGGCTTGGAGATGTTTAACGCACACTCAAGATCACACACCTTCCAGTTTATCCCCGCCACAAGATCCCTATTTCCTTATGGAAGCTCTCACATTAGACTTGTAAGACCATGACTGTCATGCAGGACGGCCGGTAGGGTCTCTGGTCCCGCTCCCCACATAAGAATGCAGGACATGGTGAGGCCAAACAGGAACACCCACAGAGCCATAAGTAGGGGAAGTCATACCACTATACTCTCGCTGGCGGCTGGGTTGGAGACACAGGAACCAGGAGCCACACAATTCTCAACCCTCACTGTGCCGCTTGCAGACTCAGCCACCATCTTCTTGCTAGCTCCCCCTTTTTCTGCTAGCCTAGCCACGGCAGTTATATTCATGGCTAATGGCTCACTGGTTACAGCTGACGGCCAACTAGCCACAGCTGATGGCCATTTGATCACAGTCGATGGCCATTTACTACCTGAGCCAGCACCTTTCTATGTGAGGCCGAGAGCCTGGAAACTGCTTTTTGGGGCTCTGTCCCCACACTCCACCCCTACAGGGTCTCGCCTGACAATCTATGCGACAAGCGTCTTCCGCGAGGGGCCCTGTGCGAGGAGCCTGGAGGTGAATGCTATTTCCTGGACACAGCCAAGCTCTCTGGTCACAGCCAGGGTTTCTCAGGGCACCACCAGTACTTCTGGGCACAGCCAGACTTCCTGGACTTCTTAGGGTAACACTAGTCTCCCCGGGCACACGAGGGCCTCTCAGGGCACTGCCACTCTCTCTGGGCACAGCCAGACTTCCTGGACACAGCCAGGGCTCTCAGGGCACTGCCACTCTCTCTGGGCACAGCCAGACTTCCTGGGCTCAGCCAGGGCTCTCAGGGCACTGCCACTCTCTCTGGGCTCATCCAGACTTCCTGGACTCAGCCAGGGCTCTCAGGGCACTGCCACTCTCTCTGGGCTCAGCCAGACTTCCTGGGGTCAGCCAGGGCTCTCAGGGCACTGCCACTCTCTCTGGGCCTCTCAGGGTACCATGCTGGAACAACAGCGGCTCACAGTCAAGGTGCTTACATACTCTTGATGGCGGCTGGTCAAGACACAAAAGCAAACATCCGCCAGTTCCACTACATGGTGGTATGTTCCCAAACAGTCAAGTGGTCAATTAAATTAGAGATGGAAGGCAATTCCCCACAGTCCATAGTCATTTGCCAGGGCTGTCCTGGGGGTGAGGGATGACCTTGACCTCACCCTCAGCTCCCACGGAGGACTCAGCAAGCATTTCCTCCTGGGACTACAAGTCCTGCATCCGGGCTGCCTCAGCAAGCACTTTCCAGCCCACAGGGCCGCAAGGACCTTCGCTTTCTCCTGGTTGGGGAACCGTCCACGTCTTCCCACCCCTCCACGGGGGTCCAGCTCTCAGGCAGCTGCTCCTCCTGGTCTTCCTGCAACTGAGTGTTCATAAGCACAAACTGCTCCACTGCCCTTCGGAGAGCTTTGGCCGACACCGTACCCTGCTCGCTGCGCCATGTGTCATGCAGGGGATCCCGCCGACCACGCCATGTGTCGTGCGGGGTGTCAGGCGGGGTCTCTGGTCCCGCTCCCCACATAAGAACGCAGGATATGGTGAGGCCAAAAAGGAACACCCACGGAGCCATAGGTAGGGAAGTCATACCACTATGGTCTCACTGGAGGCTGGGTTTACACAACGTGCGACCTACTGTCCGGTTTGCTGCCAACCGACCGACTCTCCTCCACTCTCCTTCAGTCTCCTCCTCTCTCCTCAACTTCCCTCCGTAGCCGCGGCAGTTATATCAGTGGCCAATGGCTCAATGGTTACAGCTGACGGCCAACCAGCCACAGCTGATGGCTATCTACTACCTGAGCCAGCACCTTTCCACATGAGGCCGAGAGCCTGGAAACTGCTCTCTGGGGCTCTGCACCCACAATGACATTAACCATAGTCTGGTGTGAAGATCTGACCCATTCCAAAGCTCACATTCATGCCCACCCCACCCACGAGCACCACCATGGTGCCTAACCTCTCCTCCCTGTATTAGGAAATCTCCCAGAGTCGATTACAGCCTTCAGCAAGCCCCTGTCTCTCTACAAACAGCAGAAGACTTTGGGAAGCAGGAACAGAGTTCAACTTTTTTGTCCTGAAAGCAGGGTCAAAGCTTTTGACTTCACTCCAGCTCAGGACTCAGGCTTTCAATTTAGGGGTATGATGTGCCAGAACTCAATCCAAGGCCATCCAGCTTAATTGCTAGCTATGGGCTTGGAAAGCAAATCATGTTTCTGGACAGCACTGACCAATTCTCTATCACCGCTTTCTTCTTTTTCTTCTTCCTAAAAAAGGAATAGAAATTTGAGCCCAGACAAAGAAACGAGAGCTCAGGGGCAAGCAACAGATACTGGGGTCCCTGAAGCGCTGTGCAAATACTTTCTGATAAAGCCAATTACCACCACATGCTGTGGGAAGGGAGGCAAGATGTGCTGATCGTTCGGTTGAAAACTATTCTAGGAGAGAGATGACTCTCCATCATGTGCAGCCACAGAAGAGTCAGTTTTGATCTTGTTTCTTTTTGGAGGTTTTCTAAGACAAAAGTTGTCTCTCGGAAACTGAAGGTAAAAAGGGCAGAAAACCAAACCCTCAAAACTCTGCTTCCAGCTGTGCACAGCTGACGCCCTGGGTGATAGATTACCCTGCTGGGCGCACCACCCTCAATTAGTCTCCTGAGGGAGGACTGGATATGGTCACTGAAATTATAAGGGACCCACTGGGGACAGGACATCGGCCTTTCCTTCCTACCACTGAACTCTATGAGTAGATGAGTTTCCAAGAGCAGATGACAGATGACAAGGATCACCAGGGTTCTTGGGACCTGGCATCAAAGAGGGTCAGAGCAGGCCAGGCTTCTATTGCCAGTACAATCATCTGGATAATTAGACCAAAAGATTCGGATAATTCGGTAGCTTGCTACTGACCTAAAATTCCAAGATAATTCCTTTAAGTTCCTGCTTTGCAAGTGGAAACTGTTTTCTTGTTTTGTTTTGTGTTTCTTTTCCTTCACACTGCAAATTTCTTTTTCTATGTACAACTATAGGCAGGTAAGTGTCCATCACGTATGGTGCCCTGATGCCTTGTCAATCAATTTTCCCCCAGGAATTCAGTTAACTAATAACTGATATTTGGCTCTTACTACAATAGAGGCATCTCAGGAAGAATTTGTTTCCATTAAACTATGAGAATCTAACTAAAGGCGTCTTCTTATCAACTGGCCTGACACTCCCTAAATGTCGGCATCCTCTTGGTTCTAGTCAGGAAATCTGCACAACCCAAAATATGTTCCTGAAACATCATATTCTCTTCCTAGAACAACATCTTTTCCTTCCTGTTATCCCCAGCAAATTTTTCATGTTTGTTGAATGAATGAAGAAAGGCTATTCTCATTATCATTCCGTCTTCTCCCTGCCTCCCTTTTTTTTTGAAAACAAATTCTTACTTAGAGCTTCTTGTGCCAGGAACCATTTGAAGCACTTTATGATTATTAACTCATTTGATACTTGGAACATTTGTGTTTATTATTTTCCTTACATTACAGATAAGGAAACTAAGGCACAGAAAGGTTAAGTAACCTTCCCAAGGTCAAACAGCCAGCACATAGTAGAGCTGGGTTTCAACCCAGGTCATCTGGCCCTAGAACCTGTATTCTGAACCACTTCATGGCATTGCTTCACTAAGAAGCTTTCCCAAGATACACCTTTCCCAACAAGACTTCTTAGCATTGTCTTCCTTAACCCTGACCCTTGGAAGGAAATGAGTTTGCTGTGAAACTTTGAAGGAGGAGTTTAATATTTCCTTATTGAGGAAATCAGATTATGAGGCTGGTGGGAAAAAACTTCCCATTTCAACATCTATCAAGCAAGTGCAGCTCTTTTGTGCCAGGCACTGTAAACTCAAAGAAAAGCATGGCAGCCCCTGCTTTGATGAGCTCACCATCGGGTGGGAAGAGACAGGTTAACATAAGTCTCATGAGAAACCCTCTTCCAGAGTGCAAGGAAGTGAGAAGCTTCTGCCTTGAGTCCTAAAGAACCAGAATGTATTATTCAGATAAAGGGCAGTGAAGGGAGATAGAATTGGGCTATTCCAGTTAAAAGGAGCAGTATCTGCAATTATTCAGGTTTGAAGAGAGAGGGTAAGATTTGTCCCAGGAACTGTATGTGGTTTTGGATAAGTGGAGCTGAAGAAGCAATCAGGAGTTAGAACCTGCAGGCCCCTTGCCTCTTGCTAAGGAATGGAATGATTGGGGTGGGTGGGGGGGTGTAGATTTTTTACCAGACCTAGTTTATGGGCCACCACCGCCATGCCCCAGGATTTGCTTGGCTCCATTTGTATGGACCTTGCCCACTTGCTCTGGCTGCCATAACTAGTTGCTTCCATCAGTCCTACATCATTGAACTAGTCCTACCTCAGATTGGTCTTCTGGGGCAGATGTCCTCAGGCCAGCTCATGAGTAGCTACTGTTGGAACACTAGCTTCTCACCCAGTAGACGGACAGTAGACTTCAGAAGCTAGAATGCTCAGATCTTCTCCATGTGCTTTGAGGTCAGCTTTGACAACCAGTGATGAGAAGCTACAAGCTATTTCACGCAAGGCCCTGCAGCTCGTTCTCCAGGGCTGGCCCTGTGGGCTGCAGCATGAAAGGGGGGCCTACAAATTGAAACCATCGGTTTCCCCAGCTCCCAGTTTTCCCTCCTCTTTTTCTTTCTTTTCTTTTTTCTAAGTTGTTCTATGACAAATTGCAGCTTCTCCACTGAATTCTTCTCCAGCATTATCAATGTCTCCTGCAGGGCTCAAACCCTCCACTTTTTTCAGCTTGGCTGGACCCGAGAGGCTGTGGCTTCTCCTACTTCCAGGCCAATATGAAGCCCTGAGGTGCAAGGTGTAAGATCCAGCTTCCCAGCAGACACCCTGTTAATGCATCTGTATGCATAAGGGAGTAGTGCCCAGTGGGGCAAATGTGGACCAGTAACACACAGGAGATGAGAAGGACTCTCCAGATAAGTCATTTCTCTTTCTCCCCATTTCTCATAGACTTTCTAAAGCATGGTGATTTCATGTGGCTTTCTGGAAGATATCCCATGGGACCAAGCAACCGATTGCATTTTCTTGTGACGCTCTGGCTGAGTCAGAACAAATTAGCTCCCTGTCCTACCTCACTTCTAATTTTTCAAATAGCTTTATTGAGCTATGATACTGTATGATTCACTCATTTAATACCGTATGATTCACCCATTTAAAGTGTACAATTCAATAGTTTTTAGTATACTTTGAGTCATGCAACCATAACCATGATTTAGAATATTTCATCAACCCAAAGAAAACTTCATAACCATGAATAGTCAGTCTCTAACCCCTTTGCCCCATTTCTTCTCTCACCCCAGGCCTAGACAACAACTACTCTGTTTTCTGCTTCTACAGATATGCTAATCTGGACATGTCATATAAATAGAATCTTATGATCGGTGGTCTTTGGTGACTGGTTTGTGTCACTTAACATACTTTAGCATAATTTTTCAAGTTCATCCATGTTGTGGCACATATTAACGCTTCATTTCATTGAGTGGATATTCCACATTTTATTTATCCATTCAACAAGCTACGGGCATTTAGGTTGTTTCCATTTGGGGGCTGTTATGAACGATACTGTTAAAAATATTCATATACAAGTTTTTGAGTGAATGTTTCCATTTCTTTTGGTATGTTGGGTCATGTGGTAATTCCGTGTTTAATATTTTGAGAAACAGCCAAACTGTACCATTTAAAATTTCCACTAGCATTTTAGAGTTCCACTACATGCTTACTATCTTTGGCAGGATTGGTTATTACCTGTCTTTTTGTTTGTTTTGCTTGTCATTTTAGCATTGTAGTGAGTGAGAAGTGATAGCTCCTTGTGGTTTTGATTTGCATCTCCCTAATGACTACTGATGTTGAGTACATTTTTATGTGCTTACTGACCACTTGTATATATTTTTTGAGACATGTCTTTTCAGATTATTTGACCACTTTTTAATTGGGTTATCTTTTAGTTGTTGAGTTGTAAGAGTTATTTATATATTCAGGATATAAGTCCCTTACCAGATCTGTGATTTACATTGTTTTCCCCATTCTGTGGGTTGTTGTCTTTTTTCCCACTTCCTTATTAACATAGTTTGGAGCAAAAATGTTTTTTATTTTATTTTATTTTATTTTATTTTGATGAAGTCCAATTTATCTATTTTTATTTTATTGGTTGTGGTTTTGGTGTGTATAAAAGAAGGCTTTGTCTAATCCAGGTGGGAGCTCTTAATTCTATTGTCTTACTAAGAAGTTTCATCTAGCTGCTACCCCTCCTTCACCCTTCTTACCTCAGTTTTCCAACGATCTTTGTTGAGTTTCTTGAAGGGGAATCATCTACACTCACCAAAGAAACAAAGAAAAAAATACAAATCATCCTGCAGTTTGATATGGAAGAGGTGTTGAGACAGTGAATTTGAATAATAACTCTCATTTTCTATTGAGCACTCTTCATCATTGCAATAGAGTTCTTACTTCTCATGTAGAATAAGAAATGTGATGCAAAATAATAAAAATTAACATTCATTAAGTGCCAGATAGTATACCTGCTTTGTGTCATTTGTACTCCTAGCCACCGCATGAGGTAGCTACTATCCTCCTCCTTTTCAGATAAGGACACTTTGAACGAGAAGTCACTGGCCGAGGTCACCTGGCCAGATGTAGAAGTAGGAGTAGATCCATAGAATCCACTTCAAAATTCTTCCATAAACACTCTGCTGTACTGCTTCTTTTGAACAAATAGACCTGGATAAGTTCTTTAAAATGAAAAATTTGGATGTACTATGAAGTTTTTCAAAACTGGGATTTCAGATGTATTGCGTGGAGCTTGTTCTGCTTATTGTTTTTGTTTTGTTTTGTTTTTAACACTGGGTAAGGTTTATGGAAAACTGGAACTTTATTCTTTCTTTGAATCACAGCTCATGGAGCCCAGTCATGGGCTATGCCTCCTCTTCTTCCTCTTCCTTCTCCTCCTTCCTTATTATATAAAGACTATATGACACAGTGTGCCAGGACATTCCTGGTTACAGGCTGGCATATATTGGTAGCTTTTCTTTATTCTCAGAAGTGGCCTGGTTTAGACGACAGTGACATGGTCACCTCAGTGGTTCATCACTGAACACGCCAAAGTGTCCTATTGTGGCTGCCCACTAGGTGTCAGCAGTGTAACCCCCGGAGAACGCGCAGGGGAAAGCATTTCATTACAAAAGTCAAATCAGAGCAAATAATTAAGTGTACTTCAAGAGCTACCTGCAGCCTTGGCCATTCAGAATAAGGGAGAGGCAGGGGGTGGAGAGAAGGAGCAGGTGCACGACAGGTGGCTCCTAACTGGGCTCTGATAGAGAGGGAAGGATTCCCTTCCTGGCTAGGAGGACCCCAGAGATACCTGGAACGAACACCTCGGCGTCCTTTTTACTTTTCACTCACAAGATAAAACCAGTGTTCAGTGAAGTGAGGAAACAGCTCTGAATGGAGTGATATTTTCCCCTTTCATAAATTGCTTTGCAAATCACAATCAGATAAAGGTCACCCAGGTAGCTCCCTGGGCTTTAATAAGTCTGCTGAATGGCTGTGTTTGCGCCAGAAGCTGACTTGCCTGAACACAAATATTTGAAAGGCGATTTGAAAACATCTGCACTCAGAACTCGGTGACACACTCGGATTCTTCTTGGAATGACCCACGGACGGTACGTGTATTACCTGTGACCAGGTGGATGCTGCAGCTCTCCAGACACCTTCCTCACTTCAGAGGTGTGGCCCACAGTGGCATGCAGGGTAGGAGAAGCCCACAGCATGGCTTTTCAGGTGTTTGTGCCTTTTTGTCCTTGGAAGGTGTTGCTCTTGCTAGTAGCGCTCAAATGTTCTGAAGCAACTTCCAATTTGAACGAATCCACAAATGCCACTGCCAGGCATGAACCGAATGTTCGATTTGCTGCTGCCAGCTCAGAGCCAGATGAGAAGATATCTGTTTTTGCACTGGATTATGACTATGTGCAAATTCCGTATGAAGTCACCCTCTGGATACTTCTAGCATCGCTTGCAAAAATAGGTAAGTCCCCAAACAACTGGCTGTGAGAGTTGTTTTCCAGATGAGATACTGTATGTGAAAATGCCTTGTGGATGGGGAGCTAAGTGGATTGTAACTGTTACAGCTATTACATCAAACACTCTGGACCCTTGAATCAAGGGCAAGTCATAACTGCTTTTTGTAAAGCCATGTAATGCTTCAGAATTGTACTTTGAAATTCAAGAACATGCCTTTGGGTCCTGGGTTGTTTTGATTTCTTTTCATTTCAGGGTTACAACCATGTAACATGATTTGACATGCAAAAATCTCAAGTTCTATGCTTTAAAAAATACTACAGAGTAAAGCATGTAGACCTCAGAACAATGGAAATTTCAGGAACCACATAATGATTCTTCTGTAAAATATTCTTCCTTCAGTCTTGGCCATGTAACCAGGGGTTTCATCAATGGTTCCCATTGTTGATTCTTTAAAAGTGGCGTGTGCTCCCTGCACATTGACAGAAAGCAAGGAACACGACAATCACAAGTGACTCTTACATCACTCAGTGATGGGCTACAGGGGCATATGGGATAATATCTGTCAGTAAAATATTGATTTATACCTCAGCCAAATGAAGCCAGTGGGGTACCTCTGGTTTCCTTGGTGAAATAAAGTGAATTCGAGTTAATGGATTAAATTCTAATCAAGGTTCTTTGTGTCAAAAGCCAATGTGATGGTTGATACTCTGTGACCATTTAATTCCTTAACTCTCCCCCCTTGTCTCCTGAAAACCAGCTTATTCCAAAGTGGGGAAATTGATACAATTATCTCAGTTATTAAGTATAACATCTCCTTTGCCTCAGTCACAGAATTTGTTATTTGAGTAGATAAACTGTTTTATTAGAATCTATGAAACGCTTTGATGCTCATTTATATTTTCCCTCTAGGATGGGTGTGGACTATGAGTTGAGCCATGAGATCTGGCAGTTAACTCGTTGGCATCAGGATGGTGGGCTCTTTCTAGTCATCTAACTCTCCATGGATGTTATTCCACGGCATTCCATGATTTGAAGAGCAATTTACGAAGGGGGTACTGGTGTAGTCATTAGGTGCTCCTTCATAATTGCTATTCATTTGGAGCTAGTAAAGTCTGAAGCTTAAATGGAAATTATTAGTTTGAAGAACACTTGTGTGTCTTGTCAAATGATTAAATTACATACAAGATCTCATATTACTTCTAAGAAGTGCTCAAGTAAAAATGGCTTCTTTGAAAAAGGGATAATAGTCTGAGTTCAAAGCTAGAAGTCTGACCACATGGACACTGAAAACATTCAAGGTGATATTAGGTGAATCTTAAGTTTTCCTTTGTAAATAATGCGAGAGATTCCCTACCCCCCCAAATCGGCCTCTCCTCTTCACAGTAAGGGGTGAAGTTGGTGTGAGAAACAGGAATTAAATCTGCCACTGACTAGTTACTTTGTCTTTCTAAGTCTTAGTTTGTTCATCTGTGAAATTATTTCTAAAATCTCTTTTCAGTGCAAATAAGATTTTTCTAATGAAAAAGAGTTTTGCATTCTGTATCAGTAAACGTCTTAATGCTGAAAGCATATATTTTATCTTGGTTTTATATTAGCATAAAACAGCTTGTTCTTTAGAAGTACTGTATGTGATCAGACTCAGTGTGTCCAGTTTAGAGTTTTGTAAGAACTCTATTGTTCGTAGAGCTGCTGGTTTAAATGTTCTCGATTGTCATGTTGATGTAATTCAACAGACTATAGAAAAAGAAAATAACTTAAGTAGGTTATCAGGTCACGCTTACAATTTTATATTTTCCAGTACAATTTTATATTTTCTAGTCTTTAAGAATTCAGATTATTTTTATATTGTACATGAAAAGGCCATATTTATTGTCTGTATACTATGTGCCAAGTACTGGGCTTATAGTTTTATATATGTTGGCTCATTCTTCTGGGGGGGGGGTAGGGAAAAGACATAAAACTTTAACAAGGAAATCTATGTAGATTTTTTAGATTCTATATTATAAAACTTGAATCAAAATATAATTAGTAATCATTATTATTGTTCGTTCTTTAGTCAGTCATTCTATCAAGCCACATTTATTGAGCACGCATGCAATATGTGGAAATGTTCGTGGTTCCTGGCCTCAAGAGACTTAGTCTGAGGGGGAAGACAGATGAATCTGGCACTGCCTGGTAGGCACTCTGACAGAAAAACATCACAACTCTTTCCAGTCCTTTTAAAAACATCCAACTATGCATTTTATAAAAGAATGACATTATAGAACAAAGGTAATACAAAGTCACATCAGACTTTGTTGTTTATCTTTTATTTCAATTACATTTCTTGGAACAATATAGAAAGATATTCCTTGAATCAATGGACAGAATGGAATGGAAGGGCCATCTCTAACTTTTAGGTAGGGCTTTGTTATTTGTGGCCACTTAAGTTTCAGGCACTGGAACTATCAAATCTCAAAGTGATCGACTACTGTCCATCATGAAAGGGGAGAAGAGTGTGAAATATGAAATGCACATAGTGTTTTCCTTTACAGTGCCCTACTTACAGGCATGAAGCCCCCTCCTGCTACCGCGGTGTAGGTGCAACTCGGCTTAAGGTGGGTGCACATTGGTTCCCTTTCAGGAAACTCAATTCCTAGAAGCAGGACCAAACTGGGAAGACACAGGGCCTGAGAAAATCACACTATGGCTCTTCCACCTCCTTTACATATTAAAAAGTTCGATGTGGTTAAAATAAGCACTACAAGATGAAGGAAGAAGAAGTTGGCATTAGGAAATGGTGAGAGCAAGACTCTAGAAGGAGGCCTTGAACTGGTCTTGAAGCCAGTGGGCTAGGCCTGTCATTTGGGATATTGAGTCTTGATACTAATAATACTCCATTGTATTAACCTGCCTGCTATTGTAAATGGAGAAGTTCAAAGCTGTATCCAGGGAAACCCACATGCTCTTTGATTGGCTGAACCAAAAATTTCCTAAAAAAGCATTCAATGGCTCCCCATGGCCTTTAGGAGAAAACCTACACTCCTTAGCCTTGAATTCAAGGTCCTCTATTACTTGGGTCAAAATCGTCTTGCAACTCTTCTCCCAATCCTCTGCCAATTAAAAATTTGCTCCACTTGGGTGGATCCCCTCAGTGAGCGTCAAATATATGTGGCTGGGCCCTTCCTGTCTGTCTTCTTTTTCTCTTGGCGTGTTCCCCACCTAAAATGCCTCCCATTCCGTTGTCCAACGACATAAGTCCTAGTCAACCTCCAACAACCTGTTTAACTTCTAGTTCCCACGTAAAATCTTCTCTGATGAACATGTAACCCGTTCATTCATTCAGGTTTGCGTATACACTTACAGATTCTTTCAGGGAATAGACCAGCTATTATGTAGTAAACAGCTTGCTAAGCATTTTGGGGAGACATTAAGATGTCTATCATTCTGCCTGAGTTTGAGGAGTTTAGAGTTTCGTAGGGGAGATAAATCATGCACAAAAAATGGTAGAAAGGGATCATCATTGTTAGACACATACAGATATAATATTATAATGATTCACAGGAAGACATATTATTTCTTTAGGAAAAGATAGAGAAAGATTTCAAAGATTGAGCAAGACCAAAATAGGTTGAAGAAAAGGACAATCCAGGTGCAACAATAGTGTATGAAGACAAGAAAGGTGGCCCGAAACGTGAAAAGGCATGTGGTTGGCTGAATGTAGGACGTATAAAGATAGAGCAGGTGTGAGGGATACTGACGTGGAGCTCCAGGGTGACCTGCTGGGCTCTGATCTCTTATCTTATTTGCTGGTATAATCAATATGCCCTTCATTGTATATTTATACATTACATTGTTTTTGTTTTCTTATTTATTAGTGTCTCGTTTCTAAAATTTCATCAACACTTGGAAATTGTAGAAAATATGTTTGGTCCGTTACCTCCCAGTACTTTCTAGAGGACTGGTCTTGACCCAGGGATGCTTCACAAATATCCTCAGTTTAAAATCATGAGATGCTTGGTGTACCTTCAGAGTCATAGGTGGGGAAGGAGACAATCAGGTACACATGGTGTAGAAAAGGCATCTGGCAGCAGGATGTGGAAGGGACTGGGGATTAAGGATGAGAGAGAACATCAGGAGGACGATGCAGTGATCAGGATGAGGAATGAGGAGGTCCCTAAGTGAAGGCAGTGGCTGTAGAAATGGAGAGGATGGGACGGACGTCAGGGGCGGCTAATGAGACACATAAGTGATGAAACGGGAAGCTGGTTCCATGAAAGGGCAAAGGTGATGGAGGGAGCTCGTGAGAATGTGACTTGATTTACCTCTTAAATGGCTGACTAGGTGGCAATGTTGTTGATTAAGTGCGGGAAACAAAATTAAGGACTTTTCATTGTTGTTTCTTCGTTTGGTTGAGAAGGAAGTGAGGGTTGGAACAAGATGAGGTTTAGGTGACGGTGATAGACCCTGCATGAGCTTCAAAGGTGGGCTTTGTATGAGTGTAGACGAGGTCCACCCTCTTCTCTGCTCTTCCCTCACATGCACTCTCAGATCCCTGTAAGGTGGGGAAAGCAGGAAGGAGGAAGCGGGAGGGGATGGCTGGCTGAGAACCATCGATTCTGTAACCTGCACTGGGCCTGTCATGTTTAAGTGCTCGGACTTGTGGAAAGCCCCTGCAACACCGCCAGCTCCTGCTACAGATGGGGTGCTGGGGCTCAGAGAGCACAGCCAGCTTGCCCAAGGCTCCATCTGCTTTCAAAGACCTCTGTACACGGTCCCCTCATATCTCAGTGGCCAGAACCGAGTTACTAGCCATCATCTAAATGCAGTTCTCTGCTCTTCCCCAGGCTTCCACCTTTACCACCGACTGCCAGGCCTCATGCCAGAAAGCTGCCTCCTCATCGTTGTTGGGGCTCTGGTGGGTGCCATCATTTTTGGCACGGACCACAAATCACCTCCAGTCATGGATTCGAACATCTACTTCCTGTATCTCCTTCCACCCATCATCCTGGAGGGCGGTTACTTCATGCCCACCCGGCCATTCTTTGAAAACATTGGCTCCATCCTGTGGTGGGCAGGCCTGGGGGCCCTGATCAACGCCTTTGGCATCGGCCTCTCCCTCTACCTCATCTGTCAGATCAAGGCCTTTGGCCTTAGTGACGTCAACTTGCTTCAGAACCTGTTGTTTGGCAGCCTGATCTCGTCTGTGGACCCGGTGGCCGTGCTGGCTGTGTTTGAAGAGGCGCGCGTGAACGAGCCGCTGTACATGATGATCTTCGGGGAGGCCCTTCTCAATGATGGCATTAGTGTGGTGAGATGTCCATGACAGGTCCCCAGGAAGCTGCGGGGGCTGGGTGGGGCTGGGGACAGGAGTCTGTCCTCGGGGCTAATGGCTGAGCAGGACTGGGTCACAGCAGGGCAGGGATTGGTTTCGGTCAATGCAGTGGCCCAAGTTTTGGTGACTTTCCTTAGAATCTGCATCGTGTACATAATTGCTCACCTACACTGCTTGTCATTCGATAGCCAACTAACTTGTTTAAAGAGTGAAAAAGAGAGAGAGAGAAAGAGAGAGAGAGAGAGTGAGAGAGATCGTTGTGTAGTTTAATTCAGTTTTCCACTTTGCAAGCAGAAACTGTTGCTAAAGACTCTTCTGGGTTTGAACATTGGGGCAAGCAGTAGCTTAGGTGTTTATTTTCTCTCATTCACAGCTTAGGTGTTTATTTTCTCTCACTCACCCTCATTCCCTTTGTATGCTTTTTAATTTTCTTAACATGATGTGTTAGATGATGAAGTTAAATAAAAGATAGGAGTAGAAAGAGTGATGACAGAGGATTTTCAAAAATGTGTTAGCTTGTATATCAATCTCAATTGTATGACTCATTCGGAAAATGTGAAAGAGGGATTTTTGCTTAGGAGTCCTGGAGAAATGCCGGGAAGGACTTACAGGCTAAATCAAGTATTAAGGCCCAGAAGATATCCTTGGCTGGTGGTGCTGGAATATTCTGGACTAGCCATTCCATTGTTCAGTTTCACTACATTACTATAAACCTTCACCAGTTGTTAGTGTATGAGATTTTTATATATACTTTGATAAGCTTTTCTTCCTTTTAAATTTATATGACATCACATAATACCAGAATTAATTTTTAGGGCAGAAAGACTCAAACAGTGCAAAATTATATGGCATAAAAACACAAACCTTTTTCTCACCCTCTATGCAAGTGACAACCCCTGTGATGAGTTTGGCATCCTCCCTCCTGGTCTTTATTATAGGCACATACATACAGACATCGATGTATATAAAGATGTATATTATCTTACATAAATTGGGTGGGATTATATTATATGTATTGCCTAGATGTAACAAATCTTGCAATTCTTTCTAGGTCTTTTCAACTGCACAGTACTTCACAGATAAAATTTACTATAATTTATTTAACCATTTCCTGATGGATGCATATTCAAGTTGTTGCCAACTTGATGCATATTTGAGTTGTTTTCACTTAAAAACAATGTCACAATGAATATTCTTGTTTCTGCAGGCATCCCTTTTTTGCATTTATATTTTTATAGGACATATTCTAAGATGAAATTTCTTGGTTAAAAAGTATGTACATTAAAAACATTGGAAAATGCTGTTTTAATCACCTCCTCTTCATCAGTTGATGAGGGAGAGATTCCCGCTCCAGGGTTCAGGCGTGACCCTTGAAAATAGACAGAGGAGATCAATAACAGTTTATTAGTCACAGCGGAGTTGTTGGGGGGGAGACACCACACACCATTCAGGGCCACATGGGGACACCCTCAGGAGCAGAGTGAACAATCGGGGGTGTGGGAGGCCGGCTGTATAGTATTAAGAGGATGGGGTACTTCCTGCTTCCCACGGGATGATGCGATCGGCTTGTTTGAATAAGTCCAAGGGCTGGCAGGAGACGGACACGCACTACTCAGGGGTAAGCAGGTCCCCTTGATGTGGAGGGTTATTGGCTAGGGGACCTTATCCATGGGGTCAGATTGGGAAGGAGACTTGGCAGTTACCACATTCAAGACCCTCCCCCGGTTTACCAAACGTCAAGGTGGCACATAGTATTGGACCTTAATTTTAGTCCTTACACCACAGCTGCCGAGATTTTCCAGAACGTCTCTAAGGGCTTACACTCCCACAGCGTACTGACTACATATTTCCCTGTATCGGGACAATAGGGGTCGTTGTTTTTCTTAATGTTTTCCAATCTAATGAGCAAAAATGTGTTACTCACGTTTGTTGTAATTTGCATGATGATATTAAGCACCTTTTCAATGATTATGGATCATTAGTTGTTCTCATGCTGTAAACTGGAAATTTGTATCCTTTTAGGGTTCCCAGACTTAAAAACAATGCAGTGAAATTTGAATTTCATATTAGCTACAAAAAATTTTTTGTAAGTATGTCCCAATTATCGTAGGCAAATATTGCATCATGTCAATTTTTCTTGGGGACCACTTGTTTCTATTTTTAATTGCTTTGTAGCAACTCACTAAGTTATCCAAATTTGAAACTTCTGAACAGTGCATAAAAATCAAATACTTTCTCCCATTCTGTCCCTTACATTTTTTAGATTATGTTACCTATTATCCTCTACAAAGTTAAAATTTTTATAAAGTTAAACCTAACAAAGCACTCTTTTATTGCTTCTGGGTTTAAAGTTTTGCTTTTGGAGATTGTGCCTAGCCACAGATATGCAAACACTCTGGTTTTTATTTTTCTCCTTTTATAATCAATTATTTCATTGATCTGGCATACCACATTTTGTCATGATGACTTGATGCAAAAATAGATAGTACAGAGGGAAAAGGGCTCTTAAAAAGTAATCCAAAATATCTGGGGTAGATTCACCAAGTGAAGGAAGCCCTAACTCTTAACTGAAGTCAGAAGTATATTTATTCCTAATGAGACTCTCTAGCTGTTGGACAAGATATTAGAGTCATCAGGCTTGCCCATACTTTCCATCTGGGCAAGTGTCACAAAAAGCCAAGTTGTCAGAAAGTTGTCAGACTGCTGTAGGAGTCAGATATTTGGTTTCTGAGAGTATGATCCTCAAGCCACATGCCTCAGAAGCAGCCTGGTGGGCCTGACAAGAATTCAGACGTCCCAGACCTACTGACCTAGACTCTGGGAGGGCAGCTTGGGATCCGTTTCTAACAAGCACTTCAGAGGACTGCTGGTGTTTGAGAACTACTGGTTTATTGCCTTTAGTTTGAGAGAAGCCAATGTTTCTTGATCTAAAATGATGATATGTCTAGAGCAAAGACTGCACACCTGTCCTCGGACTGAGCTAGATTAGTCTCTGAGACCCCCTGTTCCCCACCCATTCTTCCTTTAGATATTCTCATATTTTCATATGTACAATGGAGAAAGTGTCCATGTCTGGGAACCTATTGCATCTCCTAAGGTGGCCATGAGGCATTCATTTCATAGTTCATCTCCCAGATATGATCTTATCCCACTTATATCCGAATCTTTGGGGGTACTTGTTTACTGTGACCCCCACTACTGGCAAGCCACTGAAAGTGCTTATCTGTGATAACATCAGGCCACCTCTTGGCAGCCTATTCCAACGTCATTATTCAACCTTTTCTTCATAAATTATTAGAGAAGTCTAGAAATAACTCTCTAAATACCAACTCTGTAGTTTTCACAGAACACACTATTTCCTCATTGGGAACTTCATGATACAATCTACAAACATTTTTGCAGCACAGTCTTTATTAATTACTAATGAAAGCATTTGACTCTGCTGCCTCTTTGGTGCTGCTCCTGATTCTGACCTCACCCTGGATTTTGTCTAGATTTTACATCTAGAGCCAATCACAGTTTGGCTTCTGGTTGGGATTTCTTTGCTAGCAACAGTTCTTTGACTTTCCCAAAGTTTAATTGCTTCCACTTGGACATTTTTTTTCATGATAATTTCAAAATAAAATTATAATTTTCAAGTGACCAGACTATCCTCTGAGGGCACTGCCCTGACCTCTAGTGGGCAGAGCTGCTGTTGCGTTGGCTCCAGGAGGGTTGCCCACACGTCACTCCCGGGTCACTCTGTGGTCACCCGCAGCACAGTGAGTATTAAGTGTGTGTTGGGGCACTTCTGCGTCCCTACGTGAAACCAGAGAAGCCCCGGGGCTGGATTTAGAAAGCAGTTTGCAAGCAACTGGTATTTAATGCAGTCCAGTTGTATTTTGAGCCAAGAGCCTTGAACCCACCCTTTCATTGAGAAGGGAGCCTTCTCAAAGGCAACTGTCAGAAGCATGCTTTCAGCAGAAAGTCTGAGTCACCTAGAAAGTGACCTGTGATTTGTGGGTTGCATGTGACAACTCTACAGATCTTTATGTACTAAAGAGTTGCCTTCTCACTAAAGAGAACTCTAGAGCAGCTCCTGAGCTGTCGTGTCACGGAACCTGATTCTCCAGGTCTCTTGTCCCGCTCATTTCTCCCTCTGGCTGAATATTTTAAGTTATGACTCATCACCAGAACATACTCCTAATGGTGGGCAAAGGGAGCAGTGAAAAAGCCAAGTAGCTTTAAAATCATAACTAGTATCCCCAATTTTTTTACTATGAGGAGTGAATTTATACTCACGTTTCACAAGTGAAAAAAATAAGGCGAAGGAAGTTAAAATGAACTGAATGAAGGCATACTGCCTGGCCAGTGACAGACTGAGCATGAGTGCTCAGGTCTGTTCCAGTCCAATCTCTTTCCTTCCATTCCCACCTTTGAATATTCAGCTCATAGAGGTGGAAGGGACTGCAGAGAACGCACATGTTGCCGATGGGGAGACTGGGCTCATGTCCAGTAAGTAGTGAATCCCGGGTTCCTTCTCCAAATCGGAATTGGCTGCGTTGGCCAAGTCCAACGTGTGGCTCTAGGAAAGGTTCTGATAATCTCTGTGCCTCGTTTCTGTAAGATTGGGGATGATGATGGTACTTAGCTCAGGGATTCACAGGGAAATTCGTATTAAGCTCTTTGTACCGTGAGTCAGTGAGTGCTAGCACACAGCGAGGATTTGATGCGTTCTGTCTATTATCTTTATATCACATCTGCTCATGGACACAGCGTGGTGATTGGCTAGCTCTTAACAGGCGGTTAGTTTTAAATATGGAACCACCTCATTTATCGTGGGTAGTTGTTCTTATATTCCTCCTTGGCTTTCCTGGATCAGTTTGCCAAATAAACAGCAAGGCAATGCCAACAAGGTTTCTATAACCCCCGTCCCTCCCACCTACCTCCTCCTCCAACTCACCTGAGAGGTCCAAGGGCCAGGATGGGCCAGGGCTGAGATCGGAACCCAGGCAGCCCGGCTCCAGAGCATCTCTGCTCCTAAGTGCTATTCCATGCTGTCTCTTCACCTGTCCTCTACCTCCCACCTCTTGTCCTCTGGTTTTCTCTCCTTTCTCTAGTGATAGCGTCATTTGGCATCTTGCAGCGCCTGTAGTCCATCCGCTAGGAATGAAGTGAATGAAAGAGTCATAGAGGGGTGCAAACTAAAATTTTGGAGCGCAGACCTAGGGACCCTCTGGACCCAGATATCAGGGTTCACATCAGTATACTGGCCCTTCTTGGGTTTTGGGCCTCTCAGGTGAGTACAAGATCTCCATGTGCTTAACTTTCCTCACTGATGTTTTCATTATTAAGATACAGACTGTCAAAGAAGTAATTTATTTATTGAATATAACTTATTCTATGTGGCTCAATATCTTAAAGGTATACTGAAAACTTGTCCTCCCCCTGCTTTGCCCAGCCAGCAATCGATAGTACCAGTTTCTTAGCAGAGATCCTTCACCTTTCATTCAATTTGCCCCTCGATGAATTCCTTTGCCCTCTTCTTTTATCATCTTTCCATCCCATTATCTAGCTGCTTGTTGAGCCTCCTGGTTTCTCTCCGAGCGGCTCCCGCTGGCCTCATAGGACCCAGCATGTAGCACTGAGCATTGCAAAGGTGTTGAGTAATGACTGTAATGCAGGAATGAATGCTGCATGAGGAGTGAACAAATGAATGAGAGATGAGGTCATGGGGACTAGGACAGGCTGCACAGAGCCTGTGCTAACCCTGGAGCTGGCCTGCAGCTCTGGCCATCTCCCGTGACCACAACTCTCCTTCCCCGACCCTCAAGAGTGACACTCTGTTTGAATTTGGATTTGTCCGCAAAGCTGTGAGCAAACTGGGATGTTTTCCCTCTGAGAAACCGCCACCACTGAACTTCGGAATTGCTCCCTGAGCTTAAATGCTAGAGGTGGGATGAAAGCAGGGGTGGGCATGGGGGGGGACAGATGGGGCAATGTCCTTCCTTCCCACACCTTCGTGGAGCCCCTGTCCACACTGGTGCTGTCCTGCACTGGGGGTGTGAAGGTGAACTGTGCGTGTCTGGCACATAGGTGATCACTCGATGGTGGAGAGACAGACATGGACCCTGCTCGTGAGGGTAAGATGGTGAGTTCAAACCAAACTAGGACGACAGGAGCAGTTTGCCAGAGGAAGCTGCCTTTGATCTGGGAAAGATAAAATAACTTCACTTGGGGGTGAATTTTTCTTTAGCCTTCTCTCTGGTTTATATTTTCCTGCCTCGAAGGGGTCCTCGCTCCAGGAACCTCCCATTCAAGAGGCAGTAAGTTATGGCCAACAGCATGGACAGAGGGGCTATATGCTTCAGTTTAAGTCTTGGCTCCACTACTTGCAAGCTATGTGACTTTAAGGGAGGTACTTCACCTCCCTGGGCCTCAGTTTCCTTTCTGTAAAATGGAGATTTGGTTGTGTGAAGGCTAAAGTGGGTTTTTACATATAAAGCATTTGAAATAGCACCTGGCACAGACTGAGTACAGAGTCTTCGGTGTTATTTTTTAAATTATTTTTTGACTTAAGCAGAGTTGATATACAATATTATATTGGTTATATTTGTTCCAGGTGTACCTTTTTATACCTTACACTGTGATTACCACACTAATTCTAGTAACCATCTGTCACCGAGCAAACTTACCGCAATATAGTGTTTCGTGTTATTAATCAAAGTCTGCTTTAATTGAAGTCTACCTACACGAGTGCTTCTGAGCCACAGAGCTCCGCGTACATGCTAAGTGACACCACATCCTCTTTTCCGTCTGTCTGGACTTTGCAGTCTCAGTTTTTCCCAGAGAAGTGCTGTGTACAAACATGAACAGACTCCCGGGGGCGGGGTGGTAGGCAGTTTTCTCCTGTCCTCTTTTTGTCTGTTTATTTCCTTTCATTTTACTCAGGTTCCTAGGATAGGAAGTCAGAAGCTCCAAAACCTGTATAAGGCGACAGTTTCTTCTGGCCAAGAATGGAGGGAGCTCAGGTGTGAGGGGGATTTGGCCCCACAAGCTGTATGATCTTGAGCAAGGGACTCGTCCCTTTTGTGCCTCTGTTTCTCATGTGTACAGTGGGAACGGGTTAATCTGACCTCTAAGGGTGGTTTTGAGGAGGGTGTGAGATGAGACCCACAGGCACCTGGCCTGGTATGGGCGAGGAGGCTGCACACGAGAAGGCAATCTGGTTGGTGTCTATCGGCCAAAAAATGGTGATAAGCCCTAAACCCCAGAGAAACAGGGCTATGCAGCCTCACTTGGTTGACCTCAGGCGCTGGGAGTGAATGTCACCCACAGTAGGGGCCCGGTGAGTGCCCCTGAATTGTGAGGCATTGCCCCCCAACCCCCATGCTGCTTCTGACACACTATGGGGGAGGGCAGGTGTCTGGCGCCCACCCAGCCCAGGACCTAGACATTTTCCTTCAGACATATTCTCTCAGCTCAAACCTTTGCTGGTTTGCCTCATGAGCTTCTCCTCAGAACACCTGTCATTGGTAGAGCGATATGGTGCTGGCCATGGGGGGGGGGGGGGCTGTGGGGACAGAAAGCAGTTTCCAGGGTCTCAGCCTCACATGGAAAGGTGTTGGCTCAGTTATTAGACGGCCATCAGCTGTAATCAGATGGCCATCATCTGTGACTAGTTGGCCATCAGCTGTAACCGGTTAGCCATTAGCCACTAATATAACTGCCGTGGCTGTGCTAGCGGGTTGGTTGATTGGCAGAGAAGCGGATGGCGCATTGCGGCTAGCAAGTGTGGTTAGCAAGCGGATTGTGGATTGCAGATCATGTTGATCCTACTTCCTGTGTCTCGCCTGGCCACCAGCGAGACTGGGGTGCAGGAAGACTCCTCGTTGGGGTATTGGCAGATGTTTGCTTTTGTGTCTCGACCAGCCGCCATCGAGAATATAGTGGTTTGACTCCCCTATCTATGGCTCCGGTGTTGTTCCTTGTTGGCCTCACCATATCCTGTGTCTTGTGTGGGGAGCAGGAGCTGAGTCCCTGCATTACAGGATCTGTGGGGGGTCGTGTGTGTGAGTGTTATGAGTATATGGGTGTGAATGTCTGTGTGTATCAGATACAACACAACACAAACAGCTTGGGATGCTGCTTGGACCATGTTGGGGAGGTGGGAGGAGCTGGGAGACGAGAGGGCCAGAGGGCAGTGCAGTGATGGTCAGTCCCCACAAACAAGGAAGTTGGAAGGGGTGGAGACTCACTTACCTAGAGAAGGCAAGTCTGATTCCCAAACTTCCCCAGCTGGATGACACTTTTACCACCCGCAGAGTCCCTTTAACCAGCAGCCCAACAGGCCTGTTCCTTAGGTGAATGTTAATAACTCTGAGGATACTGAAGTAACGCAGATTGGAGAGAGACACTTCAATCATTATTTCATTGGAATTCCTCGAATTGGATGCCTAAGTACTTTTTTGGTTCATTTTCTTTTTGTTGAAGAAACAGAATGATTAAAGTTTGAATTGGACAATTCAGTTTTCAACGAACCTACGTTGCAAGCCACTTACAGGTGGTGAGAACTCACTCCAGTTCACAGGTGTGAGAAAAAAAGGAAAAAGCCTTGCTGGTTATCAAGTTGTCCCTTTTTCAGGAGGTAGGGGTGGGCAGGAGGTAGGGGTGGACAGAAAAGCAAACCCTCTTTTTCAATCTTTAGGAAATAATCAGAATAAACACAGAAAAGCACGTGAAAGCCATGTTTTTTCTTTCAAAGCCGTCAGCACCCCACATTGCACACCAACTGTGCTAAGTGCCAGGCACACAAAGGCAAACAAGCATTGTCCCTGCCTTTGAGGAGCCACACCTGGGAACATTTGACTTACTTCTATTCATTTGTAAATTCTTCTTCTTACCTTACAACCATGGACCTGCCTGTTCTTCTGTATTTTCTTACAGCCCTTTCAAGCCATAGAGACTTCCTAGGAGATTACATAATACATGAATAGAAATCACTGACTTGGGAGAAAAGGCCACAACTGCAAACACAGCCAAGCATTTCATACTTCAGCGGTTTCCAACAGACCCCCTCCACACACACTGCCAACAACATGTGTTCATGCATTCTCAAGGGTGCGGTGGGTGTGTCAGGCCATGCTATGGAAAAAAATATGCTTAATATTATGTGAAAGGGCCCATAAGCTGGCTGTTTGGGAAGAGCCAGTTGACAAAGTTTCCCCATAGCTTCCTCAATGATGATGTAAAATGAACGGTATCCAGCAGAACCTGTTGTGCAGGCCCACTCTATAATATTACATCCAGGCGACGGGTCAGAGACCAAGCCATTTATTCTGGCTCCAGGCTGTGGTTATCTGTATGTCACTTCTCATCACCCAGGATCAGCTTAGGTCCTTTGTGAGTATTAAACTAACAGCACCGGATGGAACTGGGAGATCATGAAATCCAACTCTTATTTTAAAGATCAAGTTCAATCCTGTTTGATTGAGCCTGAGTCCTCCTGAGTCTGAATCATGTGTTGATTCATTCTTCATTCACTCATTTATAAAATTTATTACAGAGCAACCACTTTCTGTCCAAATTGCTTTTTCTACTGTGCCAAAGTGACCTCAGAAGAATCAAACCACCAAGCTCATCTTCAGTGAACTTAAGTCTAGTGGTCACGACTGACATTTGCTTTTATAGTTTAAGAAGCTTTGAGGTGAAATCACCATTAAGTTCCTTTCCCTGTCATGTTGGTGTACTGACACCAATGGCGGAAGATAGTCCTATGGGCGTTTGCTCCAGGTGGATGTCGGGGTGAGGAAAGGCCAAGGCTGATAGACTCTGGAGTGCTTGGCTGGGACAGTTCCGTGGAGGGCATCAGGGTGAGGAGCTGGTGTTGGTGGGGAGGTGGGCGATTACTGTCAGGTTAGTTTTGAACAGCTGAATTTGAGAGACCTACAGTACGTTAAACATTTTTTTCAGTAGTTTTAAAAAGAGGTATCTAGATCCTGGGGAAAGAGAGAATGGCGATTGACATTTGGCAGTCATTGGCAAGTAGGTGGTAATTACAGCTATGAAACAGGGCAAACCTTCACCCTGCCATTCTTTAAGCTGAGAAGAATTTTCCAACTTTTTCAACTGAAAATGAGTTCCTTAAAGGAATGTCTTTGCTTTGCCCTAAATCAATACAATTCTGCCACTGACACGTTTCTTTATTAAAGTTTCTGACGTCAGTTCAGTTTATCTTCCTGGCCTCCACTCTCTGAGGTTATAAGCAACCAATGTTCAGGAAAGTGTACTCTAGGAGCGTTGGTAAATCCCATTTTCATCTCCAGTCCAGGGTGGCAGATGCTCTTTTTCCCCCCTTCTGTCTTTTGGATCATTATACAGTGACTGCTAAGTCATTGCTGGTTTCTTAGTGATTTCCTTGAACAGTCAGAGCAAGTGTTGTCACGGAAATTCTCTATGACTGAGTTTAATGTACCAGTGCCCCTTTATATAAAGTAGAAAATTAACTAGATTCATTTTTAATTTTCTGTGTAGAGTTGATGAATACAGTTCTTTGTGGCATTCTCTATATCTTTCAAGTATCTAATATACAGTAAAGATCATTTTTACTGTATCTGCCGTAACTCTGAACTTTCAATGCTTTTTGACATGTGTAGTGTCAGTAATTAGGCTTTTTGTTTTTAAAGAACTGAATTTCTATGGCAAGCTCAAGCAATGAGGATTAATTAAAAAGATACACAAGGCAATCGGGAAGACATGGGTCCCATATTAGTCCACTAGGGCTGCCATACAAGATGCCACAGACTGGGAGGCTTAAACAACAGAAATGTACTGCTCCTAGTTCTGGAAGCTGGCAGTCCAAGATCAAGGTGCCACCCACCGGGGTTGGTTTCTGGTCCAACCTCCTTTCCTGGCTTTCAGGTGGCTGCCTTCTGGCTGTGTGCAGTCCTGGGATTGCTTCCTTTTCTTATCAGGACATCAGTCTTATTGGACACCCCACCATTATGATCTCATTTTAACTGAATTACCTCTTTACAGACTCTATTTTCAAATCCAGTCATATTCTGCAGTACCAGCGGTTAAGAGTTCAACATTTCCACCCACAGAAGACCATTTCTACACACAGGGACACAATTCCACCCACAGAAGACCGACCCTTCAGGAGCCCAGGAAGGGGAAGTGCTTTACAGGGCATTCTCCCAACAACTGTAACTAGAACCAAGCCAGTTTGAAGGCTTTTGGAAGCAAGAGTTTATAGATTTTTTCTGACAGTCAGGATGTCCCAGGTTATGATGTGGTAATAAACATCCCTCCAAACTTTATTCCCCCAGTTATAAAGCTTTTTACTTTATGTGAAGTGGTATAATTTTAATCCAAAATATCCTGTAAAAAGTTAAGAATGTTATGTTGTACAGTACTAGTTAACATAATGAAAAGAGTTAGCTAACAATAAAATTAAAAACAAAACCTATTAAGTATTCAAATAATCAAAATGAATGCAGGAAAAGAAAAAGAAGAGGAAACAAGTAATAAAATGGTAGTTCTAAATCCAATCACAACAATGATTACATCAAGTGTTAATAGACTAGATGCTCCAATTAAAAGCCAGAGATTCCCAGCACTAATTATAAAACAAGACCCAAATATATTCTATTTAAAAGAAATAACAGTTATAAAGACACAGGAAAGTTGAAAGTAAATGGATACAAAAAGATCCACTAGACAAACAGTAAGCATAAGAATACTTGTGTGGGTATATTAATATCAGTTAAAATAGATATAAAGATAGAAGTTTCACAGAGATAAAGAGGGATATTTCATAATGACAAAAAAAGTCAATTCATCAACAATACCTAGTGATCATGCATGTGATAGGACCACTAAACACCTGAAGAAAAAACTGACAAATTTAAAAGAAAGAAATGACAATTCCACAATCCTAGCAGGAGTTTTAATTTCCTCTTAAGAGATGATAGAACAAGTAGGGAAAATATCAGCAAGACATTGAGGATCTGATCATTATCAAATATCACTCTATCCTAATTGATATTTATAGAATGCTGTGCCCAACAAACGTAAACCAAACATTCCTTCCAAGTGCATATGGTATGTTCATCAAAAATGACCACATATTTGACTATAAAAGAAACTTCAATAAACTTAGAAGGCTAGTGGCCAGAGTATGTTCTTTGTTCACACCAAAATTAAAATAAATTGCATTAAGACATCTAAGAAAACCCCAATATTTGGAAATTAAACAGCACACTGCTAAACAATCCATGATCCAAACAAGAAATGACAAAGAAAGTTAGAAAATATTTTGAACAAATAATAATGAAAATACAACATATCAAAATTTGTGGGATGCAGTTAAAGATATAATTAAAGGAAAATTTATTGCTTTAAATGCTTATATTAAAGAGTTGAAAGATTTAAAATCAATGACCATAAGGTCCTACATGGAGAAACTAGAAAAAAATACAGCCAAGGAATTCCTAACTAATAGGAAGGCAATTGTAAAGATAATAATAAGTGATAACAATACGATAAGTGTTAAATTAAGAAAGATAAGATACTGTATCTGTATCCTAAGGAAGAAATAGTTATTCTCCATGAAACCTTTCAAAAATGGAAGAAGAGTAAGGGCTCTGGGCAGAAATTCAGTTGAAGGTGGTGGGGGCTGCAACGCGCAGACACCAACTCGGTGTCCCACAATTCAACTCAATTCTGACACTATCTACAAGGAAATAGCATCAGATGCCTCACAGTAAGGGCTCAGGCCCACAAGACTGCCCCTCACTCACCCACTTTAGACACCAATTGCAAGTCCAGGTTGTCACTTGTGCTTTTGATCCACCAGCTATAGATTGGAGGTTCCAATAGCTCCCTCCTTGGGTACGATTGATTTGCTCAAGTGGCTCACATAGCTCCGATCGCTAGTTTATTATAAAAGGATATAAATCAGGAAGAGCCAGATGGAAGAGATGCAAGTGTAGGGAAAGGGTGCTGAGCATCCATCTCTTCTTCACGTGTTCACCAAACTGAATGAAGCTTTTTGATCCCAGTCGTTTGAGGTTTTCTGGAGGCTTCATTACACAGGCTTGATTGATTACACCATGGCCATTGGTGATTGATTCAATCTCTAGGCCTTCTTCCCTCACCATAAATTAGAGGGGTGGGACTGAAAGTTCCAATCCTCTATCCCAGTTGGTCCCCGTGAAAACCAGTTCCCATTCTTAGGTATTTTCCAAAAGTTATATTATTAACATAAACCCAGTTGTGGTGGAAAGGAGCTTGTTATGAATAACATTTCATTTTCAGGGCTTTGAACTGATTTCAGGAACTGAGAATAAGAGACCAGTTATTACAACAACAGATGCACCTATTGCTCTGATATATCAGGAAATTCCAAGAGTCTTTGGAGCTGTGAACCAGGAACCCTTGGCAAAGACCAAATGTATATGAGAAATATATTTTGATCATCTGAATGACCCGATATATATTTCTTGTAAATCACAATATCGCAAGGAGTGATCACTTTCCAACTCACATTATGAGGCCAGGTTTACCCTCATACCCAAACCAGGCAAAAATAATGCAAAGAAAGAAAACCATAGATCACTATTCATCATGACTATAGACCAAAAATACTTCAATAAATATTAGCAAATCAAATTCAGCAATATATAACAAGGATAATAAATCATGACTTCGTAAGGTACATCACAGAACTATGTTTCTTTAACATTGGGAAAAATCTATCAGTGTAATTCAGAATATGAATAATTACAATAAAATAGAATAACTGATTGTATCAACAGATGCAGAAAACCAGTTGACAAAATTCAATACTCATTTATGATGAAAGCTCCTGGCAAGGTAGGAAGAATAGGTAACCTTTTCAGCCTGATAAAGTATATTTATAAAAATCCTAACATATTACTTAAGGGTATCCACTGTCAACACTTCTATTTATTAGGCAAGGAAAAAAAGCCAAAAGACAAGATGACTAAGAAATAGTGTATATGTTTATTTGTGTATGACATGGTTTATGTAGAAAATCTTCAGAAATAAAACAACTACTAGAATTAATAAGTAAATTTAACAAGGTCACAGAACATGAGATGCATGTACAATAATTAATAGCACTTTAAAATAGTAGTGGCAAACAACTTTAAGTACTAGTGTCAAGAAGAAATTTTAAAATTCCATTTATAAGCACAGAAGAAACAAAACACTTAGAAGTAAGTTCAACAAAGATGTTTTGTTTGACCGTTTTACTGAATATTGCAGAATATTGCTGACAGGAATTAGAAGACCTAAATAATACCTTGTGTTTTAATGGAAGACTCAGTATTACTAATAGGTCAGCTGTCTTCCAATTGATCTACACATTCAATAAAATTACAATCAAAATCACAGGAGAATTTTTTTTTTGGTAAAAATTGACAAGCTGATACTAAAATGTGTTTGGAAGTACAAAAGGCTAAGAACACACAAAGCAATTTTTAAAAAGAAGAAAAAGGAAGACTTATTTGAAGAGCTGCTATAATGCCACAATAATTACAATGAAACAACATCATAATATCGGTTAAACAATATACATATGACATCGAGGAGGAGAACAGAGATCCAGAAATAAACTTACACAGTTGATTTTTGGCAAAGAAACCAAAGCAATTTAATGGTGCTGAAGTAAGAGGATATCATGTAGAAAAATATGAAAATTACCACAAACCAAATTTTAAAATTACCACAAAATGTATCATAGACTACATGTAAAAGCTAAAATTATAACTCTCCTGGAAGAAAGCATAGGGAAAAGAAACCATTTATGACTTTGCAGTAGGCAAAGGACAGGGGGGAAAAGCACAAACAACAAAAAGAAAAAGGTAAAACATTGGATTTTATCAAAAGAAAAAAAATTTGCCCTTCAAAATAAACTATTAAGTAAACAAAAAAGCAAGCCACAGAATGGGAGAAAGTATTCACTATGCATATATCTTACAAAAGACTTACACCCAGGATATATAAATAATTTTATAACTCAATAATAAGAATATAAACAATTCAAAAATGGGTAAAAGATTTGATTAGACAAATCATTAATGACGATATACACAGGAGGTCAATAAGCACATAAAATTATGCTCAATGTCTTTAGTAATCACGGAAATGTAAAATAAAATTCCAATGAAATACCACTACAGACCCATTAGAGTCACAGGAATTAAAAAGACTGACAATATCAATAGTTTACATGGATATGGAACAACTGAGAGTCTCCGGCATTTCTGATGGGAACAGAAAATGATTCAATGACTTTGGAAAACAATTTGGCATTGCTTTAGACTGAATGTTTGTGTCCCCCAAAATTCATATGTTGAAAACTAATCCTCAGTATGATAGTATTTGGAGGTGGGCTTTTGGGAGGTGAGTAACTCATAAGAGTGGAGCCTCATGGATTGAATTAGTGCTCTTGTAAAAGAGATCCCAGGAAGCTCCCTTGCGCCTTCTGCTATGTGAGGACTCAATGAGAAGACAGCTATCTAAGAACCAGGACATGGGCTTTTACCAGACACTGAATCTGTTGGTGCCTTGATCTTAGACTTGCCAGCTTCCAGAACTGTGAGTAATAAATTTCTGTTGTTTAAAAGCCACCTAGTCTATGATATTCTGATATAGAAGCCTGAATGGACAAGAAACCTATTTCTTAAAATATGCTCAGTTAAAGAAGCCAGAGAGGAAAGAGCTCATACTTTATAATTCTATTATATAAAATACAAATTAATCTATAGTGACAATAATAAATCAATGGTTTCCTGGGGTTCAGCATTAGAAAAAGGGATGCATTTTAAAAGAGAAATAAAGACCCTCTCTGAGTTTGTGGAATTGTCCTAGATCCTGACTGTGGCAGTGATTTTATATATAAAATGGTCAGAATTCGTTCATTTTTAGATGCAGCTTATCATATGTAAATTATTCCTCAATAAAATTGAGACAGAAAAAAATATCACATTTGAATCAACTCTCCACCTCTGCTAAGCGTTGGTTGGTGGACTGGTGTCTTTAGTCACTATTATTTATGTTGAAAAGGTTTTGCAAACTTCTACAATGGTATCTGTGAAAGGGTTGCCATTAGTATGATCTTGTGAGACTTGTGAGACTTGGAGAGCTTGTTAAAGGTGACACTAAAGGACCATTTCCTGAGACACCTCCTCAAAACCGTTTTTTTTTTTCCACACCACTTCTGACACCAAAATGTAGGTGTGTTTTCTCATATCAACCAATTCTCCAACTCTCCAGACACCAACTTGGTGTCCTCCAATTTACTTTAATTCTGACAGTAACTACCCAGAATTAGCACCAACCCCACAAGTTAAGGACTCAGTCCCATAAGACCGCCCCCCCTTTAGATACCAATTCCATGTTTCAGCCACCCATACCTCTGACTGCCTGCCTGTGAAATTGGGGATTTCCACAACCCCTTCTTCAAGTTCAATAATTTGCTACAACAGCTAACAGTGCTCAGGAAAATAGTCTACTTTCTGTTACTGGTTTTCTTTAAAGGATGCAAATCATGAACAGCCTGAGGGTATCGTGCAAGGTATGGGGGAAAGGGCGCAGAGCTTCTATGCCTTCTCCAGTTATACCACCCTCTCAGACCAACCTGGAAGCTTTCTAAAAATCATCTCTTAGGGATTTTATAGAAGTTCCAACTCATAAGCATGACTGATGAAATCACTGGCCCTTGGCTATTGAACTCAATCTCTAGCTCATCTCTTTTTGCTGAGGTCAGGGCCAAGGGCAAGGGTGAGAGGTGTGGGATTGAAAGGTACAACCCTCTAATCACTTAATTGGTTCTTCTGGCAATGAGCCCTGACCCTTAAACTATCTGGAGCCTAGCCTGTCATCTCATTAGCATACACTCAGACATGGTTGAAAAGGGCTCATTAAGGATAAAAAAAAAAATCCTCTTCTCACCGTATCACTCAGGAAATTACAAGGTTTTTTAGGAACTCTGTGTCAGGAGACAAAGACAAAATATATATATATATATATATATATATATATATATATATATATATATTATCATAATATCACATCTCCACACTGAGTGAAGAGGGTAAATCTAACCTGGTTTTCCATTAATGATATGAACTTGTTTGAGATTTATTCTTGGCTGTTTTCCCTCCAATATGTGAAAAATACAACATGGGGAGAACGATCCAAGATGGTAGAGCAGATAAATGCTGTGCTTGTCTCCTCCCGTGAACATATCAAAATTACAACTACATTATAGAACAATCAACCTAGAGAACCATCTGAAGTCTAGCTGAACAGAAGTTTTATAACTAAGGATATAAAGACGAAGCCACATCAAGACTGGTAGGAAGGGTGGAGATGTGAAATGGGCTGGCCCCAAACCTCTGTGTGGTGGATGAAAATTGGGAGGGATATCTCAGCCACAGAGATACCCCTGGATGAGTGAGGGACCTCATCCCCACATGAGGCTACCCTGCCCAAGTACTGGTGCTGGAAAGAGGAGTCCCCACAATATTTGGCTATGAAAGACTGGGGATTCTGACCATCTGGCTGGGACACAAGGCTGTGGGAAACCCAGCCGTCCTCTTAAAGGGCCCCCACACAGGCTAACTCACTCTCTGGCACTCACCCTGGGCTCCAGCAGAGGGACAGTGACTCAGGGGGCATTGGAGACATACAGGGGGCAGACTGAGGTGAGGGCTGGAAGATAGTTACCATTTTCCCTGTGCAGGGTCCTCCTGTCATGCAGTCCACAGGTGGGTACTATCTTTTCTGTGTTGAGCCTTCCTCTATGCCTATATTTTGAACTCTGTATCTGGTAGGTTGCCTATGGCCAAATCTGAATCTGGTTGGTCTGGTGAGCTCCACTCGCTCCACCCTGGTGACTTATTGAGAACCTGCCACACTCAACTTCATACCACTTTATTGGTGGCTGAACCTCCTGGGAGCCAGCAGCCAGCAGCAGGCCTCAGTGTGTCCTGGCTTTCTACGGAGCTATCCCAGACCTGCTACTAAGGGAAGTCATCCTCAGTTCACTGTGAGGCCTCTCCCACGTGTCTTCAGGTCAGCGACCAACTGTGGATCACTTTGTAGCTCCTACCAGGTAGTCCCCGGCTGGTCACAGGCAGTGGCTTACCTGGGCCTGCACCAGAGCCCCTCCCAAGAAGCCCCAGAACCAACACACTTGGAGGTTGTTTTCAGACCACAGCAGGACACCACCCAATTAGCCTCACAAGTGGCACACCCAAAGGGTGGTCTCAACAGGCACCAGAGACCACTGGGGGAATCCTGCTCCATGTGATAAACTCCCTATACAGCAGCCCATAAGCTTTGGATGTGGCCAAACCCCACAGCCAGTCAACCTGAGGGTCAACCCCACCCACTGTCATGCCAATAGCAATCAAGACTCAAATATAACAGGAGAGTGCACACAACCCACACAAGGTACACTGCTGGAGCACCCAGCACAGGTGACAAGGGAGACTGTGCCACTGGGCCCCACAGCAACCTACTGCTACTTGGCCAAGACTGGGAGATGTAGCAGCCCTACCTAATACATAGAAACAAACACAGAGAGGCAGCCAAAATGAAAACAAAAAAGAAAGAAAGAAAGAAAAGAAAGAAAGAAAGAAAGAAAGAAAGGAAGGAAAGAAGGAAGGAAGGAAGGAAGGAAGGAAGGAAGGAAGGAAGGAAGGAAGGAAGAAAGAAAGAAAGAAAGAAAGAAAGAAAGAAAGAAAGAAAGAAAGAAAGAAAGAAAGAAGAAAGAAAGAAAGAAGGGGAAAAAAAGAAATACATCCCAAATGAAAGAAAAGGAGAAAACTCCAGGAAAAGAACTAAAGGAAATGGAGGTAAGCAACCTACCAGATACAGAGTTCAAAACACTGGTTACAAGGATTCTCAAGGAACTTAGTCAAAACTTCAATAGAGAGATAGAAAGCATGAAAAAAGACTTAGAAACCACAGAAAAAGAACAAGTCAGAAGTAAAAAAAATACAACAACTGAAATGAAGAATGTACTAAAAGGAACCACCAGCAGACTAGATGAAGCAGAGGATCAAATGAGTGATTTGAAAGACAAAATAGCAGGGGGAAAAATTGAAACAAAAGGAAAAACGAATTCAGAAAAATGAGGATAGCTTAAGAGACCTGGGACAACATCAACTGTAACAATATTCACATCCTGAAAGAGAATAGAGAGAACAAGCGATTGAGAACCTGTTTGAAGAAATAATGACTGAAAACTTTCTTAACCTGGCAAAGGAACTAGACATACAAGACCGAGAAGTGCAGAGAGTCCCAAACAAGATGAACCCAAATAGGCCCACACCAAGTCACATTACAATTAAAATGGCAAAGGTTAAAGACAAAGAGAGAATCCTAAAAGCAGCAAGACAAAGACAACTAGTAAGTTATAAGAGAGCTCCCATAAGATTGTCAGTTGATTTCTCAACAGAAACTTTGCAAACCAGAAGGGATTGGCAGGAAATAGTCAAAGTGACAAAAAGCAAGAACCTACAACCAAGACTACTTTACCCAGCAAAATTATCATTTAAAATCAAAAGATAGTTAAAGAGCTTCACAGGAAAGAAAAAACTAAAGCAATTCATCACCACCAAACCAGTATTACATTAGAAGGAATGTTAGAGAAACTTCTTAAAAAAAAAAAATCAAAAATATGAATAATAAAATGGCAATAACTACATATCTATTAACAATTACTTTCAATGTAAATGGATTAAATGCTCTGATAAAAAAAACATAGGGTGTCTGAATGAATAAGAAAACAAAATCCTTACATACGCTGCCTACAAGAGACTCACCTCAGATTGAAAGACACACACAGACTAAAAGTGAAGGGATGGAAAAAGTTATTTCATGGAAATGAAAAAACAACAACAATAACAACAAAAACTACTGGGGTAGCAATACTTATACCAGACAAAATAGACTTTAAAACAAAGACTATAACAAGAGACAAAGAAGGACCCAGTAATCCCACTTCTGGTTATTTATCTGAAGAAACCCAAAATGCTACTTTGAGAGGACATGTGCATCCGTAAGTTCATCACAGCATTATTTACAATAGCTAAGATGTGGAGGCAGTCTGGCTGTCCATCGATGAATGAATGGATAAAGAGGAATTGGTACATATAACAATGGATTATTGCTCAGCCATAGAAGAGAATGGGTTCTTGCCATCTGTGGCGGCATGGATGGACCTGGAGGGAATTGTGCTGAGTGGAGTTTGCCAGACAAAGATGCAAAGTGATTTCACTTATATATGGAATCTAAAGAACAAAATAGACAAACAAAACAGAAACACACTCATAGGTACGAAGAACATTTTGATGGTTGCCAGATGGAAGGGAAGTTGAGGAGCATGGGTGAAAAAGGGGAAGGAATTAAGAAGTATACATGGTTGTTACACAGTAGTCATGGGGATGTAGGATATAGCATGAGGAATATAGTCAATAAATATTGTAATAACTTTGTATGATGTGAGATGGGTACTAGATTTTTCAGGGTGATAGATGGGAGGGGTTGGGGAACAGGGTGAAAAAGGCGAAGGAAGTAAGAAGTGCAAATTGGTAGTTACAAATTAGTCATGGGGATGTAAAGTAAAGCATAGGGAATATAGTCAATGATGTGATAATAGCTATGTATAGTGCCAGATGAGTAGTCCAGGAGATCGCTTCTTAAATTGCACAAATGTCTAAGCACTATGCTGTATATCTGAAATTAACACAAAATAATATTGACTGTTAACTGTAATTGAAAAATTTAAAAAGTGGGGAAAGAGTTGAAGGGGAATAAGAGGCTCAAATTTCCAAGTATGAAACAAATAAGTCATGGGGATATAGTGTACAGCATAGGGAATATAGTCAATAATATTGTGATAGCATAATATGGTGTCAGATGGTTGCTGGACTTACGGTAATCACTTCTTTAGTTATATAAATGTTAAACAACTATGCTGTACACCTGAAACTGATAAAATGTTACATGTTAGCTATATTTTTTAATTAAAATCATTTAAAAAGTACACATACATTATTGTGATTTAAAATGAGTCCAAAGAAAATCTTTCACAACTATAATGACTTCCAGAGCCTGGTAATTTGAAAGATAAGAATTGTTTTTCATGTAGTAATTGTGTCTGTAAGTGTAGTCTTCTTAATTATATGTACTACTTTAGCTTCTGAAACTGCCATGGCATCTTCCGGGTAGGGCACACTGGCATCCAGGGATAGGGCTGGCCCGATTGGCTTTCCCAGGCCCTTGGAACAGAATGGGTAGCTACTTATAATCTGGAGAGCTATGCAAAAGTGTTTTTGTTTGTGGCAACAACATGCAAATCTTTGGGTCTCAATCACATTCCGTGAGTTTTCTCTGGGTTTGAGAGTCAAATAAACTCCCAGATCCCACCTGGGAGTTTGAATGCATTCAAACCTGTCCTTTTGGGGTCTTGTGGAAACATCTGGCTCCTTATCTTGACTTAATTCCTTGCAATGTGAGCACAACTCCAAACGTGCAACACCCAGAGCTTCTGAGACCCATATGTGGCTTGCTCTGAGGTCACGCAAAGGGTGAAGTTGGACTAAACAAACTCACTGAGTTGGGATACGACCACTAAGTTTCTTTTGGATTCATTTTAAAGCCATAAGTCACAATTTTCTTTCATGCAGCCAAGATTTTTCTTGAAACATGGCTTCATTTTACTTAAATAAAATAGACCAGTACTATACCAGTTTTGTAAAATATGGTTGATACACAAACATACAGATCATTGATTCTATTTCCTTGAGTGTTAACTTCTGCCCCTTCTTTGATTTTTTAATTTGTATTGGTATAGGAAACACAGGCTAATCGGTGTGTGTTGTGGTTTTGCAGGACCCTTTAGGGCTTGATATTCTCAAAGGTCTGCATTTTCTACAGAAATCTTACTTTACCTATTTTATGTGTCTCATTAACTGTGTGGCAGCTGCCATTTTGCAGAAGTTCAGTTTAAGTTCTAGGCTTGCCAAGTGACATGAAATAGTGATATAAGATTGTTGCAATTTCATAGAAATGTTGAAGTAAGTAGAGAAATAGTAGGAATATTGGAAGTGTATCACATGGACTAGAGTTGTTTGGGGGATCCAGTGAGATGATATATATGGAAAACGTGGCTGACAGAGTCCAGGAAGGAAAGAAAAATCACACAGGTAAAACAGAGATATTTTAATATCAAAATTATAATTACAATAAAGGAATAGCTAGCTACAAGATATAAGGAGACTCTATGGTAACATAGGGTTCAGGGACAGCCCACAAAGAAGGACAACCTTGGAAGGGGTACAGATCTCACTAGAGAAAGTATGGATGGGCCACTGGATAGCAGAGAAGCTGTCTGGCTTAACCAGACTGGAGCTGGTCTGGAGTTGCTGGACAAACCATAGACTACCCTCCGGAGGGCAGAAAGGCAGCAGGCATCAGCATCAGTGTCGCGGGACATGCAGTGAGAGCCTGGGCTCAGGATAGGGTAGAAGGCTTTCAGAGGAACAGTCTGAATGGTCTTAGAGAGGGAGGGCTACTCAGGTGGATACCCCTGCCGTAGCATGCTGCACATGGGCCATGTTGTTTTTGTTGTTGTTGTTTGTTTTTTTTTTATATCTAGAGGCCTATGGGCAGTTTATCACCAGGCAGAAGACATAAAATTGCAGAGGGATGACTTTCAGGGCCTGTGGTCCTGGCAGGCTCCACAAGAAGTCCTCACACACATGGCTGACTTCTTCTAGGCAGCCTAGGAAGTTGCAGGAAGACCCTCCCTCCTGCAATGTCCCTTCAGCGCCCTCTACTGAGAGAGCTTAACACGGTGCTAATGTTAAAGGAGAAATAATAGGAATTCCATTGTTGAAGAGTGCATTGGGAGTTGAGAGAAAAGAAATGGACACAGAGAGCTTAGCAAAGAGATTGGCACACAGTAGGTGCTCAGTGATTAAAAACAGTGAGTATGACACTTATTCAGCAAAACTGAATGAATTTAAATTAGATGGAATGCATTTAAAAATCAGGCAGCCGTGTTAATATTCATTGCCATTTCAGTTATTGTTGTGTATTATTTAACTAGACATAAAGTTAAGAACCTGTATGTAAAATCTTTATCATTTCTAATTCATGTTTCTTTTTTTCTTTTCCCATTTTCTTTTTATCCAGGTTTTATACAATATATTAATTGCCTTCACAAAGATGCATAAATTTGAAGCCATAAAACCTGTTGACATTTTGGCTGGATGTGCCCGATTCATAATTGTAGGGCTTGGGGGAGTATTTTTCGGCATTGTTTTTGGATTCATTTCTGCGTTTATCACACGTTTTACTCAGAATATCTCTGCAATTGAACCACTGATCGTCTTCATGTTCAGCTATTTGTCTTACTTAGCTGCTGAGACCCTCTATCTCTCTGGCATCCTGGCGTGAGTACAAACTAAAGACCACCTCTAGTAGCAAAAAAAGAGAATTTAGGATCACATTTTGTGGATCAGCATCTGGAAAAGGCTTGACTGCTGACACTAATTCTCAAAGGTGTTGTAGGATTCAGATTTTTTAAATGTTTGTAAAATCTGATTTAGATCCTTTGCCAAACAAATGTTCTCTCCAGCATTTGCATTTGCTCTCTTCTCATGATTTGCCTAAGGAGAGTATAGCAATTATAAAGTCATGTTAGAATGCTTAGAAAAGCTGCTAAAAAGAAAAGGTGGGAGAAGTTCAAGGTTAAAGTCTCATCTGAGTAATTTTTTTTTTTGAAAAATTCATTATCTTAAAGGGTAGCATGTCATGAGAAACTATCATTGCTGAGCTTTGCCTTCTGTTATTTCCTTTAAATCATCACATCACAGCTGCAGGACTCATCAGTGTAGAATGAAACTAGGTAGATGGGATAAGACTAGAAATCCATGTTTCTTTTTCCTAATGAAAATATTTTAAAAAATATTTACCTTGTGTAGATTTTGAAATGAGGCTTCTCAACTTGGCTTACTATATCTGGTCATGTTTTCTCTATGACCAGCTATCCAGGCAGGAATACTTTATTGTATAAAGATACCTATTTTAATTAAACATAGTAGTGTAAAATCTAGACACTCATTAGTGTCCCACTTAAAAGTGATCAAAACTACTAAGATAAGGCAAAGTTCTTCCCACCTCCCACCCAAGACTTGTTAAGTGGATCTAGAAGAGAAATATTTCAAATGAAAAAGTTCTCATTAAATTGTTGTCAGAAATATTAGTCAGGTGGAGAAAATGAGAGGTTTTGCTGAATTATTCTTTCTATGTAATTGCAACGGATTTATTGGGGTTTAATGCAGAGTGGAGTAGAAGGTAGGAGGGGCGTTGACAAAGCTCTCGATCAGGGATAGCAAGATAGAATCAGTCCAGTTTCTGGTTTGTGTATGAATTGCCCACTATTTTGTTGTGGGAAAGCCATCCTACCCTCCTTCCCCATCATACTCAACTTGTGCAAACCCCTTGGGGAGGGAGAAGAAGAAGAAAGAACATCTGTGGAAAACTGCCGTCAAAGAAGGGACAGAGAAGATGTTCTCTGGGTATAAAAACAGAATTTGTATATCTGTGGCATCACCAATAGGGAGGATTTTTCCAGGAGGGGCCTAATTTTGTGCTTCTCTCTGAGACTGTTCCTTTTGCAGAATCACAGCCTGCGCAGTGACAATGAAAAAATATGTGGAAGAAAACGTGTCCCAGACATCCTACACGACCATCAAGTATTTCATGAAGATGCTGAGCAGTGTCAGCGAGACCCTGATCTTCATCTTCATGGGCGTGTCCACCGTTGGGAAGAACCACGAGTGGAACTGGGCCTTCATCTGCTTCACCCTGGCCTTCTGCCAGATCTGGAGAGCCATCAGTAAGAGACAGCAGGGCCCCCAATAGTCTCTTGCCTGCTGCTTTTTAAATTTTCTCTTATTCCATTCTGCAGTGTAAAAGCGTAAGTAGTGAGGTGAGGCTGACTGGTCTTACTGGTTAGGGGAGTACAGGCACTTTGTGGTGACCAGGAATGTTCTGTTTATTCTTTCAAATGTCAAAGTCATTAGTTGACTGATAAGGTTCTGCCCTGAAGCAAGGAGTATTTTTTTTTTTAATCAAATAGAGAATTTTCACATCTACACATCTAAGTATAACAGCAAATTCATCTCTTGCTCTTCACTTCTTTGCCAGTTTGTCCCCTATTGCACCTTAAGTCAGATATAGATTATAAACTTCAGGCATTTACACTTTTATTACAGGAAAAGTGAGATGTCACAAATTGTGTTCTATGTAAGGCAAGCACTGTTAAAAAACATTTCCTTAAATAAATAGGTGGTTTCATTTGAGGATTGAGTGTGATATGTAGAAAACCGAGGACTAGGAAGTGAATCTTTAGTTTTAAGAAGTGCTTAGTATTAATTAGTAAAGGGACCTGTATGATGCAACTGGCATCACCCTTATGAAATGTGCCTAATTAAAAAAAAAAAGAAGAGATGTCTTGACTAATGGCTGGTGATTTATCTTGTATATTTATATACTTCTGGAGCTAGAAAAAAAAACACTAAGTACTGAGCTACAATATACGAGTTGCCTTTTGATTAGAAGCAATTATAGGTTTAAATGATTTGGACAAATATTTGAAGCATTTTTTTAATGACTTTGGTCAATAAGGTCAAGCCAATTACCAAAGGAATTAGGAGAAAAACTGAGAACTTATCTTGAGCATATCAATTCTAAATGAATTTAGGATGACTTTATGATCTAGAAGAGAATAAGAATAATATACAAATATTAAAATATTCATAAAACTAAATCTGAATATATGTGCCTATCGAGTCCCCAGGGCAGAAAAAGAATTGAGGAAACTTAGAAATTTATAATCTCACATCCAATCCTGGCACTATTACTAACTATTTGACCTTGGACAGACATTGAAGTACCCCAAATTGTCTTCCTCAACCACAAAATGGTGGGTGTGGACAAATTTCTAAGGTCCCTTTCAGTTGTAATACTGTAGGGCTCCACAGGGGACTAGAGCTAATGTGAAGAGAAGTAACACTACAGAGCTTCCGCACAGCCAACAAGACTAGAAACCATCTAGGAAAAGATTAATATTGTGGCTCTCTCAACATTGTTGACCTTTGGTCACCATCCAGCCCAACTCCTTCGTCTTCTCGTTGAGGGAACTGACGGAACAGTCACTGAGCGAATGGCTGACTTGGCCACGTCACAGTGAGGGACAATGCCAGGTATCAGAATCCAGTTCTCCCATTCGTAGCCTGTCCTTTTTCCACCCTGACTCAGCGTAGCTAATAATAGTTCACACTCATGAAGGCTTATAACATACAAGACCCTGCTTTATGTTATTTATAGATGTTAAATTTATTTAAACTTTACATCCACCTTCTGAGGTAAACACTGTTCATCACTTCCATTAAGCAGATGAGGAGACTGAGTACATGACAAAATTAAGAACCTTGCCCGAGTTCACATGACTAGTATGGAGAGGAGCCAGGATAAACAACACAAAATGAAAAAATTTAAATGTAACTGCCTCTTGGGCTTCAGTCAGGGTTGCTTACTGTGGAGTCTGTGTGATTGGAAGTCACATGAGGATGCTGAGAGCTTTATTACTTTGCAGTGAAACCTCTTCATTATTAGTCAGGGCTTCAGTGAAGGGACCTTTCCCACCACAAGCCACTTCATTGCTGGTACCTAAGCCATGTGAGCCACTTGGGAGTAGAAAACCAGTGTGGTAAAAAAACACCTCTATGTTTTAAACAAGCTCTCCTGCCCTCCACCCTCCACTTACTGACAGCAAGAATCCCTTCCTTTGAATTCTTGCCAACATCCTTTCCTGTCTGCTCTGAACCTCAAGAAGAACCAAACCAACCGCAAAAGAGTTGTTCACGCTGCAGAGACCACAGTCCCCGAGAGGGCTCCTCTCATGTTGAAAATTACACACCTACTTTGGTTACTCGGCGAGAAGATGAGATGATAAAAAAATTTTTATACCCCAGGCAATTACCTAGTTTGGAGAGGCAGAGCAAAAATTATGAGTATAGATTAGAAAATATATGCCATTTCTTATATCAAAAATTATCAAGATTTTGTTACTTTAAGCACACACATATACCACTCATACACACACATACACCATGCATACACACACACACACACACGCTCTATGAATGTTCTGTTTGGGATTGGCAATGGTGGGTGTAATGGAATTCAGGTGCCATGTCTTGAGGGCACACGCACACGACTTGGGTTCACTAGCATCGTATCTCTACTCATTCATGACCCTCTGCTCTAATATGTGTTTCCCCCTTTCTAGGCGTATTTGCTCTCTTCTATGTCAGTAACCAGTTTCGGACTTTCCCCTTCTCCATCAAGGACCAGTGCATAATTTTCTACAGTGGTGTTCGAGGAGCTGGAAGTTTTTCACTTGCATTTTTGCTCCCTCTGTCTCTTTTTCCTAGGAAGAAAATGTTTGTCACTGCTACTCTAGTAGTTATATATTTTACTGTATTTATTCAGGTTGGTAGATTTCTTTCATGTTTGAAATAAGTAGATTCTTTCAGGATTATGTATTAAATTAGTATAATACCAAGAAAGGGACACTTCATTTCATCTTTAGAAATATGCTCAGTACCCAAACTAAATCCCCAACTATTTCTAGATCATGTCTGTGGTCACCTTGAACCTCTAAAATATATTGTCTTTTAATCAATAAAACATATTAATGAAAATATTCCTGGGTAACAAGGAATGGCAGCTACTCTACTGTGTATTGTTGAACATAAGATTCCAGTTGGTACTAGATAGCACAAGTTTTTATTTTAGCTGGAGTTGTCTCTCAGCAAACTGATGAGAGGTTATTTTAAGGGATGAAACTAAATACCTGCTTTAAAATACAGACATAATGCCTTTTGTTATAGCAGAATTTAAAGAAATTCAATAAGAACTAAAGAAAACACTGGAACATTTATCCAGTAGAAGCTAGTATAAAACAAAAACATAAAAATTGAAAGTTCTAATAGTTTTGCTAATAGATTTGCTTTCTATAATGACAGTCTTCACTACAACGAAACTTTTTTTTATTTTATTATTTATGTTCCAGGGAATCACAATCGGCCCTCTGGTCAGGTACCTGGGTGTTAAAAAGACCAATAAAAAAGAATCGATCAATGAAGAGCTTCATATCCGTGTAAGTTATCTCTTTGTCATAATTAATTAATAAGTCAATAAGATGTACCCCAATTTGCCACCTATAAGAGTCATCTAGAGCTTTGATGAGACATGTACATGTCACTGGACATAGCCTCTTTCTTCTCTATCTCCACTTAGAGTGACTATACTGGTTCCCTATTGCTGCTGTAGGAAATTATTACAAATGTAGTGGCTTTAAAAAAACACAAAGTTATTATCTTATAGTTCTGGAAGTCACAAATTCAAAATGTGTCTCACTGGACTAAAATCAAGATGTCGTAGGGCTGCGTTTCTTTCTAGGGGTTCTGTTTTCTTACCCCTTCCAGTTTCTAGAGGCTGCTGGCCTTCCCTTCCATCTTCGTAGCTAGCAGTGGCCAGTCAGGTCTTTCTCATGCTGCATCACTCTAATACTGACTCTTCTGCCTTTCTTTCTCATATTAAAGAGCTTTGTGACAATATTGGGCCCTTGTGGATAATTTGGGATATTATCTCTATCTTAAGGTCAGCAGATTAGCAATACACAAAGTCCATCTACTATCTTAATACTTCTTTGCATATAAACTAACATGTTCACATGTTGTGAGGGTTAGACCTTGGGCATCTTTGGGGACCAGAATTCTGCCTACCACTGTCTGCTCTGTGCCCCTCAGATTCATGTGTGTTCCACATGCAAAATACATCAACATCCCCAAAGGTTTTGATTTGTTATAGTGTCAGTTTGAAGAGCAAAAATCTCATCTAAATCTTATCAGTTCAAAAGTCCCAGATCTTGTCATTTCAGTCATCTAAATCAGGAATGGATGAGGTCCTGGGATTAATGTATCCTGAGGCACAGCTCCTCTCCAATTCTGAAAACTCAAGAAACAAGTTACTTGCACCCAAAATACACTGGTAGGATGGTCAGAGGATATGACAGCAACTGTAGATATTCATTTTCCAAAGGGGGTGGGGGGGATGGTGGACGGGAAAAAGGACTCATCTATCCCAAACAACTTTCCCAGTCCACCTGGGAGAACGCTGTGGTTTCAAGGCCTGTGAACTACCTTCTGTGATTCTGTGCTCCACCATCTTCTCTCAACTCTACCCTCCGAGTCATACTTCCTTTTTCACGAAAGGCAGAGTGTTTGTAGCTCATTAGTTTGATCAGCCTGTTTCTTGTCTGTAGAATTTGGGGGTGCAATAGCCTCCTTCCGTTTGGTCTTCTCTCTCTTCCTTTCAGTCCAAGCTGGCAGTGTTTCGAGGAAGGGAAGCAGAACCAGTAGGGGATATTTAGTAAGAGCTTAGTTGCAAAGAATTGGCTTACCTCCTGTGGGGCTGTCTAGGCAAGTCCAAAATGTGTATGTAGGACAGGCCATTAAGAAGGGTAGACTGGCACTCTCAGGCATGAGCTACAGATGCTGTGCGCAACTGGACGCCTCAGCTCCACCCTTCAGGCCCTTCAACTGATTAAACCAGGCCCACCCAAATGATCTTGAACAGTCTCCCTTACTTAAAGTAACTGATTATGGACTTCAATCATATCTACAAAATGCCTTTTCAGCTACTTCTAGATCGGCATTAATGATAACTAGGGACTAGCCTAGCTGAGTTGACACCTCAGGAAACTATGACAGTGACTAATGTTCAGAGTAGTCCTATTTGGTTCTAAAATCATTGTTCTAATGGAATATGGGATCCTCTGCTCTTTCCAAACTTTTAATTAGGAAGGAGTAAAGACTTCTACTACTTCTGCAGACGAAGCCTAGTAGGAGTTTTCAGTGAAAACATCCAACTCTGACAAAGATGAGAGTGAAATTGAGCATGGTTTTGACCTGTTTCTTTTAAGTTCAACACACTAGTGAAAGGATGTCATTCTGTACGACTCCAGGGAATAGAAATGAGAATTCAAGTATGGAAGATATAGGGAGAGAGACTCCGTTAATGAAGAGCATGGTGACAGTTGTTTATTGCGTGGCACACCCATAGGTGAAACAGATGTGTGCAAGCAGTGATTGGGAATATTTAGCAGAATTGTACAGGCAGTTGAAGCTTTGTGGGGATGATTAGCCCAGATAATTTTAGATTTCTTTCATCCCTGAGAGTTCATGATTCTAATGCTGGAGAAACAACCAAAGTCTTTCAAAATCAGCCCTGAAATTCATGGCCAAAGTCACCTAAGGAAATAAAGTAATTAAATTCAGGAAACCCAAACCAAAATGTTTCAAGGCCATTTGAAAATATTCAATAGATGGGGATAGAGATGGAGTGTTTTAAAATAAATAATGCTTTAAACTGATTGAAGATTTTTGTCTCTACCTTTATGCCCTTTGTTCATTCTGTTGAGAAATTAGATACTATTCCTAACACAATAGAACTTGTGTATTTCACTTCTTATTTGTTTTTCTCAAAAATGTTTTACTTATTGGTAGAAAGTGAATCAATTAAGTATTTCAGAATTAATTTAGTATTTAACTTATTTTGCAAAAAAAAAAAGGAAGCCAAAATGAACTTTAATGTTTACAAATTTAAATTATTTGAAGTCAAATTCATAAATTTTGAAGAGACTGTGCTTTTACCCTAAATTCCTATAAACAATTTGAATAAAGCAAATGTATAATTGGCTTGGATGGTGAAATGTAAATACTGAGACAAAATCATCAGAAAGAAAATGAGGCATATATATAAATTTTGTTGTTATGCGTTATTGTTATAATAGAATTGCATTTCTAGAAACTGCATAAATTGGAGACTGGCATTTTCTTTCTTCTTTCTTTCTTTTTTGCAATGAAATGATAAGTAAAAGTTAATTATTGGGCTTTATATCCATATGATTTCATAATGAGAAATTTCTTAGATCATTCTAGAAACATTATTCAAAGGACATGGCAGGTACCCTGTTTTCATTGCAAGTTATGTGCATTACTAAAGAACTTATCTAGAGAGTCTTTGAATCATGAGACTAAGTTGAATTACTATGCAAGGCATTATAAGTTTCAGTTACATGACCAGAGTGATAGAAAAGAGGCTATGCTTCAGGATATTAAAGCCTCCTTTGTTTTCCAAAGTGTATCAGCTTTCCTTGTGTGTCTTTTAGAGTTAACATTTCACCAGCAATCATTTTCTTGTGTTTGATTTGGCAGCTGATGGATCACTTAAAGGCTGGAATTGAAGATGTGTGTGGGCAATGGAGCCACTACCAAGTGAGAGACAAGTAAGGAGACTGAGGGTTTTTCTATCTAGGAAGGATCTTTGTGGCACGGGGAACCACAGAAGGCTATATTGGAAGCTGAGCATCAAATTAGAAAGAATATAGAGGAAGGGGACCAGGAAGATAAAGGGCCTGGGAGCCATGCTATACAAGAAGCAGGTGGAAAATAAGAGTGACTCTCAGATTTCCAGGTAGGGAGTCTAGGGAGGTAATAATGCCACGGTTAAATGTATATGCTATAGAAGACAGATTAGAGTTAAATAATGGATTCTGTCTAAGATGTCTCAAATATATATTCAGCCCCATTGGGTATTTAGCCTCAAGTTTAGGAGGAAGACCGTGGCTGGAGATAATGGTTGTGAGTTGTCAATGAGTATTTGGTAACCAAAGCCACGGGCATGGGTGTGAAGAAGGAAGCTGACTAAGGACAAGGCTCTGAGAAGCCTCCATTCCCATTCCCATGTAAGAAAGAGGAAGAGGAAGGAGACTCAGAAGAAGTCTACAGGGAGACTGAAAGGGAAATCAGGATGTGGAGGGCACAGAGAAAATGTCTCAGTAGCACATCAGGAGAGGCCATGTGACAAGTAGGGCAAGGGCAAGGGCGATGGCAACCACAGGCATTGAATGGTACAAGGTCAAGATGAGTTCAGTGTGAAGAGGGTCAGAGAAGTCCCGATGGTTGGAGAGCCGATGACAGTGGTGGAAGAATAAACAGGAACAATAGACTCTCATGAAGAAAGTCAGAAAACTAGAAGTCTGACGGGGTGACTCGGTTGGAGCAAGAGTGGGCCTGGTAGGCGCCACACACAGGTCACAAAGCTCGAGGATTCACAGCCTACTAAACCCGGAGGAGACCTGACTCATAGAGTCCATTCGCCTCACAGACCAAGAAACCAATCACCAGATGATAAGCCAGCAGCCCAAGGGAGTGATGTTCCCCTCCAGAAAGTAGAGCAGGCAAATTACTCTCTGAATGTAAAATGATTGGAAGTGTTAAAAATTCCGACTCCAAACAAATGGCCAACAGGGAAGGCACCAATGCAGACGTGCGGGTCAGTCTAATGGGTTGGCGAGAGGTTCACTACAGTGATAACAGCCAGGAGCATCTAGCCTATTCAGAGTCTGCGTCATTCATACGTCAAGATGTATGTGGGTTCTTACTGCCCCTCCCCCCACTTAATTGGCAGGATTTAAAATGATCTGCAGCATAATGGGCAAAACTACTATAACCACTGGGCCATTTAAACTTACTGGGTTCTGGCTGGATAGGCCAGTGTTACCGCAAGTGCAGCTGTCACTGTTTTGAGCTATTAGAATGGCACACTTGTTCAAAAGCCTCAAACCCCTCATTTCTTCTCTTAACAATTGGATCTGAGCTGAGCTGGGCCTCTCTCTCTCGCTACTTATGCACTTTTTTGCCCTGAATGCAGCATGTCCCTTCCTTTTGTTTAGTTGATTTTCGATATATTCAAACCAGTAAGCCATTCTTTTATTTTTTTTTTAAAGTATAAATTCTATGATTTTTTAAAAAAAAAATGTGTTCAAAGGCTCTACGTTCCAGGCACTAGTCTGGTGTTTTTTCAGACTAGAGTTAAGTAGTCATTTATTTTAAGAAAAGTACGTACTTACGTAACACACACAGCAGTAGACATTTCCAAAATGTTGGTTTTCATTTTTAGGTTTAAGAAGTTTGATCACAGATATTTACGGAAAATCCTAATTCGTAAGAACCTGCCCAAATCAAGCATTGTTTCTTTGTACAAGAAGCTGGAAATGAAACAAGCCATTGAGATGGTAGAAACCGGGATCCTAAGTTCTACATCCTTTTCCACACCCCTTCAGTAAGTCACACCTGCTCTCTGATCTAGGCTTTCCACGTCAGGACTTCAAGGGACACGAACTCATCGTTCTACTTAATACCGGGAGTCAAGAGGCACAAATATGAGGAAAAAAGAAAAGAGAGATGATCTAAGTCTTGGCATTTTATAGCGTGGCCGTGCTCAATCTGTTTCACCTGACTTCTGAAAACTACTTTCGAGCAAGAGTTGCCCACTGTAGTTGTACGACACCTTTCTTTGGGGAGGAGGGCGAATTTATAGAATTACAGCAAGACTTTCTCTTCCTGGTTAGAACTCTCCATGCTTTGACCCCTGTTCCTTTGATTCTGCTTCTCCTACTGTGCATCCCTCGCATGAGTCATTTCTCTTCCTCTTTTTATGAGCAAAGACCAGGTGAGCATTCTGGGATGCCAACTTAGATACAGGGATGAGTGGTGGTAGCAAGACATGTGGTGATCGGGGGGCTATTTAAAGAGAAAGCTGTGATTATAATTGTGTCTGAGGCAAAAATCTGTGTGAGATTGTGACATTTACCTTAAGTCTGTGTGAGAGCAGCTTGGAATAGGAGCAAGGAAGGAGTTGGTGTAGAAGCAGGGTGTAGGGAGGGGTAAGACCCATATGTACGTACGACGCTTTCTTTTGAAGGGAGTCAACCGGCAACCTTGTAATTGAGAGCCCGCGCTCCAAACAACTGAGCCATCTGGGAGGCAGCTGAGCTCCAGGTGCCGTGTTCAATCTTAGTTGCAGGGGTCGGAGCCCACCATCCCTTGCGGGACTCGAGGAATTGAACTGGCAACCTTGTAGTTGAGAGCCTACTGGCCCATGTGGGAATCAAACCGGCAGCCTTCGGAGTTAGGAGCATGGAGCTCTAATCGCCTGAGCCACCGGGCCGGCCCCTGTCTAGACATTTTTAGAGATGCTTTAACTCTCTGACATTTAGCAAAAACCCCTCTGTATCACAAGAATTAATTATCCCTCCCCACCCACCGTTGGGAAAAATTAGTGAGAATATAAATTTAGGACAAGGAACACAGGCCCCTTCACCCTGTCTTCTTTAGCTAGTAAAGACACTTGGTCATGAGCTTCAATTACATCCTCACGTTTGAAAAGCAAGTTTGGAGAAGGGCTAAGAATAGATAGTAATAAAATTGTCACTGATGCTTGAGTGTTATTTCTCATCCTTTACTTGCTAATGAATCAGAAACACCATGGCGTTTCTTACATGGGCTGGGACGAATATAAAGTGCCAGTGTCCCTGAGGCCCTGTTGATATAAACAGAAAGCTTTCTGCCTTATTTTTCAGTGAGACTGTTTTTTTGGTTGGTTGGTTGGTTGGTTTTGGTGCTGCCCATTACATGGCTTTAAGAAAACTTGTGACACTAAATTGAGAATGTACTAACGAATATTTATTGGCAGGGCCATGCTGAGCCATATTGGGGCCTGAGGCAGAAGGAAAAGTCAGTAATATTGATCCTGTCTTTGTTTAAAATGCTCTTGATATTTTATTCATCACGGATTTTCTTTTTACATTGACCTTTGTTGTCTAAAATACTGTATTCAAATCCTTTGTAACTTGACTACTGAACTTTTTTGGCATCCTCTTACCAGACACGAGTGCCTCCCTCACCTCACCTTAGGCCCAACCCTGTTCCTTGGGCACCTGTTGCGTGAAAGCAGACACAGTCTGTGCCCTAGCAAGGTCATGACATTAATACAAAAGGTCATATTAATAAAAAAAAAAAAAGCCCACAAACATATTATCCTAAACTATAAGAGTACAAGTGAAACTCCTCTGGTCCCCAGGCGTCTGACCTGCTCACTGAAGGATGAATGGACTTAACTGCAGGAGGGCTAGACAGGTTCAGGCAGCTTCGATCATTAGAACTTCCTCAGCTGGTTTGCTTATTAGTTATGTGAGCACTTGTCTAGGAATGTAGGGGCGCTTATCTCAAATGAGAATCAGTTATCCTGTGTGAAAACAGAATTTGAATCTCTGCATTATGTGGCCTGGGTCATAAACAGTTGCCCCAGTTTCTGACCTCAAGACAATTTGTAAGCCAACTTCATTTGGAGGGGGCTCTTCTGTTGAGTCAATTATTTGTTCAGACAGTTTTTCAGACACCGATTCAAGATTAATAAGATAACCTTATAGATTAGAGAATTTTTCCCCCCACCTGTAGTCTAAACCAGTTAACTGGGGTGGGAGAGGAGCATTTTTAAACTAATATTTAATACAGGTTTCATATTTAAATTGCATTTATTTGATCTCATCAGAAATCTGTAGGACATCAAGCAAAAAGGAATTCCTCTCCTAAGATCAAAGCCATTAATTTCTTAGTAAATAAACCTTCATACAATAATAGGAAAAAGAAGTGTGTACTCAGCTCACTTTTTATTATTCTGTATGAAATGATAACAGCAAAATGCACATATATTTTTTTTTCTTTAGAAGTTTAAGCAATTGTTCTACAGAGGTTTAGATTTCCAAATGACCTTTCAGAGAACACTCCCACCAAAAGTTGTCTATAGCATAGTGCACATGGTGTGGGTTCTACGGAATTCCATTACCTTGATATGCATTATTTTAGTTGACCCTTAAAACAACCCTATGGAATAGGTAGACTATGTACTTGAATGATTCTTCTTGGTAAAAGACACCTCATTTTACCAGTGAGTAGTCAGTTTTTAGAAATATCAGAAGATACAGGCTGAAAATTATTAAAAGTATGGAAGCTTTAAAAATATTTCATTGCTATAAAAGAGATGTTGAAATATTTATAAATTCACAGGCGTAGCATACTTTAACTCTCCAACTTCAAAATATCATATTTAAAAACTCCCAAATAATTTTACATGCCACTTATAGAAATGCATACTGTAATTTATTGTAGTTTAAGAATTTTTAAGTTGATCACATATTGACAGGTATAAGTTTACATTAATGCATTCTTACGCCAAAGACCCTGGAATAAAGATTCTGGTGCCATTTTCACTTCCTAATAGGACATTGTGTTGTGGGCAACCAGGCTTTCTCTGCCACTCTTTGCTCATTTTAAGTGTCGGTCATCTTGGTGACCTTTCTAAAAAGACACAAAGCATCCACACTCACACAAGAGCTGTGGGCACCAGTGTTTACTCAGTGGGCATGTCCTTCAGCCATCTTAGCACACATTTCCCATGGATTTCATGTGTAAAGCTATAAGATGGATTCTTCTAAATGAATCAGGGTATAGTATTTGATTTTTTGGGAATTCATATTATGGTATGAATATAACATTGATAAGAGTTCATATCTATATTGCTATGTTTAGAATTGAACCCTCTTTTTACATTTTTGTAGCATCTGATTTTTTAAAAAATTAAGAGAAATGTGAACCTTTGATTCAAATACATTTAGATTCAGATTTTCCCAGTTTGATTTGAATAGCGATGAAATTACCACAGGACTTTTATTTAAGGTGACAGAGATCTCTTGTATGGATCATTGAATGACTGTTTCAATGACAAGAGTCTTTCAGTTTCTAATTTTACTCTTTTGACCTAGAAATTAACAGTCAGTTTTTCTAAGAATCGTATCTTTCCTGTGCTCGTACTATGATTATTTCAGAGATGATTTTGCTAATGAAGTGACATGTGGAAAACTCCAGGTACACCTGGCCCAAGTTAATAATTCGTCTGTATAATTTTATAGCTGCAGCTTCTCGGCGTGGATGAGGGATGATATCTGAATTACACATCCAGCCAGCAGCCTGAAGGGACCTTAATTAAGTCTTTTCCTTCCCATCATGGTCAATTATAAACCAGGGAGACTGCAAAGTTAGATCTACTGCTGTCTCAAGTTTAACTTGACCATTTCCTCTACCAGTGGGTTTTCCTATTTGGTTGTTTTATTATGTACACAGCAAATGGAACTGTTTGATTAGTTGTTGTATCTGCTTAACAATAGATTACTTCCACAATAATAAAGGACTGTGTTCAGATTGTGGGATGTGTGGGTGTATCTAAATAAGAATAAATTGTATTCGAAGGACTTTTTACGTTATATTTGAAGGATATTTAAACAGGTTGAAATGCCCTTCTAATAATGTTTACATCAGTGAGGGTGGTGACTGACTATCAACAGTGTTGGCATTTGCGGATCTGAGATATGGAAACTCGGGTTTCAACGATAGTGTGAAAAGGGCATTAGTCAGTATACCAATAGCATTGCTAAATAAATCCTGGCATACTGTGATATCCAGTCTCCAAGTCCTTAAAAATCTTTTACCAATTGTACACTACTTACAAAACGTCTTTGTTACTTATAACTATATTGCTGCTAATGTTTGGGAAAAAATACTTAGAAAGTGGCCTGTATTGAAACTAATAACTAACTACTCATCTCTATGATCAACTACCCGAAGGCCTTTGCAGGCAGACATGAGCACAGCAGCAGCTTTATGCATTCTGAAGAGCTGCAGCTAGAGATGAAACAAAGCAAAACTCTAAGGGTTTATACCAAGATGTTAAGGGAAGTGAAGTAGTAAAAGATAAGTTTAATTTTCTTTAGTTCTGTCTTTAGTTCTTATGTTCTACATGGAAGGTATATTACTCATGCAATAAAAAGTTTTTAGAAACTACCTCCACTAAATTGAAATGATTGAAATCCAATATATTTGTCACAGGTGAATCGTGCACATAGCAATGTCATGACTTTGAAATCCTCAGAGGACAATTGTGCATTGACTGCTAACCTGGGCATGACTTGGTTTTTGAACCCTTTTCGGGGGGTGGGAGGGCTCATGGTGAAGGAAGCCCTGGGAACTGGTCAGTGCGGAGGCAGTGAGCAGTCAACTGTTTCTAGATTCGCACAGAGTTCCCAGTGTCTCAGAACTGGGCTGACTTTTCAGTGATGAAAATAGTCTAATTCTCCTTGTAAAATACAATATTAGTTTCTTACAATTATTCTTTAGCCAAAGATAGAATCCCTAAAGGGACAATTCCAAGATAAATGTGCTCCTAAGCGTACTCATCACATTGTAATACTCTCTTAGCTCAATGCTGCTCAAAATGTGGTATGTGGATGGTATTGTCCATGAGCTGTTTGTCACTTGTCCTCGATAAGTACAGACGTAACCAAGAGTCAGCCTTGACTGAGTAATCCTGTTTCTGTCGAATCTAACAGTAAAACATATGGCTTGCATTTTATGGTATTATTTTGTAATTTTGTTTTTATTGTATTTTGCAAACATGTCCATTCATAACAGCTACAAGGGGGAAAAATAAATGGTTTGTGATCTCCTTAAACCCCTTTTAAAAATGAGCTATTCTGTTTCTCAAATAAAAGCTAAAGGCAAAGAAGCTATATTTTCAAACTGTAAATCAAGATGCATATACTGACATTTCACAGGAACTTATTAAAACAGTAGGAAAGACTATGTAAAAACAGGGGTTCTGGAACTTAGAACTCCCACAGGTACATTGATACTTTTGTGGCACTCTTGCCAGGATGGAAGAATAATGCTTACCTCCCTTCAATGATGTTTCCAGGGCCCAGAGGATACAAGGAACCAAAAGGCTTTCCCCTGAAGATGTGGAGTCCATGAGGGACATTCTGACACGCAACATGTACCAAGTTCGACAAAGGGTGAGTATAAGCCATCTGACCTGTCCCTATTGCCTGTGCTAGCAACCAATCCTTCAGGAATCATTTCTTGGTCACAATATCCTCTCTAAAGCAGCCTCCTTACTAAACAATTTCTCCCTGCTTAGTTTGCAGAACAGAAAGTTAATTGTTATGTTTCTGCTGCAAAATTGGCACCTGTGGTATAAAAAGAAATGCAAATCCAGTTGCTGGCCCTAGGGGTCAGGCTGCCCCTAGCCCTGCAACCTGGTGTTTCCCAGAACCAGCAGTTCTCCCTGTCCCTCCAGAGATGGACATGTGATGGAGTTCACCCACCGCATCACAGAAAAAAGATGGCACCAGGACTCTGATGATAGTCACTTTCTCAACCCGATTGATTGTAGCAGAGCTCAGAAAATTGAGATGGTTTAGATTAGAATATTGAAACTACAATGCTGAAAGCCTAAATAAAAGGAGACATATTAAGCATACTATTTCTCAGTTTTGGCACAAGGTCTGAAGTTTATACTAGCCCTTGGGAACTGGTCCAAAGTGCATCGTAAGAATATTTCTGGGGTCGGTGGGTGAGGTGAGTCCTTCCTAAACTTTGATCTAGTCAAATGATATGTAAACTTGTGTCCTTTAATTAGGAGGGTTTGTTTGTTTGTTTGTTTGTTTAGTTTGAGGATTCAGTCGAACATCCCAATTCTTGAGTACGATTATAAGTGAATTCAATTGAGAGCCTTGGTTTTTGTGACTATATCATAGATCATAGTCTTGATGGGACCAAAAAAACCATCTATGTAGTCGAAGCTCCTTGTTTGCAAATGATGTTGAGGTTAGGGGAGTTATTTATCGGACTTGATTAAGGTCACAAAACAAATCTAAGTTAAGAGCCTACATCTTCCAACTGCCTGCCCAGGGCTCTTTCCATGACTCCAGACTTTCATGATCTAGTGAAAGTGAATGTTTTCTGGCTTCCTGCTTTGGAAAAGTCAGTGATTAAGGGGCCTGTGTCATCAAAAGGCTCTGTATCTGCTGAAAAGACTATATAGGTCAGCATCAATCATAGCACACTGAGAGTAAATCCAACAGCTTCGAAACCATTCCAAGTGAAACTGTCTCAGTGAGACTATCACATTCGGCCTTAGATAAATAGTTGAGAATTTCCTGGTTTGAAGAATGTGGATTAGCTTGGTGAGGGCCACAGCCTCTCCCCAGGTTGATGAAGGTTGAATTTAGAGAAAGATCCAGAAATGGAAATAGAGATCTTGTGACTCCAACCCAGCCTAAAATGAGTTTAACTGCCCAAAAAAAAGATGCCACCTGGCCTCCGATGATACTTGTTTCAATCTGATTGACTGTAACAGAGCTCAGAAAATTGAGATGGTTTAGATTAGAATATTGAAACTACAATGCTGAAAGCCTATATAAAAGGAGATGTTTTAGGCATAGTATTCTCAATTTTGGAAAAAGGTATGGAGTCTATGCTGGCACTTGGGAACTGGTCCAAGGTGTGTAGGCGGAACATTTCTGGGGGCGCTGGGTGAGTCCTTCTGAGACTTTGATTTAGTCAAATGATATCTCTTGTTTATTCCTTTTATGCAGATTCTCAGGTAGCCACACCCTTCTTCATTGATCAGTAGGCCTAGTCAGTCTGTCTTCCAGGTTTCCCCCTTCTAAGCTAGGTAGTATCCACTTGCCTTGTTGCCCTCAAATAAGCAAATAGGTCCTGAGAAGTCATATGAGAACATATAAGGGGTTTCCAAGCCTCTGCTATGGCTTTACCTCCACTTTTGTTACTTTGAGAGAGTGAAACTTACCAGTCCTTCCCCCTCCTGTCTTTCCTTTCTCACCCCATCTTTTACATGGGTCATGTGACTCCTCTCATCCACCATGGTCCTTTTGCTCTGTTAAAGGAAAAACTGTTCTAAACATGCAATCCAGGACAACAGTCCATCTGCTTTGTTTCTAGTGGGCAATCTACCATTTTGAGGACTGTCACAAAAGGTAACATCTGTAGTCCTATAGCTTGGGTTATAGGTTGGTAGGCCTCACACCATAGTTGGGGCATTTTTCACAGTCCACAGCTTGGAAGACGCCATCTTGGGAGTCGAGTTCTTTTAGGGCAAGCCTGGGATGAGTGCCGGGCTTAACTCTGGGAGATCCTAATACATAGTTGATCTGAAACTGAACTGATCTTGCTGGGTCTGTTCTACTGGGAGAAGGGGTTGGGGGGCGACCTCCAGCCACTCCTGTTTGAAGCCACACCCCTCAGCACATCCAGTACAAGATTTTCATTGGCGAGGAAGTTGAAGAACTAACCTCTGGACATTCTCAGCAGGAGAACCTCAGCAGAAGCTCTCTGGAACTCAGTGGGGATGGAGATTGGGAAACACTCTTTCTAAACTTACAAGGGAGCAAACTGGCCTCAGCCTAGACCCCCCGGATAAGTTAGAGACTGATGGGCCGTCCCTGGGATGGCGTGAATGATCAGGTCACACTCAGAATTTCTATATACTTTCAAAGGAGGAGAACAATTTATTCAACTTCAGTTTACTTCAGCAAAGATTGACTGCACGTATAGAATACACATCTTTCTCCCATACAGCTCAAGTGTTAGTGGGAAATACAGGCTTTAAACAGTCGCCAGCTCCTTCATCAAAGGGCAGAAAGGGATGTACACCTGAAACTAATATAACATTATATGCATACTGTAATTGAAAAAAAAATTAAGGACAAACAGGGAGGAAGGAGAGGAAAGAAACTTGAGTAGACATTATATGCATAAGACCTAGTATGCTTCCTGCAGACAGGCAAACTAGACAAGCACACGAGTGATGGGATATGAGGCAAAATCAAAGAAAAAGTGTCCAAATATTCCTCAAAGTACAGCCTCCCCTCAAATCAAGGTGTAGGAAATTCCTACTAGCAATATTTGTACACACACACACTCACACACACACACACACACATATACAAACACATATACATATGTGTGTGTAAACACAGCACACCGAGGTTATTTTGCATGAATTTCACATTGAAGACAAATTGTAAAAGTTTGTCTCCATATTCTAGATGCTTAATTTTTAAATATTTTTTATGACAGTGTCACATGTCACTCTGTAATATTTCAATGTATAAAAGGCACTTAGGTTGAGGTCCATCATTGGCAATGCTAGACAAAAATCCATAATTTCAACCTGGCTTCAAAATTCAGTATTTTTGACTAAGTTCTTGTCAGATTGGTTAATTTATCAAGAGTTGCTGATAAAGAACTATCAGCAGAAGGAGAAAGTTGGCTTTGCTAATTCCTCATGTTCTCTTGACCTCCAACCTTTGTCTCCATTATGGAACTACTTTTAGACAATTGTCTATTTTGTGAGTATTAGTTAACTGTTATTGAGTTAATAGATAATAACGGCCACAAAGATACTTAACTGGATGTGTATACACTAAAACACAAACAATAAACTAAACACTTTGTGACAAACATCCTCTGCTGTTCTGACAGGAAATTTGATCATCTCATATATGGATCAAGTGAGGCTCTATTATAAACCCATATATTAAGTACTAATAAAACTTAATCTCTTTTGTATTTTTTATGGAAATATAAATTTTAGTATTTTATTTTCTCAGATTGGGGATCATCTGTATGTACCCCACTTAAGAGACCCTTGGCCTGGAGGATATAGTCTCCTCTCTTGGCAGGTTGTCCCCAACCCCTTCCTGTACCTCTAGTACCCTACTTCGAATAAAGTACTTCATTCTTCTGTAATAACAAATCCCCAGCTCTGCTCCAGCGGCCCTACCTCTCTCTTCCCCAGTTGTTTCACAGCTATGTCTTGTCTCATGTGTTCCCCCTTCCCCTTAGCTTCTAAGCCTCAGCTCAGTGCAATGCATCTTTCCTGCCCACATCTGGATTAAGTGTCCTTTGCCTGTCCTCCATAACTCCCTGCAGACCCCAGGGTCTTATCATTTACCCGAGCACATAACATGCTTATTTGTTTAACTCCCTCAGTAGACTGTAAGCCTTTTGAAGACCATAATTCTAACTTGTTCGTTTTTTCAAATCCCATGTCTATCATGACACCAAGCACCTAGAGCATGTGCTCTTTTGCTGTTGAATATCCTCACTAAAGCATCTGTTAACCAAGAGCAATAGCGGCTGCAGTCCTGATTGATTATCCATTGGGACCTACTGACCAAGCGGAAACAGGATATTCACTGATGAACCTTGGGTGAGAAGAAGAGAGGAAAGGTCCAGTTAAGCACTTTGCAAACATCTAAGGACTAATGTTGGTCTATGTTGTAAGACAGGTTCCCACTGGCCTGAGTGAGGACAGTTTTTCATAAGGCTAAACTGATTCAATTTGAAGGACTGCTCTTTATCCGAGATGATGTCCTCCCTCCTATTTTGGTTAAAAGACCTCTTCCTTTTTTAACTGAAGCTGGTGATAGTGATTGGATGATTTTTTTAAATGTATCTTTAATTGGCAAAATTAAAAAACAGCAACCTCATAGAAATTCCCAAAGTCATTTTGACATTTTCCTGATCCATTAAATCCCAATGCTCAGTAACTACTGGCCTAACACCAAAAGTACAACCCGGGAAAGAAAATGTGTGTATGGGGCAGCCAAAGTCAGTGGGTATTTTAGGGAGAGGGACCACCGCAAGGATAATAGGGGATCAGTACAGATGGTGAGCACTACTCTGTGAGCCAGCAGGCGCAGGCTCCAACCACAGATCTGTCCTTCTAGGGGTGGCCTTGGTCACAGACCTTTCTTCCTGGGGGTTGGGGAAGGACGCAGCTTGTTCCTCTGTAATTAGAGCAAATGCTCAGATGACTTTCACTGTGTAATCTTGCTCTAGTATTCTTAATTTGTGATATTTCCATGGTTTCCTGATATTGAAAGTTCTACAGGAGATACCCTTATTATCCTTATGTATTTGACATTCTATCTTTCTGTAGACACTGTCCTACAACAAATATAACCTCAAACCCCAAACATGTGAGAAGCAGGCTAAAGAGATCCTGACCCGCCGCTACAATACCTTACGGGACAGCATGAGGAAAGGCCATAGCCTGCCGTGGGGAAAGCCGGTAAGGTGGGGGCTGTGGACTCACCGGAGAGCTGGGTCAGGGCCTCCTCAGGTGATACCATCAGTATTTAAGCAAACAAACACAACCACTGCCTTGCTGTCAGAGAAATACAAAAGCAAGAGGGTTCGGGACACCACACATGGGTGTCCCTCTCTGGGCCCCTGGCCTTAGGGACCTGAGGGGGTCTGTCCAGGGGGTGGGTGGCAGCAAACTTCCCTCCAGGATGTGTCAGTGATTGGAACACAGTCACTAGGCTGTGAGTCTAGACCAGATGCCGTGGTGGCCTGATACCGACCTTTTAAGGGGACCTCTGTGCACAGGGAACCCTGGTTCTAGAACACTTACTTCTGTCCCAGGAAGATACAGGGAGGAATCTGTTTGTGCCAAGACACTCGTGCTTTACGTTCATATCACCCACTATGCATCTGAACTATTCTATTTGAGGTTCTATAAAACCGATCTCCCTGGGGCTTCTGGGTGGAAGCTGCGTCTGAATTGTCTTCCCGACCCTAATCTTAGTGGGGCTGTGGGAGTGACTTTGAGATTTGAATGCTCTGTTTTATCATGAGAGGGAAAGGAAATACATATTGAAGGCTGAAGCACTCTGTTTTCTTTCAACAAAAGTAACTGAAAGTCATTAATCGAATCCAAACAAGAGGCCACAAGGGATAGGTCTGTCTGTGCCCTTCACATTGTTTGCCACTTGAAACTCCAAATTGTGGTAGCTAATTCTGCTTTTATTTCTACTTTTTCCCACAGGCTGATACCAAAAACATCCGCTACCTCTCCTTTCCCTATAGCAATCCTCAGCCAACAAGAAGAGACCTGAGGGCTGAAGAACTCACAGGTAACCTGCATGCCTGGCTGCTTTTCTTTTCTGTAAAGGGTTGAATGGTAAATATTTTGAGAGCTCGTGGGTCAAAATGCAAAATCAAGAATATTGATTGGAACACAATCATGTACGTACTTATAAGACAAGAGAAAGAAAAAAACACTTCTATGACTCTAATTCAGAAATTTGTTGATGGACACTGAAATTCACATTTCATATTATTTTTACCCATCATGAAATATTCTTTTTTTTCTTTATCAGCCATTTAAAAAATGTAACAACCATTCTTAGCTCGTGGGCCATACAAAAAGAGGCAGTGGGCTGGATATAGTCATAATTTGCTGAGCCTTGTCTTAAAGAAAGAGAAGATGGGCACTTTTTTTTTTTTGAAGTTGTACAATTCTCCAAAGTTGGTTAAATTTTGCTAAAATAATTCCGTCAAATTTACTGATTAAATATTTCCCATTTAAAATCTAATTCTTAAGTAGAATTCTTACAATTATTGAAACTGCCTATTGTTCTAATAAAAGCCAAGTTGTTATACTTAAAACATGTATATAGAATGATTTCTATTATCAAAAGGTAAGATAATATATGTAATAGACCATGTTTTCTATTTTAATTTTTAGATTTTTAAGACTTAAAATCACATTGGAAACTCAAAGAAACTAAATGCATTAGAGTTTAGAATTAAATCTTTGAACAATGAATATAATTATTCTTTAAAGTAAAATTTTATTATTTTCTGATTTTAAAATATGCTTGATATAAAATGAAAATATGTCAGTATATAAAAGCATAAAAAGAAACTTGAAAACATTTGAAACCCAACACCCAGATATAATCACTATCGTACATCGTTCTATAATTCTCTCTACACCGTCCTGATCTCTACCCTGCCTGTACCCTGATACAAAAACAAACAAACAAAAGATATAACACATCAGCATCATATTATACCAAAAAAATCATAGTCTAGTCATTGTTTTTTAACTTATAAATTGTCTAGTTCACTCAACCGTGTGTTGTGGACATATTTCCATGTCAATAGATATGAATCTAGTGATCATTTTTAATGACTTAATAATAATCAATTATATAAAAGCATCATAGCTTATTTAGATAAATTCTTAAGAAATATTTAATATATTTTTAATTTTTAATGAATATAAGAAATATAAGAATATAAGAAATGAATATAAGAAATGAATATAAGAAATGATAAGGTACAATAAGTACCTTGGATCACTTGTGATTTATTTTTGCACAAATAGCCAATTATTTCCTTAGAATATTTTCCTGAAAGTAAAATTTTTAGGTCAAAAAATTACATATATTTAAATTTACCCTCACAGCAACAGTGTATGAGAAAGGACATTTCTGAACACTTTTACCATTATTGTCAAATTTTTGAGTAATCTATGGTATAATAGGATAAAATTTATATACCATATTTAATTTTTATACAAGTCTTTTTTTATTTTTAGTGCCGTTGAACATTTTTTTTTGTAATTTTAGAGGCACTGTATTTCTTTTGGAGAAGTTTTTCTTTTTGCTTCGTCCATTTTTTTTCTGTTTGGTTGTTTGTTTTTTTAAAATGAATTTGAGGAACACTATATAATAGGGATATCATCCATTGTCTGATATTTGCTGCCAGTGATTATGCGTCAAGTTTCAAATTTATCTTTTAGTTTTTAGACGTACTTGCCACTCAGATTCTGATTAATCAAATCTGTTTGATCTTCTACAGAAACATTAGCAAATGATTTACCCAATATTTTTCATTTAGAATTTTAATAGTTTAATTTTCTCATTTAGATTTCAAACCCTCTGAGATTTATCTTTGTGTAAATTAAGTGAGAGGTTGTTTTCGAGTAGTTCTGCTCCTGTCCCAACATCATTTTTTTCCTTTAAGATGAAATGCCACCTTACTTGTACTAAGGTCATTTCTCCTGAGAGAGTTTTGGTCTCTCAATTCTGTCTCATTGATCTATTCATCTATCCCCAGGTCCCAGGTCACAGTCTTGTAACTAGTCTTGTAACTAGTATTATGTCATAAAAGAACTATTCCACAAACAAAGGCAAACAAACAAAAGAACATCAGTTATAGGGTGTATAATGGATTAATTTTTCTTAAATTTTCCTGGTACAAATGATCTGGTGCTATTTACGTTGTTGGGGTGAATAGAGAACATGAAACTCTCACGGTCACTCTCCTGAGATGAACATCAATAGCACACGCAATGGGAGCAGGAAAGAAACCACAGAGCAGCCACTCCTAAGCACTAATGCACAAATCTTAAATAAAGCATTAAACTCATAAACAGCATACAGCAGAACATTAAAGCAATATTACACCTTACAAAGTAGGGCTTATTTCAGAGGTGGGGTTGTCTAAAATTTGAAATGTGTTTACATTAGTTAGTCACCAGATTAACAGGTTAAAGGATCCTATCCTTTCAGTAGATGCCCTAGAAGGCACCTCACTCATACTTTCAGTAAAAATCATAAAATCCTAGGAAAATATATATCAGACTTACGTGAAGAAAACATAAAACTCTACTTTTCTATGCTGTCATTTTTTCTCTATAAAGGAAAGAATTTTGATATCTCCCATATACAAAAGTGTTGCCCTGATGTGAAACCAATCAGTACACAGTAAAGCTCTTAGAACAGTGCCTGGGACCAAGTAAAGGTGCAATAAATATTAGCCATTATTATTATTACTATTGAGGGATAGCAAAGAAGACCTGATATGGGTCGATAGAGATGTTCTTGGAAAGGAAGACAACACGTCAGAAATGTCAGTTCTACGTGAATCAATCTAGCCACGAAATGAAATCTTCATCCCAACGAATTTTTTTTTACTTTCAAATGTGTTCAGCTAGGTGAGCCAAAAGAGTGGTAAAACTACAAATCTAAGAAGGAAACATAATGAAGTGGGACTTATCCCTAATAAGTTTTAAAGAATTATAATAACAGGGTGAGACTGAGATCTAGGCACAATAATTTGAGTCCACCTTCTCTGCAAACTAGAAGTTGTTCTGCATAAGGACAAGGTCAGGGAATGGCCAGGGCTCTAGGAGAGAACACGGAGGAAGATGTGCATCCAGCAAGTAGTCCCTGGCTAACCAGGCTAGGACTTGGAGAGCACTTTCCTTCCTCACTCTCCCCTTGACCTCCAGTGTTAGAACATCCCTTACTCTAGATGTCTGGGAGAAACCTGCTGGTTTTAGGGGGAGGCACCACACACTCTTCCCCTTCGGGTTCACTTGGTGTTATAAGTAGAGGGGGTCTGCCTGGACTCCTATGCCCTGCGACTGCTTGAAATCCCTGTGGATTGGGGGAAATGAAAAAGTTCTGTAGATGGAGGGTGGTGATGGTAGCACAACAATGTGAATGTGCTTAGTGTCGCAGAACTGTATGCTTAAAAATGGTTAAAATAGGGGGGGAAATGGTTAAAATGGAGAAAATGATGAAAATGCTAAATGTTATGTTGTGTGTATTTTACCACAACTAAAACAAAAGAAAAGCACAGGAGGAGGGTGCGGGGGAGGGTTGCACTGGAGGTCCGAGTCTGTCCCAGCAAGCCCACTGGCATCCCTGAGCTTCAGGGTCTGCTCTGCCCTGAGCGGAAGCACTTCCGATTTCTCCTTCATTTTGCCCCCCAGGTGCCCATGTCCAGAAGTTAAGACTCTCAGTCAGGTGTCAGACAGAAGAACAGATATTCAGATGTTGTTGCTGAGGTCGGCACTGATGTCTCCCCAGAACTGTGTTGCCTTGGTACTGACCCGGACGAGGACTGTGCAAATGGGACAGGGCAGTCCTCACCCTTCCTCCTTTTTCCTTCCTCCTTCCACTTTCCAGCCAACTACTTCTTCCCCTTTTGGACAGATTGAATGATTTAAGTTGAGTTCAACCTTGGAAGACACCTGCTTAAGCCTCTTTCTAGGGCTTGGAGCCCACTTTTCAACAACCAGAAGGTGGTCAGCAAATGGCAGCTAGAATCTGTGTGATGATGGGAGCAAACTTGTATGTTGAGAAGGAGTGGTTGGAAACCAAAAGGGGGAAGAGGGGCGTGAGAGGAAGGGTCAGCTTTGGGGGCAGACGCATCCAGGCCGTGGTTTTCTTAGTGTTCCAAACACCGAAAGATGGAGAAGAACTCTGGTCCCAAGCCAGACTATAGAGGGCAAATTAAAGGGAAGTCATGAAAAAAATGGACAAACATACTAGTGTTTTCTTTATTCAGAGCATTGATTCTGGCCTCCTGCTCCCCTTAAGCTTCCAGGCTACCTTCTCAGAATAATTTGGTCACATTTCGGAAAAATATTTTTAAAGAGGCTGTTTTAAGATTTTCTGATGTCCCACATCCTAACACATTTTGTCAAGTATAAATCTGTGTGCATATTAGTTCTAGTTTGGGGATTTTGCTTTTTGTTTTGTTTTGTTTTGCTTTGTTCTTTTAGGAGGGAAGAGAGAATGGAAAAAAGAGCCTGCTTTCAGATTTAAAAGTCTTAAAATACCTAAATTCTCAGGAGACTATTTACAGGGAAAATAAAAAGTAAGATTAAAAATGTGAGAAAATGAGAATTAAAAAGATTTGTGAAAAATATTCCTTTGAGGATGTATGCGCAGTGACGTAAGGACATGCAATGTCCTGGGCATAGCTTAGGTGTTAGGAAGGTGTCCAAGAGGGACATTAATTACATAGATACCCAATGGCTTTCTCCTATCATGACGCAGCCCTCCGGACCAGCACATGACATATAAGAAAGAGGCCGTGACAGGCTGACAAGGAGTGGATGCATAGCTGGACAAGCTCTGCTCAAACTCCAGTTCTATCCTCACTGTGTGATACTGAAAGTCACTTAACCTCTTGAAACCTCAGCTTCTTTACCTATGAAACGAGCATCATAATTTCACTCATCACAAAGGATTATTATGAGGATTAAATGGCATAATAGATATAAAAGGATTAGCACAGTGACAGGCACATAGTAAGTTCGCAATAAATAGACACTGCCATCATATCATTGCCATTGGGTGCCAGCCACAACCTGTTCATCTTACCTCTTTTGAAATGAGAGCATCTAGTCACAGTTGTTTTGCCACACATGGCTCTCTGCTGTGCCCATACCCCAACCCTGTTTCTTCAAGACTGGGTAGTTCAAAGTTAAAAGGATGGAACTCAGATTTAATGCTTTCTGATGACTACTGATTAAAAAACAAACCAAGATAAACCCACCATTTTCATATCACAGCACCGCGTAACCTTCCATTTAGCTTTGGTCTTTGACAACAACAAAAGCATCCGTGTGCCTTATGGCCAATTGTTCTGATGTTGTAAAAAACATTTACTAGGGGAGATGAGCTTGATACACAGGTTTCTGTGCATTTCTATTTGTGTATAGCAGTGCCCACATAGCTTCTGCACTTGACGCTGGACAACACAGGTTTGAACTGCGTATGTCCACTTATACGTGGATATTTTTCAATAGATACGTACACTGGTGTAAGTTTTCTCTCCCTTAAGATTTTATCAATGACATTTTATTTTCTCTAGCTTACTTTATTGTAAGAGTATGTAATACATCTAACATACAAAACATGTGTTAATCAACTTTATATTATTTGTAAGGCTTCTGGTCAACAGAAGGCTATGAGCAGTGAAGTTTGGGGGGAGTCATAAATTATGTATGGCTTTTCAAATGAGCAAGGAGTCAGCACCCCTAACCTCATGTTGTTCAAGGGTCAACTGAATTCCACTCCCCCTTGGGGTAGCAAACTTCAAGAGAGAAAATCATGATGATAAGAAAGTTGAGGGTTAGAGCTGGAGCCTCAAGAAGTACTCTGTTTTATTCTGAGCTCTTGACATTTGAATATTAAGTCTTCTCTCTGATCTTAGGTCTTGTTCTTTCCCCTTCTTGTCATATTTTCCTAGATAACAGCAGCAGTGATTCAGACCTCTCATTCATCATGTTCAATGCAAACTCTCAAACAAGGCCGCTTCAAGAAAGACAACTGACACAAGAAATAATCCCAATGAAGAATTTAAACAGAGGAGGGAAGCCATCCAACTTTGGTTATCCAAGAAGTACAAGCCAAGAAGAGCGTGTTGGCAGAGGCAGATGGGCAGCTTTAAGGCCCAAACCTCTTTTTCATGCGGTAGATGAGGAGTATGAATCTGGAGCAGAGAGTGAGGAAGAGGCCTCAACAATTGGGTCCAGGTGGTCAGCTGAGCACAGATGCAGAAGGGAACACCGCAGGTCCCACAGTCCTTTGCTCCACAAAAAATAGTTTTATTGTTCACGAGATTTTTCTGTGCTTCACGAGAGTCCATCTTCCTCTTTTGTGAAAGAAGGATTTTCAGAATTCTAAACAAAGCTATTAAGTTTACTTTTTTTTTAGAAGGTATTAAACATGCATCTGTAAGAGGCAGGGAAAGTTTTTGGAGGACTGGGAGAAAGCTTGCAGGCTGTGTCACATTCTTAGCTGATGTACTTTGTAGATAATTCCCTGTAAGTGATAGACATTCATCACCCCAGAAATTATTCACTAAGAATTTCTAAGAGTATGTGGCCCATGGAATTTATTGAGATACAGTGTGATTGGTGAGTAATTCACCTTGGCAATATGCATGTGCAACTTATAATCAAGGTAGAACTGGGAGGAGCCTTAGACATATCTTGGCCCAAATGAGGACATCTTGCCATGGTCATGTGGTGAGTAGCTGGCTTCAGAAACTGATTGACCTCCCTCCCGAGAGAATGAATTTAATTTTTGACTTTGATATGCACTATATAATAATTACATTTATGGAGAGAGGTAAAATTTGTCATAACATTGCTGTATTTAATCAGTAGCAATAACAGACATGTGTGATACAGACTAAAGATTTAATCTATGAACAAAGAATGGGTTTGTCCATTTTACAATTGGAATATTTATTTTAAAAACAAATATTAGACACAAAATAGGCATAAGTAGGCTTTAATAGCAGTGACATGAACAACAGGTATTTATTAGATGTGCATTTGCAGGGTGTGATATTTTGCCCTAGGGATTGAAACTATTTTCCAACTTAATTTTCCATCTTTATTGTCCCCAGACTTGACCTTGACCCTTACATTGCAGCTCACCGACTTTGCTAGATGACTTTATTTTTCCTCCCTCCTTCCCCTCTCTTCACCTTCTCTCTCTTTTAGCCATCTATAGATTAACAAATAATTATTAATTGCTATTCATTGTACTAAATGGCTAATCTATAGTAATCGATTAACCACAATGTCCTTTCTCATTGCTGCTCTTGACATGTCTAACTACCCCCAATTAATTTAATCCCATGCATCTTCAAAGGTCACAATCCAATGCACCTGGCTCCCTAGATCTGCCTTGATCCCCTTAATCAGAAGTGCTCAAGTGATCCCCTTCCTCCTTGGTGCCACCACACCACTTTGGACAGGTAACGGAACTGATCTGGGAATCACACTTATACATGTGCACATGTGTTCACTCCGATGGTCCATGGCCGAATGGAAGGGGAGGATAATTTGTCTCTGGGCTTTATCTTTTTTCTATTTGTTTTAGCTTTTTTTCAAACTTATGACTGTGCCTTGTACATGGTAAATTATCTATAAATGTTGAAGTGACGATGATATTTTAGAGCTGGATAAGACATTAGAGAAGATATTGTCAGACATTCCTTATTTTCCAGGTGGTAAAAATGAGGTCTTGAGAAGCTACCAGGTACCAGTCCAGGGTCTGCTTTCCCTTCAAGGATGTGAGCTTATCCTCTAGTATAATCCACGGGGGCCAGTGACTGACAAAGGATAAATGACTTTCCATGGATTTATAATTTGTGAGTGGCATTCACCCAGTTTCCTGCTGCAGTGGTAGAAACAGCAATCAAAGGAGCCCACCTGTCTTTTTTCTTTTCTCTGAGATGCTGGTGCCATTTGGGAGAGGGGTGGTAGGATTTAATGAGTAGATTGGAACTTGCCCCTTCAACTGGTAGAACCACGAATAGAATTGTTTACCCCAAAGACTGTTCATCTAGATGCTGGCCAGGGCTGCCCGAGTCTGGGAAGTGGCCCTGGAGCTCCTGCCTGAGAGGCGAGGAGGTTGAGGGTACAAGTGGTCCTGGTAGCTCTGGTAGACTTGGAGAGCTCATATGGAAATGGCCTTTTTGTTTATCATCCAGGATTGTTTCAAAATGCAGTATGATCTGATCTTCATTCCATTAGTGACAGCCCCTCTGTGGACTGGTTGAGGGTATAATAGGAGCCCCAGGAAGGCCCTTGGGTATCGGCTTTGCATGATGAGTTTTTCCAACAGGCATCATACACATCAGCAGAGAAAGTTTCCCCTTGGGTGTTGAGGAAGATCTAGTTCTTCTCTCCTCACCATGGAATCTCGGAAGGGGTGTTCTCTTGGGACTGACTTCTGGTCTACTGCTCAGTCCACCTTCTCTGCCAGTGGCTGAATTTACCCTTTTATCTTGAACCTCAAAAAATAGACACACACCCCACAAAAAAACTAATTTTCCTTCGTAAGTTTTTTGTTTCTTTTTCCTTTTTCTTTTTCCAAACCTGTTTATATTGTTAGGCTGAATGTTTTTGGGTTTCAGTGAATTCGGAAATTGGGTAAAAAGTAGCATTTCTTTGCATTTATCCTATACCACCTTAAGGTTTTCCACATGTTCTGTGGTCTTTGGGATGTTGTAAATGTTCTTATTCCACCTCCCCAACCTTGATGTGATGCAGTGGGCACGTCTCTCATCTTTAATTAGCCTGCTAAAAGAGAAACCTTGTTCTTTAGCTGCAGAAGGTGATCTGCTATGACAAAGAGGAGATGAGATTCCGGACACTTTATTTTGCTTTCTTCATGCTTTTGTCTTGCTCATGAAGGCCATATACTTCTGTGTTTCTCTTTTTGGGAAAAGTTACTGGGCCATGGAAAGTAGGGCTGAAATTATCACCTGAATTCGGTGGCAGAGTTACCATTGCTATGTAAGAATTGACTACCATGGCAGGGGTGCAGCACAGCTCAGGTTTTCAACTTACAGTGTTGGTTTCAGCCTGCAAAGAAGCCCTCAGAAGAACTTCTCACTTGTTTGGATGCCTGCCACTGCAATCATTTAGATTTTAAAATCAATATAATTAGTTCAGAGCTCAGGTTCCGAAGTCAGAGCACTTGTAGCTGTGGGACCTTAGGCGACTTACTTATCTTCCCTGAAATTTACCAAAGGATATTATAAGGTAATAATTGTATCTACCTCATAAAATGGTCATGAAGATTAAATGAGATCATATATGTAAAATTCTTAGCTTAGTGCTTGTTTTGTAGTAAGAGCTTGATGACTGCTAGCTCTAATTATTTAGGCTAAAAAAAATATGTACTCCTGAGAGAAGATATACATTGATTGGATAATATGAAGAAGTATAAATAACAGAGATCTGAGACTTTTCTGAGAGGCCATTTGATTCACACAATAGAGGACACTGGGGAGATATTGTGACAGAAATAGAGAGCACTGAAAAATGTAATCACAACTGTACCTGGCCAGGTCTCTATCCGGCATCCTTCAATCAATAGCAAAGCCAAAGATAAGGTCTGGATATGAATCCATGTTTTTCAATCATAGCTTATTTATTTTTGTGTCATTACCTCAAAATTATTGCATTTTCCTACTTTGAAGACAGTTACTCCTAATCACGGTTTATTTTCACAGAAACAGTGGATTTAGAAGCCCTGCCTTTACATATCATGATAGGTTCCCAGTGAAGAAAGGGAACACTTCTCTTTCTTGAGGAAACATTCAGTGGGGTTTAATTTCTCAGCTTGGAATGTTTATTAGATTCCCTCCAAAAAGACCTTCCCTCCAAAAAAGTGATTCTCTTAACTTATGAATATTGATTAAAGAAATACGTGTTTAAGAATTTCCAGCATGGAAAAAAAATAGTTTCTAGTATCTTTCATAACTTTCTAAAATTAAGAAGATTAATTTTTTTATGAACAAAGTCAATGAATGTGTGTTGGTGTTGTCTAAGGTTTTTGCAAGTATATTTTATCCACAAATAACACAGCTGGTTAACTGTAGTTTTTAATTTTTTTTTCTCCTGACTAAACTCTGTCAAGTGTCTTATTTCTAACTCCTTCTGAGAAAATCCAGGAGTGCAGACAGAAACCTTCCTTGTAGGACATCAGTCACTGTTAATTGTTAATTGAGCCATAAGCCAAGAGGAATAAAAGAGATGCCTGCATCAGTGCTACTCACTCCTGTAATTAGCAAGTGATATGTTGTTTCATCTGTGCACAATATTTGATTAATAAATTGTTTTTCTTTCTGAGACTCTAATGAGCTTCCAAGCCAGGGGTGCTCAAGTAAGTATGACAGGTTAGAAATAAAAATTTCCATTGCCCAGCCTTCATTAGGGTTTGTTCAACAAAGTAACTGGAGCCATGGTGTAAACTGAACCAAGATGATCACTACTCTGTTTCCAGGCACATACAGCAATACAGATCTCGAATCAAAATGGGTGGTTCTCAAATCAGGGTACATACCCTGTGTTCTAGGAAATCGGTCTTGATTAAAACAGTAATAATAACCAACATTTATAGAGTGCTTACTGTATGCCAGGCACTGTTCAAAATGCTTTACATTCATAAGGCAGTATCACCCCGTCCTAAACAAAAAGAGACAGGCTTAGAGAGATTAAGTAATAGGTCCAGGGTCTCCATGCTTACAGAAGACCTTGGAAACTGGGTGTGTCTGGTTCGTAGCCACTGACCTCAACTTTCTCCCTGAGAAGAATTGGGAATTTAGTAAGTGACTCAAATCCACACATACTTATCTTTCTCACTTGGGAAAGAGCCAATGGGGAGAAACCAAGAAGCCCCATCCTACCGAAAAAAGAATTTTAGAATGGACAAATAAATACACTGCAAGATGACACGATTTTAAAGATCTGTTTTTACAACCTTAATAGATGGTCTAAAAATTAGATGATGAACAGGATAGATCATTTGTGTCATTATTTTTTGGACACAAAGAAAATGTTTTGTGTCTTATTTTAAACTGAGTTTCTTTTGAATATCAATTACATGAGGTTTCAGAAAAACCTCTGTTCTTGGTTCCCAAATGAAGGCCCCAAGAAGACAGTTTTCACAGCCCTGGACAGCTCTGAAACACTGCACTATGCAATTTACTTTCAACGGAAATATCAACCAACAACCCACTGAAGGCTGGAATGGGGTAGGGAGAATGACTGTGACTATTGAAGCATTCCTATGATTTTAAAGAGAAACTTAAATTTTTGGTAAGCACTCTGCCACTTTTTTTGAAAACACTCTGTGCTCGGCTTGTTCCTAAGAACTTTATATACGTATCTTTAAAAATAGAATTCTCATAACAATCTTATGGAGTAGTTATCAGGACACCCAAATGGCCGTATATTTGCATTTAGAGCTTTCAGACTTCAAAGCCACTTACTCTATCCACTAAGATAGAGGAACACGCTCATAGCTGCTGTAAAGAATACACTGAGTAACCTAACAAAATGAATATGCCTTATGCCACTGTCATATGAATTCTGAAGATCACTTCACTAAATCAAGCACTAGTTTTGGTCTTGTTTATGTACCATTGTCACCACCACACATTTCCTTTCTGTTTTACTTGATGCTGAAGTGCTAAAGGAAGCTAATAGTGACTGTGGCCAAATCGTTGATTCAGGAGTCTGTGTCTTGGGTTAGAACATTCACTATAACTGAATCTTTTAAATTTCCGTATTTTATTGCTATTGGATTTTATCTTTGAACTAATGGAAATGCTGTAAATAGAGTCAGTTAGAAACTTTAAAAATAAGGGGTCACCTAGCACCATGGTCCTGGAGCAGTTTAAAAGGAAGGAAGGCCCCACAGTGCCTCATTTATTTTGTTTCCTTACAGGAATTTTTCTGGGTAATTGAGAGCGAGTGAAACTCAGACTCTGGGTTTCGCTGGTGTACTGTTTCACCAGTGAACGCTGGCCTTGTTTTGAGTTTGTGCTTGTCCTGGACCTGTTTCAGGACGCAGCCCTATTATCTAACTATGCCATCTTTAAAAGGGGTTGTGTGTATAAAGAAGGGGATGTCCCCAAAGTTATAAATACAGAAGTTAAAAACAGCAACAACCAATCAGAAAGAGGAAAGGAGGACAAGTGTTCTGTCCTCCTAAAAGGGGATATTCTTAAAACAAGATGACAAAAGGACAGGTCCTCACCCAGGGAAACGCCCACGGGAAAGTCACACAGAGAAGGGCAGTACAAACCATCATCTTAAGAGCCTGGGGTTCGGCAAACAATGGTCGCTGTACTCCACCCACACCCCTGGAGCTGAATTTCAAGTTCTGAATTCAGACAATAGAGCTGGAATTTCTGCAATTTTACTCCACAACGCATGGAGCTCCAGGCAGCTCTCTGCTAAAAATATCTGGGCAAATATTGCAAGAATGAAAATGAATATTTGAAAAGTAAAATACATCTGTGGTGAATTCTTCCAGGCCGAATAAGAGAAAATCATCTATTTGGAGAGTACCTCACAAGCAGGTTAGTGATTTTCTAATGACTTGAGGAGGTAGGATCGATCTGTTGGAGAAGAAATGGTATGATTGTGATTATATCACATTAGACCTTTCTTGGCATTTGGGTAGACTCAGGAAAACTACATACACAGGAAGATAGTTTTATATTTGAGCAATCATTTGCAAGGCTTGTGGTGGTACCATGCAGTATTCCATCCTAGACCATAAACTCTTTGAGTGCTAGACACAAAGAAAGCCCTGGGGAAATGTTGCTGCATTTAAGAGTCCTAAGAAGTCGTAAGATCTAAATATCTTAAAGCAGTGGTCAAATCTTGGTCGAGCATGCCAGGGTAAGCCCTTCCAAGGCTGGTGAACTCTCTCCAGGATGATACTAAATGTTGTTACCTGGTAGTAGAGTCCTTCATTGGGCATAGCACCTGTCTGGGGATAACCTGACAGCCTCGTCCTCCAACAGAGCAACAGAGAAGAATTCAGAATTAGAAGGTTTGGGTTGGAGTACTAGCTCCATCACTTAGTGCATGTGTGATGTTGACGAAGCCCTTTGACCTCTCAAATTGTTCCATACCACTCCATTGAGGGTAATGACATCTGCTCCACCTATCTCAGGAAGTGGTTGTGATTCTGGAGTAAGGTCAAGAGCTGAGCAAACTCTGAAGTAGAGAGCCCCGCATCAGTCTTGAGCAAATACTAGAACATTGTGTGGCTATGAATGTTGAAATGAAAGGTGAAGGTGGAAATGAAACACAAGGGTTAAGAGCCAGAGGACAGGAAGAAAGCTGATCTGAATTTAAATCTTTTTTTCTGGGGCTTTGTAGAACTTTACTTAGGCAACTTGTTTAACCTCTCCAAGCTGTGAGCAGAGTATTTGTGATATAGTTAGTGCACAATAAACTTTACTTACTACCACAGTGGAAGTGTTAGTATAGTTTTGTGGTTCAGAATGTGGGCTCTGGAGTCAGATGGCCTAGACCCGGTGAAAGGATAGATTTTTTTTTTTTTTTAAGAAAAAGGTAAAATCATGACTCTCAAAAATAAAACGAATGCTTGTTAAAGATTATATTTAACTCATTAATTAACACAATGCTTCAAAGGAGAATTCAAAATACTATACACCGATAGGCAGCCAGGAATGCTAATGTGAAATTATCGATAGGTGCAAAACAAGCTTTTAGCACATTAGGAAATCAATGGTCTCGTCATCTGACTGAATCCACTTGCACATCTATGGACAAGAATTATTTGCACCACTATCAGATTTTGCAATTTATAGAGTTGTAATTAGCTGAATGACAACACAATAATTCAAAGAGAACGAAAGCCTAAAACAAAGTGCTTAGAGCAGGTTAAAATAAATCTAGAAATGAGAGAAAGTGACATTGTTTGCACCCTAATGTTGTGAACCTAAATTCCCATTTGCTAAAACCTGACGGGAAATACAACCCGGAAAGTTCCTGTTTCTCTGGCAACCAGGATTGAACAGCCTCATCTATTACCTACAATTCAAATTTGCGTCTAATGAAATCTGACTCCTTTACCTGTTTTCAATAGCTTTGACACTTAAAGAATCTATGCAGGTTACTGATCCAGCTGATTCTCAGGAGTCTGAGGTCAGCAGTGGCCTTGGCTTGATTATCACTGACTTTGTCGGCAAATGTCTTAAGATACAGTTCATTTTAGCTGTCTGTTTAAAACCCTTTCTCACCCCCGAATTGTCTCTATGCTTGCTTTTAAGCCTCTTCCAACTTTTGTAAAACTGTTCTAAAATGACAAAGTTTTCTTCCATTCCATTATTCAGACTGTTCATTTCATTTGATGTATTGGATATAGTATTGGTTTAGCCTGATTTAGATGAGGTGTGATTGAGTGCTATCAAATTATAGCTGCAGAACATTCAAACTATGGGAATTTAGACAAATTACCATAACTGTCTGCACCTTGTTTATTGATGTATAAAATGGGAACCATAATATTACTGCTGATATGAGAAATACATAAAATGATGCATGTAAAACCCCAGGCAAGACTCTATCAGGCCCAAATGAAAAAAAAAACAGCTACCTTTAGCCTTTATTTATCCAGGAAGTGTGTAAGTGTCTGTGTGTGTGTGTGTTTGTGTGTGTGTGTGTGTGTGTGTGTGTGTGTCTTTGAGAGACAAAGAGAAAGAGAAAGAAGCAGAGAAACTAAGGCACTAACAATATTTCCTTTGTGTGACTGGTTCAGGGACCTCCGAGCTCTTCCTTGAATGAGATTTCTGTGCATGCCCTTTGACCTTGTAAGGATTGGGTGTGGTGTAGGAGCGGTAACAAATATGGACAAATTTACTCATATTTCCTCAAGAGAGAAAGCTACTTCATTTTTGACAGCACTGATAAAACTGAACCAGCAATTTTCAGTTTTTTATCTTTCAATATAAAAAATAGAATAATAAAATAAAATAACAAAAATAAGCTCTTTGGTGTAAGGCAATACATGATGACACTTAACTGGAACCATTGCCCCTGGACTGGTGAGCTGTCTGTCTGTGTATACTTTTTCTCTCATGGTCACACAAGCTCCCAGCTCTGACTCATTTGCTTCATTGATCTATAATTTTTCTACGGTTGGTTAAAATTTATTTTGTGGGTGCTGGGATTAAGAGAAAACAATTCTAATATCAGAAATGGTAATGTATACAAAAGTACTCAGAAGAGTATAAGTAACCCTCTTGTACCCATCACCAGCTTCAACAAATATTAACTCACGGCCAACTTTATTCCAGCTGCACCCACACCTTTGCGTCACATCCACTAGATTATTTTATGAAAAACTCAGAGATCACATCAATTTATCTATAAATATTTCAATATTTATCACTAATACATAGTGACAGTGATACTTTGAAAACCAGGTTAAAACAAAAATCTGTAAGCCCTTCACATACATGTTGACTAGGATTTGATCAGAGTTAAGAAAATTTTAAAGATTAAATTAATAAACAAGTCTTTTTTTTCTACATAATATTTTTACTATATTATATTTAGGCATAAAAATAATATATGTAACCAAATGCAAATTGTTAAGCAAGACAGTAAAATACCCATAGATGAACTTACAACCTACTTGAAGAAATAGAACAATTTTGATATCATTGCATGTGCTCTTTCTTTATTCCAATTCCTGCTTCTCCACTCTGCCCCATGGTGAACAATGTTCTGGATTTTACATTTATTTTTCTATGTTTATGGTTTTATCCCAAATGTGTGCATTCCTATATGATACATTGTTCCATTTTTGTTAATTTTCAAAGTTTATAAAAATGGTGTTGTGCCATATATAGTCTTTTGAAACTGACATTTCTTCAACATATATTATGTTTCTAAGTTTCCTCTACATTGTTGCGTTTAGCTATAGTTCATTCATTTTTACTTCTGTATAATATTCCATTGTGAAAATACACTACAGTTTGTTTACTATGTATAAAAACTACCCAATATTCTCTAGGGAAAGTTGCTAAAATACAATTGCTAAATCATAGAGTGTGTGAACAGTAAAATTTAAAATATATTGCCAAACAGTGTACCAATTTACATCACCACTAGAAGTGTGTTAGTGTTCTTGTTATATCATATTTATACCATTACTTGGTGTTTTTTGACTTTTTTCCCTCTGAAAAGTAGTGTACAAGACCATTTTGGAGAAAATTATGAAAATTTTTGTGATGATATTAATGAGGACTCAAAGTGAGAAGACAGATAGGAAGATTCAACATAATAAATATGTAATTCTCCCTGAAGCTAGCTATATATTTAATAAAATTTAAATAGAAATCTGAACATGTTCAATATGGAATTTATCAAGATTGAAAAATCTTAAATTTAAAAGAATAGTTTAAATTTATAAAAGTGCAAAGACTCAAAAATAGACAAAGCTTAAGAAGCAGAAAAGGAAGAGGGAAGAGAGGGAGAGGGAACTTGCATAGTGAGGTAGTGAGGAAAGCTCTATCCTCATCGTGTTTGTCAAAAACAATCAGCAGAAATTATTTAATATCACAGGCTGTGATACCAGGTTGGCAAACAAGAACTAGCCAAAACTTTAAAAGGAAGATCTGGAAAATGAGATATCCATGAGGGCTTTAAAAAGCTGTGACACAGAAGAATTCCTGGGAGATCCAAGATGGCAGAGTAGATAAACACTGTGTTTGCTTCCTTCTGTGAACACATTAAAATTACAACTAAATTATAGAACAGTGAACTTGGACATCGTCTGAAGTCTAGCTGAACAGAAGTTTTATAACTAAGGAAATAAAGAAAAAGCCACATGGAAATGGGAAGGATGGGGAGAGGTGTGAAACGGGTCAGCCCCAAACCTCTGTGTGGTGGTCGAGAATCAGGAGGGATATCTCAGCTGCGGAATTTTCCCCACGAAGGAGTGAGGGACCCCAGCGCCACACCAAGCTCCCCAGCCCAGAGTACAGGTGCCAGGAAGAGGAGGCCCCACAACATCCGGCTGTGTAAAACAGTAGGGATTCTGACTGATAGGATGGGATGGAAGGTGGAGGGAAACAAAGCAGTCCTCTTAAAGGGTCCATGCAGAGATTCACTTGCTCATAGGTACTCACCCTGGGCTCCGGCAAAGGGACAGTGACTCAGGGTGTGTCAGAGGTATGTGAGGGTCAGACTAAGTTGTATGGCTTCCAGATGAGGGCTGGAGAACAGTCAGTATTTTCCCTGTGAGGGGTCCTTCTTCCATACAGCTGGGAGGCAGGTGCCATCTCTCTTGTGTTGAAGCTGAATCTGATTGGCTGGTGAGCTCCACAGCTCCTCCCTGCTGATTCACTGGGACCCTGTCCTACCCAACTCCTCCAACGTCAGAGGCACTTTCTCTGTGAACAGCCAGCCCTGCCCACATTGCACTCTTTCTTGGAAAACTGTCACAGTCCATGTTCTCCAGGAGGACAGTGACTGGCCTCAGTGTGCTCTGAGGCTTTTGCTGAGTAGCTCGAGACTCAGCACTGGCACCACACCTGAATCTATATAAACCTGGTGACCACAACACTTCCCACTCTAGTGACTCTGAGACCCTGCCTCACCCACTTGTATACTACCCAAGGATTTATCAGTGGCTAAACCATAAGGTTGCTGGCAGATGGCAGCAGGCCTCGGGGTGTCCTGGCATTTTGCAGAGCTACCACAGGCGCCATACTGGTGGCAGAGGTCCTCAGTTCTCAGCGTGGCTACTCCCACATACCTCCAATGTTAGCACAGGCAGTGCACAACTGTGGAGCTCGCTGTAGCTCCTACCAGGTAGTCCCAAGCTGGTCACAAACAGTGGGTGTCCTGGTCTTGTGCTGCAGCTCCTCCTAAAAGGCCCAGAACCAACATACTTGGAGGTTGGCTTCAGACCACATTGGAGTAGCACCCAGTGAGTTCCACAAGTGGCAAATCCAAAGGGTGGTCTCAACAGGAACCAGAGCCCACTGGTCATGTGAGCAATATGGGCTATTGTCCATGTTTGCAGACCCAGGTACAAGACATATAGGTCAAAGTTCTGACCACTGGGACAATTTCCATCCTCTACTGTAAAAACAGGGCCATTTCTACTTGCAGTTGTAATGCTGAAATTTTCCATTCCCGACTCATGCTAGCATGCAGGGTAGAGCTATTTGTACTCATAAAGCAAGATCAATTTGCCAAGAGAACTTCTATAGCATATATATATATATATATATATATATATATATATATATATACACATACACACATACACACACACACATATGTATATGTATATATATGTATATACACATATGTGTGTGTGTATATATATATATATATACATATATATATATATATATATATATATATATATATATATGGTTGGTGCAAACATAATTGCAGTTTTAAAGGTTAAGATAATTGCAAAATCTGCAATTACATTTGCACCAACCATATATATATATATATATAAAAATACACACACATACTGCGGATGCCAAAAAAATGTATATACATGACTTGTGTTCATCTTTTGTTATTGGTATATATTATTACAATTTTAATGCAGTTTTTTCCTTTTTTAAAAAGTGTACACTTTTTTTTTGGTACCCTCTGTGTATAGATAGATAGATAGATATTATAAGTAATTGGGCCATGATTATGGAGGCTGAAAAATCCCACAATTTGCTGTCTGCAAACTGGAGACTCAGAAAAGCCAGTGGTACAGTTTCAGTCTGAGTGTAAAGGCCTGAGAACCAGGAGTGCTGATGGTGTAAGTCCTGGTACAAGGGCAGAGAAGAACTGATTACTGAACTCCAGCTGTCAGACAAAGAGAGAGAGAGAGAAAATTCCACCTTTTAATTCTAATCAATGGATGCATGATGCTCACCCTCATTGGAGAGGGCAACCTGCCTTACTCAGTCCACCAACTTAAGTGCTAATGTCTTCAAGAAACACCCTTATAGATACACCCAGAAATAACTACATATTGGGGCATCCTGTGGTCCAGTCAAGATGACACCTAAAATTAATCATCATTGCTTCAAACCTCAGAAACTGTGAGATAATAAATTTGTGTTGTTTGAAGCCACTATATTTGTGGTAATTTGTTACTCAGCAATTGAAACCAGTACTCTATACAAACCACTTCTATTCTTTTAAGAATCACGGAGTATCTGACAGCATAATGGTCGGGAAGAAGAGCTCCTTGTTTTACAGCCTTAATTATCTGGAGAGTCTTCTCTTTCTCTGTCCCTCACTCAATTTTGGCAGTTTTGTGAATCACCAAGTAAATATAACAGAGAAACCCTTACAAATGAGCATATATGGCACCCCACATCCAGAAAATTGTTGTGATCAAGCCCTGATTGTAATGGTTGCAGAGTTGCACCTCCTGTTAGATGCTTACCCCTACCAGGTCATTTATGCTAAGAACAAAACAGTTATAGAAACCTGAGACCTGAGATGGCAATACCTGGATAGGAAAAAAAAAAATGAGTCTGAGATATTTGGAGCTGCAAAATATCCTCTGCATCCCTGAGCAGTAGAAGGAGACCCTGTCTTCTTATTAGAAGAAACCAGCTTTCCTCTGTATAAAAATACTTAATAACTTTACCTGTGAGAGTTGCTTCTCAAGGGGATAATAATTCTCAGCCAGACCTACTTCTTCTCCCGTCAGTATTTCTAGTTTCATAATTAGAGTTAGGTACCAGTACAGCCCAAGGAGAAAAGTACAAGCCCTGGTTCAATAGAAAATAAGCGATACTGAAAGAGTGCCAGAGCTTTGCTCATCTGTTTGTCTAGCAATCTGGAGACCACGGTTAGGAGTGAATTCTAAGGGCATATTATCAAGAAGGACAGAATACAGCTAGATCTGGATAAATCATTGCTAAGAACATCTTCAGCTAAGACTGTGGGCACTGTAGAGGAGTGTCTTCAAAAGGAGATGTGGCCTTTGGTTATGTGCATTCTTTTATGCTGCCAAACCCAGCCCAGCCGCCAGGTAGCTGGGGAAATAAATACCCAAATCTCACCCTGCTCTACCTCTTGTCTACTATTAGTGTCTCCGACTGGCTGAACACAGTCAGAAACCAGAAGGCAAGGGATCCCATTGATGCAATTCATACCCATCATTTATCCAGGGCAATGAGAAAGGTAGAGAAGCGGGGGAGATAGTATATTTAGAAGTTGAAAGTAGCAGGAAAGGAAAGAGTCACCAGTCTGGTAGGGGTAACTGATTATCAAGATCCTCTAGGGCCGTTCTTACTAAATGGGGGCAGGGAAGAATATGTTAGTCCCCAGTGATCCACTGGGGCTCCTCTTGGTACTTATCTTACTAAAGTTTGTAGTAAATGGACAAATGCAGCAACTACAACCTTAGAAGAGCACAGTAAGCAACGGCTCAAAGACATCAGCCTTGGGGGTCTGAGCTATCCCCACCCCGGAAAAGCCACCTAGATAAGCAGAAGTGGTTGATGACAATGAGGGAAATGTAGACTTAACAATACAGGGACGAGATGAGGGGTATTAGTTGCAACCCCGAGACCTGATACAGGAGTGGGGGCCACAGTTTATCTCACTAACCTTCCTTTATTAAGATTTCCCCAGAATCCTGGAGTAGCTGTTCTCAGACGGAGTCACCTTATTTTACAAGGCAAGTAGCTTCAAGTGGTGCAAAGCGTGAAGTACATCAGATCCCCTAGTAAACCTCCCACATTCCCCTATAGCATACCCAGCTTTCAAGAGTGTTGCCTGTTGAAAGCTGAGTTCTTCCCTAGAAATTGCCCTCAGGTGAAGAGATCTGCCTTGCCAAGTTTTCTCCCCTTCCATGGTGGCAAACTCATCCATATGGGTCCAGTGACTCATCCATATGGAGACAAAAAGGCCCATTCCTCCTGTGTAACTCGGAACATTTCTGAATTATTCTGTTTTTGAATACCCGGTGAAACTGGCTGAGGCTTTGTTGCAACTACTTTGCAATTCAACTTCTCTCTCTGCCCCAAATTGCTTCACAAGTGTTGCTCCTGACAGTACTCTCCAATAAGTTTTCTGCACATAAGTCTCTGTCTTAGAGATTGTTTCCTGGGAACCTAACCTTAACAAAAAAAAAGAAAAGAAAAGAAAAAGAAAAAACAGATTTGGGAAAGTAAGAGTAGATTATAAGAGGCCATATCATATTGTGTGTTAAATTGCAGCTGCTGTTCCACATTTGGTAAGTTTACTGAAACAAACGGACATAGTCCCGTGTATTTCATACGCAGTTATTTAATTAGAAAATGCTTTTCTTCTCTTTCCAATAAGCAGGGAACACCAACAGCAGTTTTCTTCTACTTGGAAGGGATAGAACTATACTATCAGCATTTTGTTTTAAACTATAACAACTTGGGTTTTATTCCATAAATTAGGCCACAAAGACTTTGGATATTTTATCATCGCATGGGACACGCTGGTCCATTACACTGATGGCATGCTGATAAGACTAGATGATTCGGAAATAGCAAGGAGCATTGGTGGCTTGTTAGGACACACACGTGTAAGAGAATTCCCAAGTCAGTGAGGTTTCTAGAAGTCATTAATAGTATGAGGCAAGTTACTCTTCCTGGTATTTATTAGGGTACTGCTAAATACAGAGTCAAGAAACCATGAAACCCTTAAATATTGGTAGTGAAGGATTGTCTAATGAGGGATCTATTTAGAAAGGTGAAGACAAAGTTAGGAATATCAACAGGGGATGGTGGAATACTGCTGGGCCAGCAAATGTGGGAAGTCTTTTCCATCCCCTAGACTGAAGAAACCTAGAGGTGCAGAGTCCATGCCACCTCCTTGTGTAGTTTATTTGTCCCTTTGGCCCTGTCATGCCTGATCCCAGATACACCAGTTTGATCATTTTGATTGTTTTGGGCCCACCTAAACTTGTGGTTCAATGGGGGTCTGACAGAACTTGGCTTCCCAATACACATGTTGACAGCAGAGTCATTTGATGTCCCGTGATCAGATGCAGTGAGATCCCAGTAGCATGCCACAAGCAGCCCTGCTGACACCTCGATTTTGACTCAGTGAGACCTGTTTCAGACTTCTAGAATTATAGAAGAATAAGTCTGTATTTGTTTAATCATCTAAATTTGTGGAAATTTGTTACCACGGCAATAGGACACGAATACAGGCCGGTTCCATCAGACACCTGAATCACTCATCCTTGATATTTGATTGTAAATATTGAACAATACCTCTGTTGACTGCCCACTGATCACGCCCCAAAGCAAGATTTATCCCTTCTAAAGACCTTCTGTGTAGCTCTCTGCAGGGTCAGACCCACAGCCTGCCACCCCTATCTTTACAGTACTTTTCAGAGATGCTGGTGTTACCCTCATCATGGTGAAGAGAAGAGCTTCAGAGTTTTCTTTCAGGAATAGAGCTATGGATCGGGCAATAAATTACACAGACACATCTGCTACATTCTTTATGTCTTTGGAATTCTTCCTGTATATTACCAATGTATTCCTGGCCTTTGACCTTCATTCAGTATAGACCACCATTGAATTCAGATGTCAGTCAACAGAATGAGCAAATAGTGTTTCTAGTTACTCAAGCAAGTACATGGAATCTAGAATCTGCAGTGTCTGTATTAAAGTCATTTTGATGTAAATTTTATTTCTCTCTCCCTCGTTTGGAAGCCTATGAACTCAATTGCCATAAATATTTTCTATGTTGAATCAATAGAAACTAGAAAATACCTTGCAATTGTTTTGGAGAGTGAAACTTCTCCTAAGATTGGCCCCCTGCACCTTGCTGGGACATGACAAGGACCTGTGGTCATAGAGATAAGAACCTGTGGTAAAATAGCTGCCCCGATGAGGTCATTTTACAGTCTTCAAACAAGGCAGGACTTCATCATGCAGAATCCAAGAAATGGCTTCTGTCTAGAAAGATTCAATGGAGATTTTTAATTTGGGGCGTTTTGAATGATTCAAATATACCTTAATGTACTCACTCAAGTTTTCTGCCTCTCACTCTTTTTCAAGCAGTGCCTATTATTTCACATAAGAGAACTTGTGAGTTTAAATTCAACTCGTGCTTTTAAAAAGCAACGCATATGGTTGTTTAAACTAAAACAACAGGCCCCAAATGAAGTCCCTTATGTTAAGCCCCATGTCCGCAAACTGAGACTCAGCTTAATTACACCTTAGTTTCAACTCTCCCAGAAATGGAATTTGAAGCCGGTCAATTAGGAATCACCTGCCCAGCACTAGTTAGTTAATCTGCCTGAGGGATCTCTGCCATCCTCTAAAGGAAAGGGACCTTGCAATAACCAATCCGCTTTTTTTTTGCCTAGTCTAACTTCCTGGTTCCTGCTCCCTTCTGTCTACAAACATCATTTTGTACAGCTTGTCGGAGCTCCTTTTTATCTGTCAGACTGGATGCTGCTTGATTCATGAATCGCTGAAAGCCACTAAGACCTTTAAAATTACTGAGTCGAATTTTGTTTGCTAACATGATCAATAAGTTCATATGATTTTCACCTCGGTTAGTTCTGTAGGTCTATAGGTCCAAACCATTCTCTTAGGACAATCATAGAAACTTCTTTGCTTGTCTGACAATGCTGTATTAAGAGAATTTAAAATGTTGAACCTAACCTTGTGTTCTTTACACTCCCCAGCACAGTTAGAAGCAGCAGTACTGTCTTCTTGTCCTTCCCCACGGCCCTAATGCAGCGTCAGGCTGTCCTCCAGGCCTTGTCTGCACTGGGCATGTTATTCAAAGTGCGCACTAATGGTAAAGACATTCTTCCAGCGTTGCGTGAAATAGACTGCTGGATCCCATCTTCTATTTCTGTTTCTAAAGCAGTTTTTTTCTGGTTCTGATGTAGGATCTGCTAGCTGTTTATGGGTGTGGGCCAGGATCGTACCTCGTGAAGCCGAAGAATGGAAACACGGACCAGGAGAGGCAAAGAGTTTTAAAAAGAGGATGGTTTATTAGAGGCAGCAGAAGAGGTTGCAGCTCCCGAGCAGGAGGGGTTCCCGAATGGGGGGTGCCCCATGACTGAGGCAAAAGCTCTTACTTTTATACCTTCCCTTGCCTGCTTGGGGAAGGGGAGCTTTTTGAAGAAGGGAACTTGTTTGAAGAAGGGAACTGGCTCCTTCTAATGAAATTCGTCTACCAGGTTTGTTCTGCTTGCCCATCCTGAAGGAATTAGCAAAGTAACCCACTCTTATCTATCAGATCTCCTCCATTTTGTCAGGCCAAAAGGAATTTTGTGATTAACCTCAAGGCCTTGTTACATTATGTCCTGGAGCGAAAGAGTGATTTCAAAACATGAAGTTTTAGGATATGGCTGTCTTTTCTTTATTTTACCAGGGACCTACCTATCTACCTAGCAATCATGCTAACTAACCTGTCTAAGTTCAACCAGGCCAGAGAAGCAATATCAGCTTCTCACATCAGTAAAGGCCTGTTCCCTGCAGCCACTCCTGGGAATTACAGGCTAACGACTTCATCTGCAAGCAACACAATCTACTATTAGTTTACAGGGGATATATTAATTAATGTGCAATAGCTCATTTGGGAGAGAAGGAGAAATGGGCTTGGGGTTAAATGTCCACATAGAATGCCTAAAGTCCCCACAGAGGGTGCCTGCTGAAAAATTTCTGCTTCTGCCTCTCCTGCTGCTGGTGCCGCCATCACAGATGACAGGCCCTGAATGCCAGGAGCTCAACTGTCCTGATGCCATTTTTGTATCATGGATTGGACTTCACGATCCCTAAAAAACAGGCCTACCACCATCCTTATCAGCAAATAGGCGTGTCTGCAGAACCAGCTTCCTCCCTCTGCTCCCTTCCAACTCAAACCCCACACTAGTACACCTGACCACAGGAGCTCAAGTCCACCTGTGTTACAGCTACAAGGCGTACAGATTGAATTATGTTCATGGCATGGAATGTTGACATCATAACATGGGAATATACTCCAACATAGAAGGGCTTTCCAAAAGATGATATAAGTCTTCAAATATTAAACCATAAAATAAAAACTCCACTACATCTTACAACATGAAAAACATTTATAATACGGTGGTAGTTCTAAAAAATCAGAGTATACCACAATGCACAGGCTTAACTTATTTGCTTCTTTGTGTGCTTATTGTTTGTTTCTTCCATCTATAGTGTAAGCTTCAGGTCCAGCTAGGAAAGAATCTAAACCATAATAAATATTCAGAAAATATTGAATGGATTAAAAAATAATAAATACATACCATCTAGCTAGGCTTCTTGGTATATGGCCTGCCATATTACACACCAATGAGTGCAAGGTTTATTATTTCTTTTTTTTTAATTTTAATACAGTTCCTGAAATATAGTAGCTACTCAATTAATTGTAATTATTACTCTGAAGTAGAACAAATACCATTGTTTTTCCGTTGTCAATGGAGACACGTGGTTTTGGTGTTAAAAATGCAAATTCTGCAGTCAGTGTTTTTGTATTGCCAGTATGGTTTCATCTCCTACAAGCTGGGTGGCCCTGAACAAGTTACTCCACTTCTCGGTGCCTCAGTTTCTTTATCTATGAAATGGGAGGTAATAGTAATAATAATAACATCTACTTCATAAAATTGTGGTGATTTTTAAAAATTAAACGTAAAGACCCTAAAACCATGTCTGTCATGTGGTAGGCATTCAACTGCTATTTATTATTTTTACAAATGGCCAATTCATTTAAACATCATATATGGGGATGTGGTTCCTGAAGTTGTAGGATCCTTGCTTCTCCTGCTTAGTTTTCTTCTCTGGTGTTTCTCTAAATGTACAGAATACACAAAGGTCCATTAACGAGTCTGCCCCTGAATCATTAGCTGCTAGAGGGCAATTATTAAGTCTTATTCATCTTTGTTCCTCCAAAGCCTGTGTTAGATACAGTACCTAACACCAAGCCTAGTACAGTACCCAATACCAAGTACCTAACACATTCAGCAAAATGATTTGCAGCTTTACCTGAGTCATGCTCGGATAAAGGAGTCATACATATCGTTCCTACCCCATCTATGTTGGTTAAATATAAGAATTTTGTGGGTTTTCTGAGAGAGTGTTTGGTTTGGTATAAGATAAGGAAATGAGCATGAGTTTCTCTGAAACTTAGATATCTCATACAAAGGAGAATAAAGAAACCAAGAAACAATAATGATAAATATGACTCAGAAAGAGTGGTAAAGAAACATAGTCAGAAAATGTAGCCGCCCATCCGTGCACAGACTGGTAACAAAGAAAGCACATAGATTGACTACAGGGTGGAGAAGTGTTTGTTAAAGGAGAATGGAAAAAAAAAGAAAAACGAAAAGGGTATTTTTGCTGTTAATGAGATGTTTACAGAACTTGTGCCTCAGAGTTTTGCAAACAATACGATTACACACACCCTTTGTAATGTATAAATGAACAGTAGATTTGGACAGAATTTTATGAAAATTCCTCTGATACATATACCTTCTGGCTGCTGGGGCTTATTTTAAAGTGGCGTGCCAAGTAGAAAATGTAACAAGAATTGCTAAGATCAAACATGGGGGGAAAAATACTAAGAAAGGAGGTGTCAAAGTGTGTGTTCTGGGGGAGGCAGATATAGATCAGGAGTTAAGAATGTGGGCTCTGGAGCCTGACTACCTGGGTTTTTTTTATATCAGCTTTTACATTTATGATGTCGGGCAAGCGATCTTTATTTTTCATGTCAAAGATGACGATAATGGGCCTGTGAGTTGTTGGGGAAATAAGAGATCTAGTTCTTGGAAAGCGTTTACGATATTGCTTGGCAATAGTCACTGCTCAACACATGGTAAATGCTGTGATTATTTCCGAACAAAATAGGAACCTCTTTCAAACTTTGGAATTTCAGTAATACTAGTAACTAATATACTGTCATTTTAAGATGTACTCTCCAATCTAAACTGGAATGCAATTGTCTCCTTTGTCCAGGAGAATTATACAGCCACTTTCATGGAAAGACGTGGTACATTTAGGTAGGGAAGGAGTCTTCTGTTGAGCAAACTGAAAACCTAGGTTTTTCTTAGCTCCTTACCGTCCATCCATCCCATGGAAAGACATTGTTTCTTGTCACTAAAACTTATTTTCACACCTCCAAGTGTCCAGTGTTCCAGTTTGGGTGAGGCTTCCATGACTCTATCGCTTTGAATTTGTAAGTCCAGCCTTGCAGATTTCGCATTAACCCACTTGATCTTGAATAGGCAAATCAAAAATCACTAACTATACGTGTGTCAGTCTACATACCTGGACCCTCTTTTCTGCTGCCCTGAATTATCGTCCATCTCTATTGCCAATATCACTGTCTTGATTTCTGTATGGTAAATCTTTATAGTAAATCTTGAAATCTGAAAATGTAATTCCTCAAAAAGTTTTTTCACGATAGTTATGAAAAGGGAATCAAATATATGGTGATGGAAGGAGAACTGACTCTGGGTTGTGAACACACTATGTGATTTATAGATGATGTAATACAGAATTGTACACCAGAAATCTATGTAACTTGACTAACAATTGTCACCCCAATAAACTTTAATTAAAAAAATAAAAAATAATAATAAAAAAAGATAGTTATGACTGTCCTTGGCCTTTAGCATCTCCATATAACTTTTAGGATAAGGCTGTAATTTCCATTAAAAAAATTCTCATTGGAATCTTGATTAGTACTGTGGTAAATCAATAACTCATTTTGATGAGACATTTCATCTGAAAAATAATGAGTCTTCCAGTTAATGAATACAGCATAATTTCTTTATTATTTAAGTCTTCTTTAATTTAATTAGTAATATTTCATATCCTTTAATGTAGATGTTCGCACATCTTTCATTAACTTTATTACTCAGTATTATGAGATGCCACATACTTTTAAATTATTATATTTTAATTTTATTTTCCAATTATTTGTTGCTAGCATATACAAATGCAGAGGGTATCAAAAAAGTATACATATTTTAAGAAAGGAAAACTGTATTAAAATTGTAATACTCAATATATACCGATAACAAAAGATGACTACAGATCACAATTGACTTCTGCAATTACAAGAGGTGCTCAAAGTGGTTACCATCAGCGTCCAGACACTTCTGATTACGGCGAACTACTGCTTGAGCAACGTTGACCAAAGTGTCCACTTGCATACATTTTTTTGACAACCCTGGTGTAATTGAATTCAAAATTGACCTTGTATTCTATGGCCTTGCTAAATTGACAAGTTAATTTTAGGATTTTGTTATTGTTGTGTGTTTGTGTATGTGTTAAGATTTTCTACATATATAATCACATTATCTTCAAATAAAGATAAGTTTGCTTCTTTCCAATATTTATAGTTTTTATTATTTTTTTCTTGCCATGTGGCACTGGCTAGCATCTATAGGACAGTATTGAAAATATGTGGAGAGAGGGGAAATTGGTCATTAATTAACCATTAAGTATGAAGTTGTATGCAGGTTTTCTTCATGGGCTTCTGTGGTCAAGTTCTATTTCCAGTTTAATAATTTTTATCATGCGTGGATGTTGAATTATGTCAAATTTGTCATTGACATCTAATAAAATAGTCATTATTTTGTTAATTTGATAAACTGTATTGATTAATTTTAAAATATTGAACCATACGTGCATTCCTGGAAAAATCCAACTTGTTCACATTGTATCTTTTAAAAATATTGCTGGATCCTACTTGCAAATATATTTTTGAACATTGATGCATGAATATATATATATATATATATATATATATATATATTCATGATTATATTTGTCTATCATTTTCTTTTCCTATAATGACCTTAACAGGTCATTAGTATTAGTATTAACATTTTACTGGCTTCATAAAATGAGGTAAGATATTTTTACTATTCTATATTCCAAAAGTGTCTGTGTAGGTTTGGTGTTTTTCTTCCTGGAATTTTTGATAGAATTCATCTGTAAAATCATGTGAACCTATAATTTATTTAAGGTAAAAAAAATTTAAATAAATTCAATTTCTTTAACAGACATAGGGACATTTAAATATTCTATTTCTTCTTAAATCACTTTTAATAATTTGTGTTTTCAATAATTTTTTCAATTTCATCTAAGTTGTCAAATTTATGAGCATGAGGTTATATATATTAGCCCCTATTGTACTTTTATAGATTTTAGAATCTCTAGCCTCTAGTAATTTTTATTTTTCTTCTTTTGGGGCAATCAATCAAAAATATTTTTCAGTTTTTTTTTTTTTTTTCCTTAACCTTTTCAAAGAACCAACTTTTGGCTTTGTTGATTTGCTTTGCCATGGGACTGTTTTCTATTTCATATCATTTCTTCTCTTATTGCCATTATTTCCTTTTTTCTACTTACTTTAGGTTTAGTTTGCTTTTTTGAATGTCTTGAGATGGAAGCTCAGAACATTTAGTCTTTTAATACATCATTTAATGTTATACTTTTTTCTCTAAGCACTATTTTAGCTGAATCTCACAAAATTTCCAGTATCATTCAGATTAAAATATTGTTTGATTTCCTTTGTTAATCTCCTTTGAACCACATGTGATTTAGGAATGCATTGCTTAATTTTCAAATATTTGGGAGTTTTCTAGATAGTTGGTTATTACTGATTTCACCAGAATTTCATTGAGGTCATAGAACATACTGTAAGTTATTTCAATATTTTGAAACATATTAAGGCTCTTTTTATGGTACAGCATATTATCAGTCTCAGCGAAATGTCCACATTCACTTGAAAATAATATTACTATATATCCTGTGTTTGTTAGCTATCTAGCTTTATAAATGTCAATTAGATCAAGTTTGATAGTGTTCAAATTTTTCATATTATTATATTTATAATGTTTTTGTCTTCATGTTCTATCAATTACTGAAGCAGAGATGTTAAAATCTTGAATTATGAGTATATCTTTTACTTACCCTTATATCTTAAACTGTCTGTGTCCTTATTTTTTAATTTCTTCTGAATAGCGTACAGTTGGTACTTTCCTTTTTGTCTTGTGTTTATCTTTGACATTTTATTGGAGTGTTTAGTCAATGTATTGGTAATAGAATTATTGATGAGTTTAAGGGGTTTTTTTCCTATTGGTCCCATGTATTTTTTCTTTATTCCTCCTGTTCTGCATTCTTTTGGATTCATTGTAATTTTTTTCTTTAGTATTGTATATTATCTCCTATATTATCTGCATACTGTGCTCCAGGAAACAATTAGGTAAGACTGGTATAGTTAAGGGAGGCCTGAATGCCATTAGTTAAAGACAAAATTTTCCCCAGCAGGTAGGTTTGAACACAGAAACTATGAAACTCTTGTTTAATTTTAACTTTTTGTCCACCTTACACTAAAAATTATCAGCCACCTATTATATTTACTGAGCTTTACATTTTCATACATACATAATTCACATAGTAACCCTGGGAAATGAGCCAGATAATGGTCTCTGGTAGCCTTATGGACTAAAGAAAAATATGGTGAGCACAAGATTAAAATTAAAATAATACTAATCACAAAATATGTGTAAGTATATATAGCAGAATTTTCACTGCTTTCCTTAATACAACTGTGATCATTTTTTTTTTTGAAGTATCAAATGTCATATTAACAAAACAAGACTTTATTTTGAAACTCTTCTTTTCCTGGTGCCCTCCATATTGTGACATGTGACAAACCTCTGTATTGGCTATACATCTCTGTCTGGGGGTTGGTTTTATTTCCATTTACCAAATAAATAAAGATCTGAGCAATTATCACCTGCCCAAGATCACCCAGTTAGTAAGTGGCAGAGCAAGGATTGAAACCTAAGTAATTCAGTCATTTGAGATTAAATTCACTGGTGTTTTACTTTATTTTTTAGTTTTTGCTACAAATTTGCTTGGGTGGTTAGTTGGTTGGTTGATTTGTTCCCATCATTTTACACTGCAAGTACCTGGAACTCATCTCATCGTTGAGTTCTGCCCTATCTTTGGACATCTCCCAAACTCTACTTTTCTGATTATATGAGCAGTACATTTTTGGCCCCAGTGGACACCTCCCATTAACTCCTTGGATTTTCAGAATTTAGCAGATCCTTCCTGTGAAACCAAACAATGAGCTCTTCTGGATTTTTTAACTTCATTTTAATATGGTTCTTTATATTCATTTCTGGCAATAGCAAAGATTATGAGGAGACAAATGAGGGCTGAAATGAGTAATTAAAGTAGCATGAAAAACTGGTTCAGCTCTTACAAAAAAGGAGCTTTCTAGTTTCTTGTCTACTTGTGTTCTAAGGAATCAGACTCAAATAGCTCTCCAGGTAGCCTCTCAACACTGTTTTCAACTTGATCTCAATGTTAGCAAATTGACTGTGAAAATTGTGATCAAGTACTCCAAGTCTTGAGGTCAATATTCAAACGGTATCATTTAATATCAGTAAGAGAGAGGAAGGGAGGATTCCATCAGGTCTAAAGGTCTTCAGAGTTAAATAAATAAATGTTATATATCTTAAGAGCCAAAGAAACACACAATCTGACTAACCCTCTGAATTATGGTACAACTTCTGGAGCGGGAAGGGGTCTTTCTCAAATAATTAGTCCCTGTATAATTAACTCTATCTTGGGGACTACCTGTTTACCTCCTTTGAGTAATGGAATTATTAATGCAGCCACTACAAATAGGGTCAGTTATAACCCAGTAGGGTCAGAGAAAAGGAGCAGTCATATCTTGCCTGAAATCTCTGAACATTAAAAAACTCTCCAAGTTGGGAAGGCACCCCCTAAAATTATATAGAAAAGTAATTCCCAAATTGTGTGGAATGCTATAACTCTTCCTTAGTGGATACATATCTTTCGATAGTGGGAAGACTTAAAAGTAAACATAGAATATATTTGTGAGATCTAATCTGTGGTATTAATATGGGAGAGCTCCCTCTCTACAAAAGATTTAAGTCTCCCTCACTATAGAAATTTTAAGTCTCCTTTTCCTTAGTTTCTTAGCTCCTTAGCACCTGACTTTGATTATTCTTCTAATCAGTTTCTGAGTCCTAGATTAAAGATTGCTCCTGGCCTGATTCACAGAAACTCCCTCAGATAACTACTTAAAAGCCTGTGACTTCACAACAGCCCCCAAGCCATCCCAGACCTCCCAGGCCAGGGTACTTGTTGCTTGTAATCATTGAAGCCTAATGTTCTTTCCACCACATTCTGGGCCCAGCTCCGGGACAATTGAGGCCACATAAATGACTGGTTGCATGGCCATAGGCTCTATAGAGCTAATGGATTTATGAATTAAAATCTATTTTTCCTCATTTAAGGGCCTTGGGGATACAGAGGATACCCCAGCAAGACTGCCAGTCGCAACCAAAGAAGCCAACGTGGTCTTCCTGGCGGATCTCAAGACCCCTTCCTCTCGTCTGAGATCAGCTAGGGTGAGAGTTTTGTGAATCCCCAAATAGGTAGGGACAGCTCTATGTCCCCACCCAGCAGGAAACATATACAGAATATCAGACCTTCTGTTCCTCAACTTCCCATAGATATTTTATGGGGATCACGTCTCTAAAGGGGAAAAGAAGGCAGGCAACTAGAGATTGGCATCGGGTCTCTGCATTCCTGCATAACCTGTAGTATTCAACTGCCTAAAAGATCTCTCCTCTCCGCCCAAAACTTCCCCTTTTCATTGTAATTATCTACCCCTATGAGGAGCAAATGGGTACAAAATGCCCAACTAGATTAAACCAGCCACTCACACCTGCACAGTAAAGGCCACAACGACCTTCATTTCACCTGGGCCTCATTATACCATCATTATAATATCACACATATGCCTGGAAGTTCATTATAACAGACTGAATTCTGGGAAAGAACATGCACTATCTCTTCTAATAAACTACTCTTTCACCACTTTGTTTCTGTGTCTCGTCCAATTCTTTGCTCGAGATGCCAAGAACATGGACATCACACCGAGAAGGACTCACTCTCCGGTAACAGTATTAATGTTTTTGAATTAAGGAATCTGTGCGTAATTGGTACTTTACATATCTGTATTATTTGAGATTTTAAAACGATAGAAACAACAGATTAGCTTTATAATTCCGACACAAAATGAATATCTAAGCAATTGAAATAGTCTCATGGTTTTTAAGTAGACATCTTAGTAAGATTACAAATAGCAATGGAGAATTTAAGAGACTTTAAGCTTCTCTGTAATTACAAGTTCGATTCATCGAATGTGGACTGACCTTAAAAGTTTAGAGAAATAACTGAGCACTTGAATTTGAAGTCTGTAACTTTAATAAATTTATTATTAACTTTTCGAAACCAAAGTAAACCTCTGAATAGCTTTTCCATGTACAATACTGCCCTTCAGGACACAAAAACACACATATTTAATGTGAACTAATCTCTTGCTAAGTTTTCTGCCTGTTTGACTTTCCATTTGGCTCTTCTTCAAATCCCCCTAGAAAATGCCTTCAGGCTTGGGGATGGCAGTGTGGGAGTTGAGGACAGAATTATTAGGTGACACCTGAAGACCAAGAAGAGTTACCAGGTGGGTATATACTGTCAGGCTGTAAGCTAGGAGAGAACCAGAGGACACTTTGGGAATCTTGAGACCTTTAACTACAATTTAGAGATTACCAAATTTTAACCCCAGTTCATGCTGTACCCTTCTGCCATGGGGAACCAGTTCCCAGTGTTTCCTCATGTTATCTTCAGTGATAAGAAATTAAGACCTAGAGTGTTTCACTCCAGAGAGCCAGTGTGACGACATGCTTCTGAGATTATTTTTTGTTAGCCTTTGCTGGTTGGGGTTTTGTCTTTCCCTAAGGGTGAATTCCCTAGCACAATGGCTCCCTCCTTTCTCGATGCGGATGCTTTAGCTGGCAAAAGAACTGAGGGTGAAATTTGAGATTGGCTTTATGGGTGAGGTTCCTGTTTGTTCAAAGCCACCTCCTATCTTTCCCCTCGGAAGCCACCAAAGAAAACTCTGAAAATCCTGAAGTGACCCTTAATTAAGGCAGCTCAGGGAGGAGTTACAGAGTCGCTAAAATAGAACGCCTTTCTTTTTCTGTATGGCAAATATAGTGCGGTTGAGAGGCTTTCATAAACTAATCAGTTCTCCCTGGTTTGATCTATTATCTGGGTAAAGTGAAACAATCTTTCCTCTGTTCTTTTTAGACAAGGAGCCAGATTTTGAGCCAGTGGTTCTATTAGCTCCACTAGCTACACTTCTGGTAACACCTGCAATTATCTTCAAACGGTTATTCCTTTCCCTGTGGGGAAAGACATGGTAAAACGGCATGACTGGTTCCTGGGAAGTAATGAAGAGTCAAGGTCTTCTGAAGTGATCCAGCCATTTGGTGCTATACATGCCCCTCCCCTCTTCCAGGCCTTGTCCTGCTCCCCTCCCCCTGACTTTATCAAAATACATTCGTAGGAAAGTTCAGAATAAGCATCTTCAACTTTGGTGTGTTAGATCTCTCATAGCCTTAGCATTTGAGACTCATTTGAGAAAAATAAATGTTAGGCATCAAAGTAGTTGAAAAGGGTTTTTGAGGAAAAGAGGGACTTCCCTCCCAACCTAAGGACAGCCTTCTAAAAAGAAATGTGGCATGCTCAGATCTGTGTACAAATCCAAACCCAAACAAAAACTGGTCTGAACCAGTGTTTTAGCTGAACTTGAAGCAATCATTTTAAGTCCAATCTATTGAAATAAAAACTAGAAAGCATTTATGAGAGTATTTTTAAGCTTCGTTGAAAAGGATGTAAGAATGTGCCATCTTGTTTTGCCACACAATTTTAAATTGCTTTTTTTTTTTTTGAGGTCTTACATTAGAGGCAATTGGACAAGTAGAAAGGTTTAAAAGGCTATTTTTCTGGACATTTGGATACTAAATGTTTTCTTAAGAGCAAGGGTGATCACTTATAAAATAACACTTGTTAACCAACATTTTAATTGAATGAGTCTCAAACTTTCCTGTGCTTAAGAATCACCTGGGGAATTTTTCAAGGCACAGATTTCTGCACACTCTCCTCCCCTTCTCCACCCAAAAGATCCAATAGGTCTGCCCTGGGGCCCAACAATCTGCATTTTGAGACATATACACAGAATCTGATCTTAGTAAACCACAGGGTTTCATTGAACCTGCAGGACTAGTTAACTAATTCTGACTTGAACGCTTACCCTCTTTCTTGGCCTTGCCTGTACTCACCTCCTCTAGTTCTTGCTCCTTTTGCCTGCTCTGCCATCTTCCCCTCGGGAGCTAAGCTCTGCTGCTCCACACATCGAATCCATGGTTGTGACTTAGGTCCTCTGGGTGAGTGTGGGTGACACGGGAAGCAAATTCTCACTTGCTGCAGCTTCATTTCTCCCAAGATAAGCTTTGTATCTTTGAGAAAATGACCCACCTAGAAGTATGTCATGTGGAAATTGTTACCACACTTTAAGAAAAACATAATAGATCTGGAAAAGAAACTATAAGATTCAAATGGTACAGAAGGTTTCATAAGAGGCAGAATAAATAGATTAGAGTCTAAAATTCCCCGTAAGACCATCTTCCCCAGTAAGACCATATTCTCAGAAGAGTAGAACCGTTTGATACCATGCGGATTATGGAATGCTAGCCTCTCACTTCAGAGTCACTGTAAAACATGTAAATAAGAACAAAACAAACTGGCCTTGTCCCCTAAAGATAAACACCTATCACAGCTTGGAGGAGACAGGTTTGGAAGATAAAAAAAATATATATTTTACCCACAAATTTTGGATTACATGTAGACAACTTATTATTAGCAAATAAATCATGTAAAAGATTTTAAGAACATTCGTGAGACGTTTATGTGCGTTGGATATATGAAGAAATAACTAAGGAAAATTAAATATGTTCCAACTAATCTCTAACATTTGAAAGAAACCAGCATCATTTCTCCCACAGGGATTTCTTCTTTCTGTACTTTTTCTTAATCACTGGTTTTCTAAAACTGGACATTTCTCCTTCAATCAACAGGTAAAATGAAGCCTCAGGACACCTGTAAAGTAACATGCATGATATAAAAAGAAGCACGGCGTGCAGCTCTCTGGAATGTGTAGTGTAGTTGGGAGATAAAGCATATCCATGAACAGAAAATAACCCAACATAGCACAGCCAGTAGAATTCCCTGTAGTTGAGGAGAGGAGCCCAACACTATGAGAAGTAGAATCGTCTAATTAGTCCAAAGTGATGAAAATCAGGATTTAGAGCCATAGTTTTGAATGGCTTCATTGCTCAGTTTCTTTCTCATATAATGTAGAGATGATGATACCTACTTTATAAGGTTATGTTAAGATCTGATTAATGCATGTAAAATGTATGACATCCAGTATAAAAGCGTAATAAATAATAAGGCCTTTGTTATCACTGTACCTTTCCTATTGAATGTTTTCCATCATTCCACACTTTCTTTGAACCTGGCTCTTACTCATCCCTTAAAACCCTGCTCAAATCACACCTCCCGCAGGAAGTTGGCCCTGATTTCCTGATTTGGTTTTGGAGTACATTACTCTCAGCATTGATCAATCAGTCTTTGGTCTCTTCCACTAGTCTCCATGCTTTCTGAGGACAGAGAGCAGGAATTATTTGACTGTGTCCCCAGGGCCAAACAGCATGCTCAACACATAGCAGATATCATGCACATATTTCTTTATTAAATGAAATGGCATTTCTTAAGTAGGGAAGGTGGTATTTTATACTAAATAACAAAGTCCAGGTAGAATTCTAAAGGACAGAAATGGGGGGGGGAGGGAAACAAAGTCTAATAAATGAAAAACTATTGGTTTATATGCATCTTCAAAGAAATTATAATCCCCTTGTCCTGCTTGTCCTTATTCTTCTGTTGGAAATTTACTCACAGGAGTACAATATTAGTTTGGGTGTTGATGTCTAGATTGTTGCTCTTTCAGCAACTAATTTAAAGGGGCCTGACACGGAATTTCCACTTCACATGGTTATTATTATCGTTAAATCTAATAAGAAATATTTGGAAGCATAGCCACCCAATATTGTTGCACCCAATCTGAGTGCACCAATATAAGTGAATAGCACTTATATCAATCTAACACTTCTTTTCTGTCTTATGTTTGGAATATGAGCCCCATGAATGCAGGGACTGTCTTTTTCACCACGATAGCGTACACCTGGAAGTGTCTGGTCAAATTACTGCTCAACGGATATTGGCTGATTGAATGAATGAATAAATGAATGGGTAAAAGGGTATGAATATTTTTTCTCAACAAAATGATTTATTTTCACGTCCCCAACATGCCTTCTGCATACATGTATTTCTCTCTTGGATTGGTCTGCATTCTATAGCTACATAAATTTCTGCCTGCTGATATTGTCCTCTAAATTTCATTTAGGAGGCTTTCTCCTTCATCCTAAACCCTTACTAAATCCCTCAACATGAATTATTGTCTCTCCATCTTAAGTCCCATAACAACGATTACTTCTATATAGCAAAGATCGCATGCTGTTTGACTGTCATTCATCCTTAACCAGATCTTAAGTAACTCACCTTTGTACCTGGAGCTTTGAGTTGACTCATTCTTGGTTAAATGTATGGCATGAGCTTTCCCATGTTACTTCAGAGATAATTTTTAAATTATAAAACTAATGGTTTTAAAGTATTCAAGATATCTTAATAATGCCTTATATATAGATGTAATTGCTGACACAATGTATTATTAGACATTTAGATTCAATTATTTACCAAATATTTTTATTTGTGGATGTTTAAATAAATGGATACCCTTGCTCTATTTTCTAATTTTAATTTTAAGAGAATATATTACTTTTTGTGGATTTCCTCTGTATTTACAAATTGTTCTATAATTTTAATATTTTTTATTTCGTAGTGTTTAACCAGAATGTTACAAAAAGATTATATTATTGTATTATAGTCATTATATTAATATTACCTGGTTGCTATTACTTAGAGTATGAATTTTATAAAGCTCTTATAAGTATTGTCAAATTAGTTTTCCAACATTTTCTGCCACTTTATGTGGTCTCCAGCCATGGACAGATATACCAATTCCATTTATATCTTCACCAGTACTATGCATTATAATTTAAAAAAATAACTTAATAGAGAAAATGCACTTCATTATTGCTCTCATTTGAGATCTTTCATTACAAATTTGAGCAATTTTCAATTTACTTACATATTTTTATTTACTTTTCACATACTTTGTCCATCATGTAGTAGAAACATTTTAGCAACTTTTATGCATTAAAAACATTTTTCAATAAACTACATGTCTAAAACAATCTTTTTAATCATACTGACATACAGTTAGTGTTCACATAGCCTAAAGCTCACTGCAATGAAAAAGGAGTCATCTCACTTATGAAGCAAGCATAAAAATCAAGCCATGTATCTATTCTCATTGTAGTGAAAGCCCACTGATATGCGGGCCATTAAGGGCTCTCTAACCATCAGCTCCTGTTATCAATTACAAATCAGGGGTGGGTGGTGGGAGAGGCAGTTTCTGTTCTAGACCAAATGAAGAGAAAGGAAGGCCACTTATCTGGGGAACACATAGCTAATCAAACTCTCTCCTTTCCATATTCCACCTTTGTTTGCTCATTTAACCAGGCAAAAGTACTTAACCACACAATAAAAAACAGCTTCTACAGTATTGACAGAAAACTCATTTCTGGTGACCCACAGATAATTGCTGGCAACCCTCAAAAGGCAATTAGCTCACAAAGCCACCATTTCCTCAAAACCAACTGCAGCAGCAGCAGCACTGTCTGCAATTTCTCTTAAGACCCAAATGAGACTCCATTTGTCAAGCAGTTTCCATGAAAATAAACTTAAAAAAAAAAATCAGTTTTAGTGTTCGGCAAGAACCCAATTTGATGACCACCACTTAAGACGTCCTAGGGCAGTAGGTCTCAATCTTGGCAGCACATTGGACTCTCCTGGGAGTTTTAAAAGATATTAATGGCTGCCTCCCACCCCCAGGCCCCAATCCCCAAGGTTCTGATGCTTGGTGTAGGGAACTTCCATTCTTAAAAGATGGGTAATAACACCTGTTAGTTTATTTCTCAAAGGAAGAGATTCATGAGTATTTTCTGTTTGCTTATTTGAAAAAATGCCCATGAGTATTCTGAAACATAGAAATGATTAAAATGATGCAAGTTAACCCAATCTTTTTAAAAAGTAGTTCTTCATGCTTGAGACTTCGCATAAATGCTGTCAAACACAATGCTTACCAAATGTGAATAGAACATTGATGGGTTTTGCCAGTGATCTATCCCATATTCATTGTTTTAGTACGTTTAACTGTATTCTCTTTTTCTACTTCTCCAATTTTCAGTGCTATTGAGACCACTGCCTTCATACACCTCTTTATCCCTAGTGTTTGATACCATCCCATACATGGTTGTTGAATGACTGACTGACTGCATTTTTCTATTGTTTTGCTGGCTGGATAGAATGTCAATGTAGCAGCACCACAGTGACCTCTCTTGATGAAACCAGAAAGTGCAATGACAGAAACCCCAGGAAGTAATTCTTGTAATGACAGTCAAGTTGAGGTTGAAATGTGAGCTATTCCCAGTCTCTGCTAGAACAGAAGAGGAAATGGCTGGCCATCAAAGGCCACTGAGTTTATGGAAGAAGGACCATGTTGTGGGTCTGTCTCTATAAGCAGCCCAGCCCAGCCTTTTTCTTAGAACTTTGTCTGATTCTCGCTCTCTCTGGTCACCTATCAGAGGCGCAAGCTTAAAAATCACTCTTTTAAAGGATTTTACTCGTATTTCTTCATTCAAAGAATTACGTATTTCATACTGTGCATTGATTTTTCATGAGGAGCCACCCAGGCATCCTAATTAAGGCAGTTAAAAAATTCCGCACCACATTTTAGAAGAAAAAGTCACAGGACTTTAGAGGAGTTTTTCACAACTGTTCTTACTGTGAATTGGATCTGCTCTTGTTTGCATGTCAATGCATGGAGTCCTTGTTCTCCATCTCCTTAGGCCCACAGATCCTACTGCCTGGTGTAAAACTTAGAGGAAGGAGGAAATGGAAGACACTGCCTTTGATGACATGGTCAAGATGACAACTATTTAAGAAATTGAACGTGAGAAAATTTAATGCTATGAAAGAAGTAAAACTGGGAATACTATCAACAAATCATAAATACACTACCGGGGACCAGCCAGCTAAGGGTTAACTTGGAGAGTCTAGTTCTGAACTAAGTGTTCCAGTTTCAACCTTTGCACCAACTGAATCAGTTAACTTTCTGCCTAATTAACTCGACTTTCAGATGGGACTACACGTAAAGCATCCCATATGGACAGTGGTCCTATTTCCCCCATCTAACAAGGCGGTATAAAATTGATTATCTACATAGTGATAAACTTAAAGGTTAAAGAAAAAAAAATCAGGAGACAGGTTGTATACTTGAATAGAAACGCTAAATGAGCACAAATGTTATTTGAACAAAATGATTTTAGAGGTGGTGACAAAGGAAAGAGTATTCAAAAAGCCAGGCGAAGATTCAAATATCATATTCCCTGAATGAAGTATGAAAATTGACTCATCCTCACTCTGTTGCTGTGTTTGGGGCTGCAGCCCTGGGGCCACCTTCAAAGTGGGCCTGTGCTTGCAGACCTCCTAATAGCAATAAATAAGCCTTTAGCTGCACATCCATTTTAGATGGAACTCAAAACAAAGAGTTCCCTATCAAGTTATCACACTATTTTTGTAATACTGCAGGTTTAGTTTATTTATTGTTCTTTACACACCCTGTGCCCAAAACTTTTGAAGAGTGCTGAAAGATACAAAACCTGAGGAGATAATAATAAAGCAGAAGCAACAGAAGAAAGGAAACTAAAGATGGGGCTAGAAAATGGAACCAGAAAAGAGGCTAAAAATATGCATCAGCTCAACACCTATGTGCTCTCTTACACGTGTGTGAGCCACAAACGTGGCTCTGAGCCGTCTAGCAGCCAAGGTGAAAAGACTAGCTTGGCTAAGTCCTCCTGTACAGATTCTCCAACATAGAAACAAATGCGTTTCCACAGAAGACAACCACCTCTTCCTGGTATTGAGACCAGGAAAAAAACAAACAAATAAAAACGTATGTTTCATCTCTGTGATAAAGAAACTACGTAATATAATAAACAATGTCTTCGACAATATCTTAATACAATGTTTCATACGACTTTTCCTTAAATCACTCCTCTGGATGGGGTGCCCAGTTTAATTTGAATTTCAGAGGAACATAGGAGATATACCCCCAATAAACAATTATTCATTGTTTATTTGTGATTCAAATTTAAGTGGGCACCCTGCAAAATCTGGCAACCTGGGTGAGGGCCTCATATAGAAATGCAAAGCCCTACATCTGTGCATGTTTATAATACCGATCAAAATATATGACAGCAGGCAGGTAACAGCTATTGGCAAATCAGTACTCTAGTTCAGTGATCTTGAGTATCGAGGGGGAAAATATTCACCCAAACTCAAAAATTAAAACATTTGATGGGAACACCCTTCTTGCGGTAGTTGAGGACTCAAGGAGGTTTTATTTAAAATGCATGTAAATCACTGTATCATCAGGTCATTACTGCTCACCTACAAACAATTTGTGGAATGACAGTGTTTTTGCTTGTTTTTCTGTTTTTGGTACCATATAACATGATTGCACAGGGATATAGATTAATATCTTAAAATAGAGCTTCCAATTAACATAATAGAATGTGAGAAGCTAGTAAGATAAACCAATAGCATTTTAAAGCAATAATTATTAATAAAAAGGCACTTGACACAAATAACATTGCACAAAAAAAGTAAGTGTTTTTACTTCAAATGCTTTAGATCTGCCTACATAATTAAGAGTCAATATTTTTAAATAAAGCTTGCAAATATGTCTAACCACTATTAAACTATTTAGTACCACATTTTAAACTAAATTTAGACGCTTAGGAAGAAAATGCTATCACCAAAGCCATTTGTTTGCCCTTTTTTTCCTAGGTGAATTGCTCATTTTTAGTTGTTGATATGAGGAAGACTAAATATAGCTAACTCAATTATTTAATAACGTATTCTATTAATCATAGCCTAAAATAATGAAACATTGTGTTTTCTCAGTGTAACTACTTAAATACATAATCAAAATGGGGGACTTCATTTTCTCTTTTCTCACATTCAGGTTAATACGTATTCTCAAAGGTAGTGTTAAAAATCTGACTTCTAAAATTTTGCATCTGTAATAACAAAATAGACTCTCAATATGGTAAATTTTAAAATTAATCCTCGATTTGACATCCAAGAATTTTGTAGAATTCACCAAACAAGAATTTCAAATAGAAAATTCCTTGATGTTTATTAATCTGCTAAGAAACTGGTCAATCGGAGGAGCCAATTCCTTCAGTCCATTAGTGCCAAGTTTCTTTACAAAACGATGTGGAAACCAGTCCAACAGAACTGAGGGAAACAACACAATTTATTCTAGTTAAGCTTGCATTGAATCTTAGCTAGAAAATGAGAAAGTTGATGTCTCAGATCAGTAGTACCTGGGACAAATGGGAATTAGCAGTCTGATTAGTTGTCTGCAAACCCCATGACCCCACCTTGGCTGGCTCCGCTCTGATGTCTCAATGACTTCACTTCTCTGATTCTCAGTTTTCAAGTTCCTAAAGTGGAGTTTCCTGTCAGTAAGCACCATGGAAGTTATAAAATTTATATATAACTAATATTAAGTGCTTAGAGTTATTATGGATTTTGCAATAATCTATGTTTGTTTAAACTGTTTGACTATTCTTACCGACTACTATGGTATTTCCTTCAGTAAAAGATAAGACGTTGGATATTCAACTTACAAAGAGATGCAATGTAAAATTCCTTTATTTTATTTTATTCACTTGAAAAAGTAATACAGTCATTCTTTTACAACACTAAATAGGATCTACAATGAAAGGTCTCCTTCCTACTCCAAATCTACAGTTGCTTATCCAGAAGCAAAACTGATTGACAGTTTCTTGTGACTACTTTAAGAAAATGTCTATTCATATATATATATATAAGCATAGATGTTATATATGTCTCCCTTCTATCCAATCTTTTGTTTTTAACATTTTTACTTTAACAAATGTGTACATACTGTGCAAGCTTTTTTGCAATTGGCTTTTTTAACACAAGAAAGTCTTCAGAGACCTTTTCATATCTACAAAGTTTTTAAAAGCTTTTCATTGTTTGGAGGTACCATAATTTACTTGACACTATTTCTATTGATGAACACTTAATTTAAATTGTTTATCTTCTATTGATGAACACTTAATGTAAATGGGCACTTATCTTATTAGGGAGTTCACTTCATGGACTGTGTCAACGCCTGACCACTGCACTGTGCACCTGAGGCTGAAGCTGAAGAATATTGATTGTCAACTATAATTAATATATATATAAATAGAATATATATATGTAATATTTATGGGATGCGGAGTACAGCATAGGGAATAGACAGCATAGTCAATGGTATTGTAGCAGCTATATACCATGTCAGAAGGATAGTAGATGGGCCAGGGGGGTTATCACTTTGTGAGGGGTTTAAATGTCTAGCTATTACATCGTTTTGTACACCTGAAACAAATAAAAAAAAATTGTTTCTCATCTGTCTTCCCTTTTATAAGCAGTGATTACCCTTGCAAATTCATTTTGCAGGTATGTGCTAGGAAGGAATATGAACCTTCAATAGAAAGTAAATTGAAGGTTCAAAGCGATCGTACAGTTTTAAGTTTGATAGTTATTACCAAATTGCCCCCGAAATCAATTAAATCAGTTTACCGACAACCCACAGACTAGGAGACTCCCTTTCAGCACCCTTAGTGACAATACTATACACCTTCTAATCTTTGCCAGTCTTATAGGTAAAAGAAAATTAATCTCCATCTTGTATCAATTTGAAATTAATTAATTATGAATTAAGTCGTAGTTGATATTTGTCAATTTTCGGCTGCCCAGCATCCATCCCCCATTTTGACACCTCCAGTTACCTAAGGACGGCTCTGTGAAGGACTGCACCATCCTGTGTCTTTGGAGTAGGAGGTAGAGTCCAAAGTCTCTGTGGAAACTATAGGGTTCTGACTGCCTCCCCCCTGCCACTCCATCCAGCAAAGGAGGGGATTCCATGGATCTCTGTGGGTCTGTCATTCTCCTCAAATCAGTGGGCTAGCACAGCCATTCTCTTCTCATGAGAATGGCTGAGGCACCAAAAGACCAGCAGAAACATGCAAGGTTTCTTGAGTTAGAATGACATAGTGTCACTTTCACATCAATCTATTGACCAACATATGCCTTGGGCTGAAAGCAGAGTTAAGAGGTGGGGAAACACCCCTGCCCACAGTTAGAGACCTTTGCAAAATTACTTGACAAATGGCATGATACAGGGAGGAGTGGAGAATGGGAATGAATGAAATCTATCACACACCTGTAAAAGTCATACGTTTATAAATGCACTTTTAAAGAATTTATGATAGATAATAGACATTATGAATCATTTGTAGAATATTTTACCCTCATTCACTGTCTTGCTGAGAGCTTGATGTCCCTCCCTCCACCCAACTTATTTCCATTTAGTCTTTGAGAGTCCTAAAGCAGTTATGTCTTTTATGAATTTATTTAATAGTTATTTGATGTGCTTTCTATGTGCCAGGTACTGTGTGCTAAGTTCTAGAACCATAACAGTAAACAAGACAGGCAGAGTTTCTGAAAGTCAGACTTGGATGGAGACAACCAAGTATTAGGTTGGTGCAAAAGTAATTGTAGTTTTTGCCATTATTTTTAACCTTGTAAACCGCAATTACTTTTGCACCAACCGAATAAAACGCTTCCATTTGGTAGAATGCTAAAGGAGCCCACTGACAGGGCAGTTTACCCAGGCTCAGCGTGTGAAGGAAGGTTTTACAAAGAAAAGCACATCTCAGCTAAAGGCAAAGGAATATATGTGAGTTTAGAAGGCAAAGGTGGCCCGGCGTGGTGGCGCCCCCCTGTCATCCCAGCTTCTCCGGAGGCGAGAGGCTGAGGCAGGAGGGTCGTGTGAGCCCAGGAGTTCTGGGCTGTAGTGCGCGGTGCCTTTCGGCATCAATACGGTGACCTCCCTGGAGCGGGGGACAGCAGGTTGCCTAAGGAAGGGTGAACCTGCCCAGGTCGGAAACGGAGCAGGTCAAAGATCCCGTGCTGGTCAGTAGTGGGATCGCGCCTGTGAATAGACACTGCACTGGGCCACAGAGCAAGACCCCAGCTCTTAAATAAATAAATAAATAAATAAATAGATAAATAAATAAATAAATAAATAAATAAATAAATAAATAAATAAAGGCAAAGGTGGAGGAATTCATTAGCATGTGCTAGAGGTGATGGACGGTCTGATGACTTAGAATTTAAAGTAGTTAAACGGAGCATGGAGTTTGAATGGAAAGATTACTATGAGCACAGAATGCGGTGCGGAGTGGCTCTCGGAAGTGGAGGCAGGGAGTCTAGAGGGATTGGTAGACCAAGCGGGTGTGTGAGGCATGGACAGATGTGAATGGATTCCCGTGATATTTGGGAGTCACAGTGAGAAGCATGGGAGTTAGAATTTACGGAGGATGTAAGGGAGAGTAAAAAATCAAATATAATGCCAGTTTCTTGATCAATCAGATGGTCTTGCATTTAATGGAATAAAGATTCAAGGAAAGGATTGCATTGCATTGATGAGAGGAATAGATAACAGATTTTATTCTAAAAATATTGAGTTACCTGTGTTAGAAGATAAATTGAGGCAGGTTAAATATTTTGAGCAAAAATCATTTCAAATGGGGCAGCATCCAGTCTAGCAGATAAAAAGGCGCTCCAGGGAGCTGTACAAAATGAAAGACTTTTAAAAACAATTATTATTAGTTTCAGGTGTACAAAATGAAAGACTTTTATAGGCAGAAGGGAGCAGGAACAAGGGTTATACCAAGCGAAAAAGTGGATTGTTTATGGCAAGGTCACTTTCCTTTAGGCAATAGCAGGATGGATCAGGCGAATTTCCCAATTAGAGCTGGTCAGGTGATTCCTGATTGAGTGGGTTAAGATCCCATTTCTGGGAGAGCCAAAACTGTAATTCAGTAAAGTCTCACTTTGGTGACATGGGGGCGTACCATAAGCAACTCCATGTTGGACCTGTTGTCTTGTTTTTAACACCTGTAAGATATCTAGGAAGCATTGTCTTGCAGTTAGAAGTAAACATAAATCTGAAGTTTAGTAGGGAATTTAGGGCTGGTGGTAGATTTATGTATCACAAGTATTGCCAGATTTGAACACCAAGGGAGAGGGTAAAAAGGCTCATGGAGAGTCAAAGAAGAATGATGGCAGAATGATGAGAAATATCAATCAGCAGATAAGGGGATCTTGCCAGGGAGGCCAAAAAGTGCAGCCAAAACCCTAAGAGAAAGGTGATGGAGGAAATGTGGACGCCTGCTTGTAGGGAGGAGATCGAATAGCAAAAAGCAGGTGAATCATCAGTGTAGTGCTATTCTTGACAAGACCCAAGAGAATGAGATTTGAAGCAGAGATGGAAGAACAACATTTAGATAGGAATCGAGACCCCTTTCAGTAGAGAAAAAGAAAAAGTGTGTGTGAAAGCAAATAAATGATTAATCTGCATATGTGAGAGAGTTCTTGTTGAAAGGTGTCTCCTTTCTTCTTTCTTTCTTTCTTTCTTTCTTTCTTTCTTTCTTTCTTTCTTTCTTTCTTTCTTTCTTTCTTTCTTTCCTTCTTTCTCTCTTTCTTACAGGAGGGTAGAGTGGTGTGGAGAGAAGACGAAGTATTATCCTTGAGGAAAGTAGAGAAGATTTGGGGAAAAAACAAAAATGGGAGAGAAAACTTAAAAAAGCTAGTTGTTGTTGTGGCAGCATTCAAGGCCCAGGAATGGTGAACACTGTGAATTTATTATGTCTCAAATCTCAGTGGGTGTGCCCTTTTGCACCAGTGTTTAGGTGCATGCGCAGAGAAAGCAGACATTTGGCTTGATCCAGGTAAGGGGTTTTCCAAGTGTCTGCCAGAAGGACAACAGAGCAAAGGATTTTAGAATGTTGGATGTATTTTGCTCTAAACAAATCCTTCATTTTGTAATATAAAGATTTTCCTAGAATTGATTGAAAATTTCAGAATTTTGGTGACTTTGGATGTTTCTCAAAAATAGTCAACTTTTTAATCAATGATAAAGAAATACAAATGGGTTTTCCCATAATAATGCATGTTTAATGGCTCAATCTCTTATTGACATTCTTATGTTTGCTTGCTGGTGACTTGAGTGGGGACAGAGAATTTGTTTTTCCTGTTCTCTCTGTCCAAATATCTAGGGACATAACCTATACAGATAGTGATATGGTAATTTACCGTGACACCTTCAAAGTTTTTGAGAAAAATGTGTATATATCAACATTTTATAGGTTAATACATCTAGCTAGGAAACATATTTAAAAGAGGCATCATTTCAAGTATGGCCTTTTGGATCAAGATACAACCATGCGCGATGAAGCAGTTTCCCATTTCCCAGAGTGTAAACACTTCTCAGGATAGAAACACAATAAGATGTTGGTGTTAACCCAGAAGAGGATGCCATTCAATTCATAAATTACAATAAAGCCTCTTGCAACCAATAATTCATGGGTTGTTTAAATGGGAGCTATTTAGTCATAAAAGGTGGAATCCAGGTACTAGTAGAAGAATGCAGGTCTACCTCCAGGGACAATTGCATAATCTAATAAAAAGATTTATAAAAGTAGGCTCTTGTCTTCTTGTTGCAGTCTAATAGAGGAACTGGTTTTACAGCTTTATTTGATGTCTGTGAATTAAACAACAGGTCTTAGGAACAGGTATATAAGAACTGGTTCTGAAGTGGTAAGAACTGGATTGTACTGTAGGCTTGTTTTTCATATGTAACCTAACTCTTACCTTGAGTTGAATATACACAAGGTGAGTGAGCCAAAATATTTCATATATTTTGGCTGCTTTCATACTCAATCTCACTATGACTCAGGTAGTGAGGCCCATCAGTTGTTAGAAATGATTTAACTTTAAGCCAAATGATTCATTCTTGTGAATACAGCTTAAGTACTATTTTTAGGTAAACAGACATGTCCTTTTTTTCCCTTGCAGTCTTATTTCCAGGTTTTCCTTGTCATTGTTACAAGCCTAAATCCTATAATATTTCTGCTCCAGAACCATAGCAAATGATGTTGATGACATGGAGAAGTTGAGAGGAATCAGAGAGCACTTTCTGACCAGCTAAAAATGCAGTAAAACACTGGAGCAGATTAGATTTGGATTGGATTATAAAGACAATGAAGCATGCCTCCTTATTTAGATGTGGAAAAGTTATGGGGATGGAGGTAGGTAGGTAGGCAGGTAGGTAGGTAGGTAAATAGATCAATAGAGTGAGCTAGATATCAATATATTATCATAAATTAGAATCATTTAATTCTCTATACATAGTTCAAATTGAGATTTGTTTGTATGTATGTGTGTGTGTGTGTGTGTGTGTGTGTGTGTGTAAAAGTAAAAAGGACAGAGGGAGAAAGAAGAGGAAGAGGAAGAAGTAGGAAGAGGAGGGAGAAGATACAGGGACACCATGAGAAAAAAAAACCTATGAAAAGCACACGGCCCGTCCCTGCCCACCCTAAGCAATAATTTTACTTTCCTTGCCTCTTTTTGACAAAAACATAAAAGGGAAGACAAAACACATAAACATACAGAACTGATGAAGAAATAAGTAAATTTAAAAATATGTATTATGTACTTGAATATAACTCATACTTTGGACCTTACATAAAACTAGAGAGTCATGATCATATAGGAATCAGAAAAACTAAATGGACAAGTAAGCGAATCAGACAAGTAATTTAGGAAAAAAGTGATAGCTGACATAACCATTTCTTCCTTTTAATTCGTTCATCCATATAATTTTTAAAAAGTTCTCCCTTGTCGTTAGGTGCCCAAAGTTTAAAAAAGTAATGATGATATCGTTAAGTGAGTAAATATAGAACGGGGGAGGGGCGGAAACCTGGGTTGAGATTTCTAATTTTGCTCTCTCCTGATCAACAACTATGGAGATTCTTATCACAGCTGACCTTGGTCCTAGGCTTTACCACGTGGTAAATTGTGCTTAGTCACTTGAGCCCTCCTTTCTGCAGCTGTTTTCCGGAAGAGGGGCAGGCGAGAGCTTGTGTGAGGCTAGAAAATAGGGCATGGGAGGCAGCAGGTGCTGGTGTCAGCAGACTTCCCTGTGGAGAATCCAGGCCACAGCTGAGCTCTGTGTGTGTGTGTGTGTGTGTGTGTGTGTGTGTGTGTGTGTGTGTGTGTTACAAAGTCAAGTTTCTTGGGTTTAGCTAGATTTGCTTTCAACCTCTGACTGAGCCTGTATTTTCATGGAAAATCAAGACAATTCTCTCTTTTCAATAGGTCAGGAGGATGGATTGACCAGGAGGTTCCTACATTCTATGGGATCAGAAATATCATTTCTCTTCTGTCCTTAGCTCATTTCTCCTGAATCTCATTTACTTGGATAAAAATATTCCATGATGACAATCCAGTGTGAAATCTCATACTTGAACATCTGTGATTATGTTTTATTCATGTAGCATTTTTATTTAGGCCACGTGTTCACTGACTTTCTAGTTAATCCCAGATAGATACTGGAAACTTTTAAGGTACATTAACCTATTTGGACCATCAAGCTACCAGGGCTATTAAGCTGAATACGAAGAGGCCCAGATATGAATTACAAGGTCAGAATTCTTTACTTGGATGTGGCACTGATCTTTGGGCAACTCCATGCATTTTTTAGGATTTCATTCTCTTGTAAATGCAACTGGTGGAGTGGAAAAGATCATGTATGTACACATGTGTGCATACGTGTGCGTGTGTATATATGTGTGTAAATTTTCCTCACAAGAGTAAGACCGAGCTTTTTTCTTTTTCAGTATCTTCCTTTTCCAGTTTGTTACCCTGAGATTAGTTTATGAAAAGAGAAGGGTTGAAGATACTATTCCCCAGAGCTGGAATAAGGACATTTCATGTCCTTATTTTCTTGTACTGTTTAGTCCCATTTCACCAGAATTATTACTAAAAAGTCATCTCAGCCCTTTCAGTTTCAGTGATTCATCTGGTTCCAGTTTATAAGCCAGAATCATGTGTTGTAGAGCCGTGATACAGCTGCTAAACACAAACACCTGAGAAAGCAGTGTCACTTTCACAGGCAGCCCCTTTGATGGCTGCAGTGTGTGTCCTCCCAACACATCGTTGTTGGAAGTCCTTTCTGCTAACCTTTAACTTCAAGGACTACACAGGGTTCCTAGATAACTGAGCCATTAACTCCTTAGCTTAGTATCTATGTCAACATTTTCAAATAGTTGGAAACAAATCTGAGTAGACCTTAATTTAATCTAGAACTCAAACCTGAATAGGTCTGAATTTAAACCTAAATAGACATGAAATTAAGTACTGTAGAACAGAAGTGGGATTCTTAGTGTTTGCATACCTAATAGCATTTGCCATGCTTAATAGCCAATATATTTATAGAATCAAAGTAAAATTGGTAAACTGAGGACACAGTATAGACTGGTGCTTTGGTCAATTACCCTTCCCCCATTCATTTTTATTTCCTTCTGATTGTTTCCATAGTGTCCAAGTAATTCGAAAACTATAAGTAAGATCGCAAGGTGATTCCGACCCATTGACAATTTAAGTCTCTTGGATCCATAAAGACAAAGAATTCTGTTTCCTAATCACACTTGTGAAGGAGTTATGCTATACTTCTACAAGTTTGGACTGGTTACCACCTGTGTAAGTGGAAGGAGGCCTAGTCTAAATATATATTCTTATAGTTCCATGGGATTCATATAGGACCCAAGTGTTACTGAACACTATGGATGGTCATTAGGTTTTGCATCATGTGATACAGAGAAACTTCGGGCAGGGACCTCCAGGAGCCATGTAGGGAGAACTGTTTATATGTAGTTAAAGTATACTCTGTTTATATGTAGTTAGTTAGTATACTCTGTATACTCTGCGCAGACCTGTGCGAGGTGTGTAACATGTTTTTACAATCCATCCTGGCAGCAGTTCTCTGGTGTAGACATCATTGCTCCAATTTCAAAAATGAAGAAGTAAAGAAATTGAGTTCTGGGAAGCTGTAGAAATGTGCTCACATATGGACCTGCATAAATCTTATGCACATTCATGATACTTACCATGTTTTCTTCGTTAGTCTTTCTTTTGTACACACATTTGATTGTGCATATCACTTTTTTCTATGACAATTCCAGGATAAAAAAAGATATTCACACTTATAAAGTTAAAGACAAGTTCAAGACAAAAATATAAGTATAAATTTTATGATGAATCACCAGAGGAATGGTAACAATAATAAGCACTGATAAACAATTGTTTAATATTTGATCAATTATTCCAGAAAAGGGGATATTTATAAAAGGATGACTTTACCTCCTCAATAGAATTCTCAGAAAGCCTCACTGCTTTGTGAAATTTCACGCCCAGGGTCAATGATTATGCATCTTTGAGTCATTGATGTTGTCACAATGCCTTTCATAAATCAATCTCCTTTTGGATGTTTATAGTACGTTTGCCTATTTTATTGGAAATATACTGTTACAATACAACAGAAAGGTATTATCGTCATCATCATCCCTGTTATAGGCAACCATGTTAGGTTGCCTAATTATAGTTATCTCTCCAAAGCTCTTATAGTATGTTTCATAAAATTAAATCTGTATCCTAACCTAGAATAGCATTAAATATACTAAACGTGTATCACAAAATATGCATTTTAAATATGTTAAATGCGTATTATGAAATATGCATTTAAAAGTAGTTTTAGGGAGTAAAACTTTCTTGAGATTTCAAACACAATTTGTGTGGAAGCTGTGTCAAGTATCTTTGCAAACAATGTATTAATATCTGAATTGTCTCATTTCTCGAAGCCCAGAACGAGCCAAATATTCTCTCCCTGAGATTGTGGCATAAACAGGAAATATATATTGTTTTCTAAAAATGTAAAAAACTTAAAATGTAAGTAGCATATTAATCAAATTAGAAGTACTGTACAGCATGGTTCTGCATTAATTTCCAACTTTCTTTCCAAAGGAAACCCTTACTTGAGGTGATAAGAACTGTCTTTATCCTGGTTTCCTAAGGTCCTGCTTTTATATATATATCAGGTTCATATATATTTTTTTCTCCCATTGTCATAATAAATTTGAGATCAGTTTTTATATACTCAAGGCTTAAAATACAAAGGTTTAACTCATCTAGAATAATTTGTATCTACTGTGCTATAGGCACAGTCCTGGAACTCAGGCAGCCATAGACAGATGATTACAGTAACAGTTTCATTTTAGGATTGGAGATGTTCCACTTTGAATGGAAGACATTTTATTTTTCTGAAGGAAGCTTTGCAATAAACTCCATTGGAAAGGGTAACATAAACAGGGGCAAAGGAATTGGCAGTCACCTGAATTGAGGTATGCAATTGCTTTTATACTTTGCATTGAGGTTTTCATAGAAATCGATTGTTTCATTTCCTTTCAATTTAGGTAACTGACATCTTCAACCTAAGCTTTAATCCCCCTACCTCCTACCCCCAGGGACAAGAAAAAACAGAGGGAAGCTTCTCTCTGCTGATATACTGGCTTTGGGATCAGAAGGGCATATTCAGAGAATCGAGACTTGGTGACCACCCCAATCTGTGCTCACCCTCACCTTTACTTGAGATGACTTTGTTCATTTGCCTAACAATAGCTGTGCTCTGTGGGCAAACTTAACGACTCACCAAGCAGTGCTCTTTGAAGAACCTACTCTATGTTATGTTTCAATGTCTATTATTTTGCTACTTGTATGAACACAAATTGCTTGAAGACTGGTTGGTTCCGCAACTCCAGAAGCAGACCACTGAGCTGAAGCATTGTTGGTCCACGCAGTTATGTTCACCTCAGGAGGTGAGGGGAAGTAGAGTTCCTCCCCCACCCCCCACAATATATCTTTTGAGATATTGATTATTTTAAGCTGGTTATTTTCAAGAAACAAAAGACTCAAGAAAAATCTTTGATCTCCCCCTTTACTGCCTAAAGGAATTTAGACAGAGGCCCTGATCCAGGAAGGGAACTATCATCATACATAACTGTAGTTTAATATGAACTAAGTATGGTAGACAGGGAGGAACCTAGTAAGACTCCTTTGATGAAAGTCCTCTCTGTGTCCCATTGTTAAAGAAGGCCCAGCAAACATTTATTTACCAAACATTTGCTTTTCTATCTCCATGAATTGCCTTCCTTCCCTTTGAAGTCCCAAAGCTCCACCCTCACCCCACCCCTACACACCCCTTTCTCCTCTCAACATGGCATTTAAGCCTTACTTGTTCGATACGCCCTCGGGCCCAATATTTTTATGGAACACCTGTGTGTACATACGTAATACATCTTGTTATTTTCTCCTGTTAATCTGCCTGATGTTAATTTGATTATTAGTCCAAACCAGAAGAATTTAAAAGGGTAAAAGGGAAAGTGTTTGTCCTACCCTGCGGAGGGAAGCCATGAGTGGGACAGTCACAATTTGTGAGGCCGCTCCCAGGACTCTTGAGTAGAAGAAGCCAGTGCTAAGCTAGGATTTACATATTATATGGCTCAATTTCCTTTTCTTTCTCTGGATACTTTTCAAGAATGAGAAAAGTCTGTGAAAAGATTGAAGGAGATTTTAGACAAAACTGCAAGGAGTGAGTATGACAAACAGAATGAAAAAGAATACTCGGAGAATTAAATAGGAAATGACCAGGCAGCAGATCAAGGCCAGCCACGGAATTTTCACTCATTTCAGCACGGGCTGAGTGTTGCCTCTGTGCCACCATTCTACCAAACACCACAGCTTCTGCTCCATAAGCTCACATTCTACACAGGAGGTACACAAATCAATGGGTGGGGACGACAATGGATGGATGTCGTGAATGAATACAGCGAGACAGTCATGGGTTGTCTTGTAAGCAACTAATTAAGGGCTCCTCAGAATAGTCCTCAGAATTCCAAGATTGACAAAACTATCTCTAAGCAGTGTCTATAACCCAGAAGGAAGTAGGTTCCTATAAAGAGGTCAGGGTAATTTTTTTTTTTTTTAAATAGTCTGGGTGAATTCTAGCTCAGATTAAGTAAGCACTGGAATTTATTAGGAAATATTTTATTGAGTTCAGCACTTTAGGGTATTCAAATCTTGCTCTAAATTTGTATAGTTTTTGAAATGTATGTGCTTGTATTAGGGATAAGTTACTATTTAATACAAATAGCACATTTTACTCAGGTACAGAATTCTGAAGAAATCCAAGGCTGTGTTTCTGTGCAATAGCCACTTGGCGATCTACATTAGTTTATAAATTTGAGTTTCCAAGGCCAGTTTCTACAGGATGTTCATTTGATTCTGGAGCCAGAACTTCAAGCTTGAATTACCATGTGAGCTTTATGCCAGTCCATGAGAAAGAGAGCTTCATTAGTTAAAATGAGTGATGTTGTACAATTATGAGTGTCTGTCACAATGTCTAAAAACTCAGTTGAATAATCATTTATTGATGAATAAATCAATGCATGAACACATTGCACAAATTAATTACATTTACCTTTTGCAGCCCTCTTCTCATAAACTAAAGTATACATTAAAATAAACAAATTCATAAATAAATTCAAATGGAAGGTTAAGCCTTCCTTTCTCTACTTCCCCTTTCTTATCTTTCCAGTTGACTCCCTTTAGTACCCTGACTGCATCAATGTTTGCTTCCATGGTACCTGCAATCCACTGATCCTACCTGACTTAAACGCTGTGCTCCATCATTATACCACTTCTTTGCACAATCTCTCAACTGCCTTGCTCCTTCATGTGACTTGTGAAACTATGATGTGAGTTAACCTGATCTCTGCCCACTGCGCGCCTCCACCTGTACAAGAAAATACAGATACAGAAAACACACAGCTGAGCTGACTGGTTCCATGTTACATGCATGGTTACTAACCTCAGTGTACTCTAATCCTGTTTGGAATGCATAATTTATATCAGTAGTCATTCTCTCTTCCATTCTCCTTAACAAGCTTTTCATAGTTTCATTCTGCTCCTCAAATCTCCAATGTCTCTTTTCCCATCCTCACCCTCAAGGAAAACTGGAAGTGGTGAGACGAGAACTTATTAAACTACTCTCAATACAGATGTTCACCGACCTGTCTCTGTGCCCGTCCTGTTTCTGTGGTTGTGGCTTTGTCCTTGCTCCTAGCCCAGCCCCATCCCTCGACCAGCACACGAGACACCGTCCCTCTCATGTAACCAGAATAGTGCTTCAGCAATTTCCCTTTTTCTCCTCTAACTCATCCATTATCCCGCCTTTTCATGGGATCATTCCCGTCACTATGCAAATATGCTGTTATTTCTCCAGTCTTGGCAATATTTTCTTTCTTTGTCACCGTGTTTCCCTCTGGCAATTGCCCTGTTTATTTCCTTCTCCATACAGTAAAATTCCTAGAAACAGATGCTGATAACTGACTTTCTCTCACTTCTCTCTTAAACCTGTCAGGATTTTCTATCTACAACTCTATCTACCAAAATTGTTCTTCTCAAGGTCCCCAAACCTCCATGTTCCCAAATCAAAGGACCTGTTTTGGTCTTCAACTTAAATTTGACCCATCAGTGGCATTTGATACTATTATTCACTCTCCAGTGCATGAAATACTCTATTTAACTTCACGGACAAAGTCCTCATCTGAGTTTCCTCTTATTTTCTCAATCGTTTTTTGTTTTTGTTTTTTTTCCTTACCAGTTCTTCATCAACTCCCTAACTTGCAAGTGTTGGCATGTCATGTGTCTCAGTCTTCGCACTTCTTCTTTTCTCCTTCTGCACTCTCTCCATAGGTGGTCTTGGTGTTCCCCCTGGAAGAGGTGTCCAGCTAACTGCCAATGAGTAGTGCTCCCCTTCCTTAGTGTAGAGTTGTTGCTTGGGATAAAACCTGTCCAGCCAGAGACTGTGTTTCCAAGTTCTTTTCACAAATAATTGTGATCGCTAGTCTATTTCTTGTCAATGGAATATGAGCAGAAGTGATGTGTACTCCTCAAAAATTTCCCATTGGAAGAATTTCTTTTTCCTTTGTCCTAGTGAGGTGATGATACCAATTGGCAAACTTCTATTAGTTTAGGTCCCTGAATGACTGTGTGAACCCCGCCGTCAAGCCTATACGCCCTCCCCCAATTGTGTATCAAACTTTAAAGGAATGAGAAATTTTTATTGATTTAAGCTACTAATCTTTGGGGTTTAAGTTTCAGCTCTGTTGCTTAGGAGGCATGTTTTTCTGTAATAGCACCCAGTATTGCCTTAATTATATACAACACTCTATTATTGGCTGATGTTTACAGATTTATATATCCAATCTGAGTTTTCTCCCTAAACCCCAAACCTGAACACTTAACTGTCTTTGACGTTTCCACTTGGAAGTCTAACAGACACCTTCAGCATACCATCTCCAAAGTTCTCGATAAACATTTCTCTAAACCACTTCCTCTGCAACCTTTCTTGTCTGTGTTAAAGAAACAGAACTTTCTGAAGGCATCTCCATTCTTCCAGTGGCTCAGAGAAAAAAGCTTACAGTTAATGTAGATTCCTTTTTTTCCTCTCACACCTTCCAAATCTGGTCTTTTAGGTAATAATGTTAGCTCTCCCTTCAAAATATATCTAGAATTCAAATATCATCAGAATCCAACCACTTCTTACCACCCTTCCAGCCACTACACTGAGTCACACTAAGAGCACCTCTTGCCTGGATTGTTACGAAATTCCCCTAACTTGTACCTCCACTTTCGTTCTTGCTCCCCTAGAGTCCATTCTCAAGTCAAGAACTGGAGAAATCCCATTAAAATAGAACTCAGATCTCATTTGTTTCTGCTCAACCTTTCAAAGATTTCCCATCTTAGTGTAAATGCTACTATCTTTGTCAGGGCCTCCAGAGCCCTACCTGCTAAAGCCCCTGTTTCCTTCCTGATTCCCACTTCTGAATGTCTACAACTTTTGATATTTGTTTCTCTTGTGGTATCACATTTGAGGCTCTCTCATGGCTGTGTATGAACAGCCTAGAAGAGTCAAAAGAGATTTCTTTTCTAGTTTCAGTTCTGTCACTTAGAGACTGAATAGCTTTTGATCAACTTTATTAACTTTTTTGAGTCTTGCATTTCTTATATCTAAACTGGGGGAAATCACGCTCACTACATAGGATTGTTGGTTAATAATGAGTTAAAGAAAAACATACTAAAGACTCTAAATTCGTGTTGACATCATAATTACACCACCATCATCATCACCACCATCGTTATCATTCATCATCATCTCGTCACCATCACCACCACCACCATCACCACCATTACCGCCATCACCACCACTATCACCACCATTACCGCCATCACCACCACTATCACCACCATCATTACCGTTATCACCATCACTGTCATCATCATCATCATTGTTCTATAGCATAGTGTTTATGGTGTAGTCTCTGGGGTCAAGTTACCTGTATTCAAATCTTGACTAGCGGTGTGACCTTGGGCAAGTTACATAACTTTTCTGTCTTAAACTTCCTCATTTGTGAAATAGGTTGTACTAATGATATCTATAATTTTAAGGTATTATGTATACTATATATTATACTGTGTATAATGTTTAAGATATATTTAATGAGATGATAGATACAGTGTTTAAAAAGAGCCTGTCTCATTGTGGGTGCTCAATAAATGTTAGCTATTGTTATTATTCTATCTATCCTTATCATGCTGTATAGTTGTCAAGGTAAAGACTCGTATGGTCCATCTGTCTGTTTATCTCCTGCAGGAACAAGAGCTTAGCACATAGTGGATCCTCAAATAGTTAAATAAATACTTGATGTTTGGTTGTACAAATGAATAAATGAATAGATGGATGAATGAATCCATAACTCAAAGTTAGGCAGGGCATAATGTAGCACACACTAAGTTTCAAACTGACAACTCTGTAAGACATTTTCAAGTGTTAAGGCTGATAAGAAGAACTGTAGAAGCTCAGGGACTGTAGGAGGTGTGGACATTCAGAGGTGTGTACACTAAATTTTGCTCTTGCCCTTTGGGGAAGCTCTAGGAAACCACAGGAACAGTTCTCTATGAACAGTCTGGAAGCAACTGATGACATTTTCTCAGAATGAACTCTTATTAAATAAGATCTGCACAAGCATGCTTTCTTAGAGTGACCTTTGGTCAGATAAATGGAAACTCAAACAACTTTAAGGAATTACTCAAGATCAAAGAGCAGTCAGTAGAAGCGGATGAAGATGCTTGCATGAAAACTGGTGTTTTCAACTCTGATCCCTTTATTTCCACACTTGGTTTTGGTGAGATTTCTGTCTATTTCCAGTATGGTAACAGTTGATTAAATTGTGGAATACTAAACAAATTATGCATTTGCAAATGTACCCCTCATTTCTAACTCCTGTTTCTAGAAACATCTTTGCCATGATCCTAAAGAATAGCAGAATGCCATCCCCAAATCTGCCACTTTGGTACATTGATTATTTTGAGCTGTACGACTTGAAAAACAGTCCTCTGAACTCTCCTGATCTGCATAAAAACAAAAGGAACTCAACTGTCATAAATCTTCTCCGTAAGAGTTTCATCAACCAGGAAAGATTGACTCGTTACAGGAGAGGAGACTAGAAATTGACACCAGACAAACTGTATCACAAACTATCATATCTCCCACCTGTTCTTCTAAGGGCCAATTCATCTTTCCCAAAAATGATTTTCTCTTCCCTAAGAGGCTGCATCCTCCCACCCCTTTCCCTACAAAAAGATGGTATTTCATCCTGAATTCTAAGCCACCCCAGAGAAATATCATTTTCCCCTGGATATCTCTCATGTATGCATGAGGTATACTTGTACATGTCAATAAACTTCTACTTGCTTTTCTTTTGTTAACCTTTTCTTACAGGAGTCTCAGCTAAAAACTCAAAAAGGCAGAGGGAAAATTACTTTTCCTCCCCTAAAATCCCTAGAAGTACTGTTATTTACTGAGTCTCCCAAAACACAAAGAGACTTTTAGATGCAGTGCCTCGCAACTGTAGAGTCTCTATAAATATTTGCTGAATTGATTAATGAGTGCCTTATATGCAATAATGGATAATATTTAGAGGTTCCGATGGGTTGTCTCTTTGTTTTGCGGCTGCATTGCACCGCAGAGTTCAGACATAGCCTGGTGGAGTTTAAAGGACAAGGAGTATCTCCTCCCACACGTGACATTACAGTGACTGAGGAGGGTGAGACAGGATGGAGGTGTGTGTCCTTTTTACACAGATGTGTTGTTTTCAAATGCCAGATTTGCAAATCCTTTTATAAAGAAACGTAAAGCTTCTTATTCTGAGTCTTTTATTTTATGGAGGAACACTGAGGCTCTGAAAGATTTAGTGGTTGAATATCTGAAGACAGCATCTTATTTCAAATATACTAAAGATTTCCATATTAAAAGGACTGCTGTTATTTATAACCTTGAATTTGTAGAAAGTAGCTTTTCAGATAGGAAAACATTTCTCTGTTGAAATGAAACAAATACCTCTGGTGAAAAAGAAAGAGAAAAACATGTAATTTCACGCACACCAGTAAAACATTCACCCCACTGCTTGACAGGGATGCTGTCTAAGAAGAGGGTTCTAGGCTTTTGCTGAGGACTGTCTTTAAAATAAAAAAAAATGAAGTTAGTTTCGACATTAAGAATTTTCAACTATAATAACAAAATCATTAAGTCAACCATACTACGAGCACTGACTTTTTATAGTCAAAGACTTTTAAATTGAAACGTCATTACAACACTAAGGGTTAGCGGTTGTACAATACAGATTTCAAAGAAGGAAGGAGATAAAACATGCACATTATAAAAATGTGTAAAAAATAAAGTACAGTATCATCTGTAAGCATTACCTAACTATTAGTAGGTCCTCTGGTGACTATCATATGCTGGTACCTAACCATGGAGACATTTCTTTTGCGATCTGCTGCAGATCCAGCACCTAGCCTGGCCTGCCTGGGTGCTAAGGGAGCTGCTGGCTTGTGGAGAGAGTGCTGGCGCCCCGCTGTGGTGCAGAGGGGCACTGCCACTTAAGAAGTGACTTCCTCTCCTGTCAACCTTCCTGAAAAACTGGGATAATAATACACTGAACCTTTGGAGATCTCTGCCTGCTCCTTCACACAGAAGGTCTCGGGAAGTACACATTCAACAACTTCATAAAACTCCAAGCTCTGTGAGGCAAGAGACACAAAGTTAAATCTTGAGTCCTCCAGACCCTTCCTTCCAGCAGTGCAGGATTTGAGTGGAGTGGGGGTGAATTTAAAACCAGCTTTGCCCTAGGTGATAATCCTAATCTCCTAGCACAGCTCACATTTTTATTTTTTAAGGTACATTTGTTCTCATAAGCTAAATGTCAAAATCCTGTGATTTTCTTTTTTTTATGCCAGATATAAGGTCCTGCTTGATGACTATGATTATTCCTGTTACAGGATTCCATTAAATATATTCGTATTCTAACGGACCACTTTAGCTCAAAGGGGAGAAAAAAAGATTTGCCAGTTTCTCTGAGAGGCTTCCTAAATTCCCAGGAAACTTTTCTATGCAACCAGGAGAAAGCCAATCTCAAATCAGGTAATTATTATGCATTAAAATACTTAGAAATTCTGTTATGTGATTGGATTTTCACATCATTTGGATAGGAAGGATAAAAGGACATGGGAGATCCCAAAATATGAACCAGGATCATTGGAGGAAAACATTTCCTGTGGAACCATTCATATCCATCCTACAGCTGGTGCAACCATGAGAAAGGCCTGCAGCCCATATCTCCAAGGCAGGACAGCTGTGAATTCCTGGTCAGATCATACATTTATTCATCCAACACATTCTTAGTGGGTACTTACTGTGCTCTCGGCACTCTGCCAGGAGCTAAGGATAAACGAGTGAATCAAACAGATCATTCATCCTTACCTTCACAGACCTTTCAGTCTAGCGGGAGAAAAGTAAAATGATTAAGTGCTAGGAAGGAAAGTTATGGGGAGACATCACAGGGCATCAAAGGGGTCTCTGATTAATCCAGAAAGGCAGGGGCCATGTTAGACCTCCTTGAGTCGGTTACCCTTGAGCTGAGACCCTAAGAGGAGTTGACAGGGTAAAGAGCAGAGAAGAGAAAAGGTTCCCCTGCACAGGGAACAGGATGTGCAAAGGCCCTGAGATGAGAGGGAGCACACACCACTGGCCAGAATTCATAGAGCATGGAGGGGGTAGGGAGAGGAGTGAGGTAGTTTGAGGGAGAGGCAGAGGTCAAAGCAGGTAGGTCACTGTAGGGTTTTAGTCTTCCCCAATGGCACTGAGAAGCCACTAAAGGATTTTAACTTGACAGAGATGTGATCTCACCTTCAGTCATTCCATGGGTACAGTGATGAGTGGTGTTTTACCATTTTCTGGGGCTGAGCTCCCAGCTAAACAGCCCTTTGAAGAAATGGCTCAGCCCAGTCTGTGTCAGCAGGGAGGTGTAATTTAACTCTCCTTCTTATTTGCTTTCAGGAAAAGACGAAGAGTGTTTTTTAAATTAAGTCCTCCATTTTCCATTTATAAGAATAAACAGAAGAGCATTTTTCCAAATGGAAGAAGTTGATGACTAACTGCCAAAGTACAGATTTGTAAAATGAAAGCGATACTAGAGTCTGTCATTTCTGCAGCTACTATGGGCAGTAAGGTCTCAGAAATATCAGTTTGTCATTCATCTTCTTGTTTGTGGTGCACAAACAAGTAATCCAGGTGACTCCAACTCCTAGAAATTGTCTTAATGTGCCCTCACCTTCTTATTATTTCACTAAACTAGTAGCACTGGTTTGGTGTGCTTACTCTAAATAAAATTTTATTCTGCTGTGGCTTTTGTGCACATCCCTATAACACGCTCCACTATTCTATTTAACATCACCTGAGGAAATAACTTGCTGTTTTGGGTCAACTAGTGTCATGGGGTGGAGGGTGGGATAAAAATCAGTGTTAGCATAGATAGGCCTAAGCTTGATTTCCTTCTGGACTCTGATTTGTAAACTTGGGTAAGTCTGTTTGTTTGCTTGTTTTTAAACACTTCTGCATCTGTAGTTCTTCACTGAGAAAGTGGGTACAAAAATGTATCTATGTGGTTTTTTTGATGATGATTAACAAAAATACAAGTGTGTTGCACAGAGCTTTTCCGTGTAGAGCTATGCAATTTTTTAAAAAAGTATGTATCATTTGTTTTCTCACAAGGAAATGTTAAGCAACTACCTTTCATGAAAATTTCCAGTGAACAGAGAAGGGGAGACAGATTTTTGGATGGCTCATTGATTCTTTTTAAGAAGGTAACATATCCTTACATTCAATTCTGTTTGCACTTTTGAAACACTATGCTTTGCAAAATATTAACTGAAGTGTTCTGTGTCATCGCCTGGATTCCTTCTCTCATTTTATCTTGGATTTGTCCCTGTATTACTTTCAAGGTCAGAACATGACTGTTCCTTGTTTGCTTCTACTCAGGTGGAGGATTTTTTTTTTTCTTGTACCCTCTGCTGACATCTCATGGATTCCTTGCTAGACCTTTGAAAAAAAGAAAAATCTGCTTTGAATGTTGAACTGCTGGGTGTTTAATAGGAGGAGCCATATTTTGACACATTAAAACCTTTAGAAAAGAGAAAGATTTTATTTCCTAAATATCGAAGGGAAAATTGTTGCAGTTACTTGAGTGACTCCTGCTCTAATTTCATGTTCCTTTCAGTTTTTGGTGGTAAGATGCTGGGACACTACGGTTGCACCCAGTGAGTCTAAGATGCCTTTGCAAGAAAGCTGCGCTTTCTGAGGACGCTGGCCTGGAAGATAAAGCTCTTTTAGATCCAGAAGGAGAATCGCATTTCCTTTCCTTCCCTTTCCTCACCACAGCGCGTCCTGTAATTAGCGGAGCAAGTCAATCTGAGCTAAGCTAGGCAAATCACTGGTTTTCCACGAAATAATTATATTTTTGTTGCTCCCGGACATGTGCACCTCTAAGCCTGAAAACAGAGAAAGATGTTTTTTCTATTTCGTGACGGGGGTAGGGAGAAGAAAAGTGGAGGCGACAGTGGCGATAGGAGTGAAACTAGTACACTAGTACGAGGTGGAAAAGAAACGGATTCGGTGGGAGCGTGGGAACAGCGCGTTCTGCAGAGGGCGTTTCGGCGCGCTGAGAGAGTGCCCGGGACGCGATCCGATAACTCTCGGAGGGGGAGCAAAATGAGGCTTTTCTAAACTTTCTGTGCCATCTGCAGAGTTCCGTGGCGGGTCGGGGGAGGCGACGCCCGGGAGAGGCGGGTAGCGCCCCCCCCCATTGTCCCCCCGCGGGGCGGCCCGGCATCTCCTTCAGACCCTGAGCCTGCGGCGCCCCCTGCGCGCCCAGTTGACCCGGGTGTCCCCTCGCAGAGCCTGTGCGGGAAAGGGAGTCACACGTGGGTCGCGCCGGCCCCCTCACTAGATGGACGCCCGACGCTGCCTCCGGGGCGGGGACAGCTCCGGCTACCTTGGGCCCGGCGCGGCAATTCCACCCAGAGCTCGCTGGCTCCGGGGGTGGCAGGTCTCCGCGCGTTGTGTCCGCGCGAGGGGAGCGCAGCTGCCGACCCCGCGGTCACAGAGGCCCCGTGTCGCCGGCCGGCTCCGGCAGGTGCGCGGTGCCCCGGCCGGGTGCTCGCGTGCTCCCTCCCCGCGGCCCGGGCGCCGCGCCCGCCCCGCCCCCGCCCCCGCCCGCCGGCCGCCCGGGGCAGGGCCTGCAGCCGTGGCCGGCGAGCCGGGACCGGGCATGGACCGGCGGCCGGCGTCGGAGGGCGGCTAAGCACGGTAGAGGGTGCGCACCCGGCTGGGGCCGAGCCGGTGGGCTGCAGATACACGGCCCCGCGGCGGCAGCGGCCAGTGCCGGCTGTCGCTGCCCCGCGCTGCGCGGGTCCAGCGGGCGGCGCTGCCGGGCGCGATGCGCTGAGCTCCCGGGGCTGAACGTGGGCTCACGGGCGCGCGGGCAGCAGAGCCCATGGAGCCGGCGGGAGCCGGGCGGAGCCTGCGGGCGCCCACGCCGCTGCTGCTCCTGCTGCTCCTGCAGGTGGCCGGGCCGGCGGGCACCCTAGCTGAGACCCTGCTGGACGCGCCCAGGGCCATGGGCACTAGCTCCAGCCCGCCCAGCCCCGCGAGTGTGGTGGCCCCCGGAACGACGCCGTTCGAGGAGAGCCGGTTGCCAGTGTTCACCCTGGATTACCCCCATGTGCAGATCCCCTTCGAGATCACCCTGTGGATCCTGCTGGCCTCCCTGGCCAAGATTGGTGAGCGAGCTGGACCCGCGGGGTAGGGAGAATCGGGAGCGGACGCTCGGGAGGGTGTCCGGGTTGGAGAGTTGACCTCTGCGTCGTGACCACCTCCCTGTGAACCTGGGCGGGGGCGACAGATAGAGCAACTTCTTCTGGTCAAGAAGGAAGAAGCAGTTTCGCACAGGAAGCACAGGAAGGAGCAGTTTCGTGTTTTGGGTTCTTAAGTGGACATTGGCCTTGAAATAGTCCCAAGTATTAGCCCATACACACTTTGCGATTTGCTGCTTACTTCTGCCTCATTGGCCAAGTGTGACAGCCCTCTGCCAAAGCGGGGACCTGTTTACTGAGGGAGGCGGGCAGAGGGCTGAAATTTAGTGCTCTCACCTACTGGGAGAGAGGTGCTGGCAAGCTTGGAGGCGAATTTTGTTAAAGGCCTGGTTGCTGGAGGGGAGAGACGTGTCCGTGATACAGACCTGACCATGCACCTGACTAATGAGGTGCATGGAAGGGGACCAGGGACACCTGAGCGCCTGCTGCTGGGACAGTAACGCTGTCTCCTCCCTCTTTTGGGCTTAGGCTGTCACTCTCCAGGAAGTGTTTTCTTAGCTGACTGAGGCCAGTGAGGAGAGATGCATATTCAAAATAATTAAACCACCTTTCAAACTACCTTTAACCCCCATTTGGAAAGCAGAAGCCTCAGAATATGTTTTCTCACCTCCGTCCCCCACACCACATAAACTTTTGTTGTGATCATGGTGCTTTATTTTACTTTATACTTGAAATACTTGTTTACCTTAAAATGTGTCAACTACTGTTGTAATGATTCAGAAGTTATTAGGTGGAAAGAACTGATGCATTATTGCCCCGGTTTTATCCATTTGTTCCGTGAAAGGTCCTGTGCTGTACAGTGAGGCGGGTTTCCATCAAGAGTGAAAAGACACATTGCCTGTCACCCGTGACGAGCTCAATGATAAGTGGGAGAGATTGTACACATGCCACTGATCTTAATGCAGAAAAGTGCTAAGTAGGGTGGGAAAAGATAACATGGCAGTGTAGGGAGGCAGGGATCACTGCCTCATGCAATGGAAGCGTTTAAACTGGGTTTCCAAGGAGGGCAAAGATACAGTCAGTTGGAGATGAGAGGAAACCGTTCCTAAGAGGCATAAGCACAGACATAAGGAGGGAGGGAAGCACAAAGCAGGTAGAAGGGATGGTTTATGGGAGGGTGGAAGTTGTGGGAGGTAAGTAAGCTTGAAGCGGACCTCCAACATCAGATTACATTACTTAGATCCTGTTAGTGGTGACCAAAGGAGATACATGCTACTTAATGACTTTGCCATCTGTAATTGCCTCGCTTTGACATGTCCTACTAGTTGAGTGTTTTAATTCCACCTGAGAAATAGAATGAGAGGAAGTGGATTTCCCCATCTGTTGAGCTAGATATACACATTTACAATAACCTCGTTGCCTGTAATAATACACTCAGGTGCCATCTCCTTCTACGGGCCTCACAACAACCCTGCCATGTAGTAAGGACAGATATTAATACTCTCACTTGGTAGAGGTGGAAACTGAAACTCAGCGTTTATACGAGTTGCCCACAGACACACAAAGTGGGGAGCCAAATGCAGGCTCCGTTCACTCTCCAAGTCCCAGCCTCCTGCACTGGAGGTGTGCTTTGTGCCCCGTTTCCACTGCTGCTTCTCTGTCACCATTTCTACTCAGTTACAACTCTTTCTTCTGTTCTTTACTCTTGATTGTTTAATCTGATTAATTACACTAATTACAGCCTCGAGTAGGCACTTAAGTTCATTATGTCTAATTTTCACAACCATCCTGGGTAGGTATGATCATCCCATTTCCTATATGAGGAAACTGAGACATGGGGAGGTTAACCTGCTGGTGGGTGAGCCAGAATCCCCCCACCCCCCAGTCTGTCTGATGTGTCTCCTCTTTGTGTCTATCCAGGAAGCTTGTTTTGTTGTGAAAATTCAATGAGAATAGGTATGTATAACATTCTTAGGAGACTGCTGGGCATGTTGTAAACACTAAATAGCATCATCAGTACTGGGACTGGTAGTGGCAGCAGCAGCAGTGCTGGGACCATCTCTGGCACTCCAGTTCCTTCCTCGCTGGACTGGGCTGCCTGCTTCTGTTGTAGGCTTAGCTTTCTCCACGTGTTGTTATTCTGTGGGTTGCTTCTTGTGCTTGCTCCTTTTCTATCATGATCTCTCCATCTTCTTTGAGCTTATCACATCGTGTGGTATATTATTAAAAGGCATTTATGCTTGCATGAGGTCAAAGGTGCATTGAACTACCTGTTGGCAGTTTTCTTATCCAGGTGTTCCCTGGCATTTGCTGTTCTCCCAATCAGTCATCTGCCCCCACCCCACCAAATGCTAAACTGCTCTGGCTACTGTTTCCTCTTTCCTTCCCGCATCTGGGGTAGTCTGGGGTAGCACAGAGATGGATACAGAGACAAATGTTCCTGGATCCCAGGACAGAAGGGTATGAGTAGAGAGGGGTGTGAAAGGAGACTGCAGTGGGTGGGGTGAAGAGTGTAGTTCTCCGAGCAGAAAGTGCGAGTTGAGAATCCCCAAAGCGGGGCCTGGGGCTCTTTTCCAGGTTCTTCCTGTAGCTAGTGCATCCTTGTAGTCTGTTGCAGTCCGGTGCCTAGGGAGCCTAGAAATGCTCAGAGATCTCCCCCACCCGCCAGCCCCAGGTCCCAACCTTTCTGATTGGCTTAGGGGAAGACTGTCCTGGTCCTGTGGAACACTTTCACAGCCCATTAAGCAGTCTTCTAGTCATTCAAGTTCTATTTGAACTTTTGCACTGGAAAAACTTCTTTTGGGTGACTTATCTGACCTAATTTGCTCATATTTGGAGAGGATGATGAATTGAGCTGTGCAGTGGGGAGGTGAGGCTGTGAGGTAACAGGAGTATTAACCATACAAAATGCCATGGTTTCTATTTGGGGCACTTTTATGCCTGTACCTAGTGTACCTGAACTTACCTGCCCCAGAGAACATGGAGAAATATTGTGAGTGATTAATCAGAACAAGGTTAAATCAGGTTACCCAAAGTGGAGGCTTCTGATAACCTTTGCAGGAGGTTTAAATCACCTGAAACTGACATAACATCGTATGGCAACTGTCATTGAAAAATAAAAATTTAAAAAGCGTGCCTGATGGTGAATTTGGAATCGTTTTGCTTGCCCACAGGGATGGTGTTCTGCAGCCTGGAAAAATAGGTAGCCAAAGAATTCAGAAGAGAAAAATTTCCTGGAGTGTTAAGATTGTCTCCTCTGATTTTCTTGCCCGTGAAATGGGTCAGTGGGATTTGAACTTGGGCATTCATTCCATCTCTGTTCAAGGACAAAGCACTGGGTCCCCTGCTGTTGAGTATCAGGTCCCCTTGTTTGCCTCCAGTGGTTCCTCAGATGACCCTTCATTTATATTGTGGTCTTGTAGAGCTGGTCTGTTTGACTCTTCCGGGTGTCACCACTCAGCTTGCTCTTTTTATGTCCTTTGGGTTTAAACTTGGGGTTAGGATGCAGAATTTCCCACTTCCTTCCATCCTGTTGTCTTGAAATTAAGTAACTTGTGTTATTATTTTAAGAGGAAGACAAAGCGATTTGGTCTGTGAAGATTTCTCCTCTGGGGCCCAGGCTGTCCTGTATTTGAAATATGAAACCAGAGAGTTTCCTTGGATAATGCCTGCCTGGATTACGAAGATCTTGATCTCCGGGGAAAATCTATCCTTGCCTTTAATTTGTTTCTCTTTGTCATTTTTGGTTTTCCAGAAGCATATTTACCAGCTAGTTGGTCAGTGGATGAAGCTCGTGGTCTTCATCTATTATTTAAACCCCATCTCACTTTGAATACACTTCTAATAACCTGGTCTTCCTGAAGGCATGTGTGTGTCTCTAATAAAGCTAAAAGGAGAGCTCTGATTCCTTTGTCTCAAAGTCTCCATCTCTTCCCATTGGGCTAACCATGCATTTTCTGTTTTCTGTCTGAAGGGTGACTTTCAACAGCTTTGTCATATTCTTTCTAAGGAACATTTCAGGTGACTTTGAGAATTCTATCACCATACTCTACCACAGAAAGATTTTTGTACCTTTTACAGTAATAGCATATTGTTATAATATAATATTTTTCACCAATAATGTTACTCTGTGTATGAACTTTAACAATGACAAAAATATTTATCATTAATGGGATGCTTTATTTTTCACATATCTTGAAGTATACAAAGAACCTTTTGTATAAACTTGTTTATTCCCTGTAGGTTGTGAAAACCCACCTGTAATAAAACCAATTGAATTTGATGGTTTGTATATGGATACATTTTTCACCGATGATTAAATTCTAATTTTTTTGTCTTATAATTTAGACCTGGTTTATATTTAACTTCCTCCAGATTAGTTTTTAATTTTTATAAGCAATGTATACATAGATTTGCAAACATGCTCACCAGTTTATCTTCATTGTTACTTCTTGTATCTTCCCTTTTCTTCAGATTGTTTCATTTTTACTGAAATATATTCTTTACTAGCTACTTCAGGGAGGGCCTTTGAATGATAAATTCTCTTGGTTTTTGTCTGAAAATGTCTTTATTTTGATTGTTCTCTTGAATGATTATATAACAGAGTATAGCAGTTGAGTTATTAGCACTTCTCAGTTAGAAGACATTATTTCATTACTTTCTTTTAGCCCTCTTTTGCTGCTAAGGAGAATGAAATGTTGTTACTCTCATTGCTCTTTGGGATTAAACTGACCTTCTCAGTGCTTGTATTTCAGACTTTTCATTTGGTTATCCTGCTGTTTCCTGTGGATTTATTATTTTTTTTCTTGCTTGGAACTTCTTGTGCTTTCATACCTCTTACTGCCATTTTATGTTTTTCATCTCTTTTCCTTTTTCTTCTATTTCTTGGTGGTTTTATCAGATCTTTTTTCCAGCCTGCCCTATTATTTTCAGTGTGTTTCTAATCTGTGGTTAACTTACTCATTGGATTTTTCATTTTAATTATATTTTCATTTAAGTCTTTTTGGTCATTTTTCAAGTCCATCTGCCTTTTGTTCAAGCTCTTTATTATTTAATTATAGTTTTTAGTCCTCCTTTCATTCTTAAATTTATTTAAACTGTATTTATTTTATAGATGTTTTTTCAGATTGTTCTGTTATTTCTAGTTTTGGGGGGTTATTAGTTCTTAATGTTTATCACATCTACTGACTTTCCCTTTTGTGTATTTATTTCCTAATATAAATTATAGTTTTTATTGTGAGTTATCTTCAGCAGGGGATGTTTACTTGATAGGATTCTGTTTTCCTTAAGTTATAAAAGGTTCTCACATAATGGTTTTGAGTGTTCTTCTTGCTGGGACCTGGGGTTTCAGTGATTGGTTTTTAGCATTAGTTATTTAGCTTGGTTTTCCTATGATTCAAGTACTATAAATATAGACTTTATCCTAATATGTGGTGGAGACCTGAAATTTTATACTTCACAGGTGAATTTTCCCTCTGCCCAAGGCCATAAAGAGTTGACATGTTTCCTTCTGTTTCTTCTCTGGCCATGGACATCTTTTAGTATTTATTTATTTAGGATAGTGTAGCTCTTCGAGGCTAAGGGATTTATGCCCGTGTTCTTCCCTTACTGGTCTGAAGTCGTATTGGGCAGGTAGTAGGTATATTTGGAATTCTCCTGGTTCACAGTGGCTTGAAATCCTGCCTACATCTCTTGCTTTGATTCCTCTCCTTTTTCCCGGCCTCCTAGACTTCTAAAAAAAAATTTTGAACATGGCTAGATATTAATATTGTATGGTTGTAGTGAGCGGAGGCTCTATGTTGACATTGTTGGATGGCTCCATGACATTTTACATGGTACTTTTTAAGAAATGCTTTCTATATAATGTTCAAAGTCCATAAGTTTGTTCTGCTCATAGAATATCATGATGGAATCGCTAATGTAAATTAGAAATAATAATGTACTTTTCTAGTATTTTCTATCTGCAGAATATAGAGGTGTGAGTATTCTGTCTTTGTTTTATCATCTATAGTTTCACACTTGGAGAGAAGGGGAATAGCTCAGCAGTTGAAGAAGTGTGGACTTAAATTTTGGAAAAGGTATCCCCTGATTAGAAGTAGGAAGACCTTGGTGCAATTCCATTTCTGCCATTAACTTCCATTAACTTTGTCTTATGACCTTGGAAAGTCTTCACCTACTTGATTCTCTCGTTTAATTAGTAAAAGTAGGTATATATATTTGCTCCATCTGTTTACTATTTACATAGAGATAATATGAGATACTTTGTAGGGAAGGAAATCAACAAAGTTACAACAAAGTTACAACAAAGATTTTACTCTTATAGCAAAAGCAACTTAAGCCAAGACAGATGTGTTTGTTTTATTAAAGTGATTTGTAGACATGGGCGTGTTGTCATTCTAAATAAGACGTGCACAGTTAAGTGTAGGTTACTCTCTTGCAATTACATCTTTTAAATGCAGTGAATCATAATGAATATACTTCCTGCAACAATCCTGTACATTGTTCATCACTGTCCAAGGCCTTTCTAATATGGATTTGAAAAATTCATCCCTTATATGAAGTGTGTGTGTATTCCTCTCTCCGTCTTCAGTAATTCCAAAGGAGGGTGTGGGAACTCCTCTAAAAATTCTTCATATGACTGTGACAGAATTATATTTTAAATGTGAATTTTATGACTTAGTGTTGGCATACAAAGGCTCACATATGAAAGACAAAAATGAAAAATCTAATTCACAATTACATTTAGAAATTTCAACTGAAAATGAACCAGATTACACATGCCCGCCCTACATGTGAAAGCACTCTAAAATAAAATTGGGAGGTTTTCTTATCCATAGAAAGCCCTCATGGAGTCACAGGGCAGTGACACAATTCCGTTGCCATATTTCTTGACTGCGCCACTGGCAACCCTGCCACTCTGTGTTCCTAAGCTTATTTCCTAGCGATCCCCTGTCTGGGAAACCTGAGCAGTGTAATGGAACCTAGTGAAGCCTTTTATGGTGGCAGTGGAGGGCGGAGATGGGTGAGACAGGATAATCCCTCTACCATGGTTTCTTTAATAAAATAATAGCTCACCATGATGGGGCGTTCACCCATGCCAGGTATTTAGGCCAAATGCTTTATACCCATTATCTTATTTAATCCTCACAATAACTCTGGATAGTAGGCACCATTATTATCCCCAGTTTGAAGAAATAGATGAGGAAACAGGGCTAGAGAGCTCAGGGAACTTGCCCAAGGCATTGCAGCCCTTATGTGGTAGAGGTGGGGTCCTTGGCTGGTGTACGCCATCGCTCCAATGTGTCCTGCCATCTTACCTCTCGTGGAGAAGAGTATTAAGTGTTAGACCTCTGCCGATGGTCTTCAGAGCACCTTGATGTATCTTACATCACTTGCTCTTAACCTGGAGCCTGAAGTCTTGGTGCACTTGAGCCTCAGGCTGACCCTTATTTACTCATTTTGACTGTCTCAGATTTTCATCGTAAAATCAGGCAATAATAACAACACCCGGCCTACTTCACAGGACCACTGTGTAGACCCACTGAAATAATATGTGAAAGCAGTTGTGACTCCGTAATTAAGGCGAGTCTGACCTCACAACTCTGTAAACTGGGTAGTACAGAAAGTGGCAATGAAAAGGCAAGGTGGCATAACTCATAAGAGTATCAAAGCTAGAACTTGAGTCTAGAATTTCTGAACATTGGTTTAGCCTTTTCCATCTTCCCTAACTTAGGGACTATAGCATTTTAATGCTTTTGAAATACATATATTTAACATGTTAAGGATTCATAGGTTAAAGGTTCAACCCATATAACTTGGGCTACAATGTAAATTTTAATAGGCCACAGTCCAACCCAAACAGATTTACAGAAGAAAAGATGTCACATCTGTCTCATTATTGCACGTACATACACATTTTTTGAATTGCATGTGTACACAGATGCATAGAGACACATATGCACACATAAATGCCATTCATTTGGCCATAAGTTCCATGAGGGAAGGGAATTTATTTGACTCACTGTATAGAACAGTGCTTGGCACGTATTAGGTACTCAACAAATAATTGCTGAGGAAATGAATAACTAAATATTTAGAGACATAGAGATATTTTTTGTTACATCTCAATTTAATCGTGGTAATTAAGGTAAGCATACATCATGGTTTGTCCATGATGTCCACGGTTTACATTTGTTATCCTAGCACGTATATTAATAGCCTGTCCTTTCATTCTCAAATATACTATTTGTAGGATAATTTATTTGGTCACTGTCATGTGTGCTTTTATCTCACTTACATCAGTAACTTAAGCTCTGTTCTTCAAAATCTCAGCTCTGCCACTTCTTACCTGTGGACTTTGGGTGAGTTTTAATACACCTCTCTAACCTCAGTTATTTCATCTGTTTAATGGGATGATAATAGTAACTTTCTCATTAGGTTGTTGTGAGGATAGAATTAAAGCACTTAGTAAATGTGCTATCTTACAGACTTTAGAAATTTGGTTAGCCCTTGGTTGAGAACCGATGTCTTGCTTCCTTCTCCAAAGCATGATAGCATTATATTGTGAAAGTCTATTTTGTCCAGTTTTTCCATAGCTAGTTGATCTTGATGTTCCTCTCTCCTGCTGTTGGTGTTATGCATATCTTTCTCTCTAAATCATACATATTTTGGTTCCCAGTGTTGCATAAACTTAAACATTCATCCTACTGCTTTTGTAAGTTAGTTTGTGATGGAAAAGGAAAGACAGTGCATACCCTTTGTTTTATGCGAAGTTTCTGTGTTGGAAATTGAAAGGTGTACAGCCAGGCATAATAGGTGAAGGGCAGAAGGAGACAGTGAGTATGCAAGGTTCACGGTCAAGTGAGACTGTCTCTGCAGAAGCAGGCTCTCTTCTTGACCTTCCTCCTGACACCCCCGGAGCTGCTGGGTCTGCTCAATGTCATCAGGGTCCCCAGACATGTCAAGTCACCCACAGGTTGAGGGAATGCACTTTTTAGTAGATTTCCAAGTTCCCTTGTATTTTTGTACAAACAAGGTTTCTGTAGGAATCCAGATAGGGAAGAGTTTTAAAGCCAAGTGCTGCTGAAAGTAATTATTGTTATAAAAACTGTAAATCAGCCCTCTTTATCTCCAGAATTCTAAAGCAGAACCACACATTGGCTGAATGTACGTTTTCTCTAACAAAACACTAGGATGATGAAGAGAAATGATAAGACGTTGCAGCCCCTCCTTTCCTATCTGATTGAAATTTCTGATCCTCAGGAGGACACACTTAGCATTAGTTTGTCTTCTCAGAAGAGTGGCATCGTTCTCCGGGCATTCTCCTGTGAACTATCTGGAAGGATGTGAAGATGGCGCCTCCAGCTCGAGGGTCTCCCATTTGTAAGGGAAGTAGAAAATATATATGCCTGTGTGCAAAAGTTCTCACCCCAGTCTCTGTTCGTGCTGCTGCCCAGGCTTACTTTCTTCAGTACTTTTATCACTACCTGACATGTGATTATTTATTTATTGGTGCACTGTGTACTCACTGCCCCTCCCTGATCGAGCAGAGGCTGGCGGTGGGGTGGGGTGGGGCTCGTGTCTTTTGTTTTTGTCTCCCTCTGTGGAGCTACGAATGCACAGAGTTAAAACTCAGGATGTCTACATTCCCAGTAACACTGTTTTATATTTTCAGTGGTTTCACACCTCGAATTTATTTTGATTTCCACAAGTCTTTACTTAAAAAAATGTCTTTTAACATTCATTCATGTGCTCACATTCCAAGCTCTGCTCATGAGTGCTAATGGTTTTGCAAAACGGATGTGGTTGAGATGAGAGCTCATTTATGTATTTAATGACTGTAGTCCCTCTACCGTGAGTTTTTTTTCTTGGTCTTTTTCTTTTCATTTATTCTTGATGTTTCAATTTTATGTTTTGAGGCCACTGAAACAAGGGGTGCTGCTCCTGATCCCTCAATCTCTGAACAAATGCCTGTAATTGGTAGGGCTGTTGTCCTCCATTTTTCCACTAAACATATTAGTGTGATTGATTATTATTTTAATGAAACATAATAATTATGATGAAGGTGGAACCATAGAATTCTTAAGATGCACACATCCTGATAATCATTGAAACCCCTTTGGTCTCGGTGCCGGTGGACCCATAGGAAGTCGTGTGGACGTGTAAAGACCACCTGAGTTGATAATCAGAAGCTGGAGAGGAGGCAAAGTGAACAAAAATGTTATGGTTCTAGGCAGTTTAGAAAATAGTGTAATTTACTAAATGAGGTTGTTTCTTAGTTTAGCCCGAGCCACCAGTGTGCAAGTAGGTCCCCTCCATGTACATAACTAGTGACTGCAGTTGAGTGTTAGCAACCACTTAATTGAAAAATGAAATTAGGTAGCAATTACTGGCAATTGTGGTTTTTTTGTTTTTTTACTATACTTTGATCTATTTATTTTAAGCAAGTGGTAAATTTGTTTAGAAGGCAGGCTCTTAAAGGAATAAAAACCAAACAGAAAATAAAATTTCAACACAAGTGGTGGGTTAGGTGGGGTAGCCTCCCTGAGTAACCTTGTCCAACTTAATGATGGCAGTGGGCAAACAACAAAACGAAAATTGGCAGAATTCGCTAACTCCCACCTGGGTTGAAAGAATGGCAAGTCCTAGGATTTAACTTGTAGCCTGGGGCAATAAAATAAAAATTGCTTTCAACTGTTGGACTGCATGGAACGCTCTGAAGGTAGGTTGCAGTCTACCAGAGTCCTTATTCACCCAGGGTGCTGCTCCCATCCCCGTCCTCCTGCAGCTTGATTATGCAAGGGTTACTCAAAATAGTCCCCAGAACTGAACTACTCCGGGGATACTCTCATTTCCCCTAAATGGTGCCAACACACTGGCAAGTTTCTACCCTCAGAACAGTTTCTTCAAATCTAGTCTTTTCTTGGTCAAATCCCTTCATCAAATGGTGTTATTAAATGGAAAAAGAAGAAAAACAAAGACAGCCGAGAGCCACATGAGGATAAAACTTAGTAAAGTTGAAGATATTTTTAATGACATGAGGGCTGGGGTGTCTGCTTCATCGCTGTAAAGTCTACACCTGCAGTCCTGACAGATTCAGAACAAGGTCTGTGACGATTTTAGGCTGCCCTGCATGTCACATGAAACATGACTCGAAGACTTTCTAAATAAGAATACTCCGCATGTCCTCGGCTGCTCTCGGCGTTTTTACAGCATGGGTCTTATTTCCCACCTGGCTATAGTAGAAATTCCCCTGGCGTGTGGATTACTTAGCGTGGGGAGGCACGCATTTCACACCCAGACATATTATATGCAGAAGTATTTTGAACACTGTCCAGTGTCACTCTTATTTCCTGGGGCAGAGTTATTGCCTTGGTGGGTGGGGAGAGTGCAACTAAGCCAGTTATAATTCCGGGCCATCTGATGGTATGTGTATTCTATCTTGGTTGCACCGTGCCCATGGAGCATTTTGCAAAATTCATGTGACACAAACCTCAGATTTTCCTTCTGTTGGCTGCCATAGACTCCGAGAGTGCTGACAGCAAGAACTGAACGTTATTAGAAGCCCTCCCCGTGGCCTGTCCCACCTGTAGCTTCAAAAAGGAGAATGTGACCCATTAACAGAGTAATTAATCTAAGATGGTCTTTTCTAGTGGGAGTAGCCAAGATGGTAAAGGACATAACTGGTTTTGATCTTTTGAAAGCAGGTTAGTGGTAAACAATCTATGTAAAATTCAAAACCATGAATAACTAAATAAAAAGGGAGAAATATGATTTACAGAAAAGTACAATGTTTCTTTATTTATATACCATGTCTTCTCTGGCTTTCCTCTAACTAATTATCTTGGAAAGGAAGAAACTGATTTGCTTCTTACAAGATCAGGATGCGAAATAATTATGATACATATACAAGGTATGACCACAAAATATGGTGAATGTTTAAATTAAAAAAAAATTATTATGGTAAAAGACACATTGCCGTTAACCCCCCTCAAAAAACTCCCCCTCACTTCGAAGACACTTATCCCATCATTCTTGCCACTTTCTGAAGCAGCGTTGGAAATCCTCTTTCATGAGTGTCTTTAGTTGCTCTGTCATGGCTGCCTCGATGTCCTGAATTATTTTGACTTTGGGGAAGAGAGAAAAGTTTCACTGTTCCAGATCCAGTGAATAAGGTGGATGAGGACACACTGTAATGTTTTTATTTGACAGAAATTGCTGTACCAGAAGCAATGTGTGACACGGAATGTTGTCATGATGGAGGATGATTTGGGGCACACTTTAAAACACACCTCCTCTCAACTGTAGCTCACACCTGACAGACTGCACCAAACAAGTTGAAACTTGTCACACATTGTTACTAAGGTTCAATGCACTGCTTCTGGTATTGAAGATTCCTGCCTTTCCATTGGATGGCACTTGGCAGCAGCATTCACCATATTTTGTCTACGTGTCACACCTCACTGCTACTACAGTGATTTCTGTCAAATAAAAACATTGCAGTGTGTCCTCATCCACTTTATCACCGGATCTGACACCATGAGACTTCTGTCTCTTCCCCAAAGTCAAAATAACCAAGAAAGGTAAATATTTTGAATCAATTCAGGACATCGAGGCAGCCACGACAGCACAATTAAAGATACTCACAAAAGAGGACTTCCAGAACTGCTTCAGAAAGTGGCAAGAACGATGGCATAAGTGTGTTCAAAGTGCGGGGGAATATTTTGAGGGGAATTAATGGTGATGTGTCTTTTATTGTAATATTTTTTTTAATTTAAACATTCACAGTATTTTTTGATCACACCTTGTACTTCACCTAGATGCTAATTAGCCAGTCCCTTGCATAATAATCTCTTTCAAAAGCTTTTGTACCACACAAATAGCTATCTAGCACTTCGTACCACACAGTAGCCACCTAGCAGTGGGGCCTGCAGTTGTCACTTCATTGGAACAAATTTTGTAGAGATATTGGAGGGTGATAGGAATGTTCGAAGGCACAAGACTGGGAGCTGTGTCAGTGCGGTTGTTTCCTGTACAGTGTTCCATGAGCTTGCTGCTGTGACGGTCTCATCAACAGCCATGGCTGGCCTGCCCAGAACCCATGTAGGCAGCAGAAGGCTGGAGAGACCCAGCCTGTTTGCTCGCCCTCCAGGTCCCTGGGAGCCGAGGGGATCAGTGCCGGGAGCATCTTCCCAGACCACCCAATTCCTGCTCAGAGCGTAGGTACTCCCAGACACCTCCATGTGTGGGATCAAAGAATTCTCTCATTCGATGGGAGAGCTTTGCTGTTTATTCAATTTGTGACTTCCCTTGAAATCCGGAGCAATATAGTCTTTGTGTGTGTGTGTGTTACATCAAATTTCTGAGAGCAGTGTCTGCCTTTGGCTTCAGTAGATGTGTCCTTTTGTATGATAGGAAATTCAGTTAGCATTGGATGCAATGTCATTCATGAAGCGCCATGAAGCAGAGAGTTTATGGATGATGAGTCTGGGTGAGTGTGTGTGTGTGTGCGTGTGTCTGTGTACGCCGCCACACATACTCATACAAACACAGCTTTTAAGTCTGTTGTAAGTACAAGGCTGATGGTTAAATACTAAAAGTGAAATTTCTAGTCATTCTTCAGGCCCAACTTTTTGTGGAGAGAAAAACATAATCCTGAGAATTGATCTTACCTTGCTGATGGCCCAGGAATGGAAGTGAACTTCACTGGCTCCATGTGCTGCCTGGGACCTGTCAGAGAACTTGCCCCATTGACAGAATCCAGCCTGGGGCCCAAGAGGGTCATGGAGGTATCCCTTGTGCCTAAAGAGCTGAGCTCTCACTCACTGGCTTCCAGCCTCATACCTGGTTATGTTTAAGGGAGCTGAGTGTATTGTTTGGGATACTTATACAGTCAGAGTCAGTTACAATTTGTTTTATAGTCAAGTTAATAATAATCAATGGGAATGCCATTCTCAGAATGTGATCATGTTCCCGAAAGGGAAATAAATAAGTAAAAATGGTGACATTAACCATTTGATAATGGTGAATTATCAAAACAATTAACCATTGATAAAACTGGGAGACCATTATGGAATACCTAAGGGAAAGGCATTCCTGTTTTACATCTTGAATAAGGAGTGGGCTTGGGGAGTCGTGCTGGGCTAGAAGTCAGGAGGCCGGCGTGTTCTCTCATGCTCCTCTCACACTGTTAAGTCACACAGCAACTTTATCGTCTATGAATGTGACTCACAGAAACTCAGAGATACATTTTATTTGCTAAATTACTGGTTTATTATAAAAGGCTGTAACTCACGAATAGCCAGATGGAAGAGATGCAAAGAGCAGGGTATGGAGAAAGGGCTCGGAGCTTCCATGCCTTGCCAAGACACACTCTCCCCAAATCTCTGTGTGTTCACCAACATGGAAACCCTCCAAACCCAAGTCCTTTGGGTTTCTTCAGAGGCTTCTGTATGTAGGTGTGGTTGATTAAATCATTGGCCATTGGTAATCATTTCAGCCTTCTACTCTTCTCCCCTACCTAGAGGTCAAGGGATTGGGACTGAAAGTTCCAGCCTTCCAATCGCATGGTTGGTTCTCTGGCAACCAGCTCCAACCTTAGGTGACACCTAGGGGCATTCTAAAAGTTGTCTCAGCATAACAAAGGACACCTTTCTCACTCTCATCACTTAGGAAGAGACCAAGGTTTTTGGGGAGTCTGTACCATGAAAGTGTCAAAGATCTGTGGGGAAGGAGATAATTTCCCTCCCCACCTCCCCCCTCCTTTCCTTCTTACTGCTGGGCTGGTAATAAAATTGAAACAAGATTAGATTAGCAGGAAAAAAACCCCAATTTAACATATGCGCACAGGAGAATCACAATATGATGCTCAGATCATCAAATGAAGCTCAAAGAAATGAGCAAACCAGGCAGCTAGCTTGTTATACTTTTCAGACAAAGAAACAATAAATTTTTGAGAAATTGACAGGACGAAGAAAATTACTGCTTATTAGAAAGGAATCTAAGCAAGGTTGGAGCTTGGGTACTAACTTAGTAAAGGCCTTACAAGGTTTGTTTATAAGACTTTTGGACTCCAGATTCTTTTAACTCTTGTGATAAGGTTGTCTGTCAGCCCTCAGGAGTAGGGAGGGCACCTGTCACGTGGGAGATTTATCTCCTGCCTTTATGTGGACAGAATGGTCAGCGTTTTCTTGTTGCATGGACAGTTTCTTAAGTAACTTTAATTCAAAACAATCTATATGCCATCATGGGATATCTTGGGGTGGTTTCCCCCGGGCCCTGACAGACCAAATGTTTATTTCTTATTATAAATCATAGTACTCATAAAGGATATTGATCTGTTGCTTTATTTATTTGTACAATCATTGTCTGATTTTGATATCAGGGTAATACTAGCTTCATAAAATCGATTAGAAAATATTCTATGCTCATCTGTTTTTTGGAAGAGATTGTGTAGAATTGGTACTGTTTTGTAGAATTCACTAGCGAAACCATTTGGGCCTAGAGATTTCTTTTGGGGGGTAGTTTGAAATTATAAATTCGTGGGTTTTTTTTTTTTTTTTTTTCTGCTAGTTACAGGGATATTCAGATTATCTCCTTCATATTGGGTGAGTTGTGGCCATTTGCATTTCTTGAGGAATTGGTCCATTTCATCTAAGATGTCAGATATGTGTGTTGAGTTGTTTATAGTATTCCCTTATCATCCTTTTGATGTTGGTGGGGTCTGTAGTGATGCCCTGCTTAATTCCCAAATTATTGATAATTTGTGTCTTTTTTTTTGGCAATCTTACTAGAGATTTGTCAATTTTATCAATTTTTGCAAAGATTCAGCATTGTAATTTTATCGATTCTTTTTCTATTTTTCTGTTTACAATTTCACTGATTTCTGTTCTTTATAATTTCCTTCCTTTGGAATTATTTTACTCTTCTTTATTTAAATTTTTGAAGTGAAAGGCCAGATTACTGATTTGAGACTTTTCACCTTTCTAATGAATGCATTTAGTGCTATACATTTCTCTCTCAGCATTACTTTAGCTGTGTCCCACATTTTAATATATTGTATTTTCATTTTTATTCAGCTCAGTGTACTTTCAGATTTCCTTTTTGCCTGTAGATTTTTTTTGTAATGTCATTATTGAGATATAATTTACATAATACTTTTTTTTGTTGTTGTTAAAGATTTTATTGGGGAAGAGGAATAGGACTTTATTGGGGAACAGTGTGTATTTCCAGGACTTCTTCCAAATCAAGTTGTTGTCCTTTCAATCTTAGATGTGGAGGGTGCAGCTCAGCTCTACGTCCAGTTGCCATTGTTAGTTGCAGGGGGCACAGCCCACCATCCCTTGCGGAAATCAAACCGGCAACCTTGTGCTTGAGAGGAAGCACTCCAACCAACTGAGCCATCCGGGAGCTCAGCGGCAGCTCAGCTCAAGGTGCCGTGTTCGATCTTAGTTACAGAGGGTGCAGCCCATCATCCCTTGTGGGAGTCGAGGAATCGAACTGGCAACCTTGTGGATGAGAGCCCACTGGCCCATGTGAGAATCGAATGGGCAACCTTTGGAGTTAGGAGCACGCAGCTCCAACTGCCTGAGCCACCGGGCTGGCCTCTACATAATACATTTGACGCTTGAACATTGTGGGGGTTAAGGGAATCAAACCCCACATAGTAAAATATCCACATATTACTTTTGCCTCCCCAACAATTTAACTCCTAATAGCCTAGTGTTTACCAGAAACCCTATTGATAACATAAACAGTTGTTTAACACATATTTTGTGTTACCTATATTATATACTGTATTCTTACAATAATGTAAGCTAGAGAAAAGAAAATGTTATTATAAAAAATTATAAGGAAGAGAAAACACATTCCCAGTGTTTATTGAAAAACATCTGCGTGTAAGTAGACCCATGTAGTTCAAAACCATGTTGTTCAAGGGCCAACTGTTTATTTTTCATCCATTGAAAGTATACAGTGTGGTGGTCTTTATCATCTTCACAGTTGTGCAACCATTTTTACAATTAAATTTAGATTTTCATCACCCCCAAAAGAAATCCCATATACTTTAGCTTTGACTATGTGATTTCCCCATCCTACTCTAGCCCTAGGAAGTCCCTAATCTACTTTCTCTTTTTGTATGTTTGCTTAGTCTGGACGTTTCATATAAATGGAATCACACGATATGTGGTTTTGTGACTGGCTTCTTTCACTTGGCGCAATATTCTCAAGGTTGTAGCATGAATCAGTATGTCATTCCTTCTTATGGCCAAAAAGTGTTCCATTGTTTGGTTTTGCCACATTTTATCCATTCATCGGTTGATGGGCATTCGGGTTGGTTTTACTTTTTAGCTATTATGAATAATGCCGCTGTGAATATTCCTGTACAGGTTTTTGTGTGGACAAGTTTTCATTTCTTTTGGGTATACACCAAGGAATGAAAATTTTAAGCCAAATGATAAGTCTATGTTCAACTTTTTGAGGAACTGTCAGACTATTTTCCATTGTGGCTGTACAATTTACATTTTCACCAGCATTGTATAAGGGTTCCTATTTCTCCACATCCTTGTGAACGTTTGTTATGATCTGTCTTCGTTTATAGCCATCCCCGTGAGTGTGAAGACCCATAGATTATTTAGAAGTGTATTGTTGAGTCTCCAGATTTAGATATTTTCCTGTTTTCTATACGTTATTGATTTCTACTTTGACTAGTGATTAGAGGATATACTCTGTATGATTTGTTAAGTTTATTGAGGTTTGTTTTTATGGCTCAGGATATGTTCTATCTTGGTATATGTTCTGTAGATTCTTGAAAAGAATGTGTATTCAGCTGTTGTTGGTTGGAGTCTTCTATAGAATTAGATCCTGTTAGTTGATGTTCTAATTACTCTATCAATTATTGACAGAGGGTATTGAAGTCTTTACCTGTATTGTATATTTGTCTGTTTCTCCTTTTAATTCTGTCAGTTTTTGTTTAATATGTTTTATAGTTCTGTTGTTTGGTGCATACACATTTAGGTTTGCCATGTCTTAGTGGATTGACCCTTTTATCATTATGTAATGTCCCTCCCTGTCTGGTAATTTTCTTTGCTCTGAGGCTTACTTTATTAGAAATTAACATAGCCACTCCTGCTTTCTTTGGATTATTGTTTTAATGATATAACTTTTTTTATTCTTTTATTTTCAACTTTCTTACATCATTGCATTTGAAGTGAGATTTTTGTAGACAACATATAGTTGGGTCATAGTTTTTAATCCATTCTACTAACAGCTACCTTTTAATTGATCCATTTAGAGCATTTACATTTTATGTAACTATTGATATGTTTGGGTTTAAATCTGCCACTTTATTTTATTCTGTTTTTCCTTTCTTTGTTTTCTTTTCCTGCCTTCCTGTGGATTGTTTGAACATTTTTAGAATTCTCTTTTCATTTATCTATAGTGTTTTTGAGGTGTCTCTTTGTATGGCTCCTTCAATGGTTCCTCTAGGTATTATATATGGATACATAATGAATAGCAGTTTACTGGTGCAGTCATTTACCAGTCTGAATGAAGTGTAGAAACCTTACCTTCCTTTATGTCTGTTTTTTCTCCTGCATTTATAATAGAGTGGTCTTAAACATTTTCTCTATATACATTGAGAACCACATCACACAATGTTATAATTTTGGCTTCAGTGGTCAAACTTAATTTAGAAAACTCAAGCGGACAAGGAAAATGTATAGAATTTGCCCATATTTTTACTTTCTGTTTTTCTTTCTTATTTTCTGATGTTCTAAGATTTCGTTCTTTTCTATTTTGAGAACTTCCTTTAACTATTTTTTTAGGGCAGGTCTGCTGGCAAAAAATTTTCTTAGCTTTCCTTCCACTGAGAATGCCTTGATTTCCCCTTCGTTCTTGAAGGATGTTTTCACTGGATATAGAATTCTGGATTGGCAGGTGTTTTTTGTTTGTTTGTTTTGTACATGAATAATGTTGTGCCACTTCCTTATAGCCCCCATGGCTTCTGAAGAGAAATCTGCTGTCATTCTATTTTCTCTTCTATAGGTAATATACAGTGTCCTTTACTCTTTGTCTGCTATCAAGATGTGTGTGTGTGTGTGTGTGTGTGTGTGTGTGTGTGTGTGTTTGTGTGTATATTTAGAAGTTTGAGTATGGTATGTCTTGATGTGGATTTCGTTGGGTTAATCCTGTTTGAGGCTCACTCATCTTGATTCTATCGGTTTATATCTTTTGACAAATTTGGGAAGGTTTTCGCACTTATTTCTGTGAGTACTTTCCCAACCTCACCCTCTTTCTTTTCTTTTTCTGAGACTCTAATGACATGAATATTAGATATTTTGCTATAGTTCCACAGGTCCCTTAGGCTCTGTTATAAGTCTATCTTCTTTCTGTTTAAATTAGGTAATTTCTATCATTCTATCTTTCAGTTTACTAATTCTTTCCTGTCTACTCCATTCTGGTGTTGGGCCTACACAATTGAATTTTTTGATTCAATTATTTTTCAGTGCTAAAATTTCCATAGAGTTCTTCTTTGTATCTTATATTTTCTTGCTGAGGTTTTATATTTCTTTGCTCATATTTTCTTTTTTTTATTTGCTTCAAGTATGTGAGTAATTGCTTGTGAAACATTTTGATCATAACTGTATTAAAATTTTTGTCACATAAATCTAACACATTTGTCATTGTGATAGTGTTATCTATTGTCTTTTTCCATTAAGTTTGACATCTTGACATAATGAGTTCCTAGCATGATGAATGATTTTCTTTTAGAACATGGACATTTTGGATATTATGTTATGAGACTTTGGGTCTTTTTATATGTTCTGTTTTAGATGACTTCTTATGACACCACTCTGGCAGTAGCAGGGGAGGGAGGTGCCATATTAGTATTGCCAGTTGGGGGTAGATTTCATTGACCACCTGAGGAGGATGCTACTCATTATTACTGGGGGATGGGAGTCTGGTCTCCACTGACACCTCCTTGTCTCAGAGCAGGTAGGAGTGCCTCTTTGCTGCTCCCCTGGTGGCCTATACTGACACCACAGGGGAGTGGTGGCTTTCTTACCACTGGGGGGAAGTGAAAGTCCTGACTCTTCACTAGGCCTCTGACCCATGACAGTGTGGAGGGTATAGGTGCCTCCTGATTGCAGGGTGGTAGAAGTCCAGGTGCCATGGCACCATGGGGGAGAGAAGGTGCTCTTTACTGCCCAGCAGTGAAGAAAGTCCCACCTCCCTACTTTTTCTTTTCTGACACCACCCCAATAGGAGGCAGAGGTTTTCTTTGTGGTCTAATGAGGGTAGAATCTAGACTCCTCAACTCAGACTTTGCTGGGGCCATAGTTTCTTCTGTGGTGTTTGGCTGGAGTAGCACCATTATTATTTTAAAATTTTCTGTCTTGCTAGGCTGCCTCTTTCCTGGTCCTTTGTATAGACAGAGCAGGCTTTTGTTGGGGCTTTTGTTGTCTGCATCCATTGTTGTTTCCAGGTTGCTGGCTCCTTTAGCTCCAAGTGTGGGATATTAGAGTCAAAAAGATAACCCAGGTAATTCACTACTGTGTTGTTCTTCAGATCTCAACCTCCCTAGCTGGGATCTATCTCACTGAGAGGACAGATACACTCACAGAATACTTCTGGCCATTTGATGTGTGGATTTTTCCACAGCAAGCAATTCTCCACTGCTCTGTGGACACCAACTGGGTTTCCTACAATTCAGTTCTGTTTTGACATCATCTACTTGGGAGTTAGTGTCAGATCCCACTGGTTAAGGGCTGAGTCTCACAAGACTGCCCCCATTGCAGATGCCAGTTGTTTTGAGTCCCAGGCTGCCACCTGTGCTTCTTACTGGCCAGCTATACAGCAGGGTTCTCATGATGCCTAACTCAGGTTCGATAATTTGCTAGAACAGGTGTGTCATTTTCTATCTTGTATTATAAATACTTACCGTCTTGGGTTATCTTCCATGCCAAATATAAACTCACTGAAGACATGGTCCATTTGTGATCTGATTCTGGGTCCCTTAGAGCCATGTACAGGGAACATACTTAACCAGTATCTGATGTAGGGTTTAACTCTCTTCCTTTACAAAGTTCTACCTGGACAGACTAAACTCATTATGCTTTTCTTTTTCTTTGCAAGTGGTCAAGTCATTTGGACAAATAAAATACAGCTTAAGTTCTGCTTTGGAATAATGCCAACAATTTTTTTTAATGTTTCATTTTTATTTTCATTTTTTTCAATTATTTTATTATTGCAAGTCCCTTGCAGATTCATAAGTGGAGCATTTTTAAAACCTCTATGTTTATATTCCCACTGTTTTTGTTAGGGTAAATGTTAAATGCATAGAACTAAATGTTGTGAGAAATCTATATTCACAAGTTAGCATTATTGATGTAGATCACTTAATTGTGCTTTATTTATTGAATTGTACTCTACTCGTTTTACGTATTATTTATTTATTTGTTTGCTGCTTTATTATTTATTTACCCAATTTTGATTCTATTTATTTTTATAATTAAATTCTGTTACTCAGTCTTTGTCCACTAAAGGTATCTGCAGTGGGAGCAGCTTGTTGATGTATCTGATCACAGTGGTGTTTCTTTATTTTCTCTGTTTCTGTCTATTACTTGTTACAATTCTATCTTTAAAAATGTATATTTGCTTGCTCTGTGACTCGAGATACATAAAACCAGCATTTTAGGCCGAATGAACTTATTTATTTCTTTTAATACTTAAAAAAAAAGTTTAATGTATTCCATAAATATTTACTTTTGTTCCCCAGCCAAATGGGCTCGACTCAATTTAGACCTCTTTCTATCATAAATCCAGTGTTTCCCAGAGTTGCTTTGAGAACGAACAGCTTGGAAGCTAGTGCTGGGTCAGGCATGCTCAGTGGCTGCCAGCAGTAACTTCATTCCCTACCAAACACAGGCTTGAAATAGTTGTGGATTTAAGAAATGTAATTGTTTTCTCTTTAAGCTCATAGGGAGCATCATTAGAAAGTTTGTGTTTGTCTTCACCTAGAGACAGCCCTCTCTCTCCTGAGGGCTTTGTCCCTACCCCTCACCACTAATGTTCCTGGACCCTCACTACTTGTTCATTAGAACTGTTACTTTATTTTATTTTTTGTTTGAGACTCATTTTGCATGTTTTTTGTTGGTGGTTGTGGTAGTTTCCCTGATTCAGATTTTTACATTGTTGCTCTTTCGTGGATCCTGCTATCTGGAAGCTTCCTGTGTTGTTTCTCACTTTGCTTTCTTCCCAGAATTTGACAGAGATTATTTTGAGTAAAACAAGAAAAATGAAGTGAATTAATTGAATTGTGCTTTGTTATGCAATAGATCTTTAGATTTTTAAGCTCAGTTCATTTCAACACATATGCAGAGAGAAACTAAAATAGATTCTATCCAGGAGAGGAATGTTTTAACTACGTATTTTGTACAAGAGACCTCTAATCCTGTTCCCCTTCCCACAAAGTGAATTTTGATTGCAATTAAAATAAAATCAATTTAAAGTGTCCATTCTCAACAGACTTTTATATGCTAGTAGTAAAAAGTGAATAATACAAGTACAGTGCTCTAAACACTATAAATAGAAGGTAGCAGGAAATAACAAAGAACAAATTAAACCAGGGGTAGGTGAGCCACAGCCTTGGGGAAAAATATGGCCCCAGCCTGGTTCTGCATGGTCTGTGGGTAGAGAATGGTTTATAAAACATTTGTAAATGGTTAAGCAAAATCTAAAAGAAAAGTGATATTCTGTGACATATGAAATTATATTCTAGTTTTTGTGCCCATAAATAGTTTCATTAGAATGCGGCCACGCTCATTCATTGAGGTGTTAACCTCTGGCTACTCTTGTATAACCATAGTGAAGTGTGGCATGCAAGTTGAACATATTTACTATGTCGCCCTTTACAGAAAAAAGTTAGCTGATCCCCAGACTAAACCATGGGTGGTACCTGGAGTAGCTCATGGTCAGCCTTGTAAAAATCATCAAAACCTTCATTTGATTTTTTTCCCCGATAACTGATGTATTTCTCGATAATATTAGGCAGGCTAATGACTCTAGGAAGGCAAATTTTGTCTATTCAAGTTCATTTCCTTTTCAAGAAGTACTTGGGGTGGTTGGAGAGAGGCCATAGATGCATATGCATTTGTAAATGTTGATTTACTTGTTTTATTCTGCGAACAATGACATTTAAGAAGCGTGTTGGTTTTGTTTTGTTTTGACTAATTAGTTTGCTGACAAGTGTGATGTTCATCCTTCATAAAAGCATAGACACTTACACACAAAACCTTTTATGCCAGCGGAGAATATGTTATAAAGTTCAGTGTCTCTGCTTATGTTCACTAAAAAACACTGATCTAAGATCTCTTGTGACCGCCCTTCATTCAGTCCCTTCTCGTCTGTGGAGGAGTAGGGCAGATTCAAACTGCTGTGCAATTTCTAACAAGGGTCATTCAGACCAATTGGAAATGGTCTAAAAGAAAGGAGAGCAGCCTTTTCAAAATACTTGTAAACACATGATTTCTTAAACAAATGTCCTTGGTTTGTTGCCGTTCTTTTCTGCTATTTGCCACGACCTGATTTTCCCTTCCTCACTTCTTCCACGTGTCTTTCAGCCATGTGTCCCAGTGGCCATTCTGTCTGCGTCCTGCATTTATGTTGCTGCATTTCACTCGCTTCCCCTTGGTCATGTCCTGCTCGCCTGGGCTCCTGGTCAGGATCAGTCCTGATGCCAGAGCATGGCAGGTGTGGGTCTCTGTGATGCATTAAAGCAGCCTCTGTTTCTTCCTTTCTCCCATCACCCTGATTTGCCACCCTCCATTCTTAGGAATAAGGATCTCCTTTCAACACAGCAAGAGATGGCACCCCCACATGAGAGCATGGGGTACCAGAGGCTGGGTGGCAGTAAAAGGGGAAAAAAAGACAAAAAGAGAAAGTAGGAGCCACCAGAAACAGGCCTCCCCTACTTTTCAATTTGCAAATGATCCTGTTCCTGGCTTCTGTGCATTTCTTTAAAACTGTTTTCTCCTGCTTTTTCATATAGAAGACAGGAAGAAAACCAAAGTTTGGGGGTGTTTGTGACGTTGTAGACACAGTGGTTCGTGCTCAGCAGCCCATACATAGCTCAGTTATTGTCATAGTTCTTTATGTGGTGAGTGCATTTGTCCCCATTTTACAGATGAGCAAATCGGTCCTTAGCCTGTTAGTAACTCATCCACAGCTACAGATGAGGCAGGCTGGCTCCAAAGTTAGGGCCAGTCATCAGATAGTAGCTGATAAGGCCCCCAGCACACAGATTGGGCCTTCATTCCTGCATTCCTGAAAGGAGCTGATTGCGCATGAACCCTAGGGGTCCAGGAAGGCTGCTATTGGCACGTCCTTATCATACATGGAAAGTTGCTTGCAGAAGCAAGGGTCAGATGAGGAGAGGTTACAAAGATGTGATTTTTCAGTGGACTTCTTTTAACTTCTCTGTTTAACAGAGAGGTCAACAGGCCCGAGATCATGGATAAAGACCTGCTGAACCAGTTGAATACATATATTCCCCAACAATTATTGGCGTCTGCTACAATATGACTGATAAAAAAATCCAAGCTGGAGGGGTGATTTGAATACCCAACATAAATATGAACATTTAATTATTTAGAAATTAGTTCTTTAAATCTCTTCCAATTATTATGATGACATTGTGTTTTGGGGTTCACAGACTATTTTATATGGTTTGTAGGGTTCTAAGGATTTACTTATGTATTAAAACGCTGTGATTTTAAGTTGCTAAGGACTTATTCTGTTCTTATCTTCCTTATCTCAGATAATTTCCATATGCTGCTTTAGTTCTAAAATGTATGATGTGCTGTTGCCTTGCAAGTAAGAGCTGTTGTCACTTAAACCTTGTCAAGTGACCCTCGTGTGTGAAGGTCCTTGCCATGTTGCCCCATGTGCTGGTGCAACCATATTTCTGTCCTCTTTTCCTGCTACAGGCCACCCCCTAATGTGGTCTCTGCATTAAAGCCACATTGGGCCCCACCACAAATTAGGAGATAGGTATCTTCCTCCATTTCTTCACTTCCTGATATCTTCCTGTATTTTTTCACTTTCTAAGAGACTCTTCATGTCGTCTCTGTGAGTTCAGTGCCTGTCTGTTCTTCAGCCTTGCCAGATGCTGCCTCCTCCACAGATGTGCTCAGCAGCTTTCCTCCTGCTCTGTTCCCATAGCCCTTGATTGGGGCTTTATCTCCTGGTACCTTGTGTTGGAGTAAGTCCTAAACATACCTGCCCTTTTGCCTTCATTGGAAACTCTGAGACTGGACGTCGTGGCGAGTTTATATGCTTCATATAGCAGTTAACTGAAGTATCTTTGATCAGTTGATTTGGTTGCCTCTGAAGGAGCAGCCATCTGAAAAATTAAACGTATTCAACATTCCAAGCGAAAGAATCTGAAATCAGACATATTTAAATAAGTCACAAACTCTTCTCAATACCAGAGGTGACAGCAGTAATCCAAAAACTGGCATGTGATCTGGCCACCTTGGCAAGACTGTGTCTTTTTGAGCCTGCATTTTCAGTGAAATAAAAAGGTGTGTGTGTGAAAATATCTGCCTTGCTTAGCCCTTAGGGTTTTTATGAGGATGACATGAGATATTACACCTGAAAATGTGTTGGGAGTCACGATATTGCTTCAAATATAAAATTGCATTGTCTTATTTGAGAAAACGTGATTGGGATTTAGAAAAAATCTGTACTGTATACATATTGTGTACCTTAGCAATCTGCTTCTGATTCAAATTTAAGTTTGTACCTGAATGTACTTTGTGAATAGTTTTAAGGAGCTCATCAGACTTTAACTGCAAAGACTGTACAGCCAATCTATAGCCAATTATGCTGACCTGGGAGATTTTGAAATAGGACCAATTGGTCCTGTCAAACAGAACCAGTTTGTCTTCTCCGTAATTCCTGCATAACGCGAGTTTTGCCTTTTTATTTTTTCCTGAACAGGCTTCCATCTCTATCACAAATTGCCCACAATAGTGCCTGAGAGCTGCCTTCTTATAATGGTTGGACTTCTACTAGGTGGGATTATTTTTGGAGTCGATGAAAAGTCCCCCCCTGCAATGAAGACGGACGTGTTTTTTTTATATCTCCTCCCACCCATTGTACTTGATGCGGGCTATTTCATGCCCACGCGCCCATTCTTTGAGAACATCGGTACCATTTTCTGGTATGCTGTGGTCGGGACTCTTTGGAATTCCATTGGCATTGGGGTGTCCCTGTTTGGTATCTGCCAGATTGAAGCCTTTGGCCTGAGTGATATCACTTTGCTCCAGAATCTGCTCTTCGGCAGCTTAATCTCAGCTGTGGACCCCGTGGCTGTGCTGGCTGTCTTTGAGAACATTCACGTCAACGAGCAACTCTACATTCTGGTCTTTGGAGAGTCCCTGCTGAACGATGCAGTGACAGTGGTGAGTAACTTGTTGACAGTATGTCACTCCAACAACTCCAACAAGTGGGGCCGCCCACCAACCTGCACCAGCATTCTGTCAGAGACAGCTCTGTGCCTAGAAGAGACTCTCACTGGATTTAATGCTGTGTTGTTGCTATCTTCAAATTCTAAGTAAATTTTTTACGTATTGTTTAATATTTATTTATTATTATACAGTAGGCCCCTCATTTGCATTTTTCACTGGGTCATGCAAACTGCGTCACTGGTCCTTGCTTGCAAGGCTCTGCTATTGCCAGAGGAGCATAACAGTGATTGTGACTTGAGTATCTCTGAGATTTCTCATTTTAGCATTTTCAAAAGTGATGGGTTTTGATCAGAATTTAAAGGACTTCAGTTCCCAGAATTCTTTGCGGAGTGATGCTATCAGTATATAATGTGTATAATACAAGTGAAAAGATAATACCTACTAAGTGCCATTCTATCTCTGGGGATGCTTTATTTCTTAATTCATTGTCGTAGGGAAATTTTTCATCACACAGCTCACTTTCTGTTACTACTCAGCCAGCATTTTTCTAGTCCTCACCGTTTTCCCATAAGTGGGTATTTATTCAGAACGCGCAAATTATTTTGAATTCTTATTAACTGACATGTAATTAGAGGCAGAGGCTACTATGATCTTAATGTTATCAGAATTTACCTCCACCCCACCTTCTGAGCTCAGGCAAGGTGTGGAGAGAAAGGATGAGGACGCCTTGCAAGGAAAGAGGTCCCCGACCAGTGAAATACTCGGGTGGCCCTTCATTCATAAGCAGTTAGGGAGCAATGGTGACGCTGTTTCATGGTAGTCATGATTTTGTAGTAGTAATGGTGATGGCGGTGATCGCCATTAACCGCTTGTGAATGCTTAGTTTGTGCTCGGGTCTTCATGACAACCTATGAAATAGGTATTCTTCCCATTTTGCAAAGAAGAAAATTGAGAGAAATAAGAAAATCATCCATAATGTCTGTGGATATCATTATGTAGAAAATAACGTATTGATAAGGAAATCCCATTTTTTAGAGTAGCGGCTCAGACAGCTATTTTAAGAAGGCTGAATTAACTCAAGTAACACAATCTACCTCATTTATTCCATTATTCATTAACAGTGATTAGTCATTAACTCATCCATCTTAAATTTTAACTGGGAAACTGCCATAACAATGAAGATATTTCATAACTCTAATTTCTGAAGGCATCAAGTTTTATATTGTGACTTATGTCTGGTATATGCATTTTACTCTTGTTGAGGGAGATTGTGGATTAATTTCAACGTGGAGTTCTTACATCTATTTAGTATCAAGGAAACTTTACAAAGAAATCATAACACCTTGCTGCTTTCCTTCTAGAACAGTATGCCAGTCATGTCAGTTTCAGAATGCTACTCCATGCCTTTACGTCGCTTTCTCTTTTCTTGTAAGATTTCTCATTCAGACATCTCAGTGGTCCATTCTTTGAGTTTGTCAAGAATCATGTCTCAGGAAACCATCTGGCTAAATTAGTTTTTAAAGTGTGCAAAGGCCTCAGGCTTGCCCGGTCTTGTGCTTCCTGTCAAGAGGCACAAAGCCATCAAATGTGATTTTATGGACGGAAAAGGAAGGGCTAACCCAGAGAGGGCCTTGGGCCAATCTGAGGGCCTGCTATTCTGATACAGTAAGGAGGGCAAGGGCAGAGAAAGGGCATGGCTGCTCTTAGGTATGGAAGCCCTTGTTACAAGACCAAAGCCTGTGAGTCAGAATGACTGTTACGTTTTCAGGTGAAAGAGCCTTCCTGGTAGGTTATATACACTGGGCTGGGCTGAAAACCCATGGACGCTTAAAGCCAGACCCACAAGATAACGGGACATGCCAAGTAATTTGCCTACGTAATGCTGAAGTATAAACCACCAGAAGTTTCTTTAACTGAATTGGCTGAATAGTGGACTGAACTGACCAGGAATAATTTAAAAAATGGTGTAAAAAATTATAATTTTGCCCCCTACTCAGGTGCCCTTGAAAGTATAGAGGTGGAGATGTTTTACGGAAGATTTTTGTACTCATTCACCTAGTCTTATCTCTAGCAGAGTTATATGGACCACACTGCATATAGTGAAAATGATGAGTCACTACATATGAGTTGCAACCAGAATGGTAGAGATTAACAGAGAGAATCAATGTTAAAAATGTGGTCTGGAGGGTGAGTGCAAATAACTCCTTCCCCAAATCATGATAAATTCAATATTGAGTTATAAGAGTTGAAGGGTAGGAAACCTATCACAAAATGTCTCAAAGCAAAGAGAAATTCATAACGTATGAATTGCAGGCAAACTCTTTGTGTTATTGTCTAGGGCCGTAGTAGATTGCAATTAATTGGAGAAATGACAGTTGAAAATAAAAGTGAGTTTTTAAATAGGATTTTTGTGCTTTCTTTTATAATGAGTATTTTAGGAAAACTTTAAAAAAATTTCCCTTGTTAGGCAAAGACTGTTTAGGTTTTCAGTTATCTGAGAAGTCCTGTGTTTTCCGTGGTATGTAATCAAATGACTTAACGCTTACATGGTAACTTCCAACATCATTTCTAGAACATGTTAACGCCACCATTGAATATTCTAAGGCAGTTTCCAAGAACACTTAAATAGTTTCCCCAATCTACCGTAACTGGGATTGGTTAAGGAGTGCTGGCTCCGTGGAAAGGGGCTAGGGAGCTGCCCTAAAAGCCTGATCAGTACGTGCTATACAGTGGAATTTCACTGAAGGAAGCCGGACCACTTGTTAATTAATTTTGCTCTTGCAAATAGCAGAATAGATTTAAAATCCCATACCCCAAAGTGATTATTCTTTATGTTCCACATCAGAAAAAGTGACCTGTAAACTCTTTCTCTGGAACAGAGCTATTCTGATAAAGAATGCGGTATGGTTCGCATCCTTGTGTTACATGATTTCACTGGTTTCATTGTGCATTTTCTTATTTATTTATTTGTTTATTTATTTGTTTATTTATTTATTTATTTCAGGTGCACAAAACAATGTAATAAACATTTATCATTTATATCCCTCACACAGTGATAACCCCCCTCCCCCCATCTACTACCCCTCTGACATAAAGCCGTTACATTTCCACCGTCTCTATTCCTAATATTGTGCAGTTTCAATCAAAGTTCAAAATAGATCATTTCTGATTTTAATATATGTAAGTGTATTAAAAGTAACAATAATGAGTAGAAAGAGTTGAAAGGACTCAGCTGTCAAATTAGCCCATTGCAGAATTTAGCACACAAGCAGTATCCCTGACATTTCAGTCTTCTAAAAATACAGTTGTCAAGTGGAGGCCAACTTTGCACAGACCGACTAGAGACATAATTGCAGCCCACATACATAATACATATACATAAACAGATATAAATTACAACTCCAAAAGCCCTTTTCTATATAGATCCCCTTGCGGTAAAATTAAAGGATTTAACTGGAATGAAGTAACTGGGTTATGGCCAGTTGTAACTAAAAGAATTTTATCGTGTGTTGATCACTAGGTATCAAGTTCACTGTAAAACAGGTGGGAGGTTATGGAAAGCTTTGGGGTTGTCAAGGTAACGTCTCGACCTAAGCTATGTCCTCGTAGCAGTGCCCTGGCATCGGAGGCTGAAGAATGATCAAACTGGAACTTCTGACCAGTAAGCCGAGTGTAAAGTGCCTGCTGGCACTTTTGCATTGCTCTCTGCAAAACCTACCGGGATATGAGAAACAGACTGTACCTGTGATACACTTGGTTTATTGAGTTGCCAGGAAGATGGCTCTGGAAAGATGATGGCAGTATGCCAGTTGTTGCTTAGGAATGAGTATCTGAGTGTCCTTTGGGGGCCTCATCAGTGGGCTGGAGGGGTGGGGGTGGGGAGATGAGAGCGAGGAGGAGGAGACGTGAGTTCTGTGCACAAAGAATTTCTAATTTTGGGGGAAGTGAGGTAGGTGTTCAACAGGCAGCACCTACAGCACAAGATGGCATATCACCAAATGCCAAATGGTTCCCGGGGGCCATCTGTGTTGCAGGAGGCAAAGGAAAGGACACTTTGCAAGGACTGTAGGAGTCCAGGCAGGCTCTTGAGAGGAAGAGCAGCTTCAGCTGGGCCCTGGGCAACAAAGTCTCCCTGGATTTAGGAGCTGCGTTTCTACCAGGAGAAACCACAGGAAGGAAACCAGAGGCAGCGATGAATAAACATGGTACGTTTTGTGGAGCCAGTGATGAGACCCTCTTCCAGACGGAAGGGTGTTGGAAAGCAGTTTAAAAAAGAAAGTGTGCCAGGTGTGTTGAGCCTTCCTGAAGTCAGGCAGTCGAACATTTTAAACTTGAGAGTGGAAAATGCAATAGCAGTATTTAAAGGAAGTGAGTCTTTCGTAGCTGGAAGGGACATGAGGGCAAGGAGAGATGTGATTTGCAGGCTGGAGGCAAGGAGGTGACAGAACTGCAGTGCCCGAGGGGCTGGGGGAAGTTGTCTATGCAGCAATGGCCGGCCTGGAAATCCGTCTCTCTCCTCAGGCAGCAGGTGACTGTCACCTCTTGGCCTTGGCTGCTTGGAGGCAAGGGGTGTATACAGTACATGTCTGATCCTCTCTCAGGAAGCAGTTGTGGCGTGTTAATGCTGGTGAAATCCGTATGATGTGTGCACGAGGCCGGTGGCTGAAAGTTGGAAGCGGCTACTACTTGAAGCCAGTTTCTTTTCTGGTAAATGATGACACCTTCAAGCTATTTAAGTCCTCAGGCGAGTGAGTTGCTTTTTCCTTCTTTTCCTCAAGTCATTTCTTCGTGGTACTTCGTGGTACGATACCCAATGCTCAGGTGTGTCGCATCAACCATGGGGAGAGAGGAAAAGCCCACTGCTTACTAAGTAATAATCCGCTGTTTTTTTCCTGTTTGTTTGTTTTTTCAACACCAATGAACTTTTATTGTTATCGCCTAGGCAACATGGAAAAAGTAAATTATAATAAGGTATGATCCTTGACACAGGAGTTTATGATCCAGTAGAAGAGAGGAAAAAAATACACAAAACCTGCCATGTGGTAGCTCTAAAGGACCATTGGTGAGGTAGGAAAGAGTGAAATGGCTTTTTGCCAGGACACATCGGTTAGCAGGGAGCTTCTGACTCACTCTCCCATGACTGAACCTTGAAAGACTTACCCAGAAGGTCAAGAGCCCTGGGTTCTGGTATCACCTCTGACATTTTGTAGGACAAATGGGTTCAATTTTGAGTTTGTCCCAACCCAAACAAGGGCATAGCACAGCCTATACTATGAAAGGCCTGTGTCCCCAATGTCCTATCAGCCAGCTTTCCTGGAGATCCCCGGCTGTACATATGATGATGAAAAGAAGCAGGGCACCCACCTGACCTGTATTTTACTTGCTGGCTTGGGGGGCAAAGTGGTAGAGTGTAAGCCATCACCTCCCGTCCCAGTTGGCTCCGTGGTCCTCAGAAACATGTATGAAAGCATACTGCCCAGCAGATGTGAAGTGCCGAGCGCTTTTGAAGCCTTAATTAAACTAAGACTATGTAAAGACCATGTAGGTTTTTCAGTAATCCAGTAACATTGTAGTCTTATCACTTCAGAGGCACAAAATATGTACGAACTTATAACACACACACACACACACACACACACACACACACACTCGTTGCTGCCTCTGCTTTGAGAAAATTCCTTTGAGTCTCATGTTACACCAGCTATGTGTATGTGTGGGCAGGGCAAGGAGGAGGGGTCATGAGTGAGGACCTCAGTGACCCGGGGCTCTTCAGAGGGCACCTATACTGATGGGCAGATCCTTCCATGAGGTGACCCCACGATAGGACCTAGAAAGGTAACTAAATTCACAGCAGCACTGACGAGCCTCAATACTACAAGCAGGGCGTGTTGGATGGCAACCAGGTGTTTTTAAAATAATCTTCTAGATCAGGGGTGTCCAAACTTTTTTCAACGTTTTTCACCAAGGACTATATGCGGTAAAATATACAAACAGCCGGGCCACTCACTCGAGGTGAAGTACGTATTGCCTCACCTGGTTTATTTAAGTAAACTAAATATATTTTTGGAATTTGCTGCGGGCCAATAAAAAATGGATTGCGGGCCGCAGTTGGCCCACGGGCCACAGTTTGGACACCCTGTTCTAGATGGTACCTAAAAAATGTTTTTGGAGTAAGTTGTATAATAATTTTGAAGTTTCCTCTCCCTCACTTGAGCAATAGTTTTCCTGACCACACACTTTTATCAAAGATTTTTGTGTTTAAAGCTATCAAATATAATATTAAAGTTGCCACTGACCATCCACTTTGGTACACAGAAGACATGTCCTTTTGAGAAGGTTGGGTAGATTCTTCTGTGGCCACAGGGATACTGGGGAATTTGGAAGGGGTCTTGACACCGTGTTCTCTTTCTCCCCCAGGTCCTGTACAACTTGTTCAAGTCTTTCTGCCAGATGAAAACCATTGAGACTATTGACGTGTTTGCTGGGATCGCCAACTTCTTTGTTGTGGGCCTTGGTGGTGTTTTGATTGGCATCTTTCTGGGATTTATAGCGGCATTTACTACTCGGTTCACGCATAACATCCGGGTGATCGAGCCCCTGTTTGTCTTCCTGTACAGTTACTTGTCATATATCACAGCTGAAATGTTTCACCTCTCAGGTATCATGGCGTAAGTATTTAATTCTTTGTGAAAAGCACTTACTGATGACATTTCATTGAATTCATGTATTCTAAGCTGTTAATGTTAAATAAGTTATATGAAAGAGTAGGTTTTCTTAAATTCTTCTAAGAACAATTGAAAATAGATTTTTCTTACTCTTTGTTTTGAAGAAATAAAAGTGCGTATCGACCAAATTTTTACTAAAGTGATCTGGTGCTAATATGAAAAACTGCTTAAAAAGTTATCTCTTAGGTCTCATATAAAACATGACAGCACACTGTTGGGGTTGATTGCCAGACACCACAAATTTTCTGAGTCTGATGCCCATTCAGTGTTGTCCAGGTGGGGGGCTGTAAATTTCTTCCAATAAGGATGCATAACCCAAACTATATTTGGAATTCTGGAATTGCTTATGTATATTCATTTGAATAATCTGAGTAGTAGAAAACCTTCGTGCTGTGTGATTGACTTAATTTGAAATAATAGTGTAATGTCATTCATAGCAACATTCAATGAATAAGGTACATAGTCATGTCATTTTAGTTTAGCTTTTAAAATAAGGAGGCATGATTATACACCAGGAAATGTATAAAGCAGGGAATTATTTCTTTATTAACATTAGTGGATCATTCACTAACTGATTCAAAGTTTCACAAGTGGTAATGTTTGGGTCTAATGTTCGCCGTTGGAGGGTCACTTTGAAGGAGGCTACTTACTGGGTGTGAATGTTTTGGTAGCACCCCAAAACATGCCTATTATTGTATTGTCACACTCTGGATAGAGTCAGTGAGCAATACTTAATAATGGAACGCCTTTAAAAGGTTTTATTTTGACAAATGTTTACTTGAAGTTTAACATATGCTAGTCTCTATGCTAGGTAGGGCCTGTTATACATATTTAGAGTTTTGCTGTTGTAAACATAGGTCCAGTTCTTGACGTTTTCTGTGGTAGTCTGATTTAGCTGATGCTTTGATTAAGGAATGTTTTGTTTTTCTCCTCCCATCACCACTTTTGTATCAGAAGCAGTTAAGGTTGGAGGAGGAAGTCAAGTGCGTTTCCACAAGGAGAGGGGAACCCATTGTAATGAAAGCCATGAGTGAAAAGGTTGGGTGGTTTTCTGTTTCACAGAGAACCTAAATAAAGCAACATATTAATCCAGTTTGACCCAGTAATGAAATGTTCTGGATGCTATTCATATCATTTGTATGACTTCCAGTTTCCTCACTGTCATTGAAAATGTATGACCAGCTAGTTACAAGGTCTCTGAAAGGATTATGGGGGTAGGACTTGGTGTCTAGGTTTCCAGCAGCCATCTAGCAACAATCTGTGTAAGAACCTTGGCTGTATTTTCACCATGTGCATATGTAAACGTTCTAGAACACCCACATAGTTATCTAAATATCTTTGTCGATTTGCCTGATGTTCAAGGGCAGAAACTGGGTTGGGAAGAACCAGAGTATGGAGGTCATTTGGAGTGTTGGATGGGGTTGGGGTCCTGGTGCATCTCTGCTTAGAAGTGTTGGTGAGGCCCAGAGTCTGCAGAGGTCGCTAGGCTTGTGTCCTGACCTCCTGTGAAGACAGGCTCAGGGGTTTATCTACTCTGGGAAGTAGGAAACCCAGGACAAGTAGGGTAATTAGAACAGGTAATTAATTCCCTGCCGTGGCTTGTTGGTGGATGAAAAACATCCCCTTTGTTTCCAACCTCAAACTGAACATTTATTTTACAACGCAGTGTACAGAAAAGTCCCTTATTACATTTAAACTTCTGCTGTCGTTGCACACAGTGTACTAAAATAATAAACTAACCTTAAATAAGGTGTTATAGGAGATTTAAACATGTTGGGGGTCTAGTTTCCATTCATGCTCGTTAACCATGATAGTAAACGAAAGGACAGACCAGTGTGGGAGTGCACTTGTTCTGAGAAGTAATGGCCTGTTTTCTATTGTGAAGTAATTAGTATACTATTCAAACCTCAGCCATGTATGATTCTTCTGTATGGAGTACATCATAGATGTGCGTATCCCCCCTTGAAAGGGCATTGTGTGCACTTTCCTGTTGTAATTACTGTACTTACCTTGGGATGTTGACCCAAGGCATCCATATAATGATACAATTAAAATTGCATGTTCATATGCACCTTGTTTATAGAACTAGTAATTTTTTCCACAGTAAACCCGCATTGTACTGGGTTTAGAAATTCCTATCATACTTCATGCTATTGCACTTTCTTTTGCAATTTACAAACACATTTTAAGGTTAATGGGAGTGAAAGCATGTGACGTGCTATACTGAGCATGCTCAGTAATTTCCCTTGTTTGCTTAAGAGAAATGGGCAGCCACATAGAAAGGAAAGTAGGCGGAGAGGTTAGACGGCTGGTGAGCTCACAGAAAGGTTAATGTGCCTCTCTCAGAATCTATAAAATGTGGAGTTGTGAAACTTGTTCTACCTGAGTTTTGCCTGCTGTCCCTCTCTCCCTCCCGTACCTTTTTCCATCCATCTCTCCTTCTTGTCCCTTCCTCTGCTGATTGCCTTTCTTTTGTATAGTTTTGCCTAAACTGCAGGGTAAATGGTAGGAGGAAATTTGAAATTATAAACTTTTTTCAAGATTTATTGAGCTACAATTGAAATATAACATCATGTAAATCTAAGGTGCACAATATCATATATATATATATATATATATATATATATATATATATATATACACACACACACACATTTATCTCAAAATGATTACTACAATAAGGGTAGTTAACATATCCATCACCTCACATAGTTACCTTTGTGTGTGTGTGTGTGTGTGTGTGTGTGTGTGTGTGTGGTGAGAAGTTTTAAGATTTACTCTCTTAGCAACTTTCAAGTATACAGTACAGTATTGTTAACTGTAGTCACCATGCTGTACATTAGATCCCACAGCTAATTCATCTTATAATTAGAATTTCCTACCCTTTGACCTCCGTCACCCATTTCCCTCACACTCTCCACTCGCTGCCACTAGCAACTACCAGTCTTCTCTCTGTTTCTGTGACTTCGGTTTTTTGAGATTCCACACGTTAAGTGAGGTTATTCTCTCCATTGATAGTAATCATGTTCTTTCTTTTACTTTTTTTTAAAAATTAAATTTATTGGGGTGACGATGGTTAGTAAAATTACGTAGGTTTCACGTGTACATTTCTGTAATACATCATCTATATATCACATTGTGTGTTCGCCACCCAGAGTCAGTTCTCCTTCCATCACCATATATTGGACCCCCCCTCCTTTTCTACCATTACCTCTCCCCCCTTGCCCTCTGGTAACCACTAAAGTGTTGTCTGTGTCTATGAGTTTTTGTTTCTTTATTTGTTTGTCTTGTTCCTTTGTTGCTTTCAGTTTTATATCCCACATATGAGTGAAGTAATATTATTCTCGACATTTTCTGACTTAATTCGCATAGCATAACTCTGGATTCATCCATGTTGTCGCAAATGGTACTATTTCATCTTTTCTTATGGCACAATAGTATTCCATTGTGTATATACCACATTTATTTTTTTTTTACCCAATCACCCATGCTGTTTCTAAAGAACATTTATTTGAGAGTAAGGAAGGTCAGAAAGCAAGGGAGGAATAAAAGGAGAGAGGGTGGTGGTTTCTTCTGAGGTGGTTTGTAATTATTAAGAAGTCCAACTAAAACCACTGTGAGAAAAGGAAAAATATTGCCCCAATGTCCACATTTAGGGGTTTTGATATAATCATCTTGAAAACCTAGCTGAGGAGTGGGGACTCTCCCCGAGGAGAAGTTGTCACTCCTGTAGGAATGAGCAAAGTCCTTTAAAATAGATTCTGTGGGTTTGGGTATTTATTTTTCACAAACTAAAATTGCACTTACACAATATTTAATGTTCAAAATAATGTATTTTCTTGCTTTGTCTTCTTAGAGGAAAAACAACATTAGAAACATTATTTTAATCTCATTTTTTGTCTGTATTTACACTGCAGACTGACTGAAGATCAATAGAGCTTATATATTATGGTCTGTAGGGAAAATATAATTTATATAGCCCGTGAATTCTCAATTACATGAGTCATATAATTCAGTTACACAGTTTGTAATTAGGTATTTTAAGGTATGTTAAGAATGCAGGAAACAGCATATGGGGGATTTCATAGTAGTTCTTAAAAACATAGTATGAAAATTAAAAATAGCTATCATAATAAATGCTGCCATAGCATGTTTCATTTTGTGAAATACACTTCATGGACTTCTTTTTAAGAGCAAATGAGTAAAGTGATATAATTTGGGGCCTTCTACACCAAAGGTTTGTGGTGGCTTCTTAACTTGTGTTATTTCTATGCAGCTCTATTCTAGGTAATCTCAATTCTAGGTAGTCTCTGATTTTTGATGGAGGCAAAAAACAAAACAAAACAAAGACCCTACGTAAAATTAAATATTTCATTGTTGAAGATGATCAGGGATAGACTTTTAAAGTTACTCAGTCCTTCATCTCCTCACACATATTTCTGAGTCTCTCCCTGTGTTTATGAGGTGGTACTAAAGGAATGATAATTTTAGTTTAAGTGAAACACAAACAGAAAAGTTAATTTTCTAGGAAGAAGTGACACAATGCATAATAAAGCCAATAAGTGCTGTATTTGACCACCTGATGAAAATCAGTTCATTACATTCTCAGAATGACATTTAACTGAAAGACAGAATACTGATATTGTTTTTCTTGTTTTCAGGACTAATCTATGCTACTTCTCTTCTCTGGTAGTATAGGTAATAGAGTAGATTTTAGTGGCGGGTTGGGGATTCTTAGACAGGAAAATATCTGGTGTTTGCCTGCCAAATTTAAACTACATGAAACTTTAACAATTTGCCCCGAATTAAGAACTGATTCCCCAAAATCTATTTGAAAACTAGAGATTTTTTCATAATTGGGTAATACTGGTCCTGCCATCAGTTTGCTCTTTTGACTGTTTTTTGACTATTCTTTGTGCTTATCTAAAAAAAGATTATAGCATTGCTGGCCTGTGTCTCAAGTATATCGTAGAAAATAACTTGATGTGATGATCACATCCTCATTACATTACACTTGGTCCGGAGCTAACCATTTAAAGTGGCATTTTCCTCTTTCAGACTCTTAGATGTAAGTGACTTACAATGGTAAGGCTAAAATGATATTCTTGTAATGTGTAGGCCAAAAATGTAAAACACAATTATAAATCAGAAATGTAAATATTGTCTAATTGCTGAGATATTTCTGCCTTTTCTGTTTTAATGAAAACTTTTCAGAAAACTGATACTGAAACGAAGTGTGCAGATATCACCCGGCTGGTATGTCTGAGTATGACACATTTGGACACATGGCTGAAGTGAAATTTCCATTCCCTTTATGAGGGCATTAGAGCAGGGAATTCAGCTATGGGGGTCAAGGTTTGCTTTTCAAAGAACAGGATAGGTGCCCTAAGGGAAACCTGTTACCCCTTCACCTTGATTTAACAAACCTCAGTGTATGTCTCAGCAGTTCTCCATGTAGGGGAGGAAGCTAGCCTGGCACGAACCCAGAGACTTCTGTGTTGGTTTCCTTGACAGGGAGAGTCTGTGAGGAGTACCTCTAGATGCTGTCATGTTCCTCTTAGTGTACTCTCTCTTCCTTGCCACTTTTCCCTTACCTCAATCAAACATGAGGTCTCACTTTTTCAATGTTTCCAGGGACGTGTCCAAGTGGCCAAGATTCTGTCTTCCCACGTGTGTCCTCACTGTTAATCACCAGTTATTTGAGGTAACTTGAGTCACTTGGGCTCAAACCAAATCAAACCAGATTATTGGTTAGTAAGGGAAACTCAAATTAAATCACCGTATTGACTCATATAAACAAATTCTTGATGAGGACAGGTGTAGATTTGACCTTGGGGTTATGGGACCAGGGACAACTGTGTCACCTGGCCCCTTCCTTTTCCTTCCTCCCTCCCTCCCTCTCTCTCTCTCTCTCTCTCTCTCTCTCTCTCTCTCTCTCTCTCAGCTTTGTCTTCCTCAGAGGAAGAAATATGATTGGATCAGACTGTGTCATGTGACCAGCCAGGAGGCAGTGAACTTAAACTCACTTTGAGTAAGACGGCCCTGCCAATCTGTGTTGTCTACAAGCTATCAAGCAATGCTCAGTCCTTCATAGTTCAGTATGGTGGGGGTGGGACAGGTGATGGTGGAGTTCAAGTCTCAATGATTAAAGAGAAGGGAATTCTGGGCAGAAGGAGGAGTGTAGCCAAAGGCTCCAAGGTGAAATGCTCTAACACATTCCAGGAACGGAACTCTAAGGTGGTGAGAAAGGTGGATGCTCAGTCTTGACCTGTTTTGTTCTGTAAGCAATAGGGAGCCTTTGGAAGCTTTAAGCAGAGAGATGATACAATTATATAAACATTTTAAAGTGGATACATGAATGGAGTGCTTTCAAAATTTTTTACACCATCACACATAAAACTTACAATATTTTAATAGTACTCTGTGGTAAAAGCTGGAAGGTCATGGCCTCAGGCTCACTGGATGCCCCAGGACTGTCTGGGAAAGAGGGTGAAAGTACCTAGGTAGAGACTTGGGTAGGAAAGACATATGTGGAGATGTGAAAGAAATATGCTATTAAACCAGTCAAGAGAAGATGGGAACCTATACGTAGAACCTACACGCAATGAACATTGAGAGAAGAGAAGGGAAACTAGGTGGCAAAATGGAATTATGAGGTGTAATCAAACAATATGGTGAATGTTTAAATAACAAAAAAAAAATTACAGTAAAAGACACATTGCCATTAATCCCCCTCAAAATACTCCCCTTCACTTCAAACACACTTATCCCATCATTCTTCCCACTTTCTGAAGCAGTTCTGGAAGTCTTCTCTCATGAATGTCTTTAGTTGTGCTGTTGTGGCTGCTTTGATATCTTGAATCATTTTGACTTTGGGGAAGAACTAGAAGTTGCACGGTGCCAGATTTAGTGAATAAGGTGGATGAGGACACACCGTAATGTTTTAATGTTTTATTTGACAGAAATCGCCATATACCAGAAGTGATGTGTGACACGGAGCATTGTCATGATGGAGGATGATTTTATGGCACACTTTAAAACATACCTTCTCTCAACTGTAGTTCACACTCAACTGACTGCACCAAACAAGTTGAAACTTGTTACACACTGTTACTAAGGTTCAACACACGCTACTTCCTGTATTGAAGACCCCCGCCTTTCCACTGGATGGCACTCGGCAGCAGCATTCACCGTATGTTTTGATCACAACAGAAAGGCTCCATGTCACACATTGCTTCTAGTATGGCAATTTCTGTCAAATAAAAACATTATGGTGTGTCCTCACTCACGTATTCACCGGATCTGGCACCATGAGACTTCTGGCTTTTACCCAAAGTCAAAATGACCATGAAAGGTAAACATTTTGAATTGATTCTGGACATTGAGGCAGCCACAACAGCGCAACTAAAGACATTCATGAAAGAGGACTTCCAGAACTGCTTCAGAAAGTGGCAAGAATGATGGGATAAGTGTGTTTGAAGCGAGGGAGAACATTCTGAGGGGGATTAATGGCAATGTGTCTTTTACTGTAATACATTTTTTTATTTAAACATTCACCATATTGTTTGATCACACTTTGTAAATCCACAGTAGTCCTTAAATCTCATGTCATCCCTTCTTTTTACTCTCCAATAAAATTTTAAATAAAAATGATTCAACTTTCAGCTCTTTTTCTCATTTATTCTTTCTCTCCTGGACCTTCTGCCTGTGCTCCCACTTGCTTTCCTCAAACTTTGATGTATTTAGGAATCACCTGGAAAGGTTGTGCAGCATGCAGAATCCCGGGCCCCAGCCAGAGATTCTGGTTCTATAGGTCTGGGGTGGGGCTCTGGCATTTGCATTTTTCCCAAGGGTTTCTGGTAATCAAGTCCTCCAGAAAGCCATAGTTTTGGAAGCACTGCTCTGATATATGTGCTGGGAGCAGTAAGAGTTTAACTGCCAGAGAGAGGAGACTCTTGCTGAGGTTTGCAGTGCTCAGGCTGAATCCTGAAAATACTCCGTGTGCTCATTCAGTGCAGGGTCGTTGCCTGGCTGGTTCTTATATCCATGTCCCACTGGCAGTTCACCCCCTATACATACAAGGAGTTCTCCAGCTGGAAACCTTTCACTCATCGCCAAGATCTTGGTCCAGTCTTCCTGCCGTTCAGACCTTTGTCTCCACTCCCCGGCTAGAGCAGTGGACTCTGTGGGTCCCTTAACACCTTGTGTTTCATTACACTTTGACAGTGAGCTGTGATCCTTTGTGTTCTTTCCATAAAACCATGACTGCTTGGGTTCCAGAAAAATGATCTATAAACATTACTTGAATTGAATTGAAGACATATAAAGGAGAAAACACAAAAGATGTGGGAAATCCATGGCATGGACAAGACTGTGTGAATAATCAAGCATTTGTAATAGTTTGAATTTACTCCGTTTAATTTTTGCTCTTTTAGAAAGGTTCAGTTTTTATGCTTGGATCCTCCTTTAAAAACCTTTTTTTCTTCCGTTTTCTCATATGTCAAACTCACTCTTTTTTGGTTGTCATGTTTCCTGGAAGAGGAAATCCATTATATGGTAAATTCATGCCCTGGAATAATTAATTTACCTCACATGAGTGAGTACTTTATTCTGAGAACAGGCAGTGTACCCTGAGTCACCACAAAACCTGGCTTTAATCAATACAGAGAAAGCTCTTTAATTGTTCTTCGTCCTTGCTAATGCTTTGCACTGATTAGCAGAGTATGCTTTCATATTTAGCAAAGTCTTTATTCAGAATATGTAAGTATTATTTGGACTGCATTTTCTTGCAGTAGAATCCATACTTTTAAAGATCACCATGGATATGGAATGGGAGCAAAAGCATTTTGCAACATTCCTATTGTCAGTTTAATTGTAAGCAGTTCTGATTACAGAAAAAAACTCTCCTAACATGGGAACAGAAATTACAAAATTGACTCCTCTTGAAAAAAATAAAAACACTTGTACTTACAAACTGAATTAACTGAGGCATGGCGTCACTGTATGTATGTGAACACAAATAGGATATGTATTTTTATCTTCACATCTAGAAATCTGCTGTCACCGCCCACCTTAGGTATTGACACCTGGTCCCTTTGGCTACACAGGTCACGATCATCTGGATGAACGGTCGGGGTCTTCAGACCGTTCAGCAGACTGGGTCAACATTAGTTGAACTTACACTGGTAGCATGACATGCACAGAACCATGACAAGCATGCCTAGCTCCTCCTCTCCCCAAGCATCCCTTCTGTTAGGAGATGAACATCCATAGAAAGCTGGATTCATTGACTGCTGGGATGAAGTCACAGCACTATAGGAAAAAAACAGTCAAATGACAGATCATCTAAATAGAAAGTCTGATGCCCCCACCCCTGCCCGAAGCCTCTGTTGAGACACTATTAGCTGGCCTGAGTTTTTTCTATGCTGAATTTAGAGTGATAATGTGATGAAGAAAACGTCAATTGCTGGTGAATATAACAACCACTAATTATAGTGCTTTAGCTTTTCCTTCTTTAAATTGCTGATAATCACCATACATTTATGTTACAACGTAATGTGGGGCAAGATAATAACAAAGCAGAATGCACCAGGGAATTCTATGCATACCTTACCTCCATGTGGAATGGAATCTCCCACGGAATGGAACCTAACACCTGTCAAAACATGGTCATGTCTTGGGTGTTACATGGGCCAGGTGCTGCATCAGATTATGAAAACAAAATGGCAAACCGTCGTTGCAGGAAACAAGTTGACTTCAACCTCTAGGTTCGTGTCCCTCCAAATCTGTCCTCCACATGTCCTTCGGAACTCTCTAAAATATAAATCTGTTCATACCACCATTCATAGTAACAGTTCATCCAAGTATCCATATAGTCATTGATTCAAAACACATTAATGACAAGCCAGACACTATGCTAAGCATTGGTAACAACTTTTGTTTTTCCTTCATGAGTCTTCCGTTGGGTTGGGGAAATAGACACTCTTTATATGATCGAAGATATCAACTCATTTTGCCTCCAGCCTACAGAATAGTTTTAACTCCTAAGCATAATATATAACAGTATCATTTGTCATTATCTGGCCCCTAAACTTCTTTGATCCTCATCTCCTCTCCTCCAGCTAACACAGTCATTCCACAGTTCCCTGAATATGCCAACCTATTTATTTGTCTCGTGCCTTTCCCCATGGCCTCTCCTGTTGCTTGATTTACTTCCCTTTTCTTCTTTCTGCTTGGTGAGCTCTTCACCTATCCATGAAGACTTTGCTCAAATGCCCCCTCTTGTGCGGTGTGGCAGAAGTAGCCATTTCCTTGCTCCCAAAGCATCCATGCCACTCCTTGTTTCTAGCACTTGAAGTGTTGTTCCGATGATCTCTCTGTGACTCCTCGTCTGTTAGACTGGGAAATCTCAAAAGTAGAAGCTGCATCTTACTTGCTTTCATCTTCCTAGACTTCAGCACAGAACTTGACCCAGAGTAGATGCTAAGAAAATGTTGGTTGATATTAAATTGTTATTCACAATCATATTAACGAAATATGGAGATTAGAAAAGGGAGACATGGAAAGGACGGGAGAAGGATGATTGAATGGCATAATCTAATAAAAGTAAGGTTATATCGGAATACTAAAGGCCAGTAGTTTTATGTTTGAATGACCTTCAGGGTTAAGAAATTCAACTAGAATTTTCTACAATATGATGAGTCTATTTAGGTTATTATTTTGGTGTGGATACCATCTCACTGATGTTCAGAATCACGGTGAGAGGCTGTGGACTTCAGGCATGACATTCCATGTGTTCACATGACGATGGAAAAATAAATCTCATCTCTCAGTAACGTCCAGTGCTCCTGGGATATGCTGTGACATGACCTTGTACCCAGTGACACTCCTGCCCACATACTCCAAACCAATAAGATTTATGGTGACATTTGAGACTGTTAGCTGTAGGTGATCTAGGAAGGGGACAGAGGTGGTTTTATTTTTCTCTATTCCTGGGAGACTGTACTGTGTATGCCTCCCTCACTGGAGGGAGACTAGCTCATTTGTCATTTTGTGTACTTATGATGTTACTGAAGTGAGGTGGTTTGGCTTCAGGTCAGAGTCGACTACAGCGGAAAACCTCTTTGCAATGAAAACAACTCCTGGCCTTTGCTTGAGAGGCCATGTGCAGAAAGCTGGGACAGACCAGATCAAGGCCATTGGGAACAGTTCTCCTCATGGTGCACTGTGCATCAATGTCAGAGACATGCCCACACTTCCTGACCAGGGCACTGCCGGGCCCTGAATCCTCTGGAACCCATGGGGGGCATTCTTGTCCCTCCAGCATCTCACCTGTGCTGGAAGGAAACAGAATGAAGTTACAGTGAGGTGTCTGGCAGACGAGAGCCTCGCTCCTGGTGTCACGTTAAGGATACCAAGCAATGGAAATTGATCCTGTGGACATCCATGGAAAATTCTTTTTTTTTTTATTCCTACACCAAAGCTGTATTTTTCAATCATTTCTGAATAGATTTTTTTGTTAAATTCTTCACGTAATGAACTGAAGGTTAGTTTTTGCCTGTATGGTTCACATGTTGCCCAGTGACGGATACGAACATCATCTCGGAGGGAAATGTTTACCGCATTCCCAAAAACAATATTCTCCAGCCTTTTAACAATCACTTTCTGAAAGATAAACAAACAAAGAAAGTCCAAAGCCAAGGGGAACAGAGGGAAATTCGCTTGGTATGAGAAACATAGAGGTTTCAACTCTATAGGTGATGTTTCAACTCTATAGTTGATGTTTTATTTATTTAGTTAGTTTTTTAGATTATATTGGGGAAGGGGAACAGGATTTTGGATTTTATTGGGGAACAATTTATACTTCCAGGTCTTTTTTCCAAGTCAAGTTGTAGTCCTTTCACTCTTAGTTGTGGAGGGTGCCGTTCAGCTTCAAGTTGTTGTCCTTTCAGTCTTAGTTGTGGAGGGCGCAGCTCAGCTCCAGGTCCAGTTGCCATTGTTAGTTGCAGAGGGCACAGCCCACCGTCCCTTGAAGGAGTCGAACCAGCAACCTTGTGGTTGAGAGGATGCACTCCAACCAACTGAGCCATCCGGAAGCTCAGCGGCAGCTCAGCTCAAGGTGCCGTGTTCAATCTTAGTTGCAGGGGGCAGAGCCGACCATCCCTTGCAGGATTCAAGGAGTTGAAACGGCAACCCTGTGTTTGAGAGCCCACTGGACCATGTGGGAATCGAACCTGCAGTCTTCGGAGTTAGGAGCATGGAGCTCTAACCACCTGAGCCACCGGGTCAGCCTGTTGATGTTTTATTTTAAAAAATAAAAATGATTTGTAAAAGTTGGGTAGTGGGTACTTTAATGTTTAACATTCTCCATTTGTGTCTCTAAGCTTAAATGCTTTCTAACAAAATCATTGTGAAGCGTCTTTTGAATAGCATTAGAGAATTTCAGGAAGTAATATGGCCATTACGAATTGTTTTGTTACAAATTTTCAATATGGCAACATTTCTGAAAGGTTCATTAGTTTGTCTTGCTGTGTATGTCTTTTCTTTATAAAACATATTATGATCCAGATTCTTAATTTACTCTGGTTTTGCCCTCATTACTTTGTATTGGGCAAATCTTACTTTTTAAAGTCTGGTTAAAGAAACATTACCCCAGAATCTGACGGATGAAGATGTTCCGAAATGTGGTTAACTGATGGTTTATGTTCAGGTGGGTGCTGGCAAGGCGCCCCTGTAGGCTCCCTGGAGAATTGCCACTTTCCTCTCTGCCCTCCCAGTCTCTGTTGCTGGCTGGTGGAGGTTCCTCTTTTTTTGTCAAGTCAGTGTGACAGAGCTCCTGCTAGCTTCTGTCACCAAGCACATGTGAGCAGCTCTGGCCACACTCATCTGGGGACATGCACTTGTTTGTGGCCACCACCACAAAGGAAGTGAATGCCTGCGATGGTGTGTGGTCAGCTGAATAATGAACCCCAAAGATTCTCATCCCCACAACCTGTGAATAAATATATTCATACCTTCCATGGCGAAAGGGACTTCACCAATATGATTAAGTTGAGATGGGGAGGAGATACTGGACTATCCAGGTGGGCTTGATGTCATCACAAGGCTCCTGACGAGAGGAAGGCAGAAGGTCACAGTTAGAGAAGGAAATGTGTGTGACCGGGAGGCAGAGGTCAAAGCAATGTGACCACGAGACATGGACTGAGCAGCCTCCAGAAACTAGACAAGGCAAGGAACAGGTCCTCCCCTAGAGCCTCCCGAAGGAGCGTGGCCCTGTTAGCACCTGCATTGAAGCCCAGTGCGGGGGATTATAGACTTCTGAGCTCTGCAGGCGAAAGATGATCAATTTGTGTCGTTGCAAGTCACTGACACATTTCATACAGCAGCCCCAGGAAACTAATACAAACAGTCCTGTGCTTGAGAGAGGAAGAGCAAGGGCCCGGCAGGGGTGGAAGAACTCTCTCACATCAGAGATAATCAGGCTCGGCGAGCTTGGAAAGAGTGAAGATTCAGTTCTGAATAGCGTTAGATTTGCGTCGGACTTCCTGATTAAAATCCTGGCACTGCCATTTATTAGCAGTGTTTTCTTGAGTAAGTGGTTCTCTGTCTGTCTTTGTTCTCTCAACTGTAAAATGAGAATGATAATAGAACTTGCCTCAGAGGCTTGTTATGACGTTTAACTGATACAATACGTGCGAAGTGTTTGCACAATCCCTGGCACAGAGAAGAGGTGTAATAAACACTATTATTATTATATAAGCCCTCAGCTATTTAAAGGCTGTGCTGTGTGTTTATGGCTGCCGGATTTTATTAGCCCGTTTAATAAGGCACTCTTTCTTTTGGGAACAACATGAATTATACGTTCCTGGCACATATAAATGTAGAAGAAATACCTGCTCATTCTGGGGGCAGTGACATTGTGGCTAAATGCATGGTTCTTGGCTTGGTGGGAATTTTTTGTTTTGTTTTAATATGGGGCACAAAAATAAATATACACGCTTTCTATGTGAGGAGTAGGTCTGTTCCTTGCAATGAAATATTTTCATGGCTACCTGCTCAAGTCTTAACTCAGAGAGCTCTTAGGTTTGCAGTCTTGTATCCTTGTACTCACAACAAGGAGGATTTCTCTAAAGCATCCGAAAGCCTCTCAGGGAAAGAGGACTAGGTGCAGTGGTTGGGGGTGAGAGACATGTAGGGTCATCCTGTTCTAAAGTTGTGAGAATGTGAAAACCTCACAGATCGTGGCCAGCAATGAGTTTAAGGCATAGTGATCTCACAGTGGAAGGAGATGGTCCCTTGAAATCTGTCTTATTTCATTCTGAAGTCCTTTTGGTACTTTGCAGTAACTGTCTCTGTGGATAGGACCTACTGTGAGCTATCATCCAGCTTATACTAAATTTCCCTCTATGGGTGCCATTGGAGTTGGTCAGGTGTGGCCTTCCAGATAGAGAGGAACATATGTGTAAATAAGGCAGAAAGACAGCAAAGAGCAGGACATGGCTTGGGAAGTTACAGACAGTTGAGGCACATGGAATGTGCTGGGAGGTATACGGAACTGTCTGCTGAGGGAAGTGTGTGAAGAGCTTCAGGCATTTAACTAAGGAGCTGATCCTAGGGCCCTTCCCTTACCAGAGTGTGCAAAGGTGCTGTGTGAAAATAGGCACCGCGAGGTCCCAGAGTTTGGGAAATGTTTGGGAAAACAAGCAGAAAGCATTTCTTTCCTGTATCTTAGAGGAAATTCTTAGAGCCTATCGATACATTTTTAAATTTCCTGGAAGTAGATACAGTAGATGAGTAGAAATGAGACCTGGAACAAAGGCATCGGGACAAAAAAGAGAGAGTGGGTCCTATAGACACTCAGGGTGAGGGATAGAAAACAATTGGTGACCAATTAGATGGTGAGGGGTGCACTGAGGAGGGATGGCAGTGGCGAGAAGGCCAATGTGACCCCAGTTTCAAGTTAAGGACTTTAGGCAGTAGCTTAGCATGTTAAGTACCAGAGGAATAGAAAAGATGGATTTGGTTTTATAGGAAGATAACGGGTCTTGGATTTATTTTGGACTTGTTTTATTTGTGATGCTAACACGATAGCTAATGGTGCCAGTGTCCACAGACCTTTGAGAACGTGGATCCGGGGTAAGGATTGCTGTAGGGAACAAAGCTGGACAGAGCTGAGCAGTGCAGCTGAAGACTTCCAGAGGTAGTAGGGTTTCCAAGCAAATCACATTCACTTATAAAAATCAGTCGGTAATGTTGAGCTCATGGGCAGAAGGGTAGAGCCATAATTTAGCTCTTAAGGGCTAACTGTTATATTCCGATTAGGATCATTGTCATGTTTAAATAGAAACTATATCTTCTCTTGCAGAATCATTGCTTGTGCAATGACTATGAATAAGTATGTGGAAGAAAATGTGTCTCAGAAATCTTACACGACCATCAAGTATTTCATGAAGATGCTGAGCAGTGTCAGCGAGACCCTGATCTTCATCTTCATGGGCGTGTCCACCGTTGGGAAGAACCACGAGTGGAACTGGGCCTTCGTCTGCTTCACCCTGGCCTTCTGTCTGATCTGGCGAGCACTGGGTAATGAGCACATTTCCCCAAATGAACATTCGGAAACAGTCCTGAAAAGAATGGGGCTCTTGTCTCCTCCTTCCCCTTTGCTGCTGCGTCGTCTTCTTTGTCTCCCTTTCTTCGTGTTCCTCGCTTCCGTTTTTTATCCTCCTCCTCCTCATTCTTCTCTTCCTCCTCTTTTTCCTTTCTTCCTCTTTCTCCTCCTCTTCTCCTTCCCGATCTTTACTTCCCTGAGTATCTTCATGCCTTTGCTATAAATCAAGTTAATCTCTCTTAGGTACTCTGATTTCACATTTTCACCCATTATCTTGGAACAACAAAGGCCCAACAGCCTAGTAATACAAATACGGCAGAGGAAAAGGTGGAAAGATACCAAGGGGCCTATTTTTAAATCTTCTGTCTTTTCACAGAAGCATAGAAAACGCATCTTCGTATTTACTTGTTCTGGCCTCACAGTCTGTTTTCATTGGTTTTGTTTTCCTTCTCAGGTGTCTTTGTTCTGACTCAGGCCATTAACTGGTTCCGGACGATCCCCCTGACCTTTAAGGATCAGTTTATCATTGCCTATGGGGGACTCCGAGGTGCCATCTGCTTTGCGCTAGTGTTTCTCCTTCCTGCTGCCGTATTTCCCCGGAAAAAGCTCTTCATTACGGCTGCGATCGTCGTCATATTCTTTACTGTCTTCATCCTGGTGAGTCGAGTTTTTTCTCCCAGCAAAGTGTCTCCCTTTACCAGGACGAAACCTGATCTTTCAGACTATTGTGATGAGCGTTTTTTATAAGACACAACTCTGCAAAGGCATGTTCACGCTTTGGTAGTTATAACGTTAGGGAAAGTCATATTTCCTCATGTCACTGGATTGTGCAGCAGCCTGAACGTCCAGTTTGGTCACTTGGCCTTGACAGAGGATATATTATTTAAGGACTCTCAGCTAAGTGATCTAAGCTTACTACTGGAAACTTACGAACTGTGCTTGCTCGTCCTCGTCATTTATTTTTTCACTCTCCGACCTAGTAAATGTACTCAGTAAATGCTAGTTCTGTGATGATCTTCCAGCAGCTATTCGACCTGAGTTGACTGCTTAGCAGTGTTTCTTTTGAAATGGTGGGATGGGTAAATTCAAGTTTAAGGTTGGGAGGCAGAAAGTATGGCAGGGAGAGCATGGGCCTGTGTCAGGATCCTGACTTTGCAAGTTAATCTCTTTAAGTCAATCAGCCAGCCTTTAGGAGATTATATGTTGTGGATACTCATTTAGTAAATATATGTTGGACTTCTGCTACGTGCCAAAGAGTGCACTAGGAGCTCAGGATGAGTGAACTAGACACAGAAACGTCCCTCTCCCTGGAAAGCTTGTATTCCAGGGAGGATGGCAGACACAGGACAGTAAACACAACAAGTCAGTAAGTTAGAGAGTGTGTTAGGAGGCGAATGACGCTATATGATAGGAAGGGAACCAGTCTTAAGAAACTGGGGAGGAGAGGAAAGCAGCCAAAGAGACTGAGGACACATGATAAGTGACAAAGGAGGAAAAACAGGAGATGTTTTGTTTTATTTTTTTAAAAACCTTGTTTACCTTTTAGTCACAGAGTGCTTTCTATATACCTGACGCAGGTTGAAACATCTTTGATATTAACGTATTTAATCCTCATAACAATTCTATGGCAGAGTTCTAGGAGGAGTCACCATCATTCTTCCCATTTCATAGATGAGGAAACTGAGGCCTTGAAACGGAGTTTAAGTACTTTTCCCAAAGTTACACGACTAGTAAAAGACCAAGGTGGGAGTCAAAACCAGTTTGGTCTTAACTCTGAATAAAGTGCCCAGTAGAATATGTGGTGTGTATGGAAAGTATCCTATATTGTAACTCACTGAGCTTCTAGTCACTTCTCCAAACAGGAGTTCATCCTTCATTCATTCATATCTCCCAACACGGGGGACAGTAGGCTGCCCTGTCCAAGGAATCCTGGAGAAGCATGCCTTGGGAGACCCTCTCCTAAGTTAAGAAATGGCCGCTTTTTGTAACTGTCTTCGTCATCAGCACCTTTATAATGCTGGTACCCATCAGGAACCGCTTCCTTGTGTGAGGCACTCAGACCAGGGCTTTCCTATTTGCATTATGTCATTTCATCCTCCAAACAAAGCTTTGAGAAAGAGACCAGTGAGGCTCAAAGAGAGAAGAGACTGGCCCAGCGACACACATTGGTAATGATGGAAGCTGAAGGTGAGCCCAGGACTCTGACTCCATAGACAAGTTCGGAACTATTAGCTTTATTGACTTTACTTAGAGAAGCCATTATTCACCAGGTTATGGCTAGTAAGTTTCAGTTACAGTTATACATACTAGTTTGGGTTCTAATATCCCCTGTTGGTTTGAGTTCCCTTCTTATATTCAGGGAGACTCCTGGGTGTAGAGGACAAGCAAATTTCCTTGTCTTTATTTTTTTACTGATGAAGAGATAAAGGTCTTTACAAGGTCCTGGTTAAAGTCATCCACTTTCTTACTCTCCCACTCTGCCTGAGGCACAATCTTGACGTGAATCCACTTGCCTTGAGCATTTTCATTTCTCAGGAACATGCTAGGGCATCCTGTTTGAGGGGAAAGTCAGATAGGGATGAGTGACTCACCACCTTTCCTAGGCCAGCTGGCCTGTCCTTAACCCACCAAGGCTTAGTTAAAGCTCTGGACTCTTCCCCATGTTCTCAGAACTTAAGGTGTCAAATATGAAAATAGAAACACGTCAGTCTAGTACAACTAGGAACTAGGTTTATTAACCGTTATTGTCCATACAAGTGCTTCTCAAATCATCTGTAAAACCAGTGCCCACCCTGCAACATCATGGACATACACACTTGTAAAATACAATAAAATGACTTAATAGGAAGATGTAATTCAGGAGAGGGCATACAAAAGACAAGCTCACATTTTGTGGTTATTAGATTCAACAGACATAAAATTACATTTCTACAATCAGAACAAACATAGCATGGGGAAAAAGAAAAGTATTACAAAAAAGTATACTATTGTTCACTGATTGTGTGTGCGTGTGTAAGTATATAGAGTATCGCTATCACACACATACTATTTTGGCTTTTTGGAATTGTAACTCAACCAAAAGATGGAAGGCATTCTATATGCATTCCATTCCCGATAGTCAAAGCCTACGCAGCCACTTTGAATGAAAACCACGTATGTCAATATTTAACTTTGATGAACAAAGTTTTTAATATAATGAATTTTAAAAAAGCAGAGATAACAAACAGAATAGTTTAGATGTGTTGGCTATATTTGGTAACGTAAACACATCAAGTTAATCCTTCCTTCAGTGGTGGAGACATTTGCGTGTCAGTGTTGGGAGTCTGAAAGCATACTCCATGGCCAGTTTTCTCTGATTTAAGGAAACCTGGCAAAGCTCTCTTTGATGCCTGTTGGGAAGAGGGATTGCCGTAGTTCCATACCTACTGCTGTCTTACCTTCACTGTTGTCTGCCCCACCATTCTGTTTGCACAGATTAGAGACTAATGGAGTAGTCTTGACACTGACCACTTTCTCTCCCTCTCTTTCTCCTGCCCACCCCTGGCTCTTAAGAGACTCTGAACACACGCAAACAAATACATACGCACTCTCTTCAGAAAGGATTTTTTTCCCCAGAATATATCAATAATTAAGGAACTCAGGGAAAGAAGCCTGAAAGGAGATGCTTCATGGGTTGTAAACATAGCAGATATAATTAATTAAAATCTATGCATAAATTTTTGCCTTCTGATTAAGAACTATGCATTCTCCTTCAAATGACAACTTTTATGTTGATGGGTCTATCATTAAACTTTAAAATGTCTTTCCCCTTATTTCAACATTTCTTATATGATGAGCTCATCTATCCCGATACTGTTGAGTTAGCACTATCTTCTAAAATAGAATTCCTGTGACATATGGTTTATTATTTGATACCAAGATTTATAATGAGAATGTTAACATTCTTTGAATCACATTGATAAATTAGAGAAAGTAGCCTCTTTCTGAAGCACAGTGTTACCAGAATACAGTCTCGCTTGTGGAATATTGAATGAGTGAGCAAGTCTTATTCCTTGGATGTGTAAATTCATTTCTTTTAAATAAGATTGGTAATATTATCTAAAATATAAGCTGTCTCTCTTGTTTTAAAATTATGTTGAAGATCGAGGGGAGGCAGGGTTCAGTAGTAGAAAACACAGATGTTGGAGTAAGGCTGCACTGGGTTGATAGTGTGGCCCAGCTCCTAACAGCCTCTGTGAGCCTCAGTTTACATAGCTCAAAGATCTGGATAATGGGCTGGATAATGGTTAGTACCTTATACCACATACTGTGTTTATCCACATATTTCTTCTTCAATGCCTGGGAGTGGTACTAACCTGATGGATGATTTAACTTGTTGTTTTGCTATGTTTAATTATAACGTTAAGTAAAATGGTAATAGAAGAAAAAAAAACTTAATATCTTTCAATGTACTTTCCTTTGAAAGGAAAAAATCATTAGCGCACAATAGTTATTATTTCATGAATCCCTGTAATCATATAGCTGGTCCTCAGAATTCTGGAAATCCATTCAGTGGTTGTCTAGAAGTCCATCAAGTAGCAAGACTGACTGGAATTCAAGAGGCAGAAATCTCTTTTGGCCTCCATTGCAAATTAGTATTGTATCCACTGTGTGTCATTGTCCAGAACTCTGAAGTGTCTGGGATTTTTACCTTACTTACAAGTTAACAAGTTAGCCGGTTAAATTTTCATGAATGCTCGCAGGAGACACCTGATTCCTGGGTCAGAGACAAAGGACTTTATTACTTATGGTAAAATCCAGAGGCCAGAGCTTCATGTTTGTTTGGGTCAGTTCTCTGTACCCCAAGTCCCATGGGGTGACACAAAGTTTCTGTGATGGATGTCTGCACGGGCAGTGGACCGATAGACAGGAGTCAAACACTGAGCTTGAGGATCTGTCACTCTTTGTCTGGAGGGTAACATGACCTCATCTCTCAAGGTATCTTGTTGCAAATGCAACTCTGATAATAATGGCCAAAACAAAGTGGTCAAGGCCTTGTGTTATTGGCGCCCCCTGTAGCGATGTGTGTGACACTCAGGACCCATGGTGGGGTCGCCTTTCCCAACAATCAAAAACACCATTGCTGACTTAGCCTCTCAAACTGAAGTGAGGATGCTCACAATTTTATAGACACTGAGTAAACCTTCAAGTAGGCTTTGATTTGTTAAATAAATGGTCGTATATTTTATATATTTATATATCATATGACTATATATACTTTTTTATATATAGTCATATGATATATATACATATAGAATATAGAAATATATATATATATATATATATTCTTATATTTAATTCACATATACTATTACTAACTAGAGTTCAATGGGATTCAGAAAAAATTTTTTTTAGTCCTACAATAAAGTAAGCAAGATGATCAGGACTTTAAGATCAAAAAATGTAGGTGAATAATTGAGGATGTAAGAGAAAGAAGAGTTAAAGATAGTTCCAAGAGTTTTTGTCTGAGCAAATAGGTGGCAACAAGGAGATATATAATTTAATACCAGGGGAGTACTGGGTTGGAAGGGTGGGGTGTCACATGTTCGTTTTACATTTTTGGACATGCATATTCGCCTGTTAGACATCCAACTGAGACGTTGAGTAGGTGATTGTGTAAATGGGTCTAGAACTTATGGGAGAAGGCAGAGTAGGAGATACAAATTTGAGACTCATCAGTATATGGATGTTTTACAAAGCATAAATCTGGAAGAAACTCTTCAGGGAGTAAATATAGGAAGAGTATAGAAAAGAAGACATACCAATATTTAGAAGTCAAGACAATGTTGAGGAACCGGCCTAGGAGACTGAAAACAGTGACTAGTAAAGTGGGAGAAAAATCAGGGGAAATGTCCAGAAGTCAAGTGGAAAAAGTGTTCAGGAAGGAGCGGATTCTTGTAACTGGGACAAATGCAGCTGCCAGGTCAGGTGAGGTGGGCAACAGAGACTGGACAGTGGATGCAGTGACTCGGCGATGAGGGTAGTGAGTGGCCATCTTCACAAGATCCCTTAGGATCAGATGGTGAGTGAGGAGGGAACCCCATTGAATGGATTTCAGGGAGAAGGGGAGGAGAGAAACTGGACGCAGGGGATGATACAGGCAACTCAGCTGACGTCTGGTGGAGGAAAAGGGTAATAACCAGAGGGGAATATGTGCCAAAGGAGGGCTTTTGTTTTTGTTTTTTCAAAGATCGGAGCCATAGCAGCAGCGTGTCTGGATACTGGTGGTACAGTAGGGAGAGAACATTGATGACACAGTAAAAGGAAAGGCATGGCTTAAGGGAAGAGTGTAGATATATGACAATATGATGAGTCCTGAAAGAAAGGTAAACAGAGGGCTGTGGGACTGAAGTGAAAAGCATGAGAATCTACATGACATTTTTATTGTTCTTGTCCCATTTATTCCATTCTAAAATAAACACTGTATATATAACTGGGCTTGTGATCTCTATGATCAACTTTGTAATGTGAGAAAGGCCTGATGTAGGATAGCATAGCAGCGACAGTGATAGTTTGTAATACAATCGTTTTTTACAAGTTTTTCTGGAATTTGGCTGCTAAATCAGCAAAGAAATATACGGCAGTTCCTCCCACCTCTTTTTTTTTTTAAAACTCATTCTAAGGGGGAAAAAATCAAGAAATCAATTTATTTCAAAAGAATAAACCAAAAAGAATGCTCATTATTTAATAGACAGTACGTCTTTTTTCTTAGGGTACTGGGAGCAGAAGGGTGCAGGGCGGGCGGAAAGCAGAGATGGAACAAGGTAGAAAACAAACCGCACCTGGCGGTCATGCTACCCCTGCCTACTGTTAAATGAGTCCTTTCCATGAGCTCTGGCTCTGCAGTGTCGTGTTTATTGTGCCACAGCTGAATGAATGGGTGAAAATTTAACTTGGGCTTTGCAAATATGTTTTGCAGTGGTTGATGGAAAACCAAGGGGTATATCTTTAGTTTTTAAACTATATGGGTGGTAGCAAGCTGTTTTCTAGGCCTTATCAGGTTGCTCCCCAGGTGACCTAACTTAGAAATTTTCCAATGTGGTAAAGAAGGTGCCTTCTCAAAGGTATTTTTTTTTTCCCTCTGTCTCTCCCAACCAGAGACCCAGGCTCCTAGAATATAACATCCAGGGTAGGGAACTTAATATGACACACTCAGATGCCATGTACTCTACTTCCAAAATAGATGGATTGAGGAAGGAAGGAAAGAAAGAAGGGAGGGAGAGGAAATAAGGCAGAACGTATCAAATAATTCCTATTGAGCAAGACATGACAACTGCAAATAATTCAAGGTGAGAAGGGGTGTTTACTAAAGGAAACTGTTTAAACAAATACATATTTTAAAAGACAGTGTCAGTGAGCCATTGCATGTAATCAATATTTTTTATTAATTATAAACTAATTATAAATTATGTTGTAGTTTTAGAAACTTGAGTTGATCTAGCCACACTTGCTTCCGGTAGTTGGTCAGTTTTGTTTTATTTGTGACAGTCCATTAATTTCTAGATTATCTATCTAGTGGAAGGAATCACCATATGGATTGGGGCCCACCCTGTATTTTATCTTTATTTTTATGCCCCATATTTGCAAATACTGGGAACTCATTTATTGTTTACTAAATGAATAATGAGTGAAAAAAAAGAATATGTTAAATAATAGTTCATATCCTTAGAATACATCATATAGTTTTAAAAATTGTACTGATTTTGTTAATTTTTTTCCCTGGAGTTATTATTAAACTAGTGTCTTTATGATATCTGGAAATCAATGAAATCCATCTTTGTAAACTACATGTTCATACCTATTTATATAAGTGACAAATTACGGAATATGTATTGATTTCAAAACTGTTGTTACCTCCTCTGTTATTTCAAAGTGGCAGACTTGGAACGTGACACACTAGAGCTCAAAGTGTGTCTTATTTCAAATGTGGTCAAAATTAGTTCACACTTCAGAAAGTTAAAGTTAAGCTGAAAAATGCCCCAAGCTGGAGTGAGGGAATAAAACAAGTGGTCGCATTTAAAAAACTGTGTGTGTGTGTGTGTGTGTGTGTGTGTGTGTGTGTGTGTGTGTATCACAGTTTATATTCTCAAAAGGTTTCGTAAAGACTTAAAGAGGTGCAGAAAGATGAGATGGAAATCAAATGTATGGCAGGGAACCTATCTCAACATAAGCACCACCACCTCAAAATCCAATACCCCTCCCATACAAATATTCTTCATGCCCAGTGGTGGCAAATATCCACCAAGCAAGAAAGCTGGGGCCTCTGTTGTCCCCACATTCTCATCCCCTCCTCACCTGGCCTATAGTGCTAGTATCACATAACTTTAAATATATTAGTTGAAAATTTGTTTCGATATCTTTAAGTTCCCCGTTATTCTTTTTCTAAATTTTTCTGGTTACATTTACTCCTCCAGATTAATTTAGAACCAACCTCTGAAACCCTGTTGAAAATCCTTTGGAATATGTTATTGGAATTGTATTATTGCAAGTACATTGAGATAAAATTGTCATCATGATATTGTTAAGTAATCCCATCTAGGAACTGTATGTGTCTTTTTAAAACTGAAATCTTTTTAATATCCTTTAATTAAGTTTCATAGTTCTCTTTGTAAAGGTTCTGTGCATTTTTGTGATAGGATTATATACAGGTAACCCCCCGTATAACATGGCACTTCTACCGTGTTCCCCTGAAAATAAGACCTACCCTGAAAATAAGCCCCAGTTAAGATCGTCAGCCAGAAGGGCACATTTAGTATGTTATGACGATGTTCCAGAAGAAGGTGACATGACTGTATTTGAATAAATGTAGATTGTTGTACATGAAAAAATAAGACACCCCCTGGAAATACGCCCTAATGCATCTTTTGGAGCAAAAATTAATATAAGACTCGGTCTTATTTTCGGAGAAACACGGTTTAATGTGGTTTCCCTCTAACACAGTTCGAGAATTGGGGAAAACCCTCCTACAACACGGCATCCTAGCACACGGTTTCTCTCTAACATGGCTTGAGAATTAGAGAAATCCCCAAACAACACGGAGTGTAATAAGAGCTTTTAAGAGCAAAAGATATCTCATTCGAAACTAGGGAAATCCCCGAACAACACGGAACATAATAAAAGCTTAGTAGTGATGACGAAGAAAACATTATTTAATGCATATTAATATGTCATACTTTTGGTGAAAATTGCTTTATTAAAGATATTTCTCTTAATTATAAAAATATAATGGTATTTTAAAAAAATGTTTGGAACCTAACTCCCTTTTTTGTTCTTTGTTTTGTATAACACGGATTCGCATAACACAGCATTTTTTAGGAACCTAACAACCGTGTTATACAGGGGTTACCTGTAATATATTATATATATACATTTGGAGATAGAGTATATAAGAGTACGTATATATGCTTAGTATCTATATGGTATACTACTATATATTTAATGTATTATCTATATACTGGTACATACTATTATGTATATATTCTGTCTACATATACAAATAGATGAAGATGTAGATATAATTTTCCTCGCTATTTTCTAGGTGTTTATTCTGTTTCCTTTTTAAATTAATATATGGGATGGATTTGTGTATGTTGATTTTATGTCTAGTCACTTTATTGAACTTTCTTGCTATTTTTAAATGAAAAAGAATTGTCTTAGATACTTTAGGACAAAAAAAGTAGATCATCCGTGAACAACAAAAATCTTGTTACTTCATCTTCAGTATCTACACTTCCATCTCTTTGTCTCTTCTTAATCAACCGAGACCTGCAGAACTATGTTGGATAGCCCATCAGGAGTATCCTTGTGTTGTCCCAGTTCTAATGGAAATGCTTTTCATATTTCATTATTAAGTCAAATGTTCACTATAGGTTTCTAGCAAATAATTTAATTTTTGATCATGTTAAGGACATTCTTTTCTTCTTTGCTTGCCAAATATCTTATGATTCTCTCCATTTCCCAAGGTCATGGTGAGCATGCCCAAACCAACTCTTGCCCTTTGTCACTGCTGATCCTTTGCTTGTGTTTGGTCTCTGCTACAATATGTTTCCAACATCTTTTAAGACACCTCTCCAGTGTTCCCTCTCTACCAAACCCCTTTCTTGACCCGCTTTCTGTGTGTCTCTCTCATTCTTCCTTTGCCTACTTTGTAGCTGTTATTGGTATATCCTTCTCCCCATAAGACCACAAAGTCCCAGAGCTGAGGTCCGTAACTATTCATCTTTGGGTCTCAAATGTCCAAGCTGCTGACATGTATGCAGTAGGTGATCAATTAAGCTGTGTTAATAAATTAATTAATGTAAGAATCATTGAAAAGTTTTCTGTGGATAATACAAGTAGGTGATAGTGTGGATTTGGATAATATTTTATTATTTCTTAGAATTTCTTTCTCTTTCTATTTTTTACAATTACGTTTTCAGTTTCTTGTGTTTTGTTTCTAGTAGCAGGTGTGGGGACTTGGCCCTCTGAAAATACGCCAGCTATTGAAGGAGAAGGAAAAGTTTACAAAATGTTGCATGTACTGTGTTAAATATTTGGAGCAGGATGTCGTTTGTTGGTTGTCAAAGCGTAGGAGAATAAAAGTTATTCTTGAATTTTTAGTTTTATTCTATAAGAAAATTCACTTTCTGTTTTATGTGCAGGGAATAACCATTCGACCCCTGGTGGAGTTTCTTGATGTTAAGAGGTCCAATAAGAAACAGCAAGCTGTCAGTGAAGAAATCCATTGTCGGGTAGGTTTTAATATACTATAACAATTTAAATGATAAAAGAAAAAATGTTGGATTCAGTCAAACAGTTTTACATCATGGTCCTCATTTCCTGACAAAGAGGGAAATGGCAGAGGGTAGAAGGGAGGGAGGCTGAGAAAGATGTGGGTTGGGGGTGTAGAATGAATGTAGCCCCCTGGTGGCTTCTCCAAGTCAGCCTGCTGATCTTCGGAATACAGGACAAGGGATCCCCTTTTATTACTTCCTTCAACCTGAAAATGTTTCTACTGGAAAATCATTGCCTTACTTCATATTTTCAAAAATTATGAATAAACTTATGATGAGAAAAATAATCAAAGATTAGCTTAATATGCATGTGACAAACATCTCATCAATTTGTTGATGATTAATTATTGTTTTATTGCTTTTAGTGAAAAAAACGAAACGAAAAGCAAAACTATCAGGGTCTTTGAAATTCAGGCATGATATAAATAAAGTGGAAATTACTGATCTCAGGTAAAAATGAATCAATGAGCCTGCCTTTTTTGTTTTAGTTTTTTGATCACGTGAAGACTGGGATTGAAGATGTTTGTGGACATTGGGGTCACAACTTTTGGAGAGACAAGTAAGAAAGTCTGATGTCATTACATTATGCAGTGGCTCTGGATCACTCTGGAAGCTTGACTTATTGACTTACCTTGTTTTTCAGAGTTGTACGTGTTTCCTATACTGTGCCACAGTGTGTCCTTTCAGATAAAATTCAGCTATAACAGAGACCTGGAACAATAGTGGCTTTAACACGATAGAAGCTTATTTCTCTCTTATGTAAATAGCCAGAGGTAGGCAATGTAGGTTTAATAGACCTACATTGTTCTGCTGCACAGGCTCCTCATGGTCCCAGGACCCTTCTGTCTAATTGATTCCACCAACAACTTCCATTTCTAAAGTCGTCTTTTAGACCAAAATGGCTGGCCCAGCATTAACCATCATATACACCGTCCAGGCTGCATGTAGGAAGAAAGATAATGAAGACACAAAAAAATGTGTACTAGCTTCCTCCTAACAAAGTTATCAGAAGTTTCCACACAATTCTTCCAGTTATATCACATGGCCTGACCTTATGTGACTAGAACTCAGTCATACGAACATTTTTCACTGCAAGGGAAACTGAGGAATGCAATCTATTTGGTTAAAAACTGGGGTTTCCATTACTGTTTGTTCTCCCACCTGTATTGAAGGTCTTCAGAGAACCTGAGGATATAAAGAGACTAACAGAAAAGAAATATTTTTAAAGCTAGTTATCTGAAAGATTATGTACACTTACATAAATGTATATTTGTCTACATGCCTATCTATCTATGTATCTATCTATCATCTGTCTGTCTATCTATCTACCTATCTATTTTTTTTAAACTTTAAAGGCTCTGTGGTAGAGAAATAAGATTCATTGTCTCTTTTCAAGGATTTTGTAGTTGAAGTAGAAAAGGTAGACTAGCCAGGCAGAATCACTGGCTAGGAAAGACTTTTGAAGGAGGTGGCATTTCTGTTGGTCACTGAGGACAGGTGGACAGGTTCTAAGCGATATTTGGTGGATGCCTTCTGCTTTCCTGCCTTGTCTTTCCTAACTTGCTAACAGATCGCACCCCCCAATGCTAATTAACATGAAGTTGACCAATCTACCAATATATGTAATTTAACATAAGGGAATTGTTAAGTGCTTACTGTTTGCTCACATGTTCTGACATGATACTGGACTAAATGAGAAGTATAAGCTATAGACTCAGGCCTTTAAAATTTTGCAATATAGTAAAGACAACAAAACAGTCACACAGCATATAGATGCGTGTGTGTGCGTGTGTGTGTGTGTGTGTGTGATATCATTAAGTAATAAAATGAATTATGGAGACTTTAAGCGCAACTTTTACAAGCCTAACCACACCATTTACCAATGTAAAAAGGCCCCAGGGATCTAGACTTATTTCATCTCTAAAGGAAAACCATTTTATTTGTCAGAAGAGAGTGCCTAATTAGCCACATGGGGGCGCAGAGTAATACAACAAAGCAAATTAAAATCATTGTAAAACTATGAAAACAGTGGACGTTTATACTGGGCACTAGTCACTGTTTTGGAGGCACGAGGTAGAGGAGAGAACTCTAACCGTCAGCCATGTGACTTTCTACACTGCTCTGCTTTACATCCCTGGTACCTTCTAAGAACCATCCCAGTGTGTGCCTACCCAGTGATACAGACTTCTCTGCCTTTCATCACGATAGTTTCCATAGCCACGCCTATTACCCACCTACCTTCTCCCTTTCAACCCAGCCACTTTTCTCCTTTCTCTAGCATCCTGTCAGTCCTTCTTGAAGTGACAAGTGACAGTAGTACCCCAGAACAGTTTGTTTCTTTTCAAAAGGGAAGATCAGGCTAAAGATTTATACCACTCTTCTGCCTCCCAAACAGGGGGAAAAATAAATGTGAGTGGGTATGCAAATCAGGCCAGCAGTCCCTGGGCCAGTGTTAGGAGAAGGAAGAGATGGACCCTTTGATCATGTATGTTTTCTCTGGAACTTGGGTGAAGGAATGTCAGAGAAAGTCAGGCTATACATCCTATCTTTCAGGGAAAGGCACTTTTTTTTCTGGGGTACATGAGTCTGTTGCAGGCAGACATCTGTAAACTGCCAGGCTAATTGGACTATAACTATTAAGGATGGCAGAGACAACTTTAATTCCTGCCTGAAAGGTAACAGTTACATGTCTAACATTTTTCTCTGCAGTATGCATGCTTCATTTAATAATTTCATGAACCCCTATGCATTTCCATGCATGGTGTTTTCCAGGTAAATTTCAAATAATTTTCTGGATCATCAGGTGTACTGTATACTGCAGATAGAGTGGGGAAGTGGGTTCGGAGGGATTTGGTGCTGACACAGGCCACTTTTAACATGAGTTCCGCTCACATCCTGTCTCTGGTACACATATAAGTGTTGATTTACTAGAGATGACATAAAAAGCAATGATAGTTTTAGGTATGTTGGATATCTTCCCCTTTCCGCTGGAATCTCATGCTGTGGATTTCTAGTCATCCTGCTAAACAATTCTTGAGGCATTCGCTCCTTTGAGAATGAAACGAGAGGGTAATACATAGGGAAGCTTCTCGAACTTGGCAAGAGGAACCAAATAATGGAGAAAGAAACCACCTGTGTGTAGCTTGGCAGAGAAATAAAAGGAATGGAAACAAAGCAAAGAAAGAAAATGCACAGTTCCTATGCTAAATAGGTCAGATATCATTGTCCTCGGTGTTTATTCTTCCTTTTGTTTATCTCTAGTGAATAGCTAAAACAATAATAATAAAAGTTTAAAATGATGTGTTGCTGCCAGGAGACCTGCTCTAGGGCTTAATGTGCGATTCAAAATAAACTTAGAAAGAAGTAGGCCCAGTGTTTAGTGTAGGGATGGCTCTCTTTAATTATTCATAGCCCTCCAGTATTTAGAACAAAGGACTAGCACCAAGAATGTGGGTTAAGGTTGTTTCCTGTCAAAGCACAGGTGTGCCTATAAACCTCCTTGGGCTTATGGTGATCCCTGTAATAAATCCCTTTCTTTCTCAACCAATATTTATTACGTGCTGTTTCTCTTACAAGTTGGCATAATAATGTTACATAACAAACCACCCCCAAAACAAGTCATTTATTATTAAAGCGCCTGAGTTTAGAGGCTGAGAATCACCTGTTCTGGGCAGGTCTTGCTCCTGCTTCAGTGGGTGGCTGGTTGTCAGCTGATCCCGGCTGGCCTTCTCTGTGACTGGGGTAACTTACCTCTGCTTCACGTGGCATTGACCATTGTCCTGGGACTAATGAGTCACTCCGTGCATAGCCTTCTCGTGGTAATTATGGAAGCACAGGAGGCAAGATTTAATGAACAGGCCCATTTTAAGCCTCTGCTTCCATCATCATGTCTGCTAATAGCCCATTGGCCAAAGCAAGTAGCATTATTGAGCCCAGAGTCAGGAATCAGGACAGGGCAGGCTATCGAGGTCATGGAGGAAGGAAGATGCCAAGAGGATGTAGATACAGGGAAGAGTTGGGATCAAGTGATTCATTCTACCATACAGGCTTACAGTGTGCCAGGCGCTGCTCTATGCAGTAGTGATATAGGGAAACAACAAACCTCTGCCCATAGATATCATTCTAGTGTTAGGAAACAGAAACTAAGGTAAAAAATTAATAGCATATTAGAAAATGATAACTGCTATGGAGGAAAATGTATCCTTGAAATAGAACAGGAAGTGTGATGGGGGTGGCATGAAATTCTAATGGGATGGATCGGAAAAGCTCTTTTGGAAAAGTGACGATTGAGGAAAGACTTAGGGAGGTCTGAGAATGAGCCCTGCAGGTATCTTGGAGGAGTGTACCTAGTAGAAGGAATAGTAAGTACCAAAGCCCACAGATGGGGGCACAGCTGGTAAGTTTCCAGGACAGGAAGGATACCAGTGAGGCTGGACCTGAGTAAGAGGAGCACAGTACTAAGAAGTACGGCTCCAAATTATGTAGGGACTCCAGGTCATTGCATGTTTACTCAAGTGGCTTGCAAGGAGTCATATTGTTCCACTTACATTTTAAGAGGATCACACTGGCTTCTATGGGTAGGCTGTAGGAATGCAATGGTGGAAGCATGGAGACCAGTTAGATGCTCATTGCAAGAATCTGTTGAGAAATGATGTCTAGGACCAGGGTGGTGCCAATGGAAGTGGTAAGAAATGATTGGATTCTGTATCTTTTCTGATGGTGGAAACAACAGGAATAGCCGATCAAATGGATAGGGTGTACTAGTTTGCTAGAGCTGCTATAACAAGTACCACAGGTTTGGTGGCTTAAGAAACAGAAATTTAGTTTCTCAGTTCTGAAGTTTAGAAATCCAAGATCAAGGTGTCGGTACATGTTCCTTCTGAGGACTGTGAGGAAAGGATCTGTTAGAGGCCTCTCTCCTTGGCTTGTACGTGACCTTCTTCTTCCTGTCTTCATGTCATCTTTCCTCTGTCTGTGTTTGTCCCCATTTCCTTCTTTTTATACAGACACCAGGTATATTGGACCCAGGCCCACCTGAGTGACTTCATTTTCACTTAATTACCCATGTAAAGCCCCTATCTCCAAATATGGTCACATTCTGAGGTACTGGGGTTATGACTTCAACATGTGAATTTTTAGACAGATATTGAATTCAGGCCATAACATGGAATATGAGAGAAGAAGAATCAAAGATCACATCAGGGTTTTTGTCCAGTTGGAGTTGTCATTAACTGAACAGGGGAGTATTGTAAGAGAAGATTAGTTCAGTTTGAACATGTTAAGTTTGAGATGTCTACGAGGTATGCAACTGGAGATGTTGAGTAGGCAGCTGAATATTCATTTCTGGTGTTTGGGAGAAGTTGGAGCTGGAGATACTGGCAGGAGTCACTGGCATAGAGATGCTATTAAAATCCATGAGACTGGGCACGATCGCCATGAGTGGAGGTACAGAATAGCACCAACGGGCACTCCTACATGAAGAGGCCAGAAAGAAGAAAAATAACCAACAAAAAGAGGCTGAGAAAGAGGTAGGTAGGCACCATAAGGAGCATAGTGTCCTGGAAGAAAATATTTTAAGCAGGAGAGGTCCGAAAAGGTGAGGACTAATAATTGGCCATTGGATTTATATGGTGATGGGTCACTGATGGCCTCAATATGAGTAGTTTGAACAGAATATTGGAGGCAAAAGCCTGATTTGTGAATGTTCAAGAGAGAATTAGAGGAGATAGAGAGTATTAACACGTTTAAGTAATTTTGCTGAAAGGGGAAGCAGAAAAATAGGAAATGTAGAAATATATGTAAATTAATCTATAATTAGTGAATATTAGATATAAAGAGGGTGCCAACAAATGTATTCACATTTTAAGAAAGGAAAAAACTGCATTAAAATTGTAATACTCAATATATACCAATAACAAAAGATGAATTCAAGTCGTGTATACCTTTTGTTGGCACCCCCTTGATATATGACATGGCTGTATATAAAAATGTACCCATATATGCAATATATATATATATATATATATATATATATATATATATATATATATAAAATATATATACACACGTGTATACATATACACACATACATACACACATACATAAATACATACATGTGTATACACACATACATATACATATTTTATGTACATATATATTCAGGTATGCACATATGAAAATATATATAATGATCAGACTAGCTAAATAGTGGTACTACATTATTTCCCTAGGAGCAGTGGAAATGATTTTATTGCTGAAAACAGATTTTTCTCTTAGTGTGGTATTAATAAATTGAAGCTTTTATTGTCTTTATTTCCAGGTTTAAGAAGTTTGATGACAAGTACCTGAGGAAGCTTTTGATTCGAGAAAACCAACCCAAGTCAAGCATTGTATCCTTATATAAAAAGCTTGAAATAAAACATGCCATTGAGATGGCAGAGACTGGGATGATAAGTACTGTCCCTTCTTTTGCATCTCTAAAGTAAGTACTGTTTTGCAAATAAAAGTTAGTTTTGCTAATATGTCTTTATGGTTTTCTGAAACCAGTAATAATAACAAATTTGACCTATGTCCTAGAGAGATACCTTATAACCTCACAGCAGAATGAGATTCTGGCTAAACTGTGAAGCCTAGAAATGTGTACCTTATGCTATGTCATGTCATGTCATGTCATGTCATGCTGCATCACACCATGTTATTTTAGAATCGACTAGTCAGAAAATACTTTGTCATGTTTAGGATGATTATGCCTTTATTATATTTGCTTTGGGTAACTGAGAGCTTTTCAAAAGTAAAGTCTCTTATGCAGGCATTTCGATGTGTTATATTTGCTACCATGGTTCCCCCAAAATAAGACCTAGCTGGACCATCAGCTCTAATGCGTCTTTTGGAGCAAAAATTAATATAAGACCCAGTATTATATTTATATTACATTATATTATATTATACCCGGTATTATATTAATTATGTTATATTAATTATATCATACCATGGTGTTTTATATTATAAAGTTATCTTATTTTACTATAAGACCAGGTCTTATATTAATTTTTGCTCCAAAAGATGCATTAGAGCTGATTGTCCGGCTAGGTCTTATTTTCGGGGAAACACGGTATTTTATATATATACATGTAGTTATTTAGCTTTTTCCTCATCTCTGGTATTGAGAAACAGGTATAGATATCTTTATAAATTCTTCAAATGTTTTTAATAAGCAGCCAGGATTGAGATCCACTGACCTCGTCTGTCTGCTCAATTTTAAACATGAGGAAATGAATACTCAGATTTGGAAGTGATTTGCCCAAAATCTTATAACAAATCTCTAGTAGAACAGTAAATACTCAGTTAGCAAATTAGGTTATGTCATCATGTAATCATCATTCCTTTTCTATTACAAAAATGACAGAAATTACAGGTTCTACTGGTTTGTTCTTTCACTCTGAGCTTGAAGCTCATTTAAACTAAATGTCATCTAATTAAAATGCTATCTATGGGAGAGTTGAAATGACAGAGGAAGCTCCAAATCACACCCAACCATATAAACTATGACATTTACTAGGACTCTAAGTCCCCTATAAAAATTATGGGCGTTTACACAATTAAAAAAAAATAGTGATCAGAATGGCTTGGAGGTAAAGGCATTATTATTGCGTTATAAACAGTAATGGATTGAACAGAATGGCTGATTTATACTCTGCAAATAACTCTCTGTGTGACCTTAAACTGGTCCATTTATTTCCCTGAGGTTAAGTTTTTTCCAAGTAGAAAATGGAGCTAGACTTGATCCTTAAGTTTCCTTCTAGGTTTATAATTTCATTATCTTCCTTATGCACTATTCCATTTGCAGTTGAAGCAAGGGATAATTCAATTATCCAGCTTCTCAACAGGAGAGCCATTGTCTTTGTGATCACAGAAGAAAGAAATCTCAGTTTTATTCTCTGTTCACAATTCATTTTTGAAGCTGCTAATAAGCAGAGTAAAGGCAAACGTTTAGGGTTAGGGAACTAGGTTACAAAATTAATGGCTAGCCACATAACTAGATAAATGAATGCTATATTGACCATTCTGTCTCTCCTGAAATGTGTTCTCTGGGAAAAGTACAAGCAAAAGGGGAGAGAGATAATAAGGAGTTGTATTTCTGACAATAATGAGCTGAGTGTTACAGACCAAACCATCTTCTGAGAACAACTAGAAAAATAGTACAAAATATATTTTAAAAATTTGCATGAAATCTGGAGTATGCATGAGGTGAGGACTATTTTTAGCTAAGAGTCAATAGAATAAGGAAGTCCAAGAGATGAACTAGCATTTGGGGCTATTTTCTCCCTGGATTACAAAGAAGGTGTCCGACAGTCTAAAAGACCAAAATAGAGGTTTTGACAGACTGATTGGTCTTAGAGAATAAAATTGGAATTCAGGACCTACCAAGAAGGAAGAGCTCTTATACCCAAACATAAGTTGTTACCTCAAAATTCTACATCTTAGTCCTCAAAGAAAGGAAGTCCAATCTAGAATGATCTTAATCCACAATTGTTTAAATCATATGAGATTGATATTACCCCTATCCAAGCTGCTTGAGAGAAATAAACTTAAACCTTCTATGGAGGAAAAGAGCCTTAAACTACCACTATGATTTCTCATATGTGATGTCTAGCAACCAATCGAAATAAAATGAGTAGACAAGGAAATGTGACTGAAAACATTGAGAAAAAGATAAACAATAGCAGAGTAACAACAGGTGCAAAGGGGATTCAGATAATTGAGTTATCAGAGATTTTAAAATAAAAATAATATGTTTAGGGCAAGAAAATGTCATTGCCATTTTTGGCATTGTCATGGAGACTATTAAATAAAAAATATCTTAGTAGAATATTTGACCTAAAAATAAAGTAACTGAATATAGACTCTCATTTGATAGGTGTAAAGGCAGTTTAGATACAGCTGAAGAGAGAATTGATTACTTGGAATATAGGACAGAACAAAGTAACCAGAATGAAGCACAAAATGAAAAAAAAAAAGGGATGAAACATATTGAAAAGAAAGTAAGAAACATAGGATATGGTGAAAACTTCCAGAGGGAGATAAGAAATTTGTAGAAGCACTGTTTTATGACAAAATGGCTGTTAATTTCCTCAAATAGATAAAAGACATGAACTTTGACAAACCTCAAGCAGATTAGATAAAAAGAAAACCAAAAGTAGATACACGGTAGCAAAAAGTGCTAAAAATCAAAAACACAAAAAGAAAATTTTAAGTATACTCTAAGGAAAAAAGAGACCTATTTTCTTCAAAAGAAAAACAATATCCTGACAGCTGTTTTTCAACAAAAAGCAGTGGAAACCATTGCTATCTTCAAAATTCTTAAAGAAAGTAACTGATTAACCTAGAGTTTCATTTCCTGCTAAACTACCCTTCAAAAATCTAGAATAAAAACATTTTTAGACAAATAAAAACCATCACACTAAAGTGAATGGTAGAGGGTTACAGACAGAAGGAAGAGTCTCATAGAGAAGCTTTCAGATGAAGAAAGGAATTAAAACAATGGAAATAGTAAATATTTGTAAAATTTAAATGAATGTTATGTGCATAAAATGATAATGTCTGTGAGGTTTGACATGTATACCACATTAAAGCTCGCGACAATAATAGGTCATAAATTGAGAGGGTGTTATTGTATTCTAAGGCCCTTGCATTATCCAGAAAGTGGTAAAAATGAATGTATTTTGGACTTTAATAAGTCAATGATTTATGTTGTAATCCCAGGTAACCATTAAAAAAAAATAGTAAAAAAATATAACAAGCCACCAGAGAAAGGAAATGAAATAACAAAATAAAATAAATTGTAAAAGGGCAACAAACTAGAAAAATCAACCATAAAACATATGGGACAAATAGAATGCAAACAGTAAGGTAATAGTCTTAAATCCAAAGGTAAGTACATTAAATATAAACCCACTCCATTTAAAAGGGAGACATGATCAGAATTCAGAATGGATAAAAATATACAACTCATGTTGTTTGTAAAAGACACTTCTTATATGTAAGGGTATAGAAAGGTTACAAAGAAAAGGTTGAAAAAAATATACTGTTAAAGCACTAAACAAAAGAAAGTTTGTGTAATTATATTATAGCCATAAAATGTAAGTATTATGGGAAAAAATTACTAGAGATAAAGAAGTACATTTTATAATGATCAAAATTCAATTCTATAAGAAGACAAAACAAGTCTAAATTAGCATACAAATAATAACATAGCCTCAAAATAATAAACCAAAACTCGACAGAACCTCAAGTAGAAAGTCACAAATTCATAATCATAGTGGATATTTTAAGGCTACACAAGGGAGGTAGTTGTGCACTTTGCACTAGAGTTATGCAAACATATGTTGGTTAAAAACTTGTTGGGACACTGTTCAAGAAAATCAGGCATCAAAAAGATTGTTGTTTATGGATCTTATTTATTCATTCTGACTTTAAAATTCTGTGGATTAACTTTGCTGATCAAAAGACCTAACTGGAAAGCTGGACAGCTACCTAAACAACAGTGCGTCAGTCTATAAAGATGCTTCTTTAAAAAATCATCTGAGCAACTGAAGTTGAGACAAAAATGAATCATCTAAATAAGAGAAGTCTGTCCTGATGAAGCCTTGAATTTCTGTGTTCCTTCCTCTGTGTGTCTCCATTACCCTTCGCACATAGGTTTTTGTACCCCAGTAATTACTGTGATGGTTGGTTTACAGTAACAGTAAGTTTGCATTTAAAAATAATATAAGAGAACTATGCTCTTTAATTTGTGGGCCCTTGGCTCATCTTCTATATGCATTTATGTATATTAACCATCCCAGCTTTCATTTATTTTCTTAATTTATTTTCCTATTTATTTTATTGTATTCTGTATTTGTGAAGGCCCCCTCAAAGCCTTTTTGAAGGGGTTAGACTAAAAATATGTAAATACAGTCAATTCTCATTGTTTGCAGCATTTACGTTCTATAAAGTTGCGGTGAACACTGATTTGCAAATACTCAATCATCGCTCCTGGAGAAATCCAGGGGGAGGTTCCTGTGGGCTTCTTGTCACAATGTGCTCATCAGCCCATCAGGACATAATCTTGTTTTAGGTATATTTCTGTGTGAAGACAATTTATTTAATATCTAGTGTTGTTTCATTAATACTGAATTTGTGGCCAACTCATGCCTGAATAATGCTTCTCTGACACAGATTTTCTCTGGAAGGTCCCTCACCTCTTATTACACATAGGAACTCTATATAGCACTTCAGAACTGTGCTCAGGAGCCATTTAAAACAGCAACATCACCAACAAGAGGCACCAAAATAATGAGGAAAATGTGTCACTAAATAGACCATGAAAAGGACATTTTTTGACAGTACGAGAGCTGCAACAAGGAGGCAAAGCATCTCCATGTTGATTGACTTAAATTTCCCCCCACTTCGCACATATATGTGAATGACTGGCAAAGTGCCATGAGTACTGATAACACGTTTATAAATAAATTTTAGCACGTCAGTGAATTCGCAAATGTGAAATCCCTGGATAATTAGGATTGACTGTATATATATATATACATATTGTATAAGTGGTGTCTTTGCAGATATTTCTAATGAAGTATTTAAAAGCCCAGGCCACAAAAGCAAAATATATCTAATTACATTTCTGTTGGGAAAAAACCGTCCCATATTACTTTATTTATGGAGTATTAGAAATAATGGAGTGATAACATTATAAGGTACTATAGTTTATCTTTTTTAAAAAATAATTACATCAACAGACTGAAAACATGTGCATGATTGAACTTGTCCTGAATGATTTCGACACTGAAATAAAAATTTCAGAATTTTGAGTTATTTTAAAATATTGAATTATTCCTAAGTATTATTTTTTAAACTAAGGTTCTTCTTCTTACTTAATGGTATTGTACCTGTAAGAAAGAAAATTGATGATTTTAATATTTTTTTGAATACTAAAACCTTATTATTTTAAACTTTCACAGTGACTGTCGTGAAGAAAAAATAAGGAAGCTCACGCCTGGTGAAATGGATGAAATTAGAGAAATATTATCCAGAAACCTCTATCAGATTCGTCAGCGAGTAAGGATAATTTATTTAGCTAAATATTGACTTGCTTTTGACTAAAAATAAGGCCTTCTGATTTTATGCTACCAGTTAGAGTGGATATTGCCCCACTGGTACGCCAACCTCTGAGTTCCCACACCAGGCATCTTCACTTCTCTCAGACCTGTTTCACAGTGTGAGTGTGCTGTCTTGTTAGGGTACCACTCTCCTCAGGGCACCATGGGTGAAGGCCTGCAGTCCCCTGGGAGTTCTGCTACTGTGGGTTTGGAGATTAGACACACACACACACACACACACACACACACACACACACAAACACAGAGACACATTAACTAATTGTGAAGAAAGTAATTGATTGCCCTCTAGTTTTTAATGGATACTTTTATGTTTTAAGACTTATAAAAATATATTTAATCTTGTTATTCATAAAGTGCTATAGTTTCTTCCTTCACTGTATCGTCTGAGTCACTTCTTCCACTGCATTTCCATTGTTAACACAATAATTTGCTAGTAATATAGCTAACAGTGAATGCACACAATTTGCCAAGCCCCTTTTCAGCGTATTGCATGTATTAGCTCATTTAATCCTCTAATAAGTGGGAAGTGTTACCGTGGACTCCATTTTACCGATGACGAAAATGAGGCACAGTGAGGTGAAGTGGCACACAGGCCACGCTGCTTGTCAGGAGTCCCCTCACTCATGTCAGGGTCATCTCTGTAGCTTCTTAGCTGGTTTCCCCAAAGGCTGTCCCCTACATTACTGTTGCTCCACCCTTTTCCCTAAAACACCTTTTGATAGCAGTGTTCTCCTACTTAAAATGAAACACAACAACAGTCATGGCTTCCAGGCTAAATGGTTCTTTCCAAATTTGGGGTCTCTATATCTAAGTTCTGCTTTATCCAGCCTCATTTACACACCTCCCTCACCCACCCACCCCAAGCCCTCACGGAGTACAGGTTTCTGTCTTCATTCCTTGTCCTGGCTTGCTCTCTTTCCTGTCTCCACGGCTGCTTCCTGTCAGCTTAGCTGACCCTTTCATTTTTAAGGTTCCCCAACTTTCTGTATTATTCCCAACACTGTCTTTAAGTGGGATAACTTGAGCTCGTGCTGTACCACATACATTTAGCACTTAATTTCATGATTTTGTATTATTTTGTTAGCTTTAGATGCTCAACAAGATAGTAAGTTTCTCAAAACAGGAACTGAGCCCTGTCCTTTATTACTTTTGCATTTCTCTACTAGGCCTAATAGAGTCTGGACACAGCGATACTCCCAAGAAGTACACATTAATTCTGTCAGAAAAGGAACTTAATTATGAACAACAATTTGTCTTAGGAAACAGATTTCTATATAGCTTATAAAACTAAAACTGCATGCCATGTACAGCCCTCGTTGAGGTATTTTACTGCTTCAAATACGAGGTCACGATCACTGCTGGTGGTAGGTAGCAGCAGCTTCCTCAATTTGACAACCCAGTTGAGAAGAAATGTTCCTAAGTCAAAATCAAAAGCACATGGCACCACCAAGTGGCTCAAAGTGATGTGTTTTTATATTACTAATTCCTGTCCAATGGAGAATGTATGAAGATGATTTGTACCCAGCCGCTAATGATGGATAAACACATACAAGATACTTCAAGGTACATGAAGGCACTTGATGAATTCCATCATTTTTCTCATTATTATAAAGATCACACTTTCCAAGGGGTGGGGGGGAAACTTACTCACTAGCTTTTATTAGAAGAGGAATACGTTCCAAATTTTAAAGAATGTTAACTTTCATACTTTTTTCCCTTGCCCATTAGTTGTTAAATACCTAGCTGAGTTGCAAAGCCAAAGGAACATAGTAAAGTTTTGGAATTTCTGGGGCAGTGATCACTTCTTTTTTTTTCACTTTCTTTCTTTTTTTTTTTCTTTTTGGTAAAATGTCACTTATGTTTTCATTCCAGACTTTGTCATACAACAGACACAATCTGACGGCTGACACAAGTGAGAGACAAGCCAAGGAGATTCTGATCCGCCGAAGGCACAGTTTGCGGGAAAGCATTAGGAAAGACAACAGCTTGAATCGGGAGCGCAGGGTAACTGGCTTTTGTGCCTCTGGGATGCACAAGTCTTCCAAGAGGGTAACCAGCAGCCGTCCCGGAAGCGCTGCTGAAGGTTGATTCTTAGGAATTCTGGGATGGAGTTAATTACAGCCTTTCACATGTCTCTGGAACGACTGTTATGTTCCAGACACTGCTCTAGGCACTTGGAATACATTAGTGATCAAAAGAGAAAGATCTACGTTTGTAGAATTCGAATTCTAGTGGGGGAGAAGGAAGTCATCAATAGGTAGAATAAGCAAATTATCTGTTAGAAAGAAGGCAGTAAGTGCTATGGAAAAAATTTAAAATCACCCAGGAAGGAAGTTGGGAGTATCAAGAAGGGTCAGGCAAGTTACGATTTGAAACAGAATGACTGGGCCAGGCTTCGTTTGCAAAGCAATATTTGAGCTTTCCAGGGAGAGGTTATAAGTCCTCTGTGTGTTGACTTCCAGAAGGCTGGGGAGTGAGTGTTCACCAGGGAGTTCATTCAGCATTTATTTGGTCCAGGGTGTTGTCAATAGATTAGAAAAGCCATTTGCAAAAGATATTATGATTGCTTAATTTAACACAGCAGGTATGCATCTTATTTTTGAAAGTATTCTGTATTTGGTTGTCAGATCAAAATTTTGTATATGAACAAGATTATCTTTTTTTAATGTGTAAAATATGACAGCATCGTTTGAAAATTGAAGAAACTGGAGAATGTGGCATTGGAAATGCCAGCAAATTAGCTATAGTAATACTTTTTGTTTTATCATTTCTAAGACTTATTAAACTAAATAAACTAAAATGCGCTACATTTTTCATACGTCTTCTTCCCCATACACATAGGTTCTAAGTTTTTCAGTAATACTGTTGTCACAAATAGGTGGTTCAGTAACTTTTCTTTAAGAAAACCCAATAGTTTTCACATGTTGTTTCTAATGGTCCCACTTTATTTCCATTTTCCTCACTCCTGATTTCTATTATATTTTAGAAGAGGTTTAGTTATTTTAAATTAAATAATGATTGCTTGGAACTTTATTCACCATCCCTACAGCCCCTCACAAAGTGATTTTGGAATTGAGAACTAAAATTTTAATTTTTAATAAGGTCTGTCATAAAATTTTAAACTTCTAGTATACAACAAATGACATCTGCGTAGTCTAAGTATGGTTTTCTGCTTCTTTTACAGGCTTCCACTTCGACCTCTCGATACTTATCCTTACCAAAAAATACAAAGCTTCCAGAAAAGCTACAAAAGAAAAAGAATATTTCTAATACAGGTAATGATACAGTTGGAGTAGAACTACTTGACGCTTATTTACTAATGTTTATAGAATAGAAAGATGTCTTTATTCTTCTTCATTAAGCACAATGAGTTCAATAGTTTGCAAAGCTAAAATAACAATATGGTGACCTTTTATTCTCATTGCAGCCTTTTTGAATGGAGTTCCGTGCACATTATTAATAACTCAATCAGTGATTTTCCATAATGATTCTATTTGATATCCCAAAAATAAGACCTAACAGGACCATCAGTTCTAATGCGTCTTTTGGAGCAAAAATTAATATAAGACCTGGTATTATATTATAGTAAAATAAGAGAGAGCCTTATATTAATTTTTGTTCCAAAAGACGCATTAGAGCTGATGGTCCGGCTAGGTCTTATTTTCGGGGGAACACGGTAACAAAAGAAAATATTGTCACCACATGGTCAGTGAAGAGGTACATAGAAAGTTGTAAATCTGCAAAGGTGTATTTAAATTTTTACAGTAAGTCTAATATATTTTCATAAACACAGCCGTATATTCTATTTCTGAATATAATTATTAAAACTTTGACATAAAGTCTAAAAGCTCTTTATTTGATGATAATCTTTATGTAAACTCCAAGCCATTTTCTGTGAAACCCCAGGAGAAATATGTTAGGATATCGTGTTATTAAAATATGGCATGTAACAGTAATAATGCCCCCCTTTTTGCTTGTTTATTTAATTAACCAAGAAGAGGAAAGTCTAATGATGGCTGGCGGTAATGGAGAGTGAGGTGAAAAATGAGAAGGGAGGAAAAGGGAGCACTGGATATTTAGAACAGAGTGGGCCACGTTATCACCACACGTCCATCAGAAATGCTCTAAATTCCTAAGAGTCTCAACTCCTGGGCAAGCGTCCGACGAGCTGTTCTACGCTCCATAGTCTAGGACCAGAATTTTGACAATGAGCTGATTCTAATCATGGCTCCTCCCTTTGCTTGGCAAATACACATTGATGTTTGGCCTTTTTATAAAATTATAAAGAAAATAAACAAAGCTGTATACAAGATTCCAGACCAAGACAAGAATCTTCATAATAGCAGTTAATCCTTGGTGACTTCCTGTGTGACAGACCCTGAGCTGAGCCTCCTGGGGTGGCTTCTATGGGGCAGGTGAGAGCATGACCACTGCTGCATGGTGGTCCCAGTTTGAATCCCCGCTCCACCCCTTATTGATCCTGGTGGAACTTCTGTAAAATGGGGGATTGTGAGAATTAAGTAGGTTAATGTATCTAAAAGTGCTGAGGACAGTGTCTGGCACATAGTAAACTCTTCAAAATCAGTATGAGTAGACATCTGTGGAGCTGACTGCTCACGGAGATCATGCAAAAATGCCCAGATCTCTCAGAGCCAGAGGGAGCCCTTGGACCTCCCACCCACCCTGGGGGCGCAGCAGTGGCCGACCCACTGATGTATTGCTGAGTCACTTGTAACACCTTCTCCCTGGAATGCTTGTCCATGTTGTCCTTCTTTTGCTCTGTGGTAGGTGGCAATAGCAGCGACTCAGACACAGATGCTGGGACCACTGTCCTCAACTTAAAGCCCCGAGCTAGGCGCTTCCTGCCAGAACAGTTTTCAAAGAAAGCCCCCCAGCCCTACAAGATGGAATGGAAAAACGAGATGGACGTCGATTCTGGCCAAGGGCAGCCCTGCAGTCCCCCAGCTCCCCACAGCAAAGAGGGGGGCACCCAGACCCCAGGTGTGCTCCGGCAGCCCCTTCTCTCCAAAGGCCAGTTTGGCCTGGTGCGGGAAGACAATGTGACTGAAGGCAACAGACCCAAGCCGCCACCCAGGCTGGTCCGAAGGGCATCGGAACCTGGAAGCCAGAAAACCCGCTTTGGGAGTGAGAAGCCTTAATGGAAATGGCCAAAGCTGACCTGGGGGGCGGGGGTAACTGACCCAGCACAGCTGTGGTTGTTACCCTGAATCCTGGCACAACAGCGGAATCCATTTAAAACCCTGTATGGCTCTAAATCCTTTCTTTGGGCGATAGAGTCACGCCATTGATTAATGGGACGATTGCTTATCCCAAGAAGAGGAAAATCAAAGAAAAACAGTCCCCGTCCCATCGGATGTCTTTTATGACTTCAGTTATGAGCAGTTGTAGTCTTTGCAGGCCTACAGAAAAAAAAGTGTGCCTTTATTGAACTTGAACGACGGAACTTGAAATTTTTAATACACCCTTGTTGGTGAAAATTTTAATATATACACATGCCTCAAAACTTTATTTATGAAAAAACATGTATATCTGTAATCAGTTTTTAAGTAAATGGCACTAAAAATACTCAGAACATCTTCCCAAGGCGTAAAGGGCAGTCCTGGAGACTGGGGGGCCATCAGCTCAGAGTCAAAGCGTTTCCTGACTGTGAGGTGACGACCGCTTGGTAAAGGAAGAGCACAGTGTGGAGCAGATACCTGATGACTCAAAGGGGGAGACAGTCAGAACTCCTAAACAGATGAGATGGCCTGGCTCCCAGAGGGCCGGGTAGAGATCTTGCTACTCCTAAGGAATAATGAGAGTCAGCTGGTTTTTAATTTGTTCCTCATTCTACCATTTGCTTGAGGTGACATATATTCCATCTCCTCTTTGTGTTTAAATGGTGCAAAGAGGAAGGCTGTGTGGGTGACACCAGCTTTTGGTGTGTGACCAAGTTGGTGGCAGCTTTACATGAAGTTCCAACATGTGGGCCTCATGTGGTGTGTGGGGAGACAGGGCAGCACCTGCTGACAACTTGTTGGCAGATTTGTAGTGTGCAATCCTGGGAGGAGGATGCAGGAGATTCAGGTTCACACTCATGTAGGACCACCTGCTCCAGACATTTTTCTGTAGAACATTCTAGAACTTTGAATCCAGGTCAGAGGCTCTAAGCAGACAAGATTGAAAGTTTATATGAACAGTATTCCAATGTTTAACAAATTGGTGAGAGGTTAGGTTTTGAATTTTATTCAGGAAGCACTTTGGAGAAAGTGGGAGTTCTGTTATTTTGCACTAGTCTGTTAGTTTGTTACCTTTACCCTCAATAAAGTAGTAACTCCAATTCTTTATATAAAAATGGATTCTACTCACCTGAGTACTATTTAAAAGTACAGCAAAAAGACAAGCAGTGGAACATGATTAAAGATGGCTTGAATCTGTGTCTTAAACTGTAGAGTTTATTGGCCTGTCATTTTTTTCTTTTTTATTTTTCCCTCTGAAAAGCTCCTCTTTAAAACTTGACTGGAACAAGATTCTAAAGTTCTGGGTTTAGGTATGAAGCCACTCCTGTAGTTCCATGGATTCACATTGGAGATATAGCAAAGGATCCAAGTGACCACAGTATTACGGGTGGAAAACATGGATAAATTCAACAAAAGAGATACAGTACTGAGAAATCGTTGGCTGTGATTTTCTATCCTCTTCTTCTACCCTCACCGACATGGAGAAGTAAATCTTCTAGACTTTTTTCTCATGTTCTAAAGTCTTGGAATACTGCTAGATTGTTGGGCATGAGACAGAGAGGAGTATCAACACAAGACACAAGCTCATAAATAGCAGTTTCCTTCCGAAACTCTCAAGTTGATCCGTGGAAAGCAGTGTAGACATAATTTGAAAACTACAAGCTTTAGGACTCTGTGCCAAAAATCTTTATTTTAAATGAAAATATTTATAAAACTATGTAATTCATCTGTTGAAAAGAAATTAAAACTTTTATGTTAGGATTTTATTATAGGAATATAATTCAAGAGATGTGATGTGTATTTTTGAGAATGCTAAGACTAAATTTTAAGAAGTTAGTTTATGAAATTTGAGAAGGAATAGTGACATGGAAAGGAACCTTAAAAATAAATTTCTTGATTTTTCCTGGTGTTCTATATTAATAAATTTTATAAAGAGACTATGGAACTGAAGGAGAAAAACATGAAAATTTTTACAAGACTTCTCCTTAAGCAGGTAGACCAAATTCAGCTTTCACTTATTAGAAGTCAAATAAAGAATTTGGATGACATTGTGTGAATTTTGAAAAAGGGAACAGTTATGTCATTTTATCTTTATTACCAGTGTAAATGTTTTCTTATTTGTTGAATGATAAAAGTAATGAAAAATAAATTTGACTTCATTTAGCTTTTTCTCTATAACTTCTTCTGTTTTATAAAATTATTAAATTGTACACACTATACAGGGACAGAGTATGGAACTGAAACCCTTTAAATATGAAAACAGTCTAAATTTCAGTAATACAGCGAGACACCCAACCCTTGGTAACTGACTCCTAGTTCAAACAACACTGGATCCGGACAAAGTTCCAACCTGACTATAAAATGGCGGTGGGTCTTTGGTGTTTGTTGTAATAAATTTGATTTGAACGGTATGTAAGTGAAAAGTCAGGGCTTCTTTGTATATAATTCTAAGGGCCGACTATTTGGAATAAGTTATGCCAATTAGCAAACAACTAGAAATTGGCCTGCGAAGTCTGATACTTTAAAAAAAATCTATGTTTTGTATATATGACTCCAAATTACCTGGGCTGAAATTCCCTTTGGCTTTTGCTAAGCTTTGTAGAAGGGGTATACCATTCTACCTACCATGTTTCCCCGAAAATAAGACTTAGCCGGACAATCAGCTCTAATGCGTCTTTTGGAGCAAAAATTAATATAAGACCCGGTCTTATTTTACTATAAGACCAGGTATAATATAATAATAATATAATACAATATAATAATAACATAATATATGTAATATAATTAATATAATATATAATAAATATAATATAATACTGGGTCTTATATTAATTTTTGCTCCAAAAGATGCATTAGAGCTGATGGTCTGGCTAGGTCTTATTTTTTGGGAAACACGGTAGGAGAGGGGGGTGTTTATTTAAATAAAAAGCATAAAGAAGCACAGTTATTTATTATGTCTCAGCATGTTTTACATTTGTTGCACTGAGTATGTTAAAATTGTCTTTTCATCAATCATGAGAACTGTAATATTTTATTAGTTTCAAAGTTTACACTTGACTTGATTCTTTAAAGAGCGATAAAAGAGACTTCTTTCCTGTTGAAGCAGCTCTTCGCATGATCTGCTGAGGCCTGAACACTGTAAATTCTCTTCCTCAACCTGAACAAGAAAGGCTCCTGAATGCTGACAGTCTGGTGGTCTGGGGTTTTGGGTTAATTTATTTTTATTTTTAGAGCAAAACATGTATTAGTTTGGTGCAAAAGTAATTGCGGTTTTTGCAATTATTTTTAACCTTTTAAACCGCAATTACTTTTGCACCAACCTAATAGCTTGCTGGTATTTTATACCCCGCATTTTAATATGGCCCTTTCTTCAAATCACTTGAAAGACCCGTGCGACTTTCATTTGGGTAACTGCTGCCTGGCAGGGGCAGTAGCTCTTTGTTCAAGAGAAATGACACTTCCCTTTAAAATTCTTTCCAATCCTCTTGACACATGGCTGACACCCTCAGACAGGGTCAGCCCCCACAGATGTGCAGACAAAGCCCCCACATGGTTAGTTTTGAAACTCTAATGTTGCATTAGCAAGTAGTTTTCTGATTCCCTTTGTTTTCTAAGTTTCTCCCATGTTTTTCCAAATAAAATTCTATTTTACTGCCTCTAAGAATAGTCAATAAATTGTAGGTCAGTTCTCTGACCAGTATGGTCAGGGAGTGAGTTTTTCTTTGTAAACATATGCACTGTGACGGATGATCAAATTTTTAATATACACAGCATTTTATTTTGAATGGCTCAGAACCTACTGCAGGACCTATGTCACAGAGGTTTTATGGGGACCCATTATCCTTGTGGAGTGTAGAAATGTCCCTCCATGAGATGCCCAGTAAACAGAATGCAGACATACCAGTGGTCATTTTTCTGGTTTTCACTACTGTAACAAAATACCTTGAATTAAATATTCAAATGGTATTCTTTTTTATTTAATTGGGTCCTGTTGAGTCCTAAGTACAAGTGATAACTAAATTTATAATGTAAATAAGCCTCTCTGCATCCAGCAATGGTAACTCAAATGGCCAAAAATTATATGTCTCCTGACAGAATTTTTCCTGGTTCCCATGAAATGTTGTGCAAAAGTTTAAATATTAAATCATGGGGCAATATTTAATTACTCATTTATGGAGAAAATAAGACATCCCATGAAACCAGGACAGCACCAGATATTCCAATTTTTATATTTATATGTAAAAACCATTCTCATTTGTACTAAATAGGATCATGATAGCTGGAATTCACGAACGGTAAGAATGTAAGACCAGATGGAAATGCTCACCGCGGCCTGTGACGTCATAGTCTGGCGCTGTGGGAAGTCGGAGTTCACAGTGCCTTGGCCTATGCTACAACCCACAGCAGACGAGGCAAGCAAACCCTTCAAGTACACACACAACTAAAGAGCCGGGCCACAGCCCGTAGCGGAACACATTTATTACGTTAGGTTCATGTGGCATCATTCACGTGGTTTCACTTTCATTAAGCAAACTCAGGATAGGTTTCGGTAGGTAAGCCATCGTATGAAAAGGTAATTCTCAGTCTGGATGAGAACCTGAGTCCCAGCTATTCAAAATGGAAGAGAGATTCTTTGATAAAGGCCTGAAGAAAGATCACCACTTACCTCACATTGTAAATTGCTATTAATAGGTATTTTAACTACTTTTTTCTTCTTCTACTGTGTATGCTTTGGCAAAAGGATTTTTATTCATCAAGTTGTTGTATAGTTTAAATCTAGAGTGATCAAAACACAATACTTTGTTCTAACAAGATCCTTACGTTCCACGTTTATGCTATATAAGTTATTAGTAGTAATTAACATTCCTTAACGTTTGTAATTATCTGTCCCCTTAGAAGAACAACACAAGTTGTTTGAGAATACCCATCTTCAAAATAAGAATCAGCACTATTTCTCACATAGTGAATCAGGAAAACAATAGAAATGTTTTTATTGTTTTCACAAACAGCTATCTGTAAAATGGCGAGTTTAGACAATCTGGGAATAAGAAGTGATCTAACGTTTTAACATAAGTTCACATTTGAGTAGCTAATCAGAAATAAATCCTAGTGTGATGACGTGATCTTGAAACTATTGGCTTGCCATCAGTATAGAATTAATTTCAGATTATGTATAATTTGGTACTAGTATGTGGTTGTAAGGGACATGGATTTGTTATCCTTACTATTAATATATGTTTCAGGATGCTGGAGGTTAGAATTTTCAAGCACTTCAGTACCCTGACTTAAAATACACATCAGGATACAACAATGGCTTCGAATAATTATAATTTATTAGAATAAATAACACTGCATTACAGCTTTAAAGAGATTTTATAATTAAAGAAAATGATTTCCATATAACTGGCAAGTTCATTAGGAAAGAAATTTCGGACTGAAAAATGTTTTTTTCAATCCACCACCTGTTCCAAGAAGAACTGCATTTTTATACACGTTATCCTGGCTAGATCCATGGTAAACTATTTTAAGACTTCCGAAATGCCCCCACCAGACATGTGGGCATCACCCACAGCCCCTCCTGGAATCTCCCTGGGAACCACACACTGACAGTCACCAGGCTTTTCGGATTTTGCCCCCTACCTGCTTTCGTCAGTGCCCAGGACCACCTCTCCCTCACGCTCCTCTGGATTACTGCCCCAAAGTCCAGACTGCTTCCTCCTCGGCCTCCGGTTGGTCCTCCCTGCTGCAGCAAGTATGGATCTTTCTAAAACAGAAAGGTCCACAAAGCACTCGCCAGCACGAAATCTTCAGTCCCCTTTCTCTCAGAATAAAAGCTTATCCGAGCAAGGTAAATGAGCCCTTTCAGACCTAACCCTGTGATTCTCCACTCTGGCTGTGCATTAAAAACACCAGGCACTTCAGAGCCTGGTTCCCCAGGTCCAGGGCACGCTCTGGGTACCAGGTGATTACTACGCAGCCAGGGGAGAGAACCACTGATTCTAGTCCCTTCCATTTGCTCCAGGCTTAACTCTTGCCGGACCTCAATGCACTAGGAGGGCACAAGGCCTGGGATTGGAGTCCTGCACGTTTCTCTCATGGCCAGGCATTCCCTGCTCCCTTTCTGGGTTTGAGCATCTTTCTGGGGAAAAGGCCACGCCTTCTAGAATCCCAAGCCCTGAGGTGGTTTCACAGTACTCACCAGTTGGGCTGGCATAATGTTGAAAGCGTGCCATTCCCTTTATAAACTTTTCAGGCAAGTTCAATGCCTCTAAAATAAGATTCCACACATTATTAAGTTGAACCATATGAAACTGCAGATATTTTTGACATACAAAAATGGCAATTTCATGTGACTCCACCAAATACTTTAGAAAGCATTACAGAAGTTACTCAAGAGAATTTAAAAAACAACACAATATTTAACTGAGCAGATTTAATTTCCCTGAGATCATGTTCCATAAACCATACAGATACTGTCCATTACAGTAGTGGTTTTCCAACTTTACTGTGCATACAGAGCAGCTGGGTATCTTGTGAAAATGGTCCCCAGCAGGTCAGAGGTGGGGCGTGTCTGTTCCAGGGGATGCTGATGCTGCTGGTCCCCAGAACACACCCTGAATAGCAACAATACATTAGACTATTTAAGATAGGAACTGTAAGAAAATACTTATGTAAAAAAAAAAAAAAATCAGATGAACAAAATACCAAAATCACTAGTGGAGAGTAATGTTTCTGTGCTGTCTATACTAAGATCGATCTTTGGTTTTCAGTATTTCCATGAATCTGATTAAATGTAATTCCTCATTAAGTTTACAGGCTTTTATTTAACTTCGAAAATAAAGTGCTATGATTTCAAAAAACAAAAAAAACAAAACATGGCTATATTTAAGAGCTTCTAAGAAGCTTGTCTACTTCTGAGAGTGAAGTAAAGGCCATCTTGGGAGAAATTCTTCTGAAATTGTACTTCCTTGCAAAATTCCTTGATTATTTATTGTCCTTTTGAGTCTAACCTCCATGATGAGTTCTGTGCTCCTTAAGGATGAGGCCACTTTATATCATATTTCAGTCTCTTCCAAAGCACCAAGCACTTGTGTGAAAGTCCCGAATTACAATACTTAACACAAAGTGTGTATTTTTCTTGTAGCTAGATAGGAGAAAGGGCAATCTTCACATTTCCAATTGATGCTTTATCATAAATATTTGAGTTTACACCATACCCAACTTCTAAAAGTACAGAATTACTTTTTCTGCTTCATATACAGTAAGTACTAAAGTTATGGCAAATCAGCGTGCTAAGACAGTATTTACAATTATATGTGTGCTAGGGTGAAAGCAGGAATAATATCCTAGTGGACTAATTAAGAGGACTGAAAAGAATGTATACTTTGAGAGTCTGTGTGAGGAAAAGAGAGAGAGCACCTAAATAATTTTTATTAATAAGTGATGCCATCCAAACAAGCCTGTACTAGCCCTCACTCTAGGCCCCTCACCTGGCCCCTTGGGTGCTAATTTTGGAATGGCAGCTCAGTCTGGGTCCAGGAAAAGTCACACCAAAGCATGTGCCTGTAAACCAACACAGCTCTTCTGTTCGCAAGTGATTTTCAGCACAAGACATTAAAGAATTAAGTCCCTCCAATAAGGCATGACACCTGACTCTGACTGCATAAAATGTTATGGGGTATAATGCTGAGAGCTGGGGAAAGTTTAACACATTGTTATTACACAGTTTTAACGAACAGTCTAAATTGAGTTAGCTATTAATAAAAACAACATACTCAGAATGGTCCTTTTCCTACCTCTATGAGAAACTGTAAATGGTCCTTACTAAATAATGGACGTCTGGGCCTCACGAAGCTTGGGAATCAGTCCATAATGGATTTTTAACCAGGTCCCCAGGTAGAAGTAACACTCATAACCTTGTTATGACTTGAGAATATGACAGGCTGGTTTTAATAAAGTAGCTTCTTCATTGTCTAGGATTTTGATAGTAGAAAAGCTCCCTCTTAGCTTACACAATTGGACATAGAACCTGTGTTCTAGCTGACTGGCATTTTATTAACGCATCGCCCTCTTCTTATTCAGTAGGGAAATGCTTGGGTCTCTCCCCTTCTGGTGCACACCATGTTCTGTTATCCCACCGCTCTTCCTGTAGCTGGTAGCTTCCCCACCCCCGATTTCACCTCATTGGCTCACATGGGAAGAGGAGGCTTTTAGGAAAATGTTTAAGCCTTCCCCTTTGGCAAAGCTCTGACTTCTGATCCCCTGGCAGGCCTAAATGCAGAGCTGAGCGCTGCCCTGGATGCCTCCCAACAAAGCCCACTACTTGGAAATAAGTCTTCCCACTGACACCACCACCCTTTGCCAGGCAACTTCTCATCAAGGCCTGGGTCCCTCACTCACACACCTCGGATTTTGTTCCTTCCGGTTGTCCAAACCCGTTCTATTCACTTTTTAATCTATCACTCCCAGTACCACCACGGCGAGGACTGTTTAGTGACATTACAAAAATAGCCACCAAGGCTAACGCAGCCCCCAGACTGGGGGGGCCACAAGGGCTGACCTCCTGGGCAACTCCTGAGAGGAGGGGCGCGACGATCCGGCCCACGGCCGTCACCGACTGCCCCACGCCAATGAGGGTGCCGCTGCTCCGGGCCCCGCCCTCGGTCAGCTGGAGGTCCGTGATGCACGTCCTGCCAATGGCGGTGGAGAAGGACAGCAGCGTGGAGGACAGGACCACGGCCGCCATGGTGCGGGCGGCGGAGTACAGCAGCAGCAGCAGGAAGGTGAGCGTGTTGGAGTGCAGCAGGATCCTGTGGGAGTCGTGCCCGTACAGCCGCATGATGGGCCCCAGGGCGCAGCCAGCCAGGGCCCCCAGGGCGCTGCTGTAACTGATGAGGTAGCCTGTGGTCTTGGGACTGACCCCAAAGCGCTCCTCCAGGGCCAAGACAAAATTACTGTAGTACAGCATGACCGCCATGGCCATCAGCAGGCGCACTAGAAGTATGTCCCACATGTCAGAAAACAGCAGGGTTCTCATGACCCTCAGTGTGGACACGACTTCCGTCCAGGGCGGCCCAGCAGGCTTCCCATGCGCCGTGCTCCCGGGGGTGGGGCTTCCTTCCTGCACTTCATAGTCTGTCTTTCCTGAAAGTGCACGGTTCTTACCCAGTCGCAGGCCATTCTTTGTATTGTTGACTTTTATGTCACTCCATGGAAACAGCCAAACGAGACCTGTTAAAATGGCATGATCTGTTAAAGGAGGCTGAATGCACTGGATTCACATGGTGCCCTCCGGGGTGGGGGGCGGGGGGGGCGCTGGGGAGACGCAATTACTGGTATTAGATTCCTATTCTGTATCAGTACAGTTATGAATCTATTTCTGAACCCAGTTTTTTATCATTCCCAGTTACTTCTATGCCATTTCAATATCAGAATTGTGCTATTCACCTTAAGAAAAAAAAAAATCTATACCTACATAATCACTATTTTTCCCCCAGCTCAAGAGCCTATGAGGGTTCCTATAGCCCATCATTTCGTATCTAAATTCTTAGGCTATACATTTAAAATCTTCCCTCATTACTTCGCTAATTCTCTGACTAGTCACCATCCATCCAAACGTTGGACATTTATTCTTTCTAAATGTTGAATCCTGAGAAATAGGAATATATCAACAAACAAACGAGGCCTAGACTATCCTTGCCCCAAGCAATTTAAACCTAAATGGGGGTTCAGACATGTAAACAAGCAACTAGATTCCAGGGTAAGTGCTATGTTGAGGGAAGCACAGGATGCTATGGACAAAGATGGTCAGCGCTGGCGTGGGGGGTGGGGTGGGACACCTCCACACCAACCATCTGTCAGGAAGCCCCTGCTGGGACCCGCCCCCAGTCAGGGCCGCCATATGCTTTTGCAAGTCTCACCTCAAAACATGTGGGGGCGCCATGCTCATGGACCCTGACACACCTTATGCAGCAGCTCTGATCCCTGTTCAAATAATCCCACCTCCGCCCTCGTGTGACTGGCACGTTCCTGTCTCGCTTGTTTTATTGATCCCGTGCTACCCAAGGAGAATGATCTCTTGCCAATCAGTGCCCCAAATTTTCTTAAAACTAAATTCAACCTTGCCATCCGAGGACATCTTTCTTAACTCATCCCTGTGGTTTTTCAGTCCTTCAGCACTTAAGTGTCACGTGGACCCGTGGCTGCCACCAGTCAGTGCTACTTCAGGCTGTTTAAAGCAACTACGTTTGTGTTACATGGATTCTCTGGACTAATTTGTGACAGAAAACTAATTACATGAGAACTTACATTCTTCATTTATTCCTATTTTTAAGAGGGCCCTTGGGCATTTAACAGAATCTTGATAAAAAAGTGAAAGAATTGTCACTGACAGACTAAAAGGAAGAATTAAAATAACAATAAAAATGATAATGATGACAGCATCTAACATTTATTTAGTGCTTACCGTATGCAAGGCAGTGGGGTAAACTGCTTACATGCAAAACCTCTTATAGTTTTCCTAAGAAGTCTATGAGTCATGTTACCCCATTTTATAGATGTCGAAACTGAGGCAATTCACCGAAGGCCCACACAAAAAAGTGACAAAGCAGGGAATTGACCCCAAGTCTGTCAGATTCCAGAGTTTGAGTTCTTAACCACGAAAACAGAATTCAAGAGAAAAAGACATGAAAGGCCTTTCTCAGGCAAAGTGGCAGAACAGAGCAAGGACAGAAGCTGAAGGGGTACAAGGATCGAGGAAAACAGCTGTAGTCATTGAGGAGGAAAGTATGACAAAGTGGATGAGAAAAGAGCTACACGCTGTGCTCACTGTGCGACCACCAGGCGCTCCGTGAAACACCCTCTGCTGTCCGGTCCAATCACTCCCCTGCTTGTCCGGCCGGTGTCTGCATCTGCCTCGGCCTTTCCCCACATTCCATAAGTGGGAAAAATGGAAAAATAAACCCCTGTTACTCTAAACCACTGGGAAGAGTAGCAGCTGAATGGATCCCTGACTCAGATCCATTCACAGGCATAGATTAGGGCAAAATATTAAGCAGCAGTATCATTGGAGAATCCAAAACAGAACTCCATACTCATGTTGTTTACATGCTGACTTCTGACTTTCAATGGTATCACAGTCATGTACCTTCTTTTACATGGGAAGGTACCTGGATACATCAACCAGTCATGTGCTTGAAGCCATTTTATCTAGGTTCACACAGATTCATCAGACCTCTCCTCCTGGCTGAGGTTAGAGGTTAAACTTCTGGCAGAAAATCATAAAGTATTTCTATGAGGACTGAGATTAAGCTCATCAACTTTGCTTCCAGAGTTGAGTGATGACTCAGCCTGGAGCCTTGCATCTGAAGATTCGCAAAGCTGCAGCAGATAGGATACCATTAAACTGAAGAAAAAACTGAACAGCATGAATCTTCTTGTTTATAAAGGTGTTTATCTAAGGGTTGGCCAGGCACCAGTCTCTGGGCCAAGAGGTTCATCCTGCTTTCTTTAAGCAAGCAACTGGCCCTGCATCCAAGGAATTCACAGTCCGGTATGTATCTTTTTATTCATCAAATGTTACTGAACGTTGGCTATCTGTCTGGCCTGTTCGGGTCAGGGACGACAGCAGTGAGCAAATCCGAATCCTTGTGGAGGTTCCTTTCTAATTGTGGTTGTTGTGGGGAGAGGGACAGCAAGAAACACATTCATAATTTCTGAAGTGCTAGGAAGAAATTCAGTTATTCTAGACAGAATGATCAGAGGAGGCCTCTCTGAGGAAGCCAACGTTTGAGACTGGAATGATAGGAAGAAAAAGCCAGTAAAGGAACGAATGCTGCAGTGGAAGAAAGAAGAAATCACAACAGCCTCCTGTGGGAATAGGCCATGGTGAGGTCAACCATGAAGCCACGGTGGCCGGAGCACGTGCAGGCTGTGACAGACACACAGGCTTTAGCCCCACTGGGGGCTGTGCAGCAAGGGATGCCACGGTCTTTCATTCTTGAATAAGGAGTCTGCCTATGCTAAGGAAAACAAACTGTAAGGAGATAAAAGTAGGTAGATTGCTCAGTATGAGTGCATAAACCAAACAATCTGCTCATGATTAAACGGCAACTTACCAGCATTGAGCATGAAGACAGAAAAACAGATGAAGCACGTTAGGTAAAATCCGCCATCTAGTTCAGTAAGACATCCACCGACCATGGGGCCCAAGATGAAGCCCACACTAGATGCTGTATTGAACTGTCCAATTACTAATGGCCGTTCCTTCTCTGAAACCAGATCGGAAAGCAGAGCCCTTGAAATGGAGAGTGTGTGCTTAAAAATACCTGCAAGGGGACAAGAAACATTTTACAAGAAACATGTGTAACATTTTCCAGATTGAAAGTACCTCGCCTGTGACCCTGCACTTCACCTCCATGCCTGATGGAGTTCTGATCTCCAATTTTTTTTGAACGTCTAAGGCCTGCAGGTCCTTTCCAACTGTGAGTGGACTCCTGGTCTAGCCCCACGATCCTGGTTGGTCACCTTATCTCTGGCAACCAAGCCCCTGAACCCTCAATCCAACCTCCCATCACGACGTCACAGTGTCTCCAGTCCTCTCATATCCACGTACAAATTATGCTGGTTTCTATTCAGAGATTTATCATTCTTTATTCATACTCAGCGAATGAACATTTTCTGCATGCCTACTATACGTCTGGCATGGACCTCGACCTTGAGGGTAATACAAAGAACAGAGAGGGGGAAAAAAGGCAGATATCCTTGACCTCACGGAGCCTGCGTATCCATATGAGGGTGGCAAGTACTATGAAGAAAAACAGAGCAGGGAAGAAGGACAAGGAGTGGAAATATAAAAATATGATTACAGAGTCATCTAACCAACACCAACTGATTTTGGTGTTGACTAAACAAACTGAAAGCTGTGACAGGACTTACTCAGAGATTTAAAGACCTTGTAACAACTTTATATTCCTCATATTTCTGCTAATGTACTTGACTTGTATGTACCCATACACTGAACAAACACACTCAAAAGCAGACTGGCACATTCTAGTGACGTAGGTTGCCTACTGTTTTGATCAATACATAGTAGGTCCTACTAATCAGCACTGCTGATGGGTCTGTGTGAGTGCTCCTAAGTGTGATGGGACACAGAACTTTCTAGTGATCTCCTGGAAAGAAGCATGGCTCGGCACATCCCTGCCTACATGTGCTGATGCACAGGAGTCCCGGGTTCTAGTGCCAGCTTTGCCTAAAAATTAGAGTGGCATTTGTTTGGTAACCAGCCTCTTTGTGAAGCACAGTTAGAAATCCCTTTCGGGATTAGGTAGACTGACTCCCTCTATATATATTTCATAAACTGTGAGAAAGGATGGAGTGGGATGACTCCTAAGAGGTGTTATTAGTTTTATGATTATTTTTGAAGTGATATCAAGGTGGGGGTCACCTCACACACCCGAGGGAAAGGACCACAGTAGAGTATCTTGTGAGCAACCCAGACTAGCCTTCGCTTGCCTTCCAGAGGTAGGGCTGGGGGACAGAGAGCAGGTGAAAACCAGGTATCTAATTCTCATACTTCAACCTCAGGTTCACGTTCAGGATACAAGGACCTGAATCTACAATTGACATTTGAAGCAAAACCCTGGCGAAGTTCCCTGGGGCTCCCTCGTGTCCGTGGACAACCAAACACTGAAGAGGTTCCACGACAAGAAGTAATTTTTATGTGTAACTCTCCTTGTTGGGAAAGAGTGTGGCGTTCACATAACAGAACTATCAGTACTCACATCAGGCTTGTTTTATGTTAAATAAAAATCCTTAAAATCCTCCACATAAATCCTTACCCATTTTGTAACAAATATAGGTTCTATTCATGTCTCTCGTCTCTTTCTTCAGAATTATGGATGGCCTTACCACTGAATGGTGGAGTGGGTTACGCTGCAGAAGGACATACTGCCACCGAAACAGAGAACATGCACACGGAACAGCTATCTGTTGGATTTTGTGTGTGGTGATGGGGCTTGTTAGGAGGACTGATCACATTTATTAAAGCAAAGACTTTCATAAACCATTTTTGTAAGTCAACCAAAAGGCACAGCATGCATTTTGGAGGTCAAACTGAGGAGACTTATCCACCGGGGTAGCAGCGTCTGTCAGTGCTCTAATGAGCAGGGTGAAAAAGAAACATGGAAAGTCCAGGGCTGCAGTCATAAGGAAAGGCACGGAGAGAACGAAGAGCCTCCACGGTAACTACCCACACCTCACCACCCAGCACTCACACATGACGTTTCAAAGAATGGACAAAATATTGCAGTGAATGGACAAAATGAAAGCTATTTCAAAGATGGCAGAAACATGCAAGACCAGTCTCGAAACAGGACACTAACCATGAGCCATCCCAGCATGCCCTGCCATCCCCCTTCGCCCCACCACCACCAAAGCAAGAGTCTGATTTACAGAGGCTGCAGGAAATCTACCACGGTCAATCTCAATCGGAAGTCGGGAAGCCCAATATCAAAATGATAAGCTCGCCGAGGACAGAGTAGTAAGCACAGTGCTGGTCCAAGACATTTAGCAAATTCTTCCTGACTGAATGCAGACAGAGATCAACAGGAAGGAAGCAGGGCCTGAAGCAGTGGCAGAGCTGTGCACACTGGCAGACGCAGGGCTCCGGGCTATCGCGTCTTGGGTTTGTGGCTCTGGACAAATCAACAGAGCCTGACTGATGCTACGGTTAAATGCTCAATCAACAGCGGTATTACAGCTATAACTGATAGTGTCATTATGTCCTCTTTACGTAAGCTGCGTTCAAAGAGGCACTGAGAAGCAGGGGCGGGCTCTCTATATACACGTAAGTGATTTATTTTGAAGGAAAACACACGCCGAAGCAAGAACTCACCCACAGGCACCCTAGCCAGGGCAAACAGGAAAACGTTGGTAGACGCTCCGAGAATAAGATAACCCAGGGCACTGAACAGAATACACACCAGCAAGGAAGTCCGTCGTCCGGTCACATCGCTCCAGCAGCCCTGAGAAGGCAAGAAACACAAAGTCCTTTGACTCACCATAAAATCACCACCATGGAAATGCCCCCCGGATGGGACCCAGTGGAAATCATCAAGGAGTTTGGGCTAAGATCCTTCGGTGCTCAATTCTGTTCCGCCATTTGTCAAAGTAAGATATTTTTCTCTGGTCTTCCACAAGTTAAGTGGGAAAATACAACACAGTTTTCTTTATCCAAAAAAGGCCTAAGATAACCAAAGATAGCATCTGTGATGACCTGCTAGCTGAGAATGGCTGGAGAAATGGTGAAGTATAATTTATAAAGCCTCCTTTTTGTCTTCATCATTATTACTTTATGCACCTCAACTTCTCAGTAATCACATTCAGTTTAGAAGTTTAGAAAATACTAAAAAAATAAGACCCGGTCTTATATTAATTTTTGCTCCAAAAGACGCATTAGAGCCGATTGTCTGGCTAGGTCTTATTTTCGGGGAAACATGGTATATATAAATACTTTACAATCTCCAAATCTACAAATGATGTATTTTTAACAAAATATAGTACACTGTATTTTGTAACTTGCTTTTCCACTTAATACATTTTGAACATCATTCCATGTCATTAAGAACTTGTCTTTATCTTTTTTTGTGTCGTTTTGCTTAAGGGTGTCTGTTCTCTGCCATCATGACAACCATGGACTTTACCATTAATTTTGCCAATCCAATAGGTTAAAATTACTCATTGCTACAATGTGAATTTCTTTGATTACTATTGAGATGAAACTTTTCCAACATTAATTTTTTTTCAGTTTTACTGATATGACATACAGCTCTGTATAAGTTTAAGGTATACAGTATAATGACTTGACTTACATATATTGAAAAATAATTACCACAATGTTTGTTAACATCCATCATCTCAAATAAACACAATAAAAAAAGAAAAAAAAACTTTTTTCCTTGTGAAGAAAACTTCTAGGATTTACTCTCTTAACAACTTTTAAATATACCACGCAGCAGTGTTAAGTATAACCATCATACTGTACATTACATCCCCAGTACTTATCTTATAACTGGAAGTTTGTGTCTTTTGACCACCTTCACCTAATCTGTGCCCCCTGCCTCTGGTAACCACACATCTGATCTTTGTTTCTCAAAAAACTCATGCAAAATATAAAGTCATTAAAAAATGAATGTTTTTTTATTCCTTTATAAAGATTCCACATATGAGCTCATACAGTATTTGCCTTCTACTGTCTAACCTAATTTACTAAGCATAATGCCCTCAAGGTCCATTCATGTTGTCGCAAATGGCAGGATTCTCTTCTTTTTATGACTGAATAGTATTCTACTGTATATACATGCACATTTTTATTATCCATTCATCTGTTGATGGACACTTAGGTTGTTTCCACGTGTTGGTTGCTGTGAATAATGCTGCAATGAACATGGGGTGGACAAGGATCTTTGGCATAGTGAGTTCATTTCCTCTGGATAAATACCCAGAAGAGGGATTATGGGGTCATATGGTAGTTCTACTTTTAATTTTTTAATGAAACTCCATACTGTTTTCCATGATGGTTGTACCAGTTTATATTCCCACCAACAGTACACGAAGGTTCGTTTTTCTCCACATCCTTGCTAGCATTTGTCATCTCTTGTCTTTTTGAAAATAGCCATTCTAACAGGTGTGAGGTGGTAACTCACTGTGGTTTTGATTTGCCTTCCCCTGATGATTAGTGATGTTGAGCACCTTTTCATGAACCTGTTGGCCATGTGAGTATCTTCTTTGGAAAAATGTCTATTCGTGTCCTTTGCCAATTTTTTCATTGGGTTATTTCTTTGTCTGCTATTCAGTTTTATGAGTTCTTTATATATTTTGGATATTAACTTTTATCAGATATATGATTTGTAAATTTTTTTTTCATTCCATAGCTGCCTTTTCATTTTGATTCTTTTTAGTTTGATTCTTTTTAGCACAGCTTTTTAGTTTCCCACTTGTTTATTTTTTATTTTGTTGCTTATGCTTTAGGTGTCATTTCCAAACAAATCAGTGCCAAGACAACTCATATCAAGGGGCTTTTCCCCTATGTTTTCTTCTAGGAGTTTTATGGTTTCAGGTCTTACATTTAAGTGTGCCAGTCATAACTCCCACATCTGGGAAGCCTCAGAGTCCGGACAGGTATGGGCTCCTTTCTGAACCATTCTTGTTGTAACTAAGGAGGTTTGGTGACACTACAAAGGTGGCCTAGGGTGAAGCTTGCCCAGTGGGTAACTAGCTGAGCCCCCCAGGGCCTCTGTATACGAGGCACACAGAAAGAAGGAAGGCAGAATCCATAGGGGGAAGCCTGAGCAGAAGGCAGTGAGGAAGGAAGGACAGAGGAAGGTAGTATGTGCTACATGGAGGCTTGGGATGGTCGGGGGGAGACCTCAGGTGATGAAGGACAGCAAAGTGAGCAGAGCTCCAGGACCACCTTTCTAGTGCACTCTTCACTTCTGCGTTTTCTGTTCTCCAGATCAGCATGCTTATCTGAAACAAACCTCCCTTGCAGACTGAAAGTTCTGGCCTTCGAAGATGCAATCAGAGGTCACCAGTGAGGCTTCTGAGACAGTTCTTTAGAGGTGGGGGAGGGTACTGGCAAACTGCCTTATCCTCTTCTCCTTCCTGCTGAACGTCCCGACGACACTGGAGGCTGAGCCGCTGACTAGCTGAGGATGGCTGAGCAGGATGATGCAGGTGACCGGGTCTCTAGGAGCACACAGACCCCGGGACAGCCTCGGATGGTCAGCGGCACTGTTCCTCCTTGTACTTCTGAAGTACATCTGTTCTGCACAGATGAACACGAGCCTGACTCATAAGGCCCGTTCAACTACAGCATCTCCACACTGACCCGTTTTATATACTGAGGTTCTGGGGAAGGCTTTGTTTGAAAAAAATGTTAACTACCCTAAAATAAAAATCACTAAACACTATAACAGCGAATGATCACTGTCTGAGAAGGGTGTCCCGTGCTGTTCCTGCTGGCTAGAGGGTGGTCAACACGGCACCCTGCTCCCTCAGCCCTCAGTGACTTTCTCCCCCTCTCGCATTAACGGTGCCATCTCTGCCTTGCCCAAAGCCAATCCCGGTTCGTGACCACTCCCCATTTTTTATGATGTGTTTATCTTTTTCTTAGGGACCCAAAAGGTCTCTGTACATAAAGATATAAGCTGTCATGAAATTCCTCTATAAAAAAAATTTGAGAGTCTTCCAAAATACTGTCAGCCTTCTACAAATATCATCAAATCCTTTCCTCCCAGTTTTCACTTTAATGGAATTTAGAAATTCTCCACACTCTTTGGATCTGGGTAGGAGGTCACTGGCCTCCTTGTGTCCAGAGGGCAGTGATATAATCGATAGGTACACCCTGGGACCTAGGCCAGGCTGCCTGGGTTCATCTCTGAACTCTTCTCTTTCCACATGCCACAGACATATTACTTAACATAATTAGAGAGGCTTACCTCTAGGCTCAGTTTCTCTATCGGAAAAATAGGAATAATAGTAGTACCTGTCTCTGAGATTCTTTCCTTCTCTCGACATTTGCTATGTGCTTTATATAAATGGAGTCATTACAGATGCATGACCACCAGAAATGTGGCTGAGGGCAGTTATTATGAGGACTGAATGGAATAAAATGCTCAGAACAGAGCCTGACCATAAGGACTTAATAAGTGCTAGTGATTTTTATTAAAATGCATATACTAAAAATTAGTCAAATCTGACAAAGCACATCTTTTCTTCATAAAGATTTGTTTTTAAAATTAAAATGATTTTATAAAACATAATGAGAATACATATTTATAAAAGCATCGGTTAAAAGGAAATTTTTATTAGGTGTTCCTCCATCTGAAGGATTTCTAAGGCAGTTCTCATTGAATTACAGGTACAAGGTATATGAAATGTGTTTTGTAAGCACAAAGATAACAAAGCAAAGAACATCTGAGAAAGAAGGTTGGGTCACAGCTGGCAACAAAAATTCACATTCACAAAATGCTGCTATGTGCCAGGTGCCTCACTGGTGCTAGTGGTAAACATAAACGATCAGATCAAGCCTGTCTTTAAGGAAGGTTAGAGTCCAGTAGGAGAAAGGCACTTGACTAATTAAAATATACCGTGACTTAACTGAGCTAATATATATACACATGTGAAGCAAGTATTTTTGTAATGAGTTTCCAAATAAAAAGGAAAAAGTGTTTACTAAGAAGTAGGCAAATTGTTCTCTCACAAGAAAGAATATGACATATGACATGTTACCCCATAAGCAAGTGCATCTGATACTCATTATCTATTTACTTTTTCAGATCATTAAGGCAATGACATGACTCTTAGGAAAAAAATAATAATGGACTTGGAGTCTCAATACTGAGATTAGGTGACTTCATCAAATTATTTAAAGTTTGCAAGTCTTAATTTCCTCCTGTATAATAATGGGAGATAACAAACTGCTTTGCTGGGTCATTGTAAAGATGAAGTGAGAATAAAATTATTATTGCTATGTAAACTTAACATATGCAAGACTTTAAAAAAGTTTAAATCAGGGAGTAGCTCTTCAGTTATTTAAGAACTAATTATGGAATCTGACTGAATTTCTTGTATATTTTAAAACATATTTTGCAAACCAGCCGCTCTTGGGAAGCACAGTACTATTTCCTGTGTTCATCAACAGTGAGACCACCAGCCAGCTGTTTAGACCAACCAATGTCATGGCTGATCAATTCGTGGGACTAAACTGATTGTTCTGTTTGACCTGCTTGACCCACTGGACTCGGGAGTCTTCAGGCCAGAGTGGCCATGGTGGAGGGCACAAAGGAGAGAGAAGGGGCAGACCAGTTAGTTAAGAATTTGGAATTTCAAACAACTGAGTGATCAGAAGTATGAGTGACAAGCTCAGTTCTGTATCTTTCTACCTCGTGCTGTAGATAATATGCGTACAGCCAAACACTCCAAATGGCTCCTTCTATCTATAAACTTAGCTTTATAATTAATAAGCCATGTAGTTCAAAACGACGTCAAAGTGGAATCCTCCAAGTCTGAATGGAGGTGATTATTGTCAATTAATGGAAATAAATCATAAAGTTGGTGATAATGTTTGCTTACATTCTTTTTTCTAGTAAAGTCAGCAGAGAATCATGGCAATAATGTGCTTCAGTTCAAAAAGGGGGTACTCATTCTCCCTCAGTGGGCTCTTTTCAGAGAAGCCATCTGGTCCCTTTCAGCTCATGTCTTCTCAGCTGCCCAACGAGGAAGAGAGATCACTGTAGGATCCTTCTTGATCTAATGACACTGGATATGCTAAATCACCTGCACATCTACTTTTGGTAAAACCTCAAGCCCCAGATTTCACTTCAGCCATGCGGGATGGCCTGCAGAGTATATGGTTATGCTTTCTAGATGCATTGCCAGATGGAACGTGACTTACCACCAATGTGCTAGAAAAGAGCTGCAAAATGCCGTAGGAGGAGCCTGCAAAAAAACATCAATGACATCCATAAAATCAGCCAGAAGGATCCCAAGAATGGATTAGTGTGGTGACAATTACATAGAAATGAACAGAAACACGTTAGGGGCAAAAAAAAAGATAAATTAAAAAAAAGAAATTACTCCACTTTTTTTTTTCAATTGGACGAGTATAAATAACATAATTTCTAATAAAAGGCCTTCCAAATAAAATTAAAAGTAAGCAGATGAGAGACTAAAGGCAGGGTCTTCCCTTAGGGACCCGGAGCGACAATCTTTCCACTGTGAGGAGTATGCTGCTCCATCGGAGAAAAGTAGTCAGGGGAGTCGAAATATGAATCCTAGGAAAATTCTGCTAAGTCTCGAACATTTCAGTTTTCTTAAAATGCTTTAGTCTTACAAAGAACTTACAAAGTTTTATGGAGTGCTTTCACCTCCATTATATCACAACATACCTCTTCCGCTCTACATAAAAACCTTTATGCTGCTGGGTGGTCCAGTATAATTCCAAGTATACTTTTCAAGGGAAATATAAATCATGGCATGGACTAGGAATTGCTGAGTTTTATGTACAAAACTTTCCCGAAACATCTGCTTATCCAGTTTATGAGTGATCAAGGGCTGTAAGTCTTAACAATTTTGCATTAATTAGCACAATCCTAAGCCCTGCTATTTCCTGCCTCTTTGGTAAAGCAATGACTTCCGGATGGAGACTTTATGCTGCAGATAGAGAAACCCTATAGCCCTCTAAGATGTGGTGGTGCAGGAAGTTTGTGACTGATTTGTGAAGGCTCACCCCAAAACTCCTCCTGCAAGGTGTGATTTCTATAGATCATGGTTCTCTGGTCTCTCACAAGAGGTGAGAGGTTCCTGTAGGCAGGAGTCCTATCTACCCTTTACCTATCCAGCCAGCACCTAGGAAAGGCTCAGTTAGCAGCTGAACCATCACTGGTGATATGGGGCACGGGGATAATGCTAAATCTGAACACAGGGAGTCTCCGAAAAGATGAATCCCGTTTGCTTCAGGGTAATATTTCTAAATATTCTGAAAATTCATTTCATCCCATTGTCAATTTACCTTGGGATAATACTATTTAGCTATAAGGCTGATTTGTTTTTAGGTACTTAATTCATTCAGGGGATGTAGATTTCAGTGTTCTGAACACATGCACTATTAACCACTCACCTACTATTCCCGCGACTGTTGGACTTGCTCCAAGAGACTTGACGTGAAGGCTCAATAAAGGGACAACCATGCTGACACCAAACAAATCCTAAACAACAGAACATTGATTAAATTAGAATTGGAAGGCTAGGTGTTCTTTCAGTGGGGATCATAATTATAAACTGATTTTACAAATAAAACCACTATCTAAAACTTTGGGCAAAGAAGAAATCCTAATTGTATATTACATTACGGTATACTCATCAGGATCAAGTTATCAGAGATCCAAATACAATGTAACAGCTGCTAAGCATAAATGCCTGGGCCATCCTGACCTAGAATCCATTTTAACTTTAGCTTCTTTGTGATTGATCCTTAATATTCAAAGAGGATGTGCTCACAGAAGTTCCTCAAATTAAACAAACAAACAAACAGACAGACAGAATTTTTGTGGGTAATAAAGTGGGAAAGGAGGTAGTAATAATGTGTATTTCTTGGCAAAGCAGCTCATACTTAAGAATAAGAATTTCCTCCTGCAGTTAGAGAAGGTGATTGATCTGTGGTTTAGAGCCTTACAAGGTAATACCTGAAAAGAAAAATCTCAGTAAAGCAGGGAGGAGAGAGAAGGTTGGTGTATTGATGGAAAGCTGCATTCTGCAGCTAAGTCATCGAAAGTGCATGCGCTTTGGGGTCAGACACAGTTCTCAATTCCTGCTCCAACACCTACAAATAAGCATGTGACCTTGGGAAGTTACTGTTACCAAGTGTCAGTGCTGTCATCTGTAAAAAATGGGGATAGGGACACCTGCCTGGTAGAAATGTGACGTACATTAACAGACATAATGGTTGAGAAAGGTCTGACACAGAACAGAAGCGCAAACATATTTGCTCTTTTCTATGGTTCTGGGAATAAGTGCTGATCCTTTTGGCTAGTTATTCTGAGTTAACAGAAAGGCTGTTAATTTTCCCTTTAAGTGTTGTTCTCATTCCTACTTCACTTGGTTGCCTGCTACAACTGGTTTAGAAGAAAAACACATGGCACACGCAGAGTTTTCTTTATATTCAACCTGAATTTCTTTTTCTATTAGAAAAAGAATCCTGGTTAAACAGAAAGACATGCATGAAAAATATATTTTCTTTGGGCCTAAAATTAATCTTTTGCTCCCTGCTTCTCTTGGCGGCTGTACATTCACCGAATTATAGAAACATGAACTTCCAAATGCATCTTTTAGTGGTTTTTCCCATGGTTATAGCGTTAGATGGCCATACATTTACTATCCAAATAGTGATCTTATAGCTCATAAATTTATGTTATCAGAATGATGGCTTATTATTCTGATTATAAGATTCAGTTGTCCCCCCTTATCCACGGGGGATATGTTCCAACATCCCCAAGTGGATGCCTGAAGCCAGAAAGTACCAACCCCTAATATATTGTTTTTTCCCATACACACATACCCATGATAAAGTTTAATTTATAAATTAGTCACAGTAAGAGGTTAACAATAATTACAAAATAGAACATTTATAACAGTACTCTGTAATAAGTTATGTGAATGTAATTTCTCTCTCTCTCAAAATATCTTACTATACAGTACTCACCCTTCTTGTGATGAGATGATACAATGACTGTGTGATAGGATACACTGAGGCGAAGGATGTAAGCATGGCAACGTAGTGTTAGGCTACTAGTATAAGGGTTACCTGAACACAAGCACTGTGTCAATCTCATTACCAAGATGGCTACTAAGTGATTCAAGAGAAGGCACTTGTATACACACAGCCTGGATACGCATTGGATGGAGTGGGACATCACAAAATTTATAACACGCTGCTCAGAATGGCGTGCAATATAAAACTTATGAACTATTTCTGCAACTTTCCACATAATGTTTTTGGACAAAGGTGGGCCACAGGTCACTGAAACTGCAGAAAGCCAAACCACAGATAAGGTGGAACTACTATACTTAAAATTTCTTTTGGGTCTGCACCAATTTTTTTTGGGCTTTATTGTCAGCTTTGTCCCATCAGCCTACTTATATTTTATATCATTTAAACAACTCAATATACATCAGCTACCTATTGCATTTTTCTGGATCTTTCAGAAAAGGAAACTCAACTGTCCTGCAAGATTCCGCCCCCACAAAAAAAATTCCCCATGCTGCTTGTCATTTAATATTCAAGTGGTTATTCTAAATAAAGGATGGGAGAGCAGTATTTAAGTAGATAGGCCGAGGTCTATGGAAGATGAATATAAAAATACAGACTCATAAGCAATAATGGATGATCAGTATTATTTTAATACTTTATGAGCCTGAAAAATATTATCTTTTTCCAAGAACGCTGAATGCTAGGTCCTTCCTCTCTGGAAGTTCTGTTCTACCGTGTTTCCCTGACAATAAGACCTACCCCAAAAATAAGCCCCAGTTAAGATCATCAGCCAGACGTTGCTTTTAGGACGTTATGATGATGTTTCAGAAGAAGATGACATGACTGTATCTGAATAATGTAGATTGTTGTACATGAAAAAATAAGACATCCCCTGAAAATAAGCCCTAATGCGTCTTTTGGAGCAAAAATTAATATAAGACCCAGTCTTATTTTCGGGGAAACACAGTCTTCCCCTTTACTGTAAAAGATAACTTTGAATTTGGCACCTGAAAATCAGGTGAGAAGGGGCCACTTACCTCTTTCACAGAACTTCTACATCTCTCAATGAAAACTGATGAATACATTAAAGGGTTTCAGGATCTTTTTCAGAGTAGGAACCCAAATATTTCTTGATTAGTGGATTACATCAACAAAAATGAATTCTCACCTGACTAAGGCTGATGAAATTAAATATAAATCCCACCAGGTACCTGGAGGAAAGAAGCGCCTGAAATCATAGATCTTAGCAGCATCGTAGTATGCTGACCAAAAAGGGCCTAAAGCATCATCTTAGTCTTCCTTCCTAAACCAATTACAATCTAGAAGCACAGATAAGAGCTAAAAACAGAACATTGGAGCAAATGACTTCTGTAATCTTGTCCCATCAGAAACCATTTTCCCAAGAGTCTTAGGTGTCTTCACATCTCTAAATATGTTAAAAATAATACCTAAGTTATGTATACTATTCCTTAGATTTTACCTAACAGAGTCATTAGATGCTTCAAGGATACCCAAGGCTGCATATATTTTGTTTACAACATTTCCATTTAAAAAAATCCCGACTCTCTTTTAACTTTTGGAAGATCTTACATTCTCCCCTGAAGATATTAGAGACCTAATGATTCTCTTAAATAAATTATTAAAATTGTACACCAGGCGTGCTAGATTAGACTCACCAGGTACACAGCACAAAGACAACATATGAGAAGCTCTGAATATCAAATCTGTACCAGAGGGCCAACCATAAAGAATGAGCTGCAAATTTATTTTAAAAAACTTCAAACTATTTTGAAATCTGGGTCATGTTGGTTTCCAGAACTGGACTTTTCAGGTGAGGGTCCAACTCCTTTACATCTGGCAGAACCAGATGGTAGTACCATGTGAGGTACGGTAGCAACAGCATGGGATTCCCGTCTCCTACCAGAAGGGTGGATGGCAGCCAACTCCCTTTTGAAATTTGAAGAACCACCTACATACACTCTATGGTTTTGAATTCTGTAACTGGCCTGGAAGGTGGAAGAGGCACCTGCATCCTGAGACTGAACTAAGATTAAAGAAACAGGATCAGAAGGAACACCAGGTTCTGACCTCAAAGGTATTAAGGCTAAGGGTGGAGGCTGCAATGTTAACTGAACTGGAGGCAGAGATTCTCTCTGAAAGCCACCCTCCTTAACTGTTTCATGGTTCTGTGTTTACAGCAATATGGTGAATACGCTTTCATCGTTGTCTTAATAACTATTCATTCAACATTAAACCTTTCCTCGTATTGAGGAGGGGGGAGGGAGACTTCCTTCCTGCTCCTCTCCAAACTAAGAGTGACTCAGTGTCCTAACTCAAGTGAGGCACCAGACCAGGCAGAAGCAGTGGTCTTAACCTGCCATGGAGGCAGAAAACAGTAATTCCCCTTTGCCAGAGCCCAGGGCCATTGGGGACTGCCTTCAAGGTGTCAGAAGGCAGCATTCTCTCGTTGACACTGATCAGCTCCACCTCCTTTTGTTGTCAAGATACAGCCAAGAGGAAATCCTACTGGGTTCTTGTCCCAATTCTGTCCCTACCTGAAATAGCTCACCACCAGGGCAACTGAACCAGACCTAGATTTGGAAAGAGAGGAATGAAAGGGTGGGTCTAGGGTTCCTGCATATAACAATCCACGAACAACCAACACAAGCTCACTAGTAAGGATGTAAATTTTTTTTCGGGAAAGGACTGTGTATTACAGCAATCGATTGGAGCTCCACAGCACCTATCACATAGCTAGTTTCCAGAAATTCCATGAATAATAAATGAGTGGATGGATGAATGACTTACCCTACCATACACTCAGCTTTCTAAGACATGGGAATTTGATATCTGTCCTTATTAAACCAGGACACACACACAAATCATGACAAAACCCTGCACTGTGCAATATATAGTTTATTGAAACGGAGATGTGTATCATTCACTATGAGTTGCATTTTTAAACATCCCAGTCAACCGGAAACCCTAATGAAAATGTGCATAATTCTGTCCAGGTGGGGTCATCAACTGCGACTTCCCAGACCTGGCCTGGTAACAAGGCCTGTGTGCTCCTCCCGCAGCCACGGCACCGCTGGGCTCTCCCGAGCTTGCCCAGGAGCACATGCTCTCTACCCTGCATGCCTTGCACCTGCCACATCATCTAACACCTGGGATTACCCTCCAACTAGGCTCGGCCCACGAGTAACACCTGAGACTGGGGGTTGGTTCTTAACCAGCTGTCAAAGGGTGGGTGTCGCGAACCCCAACCCCCAATGAAAGCACAAGGTGCAATCAGGCCCTGTGGCCAGGTGCAGAGAGAAGCGGTTTGGGGACAAAAGGAAGCTTGATTCGTAGGCAGGCACCACTAAGCAGGAAGCAGGTTCCCAGCCCTGCCCGGGCCTTACAACCACCCCTCGGAGCTTCAAGAAGAATCACTGTAATTGGGTTCCTAGTCTGCACCTGGATCCCAGTCCCAGCACTCACCAAGAAGCCCACCAGGTAGAGACAGAGCAGGAAGCGGCGGTCTCCGAGGGCACCGGGAGCGGGAGTCCCCGCCTCGGCCCCTCTGCTCGGCTCCTGCCCTGGCTTTGGTGTCGCCGAGGTCAGCCCCGGGACCGAGCCCGGGCCTGGGCGGTCCCCGAGCTCCATGCAGAAGCCGGCGAGGGGCGCAGACTGGAGAAGGCGCTCCCGGCGCTGACTCCAGGATCCTCCAGTTCTGGGCAAGCCCCGCCCCCGCGGCGGCGGCGCGTGCGCCTGCGCAGAGGGGAGTGCCGCGGGCTGCCCCGGGGCGCCGGGCCGCCGTCCGAGGTCCCCTCGGCGGGGGGAGGAGGGGACGGCGGTTGTGAGTTCGGTCCCGGTGGGGAGTGGACAGCTAGTGCCACCAGCGTGTGAAGGACGCGCCCCTTTTATGATGGTAATTATGTGATGATGCTCTTCGTTTCCTTGGGGTAAAGACCTTGCCTGCCGTCCCTGCCATCGGAGGGGGGGAGGGAGTTATGATGAGCTTCACTCAGAGTACGGGTTATGAGGGGCAAAGCCTCCAAACTTGTAGAAAAGTTTTATAAGAGTTGATTTGAGACAGGTTTTGAGGACACACCTGGAAGCAAAATCTCAATGCATTGAGAAAGTGCTCTGCAGAATGGCAGCTTTATAACTTATTTTATACATGAGACGCAAAAGAGGAGATGCAAGAAGGTGCATGAAACCATTGGTAGTAGATTAAGGAGGCAGGAGAAAGCCAAGTGTGTGTGTGTGGGGGGGAATCTCTAGGATTGTATAACAAGTAAAATGGAGAGATACATACCGTGTTTCCCCGAAAATAAGACCTAGCCAGACCATGATCTCTCATGTGTACTTCGGAACAAAAATTAATATAAGACCCGGTCTTACATAATATACTATAATATAATATGATATAATACCGGGTCTTATATAATATAATATAAGACCAGGTCTTATATTAATTTTTGCTCCAAAGATGCATTAGAGCTGATTGTCTGGCTAGGTCTTATTTTGGGGGAAACACGGTATTTCTTTTACCTTAGTGGGTACAGGATAGTTAATAGTGAACATTTACAGCACGTAGAGATGGTATGCAGGACCCAAGTTAACAATGAATGAGGAGTGTGGAGACAGAACCCCAGAGAGCAGTTTCCAGGCTCTCGGCCTCACATAGGAAGGTGCTGGCTCAGGTAGTAGACGGTCATCAACTGTGACTAGTTGGCCATCGGCTGTTAGCGGTTAGCCATTAGCCACTGATATAACTGCTGTGGCTAAGCTAGCAAGGGGTGGCGTGGCATGGTGTGGCGGAGTGTGGCTTGCGGATTGCAGAGAGGCGGATTACAGTTAGCAAGTGAGGTTGGTGGGCAGAGACAAGTGGACGGCAGGTTGCAGGTCGTGTGGCTCCTGCAACCCAGCCGCCAGCAAGACTATAGTTGTATGACTCCACTATCTATGGCTCTGTTGGTTTTCCTTTTTGGCCTCACCATGTCCTGCCTTCTTATGTGGGGAGTGGGACTAGAGACCCAGCATGACAAGGAGTTTCATAGTTTTGTGTTCTGGTCTTGTGGTCTGGTGCCTGTGGTTATGCCTCAGAGGGGTCTGGAAAAGAAAATTACTATGACATTTCAAAAGTATGTTATCCTACATGCATAAGAACAATGGACAGGGCTCAGTTAAGGTAACGATCCACCTTTGTGAAGGAAGGTGAGACGTGACTACCTACCATGACCTGTCCAGTGAGGAATTCATGATCAGATCATCCTGTGTGCTTACTTTTGGTCACTGAGCTTGTCAGGCCTGCCATGTTGCCCTCCAATAACTTGTAGGGCATAGACCCTTTTTCGTTGCCAGGGTTGGCCTGGGTGGTGACCAGCTTCAGATGTAAGACCCCAAGATTTAGGGCACTAGTTGGCTGTGACTGACCTGGAGTAAGTTAATTTGGCCCCTCCAAGGGCACTTTCCCTGGTGATGTGTGCAAATGTGAACAAGACAGAGATGGTTTCTGCCTGAGTTGAGGGTAGAGTTTCCTGGAGGAATAATAATAAATGCACAATAAATAAACATGATAAAATAATAAACATACAATAAGTAAAAGAATAAAAACAATAAATAAAACAACATTTTGACAAGTGATGTAAGAAAGCATGGTCTCAATGTAGAGACTGAAGATGTGAGCTGCTTTAGAAAGGCAACTTGGAGGAGGTGACATATAAGCTGAAAAGAGTTGAAAGGAGACATATGTGTCTGAAAATTTCTGAACAAACTGAGAGATCAGAGAGGTAGGGAAGTAGGCAGGGGTGCAGATCATTCAGGACCCAAAAGGCCATGGCAGAGATTTGGGGTTTTATTCGGACTGCAGTAAAGTTAGCACAGGACCTGACACTTAAGTACTTAATAAATATTAACTATGATTAGTAGTCCCGCTTTTGTTTAGGAACTTATTTTACTACTTACTCCTCTCACTCTGGTATCAGGAAGAGTCAGATTTTACTGAAATTTTGATGAAAATCTATTCAGTTGTGTTGCTGAATTACAACATCTGTTGAATTCAGTCTTTCAAAGTTTCTTATGGGAAAGTTAGGGTACTGTTTAGGGAAGAATGAGATAATGAAATTAGAATGGAGACATGTGTTTGGGTCCAGATGAAACTGATAATCTTGAACCTCCAAGTCACTCAGGCTTTTTTTCCAGTAGAAGTAGTGTGTCCTTCTGTGTCTGAGGAAACTAGCCTTCTTGTTCTTGAAAATTGTGTGATTTTCCCATCTGGGGTAGATGCCTTGAAGCGGGATGCTCAGGTTCAAGACCAATCCAAACCACCTAGTGTGGTTGCTAGATAAATAGCCAGGGTAAAATCTTAGTCTGCTCCAGGGGGCAGGTAAACACTACAACTTTGGAGGAAATTGCTTACACACCAAGAGAATTGAAAGACTGCTAATATATAATCAGCAGAGACCTTGGAGGTCTCTGGGCCTCTTGGGAAGTTCCTTACAAACAGTTGACTGAAGCAGAAACAACTAAGGCTGGTTCACAAATAGATCTGCATGATATTCTGGTACCACCTGAAAGTGGATAGCTGTAGCGCTACAGTGCTACGTGGGTAACTTTGAAGGACAGTGGTGCAGGAAGGAAATCCCTGCCATTGGCTGGAACTTCACGTGGTACTTTGGTTATTCACGTTGCCGGGAGCGAGAGCCAAATATGAAGTACACTATTTATGGGCAATATCAAATAGGCTAGAGGTAACTGACTTGGAAGGTCAGTGACATATAGTCTAAAGAAGAGATGTGTATGGATGTGTCAAATGGGGCACAGGATGTAGAAGATATTTTTGTCCTATGTGAATGTCTACCAATGGGTATCTATTGCAGAGGAAGCTCTTAAAGATGAGGTGGACAAAATGATGTGCTCTTTGGATGTCCCCACCCACACTAGTATTTCTTCGATGGGCTCATTAACAAAAATAGCTATGGTGGCAGAGATGGAGGCTATATGTGGTGTCACTTTTATCAGTGATACTGCTTAATTTTTAATCTACCAGCAGCAGAGACTAACATTTAGTTCCTGCTATGCCACCATTCCCTGGGGGAACAACCCAACAGAAGGCTGATTTTATTGGATCTCTATTAGTATTATGGAAAGTGCAGGGATTCATCCTCAGTGGAATACACAAGTATTTTGCATATATATTTTCCCTCATTATTCCTACTACTTCTAATAACACTGTTCATGGTCTCACAGAGTACCTTATGTGGTATTTTTACGTAGTATGGCTCCTGATCAGTGTACTCATTTCACTGCAGATGAAATAAAGCAGTAGCATCATCCTCAGTGAATTAACTGATCTTATCACATTACCCATCACCCAGAAGAATGGAGGCTTACTGAAGGCTCAGTCATAGTGCTACATGGAAGACGACACCCTAAAAGAATGGAGTTCTGTCTTCAAGCATATGGTGTATCTGTTGAATTAGAGACCATTATATAGTGCTGTCTCGTCTTTATCCAGAAGATATAGCTTGGGAAGGGTAGAAGTGGTAGTGGCTCCTCTCACAATTGTACCTAATACCCCATCTTGGCAACTTTGAGCTCTGGTTTTAAGGTCTCTGATCACAAAGAGGGCAATGTGTCCACCAGGGGACATAGCAAGGGTTCTGTTGAATTAGAAGATGAGACCATATTTATGTTTCTGACATCGTATTTTAGATCTTTTTGTTTTATGTGTTCCCTAACTACTGATTGTAGTTATAGTTTATTTTGTTACTTTTAACCTTCATACTAGCTTTTTAAGTATCTGATTTAGTGTTTATTATATGTTTGCCTTTACCAGTGAGGTTTTTCCTTTCATACATTTTCTTATTTATGCTTATGGCCTTTTCTGCTTACAGAGAGAGGATCCTTTAACATTTCTTATAAAGCCAATTTAGTGGTAATGAACTTCTTTAGTGTTTGGTTGTCTGGGGAACTCTTTAGCTCTCCTTCAATTCTGAATGCTATCCTTGGGTAGAGTATTCTGAGTTTTAAGTCTCTTTCTTTCAGCACTTTAAATGTAATCTACCACTCCCTTTTGGCTTATAAAGTTTCTGTCTCAGAGAAACGAGCTGGTTGCCTTATACGGTGGTTGCCCTTTTATGTGAGTAGTTGTTTTCCTCTTGCTGCCTTCAAGATTGTCTTTTAACGTTGGCCATTTTAATTGCAATATATCTTGGTTTGGATCTCTTTGGATTCAGCTTGTTTGGAACTCTCTGTGCTTTCTGGACCTAAATGTCTGTTTCCTTCCCCAGGTTAGGAAAGTTCTTAGCCATTATTTCTTCAGTTAAATTTCTGCCCCTGTCTTTCTTCTCTTTCTGGAATCCCTATAATGTGATTGTTAGTGTGCTAGATGTTGTCCTAGAGGTCCCTTAAATTATATATATAATTAGCATTATTCTTTTACCTTCTTGCTGTTCTGAGAGATTTCCACTAATCCGTTCTTGTATATTATCTAATCTGCTGGTGATTCCTTCTAGTGTATTTTTTCATTTTATTATTCTATTCTTCAGCTCAAATTGGTTCTTTATTACATTTTCTAACTCTTAGCTGAAATTCTCACTGAGTTCTCTTCTATTCTCAAGTTTGGTGAGCATCCGTATGACTATTACTTTGAATTCTTTAGCAGGCAAATTACTTATTTCTGTTTCGTAAGGATTTTTTCCTTGCTCTTTCATTTGAAATATATGCCTCAGTGTTCTCATTTTGTTTGACCTTCTGTGTTGGTTTCTACGAATTAGATGAAATAGTTCTCTCTCCCAGTCTTGAAAACGTGGCCTCACGTAGAAGTAACCTCACTATGGATTGTGTATGGTTTTGGCAGACTGGTAGGAGCTGGGTGTGCATGTACAGTGCCTGAAGTGCCAGCCGGCAGGGCCCAGCAGGCTTGAGATGGGGTAGCCCAGTGCGTGTGAGTATGCAGTGGTGCCCTGTTGGTCCAGGTGTCTGGGGCTGAAGTGGGCTCTGGGCCATGTGGCACGGTGTGCGTGTGCACGGTGGTGCCCTGGCTGTCCAGGCTGAAGCTGGCTCTGGGCAGGGCAGCGAGGAATGTTCTGGGGCAGCCTTGCACATCGGCCAGAGGATTCTGGATAGGATGCTGGATAGAGGTTCCACTTGCATTATGGAAACATACATAATGTAAACAGTTGTGCTCACTGGCCCCCCCCCCCCGCAATCCCGTCGTTCCCCACTCTTCTCCATGTGGTCTCTCTCTCTCGTTTACTGTACAGAAACTGTTTCAGTCAATCCTCAGTTGTCTCTCAGGAAGAATTGATCTATACGTAGGTGTTTATTCGGGGTGCCCGTGGGAGGGGGCAAGTTTAGCATCTCCTACACTGTCATCTTGTCCCCATCTCTTGCCTAAGATAGTTTGATTGTCACAACTAGGGGTGTGCTACTACCACATCTAGTGAGTGGAGACTAGAGATACTGCTAAAATTCTACAATTCAGAGGACAGCACCCCACCACCCACAACAGAGAGTTATCCAGTACGTAATATCCATAGCGCTGAGGCACTGCTCTAGTGCTATCTCATGTTTAAGCTGTCGGCTACTTTGTTAGAACATTTCCATTATATCTGCTCCCCTCTTGGCTTTCGGTCTTCCCTCTGTACTGTGCCTCAGAGCCAATCTTTGTCTTGCAGTTCTAGGGTATATTCCATCATCATTTCTAGTCAGCACTTGTGAGCATGTTGGTGGTTGGCAGAGGGGAGAGCATCTTTGGTGTTCTGACTATGTCTCAGCCAGGCATAATCTTAGAAAGGAACTGTCTCAGGCACTAAGAACCTGAGTCTCAAGGATGTGGCCTTCTCAAGTGTTCCCATCCCTCTTTCAGTTGTAGTGCTGGGCCTGGCAACAGATATTCTAGTTCCTCTCTTATGTAGAGAGGTGTTTTTGTTTGTTTGTTTGTTTTAATGGACTTATTTAGAACAGTTTGAGGTTCACAGAAGCACAGCATAAAATACAGAGAGTTTTCATATACTCCCTACCCCCACGCATGCACAGACTCCCTGATTATCAACAACCCCCACTGAGTGGTACATTTGTTATAATCGATGAACCTACACTCACACATCATTATCACACAAAGTCCATAGTGTGCGTTAGGGCTGACTCTTGGTGCTGTTTATCCTGTGGGTTTGGAAAAATGTATAATGGCATGTACCCACCATTGTGGTATCATACAGGAGAGTTTCACTGCCCCAAAATTCTGATGCTCTGTGTGTATTCCTGCTTCTTTCTCAGGGGGAAAAGTTTCTTCCTTCCTCCCTTCCTTCCTTCCTTCCTCTCTCCCTCCCTCTCTTTCTTTCTTCTTCTTTTTTAACCTCTTGCTTACTCAGCTAAAAGTGTTTCCACTGTGTGACAGTTTTGTTCTTCTTCTCCATGCAGAATAAGGCTTTTGTTCTACAGGGGAGATAGGTGGGTAGAGTTTGGCAGTGGCTACTTTTCTGCTCCCCTAGCCAATACTGGTGGGAGACGACTCTTAAGATTCTTCCATCTTCTCTGTAAGCACCTGGTGGGTGATGTGGGTATCCAGGTGTGTTCCTGGGATCGTGATCTCACAGTTGCCAAGGAATGGAAATGCAGATCGGAGAGGCAAATTTAAGCGGCACACAGTTTTATTGTAAAGAGCAAGAAAAAAAGCTCTCAGGAGAGAGGGGGGACCTGAAAATGGAATGCCCCGCAGGCTAAGCTGCACCTATATGTCCTGCGTCTGCAGTCTTCAAGTTGTTTACCAGAAGCTGATTGCTCCAACCTCCTCCCCTCCCCACCCCCCTCACCCCTATACCTGGGTTGGTGTCTTGGCTGATTCTGCAGTTTGATATGGTAGCCCCTCCAGCCCAGTTCCCTTCTCCACATTTTTCTGCCAGCTACTTTGAAACTGTTTCTCTGGGCCTTGATGTCCTCCGCCGCGGTCCTGTCCCTGACTGCCTATAACTTTCTTATCTCAATCTCCCCACTGATGATGTAACCCTACCTGCCTTTAGAGGGAGGGGCAAAGACCGCTCTGGCTGCTTCCTGCTGAGAAAGGGCAGAGTTTGGGCCAGCAGTGGGCTAGTCTGTCAGAGGGCGGTCTAGTGGTCCATGGTAGATGGGTGGGTGTTGGAGGTCCATGTGCGGCTCCATGTTGAGTACCATTTGTAGCTTTATGGTTTCTAGGCGAGAAGCGATAAACCGAATGAGCAGATTGAGGATGCAGGGTCCGAATGAAAGCAGAAAGAGGACTAACCAGCAGGGGCTGTAGCCATTGTAAGAGTTGAACGCTCTGGGACGTCCACCAGTCTGAGAGATTTTCGATGGAAGTTACGAGTTCATTTGCAGTGTCTAAGTGGGTGACCATGGACCCAGAATGATTTATGTAGAAACAGCGTCTCTCTTTTAGGTAGGCACATGTGCCCCCTACATAAGAAGTTAATAAGTCTAGAGCCCATCTGTTTTAAAGAACCACCCCTACTAGTGAATCTACCTGTTGGGTAAGCTTCTGTATTCCAGTAGTGGTTTCTTTTAAAGATTATTCTAGTTGGCCCCCTAAGGCAGTAATGGATGCTCCTAAAATCCCGGTTAGAAGTGGGATTAGAACCAGCGCTACTGCGACCCACCATGCTCTGGGGTGCAGTTGTTTCAAAACATGTGGCATATAACTGGTGCTGGGAGCATACTGTGTTTCCCCGAAAATAAGACCGGGTCTTATATTAAGGTTTGCTACAAAAGAGGCATTAGGGCTTATGTTCAGGGGATGTCATCCTGAAAAATCATGCTAGGGCTTATTTTCTGGTTAGGTTTTATTTTCGGGGAAACACAGTAGTCTGCCATGGGAGCCAGGAAAGCAAGGCTACAGAGGTCAGTCCAGCCAGGAGGTAGGGTGAGGTAGGCTTTGGTGCCACAAAAGAAAAAGAGACCTTCCTCAGGTATTAGATTAAGATTAAACCTGCATGTATAGAGGGTTTGGGGTTTGCCCAGACTGGAGGACGTTCCACTCAGTTTTTGCCAAATTAAAGTTAGAGTCTATCCATGTTGAGTCTATCGGAGACTGTGGAAGCTAAAGCGCTTGAGGGGTAGGTTTTTAGGGAGAACCAGTGAGTGCAGAGGAGCAGTCCCGAGGCCAAAGTGACCTGTGATGTGTTGCAGACTACATGAGACCATCCTGCGGAACAGGATAGGTTTGTGGTGGCTGTAAAGGATGCCCTCCTTGGGGGGGTTCAGGGGTCCTGAGGAACATGTGATATTTGGTGGGGGTTTTATTTGCCTGTAGCGTGTTATAATTCGGGGAATTCCAATGTTCTTCCCCTGAATTGGTGGTGAAATTGAAAGTGAATTTACATTGGGAAGAGAGAAGCTCCCCAGGCATACAGGAACAATTCCAGGCATTTAGGTTGAATAGCATTTTCTCAGCAAAGTTGAAAAGTGGCAGAAGTATTAAGGCTTAGCCTATCTAGCCAGGTGAGAGTCTGGGTTTCACTGGACTGGGGACTTGATCGTCTCTTGCTCTCCATGGCCTCCCTCAAGGTGGTCAGAAACAGTCCCTCAATGGCCTGGTTGGGGAAACAACTAGTGTAAGAAATGGAGAGGGTAACAGTGTAATTGGCTCATAGCCAGGTGAAAATAGGGGTAGGAATAGTGGTCCCCCGGGATTTCCTTCCACAGATCTAGCAATCGGTTAGGTTAAAGGTGGCTGCCATCAGCTGGACCCATTCTGAGATTCCCTCTGCCCGGAGGGCATGGGTGGCAGCCAGAAGGAGAACAAGGGAGACGAATCCTGCGGTCATCCTGGACTTCGGGAAGGTTTCATAGTACTACTAGAGTGAGTCCTAAGAATACGATGCAGATCAGTCCCAAACTCAAGCCTGCCCACGAGAGACAGTGGCAGGGAAGGGGTGTCGGGTCTAGGGCAGCACAGATGAGGGTGAATGGTAAGAAAGAGGAAAAAGGTAAGTATTAGGAGAATGTAACCCCATTATCGTCCCTCTGGGGTTAAGTCCCACCATCCAGGCACTTATCTGAATGGTGCAGGATTACTTTCAGACCTCCTTGGGGATGGCTGGAGGATTCAGGGCTGGGATCTACAGGTGTCAAGGGCTTACCCGAGAGTGGTGGATCCAGGAGATGAATTCTGGCACCTTAAATGCCGTGGGAGTGGAAAGGATTGCCGTGTAGGGCCTTTCCAGACCGGGTCTAGACTAGGTGACAGAGGGAAGGGTTTTAATAAGAATTTCATCACCTGGAGAAAATAGGGGCTGCCTTTTTCTCTGGGTTGTGATCCCGATATCTGTTGGATGGCCTGTTGGAATTGGGCCAGAGAGGTAACATGCTGGGTTAATTTTGTGGTTTCACGGTCTACTAGTAGGTCATTTGTTAGGAAGGACCTGCCATAGAGCATCTCAAGGGGGCTTAGGCCCCATTTGTTGGGATTTTTTTGAATACGAAGGAGAGCTATAGGGGGCAAGGTGGTTCAGCTTTGGCTAGTTTCTTGGTATAGCTTTTGAAGATGTCTTTTAATAATGCCACTGGTCTTTTCTACCTGGCCAGCAGACTGGACTCTCCACACACAGCGGAGATGGAGGTTTATTGCCAAGGCTTTAGAAACTCCTTCGGTGACTGAGGATTTGAAAGAGGGTCCCTTGTCACTTTGGAGGGACCTGGGGAGACCAAACCTGGGTACGATTTCTGTGATTAGAGCTTTAACTACCTCTATAGCTTTTTCAGTCCTTCAGGGAATGGCCTCAGCACAATGTGTGAAGGTGCCTACTAGGAGATATTTGTATCCTTTTGCTTTGGCATTTGGGTGAAATCTAACTGCCAGTCCTCCCCTGGGTATTTACCCTGCCTTTGTATTCCCATGGGTGTTCGAGGATGTGTTAGGGGGTTGTTTCTATGGCAGACCTCACAGGAGGGAAGGATGTTTGTTATAGTTTTGCGAATATCTTTGCCTATGAATAACCGTTGAGCCACCTGTACGGTTTTGTCCCAGCCTAAATGGAAGGTCTGGTGTAGGGTTTTGAGGACCTTCCACTGATTTGCTGCTGGGAGGTGGAGACAGCCATCCTCACTTTGTAGCCATCCAAAGGCATGTAAGTGTAGCCCGTCTTTGTCCACTGTTGTTCTTCTTGTGTGTATTGGGGCCTGATACGTGTTGCCAATCTGTCCCAGCTATTGTGGGAGCTAGTTTGGCGGCGGTTTTGGCCACCTGATCTGCTAGACAATTACCTTCAGAAACCTCGTCCTTTCCCTTTTGGTGTCCCTTGCAATGTCTGACCGCTATTTTTGGGGGGAGGTGTACTGATTGGAGTAACCAGTTGATCTCCTGATGATATTTGATGGGAGACCCAGTGGCTGTTAAGACATTTCTTTTTTTCCAGATGATTCAATGGCATGTAAACCTAAGTAGGCATATTTGGAGTCAGTAAATATGTTAGCCCTATTGTCTTGGCTCAGTTCCAAGGCTCGGGTGAGGGCAGTAAGTTCAGCTAGCCGAGCGCTAGTCCCGGGGGTCAGGGCCTTTTCTTCTATGGTCTCATGCAAAGTGACTACAGCATAGTCAGCTTGGCGGCCCCGTTTTCTATAAAAGAGCTCCCAACAGTGAAGAGCGTCCACTTTGGGTTGTCTAGGGGCATATCCTGCAAGTCCCACCTGACCGCATAGGTCTGTGCTAACACCTGTTGACAGTCGTGTGTGAGTCTTGTGTCATCCTCAGGGAGGAAGGTGGCAGAGTTTAAGGTAGAGCATGTCCTGAGCTGTGTGATCGGGCCTTCCCTGGCATTTTAAGAGATGAGCATCTGTGAGCCAGTGGCTGTTTTCAGTGTTTAGTAATTCCTGAATGTGGTGTGGCGTGTGTACTGTGAGGTCTTGATCCAGGGTGAGTTTGAGGGCCTCGGGTACTAGAAGGGTGGTTGCTGCAACTCTCCGGACGCAGGCAGGCCACCCGCGAGCTACTAAGTCCAGCTCCTTGCTTAAGTACCCTATCGGTTGTTGGGCAGGCCCTTTTTGTTGGGTCAAGACCCCAGGCGCCATTCCTTTTCTCTCTGTGATGTGTAAGTTGTAGGGCCCCCTGGTCGGAAGGCTCAAAGCCGGGGCAGTTAGTAAAGCCTGTTTCAGGAGGTTAAAGGCCTGTTTTCCCTCGGGGTTCCCGAGCACCAGGTGCGTCGTGGCTTCCTGTGTATCTTTAATTGTTTGGTACAGCGGTCTGGCTATTTCCCCATAGCCAAGAACGCATAGAAGCACTATCCTGTTAAGCCAAGAAAATCTCTAAGTTGCCTAAGAATTCGTGGAAATGGGGTACGTGGAAATGGGTTGGCCCCTTTCTGGCCCTAGGGCTCTCTGTCCTTCCAAAAGCGTTAAGCCCAAATATTTGACTGTGGTCTGGCACATCTGGGCTTTGGCCTTAGAAATTTTGTAACCCCTTGTAGCCAGGAAGTTTAGGAGGGCAGTTGTTCTGTGGCTTATAAGGCTCTGGGGGTCCGGGGGGGAGCGCACAAGAGATCATCTACATATTGGAACAGGGTTCACTGGTCGGAGGAGTCGGACAGGCCCTTTGAGAGGGCCTGTCCAAATAGATGGGGGCTGTCCCTAAACCCCTGGGGAAGGACCGTCCATGTGGGCTGCGAGGTCTGGCTTTCGGGGGTCCTCAAAGGCAAAAAGGTACTGTGAATCAGGGTGTAAGGGTAAGCCGAAGAAGGCATCTTTCAAGTCTAAGACAGTAAACCATTTGGTTTCTTTAGGTATTTGGCCTAAAAGTGTGTAAGGATTTGGGATTATAGGGTGTATGGGGACGACCGCCTCATTGATGGCCGGAGGTCCTGTACCAACTGCCAGTCTCCGCTGGGTTTTTGGACTCCCAGGATAGGGGTGTTACAAGGACTGTTACATGTCTGCCTTTTTAAGGTTATTGATAACTGAGATTAGCCCTTGTCGAGTCTAGGTTTTAAATGCTACTGCCTCCTGCAAGGAAACGTATACGGGTCCTTGAGGTAAACACAGATTGGGGTAGCCATTAGGGCACGGCCGACTATTCCAGTCTTGGCCCAGAGCTCAGGGTCAATGTCTGTTTCTATTACTGGGTGGCAGTTGGGAATTTGTCCAGGGGTTAGGAGGGCTACGGTTCCTGGCTATGTCATGAGATCTCTTTCCAGCAGGGGAGTGGGACTTCCTGGCATGACCAAAAAGGAATGAGAAAACAATAAGTCACCCCACAAACACCCTAGTGGTTGTGAGAAATATTGGGTGACTGGCTTTTCGGTTACCCCGTGGATGGTAGCACAGTGATTTGAGAGTGTCCGTGGGTTAGAGAGGAGGATGGAGAAAGTGGCTCCTGTATCCAGGAGGAAGTCAACAGGCTCCCCCTCTATTTTTAGGAGTACCTGGGGTCAGGGGTCCCTGTGGGCAACTGGGACGTGGGAACCGTTGTTAAAGAGCCTCGGGCCCCCTCAGTCTCATGTGGGGGCCTGGCTCGATGTGCTGGCCCTGGGGGTTGAGGCCCCTGAGTACATTCCAGTTTCCAGTGGTCTCCTCCACAGAAGGGCCGTGGTCGGGGTGGTCTCCGTGTTGCCACCAGTGTCTGGGAGCACTCTTTTTTCCAGTGCCCGGACCGTCCACTTTGATAACTGTTGGATTTTCCCCTGATCTCCTGTGGGACAGTGGCCTGAAGAGCTGCTATAAGCATCTCCATTTTCCTTTTGATCTTTTTTACTTTATTTTGTGCCTCTTCCTGGTCTCCATTATAAAACGCCGTGTTGGCTACCTTAAACAATTGTGCTGTGTGCCCTTGGGCCCCACAGCCAATTTGTGTAGCTTTCTGCAGAAATCCGGGGCAGCCTGAGTTACAGACTTGTCCCTAAGGATCATGTCTCCTTCCAGGGTAGCTGATAGGGCTGTGCTTGATCAGGGCCTCCCTGAGACGCTATCACAAGGCGGAGGGGTTCTCGTCTGATCCCTGACTGATGGTGAGAGTTTGGAATAGTTGAGGGGCTTAGCCCAGGGCTTTTTTAAGCCCTCCAAGATACATGCCAGAAAATGCTTCCTCTGCCAGTTTCCTGTGGCGGTATCGGGGTCCCATTGGGGATCATTGGTGGGGACTGCCTGCTTTCCTGTGGGGAAGGGCTACCTGACAGGATCCCATCCTGTCTTTTCATCATGGTGTACTAAACATTGATCATCCCCGAATGGCTCAGCGGCTTGTAGAGCCGCTTGTCTTTCAGAGCTGGTAAGTGTCTGATTAAGGATTACCATGGTGTCCTTTCATGAGAGTTTGAAAACTTGGCTTAGGTTTTGGAAAGCCTCTATGTATTTGTCTGGGTCCTCTGAAAACTTTCCTGTCTTCCTTTATTTATTTGAAGTCTTGTAGGGAGAAAAGGACCTGGACTCGGACCGGGCCGAATTCTCCTGGCATCTCTTGTAATGGCAAGACAGTTGCCCTATGGGTGGGGTGGCCATGGGCAGGCAGTCCTGGGGAAGGAGGATGCTGAGGGATAACTCGGGCTTGCAGAGGGAGGGGGAACGTGAGAGGCCTGAGGAGAGACCTCTGGGTAGGTATGTGGTTCCTGTAACCCGACTCAAGTGACGGGGAAAGTGTCTGTCTAAGGAGAAGCCTTCGGTGGAGCGGGGCATGAGGCCAGGGCCAGCAGGCCGGGTCAATTTTACATTTCTTGCATAAGTTTGGATCATCCCTCGGGGCTAAAAAGGCCTGAACATATGGAATTTCAGGCCATTGACCTTCCCGTCTACAGAATGGGTCTAATTGTATCATGGTATTGTAATTGATCCTTCCCTCAGGAGGCCAGGTCTCCCGTCTTCTCCCCATCTTTGTACTGGGGCCACGCTTCAGAGCAAAAGGATATCATACACTGTTTCTTCAGGGTCTGGGGGTCACATTTATCCCAGTGTCTCAGGATGCATTTCAGGGGGGTGTGGGCGGTTGAGGGCTGAGTGCCCATCTGAAAGGGAGAAAGAAGAGGAAAGGCGTCCCTGTTTTGCTCTTTCTCCTGCTAATCTGCCCAGGGCGTCCCCTAGAGCCAAGGTCTAACACACTGCGTGACCAGGAGCTAGATTGTGGGGAGTGGCAGGTTGCCAGGATTAGTCACGCTCCCCTGGGCCGCCTGCCCTGGACCCCGAGTGAATGCTTGCCCACCCCTGTGATCGGAGACCTGTATAATGCATGGCGGACGACGGGTCATCTTAGGGTGTATGGATGGCGGCCCCAGCTCTGGGCATCCCTGAAATTGATGGCCCGGGCTATGTAGAAGTGACTCTGTTTGAAGAGAATGGAGATGAGGGTGTAAATGGCCCAGACCTGGCAGGATGGGTACTCTAAGGAGTCCCAGTCCTGATGTGGGCTAAGGAAAAGGTTGCAAAAGCCCAAAAGGCCTCAAAGAACGAGGATTTCTTAACATAGGGGAATCGGGTCTGTGGGAGGTAACTTTGGTGACTCTGCCGGAGGGGTGGCAAAAACAGAGGTGTAAGAGAAAGGTGGCAAGATATTTGGGCCCCCATGGATGGAGGCCCAAGTGAGCATGGGCCACCAGGCAAGAGCTACTGGGGCAGGAGTGGGCCAGGGAACAGAAACAACAGAGGTGCTGGGTGGGAACCTCAGGGCAACACCGTCTACGGTTGAGGGCCTGGAGGAGATCCCCGTGGGACTCGAGGAGGAATTCCACCAGGTGTTTGAAGAGAAAGTCCTGGTGACTAAGGAAGTGTGGTAAAGGCAAAGGTCCATTTTCTTACCTTAGATGTCGCGAGGAATAATGTGTCAGGCAGGTGAGGAGGTCTAACAGGAAGGGGCCCGGACCAACGTCTCACAAACCGTCAAAAATAGGAGAGGCTGAAAAGAGAACGACAGTATGAGAGGGATGGGTCCAAGGCACCCGTTTGGGCTGTCGGACCGGCCTGGGACCACGGAGACCTTTAGGACCCACTGTAGTGTTGCTATGTCCAGGGTCCCGCAGTTGTTATCCTAGGTCCGTTCCAATGGTCATGCGCCAAGGACGCTGCCCTCCCCGCAGAGAAAGAGAAGTCGAGCAGCAGGTGGCTGACATTCCTCATACAAATCGGGGGATCCGCCGCCTCTGGTCCCAGAAGACCTGTCCACTGAGTCTTAGAGATTGGCAGCCACGCTAGTCGCCTTTAAATGGCTGACGGAGGCCCAATTTTCGTGTGACAGGAGAAAGGGATGAAAATGATGAAGGCCCGGGACGGCAAGTAGAAAGGCAAAGATAATATTTACCTCTCCTTACATCCTGGACGAGCCCCCAAATAATGTGGGTATCCAGGTGTGTTCTCGGGATTGTGATCTTGCGGTTGCCGAGGAATGGAAATGCGAATCGGAGAGGCAAATTTAAGCAGCACACAGTTTTATTGCAAAGTGTAAGAGAAACGCTCTTTGGAGAGAGGGGGATCTGAAAATGGAATGCCCCGCAGGCTAGGCTGCACCAGACACTATACGTCCTTGAGTCTGCAATCTTTATGTTGTTTACCAGACGCTGATTGCCCTTCCTCCCCAAACCCTCCAAACCTAGGCTGGTGTCTTGGCTGAGTCTGCAGTTTGCTGTGGTAGCCCCTCCTGCCCAGTTCCCTTCTCCACATTTTTCTGTCAGCTATTTTGCAACTGTGTTCTTTGGCCTTGATGTCCTCTGCTGCAATCCTGTCCCTGACTGCCTATGACTTTCTTATCTCAGTAGGGTTTGTTGAAGAAAAGCAATTTGATGCAAATCCCCCTTTCATGGGACCTGCAGGGTCTTCACACTAGCCACAGTGGGCCTATGACAATCCATTGGAATTTTTCAGCTGAATACTCTTAGGCGCTCATAGGCCATTCAGCATTTTCTACTGTAGGTTAGCAAATGCTTGGGTCCTTTGGGTACTGGGAAAATGACATTGTACCTCGGCTCTTCGTCTTCTTGAAGGAAAGACTTCAATGAAGAGACAGAGTTTGTGCACCATAGAACATCAAGAAGTTTATTAGTCAAAGCAAGTACACTCTGAGACACAGAGTGCGCTGACTCAAGAGAGGAAAGCAGCCTCTCCTTGCATTGCGTGAAGGCTTTTATTTCTATGGGTAGAATTGCCTCCCCCTCTCCCTTCTCTTATCTCTCTTGCTCCCCCTGATGTGCCTAGTCCTCCCTTCTCTGGCTTTTAACAGCTCATTCCTTTGATTTAGGGGCGTGTGCAAACACATCTCTTTGGACTATGGGAAAACCTGGAATCCTGTTGAGCTAGTAAGTAAGGTATTGGTGGTCCTGACAAATAGGATGTGTTCTCTGATAAGCAGGATGTCCTCTCTTCTAATGCATTTCTTTGATTTAGAGGTATGTGTAAGCCTGGAATCCTGCTGGGCTGCCCCAAGAGGTCTTGACCCAAGTAGGAGCTGCAGCAAGGGGCTGCCTAACCAGGGTTAGCTAAGTTTCTCCGCCTGCTCATTTCTATCTACCTACCTACCCTATCACTTTTTCTCCCTACAGGAGCTTGTTTTCCCCCTGGAGAGTCAAGATGGTTGGTTGTTTACCTGAGACCTCAACTGTCTCATGGGTTCAAGTAAGTCATGAATTTGAAATTGGTCTAACCTTTTGTTTGAAGAAAAGGAGGACAGAATTCTCTTTCTAGCTCTCTACACTTCCAAGATGAAAATGGAAACTTTATTACTTTTTTCACACTATAATCATCCTTTGATAACTGTTGTGGAATTGAAATCTGCCTCCAACATCTAACTCCTGGCCTTAGTTTCATGTTCTGGGTGACAGATGAGGACCTTACTCTCATGACCTCGTTTAACTTTAATTAACTCCTAATGGGCCCTATCTCCAAATATAGTCACATTGGGGGTTAGGCTTTCAACATATGAATGTGGGGGTACACAAAGCAGTCCATACCATGTTTCCCCGAAAATAAGACCCAGCCGGACCATCAGCTCTAATGCGTCTTTTGGAGCAAAAATTAATATAAGACCCGATCTTATTTTAATATAAGACCGGGTATAATATAATACCAGGTCTTACATTAATTTTTGCTCCAAAAGACGCATTAGAGCTGATGGTCTGGCTAGGTCTTATTTTCGGGGAAACATAGTAAGAAACCCTGCCATAGAGAGATTCAGTATTGCCTCAATTTCCTCATTGATAAAATGGGAAATTATAGCACTTATTGCAGTGGTTTATTGTGGGGGTTAAATGAGTTAATAAATGCTAAGCACTTGGTGCTGAGTGCTATTTTGTTGCTGCTTCCATTTTTGTTATGTAGCTCTTGTGTCATTTGGGTATCTTGATATGTACTAATTTTTAAGCATTTACTGCATACCACATATGCAATTAAATTAAATGGACCATAAAGAACCTGGGTGAGCAGGATGTGAAGACAAGAGCCTTCTGTGCAGGAACTTTGGCAGCATCTTCAGCAATCCTGCAGACAGTGGCCTCTCCGTGGGCTGCTGACTGCATTTTCACAAACGCAACATCAGCTATTTTCTCCTCAGGGAGAGCTGGGGGCACTGAACTCCCTGAAGAATGTGTCTCCCCACTCCCACCTTTCTCATTGATTGGATTGTCTTTCCTTTGGGGCACAGGACCTGAACTGGCTCACAGACCCTGGGCTCATTTGAGCCTCTTCTGAGTCCCGTCTTGGGAAAGTCGTTCGGAATGGGAATTAAAAAAGTCCATCTTCATCTTTACCGACAAAGGACTCAGTCGCAAAGATATTTAAGGAGAAGGCAGCATACCCCTGAACCAAGGATAAATAAAAGTGTCATTCTCTAAATTAAGACTGACGTCCTTGCATTCAAGAATACTAAAAAGCACTTTCACAACCAAGGGACAGGAGAGGGGATCGTCTTCATTTATGTGGCTTCTGGCATAGGAAATGTAACATGTCCCCTTGGAAAGAATCACAACTAAACAAAGGAATGAGTAAATTACATCAAAATTGCAATTGTTTAAAATGTGTGTTGTTTATATAATGGATGCATCCCTACCAGTTACATCATTTCCATTTCTAGTTTTAGAAATCAAAGAATTTTCCCTTTGTTCCCCAGTTTTGTTTCTGAAATGTTTTACTGTGTGTTGATTGCAACTGATGACAGGTTTTTAACAAATAAGTTCCAAGTTTTTTTGTCCCTTTCAGGAGTTAATACACTTAAGTGCAGTAATAGAGTTCCTTTTGGAGTTAAACCCAGAGCTGGGCAGCAAACCATTTTTTAAAGTGAAGGAATTTTTTGTGATATTACTCCCTCTGTGTGAATTACTTGTGTACATAGCTCTCAACTCAATGGAGTGTAAACGGCCTAAATTAATGAGGTGAATGAGCCCGTGGGTCTTGCTGCAGTTGTGTTCAGTGTAAGTTATTCATCATGACCTCGGTACTTTGATGGCACCATCTTAGTTAAGGCTGTCCAGCACCAAGTACTGTGAGGATAGTAAATCCTTGCACTACAATCCTTGTGTTATATATGCGTAAAAATCCCAACTGACGATAGTATACCATGGGATGCAAATTTTACCATTAGCCAGCAGATGGCAGTGTTCAGCTGAAGTCAATTCCACTCAATTAGATTACTATTTGGAGAGCTATGTATTTACTGAGCACCTACCTAAGGCATTGTGCTAGGCGTTAGGGATGTAGCCGTAAACAAAAAAAGAATTGCTTAGAGTTTACTGCTCCTATAGAGTTTATTTGTTGTTTCTATACTACATGTAAGACCAGAAAGCCTGTGAATAATCTCTCAAAATTATAGATGGTGGTCCTGTTGTCATATTGATGGGGGAGGTAGCAAGAACCAAGAATGATAATACAAAACAGAGATTATAAAGGTCATTAGAGTGGCAGACACATATGGTGATGTTTCACTGGCAGTCAAAGTTTGTTTCAATAATGATTATAGGGAAACAATTGATTTTAGGGTCATCAGTCAGACTACTGTCTTACGTCTAGGACTATGGAACCACAGTCTCTTACCTGTATCCCTTAGGGCCAGATCTCTATAGAACTCAGAATTTGGGGGATTTTAGAAAGGTAAAAAAATATACATATTCTATCCATTGCCTAACACTCCAGTAGAAACTGCGGAATGCTGTAATCAAACATATCCATACTTAAGCAATCAAATATATGAGAATTCACAGTATAGTTTATGTGCAGGGTGCCAAAACAATGTATACATATGACTTGTATTCATCTTTTGTCATTGTTATATATTGAGTATTACAATTTTAATACAGTTTTTCCCTTTCTTAAAATGTGTGTACGTTTTTTTTGGCACCCTCTGTACATGCGTATGCCAGTCAAGTCTGCTTTGCCAAAAGCTTTTGGTTTTCTGAGATTTTAGACATTGAAATGGTAGACAGGTATGATGAATCTGTGATAAATTATTCTATGACATAAAACGAATCTACCCTAAGATCTCCAAGTCTCATTCCAGTTGTGTGGAAAATGGATCCCCAGTCTGTAGAAGCCTTGAGAGTTTGATTTATATATTTGTTTACAAATATGTTCAGCATTGTTGGGCCCTGAGTATTGTCATTCTTGTATTTTTGTAAGCAAAATGAACCAGAATTAATTTTGTTTTGAGAATTTTTAAATAGTTTCATTAGCTATTTTGAGATCATTAAGACTATTGAAATATCAGGATTGGAAATTATGGTCTTAGAAAAAACCAGTGTTTTTCTCATTATCACTCACAAATTAAACATGCCTTGGGATTTTTGTTAGGTTTTAGCATAACTTACCAATGAAAAGCACAGTAACTAAATAAAAGGACATTGGATCAAAACAAGCAAAGCCCTCCATTGTTTGTAATCATCCAGCCTTTGGTTGTCAAGTTTTATTTAACTTGTGAGGAACCATGTGAGACAATTCTTTATTCTCTATTTTTACATGTTGTTTGTTTCAGTGGGAATGTATTCCTTTAATTATTATGTAATGGAAAATAAAATGTTATGTTTCAAATGAGACATTTTATGTGCTCAAGAAACTGCTAGAAAGCAGTATATAATAAAGAATAACGATACCAAACAGACAAACGAAAAAACAAGAAGGGAGTTTACCATATGATGTTGGAATGCTAACGATCTTCATACACTCTAGATTTTAAAAGATTGATTTTTAAATTTTGTTTTAATTGAAGCATTAAAAACATTTTTGCCACAATTTCTCTGAGACTCTAAAAAGCAAGTTATTTCCAGGAAGTCAGGAGGATCTCCACATGAAATTGTGACAGTAGAAATAATCAGGATGAGGGGAAAAAAGAATTCAGGGAGCTTGCAGAATGGAAAAACCAAACCAACCCAGTCTTAGCTGAACACACTGTGCCATCTAATACATGATTTCACAAAATGTCTGTTTGTTTGCTTCATTGTTTAGTCTTTAGGCTCTTCTCAAAAGTATTTGAAGCAGCTTACGTAGTCACATGCAAACTAACAGGTAAAAAAGGTGTGATACAGTCAGGGGCACACAGGAAGGAACTAGGGAAGTCACGGTGCGGGAGGGGAGCGGGAATTGGGGCATAACCTTTTATCCATTGACTTCTGAGCTTTCCAGGTTCCAAAGTGAAGAAAGAGGTCCTCACTGTGCCTGGAGAATATAAGCTCATTGAGGTTAGAGAGCACATTTTACTCACTGTCAATGTCCCAGACACAGCACTATGTCTTAGAAGAGGCACATAGTAAATATTGGTCAAATGAATCAATATTCATAGTGTCTCCAAACACAATTCTTTTTAGCATGTAGAAATTTTCTCCTGGTCCTCATCAGGGACACTATAGATGAAGGGACCAACATCCCTAGTAACATCTTGAAGAATAATGGGGCACATTTTCTTTGGGGCTTTGATTCATGTATTCATTCATTATTTATTCATTGAACAAACATTTCTTGACCTATTTGTTTTTAAGACATAGGGATTCAAAAACTTTCTAGAAGAGCAGGAGAATAATGAAATATGAGAAAGTGTTACAGGTTATATAATACAGTCTCCTTGGAGCGTGCTGATGGTAACAAAACACCTAGAAAAACATGTAGCACCCGGTAGGTACTTGGTAAATATTTGTTGAATGGATTAGTGAAGAGTTAATCAGATAGATGGAAGAGAAAGGCCTTAATCAGAGAGTAACAGAGAACTGTTGAGGACCTAGGAGGGAGGATAATGTGTGTGGGGACAGCTGGGGCACTTGGTGAAAAGTTAATTTGTTAAAGTAAAGCTGAGTAAGATCTGGAAGCCTATCATAGGGAGATTTATATTATGTCTCCTTTTTAAATTTTTTCATCAAGAATGATCTTCATCTAGGACGTCATAGGAATGGTAGCAGCGATCTGGTCTTCTTGAGTTCTTCTCCAGAACTTACCACAAATTGAACATCTGTAACCCATCAAAGGACTCTCTGCTCATCACACAGAACAGCTAAGAGGCTCGTAGGAGGACTACTCGAAGATGGGCAAACTGGGCGAGCAGGGGAAGAGGAAAGGGAGCAGTGTGGAGATGCGGCCGTCATCCGCGGCTGGGGAGGCGTGGGGGTCCCAGGACACAGAACAGATATCACAAGAGCCAGGAGATGGGCTCTTTCTCTGTGTCCTACAGCTGATCTCTCCTGCAGAGAGAGCAGTGTATCACGTGTTTGAAGCAGTAACCTCAGCGGAGATCTCCAGCTGGGCCCTAGGTCAAACAAAAAAGCAAAAGCCATACCTGGGCCCCTTCCCCCACTCGCCCACAGCAGTTCTACCCCCAGCCTTCCAGAGTCTCAAGCTGGTCCCTGAACTGAAGAGTATGTCAGATGACAGAGGAGCTGTAGTGCTCAGGACCTGGAAAAAGCCGCTTTGCAACTGTGACATAGGGAAGAGGCTGGGAAAAGTGTGACACTGCTGGGCTGGGAGATGGCAGACACCTCCCTTCCCAGCCCGCACCTTTTCTGGGCTGCTGCTGTGTCAGGAAAATTACAGCTGCAGAGACACACAGGGGTTAACAGCAGGGGGCAGAGGCAGCTCTGGGCTTTCAGCAGCTCAAAAATCTCAAGCCCTCCACACCCCCCCGACGGAGGAAGTGCCCTAAGACTCAGGAGACCTGTGCACAGGGAAGAAGCCACATCCCACTGGCTGGTTGTGGCGCTGTCAGCGCGCATATGTGCAGGCCAGAGCAGAAGCTGCACTTTGTAGAAACTACCAACCACACCTCATAGCCCCACTCATCTAGAACTGCAGTGCCAGTGTCACTCTGGGTGCCAGATGGCCAGATCTGCCTCCACAAGACGTAGAGGACTCTGTACAACAGAGGACAACCTGGAGATTGTTTGGTTGTCTTAAGGCAAGAGTGGTGCTGCTTTTTTTTTTCTTTTTCTTTTTTTAATATTACTATCATTTTTAGCATATATTTTATATATTTACACTTTCCCCTTTCCCTCTCTCTTCTTTTTTCTCTTCCCTGCCCTACTTTTCCTCCCTCTTTCCATTTTTCTGTGTTAATTTTGTGTGTGTGTGTGAATATGTGTGTATTTTTGATATTTTTGCCTGTGTTGACTGTGGTTTATTTTTACATGTGAGTGTATTTGATTTTTTCTTTGTTGTTGTTGTTGTTGTTGTGTTTGTTGATTTGTTTTGTTCTGAAATTGCCCTACACGAGGGCCCTACAACACACCCAGAGGCCAACTGCAGACCAAACCAGAGTATTACCGAGTTTGACTTACAAATGACACACCAGAAGGGAATTTTCTACAGGCACAAGAGCCCATAGGGGCCAAGTCTCATCTGGGCAGTCAACCCTCATGCAGCAGCTCATCCGCTGTGGGCATAGCCAATTCTCACAACTAGACAGCCTGGGAATCAATCCCACCTACTGACAAGCCAGAAGCAATTGAAGCTCAACTTTAACAGGAGAATACACGCAACACAAGGGTCACCTTTGGAGCACACACACAGGAGAATATGGAAGTGGTGCAAGTTAAATATAAAGGACACATATTACATAAGACCACCCAGCAAAGACTGAGAACCCTAGGGGAATCTATCTAATATATTGAAGCAAACACAGAGAGTCAGCCAGAATGGGAAACAAAGAAACATGTCCCAAATAAATGAACGGAAGAAACCTCCAGAATTGGAACCAAATGAAATAGAGGTAACCAACCTATCAGAGACTGAGTTCAGATCACTGATGATAAGAATGTTTAACGAGCTTAGTGACGACATAAGGAAGGATAGAGAAATCATAAAGAACAACCAGTTACAACTAAAGAATACAATAACTGAAGTAAAGAACATACTCGAAGGAATTACCAACAGGTTAGATGAGGCAGAAGATTGAATCAGCGATTTAGAAGACAAGTTAGCAGAGACCACCCAAACAGAACAAAGAGAAAAAAGAATAAAAAAACAATGAAAAGGTCTAAGAGGCCTCTGGGATAACATCAAGCGCAACAACATGTGCATCAGAGGAATACCAGAAGGTGAAGAGAGGGAGCAACGGATCGAAAACATATTTGAAGTAATAATGACCAAAAACTTCCTTAACCTGGTGAAGGAAACCGACATACAAGCCCTGGAAGTGCAGAGAGTTCCACCCAAGATAAATCCAAACAGGCCCACACTAAGACACATTATAATTAAAATGGAAAAGGTTAACGGCAAAGAGAGAATCCTAAAAGCAGCAAGAGAAAGACAGCGGGTTACATACAAGGGAACTCCTATGAGACTATCAAATGACTTTTCTACAGAAACCTTGCAGGCCAGAATGGAATGACAGGAGGTATTCAAAGTGAAGAAAAACAAAGGCCTACAACCGACATCGTTTTATCCAGCAAGGCTATCATTTAAAATTGAAGGAGAGATAAAGAGCTTCCCAGAAAAGAATAAGTTAAAGGAATTCATTACCACCAAGCCAGCAATGCAGGAAATGTTAAAAGGGCTTCTGTAAACAGAAGAGAGATGAAAACAATCTAAGAGAGACCAGAAATACAAATAAAAAAATGGCAATAACTATGTACCTATCAATAATCACTGTAAATGTAAATGGATTAAATGCTCCAATCAAAAGACATAGGGGGGCTGAGTGGATAAGAAAGCAAGACCCTTGCATATGCTGTATACAAGAGATTCACTTCAGATCAAAAGACACATACAGGCTGAAAGTGAAGGGTTTGAGTAAGATATTTCATGCAAATGGAAATGAGAAAAAAGGAAGCTGGAGTTTCAATACCTATATCTGATAAAATAGACTTTAAAATGAAGAATGTATTAAAAGACAAAATGAGCACTACATAATAATGAAGGGATCGATTTAACAAGAGGACATAACCCTAGTAAACATCTATGCACCCAACATAGGAGCACCTAAATATATAAAACAGATATTGACTGACATAAAGACAGAGATCAACAGTAGCACAGTCATAGTCGGGGACTTCAACACCTCTGCCAACAAGGGACAGGTCTTCCAGATAGAAAATCAATATGGAAACAGCGGCTTTAAATGACACATTGGAGCAGTTGGATTTAATCAATATTTTCAGAGCATTTCACTCCAAACCTGCAGAATACATGTTCTTCTCAAGCTCACATGGAACATTTTCCAAGATAGACCACATGTTAGGCCACAAAACAAGTCTTGATAAATTTAAGAAAATTGAAATCATAACCAATTGCCTTCTCTGACCACAGTGCTATGAAATTAGAAATCAACTACAGGAAAAAAACTGGAAGACACACGAATACATGGAGGCTGAATAACATGTTACTAAATAATGAATGGGTCAACAATGGGATCAAGGAAGGAATCAAAACATATCTCGAGACAAACGAAAATGAAAACATGACGTCTCAAAATCTATGGGATGCAGTGAAAGCAGTCTTAAGAGGGAAATTTATAGCAATGCAGGCCTACCTAAAAAAACAAGAAAAATCACTAATCAAGTTTATCTTTACACTTAAGGGATCTGGAAAAAGAACAGCAAAATAAGCCCAAAGGTAGTACAAGGAAGGAGGTAATAAAGATCAGAGGAAATAAATGAAATAGAGACCAAAAAAAAGCAAAACAATATAAAAGATCAATGAATCCAAGAGCTGGTTTTTAGAGAAGATAAACAAAATTGACCACCCTTTAGCCAGACTCATCAAAATAAAGAGAGGACCCAAATCAATAAAATCAGAAATGAAAGAGGAGAAGTGACAACAGACACCACAGAAATACAAGAGATTTTAAGAAATTACTATGAGCAACTATATGCCAACAAATTAGACAATCTGGAAGGAATGGACAATTTTCTAGAAGCATACAACCTTCGAAGGCTAACTCAAGACGAAACAGAAAACCTGAATAGACTGATTACCACCAGGGAAATTGAATCAGTAATCAACAAGCTCCCAACAAACAAAAGCCATGGACCAGATGGTTTAACAGGTGAATTTTACAAAACATTTAAAAAAAGAATTACCACCTATTCTCCTCAAACTATTCCAAAAAATCCAGAAGGAGGGAAAACTCCCAAACACTTTTACAAGGCCACTATCACCTTGATCCCAAAATCAGACAAAGACATTGCAAAACAAGATACAGGCCAATATCCCTAATGAACATAGATGCAAAAATCCTCAATAAAAGATTAGCAAACAGAATTCAGCCATACATTTAAAAGATCATACACCATGATCACGTGGGATTCATTCCTGGTATGCAAGGGTGGTTCAACATCTGCAAATCAATGTGATACATCACATTAACGAAATGAAAAATAAAAATCATATGACCATATCAATAGATGCAGAAAAAGCATTTGACAAAAGCCAAAAGCCATTTATCATAAAAACTCTTAAGAAAGTGGGAATAGAGGGACCATATCTCCACATAATAAGGGCAATATATGATAAACCCTCAGCTAACATCAGACTCAATGGGGCAAAGCTAAAACCATTCCCCCTAAGATCAGGAACAAAGCAAGGTTGCCCACTTTCTCCACTTCTATTCAACATAGTGCTGGAAGTTCTAGCGACAGCAGGCAGACAAGAAAAATAAATAAGGGCATCCAAATTGATAAGGAGGAAGTGATATTGTCATTGTATACAGATGACATAATACTATATAGAGAGAACCCTAAAGACTCCACCAAAAAACTATTAGAACTGATAAATGAGTTTAGTAAAGTAGCAGCATACTAAATTAATATTCAGAAATCAGTTGCATTTGTATATACCAATAATAAAATATCAGAAGGAGAAATTAAGAAAACAATCCCATTTACAATTACTTCAAAGACTATAAAATACCTAAGAATAAATTTAACCAAAGAAGTAAAAGATCTGTACTCAGAAAATTATAAGACACTGAAGAGAGAAATTAAAGAAGATACAAATAATTGAAAACACATAACATGCTCATGGATAAGAAGAATTCATATTGTTAAAATGTCCATACTGCCTAAGGCAATATACAGATTCAACGCAATTCCTATCAAACTACCAAGGACATTTTTCACAGAAATAAAACATACAATCCTAAAATTTATATGGAACCATAAAAGACCCTGGATAGCCTCGGCAATCTTGAGAAATAAGAACAAAGTGGGAGGTATAATGATACCTGACATCGAATTATACTACAAGGCTACAGTAATCAAAACAGCATGGTACTGGCATAAAAACAGACACATAGATCAATGGAACAGAATAGAGAGACCATAAATAAATATATGCCTATATGGTCATTTAATCTATGACAATGCAAACAAGAATTTATGGTGGGGTAAAGACAGTCTATTCAATAAATGGTGCTGGGAAACCTGGACAGACACATGCAAAAAAAAGAAGCTGGACCACCACCTAACACCATATACAAGAATAAATTCAAGATGGATTAAAGACTTAAATGTAAGATCTGAAACCATAAAACTCTTAGAAGAAAATATAGGAAGAAAGTTTACAGACATTACCTGGAGTAAGATTTTTACTGATATATCCCCACAGGCAAGGGAAGTAAGAGAAAAAATAAACATGTGGGATTAGGTCAAACTAAAAAGATTTTTTCACAGCAAAGGAAACCATCAATAAAACAAAAAGGATCTACTGAATGGGAGAAGATACTTGCCAATGATATACCCGATAAGAGGTTAATATCCAAAATTTATTTAAAAAACTCAACTCCAAAAAAACAACGCAATTAAAAAATGGACAGAGGACATGAAGAGACATTTTTCTAAAGAGGACATACAGATGGCAGATATATGAAAAAATGCTGAATCTCACTAATCATTAGAGAAATGCAAATAAAAACCACAATGAGATACCACCTCACCCCAGTCAAAATGGCTATCATCAATAAATCAACAAACAAGTGCTGGTGAGGATGTGGAAAAAAGGGAACCCTTGTGCACTGTTGGTGGGATTGCAGATTGGTGCAGCCACTATGGAAAATAGTATGGAGGTATCCCTAAAACTGAAAGTGGAACTACCTTATGACCCAGCAATTCCACTGCTAGGTATCTATCCAGAGAAATCCAAAACTCTAATTCGAAAATATTTATGCACCCCTATGTTTATTGCAGCACTATACACAATAGCCAAGACCATGGAAACAACCTAAATGCCCATCCGTAGACGACTGGATTAAGAAACTGGTACATTTATACAATGCAGTATTACTCGGCCATAAATAAGAATGAAATCTTACCATTTGCAATGATATGAATGGACCTAGAGAACATTATGCTGAGTGAAATAAGTCAGACAGAGAAAGACAAATAACATATGATCTCGCTTATATGTGGAATCTAAAGAAAAGAATAAATGAACTAATCAGAAACAGTCTCAGAGACATAGAGGAAAAACTGAGGATTGCTAGGTGGGGGTGGATAACGATAAGGGGGAAGGTGAGGGGATTAGAAAGCACAACTGGTAACCACAAGATGGCCACGGGGATACGAAAGTCAACTTGGGGAATGTAATCAATAATGTAAAGATTTTGTAGGGTATTCGATGGACACTTATTAGGAAGACCACCTCAGGGATGATGTAGATGTCTGATTATTGCACTGTACTCCTGAAGCTGAACAATAATGAATATCAACTATAATTATATATATATATATAGAGAGAGAAAGATGAATGTCTCTCTATATATAATGAATGTCAACTATAATTTTATATATACATATATGTATGTATATATATGTGTGTGTATATATATATACATATATATATATATATGTATTGTTACAAGAAGTGGAGTACAGCATTAGGAATAGAGACACTGAAAATGTAATGGCTGTGTGCGATGTTAGAGGGATAGTAGATTGGGGGATGGGAGTTATCACTTTGTGTGGGATATAAATGATAAATTTATAACTATTACATTGTTTTTTACACCTGAAACTAATTAAAAAAAAGCTAAAATATAATAAATTTAAAAAGATGATCCTCATCTAGAGGCAGGATAGAAAGAAGCCTAATATATGATGCACCAACTCATTTGACACATTTTATCTTACCTGATCATCCTCTAAAACATTGTTCCCATTTTTCAGATTAAAAAAAAAAAATGAAAAAAAACCTGAGACTCAGAGATTTGAATGATTTGCTCAAGATCACTCATCTAGACAGAAAACTCCCACTCTTCTTAATTCAGTGAAATCCTCATTCTAAAAGGTGTGGGACAGGGAGCTGGTACCTGCAGTTCCTGTTCTTGTCCCCAGGTTCCCTTTGTCCGGGAGGATCACCCCTAAGTACCCAATCAGAACCTTGTCTCTTCATTTAACTTTGGGGGCACAGAGAATTCAAAGTTGAAAGTTGTAACATAGATAAGGGGTGACATTTAGGATATAAACATAGACATAAAACCCATAAATTGCTGTGAATTGCCTTTGGCAGTGAGACCCCATGCAGATCTCTTCACCTCTGGCCTTTAAAATAATTTTTTTCAATTACAGTTGACATTCAATATTATATTAGTTTCCAGTGTACACCATAGTGGTCAGATATTTATATAACATACGAAGTGATTGCCCTCATTGGCCTAGTACCCACCTGGCATCATACATAGTTATTATGATATTATCGACTATATTCCCTCTGATGTACTTTACATCTCTGTGAGTTTTTGTAACTACCAATTTGTATTTTGTAATCCTTTCACGTTTTTCACCCAGCCCACAAACCCCCTCCCATCTGGCAACCAATTTGCTCTCTGTATCTATGAGTCTGTTTGTGTTTTGTTTGTTATGTGTTTTAGATTCCACATATAAGTGAAATCATATGGTATTTGTCTTTCACTGACTTATTTCATTAGCATAATACCCTTTAGGTCCATCCATGTTGTTGCAAATGATAAGATTTCAGAATGGCTTTCATCAAAAAATCAACAAATAACAAGTATTGGTGAGGATGTGGAGAAAAGGGAACCCTCGTGCACTGTTGGTGGGATTGCAGATTGGTGCAGCCACTGTGGAAAACAGTATGGAGGTTCCTCAAAAACTTGAACTAGAACTACCATATGACCCAGCAATTCCACTTCTGGGTATTTGTTTGAAGAAACTCGAAACATTAATTCAAAAAGATATATGTATGCCTGTGTTCATTGCAGCATTGTTTACAGTAGCCAAGATACGGAAGCCCATTCATAGACAAGTGGATAAAGAAGATGTGATACATCTATACAATGGAATATTACTCGGGCATAGAAAAGAATGAAACCTCTGGCCTTCTTCATGTGACCAAGAACATCTTTAACTCCTGCCTCCAAGAAGACTTTTAGATGCTAAACTTCCCGACTGGGAGAGTGGACTTCCACAGAGAAACTGGGCATTTCATATTCTGCCTGCTGAAGACTTAGTTGTATTTAAGATGTTTAACATGCTCAGGATGGTGTTGCCACGTGATAGATGCTCATGAGTATTAGTTATTATTATTCAACTTGATCTACATTTTTTTAAAAATATTTTATTGGGGAAGGGTAACAGGATTTTATTGGGGAACAGTGTGTACTTCCAGGACCTTTTTTTCAAGTCAAGTTGTTGTCATTTCGATCTTATTTGTGGAGGATGCCGTTCAGCTTCAAGTTGTTGTCCTTTCAGTCTTAGTTGTGGAGGGCGCAGCTCAGCTCCAGGTCCAGTTGCCATTGCTAGTTGCAGGGGGTGCAGCCCACCATCCTTTGTGGGAGTCGAACCGGCAACCTTGTGGTTGAGAGGACACGCTCCAACCAACTGAGCCATCCGGGATCTCAGCAGCAGCTCAGCTCAAGGTGTCGTGTTCAATTTTAGTTGCAGGGGGTGCGGCCCACCATCCCTTGAGGGAGTCGAGGAATCGAACTGGCAACCTTGTGGTTGAGAGCCCACTGGCCCATGTGGGAATCAAACCAGCAGCTTTGTTAGGAGCATGGAGCTCCAACTGCCTGAGCCACCGGGCCGGCCCCTCGGTTTACATTTTTGACATTCAAGCTCTCCCATAGGTTTGAAGTTGAGACACCTTACCTATGAGTTCTGACAATTCGGTTCACGAACTTGCCACCATGCGTTTACATTGACAGCACTGTACAAACAGTTCAGTAAGGTTTCATAACCTTTGTGTATTAATGTCTCATAGCTGTGTTAGTGTCTTGCTGAGTGGAGTACATTATTGTTGCGTGTTTTTGTGTACCATAGCGAGAATGTCTGAGCTTGAATTAGAGTAATGAACAAACATTAAATTTCTTGTTAAACTTGGCAAGAGTGGAAGTGAAATCAGGAACATGTTAGTCCAAGTTTGTGGCGATAGTGCTAAGAAGAAAACGACAGTGTACAAATGGATTAAACGTTTTTCTGATGGGAGAGAACTCATCATTGATGAAAGGAGTCAGGGTGGCCAGTAATGAGCAGAATTGATGAAAACATTGCAAAAATTTATCGAATTGTGCATCAAAATCATTGGCTGACTATGAGAAGCATAGCAGACCAAGTAAACATCAATAGAGAACAGTTAGGAAAATCTTAACTGAAAATCTTGGCATGAGAAAAGTACGTGCAAAAATGGTCCTGAAGGAGCTCACCAATGAACAACAGTAAAGTAGAGTCGAAGTTTGCCAAGACCTTTTGGAGAGGCAAGACGATGTCTTGGGCTGTGTTATCACTGGTGATAAAACATGGGTGTACCAATAGTGAACAATGCAGGTTGGCTTATTCTCCATGACCAAAAAAGTTTTGTCAGTCCAAATCAAGATTCAAAATGATGCTGGTAATCTTTTTTTATATCAGAGGGATGATTCATTATGAATTTGTACCAACTGGATAGTTAACCAAGTTTACTATTTGGAAGTGCTGAAAAGGCTGTGAAAAACACAAAAACTACCTGAACTTTTCGCCAACAATTCATGGCTCTTGGATCATGACAATGCACCAGCTCACACGGCACTGTCTATGAGGGAGTTTTTAGCCAGTAGACAAATCACTGTATTGGAACACCCTCCCTACTCACTTGATCTGGCCCCCAATGACTTCTTTCTTTACCCGAAGATAAAGGAAATACTGAAAGGAAGACATTTTGATGACATTCAGGACATCAAGTGTAATACAACGACGGCTCTGATGGCCATTCCAGAAGAAGAGTTCCAAAACTGCTTTTAAGGGTGGACTAGGCGATGGCATTGGTGCATAGCTTCTCCAGGGGAGTACTTTGTAGGTGACCATAGTGATACTCAGCAATGAGGTATGTAACACTTTTTCTAGGATGAGTTCGCAAACTCACTTGTCAGACCTCATATGCTGTGGCCTTGCAGATTCAGTGTGGTAATCAAATAATCAAACATAGATTCTGTGTTCACATAAGAGACAGGTATGTTCAATAGCAATGGAGCTGCTTTTGATATAGGATTATTGTGAGTTGAGGTTGGTGCTTAGGTATGTCTGTCTCTCCTCATCTGGCCTTTCACTAGAAAAGAGGGTGAAAGTGAAAAGAGAAAACCTACGGCAGAATTTGTAAAGAGATCATGAGAACACAGCAGCTGTTTAACAATCTTCCTGGTGCATAGACAACTTCCTTGGCTGCTGAGAGAACTAGGGGAAGAGATACTGAATGGCTATTAGAAATATTTTAGAATCATGGAAAATTATAGGAATTTCAAATGACAGGCAAAGGTCCAATTTTCAAAAGAAGAAAGATACTTTTTGACCCCTGGATTGTAAGTTCCATTTTATTTCTCAGTAAGAGTCCAATGTAAATTAAAAAAAAAAAAAAAAAAAAAAGGTTTGTGAACAGAGAAAGCACACACATCCTGATAAATTCTGTCTCTCCGACTTTCACAATGAACAGGCCAGGCCAGATGAGGGTCATTTCTTTTGGGAGGGATTGCCAGTTGGATAGCTCAGGGAGTCGTGTATTTGCATCTCAGCCAAGAGTCCTAATACAAATTGATTTTTATTTTATTTTAGTGCCTGTTATGTGTCAAACTCAATAATAAGCACTGGCGATAATTGAGCTAAAGGATTTCAGCTTCATGATTTCAAAGTATTCAATAATATTTTTCTCAAATAGATGCTCATGAAAGAGTGGTTGGAATAATTAGGTACATTAACAAGTGGTGTAATAAATATACATTTTTATAATAATATTTATACATTTTTGGGTATAGCAAAAATGGTAAGATAATGTTACTAGATGGGCCGAGTCCAGAAAGATGATTTTTTGTGTGTGACAAAGACAGAAATTGAGATGACTCGTAACAGTAACAAAGTTCTACACTCTTTACTACTTATTTGAAAAATCTAGTCATTTGTTTGTGTGCATGTTTGTGAATGTATTAAAGATTTAGTATTAATGCATAGATTTTTACCACACACCATTGATGTGTAAATAGCATAAATAAAACCTTCCTAAAATTCTTCCTCCTCCCCAAACAATAGCGTTGTCACCTACAACCACTGTTGCACAACCACCACTACACCAATCCTGGGAGAGGGTGTGTAGGTGAGCAGGAGAATGTGCCTAGGATGGCGAGATGCTCTTTGAAACCTCTGGGTACCTCATTCTAATAAATCACTTTTTCTCCACGACCTCATGAATTCCTCAAGGTCAGGGCCTGTATATTGTAACCTTAGTATCTGGTAGAATGGACCCTCACAAGTTCTCAATAAACACTTTTTGAAAATGTGTTTCTCTCCCCCCCCCAAAAAAAAATCCTTAATTTGATCTGATATTGCATTCATTATACAATAACATCTGTATTCATTTCCTATTGCTGCCGTATCAAATTAGTGGCTTAAAACAACACAAATTTACAATCTTAAAAGTCCAGATGTCAGAAATCCCCCAAATCTCGGGGTTGGTAGGGCTGCATTTCTTCCTGAAGGCTCTCAGGGAAAATCTGTTTTCTTTCCTCTTCCAACCTCTAGAAGCTATCCACATTCCTTGACTCGTGGCCACCTTCCATCTTCAAACCAGTAACTCTCTGGCCCGCTGTCTGGAAAGAGCCTCTTCTTTTAAGAATTCATGTGATTAGATGTCCCCTTCCTGTGTAATCCAAGATATTGCCATATAAATTAAGGATTAGGGTGTTGACATCTTTGGGAGGCCATTATTCATAGCATCCCAGTAAGAAAAGTGGTGGTACTGGGGTCTTAAACTAGACCAAGAATACTTGCACTGTTGGTGGGATTGCAGATTGGTGCAGCCACTATGGAAAACAGTATGGAGGTATCTCAAAAATCTGAAAATGGAACTACCCTATGATCCAGTAATTCCACTCCTAGGTATCTATCCGGAGAAACCCAAAACTTCAATTCAAAAATCTTTATGCACTCCTATGTTTATTGCAGCACTATACACAATAGCTAAGACATGGAAACAACCAAAATGCCCATCGGTAGATGACTGGATTAAGAAACTGTGGTACGTTTATACAATGGAGTATTACGCAGCCATAAAGAAGAAAGAAATCTTACCATTTGCAACAACATGGATGGACCTAGAGAACATTATGTTAAGCGAAATAAGTCAGACAGAGAAAGATAAGTACCATATGATCTTATTTGCGGATTCTAAAGAAAAGAATAAGTGAATGAACTAATCAGAAACAGTTTTGGAGACAAAGAGGAAAAACTGAGGGTTGCTAGATGGGCGGGAGGGGTGGGGGGTGGGGGAGGGTGAGGGGATTGGAGGGCAGTTGGTGACCACAGGATGGCCACGGGTTTGAAAATTAATCTGGGGAACGTAATTTGGTGGTTACCAGAGGGTAAGGGGGTTGGGGGGTGGGGGATGAGGGTGAGGGGGATCAAATGTGTGGTGATGGAAGGGGAGCTGACTCTGGGTGGTGAGCACACAGTGTGATTTATGGATGATGTGATACAGAATTGCACACCTGAAATCTATGTAATTTTACTAACAATTGTCACCCCAATAAATTAAAAAAAAAAAAAAAGAATACTTGACTATGCCTCACTTCAATTTCAGTACTTGGAATTGTAACCAGAACAGCAAGGAGATTTGCAGTTGTGCCAGTCTAAGGGATGTTGAAAGGAACAGGGTTACTTCAGAATATCAGAAAGTTCTGCGTATGTTCAATCTCAGAGGATAGAATATGATTAATACTAGAAACTTTAGGGAAGCGGCTTTTGGTAGAAGTGAAGGCAGAGCTGTGTGGACATAATTGATTTCCTTAAATCCAATAGGCTCAAAAGGTCAATGATGCGGGGAGTCTTGTAAAGGAGATTTGGGCATTAGGTGAGGGATCAGCTGAGATGGAGTCTTGAATCCCATTTAACCCTCAGTCACTGATTCTGTGACTTCGAATCCATGACCTGTGCGCACCTCTGATTGCACATGGCTGGAGCTGGCCAAGGCCCTACATCCTTACTGGGGAGGCATCTTTTTGTCCTCGCCAAATACACATCTAAAGATGTATGCTACGCCAAGCAAAAAAAGTGGTGAAGGAAGCTGGTAGGGTTCAGATGCCTCGTTAGATAGAACATGCAGTGACTTGTGTTACTATTGAGAATATACAACCGGTAGCCATGGGCACAGTACAAGTTTTAAAATATTACACAGATACTTAAAAAATACTGTCTGGGAGATTAAGACATGAAAACAAACTCTAGAGTCATGGCATGAAGAAAGTAAATTCACTGCTCTTTGGTGGCTTAGATGGGTATCAAGTATGACTCATCTTTTGAGGAAATTAGATACTTATAATAAAGAAAACAGAGGAAAGAGTAGACCAGATTCTTTCATCTTAATCCAGAAAACAATATATTTTTGAGACTTTTTTTCATCAGTCCCATTTGGGATGATCATTTGGAATAACCTGTACAGGATCTGGGAGCTGCTGTGGAAAGTGCTGTTTTTATGTCAGTAGTGTGTGCTGCATAAAAGTACTTTTTAATATTTTAAATAGTTTACGTTACCATATTCTTGATCTTTTCAGTACGCATCTGGATGTCTAGGTCATAAATCTGAGCTGTACTTGGTGTTATGTTAGATCCTTTGACCCACACATTATTTTCCACCCCAGAAACATTCAAAAGGAATTAAGAAATTAATTACAACTTCAATCATAGTCAAGAGGAGTCTTTATGGTTCTTCATAGCTGCATTTGTATATCTTCAAAGAAAGCCTTTAGTGTCTTCGTGGTTGTAATGGCCATTCTAGATGAAGAGTTGCTGTTCAGGCACTGAAGACTGGGGCCAGTACTGCCGATGGCTTTAGACCATTCCATCTTCTTTCCACTTCTATGGATTACCCAACAGCAATAATGATCATTATAGCCAGCTTCTGATATTCCTCTACAGTCAGGGGAAGGTCAGCTATTTTTTGATCCCCACGGGAGAGAGACAGCTCCTCAATCAGTTTCCTAAAATAGCCAGCCATTCTCAGCTGCCGGGCTGGAGTCCCTCCAGGGGTGAGCAGAGGGAATACAATCCACCAGCTGGTTCTGAGTGAGAAGCCACCAAAACACAAGCGAGGAGAGGCTTCTCAAGAAGATTCTGCCTACTCAAAACTCCTCATTCTTTTTGTTGTTGAGAAGCTAGGTGTCTGCCATTTTTTAATTTCTTATTTGAAGGGAAACCAGTGAATTGAAAATGAAACTAAATGTCGCCATCTTCTTTGGAGCTCTCTTTGGTGCTTTGGGGGTTTTACTCTTTTTGGTGGCTTTTGGATCGGATTATTGGCTTCTGGCAACTGAAGTGGGGAAGTGTTCAGGTGAACAGAATGTGCGTTTCTTTTTCAAAGTATTGATATATTTGGTATCCTCTTGAAATCAGAGAATAGTAGTGGAGTGACTATTACTTCATAGAAGAGATATGTAGACAGCTACTGATCATTATTATTGGGACCAGATACGTTGCTTTAACAATTTTAATGGATGGAATAATTTAATTATTTTCCTTATGTTGACAGCAAGTTACTTCACTTGTGTTCTGTGCAGATAGAGAATGTCACTTTCCACCATGAAGGATTCTTCTGGAGATGTTGGTTTAATGGGATTGTGGAAGAGAATGATTCCAATATCTGGAAGTTCTGGTACAGTAAGTGCAATTTCACTTTTATCTCCCCCTTGTCTTTAAAAGAAAAAATGAACAGTTTCTTATTTAGTACACATCATTTACAGAATAGGATTGAATGCTTAGTTGTACAATCCAATAGGGTGTCTGCAAAGGGCTCATGAAGTGACTCCTTTTCAATAAGTAGAAATAGCTGTAGCAATAATTACTTTATCTAATATAAAGTAGAAGTCTGGATATTTATGGTAAAACTGAATTTTCCACTGTTTCCTTTCTCATATTTTAAATACACTAACCCTAACAGAACAAATATTATTTATAGTATTTTTCGAGTGTCTATTACTAATACATTGCAAGTAAATGTTTTTATGTTTTTTTAAAATCCAGAAATAGAGATGTATTATTTCATATTCATGGCTTCAAAGTTTAAAAAATTCATTTTTTTTTAAATAATGAACATTAATTACCAGCTGTGGCAGATGAAAGCTTGTTCTATTTGGGCTTCAACCAAATTTGCGGGCAATATCAAGAAATGCCTCGCTTTTGATGTTTGCTTTCTCTCAGAAACTTTCAAGTTCTTTTTGAAGTAGAATAGCTTCTTAAAAATACGATGCATTCTTTCAACTGTATTCACTATATTGTACTAATCTTTGAAAATCAATTCATTGAAAACAGCTAGCCTTTATCTTATTGCATCGAATGAAGAAAAGAACTATTTATTACCCTAAGGCTTACTGTAGGTTAAAATTATTAGTCTCCTTATGAAATCTTACTGTGACAAATCAAAGCATGATATTTACACAATAGTCAAGATTGTGGAATATGTAATAAAAATATGAGATCATGGGATACTTAAGCAAGCTGATGACAAGTTGGCGTATCTAAAAGGAACAAAGTAACAAGGAAATGGCATTTTGAGAAGAATATTTGAAAGACTATCTTATAGTCGTTTTGGGGGGGATGGATAAGCATGCAATGTGTCAATAAAAATTATTTAGACTTTGGTAAAGTGGATAAATCAGACTGTGCAAGAGAACGATTTTGCCAAGGATTTAGAGAAAGGAAGAATATTTCACTCTTTAAAGTGTCCACAATGAAAGTTTCAAGTTTTCAAACAACATGAAAGTTCTTTTCTTGTGGCTTCTTCAAATGCTAAAAATATATTTTAATTGTTAACTTGTATGATCTGTCATTTCCATTTTTTCCCCTAACAATAGGATTTAGAAGACATTTTATATTAATTGGAACTGATCAATGTTAAATCTAATTGTATTAGATTTTTGAAACAATTATTTTTTGGATACTTACTACGTGCTAGGCATTATGTTAGGAACTGGAGAGTATGGTTCTGAAAATAAGTGAAATGTGACGCCTTCAATTTTAAGGTGATATTAAGGGCATTGAATTACCTCACGGGCTAGATGTTTTGGATAAATCCACTTTCCAGGTTCTTTGTGCTTCCCAGTGTGAGTTTTTTAGAAAGTCTACCCCACTCACTCAACAATTTGTTGATCTAACCTGAGGTTTTATTTAGCTTGTGTACCCCCCGGCCCTGTATTTTCCTTTTATTGGGAATGAGTTTTTACTCAGCTCCTCAATAACAGATGACCATTGTTTTGGTTTCCTTCCCAGCCAATCAGCCGCCATCCAAGAACTGCACGCATGCTTACCTGTCACCATATCCCTTCATGAGAGGCGAACACAACTCTACCTCCTATGACTCTGCAGTTAGTAAGTACCGCTGTCCTCACAATGCTTCTGAGAGGAACGTGTCTTTTCTGACAGATGCCCCCCACAAAATTGTTGAGGGCAATTAAAAAATAACTTAACATCTATAATTTCAACATTTTTCTCTTATATCAACCTGTTACGTACAAAAGAAGAGGATATCATTTTTCACTCACCACTTAGAATTCTAGCAGAATACAACTTTTGTCTAAGAGTAAAGCCATTATAATTTACTTGCTAGTTGTAAAGGTAATTTTGTAAGTGCGTTTTCTGATGTGGAAATAGTGATGTTCATTAAGCAGAACTGCTTTTTCCGGGTTTAACTGACCTACAAACAGTCTGACAGTTGAAAATATTGTAGTACACACCTTGCTTTGAAAACATTTTTTTGCAGGTGTTACAAATAAGATTATGCTACTGGATTCCTACAAAAGGACTGAACTTTGTTGTGTGTGATAGCCCGTAGAAGGATAGTCAGATGTCATTACCTGGCTTCTCTTGTATTTTCATACTGTATTTCGTAAGTACTGTAGAAAGTACTTAAACTTAGCTTCTATGGAAAGTACATAAGATAGTAGAGTACTTATAGTACATAAGTGTAGTGTTATAGAAAGTACATAAGCTCAATGTGTCAGCTTTATTCTCAGCTGGTTTCATGAAGCTTTTAGTAAAGGATGGCCATCCTAATCTTAAAATGTAAGGGGTGGTATAGAATTTGCCAATGTCATAAGCAGAGCCAAAAATATTATCAAAGAGAATACCTAATATATTTAATGCCCTGAATAGACTTACATTAGACAGTATTCTCCAGAGACTCAGTAGGAGATATATAGGAGAGAGATATTGAGGGAGCACTTTCACGGCATTGGCTTGTGTGGTTGTGGGGGCGAGCAAGTCTGAAATCTGTAGGACAGGCCTGCAGGCTGGAGATTCAGGTAAGAGTTGGTATCGCAGTCTTGAGTCTGAAGCTGGGAACTCTAGTAGAATTTCTGTGTTGCAATTTTGAGGAGAATTCCTTCTTCTTCTTCAGAAAACCGTGGTCTTTGTTCTTAAAGCCTTCAACTGATTGAGCGAGGCCCACCCCCTTTGTGGAGGCTCATCTGCTTTCCTTGTAGCCTACTGATTATAAACGACAGTCACATCTACCAGTTGCCTTCACAACAGCATTGAAACCAGTGTTTGGCCTAACAACTAGGCACCGTAGTCTAACCAAGTTGACACCTAAAATTAACCATCACAGAACTTCCATCATTCATCCATTTTTTTCATCTTTCTATAGCATATATATTTCCATACATTGTAATTTTCTTTTTATATTTGTCAAAGGATGTCGCATTTGCTTATATCACATCATTACTATGACATTTAATGGAGCGATGGGAGGTCCGGATAGGAAAAGAGGTGAGCTGATCCGTGGCTGTGCTTGTCCACCTGGGTTGCTTGTTACAGCACAGTCAAAAGGACTGTGACTGATGGTCTTGAAAATGTGCGCATTGTGGCTGGTCATTCCCATTAAACCGCATGAGTTATTTCATTCACATTTGTGAAACTCTCTCACATTGTGTACGATGTGGACCCCTCTCACTGCTAGGAGATGAGATGGTACAAGGTAGAGTACAATAAACCATTTTGTGTTACCAAAAGCTACAAAAAAATATCCTTTCCTGAACATTCTTACTTTCATAAAATGAACTAAGAAGTAGTACAGGGTTGGCTTTCTAGAACATTAGCAATTTGCATAAACATTAGTATTGTTGTTGCTCATATTCATATGTTGAGGCCCTGCGATGAGGTAGGTATTGTAGGCACCATATATTTTAAAATTCATCCGCATATTTGAAAAGTCTGCACCTCACGGAGATAGTAGAGAACTTGAAAAACAAGGTAACATAATCTGTGCATAATAATTATGGAGATGGATAGTAAATGCATGTCAGAAAAATTATACTGCAATTACACTTAGAATTATTATGTAGCACTGTGGATAATTACTGTGTCATTTGGGGGGGGACTGAGGGGATCTAACGACAAAACCATATTCCGTTTCTTTAAAAATTAACAAACGCCTTTTTGGTACATGTATTTTATGGTGTTCTTTCACTTTAAGCAACTTCATCAATCACTTTAAGTAAAAATTACTGAGATGGGAAGAATTATGTCCTACAACAGAGATAGTATATTCCATTTATCTTCATGATATTATACAGTGATACCTGATATTATATTAGGGTGATTTTTTTTACGTTTTGCTTTATCCAAGAGAAGGACATAGATTTCATCAAAAGGATTCTATCTGCCGGAAAGTGTTTCCTACTCACTGAGGCCACACAGTCTTCACTAGACTCCAGAGCTACTCTTTACCTTCACGTAGCTTCATAGTTCTCAGGCATTATACATTTGCCAATTTATCTTGGGTAAATTTAAAGTATTGTTTGTAAAGCCTGATGTATCCTGCCTGGCAAATTATTGGTAAAATGGCTTGTATTCTCCTCAATTTTTACAGTCACAGTTGACCAATATTGAAATCAGTGAACATGATACAGTGATATGTAATTTTTCTGGAAAGACTTAAAATCCTTGGATGTTACTGATGAAATGATTCTATTTCATAATATGGAAACTGAGCCTGAGACTCAGAGAAGTCATGTGACTCTGTCTTCACACAGCTGATCATTGCCAGAACTGATGCAAAGCTTCAAGTCTCTGGGTTTTGTTTATTAATAATCTTATAAACTACAGTAAATGAAAAGGCTATTTTAGTGCTTGCAATTAAAACTTTTTAAGTATAAGTCTCTTAGTTGAATCTCAATGAAAGAATAAATTAAACTTATATTGGCTTTTTCTGCCTTTCTTGTCTGATCCTGACCTGTGTACACAGTCAGGTCTAATTCAGTTTCCTTTAATTTTTTTAAGCTCAAATATATTATCTAAAATTCAGTTATGCTCAAATTAAGTTATTGAGTGGTTTCCCAAGCCTAGAGGGGGTGATACAATTCCCAGAATTCTTTTTTTGTGGTAGGATTGTGTACTTGGAAGTCCATTACACAATTCCATTACCTTGTGATAGCTGTCAGTTTTTGATGTCTGATAGATTTTCTGGTTTGTTTCATGCTTAAGCTCACAGTCCATTTATTTAGTATCATTTGATAGTGATGTGCTGGACATAGATTAATTTGCAAGATAATTCAACCCATGAGTAAACAAATGATTTCTTTTTGATGTCCCCCTAGCCTTTGGCCACACCTCCATCTCAAAATGCTCATTATACTGAACTGTAATTGTTTCTTTACCTCAGTTTCTTCCTTTTTTATTGCAACTCCCTATAGGCACAGAATGTAACCCTACTCGTCGTTATATCCCCAGAATGTAGTATGGTGCCTGGTACTTAGTAGATGCTTAAATATTTGTATAGAGTGACATGGAAACATTGCAGATGGTATTTTCATCAGGTAATTGTTGGAATTTTAGTTTGTCCAAGTGAAAAATTTTCAAAATTAAATCTCATACTTGGCTTTCTTCTTAAGCAGAATATATTGAACATAATTTCACCTTCTCTTGATGTGTTGGAACAAACACGTACACAGGCTAGCCACCATGACCTTCGTTGGGTTCCTCGGAATATGTATTTGTGCTCTTGCCGCTGGGCCTTTGTATGTGCCATCCCTCCTCCCCAAAAGTTATTTCTCTCTTTCCAACCCCTCCTCCCTTCATTTCCCTAACAAAGCAGGTCTATGCTTCCAGCTAGTTCAAACTTCAGTTTTCTGAAGAAGCCTCCCTCGCCAGCTCATACTTGCACTAGACCAGATTCTCCTTTATAAAACCCTTGCTTTAATTTGATCATTAATAACATAGATGGTAATTATTTACTTGTGTAATTTTTTTGTTCATGTATTTCCTTCCCAATTCAACTCCGAGCTCCTAGAGTGGTCTTTTATGTTTGGCTCACCAAACATAACAGGATTGTATCCGCTGAATATGTTTTGTGGAGTGACTGTTTCTTAGAAGTCTTCGTTAGAAGACTGTACCGCGGTACTAATACTGATGTCCTAAGTAATTATTGATATATGTAGGCATGTTTTAAAACTTTACTAAATGGGCTTAGATTACTCTTAAAATTTTTTATTCATGCTTTTTGTAATTTTTAGGCCTTCACCATTGTTTTCACATGTCAACTGTCCTTTGCTTTTATTTTCAGTGTTTGTTTATTTAGTATTCCATTTAGGTCTGTTTTTTCCTTCACCCTTATAAAATAAATGTGGGATGAAGTGAGTGATATAAGACTAGAGTCAGGAAGGCAGCGAGGCAAGATATTATTTGTCAGCCACACATTAGGCTGTAAGTAACAGAAAACAGACAGTAGCTGCAAAATAAGGGAGGTTTTTCTCCTATGATAAGAAGTTCAGAGGCAGCTGCCATAATGAGGCTACTGGGGACACAGGCCTTTCCACCTTTTCTCCTCAGCAGGTGGTCAGTCGCTATCTTATTCTTCCATCTCCAGAAGAGCAGAAAAGTCTCTAGAATTCTTCAGTCGATTTCTAACAATGCTTTCTTCATCGGAACCGTGTCACGTGGTCTCTGTTAGGCTGGGACATGGAGTTGGTGGTTTTCTAGCTACTGGAGTGGAGCAGGAGAAGGGAGAAGGGCTGGGAGTGAGTGTTGAGTGGATCAACCTGAAGGATCCTCTTCAGGGGAGTAGTGTCAAATCCTGCCTGTGAGTCGCTGGGGCTTGGATGAGGGTGGGACAGCGAAGGTGAATAAGGAGTAAGAAATATAAATGATATTTAATGTGTAAAACTTGATAGCCAAGCAAAAGAAAGCTGGAGGAATCTAGGACGATGAAGAAATTTCCTTTTGAGGAAGGTGCTGTTCTGTTTCAACAATATACAATGAAAGGTGATACGGTCACTTCCCTCTAAACCATAAATATTATTTTAGAATATTTCTTTCCAGGCCTTCTTACATGCATATTATACATAGTTTTAATCACTGTAAATGCAAATGTATATCTCACTTTTCTTTTTTTAAGATAGCACGTTTCTCCATATTTTTACCTAATGGTTTCTTAAATTTCAAATATGTTAGGTGTTACCTCCACATTAAAAATAATGATATGCATGTAACATTTTTTTTATAATTTGCATTAATTGTTTGGATTATATTTCCAGACGTGTGCATGGCCAATCCAAAGCTAGGAATAGGTTGTTTTTTGTTGTTGTTATTGTGCCATAGTACCAACTTGCTCAACAAATAGTACTGAACTGAATTATTTCAACTAAGAACATTTGGTAAGAGGGACAGAAACATGATAACCAAGAGCAGGGGGCATGCTTTGAAGTACGGGATGAGGATGTAGGTATATTCAGTCTGGGTTGATGGTGGAACACCAGTTTGAAATAATTCAACAAGTAGCTTTATGTGCAAAACTGACTTTCATGAAAAACATTCATTAGCACAACAGACAATGATGAATTGCAGAGGTGGTTTTTGATATCAGATGTAATCTTTAAGAAAGAAAAAAATCTCAGGAAAGAAGGCAGTAAAATAACAGTAACACTTAATGGGCGAAAGAAAGAAACAAGAACAGTCCAGAAAGAAGAAGAACGGAGCAGGCTGATGTGTTATCAGAGGGACTGGGGGAGGGGAGGGCCCTGAGAAGGAAGTGTTGGTCCTCAGGGACAAGTGCAGAGTGAATGAGATTGAGAAGGGAGTAGAAGAAATTGGATACGACTCTGATAATGCACAAGTTTTAGTCGCCCCTGGTAGCTCCCTCCCCACCAAGGGCTTGCTCAGTTGTGGACGCCCATAAAGGCAGCTCTTTCCAGGCACTTCCTTCTAGACCTAACCCACACGCCCTGCTGGTTGGCCTGGCACCTCCAGACTTTCTGCTGTGTGTCCCTCTCCTGCTCACTGCCCGTTCCCTTGGATTGCACAGTGGGCCTTGCCCTATTGCCTGGTATTCCATTCCATTTTCCTGCACATTCTGTTGCCTGAGGATCTTCCTGAGAGCCCATCCCTAGGCCAGGCTTCCTCCTTTCCTCTCCTCCACTCTCGTCTCCTCTCCTCTCGTCTCCTCTCCTCTCCTCAGAGGAGAGGTCAGAAAGCACTGATCATAAGGGGTGAAGCAGTAGAATGCCAGGAATGTAAACCTCCCCCTGGGGTGCTGAGGGAGTGGGCAGTGAGGAAGTGGAGATCTTTGCAAATAACCAGCCTTTGGAATAGTGACCACAAGAACACAGCTTTGGAGTGCAGGGCCTTGCAAAATGACCGCATACATACACACAACATCTGCCCTACTATACAAAGCAAAATAAGACAAAATATAAACATGAATGCCATTATGTTTGACAGTGTTAAAAAGCACAGAAATGAGTCAAAAGTTCATGTAAAGACCTAAATAATTGAGGAGACATACCAACATATCATAGGTAGCTCCTTTCGTTGGGACGGCCTCCCGCTTCCAGAACAATTACACTGGTGCAGCTGGGTTTTATTTACCAATTATTTTCATGTTCAGATATAGTGAATCTGGACATTGTCTTAAATTTACCAAATACTTACAAATACTTTATTCCACCCAGCTTTAGTTGTGTAGAAACAAACACACACTGCAAACATGAATGGAAAATATAATTCAGTCTTCTTTTTTGTGGGGGGTGAGGGGGTCATAAATGTCAAGTACCTAGATATTGAGAAACATCTTGTCATCCACTTACTTAATTTCCTACTGTTCGTTCAGACCTTGGGGATCACACAGCCGTGGCCACAGACACAGCGTGGTATGATAGGGTGGCTGCAGTTCCTGACTTGTGGCTGGCTTTTCATCTGTGACCCCAGTGTAGGCTCACGGGGTAACTGGCTAGGCTTTCAAACGCTGCCGCTTGTGAGGATATAGTCAGCTTTTCAGATCCAGGGCTGAACATCAAAGCTATAATTAAAACTCACTTTTCAGACAGTGTTATTTTGTGTTTTCTACAGTTTGTTCATGGACGTGTAGGGATTGCTTGGCAGTTTATGTAACATCCCTCCAATGATGGAGGCGATTGCTCTCTGTAAACGAGACTGTGGTTATTTATAACAGTGTGGCTTGGCTTCCTGTCATGGAGGACAGGCTCCAGCTTCCGCAAAGTCTTCTGGTGATGTCTGTGAAAATGTCGGCCACACTCAGAAGCAGAAAGCTCCTCTCATGAGAGGGCACTCTCGGTGCTCTAGCCCAGGGTTTTCAGCCTTGGCACTATTGACACTTGGGGTCAGACAATTCTGGTTGTGGGGCTGCCCTGTATACTATACAATGTTTAGCAGCACCCCTGGCTTCTACCCACTCGATGCCAGGAGCACCCCTCAGTTGTTGCAATCAATAATGTCTCCAAACATTGCCAGATGCCCTGGAGTGGCTGGGCACAAAATCACCTCTGATGAGAACCTCTGGGACTTTCTAGACATTTATTCCCAGCGCTTCTGACCCAGGGCCCAAGCTCTTCTTTGGAATTATTTTGCCTGTGCTCTGTGCCCAGCTCCAATTCTGGGCCCCAAAGCCCATAAGTAATGGTTAGTTTCCTTCTGCCTTCTTTCACGCAGAGTATTCAAACCAAAAAGAAGCAAAGGAACTGGTCTAGGCCTCTCTTATCTTTAAATATTTATCACTTCTGATCCAAGCTTTGGATTTTTTCTTACAAAAGAATATTAACTAGAGCCAATGACAAAAATTGCTGAATTCCTACTGTATGTTGGACACTGTTCTGGGTGTTTCAGAATCAGCCTTAAATCCTTACCCTCAGGGAGCTTTCATTGTAGTGAGGAGGCAGAAAGTAAACAAAACAGGTCAGTCAAGTACTTGGAGAGAAATAAGAGGATGGAGTGTGTTTGGGGGGATCTCAATACTAAATAGGGTGACCTAAGAGGCTTCATAGAGAAGGTGACATGTTTTGAGTTGGTCAGCCCTGGGTTGAATGGGGCTCTGCCATCCAGCCAAGCTGTCCCCGATCCCTCTTTTGGGGACTAGAGGGATGGTGTACAGAGTGGTCATCACAGGAACTGGCACCTGGTAAGGGTCCCAGGGGGTTACAAGCTGGGCTTTCCGTCAGCGTGTCTGTTTTCATTATCTGGAGACACCACTTCCTGGCTGTGGCTTCCTGAATCTCCAGGGAATTCACTGCACTCATTTGTAAAAGGCAGATCTGTGTACTATCAACCCCACGCAGTTGGTCACATGAAAAGATATAATAATACAAAGGCTTAGCAGAGTGGTTGCCATGTAGTTGGTATTCAATAAATGTCAGCTATTTTTATGGCACTATACCAATTTAGAGCACTGAGAATAAGTCGTCATCAGGGTACATAAATTCATCCCAGCTTCTCCCTAGTGAAATGCTTCCTGCTCTCTGCAGTGTGTGTGTGTGTGTGTGTGTGTGTGTGTGTGTGTGTGTGTGTGCAGTAGCATCAAGCATTTTACAGAGTTTCTAGCAAAAAGTAAGGGCTTTGTAAATAACGTTCAGTGTTGTTGTCACAATCACTGTCACCTAGTACAAGGTAGTTAACACTACCATCTGTGTTACTGGCCAAGATTTACCGCTGTTTATTTTGTAATAGTGATTAAAATTTACTCAACAAATGTTGAGTACAAGCTATGTACCAGACACAGTTCTCTGTTCTGGGGAATAGCAGTGAACAAAACAGATGGACATCTCTGCCCTCTTGGGGCTGACATTCTAGTGAGGGGAGACAAAGCATCTGGAAAAACATGAAACTTTATAGCGTTCTCATCGCCTCACCTCTGCCACCTTCCAGGGACTACGGGGCGTAGCTGGCACAGGTGTGGGTGATGAGGACTCTATAATGTGGTCAGAGGAAAGCGCGCCTCTGAGAAAGTGACATTTGAGTTGAGACCTGTAGAAAGTGAGGGAGTGAGACATGTGATACCGGAAGAAGCATGTTCCAGATAGAGGGAACATCGTATGCAAAGACCCAGAGGCCCAGACCTACCTGATGTGTGCAAAGAATAGAAAAGACATCTGCACAGCAGAAGAGTGAGTGATGGAGAGAGAGAGGGTGCCAGGAGAGGTGGGGGTTCGTGTAAGGACCTTGGCTCATACTCTGAGTGAGATGAGACAGGGCTAGGGGAGGGTTTTAACCTGGTTTATATTGTAAAAGAATCTCTCCAGTTGTTGCATTGTTAACAAACTATAGAAAGGCAAGGGTGGAATCTGGGAATCCAGATAGGAGTTGTGCTATATTCCAGCTGACTAAGACAAGGGTATTACGAGGTGGAAATTTGTGATTCTGGCATGGTCTTTTTAAAATTATTTGACAGCCAGTAAAGAAGTCTATCAAATGGACAACACCTGTAACACAACAAAGCAAAGAAAAATCTTTTGTTCAGGGTTGCTATATACTTGAAAATATCAGTCCTGGATTCCATTTTTCCCTTTTTCTAAATTTTCAAATACTTTTTTATTAAAGAAAATTTCAAACACAGACATGGAGAAAAGAGTACAATAAATCCATATATTGCCATCTCCCAGCTTCAATAATTACCAACATATTTTCTAATTGAATTTTATTACTGTTAATTTTGAGAGTTCTTTAGATATTCCAGCTATGAGTCATTCACTGGATATGTGGTTTCCAAATATTTTTTTCCTAATCTGTAGCTTGTCTTTTCATCACCTTAAGGTCTTTCATATAGTAGAGGTTGTGAATTTGGATGAAGTTCCATTTACGGAGTTTTTCTTTTATGGATTTTACTTTTGGTGTCATATCTGAGAATTGTTTCACAAGCCTCAGGCTCCGAAGATTTTCTCTTTTCTTCCAAAAGTTGTCTTTTTAAAATCTTTTCATTATTATTATTATTATCAGGTGCACAAAGCAATGTAATAGTTAGACATTTACACCCCTCACAAAGTGATAACCCCTTCCCCAGTCTACTACCCCTCTGACATCGTACAGAGCTGTTACAATTCCACTGACTCTATTCCCTATGCTGTACTCCACGTCTTGTGAATATATATATATATATATATATATATATATATATATATATAATTATAGTTGCCATTCATTGTTATTCAGCTTCAGCTTCAGGTGTACAGTACAGTGGTCAGGCACCTACGCTGTCCCTGAAGTGGTCTCCCTAATAAGACAGTGTCCATATGACACCCTTCAAAATCTTTACAACCTTATTGATTACACTCCCCAAACTGTCTTTCTTGTCCCCATGGCAATTTTGTGGCTATCACTTTATGCTGTCTAATCCCCTCACCTTCTTCCTCAGCCCCACCCTCTCTCACCTAGCAACCCTCAGTTATTTCTCTATATCTCTGAGCCTGTTTCTGATTAGTTTCTTCATTTATTCTATTTTTTAGATTCCACATATAAGGGAGCTCATACGGTATTTATCTTTCTCTGTCTGACTTACTTCACTTAGCATAGTGTTCTCTAGGTCCATCCATATGGTTGCAAATAGTAAGATTTCATTCTTCTATATGGCCAAGTGTCTTCCAAAAGTTTTATAGTTTTATGTTTTACATTTAAATCTATGATTCATTTCGAGTTTCTTTTCATGTAAGGTGTAAGATTTATTATTTTTCAAATGAATGTCCCATTGCTCTAGCACTATTTTTTGAAGAAACGGTCTTTCCTCCATCGAATTGCTTTTGCACCTACGTCAAAATGTACTTGGTCAGTCTTGTGTGGGACTACTTCTGGGTTTTATATTCTGTTCCATTGACCTATGTGTCTATCTCTCTGCCAATGCCACACCATCTTGATTACTTAACTGTACGTCTTGAAATTGGGTTGAATGATTCCTCCCACTAGGTTCTTATTTTTCAAAATTATTTCAGCTTTTCTAGGTCCTTTGCCTTTCAATGTAAATTTCAGAATAGTCTTCTCTATATCTATAAAAATATTTCTTGGGTGATAGAATTTCCTGTATATCAATTTGGGAGAAGTAATATCTATATTATGTTGAGTCTTTCAATCTGTGAATGTAATGTATGTTTCCATTTATTTAGATCTTCTTTCATTTCTTTCATCAACATTGCGTAATTTTCAGCATATAAGGCGTGAATGTGCTTCGTTAGATTATTTCAGTTTTTCTTTTGCAATTGGGTATTGTATTTTTGGGTATTGTATTTTTAATTGTCATTCCCATGTGTTTATTAATAATAGAAATATAACTTATTTTTAAAATGTCTATCTTGTATTCTGAGACCTTGCTGAATTTACTTAGTAGTTCTATGAGGATTTTTGTGTGTGTGTGGATTTCTTGGGAATTTTTACATAGACAGTCAAGTCATTGGCGTATAGGGACAGTTTTATTTCTTCCTTGCTTATTTATATACCTTTGGTTCCTTTTCTTGCCTTATTGCGCTGGCTATTGCTGCCAGTACCATGTTGAATAGCAGCAATGAGAGCAGACGTCCTTGTTTTGTTCCTAGTCTTAAGGAGAAACCATTCAGTCTTTTTTCATTAAGTATGATGTTTGCTGTAGGTTTTTTGGCAGATGTTCTTTATTAAGTTGAGGATGTTTTCCCCTATTCCTAGTTTCCTGAGAGTTTTTGAATTTTGTTAAATGTTTTGTTCTGCATCACTTGATAGGATCACAAGATTATTCATCTTTAGCATATTAGTATCGTATATTCAGTTTATTGATTTTTAAAATATTGTGCCAGTGTTTTAATCGTATATTCAGTTTATTGATTTTTAAAATATTGTGCCAGTGTTTTATTACAGGAATGCATCCCACATGGTCATGATGTATGATTCGTTTTATATATTTTTGAATTTGATTTGTTAAGATTTTGTGAAGGATTTTTGCAGCTGTATTCATGAGAGATACTGGTCTGTAGTTTTCCGTTTTTTCTTTTTCTTTTTTTTTTTTTTAACTGTCTTTGCATAGATTTAGTATCAAGGTAATATTGGTTTCACAGAGTGAATTGAAAAGTGTCCTCTCTTCTATTTTCAGGAAGAGGTGTGGAGAACAGATGTTCATTTTTCTTTAAATGTAATGGTTCGATTGAATTCCCCAATGAAACCACCTGGGCCAGGAGATTTGACTTTCAGGGAGTTTAAAATTATAAATTTAATTTCCTCAATAGTTATCGGGCTATTTAAATTATGTATGTGATATTATATGAGTTGTGATAGTTTGTGTTTTTCTAGGAAGTGATCCATTTCATCTAAGTTGTCAAATTTATAAGTATTTTGAGGGGATTAATGGCAATGTGTCTTTTACTGTAATAAATTTTTTTAATTTAAACATTCACCGTATTGTTTCATCAACATTGCGTAGAATCTATAGAATTGTTCATAATATTCCCTTATCCTTTTTATGTATGCAGTATCTGTAATGATATCCCCTGTGTTATTCCTGATATTGGTATTCGTGTCTTATGTTTTCTATGTCAGTATTGTTAGTGGATTGTTCATTTTATTGAACTTTTCGAAGATCCCACTTTTTATTGATTTTTTTTTCTATTAGTTTTCTGTTTTGAATTTCATTGATTTCTTTTTTTATCTTTAGTATTTCTTTTCTGCTTGCTTTAGGTTTGCCTTGCTCTTCTTTTTACAGTTTGTTGAGATAAAAGATTAGATCATTGATCTTTTTTTATATTATGTTTGCTCAGCACTGCTTCTGCTGTTTTCTACATTTTTGATATGTTTTAGTTTTATTTTCATGAAATTAAATGTTTTTGTTTTTCATTTCCCTTGAGTCTTCTTCTTTGACTCAGATAATTTAGAAGTGTGTTGTTTAGTTTCCAAGAGTTCAGAGATTTTCCTTTAATCTTTCTTTTATTAATTCTTAGTTTGATTCCATTTTGATCAAACACCATACTCTGAATTATTTAAATTATTTAAAATTTAATGAGATTTGTTTTGTGGGCCAGGATATGGTCTATTTTGCTGTATGATCTATGGCACTAGGATAAATGTATACATTGCTGTCGTTGGATGGAATGTACTATGAGTGTCAGTGAGATCCTTTTGGTTATAGCATTAACTGAATTCTTCTGCCGTGTTTCCCCTAAAATAAGACCTAGCCGGACCATCAGCTCTAATGCGTTTTTTGGAGAAAAAATTAATATAAGACCCGGTATTATATTATATTATATTATATTATATTATATTATATTATATTATATTATATTATATTATATTATATTATACTATACCTGGTCTTATATTATAATATATAAGAATAGGTTTTATATTATAGTAAAATAAGACGTCTTACATTACTTTTTGTTCTAAAAGACGCATTAGAACTGATGGACTTGCTAGGTCTTATTTTCGGGGAAACATGGTATATCCTGTCTGATTTTCTGTCTAGTTTTCTATCAGTTGTTGAGAGGGAATATAGAAGTTTCCAGCTATAATTGTGAATTTACTATTTCTCTTTTCAATTCTATCAGTTTTTGCTTCACATATTTTGTAACTCTGTTGTCAGATGTATACACATTTAGTATTGCTATGTCTTTTTGGGAGAGTGACCCGCTGTGTTCTCCCTATTGATACCTTCCCTCTACCTCAATTTCTGGCAACCACTGAACTTTTTACTGTGTCCATAGTTTTGCTTTTTTCAGAAAGTCATATAGTTGGAGTCATACAGTATGTTGCCTTTTCAGATTGGTTTCTTTTACTTAATAATACGTATGCATTTAATTTTCCTCCATGTCTTCTCTTGGCTTGATAGCTCATTTCTTTTAGGACTGAATAATATACCATTGGCTGGTTGTACCACAGTTTATTTATCCATTCACCTAATGACGAACAACTCAACTGCTTCCAACTTTTCGCAGTTATTAATAAAACGGCCATTTACACCTATGTGCAGGTTTTTGTGTAGACACAAATTTTCAACTCCTTTGGGTGGATACCAAGGAGAGTGATTGCCGGATCATATGGCAAGAGTATTTTTAGATTTATAAAAACTGCTACACTGTCTTCCACAGTGGCTGAACCATTTTGCATTCCCACCAGCAGTAAGAGTTGCTATTGTTCTAATCCTCTCTAGCATTCGGTGTTGTCCATGTTCTGGCTTTTGGCCATTTTGATAGTTTATCTTGCTTTAATTTTCGTTTCCCCGATAACATGTCATGTGCAGCATAGTTTTAAATGCTTATCTGTCATCTTTATATCTTCTTTGGTGAGGTGTGTGTTAAGTAATGTCTTGGCCCATTTATTAATTGGGGTATTTGTTTTCTTATTGAGTTTTAAGAGTTCTTTGTACATTTTGAATCACAGTCCTTTATCAGATTTGTCTTTTGAAGATATTTTCTCCCAGTCTGTGGCTTGTCTTCTCATTCTCTTAATATTGTCTTTTTTGGAGAATTTTAATAATGTCCAGTTTAGCAATTATTTCTTTCATGGATTGTTCCTTCAGTGCTGTATGTAAAAAGTCATCAATCTAGGTTTTTTCTTATATTATCTTCTAAGAGTTTTTAGTTTTTTGTTTTACTTTTAAGTGTATAATTTATCTTGGGCTAATTTTTGTAAAGGGTGTAAGGTCTGTATATAGATTCAATTTATTTCATGCAGATACCCACTTGTTCCAGCAACATTTTTTTTGTTCCCTTTTATTGTCTTTGCTCTTTTATCAAAGGTCAGTTGACTATATTTATATACATCTATTTCTGGGCTCCTTATTATGTTCCATTGATCTATATATATATCCATTATTTTGCCAATACAACCCTGTCTTGGTTACTGTAGCTTTATAGTAAGTCATGAAGTCAGGTAGTTTCAGTTTTCCAACCCTGTTCTTCTCCTTCAATATTGGGTGACTATTCTGGGTCTTTTGCCTCTCCATATAAATTTTAGAATCAGCTTGTTGATATCCACAAAATAACTTGCTCAGATTTTGATTGGGATTACATTGAATCTATAAATCAAGTTAGGAAGAAGTGACATCTTGACAATATTGAGTCTTCCTACCCATGAACACACATGTCAAATAAATAAATGTCTTCATTTATTTATTTCTCCTATGATTTGTTCATCAACGTTTTGTATTTTTTCTCATAATAGATCTTACACATATTTTGCTAGATTTATACCTAAGTATTTCATTTTGGGGGTACTAATATAAATGGTATTTTGTTTTTAATTTCAGATTCCACTTGTTCATTGCTGGTGTATGGGAACTCAATTGACTTTTATTTATTAATCTTTTATCCTACAACCGTGCTATTATTAATTCCCTGAGTTGTTTTTTGTGGGGTTTTTTGTGGGTTTTTCTTTTGGGTGGGGGAAGATTCTTTCAGATTTTCTGCATAGATGATCATGTCATCAATAAACAAAGCAGTTTGAATTCTTCCTTCCCAAACTGTATATATTTTGTTTCCTTTTCTTGCCTAATTGCATTAGCAAGGATTTCCAGTGTGATTTTGAAAAAGAATTGTGATGAGGACATTCTTGCCTCGTTCCTGATCTTAATGGAGAAAGCTTTGAATTTCTCACCATTAAGTATAATATTAGCTGTAGGGTTTTTGTGCGTATGCATTTTCAATTTAAGAAATTTCCCCTCTATTCCTAGTTTATGGAGGGTTTTTTTTTTAATCATTTATTTTGTCAAATGATCTTCCTGCATCTATTGGTATGATTATGTCATTTATTTTGTCTGTTTTTTAGCCTGTTGATGTGGTGGTAACATTAATTGATTTTTGTATGTTGAACCAGCTTTGCATACCTAGGATAAATCCCACTTGATCATGATGTGTAATTCTTTTTACATTATTGGATTTTATTAGCTAATATTTTCTTGATGATTTTTGCATTTGTGTTCATGACAGATACTGGTTTGTAGTTTTCTTGTGATGTTCAATTTGATATTAGGATAATACTGGCCTCATACAGTGAGTTAGGAAGTATTACCTCTGCTTCTATCCTCTGGGATATTATAGAGAACTGGTATAATTTCTTTTCCATAAATGTTTGGTAGAATTCACTAGTGAACCCATCAGACCTGGTGCTTTCTGTTTAGGAGAGTTGTTAATTATAGATTTGATTTCTTTAATAGATGTAGGCATATTTAGATTGTCTAATTCTTCTTGTTTGAGTTTTGGCAGATTGTGTCTTTCAAAGAGTTATTCTATTTCATCTATATTATGAAATTTGTGGGCACAGAGTATTCCATAGTGTTCCTTTATTATCCTTCTAATGTCCATGGAGCTTGTGGTGATGTCCCTTCTTTCATTTATTACATTAGTAATTTGGGTCCTCTCTCCTTTTTTTTTTTTAATTTTTTTCTCAGATAGTCTAGCTAGAAGCTTATAAATGTTATCGATTAATTTCAAAGAACCATTTTTGGATTTGTTGATTTTCTCTGTTAAGTTTCTGTTTTCAAATTCAATAATTTTGCTCTAATTAATACTATTTCTTTAATTTTTGCTCTAATATTTTTTTAATATTATTTCTTTAATATTATTTCTAATAATTTTTGCTCTAATTAATATTATTTCTTCTCCCTTTGGATTTAATTTGCTCTACAGTTTTAGATTCTTAAGATAGAAACTTAGGTTATTGATATTAGATCTTTCTTCTTTTCTAATATATTCATTCAGTGCTACAAAATTTCCTCTAAACACTGCTTTCCCTGCATTTCACACATTTTGATACTCTTTTTTCATTTTAACTTAGTTGAAAATATTTTCAAATTTATCTTGAGATTTCTTCTATGACCTATGTGTTATGTAGAAGCATGTTTTTTTATATCTACATATTTTGGGATTTTTCCAGTTATCTTTCTGTTATTGATTTTTAGTTTAACTCTATTGTGGTCTGAGAACAGACTTTGATCTCTAATCTTTTAAATTTGTTAAGGTGTGCTTTATGGCATAGAATGTGGTCAATCTTAGTGAATGTTCCATGTGAGCTTGAGAAAACTGTGTATTCTGCTGTTTAGGGTGAAGTAGTGTATAGATGTCAGTTATATCCAGTTGATCGATGGTGTTGCCGAGTCCTTCCTGATTTTATGCCTGATGGATCTGTCCATTTCTGATAGAGAGGTGTTGAAGTCTCCAACTATGACAGTAGATTCATTCTTTCCTCCTTTCAGTTTTATCAGTTTTTATCTCATGTAATTTGACACTCTGTTATTAGGCACATATACATTAGGCAAATCTGTCATTTAATTAATGTATTTATGCCATTTATATTTAATGTTATTTTTGATATGTTAGGTCTTAACTCTGCCATTTGAATTTTCATTTTCTCTTTGTTCTGTTTTTTATTCTCTGTTTTTTTTATTCCTGCCTTGCTATAAGTTACTTGATATTTTTTAGCATTCCATTCGATTTTGATTTATCTGTAGTGTTTCTTAGTATGTCTCCTTTCTCCACTCCATTCCACTGTTCAGACCATCCACTGAGTTTTTAGTTTTGGCTATTACATTTTTCTAATTTCTAAAAAAAAAAAAAAAAAAAAAAGTTCTTCTTTATCTCTTCTATTTCTTTGCAAGATTGTTTTTCCTTCAATTTGGTTTAAACATGTTCATATATCTCTTTGAGACATTTTTATCATTACTCATCTAAAATCCTTGTTAGAGAATAACATCTCTACTCTGTCTGTTGGCATATATTGAGTGATCTTTTTCACTGAAATTTTTCACTGAGATTTTCCTGGTTATTGTTTTAAATTAAAACCTGGAATTTGGAGGTATTATGTTAGGAAACTCTGGATCTTCTGGTCTTTGTTTGTTTGTTCCTACTGCTCCTACAGGAGAAAGGGTAGACATTGGCTTGATGAAAACCAGGTGAGAGTAGCATTCCAGGTTCCCCACTTAGCCTGTGTTGACATGAGGAGGAGCCGTCCTTGGTATTTCTGGGCAGTAATGAGAGTTTTGGCTTCTCACTCTGCTTCTACTGATACCATCCTGGCCAGGAGGTACAGGATTGGGTCATGACAGCTTCTGCCACAGCTTCTACTGACTCAGTGGTGTTTTCCTTACCACTGGGTGGTGGTGAAAGTCCTGACTCTCCTCTTGGTTTTCTTGGATACCACCCTCTGGGGGAGGGATGTCTCATTTTCATCTTGTAGGAGTGGTTGTCCAGTGTCACAACATGGTCTCCTCTGTCACTTTGGTGGCTTTATTACCTCTACAGACACGAACGTCCTGACTCCCTATTCAACCTTCTTTAACACATCCTGGGCAGGTAAGCATGGGGGGTTGGGGCACCTTGTTACAGCCTGTCAAGTGACAAAGTCCAGGCTACCCTCTTGGTGTTTACTGATCCAAGTGGGGTTGGGGACCAGTCTGTGATGTTTGACTGGTGTCGAGTGCTTGTTTTCTAAAAGTTTCCTGTCTTACTAGGCTGTCTTAACCTGGTCCTTTGGATAAATAGTTTTTGTTGGGGCTTTTATTGTCTGTGATTGTTGACATTTCTTGGTAGCTGGCTTTTCCATCTCCACAGACACCATGGGATGGGGGCTGAATATTACAACCTGGTGGTGATGAAAGTCTCATCTCCCTCCTTTCTCTGACACGACCACAGCCGGGGGCTGGAGTGTTTCTTATAGTCTGGTGGGGGTGGAATCTAGACTCTTCACTCAGACTTGCTGAAGTTTTCTTCTGTGGTGTTTGACAGCAGTAGAGCCGTTATTATCTCAGCGTTTTCTGTCTTGATATGCTGCCCCTTTCCTGGTACTTTGTGTGGATGGACCAAGTTTTTGTCATCTGTGTCTGTTGCCTGGTCATTGACTCCTCTAGCTTCAAGTGTGAGATGAATGTGGTCACAATAAAACCTAGGTAACTGACCACTGTGTCATTTGTTTGACTCCAAGTTCCGTAGTTGGTTTGCCTCTTCTCTTTATCTTTCTGAATCTTCTTCTGTTTGTCTCATAGATAATCTCCAGAGATTTTAGTTGTGATTTAAAGATGCAATAGGGAAAACTCCGTCTGCTTCATCTTCCTGGAAGCAGAAGTTCACTGTATCTGGTTATATTCTGAAGGAACAGTTGACCAGATTTGCTAATGGATTGGGTATGGAGTATGAGGGGAAGAGAAGAGTCTGTGATGACCCTTTTTTGTCCTTACCAACTGGAGGGGTGAAGTTGCTATTACCAGAGATGGCGAAGGCTCAAGTAGAGCTGATTTTTAAGAGGAAGTGTTGGTCATTTGGGGACATGTGAGGTTGAGGATGCCTCGTCGAGATGGTACAGAGGCTTTTGGATCACAGAGTCGAGTTAAAGGTGGAGGTCTGGACAGGAACTGTACCTCCGGGAATCACTGCATTGGAGGCATATTTAAAGCCATGGGGTCAAGATGAGACCATTTGGAGAGTGAGTATAGAGAGAAAGGAGGGCAGTTGGAGGTCTGAGCCCTGGATGCTCCTTGGATAAGAGGTTGGGGAGAAGAGGAAGGACCTACAAAGGAGACTGAGGATGGACAGCCAGGGAAGCAGGAAGAGAACCAGAGAAGGGAGTGGTAGGCTCAGTCAAATATTGTGAAAAAGTAGAATACAGCATAGACTGACATCTGAACCTTGGATTTTAGAGGCTGTCCACAGCAATTTGATGTCATGTTTGCAACCTGGATTTCTTTCTTCTCAGGCTCACTACCACCTTGTCCCTTTTAACAGATCACATTTTGTGTAATCTCATTTTTTTTTCTCCCATCTGTAGATGATAATACCTGAGTGATGAACATCACTACTGCTTGATAAATCCAGTGATGGAATGAGGAATTAGATCCAGTGATTTATCAATAATTGAAATGATAAATTGCTTAGAAGCACCATCACAATTTCTTCAAAGCTGTTCATTTATATCCTTATTTCTTACTTCTGCGTATTGAAACCTAACCGATTGGCAAGTATATGAAAAAAGAAACATTTTACTTGTTATATAAAAATCACTAATATCACAAAATGGCTTACTTCATTTCTTGTTACGAAGTAAATGGGTTGATGTGGGGTTCCTGTTTTATGCATCACTTTGCTGGCCCACCTACTTTAGCTCATATTTATTGCCCCCTTGGATCTTGGTGACAGCACTGTGAGGCAGGATTTATTGCTGCCATTTCAAAGCCAATGAATCTGAGAATGTTTAGGTTTCTCAATGTGAAGAACGTGCTCTGTTTCTGTATATATTAGAAAAGAAGAAAGATCTAATATCAATAACCTAAGTTTCTACCTAAAGAAACTTGAAAAGCAGAGCAAATTAAATCCAAAGGGAGCAGAAGCAAAGAAATAATATTAATTAGAGCAAAAATCATTGCATTTGAAAACAGAAAACCAATAGAGAAAATCAACAAAACCAAAAATGGTTCTTTGAAATGATCAATAAAATTTATAAGCCTCTAGCTAGGCTATCTAAGAAAAAAAAGAAGAGGACACAAATTACTAATCATAAATGAAAAAGAGGACATCACCACATGTTCCATGGACATTAAAAGGATAATAAAGGAATACTATGGAATACTTATATTTCATGTACCTGACAAGCAATATATACTTTAAGACAAAATCCATTTTTTAATTAGGGAAGAATTGGTCAGTTCTGTTATTTTACTTTTTAGTTCGGGTATGCTGAGTCAATATCAGTTTTTCTTTTACTATTTATTACTCTTTACAAACAAATTTGGGGTATAGAAATCAAATTAAAATGACTTTTATATATACCTATTTTAAAATATGACAGATTTTATAGAGTGTTTTTCCTAGTACGCAAATTCATTGCTTCAAGTTTTCAAGTGGCCACAGCTGTTACTCACATTAATACAGCCGTCAGTCAGGTTTGTTAAGGGGAGTGAAACATTTCATGGAAAGCAAAGTGTTAACTTGTTTCCAGAGCAGCAGCTGTTGTGCAATGTGGAGGGTACTTGCTGTAACACCTTATTACTATGCTGAGTACTAGCTAGAGAGGAAGTCTTCCCGAAAAGTATTGTAAAGCTGCAAATAAATAAAAGCAAATCGCCCACTAGACCATGCACAGGATAGCTATGGGGATGCTGTGTTTGATCTTCTCAATGATTTTCTGGTTAAAATGAACAATTTTAGAAGGCTGGTTCTTTCGAGCCAAGACTTGGAAGTTCCATCTCTACAGTTCATTATCAAAGGGAAGTATTGACCATCTACTTGCTGGGACTCTAACCAGAACTGGAAGTGACTTCTGAGACTGCTGGTTGTCCCTTTTTATCAAGAAGAAAACAGAAAGTTAGGGAGGCTGTTTAAGTGACTCACTTCTAAAACACACATAGCAAATAGCAGGCAGGTCACTGAGAAAGCAAGGCTGCCAGTAGGCATTTCTGCCACATTCTTTCAGATTGAGACCTAAAAAAGGGCAAGTCAATGAAAGATGCCCACGAGGGGGTTAGGTACTGTACTTGGTGAACACTGACTTAGAACACTAAAGGTCATGTTTCTTGCTAAGTGGGAAAATGTGACTCTCCGTCTGTGAATAAGCAAAGTGAGAACACTTGTTCTGGAATAAATGAGACGCGCTTGCCCTGCCAGAGATGCCGGCTATGTCCCAGCTATCCTGTCTGTCCCCACGAGACACGTTACTCTGGCTGGGCGAGCACTCCTTGTGTGCGTGGGTGGTTCATATCCCAAACCACACAGGTCCTTATTCTGAGCTGGCCAAACATTAGCCAGGGCATTTGCAGGCAGGCACCGGCAACTACTCACCTGTACAACCCTCTCACTCCAGAAGCCACTGCTTACTCTCATCTCAATACTTTTATTTTCTTCCTAGAGACTTTTTTGCTCCTTTCTTTTTTATTCCATTCTTTGATAAGGTCTCCCTGCTCATTTCACTTGCCCCACAAGACAGGCTCGTTACCATGAAACATTGCCAGATTTTTTTTTTTTTATTTTTTTTTTTGTGGCTTTATCTCAGTATTTTACCCCTTCAGAGGAAAAAAAGAAAGTTAGGAAAATATAATTTCTGTGAGAAAAAAAGGGAGTATGTGTTTTTCTGCTTTTTCTTTGTCTGTTTCTCACTGAAACTATCTCCCTCCACACACAGCCAGACTACAAACGTTTTGTCAGTTGTCTGATGATTATTGACAGATCGAAGCTCCATGTGGGCAAAAGGCCAATATTAATGTAAGTTAGTCAGTGGTTTTTCATGTCATTTGCAGGGAAAGTGTCACACAACGTGGGCCGAAATGTTCCCCTGTGAAACAACCCACAAGGATCAGCATGGCCCCCCTGTTTTCTCTCTCTAGCCACTTCCTCTAACACCAAAGCTTTCATTCACTCCTGTGCCTTCACACGTTACTTGCGCACGCCTGCTTTCCTCCTTAGTTTCCTTGGCTTGTGATTTCTGCTCTCTGGCTCCATTTCCTGCACTTTTGCTTTCTCCTTTAAGAATCACCTCCTCCAAGAAGCCTTCTGCAATATGCCAAGATGGGGTCAAGAACCCTTTATCTATTCTTACGTAATATACCTTATAGTTTTCTCCTTGCGCTTCGGATAGCTGATAGTCACCTGATTGTGTATTTCTTTCTCTCCTGTTAGACTGCTCAATGGCACACGTTATACTTTTTTTCATGTCCTATCACCAGGAAGTATTTACCTAGCACAGTGCCTGATACAAGGTAGATTTTTTTTCAGTCAGTGTTTGAGCACAGGTGGATGAAAAGAGTGGGATTCAGTTTAGTTGTTAACTAGTTCTTTTGTAGAGTGTTCTATGATAACAATAGAAGGGGGAATATCAAATCATTTTTTTAACATTTGTTGAGGTGACAATGGTTAGTAAAGTTACATAGGTTTCATGTGTATGATTCTGTAATACATCATCTATATATCACACTGTGTGTTCACCACCCAGAGTCAGTTCTCCTTCCATCACTATATATTTGATCCTGTTGACCTGTTTATCAAATCATTTTAATGCTGTAAAATTCCTAAATAGTACAAACTACTTTTGAATCATATCCCTAAGAGAATGTGTTGATGTGTGATTGTAATAAAAAGACCATAAAATTCCCTGGAGAAATGTGATTTCTAGGATGGTAGAAATGTAGAGACAAATCACTTTAAAGATATAAAAACTTAAGACTCAGAGGCGTTGAATACTTACAATGGAATATTTCCAACTAAGTAAACAAGACTTTGCTATAATTATTTTCAATGTTTCTAAAAAAAGGTTTGGGTAAGCAGGTTCAAAGCTAATGTTTAAAAAAGTATATGAATAAAGTGATCCTAAAAATGTCCGTTTCATGGCTTAATATAAAGGATAACAAGTCTTTTCAGGTATAAATCAGATTTTTCCTAAGGGGGAATTGGCAAATGAGTAAACACTTCTCTATCCTGGCATGTTTAGAATTGGACAGAAACACAGACATTCCTGATGTCCTTGACTCACTTTCGTGCCCTGGGTGTTCAGGAGTGTGGGGAGTCCTGAGTACTCTTACTTCCAGCCTAGGCGATAGCATCTCATCACTTGATTCCTCAGCTCTTCTTTTCAAGTGTCTGTTTCTCCTTAGTGGGGGTTTCAGTGGTAAAGATTCTTCAACTATTGCTGTAATGAGGTTGAGACCATGGATTCTTTTCTTTTTGAATGAGTTAGTTTCATTCTGTTCCAGGGCCCTTAAATTTTCCACAAACTTGGACTTTGTACTGTGAGATTTCAGTGGAGAAGGAGTGATCAATTATTGATCAATCACTCCTTCGCATGTTATTGGGCATGTCTTACATGCCAGGTAGAAAACTTCCCCTAGTTTAGGAAGACGAGCAAAAGTGAGTCTACCTGAAGGAATTCGTAGTCAGGAAGTGGAGGTGGAGGTGTACAGAAGGAAAGACAAAACAGAGGTCTAAGTCCAAGGACTGGCCTGGGTCAGGACCACGTTGCTAAGTGTCAATCTGTGTGAACGCTTTCAATCCTCTTAACACTATAAAATAGGTATCATTATTAGCACATTTTGGGGAAGAAAAGTAAGGCACAGAGAAGTTAAGTAACTCACCGAAGGTCACACACCTGGTAAGGGGTATTGCAACTCTGGAATCTGTCTATATTCCTACTGAGTTTACACTCTCCTGCCTTTTGGTGGAGATGAGGGAGTAGCTGTCCTATGTCCCTTCAAGGAGGGAAGGATGCTTGAATGGACCTCGAGGGACAAGTAGGAAGGCTGTTTATTCCAGCTAGAGGAAACTGTACTGCAAAAGCCCAGAGGCAGGATATCAGCATTCCCCCCCCACGCCCCCCGCCCAGGAAATGGCAGTATAATTTCAGGTTTCCGGAAGATAAGGTAGGAGGAGCCAGAGTGGGGGGATTTGAGCCTAGAAGGCTTAGAGGGAGGAGTGACAATTTATTTGAAAAAAATACAGCAAACGTAGATACTGATGGCGTCTGAGACTGAGTGCATACAGCCCTGAGTTCAAATTTTGCCCTTGTCCTTCACTGGTCTTTTAATTTTTGGAACTCTACTTAACCTCTCTGAGGCTCGTCTGTAAAATACAAAATAGGGATTGCTGTGGTGACAGAGGAAAGAATACCTATAAAAGCTGAGCCACTGCATCGGTACAGCACCTTCTCTATAAAATTAGCAGTTCAGGGGCTCAAGAGTCCAGGGGTCCTCAACCTGGCTGCATTTCCTTTTCCCTAGGGGGCTTTTAAAATATGGTTGCTGTGCCCACCCTCAGAGATCCTCATTCCGTTGGTCTGGTTTGGGATCCTGACTGGGTATTGTGTTCAAGCCCTCCAAGTGGCTCTGAAGCCAGGCAGGGATGGGAGCCGCCAGTCCAGGCCCCCTGAGACTGCAGGGGTCAAGGGGAGACCTTGGAGCTGGAGGTTGAGCCCTGGGTGTTCCTCTCGCCCCTGTATTAGGATCTGAGTGGCTTTGTACACAATGCCACTGGAAGGGGGAAAGGCTTTTTCCTCTGCCCCTTAGATTCAGTGGCTGGGGCCCTGCCAACTGGACTGTAACAAGACAGATTTACATGGAAAAAGTTTATTATTACATATACATATGGAGACCTTCATAGGAAAGTGAAGACGCAAAGAGGCAGATAGGCCTGAGGATTTATACACTTTTTAAAGTATGCAGACCATCTCGGTGCTGACGTCTTTTCATGGCCCTGAAATTCCCCTGGAAGGTGGGATTTATGGCTGTCTTCATTCTCAAAAGTTTTTGCTTTTAGTCAGCCAAGGAAAACTCCTAGGTTTCCTTCTGCATGCATTGATTCACATTTGCACCCAGAATAAAGTAACCCTTATGCCAAAGTGGCACGTGTTGGCTGGCGTTATTCTGATCCCCCACACCTCACTCTGAGAGCCTTGGTTTCCTCACTGCTGTGACCTGGAAGACATTGGCTGCTGCTATTATCGAGTTGCGTCCGTCCCACACTTACTCCTGCCACTGTAGCCACCACCACCGCTTCTGCCTCTAAGATGCAAAGCCGCCCTGCCCCATTGCTAGCCCCCAAGGTCGTTAGTGGTGCACACGAGATAATGGCCGTGGATGGCCTCTCCAACCTGCAAAGCTCGCTGCCCATGTGAAGGAACCCCTTCTTCTCCTGTTCCAGGGACTTCCCAAGGTCACGCCCAGCATGGAAGGCGAGGGCCCTGCCCAGCCTGCCCAAGGCACTTCCTCCCTGTCAGCTTTTCCTGCACCGCCAGTGTTTACAGTAGGGAAGTAAATACACTCCCTCCTGTTCCTGCATGTTCTTCTTGTCCTGGAAAATCAGCGGCCTGTGCAGAGCACGTGACTGGGCTTGGTGTGTCGGCGGCCGCGGCGCCCAGACACAGACACACTGTACAGCCTGTCCTGCTTTGGGGCAGGCTGGACTGTATTTTTAGACCAGCCCAGCGCTGCCAAGACAAGTTGTGTGTGGAGACGCAGGGCAAAGCCCCTGCTAAGGCTCCCGCAGCACATGGGGGAGGTTGGGGAGGGTGTCGGGTGGAGGTGCCAGTGTTTTGGCTTCATTTTGTAGCACTTCACGTTGTGTGTGCTTGAGGATGTATGAGAACATAGGATTCGATTTGTGAAACAGCTTTGTGAGGCAAGATAGCAAGTTTTGAAAAATGAATAACACAAGTTTATCTTTACACTGAAAATACAATGTTTACATTTTATATATACAACACAATTATTTATCAAAACACTGTGAATTTGGAATTGTGATCCTGTGGGTTGACTTTTTCCACTTTACTCCGTATGAAAGAAAGAGGGTTTGTTATGTGAATTATAGTATTGTGAAATCAAGAGATTTGCTAATATCTTAAAAGAACAAGCAGTTTGGCATACAAAAGAAAACAATGAAGACAGTCTTTATTCTTGCTGGGTTCTCACCATCCATAACAACAGTTTTACTAAAGCTTATTTCACCTCTATCCCGACTGCCCAGCTTCAGGCCCTTGCTGGGGTTGCTGTCGTAACTAACTAGTTTTCTTTGTTCTATCCTTTTTCTTGCCAGCTCATTCTCTGTACAGTTGCAAGAATGATATTCTGATACAAATGTGGCTATCATTTTTTTGGCTATCATTTCTGATGCCTACGCTTTGTGGGCTCCCGGGGACCCATGTGATGAAGGACCATCTCTTTCTGAGTGGCCTAGAAGGTTCTGACCACTCTTCTAGTCCCTCATTTCTGTTCTGCTCACCCACCTGGGTGGCCATTGCCTGGAGTGGCTTTCTCTTCCCCCATCCATGGACCGCTTCCATAGTCTGATTGGAATGACCTTCCTCAGCCTTCTGCCTAATGAAATTCTAGGCAGACATAAGACTCAGCACAGCGACCCACAGTCCAGTCGTGCTTTCCGCCCTCCCCTTCAGCCCAGAGATAGTGGCCTCTGTGCAACAGCCCGTTCGGCTCCATGCTGTTCTGTGCATTTCTCTGCTGGGGCACCTACCACACAGCGTTAACCATATTTGCTTTCTCCTCGCTGGGATTATGTCTCACTGTAGCAGTTTTTGGAGCTTGGAAGCTAGAGAGCCATCAAAATATGTTGGTAGCTTTAGGTGGTCAGCCATTCACAGGCCAACTGGCAGGGCCCCTCTCGGAGGTCCCTTGTGAGACACCAGTTTGAGTTACTGGCTGGATGTAAATGGCTTGGAATGGAACTTCGGCTCAAATCATCCAGTTAAAATTTCAGGCTGCTTCTGCTCATTGTCTGCATTAATGAGGTCTTAGTGCGTTTTCATTCCATTCCTACTGGAAAAAGAAATCATGGTAGGGTTTTATTGTTTTAAGCCTTTCCCTGGAATTCAGAATAGATGCCAATACTGCCATTAGCTTCTCTGGTAATCTATACACTCACAACATATACAAACACACATGCACACATAGTAATGTGCATAATTACTAGTCCGTTTGTGTCTGTCCTGAAGTTTGGGATGATACTTATGTTTCCTCCCTGGAACACGATTCTTAACCCATGTTTCCCTATGCTTCCTATTTATGCCCCTTTGGAATTTGACCTTTTAGGCATACCCGAGATAAGTCTGAAGCTGAAATTTGAATTTGCAATGCAGTTAATACTCTTTATGTTATGTGCTTTTTATGAATAAAACTGAGACATGAGGGCATAGTTTTGTATTCTATATACACTCTTATTGAACAAACTAGACAGTGTCTACAGACCTGCTGCTATCTCTTTTCTCTGTTGAAAGATAACAGGATAGTCCTCAAGTGAAAACTTGAAAATGCTGCATATAAGTGAAAACATTATACAAATATGAAGTGATACACTTACACAGAATATACTACCATGACCCTTCAGTGTCCTCTGTCTGGGCTGATGATTCTAGACCTACTAGAATGAAGTCTAAACAAGTTGGTAGTGAACGTAACACTGTGAGGGTGAAAGTTTATTCAGGAAAGTAAACTGAGGACTCGAGAACCATTTCTGTAAGATCTGTTGTTAGACTAATTACTAGTCAATCTTATCATTACCACATTTGACAAAGGAGTACTTTGTTAGGTCAATTCATGAATTTATGTAGAATCAACTTCATTTCTTTGAAAATAGCTGTTACTTCTGGCCTTTTACAGATTCAGGTGATGCTTTCCTCTAATTAATTCAAATTGTGGCGATACAGATTACATGTAAATCTATTTATATTGTAAATCTGGCTTCATATTCTAATAGGAACTAATAGAAATTCAGTATGGTTTAAGTTAAGCATTGAATTGTGTTTAATGGTACACATTGATTTTTAGAGACGTTTTCACTTGGTAGTCCAAAGCTTTTAAAGAGAAAGCTTTGCAGTTTTAATGGGCTCATATAAACAAGAAAACAGACGAAGTGTTCTCTGAGATACGTTCAAGATCAGGAGTCTGATCAATGTAAACTACTAACCAAACAAAAACAAACAAAAACACCCTTGCCACCAAAATTTTACATATATATAAATATACTGAAAGCTTGTCCTCATCGTAGATCCATGAGATTTGTACCTATCTTTTAAGTGTCAACTGCGTTGTTAGCAAGAACATTATATTACAAGATACGTAGTAATTAATAACAGCAAATATATTTGGGTGCTTCCTGCATGCTACTTTCCATGTATTTTCTCAATCCTTACTATAAACTTAGGTGAAGGATATTGTTTTATACATGGAAAAACTGATGTCCATCAGAGTCACAAATTAGTGCATGGAGGGGCCCCAGTATCGTGTTTCACTCCCAAAACATGTACTTAATTCACTTTACATGAAGGATACTGATTGTCTCACTATACTCTAGACCAGGGGTGTCCAAACTGCGTCCTGCGATCCATTGTTAATTGGCCCGCAGCAAATTCCAAAAATAGATTTAGTTTACTTAAATAAACCAGGTGAGGCAATACGTACTTCACCTCGAGTGAGTGGCCCGGCTGTTTGTGTTTTTTACTGCATATGGCCCTTGGTGAAAAACGTTGAAAAAAGTTTGGACACTCCTGCTCTAGACAGTGAAACAACTGTACCCAGTTCCGCAAGACGATTCTTCATGACGACCAAACATTTTAAGTCTGGAATCCAAGTGTGCCACCTATGCAAACTAGGTAATATATAATTAGCTAAGAAACGGGAAGTTCCAAGCCATTTTGAAATAGTCTTGAAGTTATGCAATTCTGAATGCTGACACACAGGCAGTAAATAAAGCACGTAGTCAGAGACTGCAGTAAAGAACCTCATTTGGAAGTTATTTCTGTATGGTTACAACTCTCCAGGTAGCCAGGTCCCCCTTCCCTTAGATACAGATCTGTTGCCTGCTTTTTACATGGGACTCAGAATCAAAAGTCAGGCCACTTTGCCAGAGCAAATGAAAGGACAGGCATGAGCAGTTGTCAGGAGCAACAGGAGCTCTGAGGACCATTCATCCCCATTTTTGTCTGGCTCTCTTTCTCTCCTTCGCCACATGTTTTCTTCTTCTCTCTGTGTAGAGGCTTGCCCTGCTTTTCCTGCCTTCCCTGTGTCTTGATTCATAATTCCTGCCTTCTTCCTTGTACGTGGCCTTAGCTTACCATGGCTCTTCTGGACACAGCTGCCAGCGCTTTCTTTTCACTTCAACCCTGCTACTAATTCCCTCACTTTCCCAGTTTTCCAGTTCTCAGGAACCCAACTTGTCTTTTCAAAACAGAAGCAGGGGTCAGAGGTCACCATGTTTTGGCTGTCTTTTTGTCAGGTGTCTGACCGCATTTGGGTGTATAGGAGTAGGGCCACGTTGTATAAAACATGGCCAATGCCTTCTTAGTGGTTAATGGACAGGGAACCGTCCATGGAAAACGGTATGAGAACTTAGTGGACCTTTACGCATTGACAATCTAATACAACTTCTGTGGTACACTCTCAGCTCTAACCGAAAGGGATTTCCAAATGCCAATGGTACATGAGAAACGGTGTGCAAGGCTCTCTGAGGGAACTAATTTCCTTTCCTATTACTGAACGCAATACCACCTGCTGTGTCGTTTTAATGCAATTTTAACAATAGCAGCAATAAAAACAACTACAAAATAAATGCCATTCTTTGGTTTCTATTATGTGCCACACACTTCACATACATTATTAATAATTCTCCCACTGGCTCTAAAGGATGGATGCAAACATCCCTAACTTACAGAAGTGATAGAAATTCAGGAAGCTGAAGTAACTGGTTCAAGGTTATACATCACACATAAGTGTAAATACTCAGGTTACTCTGATTCCAAAATCTACAATTCTTTACTGTATTATGCTAACAGTATATTTTTCATATTTCAACAGTCAAATATATTTTCAATAAATTAACATGAGAAAAATATTCTACTATATTTATACAGATATTCACCTTTTTCTCTTCCTTCATTCCTGAAGTTTCTGGTGTCATTTCCCTTCAGCCTAATGAAATTTCTTTTGCATGTCTTTGGAGAAGTCTGCTAGCGACAAATCCTGTTTTCGCCCTTGAGAAACGGCTTTCTGTCACCTTCATTCCTCAAAAATATTTTTACTAGACACAGAATTTTAGGTTGCTAGGTCTTCTGGCACCTTAAAGGTGTTTCACTATCCTCTGGCTGCCATCATTTCTCATGAGACACTTGCGGTCTTTGGAACTATTGTTCCCTCTGTTTAATATGTCATCCCTGGGCAGCCGGTTGTCTCAGTTGGTTAGAGCGCAGTGCTCATAATACCAAGGTTGCCGGTTCGATTCCTACATGGGCCAGTAAGCTGCACCCTCCACAACTAGAGTGAAAAAAATGACTTGACTTGGAGCTGACTTGTGCCCTCCACAACTAAATTGAAAACAACAACTTGACTTGGAGCTGATGGGTCCTGGAAAAACACCCTGTTCCCTAATATTCCCCAATTAAAATTTAAAATAAATAAATAAATAAATAAATAAATAATAATATGTTGTCCTACCCACCCCACCCTGCCTGCTTTTAAGACTTTTTCTTTGTCCTTGGTTTTCAGTAATTTTATTATTGTGTGTCTGGGCTGATTTTTGTTTGTTTGTTTGTTTGTTTATACTTTTTGGAGTTTGTTGAGCTTCTTGTATGTGTAAATTCATCTTTCACCAAATTTGGGAAGTTTTCAGGTATCATTTCCATGATTGTTCTTTATATACCAATATCTTTTGCCTCTGCTGTAGAGACTCCAGTGGCACAAATATGAGATCTTTTGATATGGTTCCACAAGTCCCTGAGACTAGTCATTTTTGTTTTCAATCTCTTTTCTTTCTATTGTTCAGATCAGATAATTTCTGTTGCTCATTCTTCAAGTTCACTTGCTCTTTCCTCTCTCATCTCCATTCTATTGAGCTTATCTAATGGGTTTTTAATTTCATATATTATATTTTTGAACTCTAAAACTTCAGTGTAGTTCTTTTTTATAGCTCTATTTCTCTTCTAAGAATGTCTATCTTTCTATTCATTTCAAGATTGTTCTCCTTAGTTCATGGAAAAAGGTTCTAATAGCTGATTTAAATTCTATCTGATAATTGACACATGTCAAGTAATTTTTATTGTATCCTGGACATTTTGAATATTACATTGTCAGGTTTGCATACCATTTAAATTATTTGGAGAATATTGATTTGTTGTTTGATCCTGCATGGTCTGTTCTTTTGTTCTGTGGAACTGGTTTCAATGTCATTTCAGTTTTCAGAGTCTTTGCTATGCTGCTTGGGTCTGCTGGGGCATCCACCATTCATGGCTTGCTCTGGTACTTGGGGTGGGGGAGGGTCCTGTACTGTAATTCAGCTCTCAAAGCCTTTGTTATACTTCTCTGGGTGTTTTGTGCACACATGCAACTTGGGGAGTGAGCTCATTACTTGTGGCATTCAAACACAGAATTAGAGATTCTCCAGCTCTCTCGTCTGTGGGATTTCCCGTACACCCTTTGGCTTCCAGGGCCCCTTTTCCCAGTTTTTCTGGCTAGAAAGATGGGAACCTTTCACAGTTGACCTCCTGTGCTCTGGCACAGTTCTGTGCAATTGTATCACAGTGCAAAGGAAAAGAGAAGACACATAACAGTGATTCTTTGCACAATACGGGTCCCTTTCTCTGATTGTTCTGCCCAAAGGGTTGAATCATCATTTGGGATCTTAGATGCCCAGGCCTCCCGTGGGGCAGCTGTGCAAATCTGCTTTTAAAGCTGGCCTTGAAGCCTGACTGGAGAAACAAAAAGAGAAAAATAAGAAACCTAGGGATTTTCCCCAAACTCTGGCTTGTAGGGGCCCATTTTCCTGTTTCTCTAACCAGAACAATGGCCTTATCTAGAGTTTTTTGTTTGTTTCTTTTTTGTTTTTCTCTGTTTGTACCTTTTCAAAGTTCCCAATTGATTTGTGCTTAGGCCAAATCCAAGAGGAGGAAAAAGGAAAAACCCAGAAGGCTCTTTATAGTTGAGTTGATCTCAGTTACACGTTTGACTTCCCTCCTTAATCCACTTGGTATCGTTTATACTTTTTAGAGTCATCAGGTAGTTGTTTGCCATATTTTTCTGGTTTTAGTGTGATCAGGGGAGCGACAGAATGGGTTCCTTATTCTCTGTCTTTTCTTATTGCTGTTTTTACCCCTGGCACCTGCCGCAGAACCTGTCATGTGATAGACCATGAAGTAAATGAAGTGAATCAAAATGTAAAATGTGAAGCTGCCAACTGTCTAGTAAACTTTGGTGGGACAGGGACGGAAAGTACGTGGCTCCCAGGCTGTCACTCTTGCTTCCTACCCTCCAAACCCATGGGTACTTCTTCACCTCTCTGCTCTCGGCCGTGTCTGAGTACAACCACAGAATACTTCCTGTCGCAGCACACCTGGAAGGCTCTGCCCAATCACAGCATCGCCATATGACTTAAATGCCGGCCTTTGATTCCTGTCTTCAAGACTTCGTTATCCACATAAAACTCCAGCCTTCCTTCCCACTTCACTGCAATGACTCCTCCCCTCACATTCCCATTTTCCCAGCCTGCTTTCTCTTTTTGACACTCCAGATCATGGACATTCTTTTTTTGTTCTTTGCCAGGTGGGCTTTTTGAGAAAAATCATTCTTTCTTTTATATAAAGTTTCTATATTTTCATTAAAAAAATTGCAATTTGACTAATATGTTTCACTGAGCTTTCCCTTGCTTATACCGAAAGGAATTTTAGTGTACAGCCTTTGGGAAATGATAGATTTGTTTAACAGATTGATAATTATACTGCTCAAAATCAGTTATTGGAATTCCTTTTTATTTGATTACTGCCGTGCTTCCCTGAAAATAAGACCTAGCTGGACCATCAGCTGTAATGCGTCTTTTGGAGCAAAAATTAATGTAAGATCCGCTCTTATACAACATATTGTGTAAGACCGGGTTTTATAGTAAAACGATACCAGGTATTAATATTATATTATATTATATTATATTATATTATATTATATTATATTATATTATATTATATTATATTATATATTATACCTGGTCTTATATGATAGTAAAATAAGACCGGGTCTTATATTAATTTTTGCTCCAAAAGACGCATTAGAGCTGATTGTCCGGCTAGATCTTATTTTCGGGGAAACAAGGTATATGTGTCCCAACTAACTCAAGAGTCCCCTTTCTAGAACTTCCGGTGTCCCCTTTCCTAAAAGGGAAAATCTGGTCAGAAAACTGACTCCCCAAAGTATATTAAGTATGTGTATGGTGCCAACCCCAAGCATGATGATTGAAGGTCGATATCATAGAGTCCAGTCAACTGATAAGGTTTCCGTTTAAAGATTAAGTTAGGACCCGTCGCCTGGGATTCTGCCCGGCAGTGCTGTGGCTGACATTAGAGAAATGAAAAGGAAAGAAACCGGCTGAGCCATAGGCTACTGGGTTCACCGACTAAGCGTGCTTTTCTTCTCTCCTTTTCTGCCGTGGTCTCCAGTTTACCGTGGTTTCTGGGCGGTCCTGATGCTCCTGGGGGTAGTCACTGTGGTCACCGCCAGCTTTCTGATCATCTGTGCAGCGCCCTTCGCCAGCCACCTTCTCTACAAAGTCGGGGGAGGCTCCTATGTGGCTGCAGGTACGTACTGCGCTGTGGGCGTGACTTCTAGCCAGGGGTTTTCTCCACGGCATTGTGTTTTTCATTTATAGTTTCAGGTATCCGGCTTCTAGTAGTAGGAATACAGTAATCTTTGTGTCTAGTATTTCTCAAGTGCTGACTGTACAGCCGACACTTTTGCAGGCACTTTCCCTGTCCCACGTGCTAACACACTTAATCAGCATGACAGTGTTTGCTCATTGTGTCCACATCATACAAAGAGGGCACTAGAGAGGAAAGCTCCATGGGCAGAGACTTTAAACCTCTCTTACCTTGTTCATTTTCTGTCTGTAAAATGGGGTCGTAACATGTCCCTCTGTAACATCAGGATAGAGGTGAACTTTTTGGTATACTCTTAAAGATAACCCCATGAGTTGATGGAAGGAGAACTGACTCCGGGTGGTGAACACACAATGGGATTTATAGATGATGTAATGCAGAATTGTATACTTGAAATCTATGTAATTTTACTAACAATTGTCACCCCAATAAATTAAATAAAAAAAAAAAAGATAGCCCCATGATGATACTGAAAACCCTCGTCATTTATGTATCAGAAGTAAGGAGCATCTTTCTTGACAGTGTTACCATTCAGTTTTCATAATTGTGATTCATGTGCATTATCTAAACATACTCTTCTTTGTAAAACCTACCCTTATTTTAGTCAGCTTTCCCACTAATCTTTCTAATTCATGTTAAAATGATCATAGTACAAATAGAAAAATAGTGGAATAGGAGAGTCTTGGATAACTTTAAGCCCTTTTCATTTATTTCGTAAAAGCCAGAACACTAACTTGAAAATGTAAGCCCAAGGTTCTTTGTAAAGATAACAATTCTAGAAAATCATACAAACTTCCACCTGACTCAGACCAAAAAGTGTACGTGACTATGCTGCATTGTAATATCAGGTAAGAAGGACAGCGTGTTTCTATGAGATGCAAGTGACTGCAAAGGCGCAGAATGGATAGCTTTATTGTCTTTATAATCATTGCAAAGACAGTTCATGATGTTGCCCACCATGATTTAATTAATGGTCAATTAACAGACAGTTCCTGTAAGCACAGCTTTTGCATAATATTGTGCTGAGTTCTGCAGAGGGCATAAAAAGGATAATCAGGTATGGGTCGTCTGCTCCAAGTTCAACAAAAAAAAGAACCCCATCTCAGAACAAGAATCTTGTTTAATCTAATTTTTACTTCAATTCTTCAATTCTTCACTGGTTTTTCAAGGGCCTTTATCAAGGGCTCAGATTTACTCAGTTGAGCTCCTAATTTTTTAAATAACTTTTTACAAATTGAAATGTTATTCACATACCTTAAAATTATCATTTTAAAGTGTATAATGCAGTGTTTTTCTAGTACATTTACAGAGTGGTTCAAATATCACCACTATTTGATCCTGGAATATTCTTATCACCCCACAAAGAAACCTCATCCTCCCCTCCCCCGATCCCTGAGTAACCACTAATCTACTTTCTGTCCCTATGGGTTTGCCTGTTCTGGAGAGTTCATAGAAATGGAATCACACAATATGTGGCCTTTTGTGTCGGGCTTCTTTTACTTGGATCTCATAATTTATCATCTGTCTTCTTTAATTCGTAATTCCATCAGGCCAAACACCTTATGTGCCTTAAATAGGAGTATCTTCTTTATCAAACTTTGTTTCTCCCCTAAACCACATTCTACACTCACTTCATTCAAATGTCTAGTTAAGGTGCATATTTTTCCACTGTCTTCCCAGCATTAATAGCTCTCTGCGAAAATATGTACTTATTTGTTTCTCTCATTCCTTGATTTTCTTTTTAAATCTTTGTCAATAAAGGTAATGTGTAATAGTGGTGGATTAGTACTAACACATGGGCAGCACGATCGATTTAAACTCAGAAACACTCTGGTCCTGAGTTTGGTCTTAGGGATTGAGAGAGAGACGGAGAGGGAAGGCAAGCGCACACTTGATGCTTTTGAAAAAAAATTGTTGGTCATTTTATTATTTGCGTCAAAGTGTATCCACCTGGACTTATCGTGGTGATTACATGGTAAGGCATATGAATGTCGAATCCCTATGTGGTACACCTGAGCTAATGTAATATTGTATGCCAACTACACTTTAATAAAAGTAAAAAAAAAAAAGGACATTAGTGTGAGAACTCTGTTGAAGGATAAAACATTTGATACGTTCTCATATGCCTGTGACAAGTGGATTTTCTTTTTCAGTGTATCCTTTGTTGCATGTGGGTACGGGTTTGAGGTCTTCCTTGCTCAGGTTTTCATGCAAAAGCCCCTTGGGAGTTCGGGGGTCTCGAAGGTGTTCTGGGAGCCCATTCTGAAAGCCACTAAAATGGACGATTATGACATTTCCTTTCAGATTTGACTTAATTTCCTCAGGGCACAGTTCTTTATTGCTAATGTCAGACTGTTTGTTTCCCAAGAAGAGAGACGCATATTCTGTTGGATGAGATAAAATATTACTATTTATCTCATCAGTTCGGCCAGGAAAAGTGATGCTGTAGGAATAGCTAAAGTTTACTGTATAGCAGCTATTTCCACCATGAAACACAATCTTTTAAAGCCATCATGGGCCCCATAAATCATCCTTAAATTTGATACTTGCTGACAGAAGAATTTTAAAAATCTTCCAACTAATTCTCCGTTATTAACATTCCCAGATAATGTTGATAGGCAGCTTATTCTTTCAAAGTTGAAGATGAAAACTAACTCACATGCTATGCTATACAAAGATGAAGAGAATATGAAACAAGCATTAGGTTGGTCACCTAGCCAGGGTTTTTTCTGCACCACATTTATAACAGAACCATGCATATAGTCATTTACTGAGCTCAGTGGAAGTTACAATGCTTCCTTTGGTTAGATTTTATATTTTCAAGATGAAGAGATCTCATTCCATGCACCTAGTATCCCTGAATTGCTCTCGCTTTAGGACTTGCTTTGTCATTCCATGCCTAACCCACTCTCCTATGCTGCCCACCTGTGCCAACACGCTGTGGTCTGGCGGGCAGTTAGGAACAGGTGTGGCTTGGACCCGTGGTTGCTATGGCTGCTTTATCAATGCCACGAGCGAGACTGGACACTCTCTCTTTATTTGGACAGGTGGCCTTAGGACAGGGCAGAACCAAATTCCAAATGGCTATTGCTGGGTGTGTGCACATAGAACAGCTCTTTGGCATCATCGGGAAGATTGTTCTGGGACATTCCGTGCGTGGCTGGGCACGCTGACGTTGCAGCTGTTGGTATGAGTGAGGGGTGGGGTCCGTGGTATTCCTCTCCCTCTGGCCACAGGCTCAGAGCAAGGTTTGGAGGGCGTGTGTTACCACTTCCTGCATCGGCCAGGTGCTTTCTCAGGCGGCCAGGCCTTGTGTTCCCCGAGGAAGTCCCTTCTGGACCAAGTGTATGGGAATTGTCAGGACGGATGACACCCAGCTAGTGTCTCAATGAGTCTCCACAATGCTAAACAATTGGTGACATTGTTTTAATGTGGATGCCTGGCAACCTCTCAGATACAAATGGGGTGAGTTTTGTCTTCCCCTAACTCTGTGTTATTGGAGGTGATAGGAAAAATGCAGGAAGAGTTAGACTGGATAGGGATGTCATGACAAAACCTTTGAATTCTATGGAGAAAATTATGACACAGCTGAATATTTCTAATGCCTGTGCAAAGGGACCTCCACACAGGAATTGCTGCACGTCAGTAAGACTTCTGAGAGTACAAGAAGGGGTGATGACATGGTCCGCGTGTCCTGGGACACTGGCATTGGGTGATAAGCCACAGACACTAGAAACCAGTATTTTCCCAGCATATCAGGGCAGGAAGACTATTCTTTCACAATTGAAATCACCTTTACCTGAACGACAAGCTAGGAGTCCCTTTTTCTGCTGAACGTATTATAGAACGTGGCAGTGTCATCTGGGTTGGCGTTCCTGAAAACTTTCAATCTTGGCTAACTCCTTTGTTAGACCCTCAAGTTGGTGAGGCTACAGAGGCATCTTGTAAGTCAGAGGAATAGAGCAACAGCCCGTATTCTAGGCCCAGGGTGCATTAGTGGGAGGACGGGACCTCATAGGTAACCAGTCCTATAGAACGTGGAGATAACCAGTCCTTTGGAATGTGGAGGTAGCTAACTAGTCCTTTGGAACGTGGAGGTAACTAGCCCTTTGGAACGTGGAGGTAACTAGCCCTTTGGAACGTGGAGGTAACCAGTCCTTTGGAACGTGGAGGTAATCAGTGCTTTGAAACATGTAGACAAATTGGGGGCTCCCTTCCTGCATCCGTTCTGGGACTGCAGGTTGTGCTGCTCAGCCAGACAGGGATTTCTCAAGCTGTTGTTGATTACCAGGGCCATGAGCCGAGTGAGTGGGGTGAACTGTGTAAGTCCTCTGCCACGTGGGACAAACAGCCTAGAGCACATCCTGCCATGGCCACCCCTGCTTCCTTCTGGTCGGCAGGACAGTGCTTTGTACGAGTGTCCTGCCTGAACCCTCTTTCAGAAAAGTAGTATATGAAAGGTAGGTGGCTGTGAAGGGAATGTAAAATTCTCATAGTTAGCAGGGATAATGAATCAGAAGTAAATTGGACTTGTGGTTTGTTTTCTTTTTTTTCTGTCAAAAGATTCGTGAGTTTTATAGCAGCTCATCAGTAAACCACTTTTATTTCTACATTTACTTCTGATATTTCTATCAGATAAAGATATCAGAACAGATTTTTCTTCTTTTTTTTTTTTTTTGCTTTAATCCTAGAGAAAAACAGCTCCCAGAGGCCAAGGGATCTATTAATATTTTGGACACTCATTTTCCTTTGGCTGAGACAGAGCACATGACACACAGGAGGTGTTTGGTGTCATGCCTGGCTCCTCGTGTCATCCTCCACAGACCGGAGAAGATGGCCACTGTCAGAGGAGCAGGGGAGACGGTGTGTGTGGGAAACACAGACCAAGAGCAGGAAGGGATTAGGGAAGAACTGCTGACGGCCTCGAGGCAGGCGCTCTAAGCTTACAGGCACACGCATCTCCCGGCTCGCACCTGCTGTCTCCACGTCTGTCCACTGAAAGATCCAGGCTATAAACAGCCACTTTCCCGGAACAAGCCGAGGGGCCTCTGTGAGGGGAACAGGACAGGAAGGCCACTGAATTCTTGCCTGAATGGCTTCTCTAAAGCTTCTGTGCCTTTCTTAGTGTGCAGGAAGAAGGCTTTCCCGAGATGATCCCAAGCATAACTTCCCAATGGGGAACAGAATATTCCACTGAAGTCCAGGACTTGACACTGTACTCAGAGATGTGCCTCGCTGGGGGTGGGAGATGAAAAGAAAAAATGTGCTTAATAAAAACTATGGGTTACGGGTATATCAACCAGACATTCTTCTACTTCTTGTAGTAGAATTAGTGTCTCCGATTTTTATGAACTATAGAGCAATAGTTTGAATGTCTCTTTTGCTCATTCGAAAGGCTTAGGTACACCAGATCTGCTTTCTAAGTAGGCCTTGAAAAACTAGTCAGTCTTATGTTTCTAAAACTGCATGCCTTATATACTCGCTTTATGCCTTTAGTTGTCATATTTGGGAATCTGTTCAGGAAAACTATTGTTTTTGGATGCTGACATTATTACAGTGTGGGAAAACCTTCCTTCCAATTTTATGTGGAATTTTAGTGCCCTCAATCTGACATTTTATATAAATGTTAAGTGCTAGAATAAGTCAACCTTGGTTAATACTAAATAGAAAAGAGCTTTGAAGAGTTGTACTTCCAGAAATATTTTAAAGCCTTATGACTTTTCTTTCTCAGATACTTCTTTGCAAGTTTATTTTTCCCCACATGGCTTATCAGAAATCTGTGTAATAAGCTGCTAGAATCAGACGTGTCCTTGGTGAATGGAGCACCAACACGGTAGCTGTGTGACACTAAAATGAGGACCCAGGTCCTCACAGGAAGAATTCAGAAGGGACATTTCAAATCTAAGTGTCCAGTATCTCAGCCAGATGAAGGCTATGGAAGGGAGGGAGAGCTTGAAGAGGAGAAAGGAGACCCAGAGAGATTTCTCTAGAAAGATGTTGCCTTGCCATGATTCTCCACCCCACCCTGGGCTTGGCGTATGAGTCTTTATCACAAACATTCTGGGTTATGGTTGGCTCCGGCCTTGACAAATCTAGAGCGTGAGAGGCCCGTTCAGTAATTGCTTTGGTGGTACTTTTCTAGAAAAACATGAACTTCAAACTTAAATAAGTATTCCCCACTACCTTTAAAAACGTGTGTCTGTTCTGTTCTTCTGACAACTAGAATGACAGGCCTGGCCAATGAATGCTTTTACTCACATGCCATATTATTAGTTCTCAGATGTGTAAGGTGACAAGATTCTTTCTGGCCTATAAATAAGGTCTCTGGTTTGGGATTAGGTTTGTCATGGTGGAAAGGCCCAATGCATTTCCATTTGCTTCATTCCCCTTTTCCAAAATATGTGTGTCATTAACATCTATTGACTCAGTACTGTAAGGGAGTTCATGTCTGTATAAATATTCTGTTTCATTCCACACGCTCCCTCCACATAGTCCTTTTGCTCAGAAATAACTATCAGTGAATGGCTAAAGCATATTGATTTCTCCACTAATTTTTGTTACTCATTTTCTGAGGACTTTTTTTTTCCTTTATACTTTCTTGTACAGAAAGAGAAGAACAAAGGTACAGATTCATCTGAATGATCAGAGCCACATAAGCTGAGTCCTAGAAAGAATGTATACCTCCTTTGTGGTTTGCTTAACTGGACACTTGAAGGAGAAAATGTCCTTAACATGAGTAAGCACAAGTCTGGATTCAGCTGATGTTACTCTTTCCAAACTGTTCAGTAACAGGACTGCGAGGTGATTGGTGCCACCTGGTGGACAATTCCAGTAAGACATGAGCAGATGAGGTTAAAGTAATACAATGTGTTAGCCACTAGCAGCAGGATTACATGCCAAAGTTCAAAATAATTAATAATAATAATAATATAATAGTAGTAGTAGTAGTAGTAGTAGTAGTAGTAATAATAATAATAATAATAATAATAATAGAACTAGCCAGTGCTGATTATATGCTTGCCAGCTTCCAGGCATGTTTATAAGTTCCATTAATTCCTCATGATTGCTTTCTGTGGTAGGCATTTGCCTTATCTCTCTATTTTACTAATGAAAAGACTGGGACAGGAAAGTGAAAAACTTGCTCAAGGTTATTCACCTAACAAAGCGTCAAGCTTTCTAGAGAGTAAACCCAGAACCAGGGCAGTCAGAATCCAGGCCTGTTTTCTCCAGCCACTTCCTGAAACTCACTTGTTGTAACACTTCCGTGGCGTTAAATGAAACTCTGCTTTATAGATTAACTCCCCAATTCCTTGTAGAGGTGGGTAAACCCTCATGGTCATTCTCTCAATAACTGTTTATGAAAAGAATAGAGTATTGAATATATTGTGTAAAATTATTATGCCAGTCTAAGAAAGTGATAATTACTTGAGAATTCCAATGGACGTGATATAAGTTCAGTTGACTTAATGAAAGAGAAGAGGCAATTCATGTATTTTGAAAGTAATATGATGACGTGTGGGCAGCAATGAATATTTGGGAATCAGATAGATGTAATGGAAATGCACAGTTGTGGAATTTATAACTATATAACTTATTCAGGTTATCTCAGAAAATTGGAGAAAAATCAGTGGAAGGCAAGTCTGAGAAAATGAAGAATGGAGATAAGTCGACAATGTTTATGGTTGACCCTTGCGCGTTAGTAGGTTTACAGTTTCTGAAATATGAGATGTAAAAATGAGAATAATTTAATTATAAGAAAAAGAATAGCATATTCATTTAATGAATAAAGAACTATTCCAAAAACACAATTTAAATTGTTTTTAAGCACTTCTAGTTTATTTTTTCGGAAAAACTAACTTTTCTGGTGTGTGTGGGGGGTGGGGTTCACATTTATTACTCAGAAAAGTTAAGAAACAATTTAAAAACAAAATTAACCATAATTATCTTCCACAGAATTAATACAATTGAAAAAAACCTCATTGTATGGTTATACTAAAGACATATTAATATTAAAAATTGTAATATAGAAGTTATATATGGCGATGTGAACAGATATGTAACAACCCACCAGGATGTGAACTGTAAGCGTGATTATTACAAATCAGGGTTCATTAAGATGGATGTTATTACGCTCTGTGATAACATGAAAATTAATAGCTCATATCAAACTGTGGTTATATCGTTGGTAGATAAACTAATTTCTTATTGAACTAAACAATATAAGACCACTTGAAAGTATATTACAATATAAGGACAAGTATTACTCTTCAGAAAATGTAAAATTTTCAAATATTCCTTCCCCCAACATAATATTTAGAAAAATAAGTATGCATTTTAGCCTCTGGCATAGATTCGTCCTACACTAATGCCCATGTTTCCTCCTTCAGCATGACACATAGGGCTCCTTAGAAGTTGACAAAGACCTCAAACCTGCAATTTTTAAGATTCCTAGTATATTAAAAGTTAATACATGTCAAAACTTGTTTGCAAATATTGTGGCATTTTTAAGTGTTTGCATTTAATGCATTAATGTTCTGTGCTTTTAAAATGCATATTTAAAGGGAATCACCCCATATATGACTTAGTTTGCAGACATTATCCAGAGCCTTGTATGAATAGAGGGCTCAGATAAAATAATCCTAATGGACTCCATTGTCATCCATATCTTGAGGGAACACTATGATTCCATCCCAAGAGGTCAAATCCCTTGCCAGTTCTCAGAAAGAGGCTAAATTTTATCCCCTAAATAAAGGCTATAGGTACTTCCTGAATATGTGAGGGGCAGTTCTTTTTCCAATGGACTTCCAGAACAAAACGGTTCAAGGGTGGTGGTCCACGGTTGGGGACGAGTTGACAGAGGTTCATTTTTTAATGAGAATTCATAAAATCCATTTACATGTCATATTTTAATGTATTATGACATATTTTGAGTATGTCATTGAATATGACATATTTTAGTGTCATATTCAAATAATACATAATGTATGTTAAAGAATTAAGGAACTGAAAACAACCAGTCACAAAAAAATCCCTGTGCTCTAGGCACTTGGATAGTTAAATCACTCAGTGAGCACTATTATAATAAAAGTTTTAATGACAAATCAGTGTTTGAGAAAGATAACGTGAGGCAGTTATTTAAAGAAGGAACTGTTCTTAGTAGAGGGTAGTAGGTCTGCTGGGGTGGGGGGGGTAGGCTTGATCCAGTGTGCTTCAGGTCAGTCATAGTTTCAGTAAGCCCACCACTATTTTATCAATTTGATATTAAGACCCGTGTTTTGTAAAAAAATTTTATTGCCAGTGTTTTCAAAGCCATTTGCCTGAGGAAATGTATCCATCATTTCAAGGCTCTATGTTTGAGTTAGAACACCACACGCCATAAGATTCGTAGTAGCTTGATTCCTAATAGCTAAAACCTAGAAAGAGCCCAAAAGTTCACCAATAGATAAGAAGATGAACAAATTGTGGCCCATTCATACAATGAGCGACTGCTCAGCCGCAGACAGGACTGAACTACTAATGCAGGCAACACCGTGAATGGATTCTCAGTCATCTTGCTGGGTGAAAACAGCCAGGGACAAAAGACTGCATACTCTTGTGATTTCATTTCTATGAAGTTCTAAGGGTGAAACTCTGCTTTAGTGATAGAGGCTTTGGGTGGGGGAGTGAAGAAGCATCAAGAATGTCTCTGGAGTGACGGGGATAAATACCTTCTATTTTTCATGGGTTGTGGCTACACTGATGTTTACATTGATCAAAACTCATCAAAGCATTCACTTAAAACCCATATTTAGCTCTATGTAAAGTGTATCTCAGTTAAAAGAATGAGAAAGAGCAACAAGAAACCTGAACACATTCTACCCATTAGAGGACACTTCAAACTGTTGGAGCTTAATATAATACCTGTAAATATTAGTCCTGTGTGGTCTAATTTAAGCAGTGTTTATATGAAGACTATTTATACATCTTTCGCAAAAGCCCCTGTGGGGATGTGGTTCTTTATGCTGTGTATTGCTCCTGTGCAGATCTGGGGAAGGCATTGGTGAGTTGCTATATTTCCTTTTAGAAAATAATAGTAAATACATAGCTTCTCCAGTTTCCTTTCTTTGGGCATGTTGGGTCCGGGCTTACCATTCCATTAGTGCTGCTGCTGTCCTTAGCACTCTGACCCCACACTCCAGGTTTTGTCTTTATATCTGTAGTTAGCATGAACTATCCCCCACCTTACAGGGAACTCCACCTGGAAAAGTAACCTAGTCTACCAACCTCCTTGGAATATTTTTCCTGTTGTAGGATGCCTAGTGTGTTACACCTGCTATCAGGGTTTCAGGTTGAGTTACTCCGAAAACTTTTGACCTTGTAGTAGACAATTAACTACTATCCTCTGAAAATAGACGCAATGAGTAAGCCGATGCTATGGTCCCTAAAATTTTATGAAGTTGCCTTTCTCGTTCTCTGTCGACGCCCGTGCTGAATATTGCTGTATCTCTAGAATGTATGTGTCCTCCAAATACAGAAAAGACAAGTTTTCTAATTTGCTATTCACTTTAACTTCCTTCATAATGCATTTTTTTGGGCTGTGGAATTCTATCGCTTTTCCTACGCCCACTGAAAACTGAAATGAGTTGCCACTGAGTTTGTGTGGAAGCGTGACCAAAAGAGGCCTTTTGAATTTATGATTTCATCCCAAGTACAAGGTCAGGCAATTAAGTTCGCGAACTCATTCTAGAAAAAGTGCTACATACCTCACTGCTGAATATCACTATGGTCACCTTTGAAGTACTCCCCTTGGGAAGCTATGCACCGACACCTGCACCTAGTCCACCCTTCAAAGCAGTTTTGGAACTCTTTTTCTGGAATGGCCATCAGAGCTGTCATCGTATTACCCTTGATGTCCTGAATGTCATCAAAATGCCTTCCTTTCAATATTTCCTTTATCTTCGGGTAAAGAAAGAAGTCACTGGGGGCCAGATCAGGTGAGTAGGAAGGGTGTTCCAATACAGCTATTTGTTTCCTGGCTAAAAACTCCCTCACAGACATTGCCGTATGAGCTGGTGCATTGTTGTGATGCAATAACCATGAATTATTGGCGAAAAGTTCAGGTGTCTTTCTCACACAGCCTTTTCAACCCTTCCAAATAGTAAACCTGGTTAACTGTTTGTCCAGTTGGTACAAATTCATAATGAATAATCTCTCTGATATCAAAAAGAGGTTAGCAACTTTGTTGCAACAAGTTCACGAATTTAATTGTCAGATCTCGTATCCAATAACTGCCTGTGACTTAGTTGGTTAAAGTATATTTCAAAGACAGGTCTGTTACAGCTAAGCAGTTAAAGATCAAGTTTATTGTTTTTAGTAACTCCAAAAAGCTTCTGATTTTTAATACCGGTACATGTACTTCTGTGCCAAAATATAGAGGTTTGAAATTTGCTTTCTTGAAGAAGAAAGTTTTCATTTCCGTGGCTAACTTTTCCCTAGGAATGCATTTTTAAACCTTTTTTTTTTAATAGAGCATAAAAGATCTTATAGTATACCTTCTTTTTCCATTCTTGTTTCTATGAAATATTGAGGACATGCAGTGTTATTTCTCAGTCTGACTTGTTGGAGAAATTCTTCTGTTTTTGTTTCCATATTATGATCATTTTCATGTTGTTTGTCATTAGCAATTGCATTCGCAATGGCATTTGTGACTGAATTTGTGACCTTTGTTTCAGAAAATGTTCTTTCCAAATTGATTTCATGATGTTTAGACGGAGAAGTTTTCAACTCTGTAAGGAAATCCATGTACAGCCACAAAGCTGAATGGCTCTTCCCCACCCTGCCGATAAGAAGGTCCCCAACATGTTCCTGCCGTGACCTCGTTATTTGTCCATGGTTTTTGAATGATCACAGCTCTTCATGGGATTTGGGGCCATATTTAGATTATGCCTCCAGGGAGCTATTTTACGAATTTTTGTTGGACTTCAAAAATCAGGTATTATAAAATTTAATTGGCTGTAAATTAAGCTTCCAACATACATGGCCAAATTTAAATATCACGTCACTTAAAAACAACTTATTACCTAGATATTTCCAGTACTTGCTATTCCTGCTAACGTCACTATGGCAGGTGGGTTTGAAATGTAATTCACTTGTTACTCAACACAGTTATTGCTTGTGTCTTTATGAATGATGGTCTTGAGATACCGAGGGACAATAATTAAGATTTTTCCATAATATTAGTATTTCCCCAGAAGAGACTTCTCACTTGGCAGGTAAACCAAATGAATAACATTGTTCATAGTAGTCACAATATCCCACCAAAAAATGTTATCTGTCTGGGTATACACACACACATGCTCTCCTCTCATCCCCCATGCACACGTTACCACAAACTTCTACCACACTTTTTCTTAACCTTTGTGACCTTTTCTCTTCAGAAGAGTACAGAGCTGTGATTTTCTAGAGTGTTCTGAACTAGTTTGTCTGCTATTTCCTCATGATTGGATTTAGGCTATTCATTTTGGGCTGCAGTATCATAGGAGTGATGTTGTGTTCTTCTCATTGTGACTCATGAGGTGGTAAGTGACATCAATTTGTCATGTCACTGGGGAGGTTCACTTTGGTCACTTGAGTAAGGTGGTATATGGCACGTTTCTTTAGCGTAAAGTTACTATTTTCCTCTTCATAATTATTAAGTGTTTTTGTGGGAAGAGACTTTGAGCCTGTATAAATATTTATTTCTCATCTAAATTTCATATACTGGTTTTAGCATCCATTTTTGTTTCTTGCCTGAATTATTACTTAAATGATTGCCAAGTGATTTGTAATTCAACTCCTCTTTCTACATTTATAAGTTAGCATTCTGTAAGAAAAAGCTTTCCTTTCTCCCCACTTATTTATTCACTCATTTATATCACTGTGGGCATATGGATTCCTATTTTATTCAATGATATATAATGCGCCGCTATCATAATCTGTTTGACAATCAAATTGTCTCAGAATTGGTTAGGGGAAGCCCCATCTGCTGGCTTCTGAAACACCCCCATCACTTTTTTAGTACATCTTAATTTTTTGATATAAGAAGACTTTCCAGAGTCATCTTGTACTTTCTGTCCCAGCCTGGATTCAACTATTTCTTTGAGATGCCCTGGTTCCTGCTATTTAGAAGAAAGATCTGGACACTTAATGTGCTCCTTGCTACTGGGTGTTGTTAATCCCAGACCCTCACAGGGAACAGAACCGGGAAATACATCTAGGTATATACACACAGCTATATTTTAAAATACATACTTTTACTTTTGTATTCATCTATCCATCATCATCATCATCATCTGTTATCTATCTACCTACCTACCGATCATCTATTATCCGTTATATCTATCATCCATCTATTATCTATCTATCTATCTATCTATCTATCTATCTATCTATCTATCTATATCTCTCTATCTATCTCTATCTATCTCTATATCTATCTAAAACCATAAAGTCACACTGATGCATTCAACTCCAAACATGATAGAGTTCATTCTAGCTTTCCTCCTTTCCAAATTTGTAACTGCCTTTTCAGGCAGTGAAGAATGGGGCTCCAATAAACTTCAACACATTTACTTACTTGATGAGTCTCCCGGTCTTTAACAGTCTCTCCTGACTCCTGTCTTGGCACATACTTTGCACAGTACCCCTCATAAGTTCTTGCTGCCATATCCACTAAACCATTGATCTTTGGTATAAATACTTTCCCTATGTTTATTAATTCATTTTCCTTCTCTCTGTCTCTGCGCGTGTGTGCGCACACACATGTATAAAACACTGGTAGTTTAATGAGCAGGGAAACACTTTTATTCCATGGGTAAGCTATAATCATAAACTCTTCTGATATGAATTACATGGACTGTATCTTCAATTAGCAAATAAGGTAAAGCCCGTAGTGATAGAAACACTTATTAGTCATTGCTTTCAGGATATAATTGCTCTTCAGATAACAGCAATATTTAAATATAAGTTAATTCTTCCTTATTAAGAATCATGTATATGATTACCTGTGACACAATTTTTTTAAATAGTCTAAATTCAGAAATGGGTTTTGCAGCCTTTGAAAAACTGTGCGAGGGCTACTGGTTTTTCACAAAGGCAATTATCTTTTTTTCTTTAATACAAATGTCTGAAAACACAGGAGATTCACATGATGCAAGAGAGATAAAAACCATGTCAACAAACAACAACAAAAGTTTGCAATATGTTTGCACAAAGCAAATAGTATGGAAATAGCTAAGCAGAGAACACTGTCTATATTATATTAGCAGAAAACACTGTTCATATATTTGCTGAACAAAATGTACTGAAATGCACAGACTTGCTAGACAACACATGGCATCACCATATTGTTGTCAGAGGCTGAGGTACGGTTTTGTAGGGAGTTTGCTCGCCGGCTATGACTTTATTATTGCCCTGTGATATCGTTGTTGTTCCGTGGTTATTGTTCAATTCGTGCTGCAGTATTTGCATTTACGTTACAGACCACAGTGTGAAGGATGCTGCTTATTAGTGAAGCGTCTATGCTGGTTCCTCATTGCTCTGCAGCTTGCATGGAGATTATGAGAAAGCTTAAGCTCTGACACGGATAAACCTTGACATATGTACAAGCCCTTCTTCCTTTGTGTTTACTAGTTAAGGTTTTTTATGAAACTGATGCCCCAGAGAGAGGACATCCTAGCTACTGTAGGAGCACAATGAACTTGAGAAGAGTGATGGATGGAGAGGCTCTTAAAAGTGACTCTCTCCGGCTGATGTGCCTCAGTCTGCCCCTAGTCACAGAGTTATGTTTCCCTTTCAGACAGACTAGCCTATAGACTTTTGTTGGACGGAAGATTTTGTACCTGATGGGTCAGTTTGTTAAATCAAAGAATATTATGGATCCTTGACATGTTTGGATTGAACGTTTGGACAAATAGCAAGTGACCTCAAGTGTGTTTTGCTTTGGGACAGATTTGAATCCCTAGGGCTGTGTGGTTTGGGTGGGGGACGTTTTGCTCTCTCACTGGTGGATCAGCTTAGCTGACTGTCCTGACTTGGCAGCTCAGCGCAGCTCTGCCACTCCCTTCTGTTATTCCAGTGACGCATGGAAAAGATGTGCTTACTGGTATTCTCAAGTGTTAGCATTCATGAAGTGTTTCTGTCATATTGCTTGTGAAGGTCAAGGGTCCAACACTAACATTTTCTCTACTCTCATAATTCCAACAGTGTTTTTGAAGAGGTGGATTACAGGTACATTGAAATTCTTCATGGATTGTGATGTTGCCTTCTAGTTGGTGGTTAAGAATTTTTCTTCCTTTCTCCATCCCTCCTTCATTTCTTCCTCCTTCCATCCCTCCTTCCTTTTTTCCCCCTCCTTCCTTTCTTCTTCCTTCCCTCCCTCTTATTTCCTCCCTACTTTCTTTCTACCTTCTTTCCTCCCTTTTACTTTCCCTCCCTCCCTCCCTCCTTCCCTCTTTTCCTCCCTTCTTCACGCCAACCTGTGGTTTTATGTTCCACAGAATCTTTTATTATCTGTCCCCTCCCTCATTCTTTCAAGTCAGTATTTCCTCTATGCTTCAGCATATATATTTTATATAATCAATTTACAGCATGTATATTTCAGTTTTAAAGAGTCATGAATATTATTTTACATTAGTTCAGTATTTTCATTTCTTTCTTGTCTGGTGCTTTCCTTGGCTTCTATTTCCATGGCCATATTTAACTGCAGCAGAGTTATAACAATATAACAATAGTCAGAAAGACCTGAGCTGAAAATCGGCTCGGAAAACGACTAGCTGTGTTGGCACATACTTAAAACAGGGGATTAATCATACCTATTTCACCAGTTTATTGTACATAACAAAAAAAATAATGTGTTACAGTGCTCATCCCAAACCAGGCATCAGTAAAGAGGGACAAATGTTAAAATAACTTCCACGAGGCAGGGATCTTTGCCTCTTTCTGTTCACAAGCAGCTCACACAGTGCCTGGCACACAGTAGTACTCAGTGAACACATGTCAGCTCTTGCCGTGGTTCTTATGCTGCTACAGCCCTCATCTCAGCACTTTGAAAATTTAACGTAAACAGTGTACATATAAAATACATATAAAGGCTCTGACACAAAGTAGGTGATTTAGCTAGAACTCTATTTTTAGAGACGTATCGTCAGGCAAATGATTGGCAAGTGTTCTTAGGGAACCATCTTCAGAAAGGCTAAAGGTCTTTTGTTTTGTCCTTCTCAGGCATCCTGTTTTCACTGGTGGTGGTGCTGTATGTCATCTGGGTCCAGGCAGTGGCTGACATGGAAAGCTACAAAGACATGAAAATGAAAGACTGCTTGGATTTCACTCCTTCTGTTCTGTATGGCTGGTCATTTTTTCTGGCCCCCGTGGGGATATTTTTTTCTTTGCTCGCTGGATTACTGTTTCTAGTCGTTGGACATCACATTCAGATACATCACTAATTAAACTGTTGCCACCAGTGTTTTCGTGACAGATTTTGAAACACCATATTTTTAATTTTCATTTTGTTTCAGTGATCCCAGCATAGAATTAGTGGATGAAATGTTTTAGTTGCTATTTGAATTAAGCATTTTCCTTGTGATTTCCTCTAATAAAAAGGTTCTAGAATCTCTCCAGACACCAACATGTTTCCATATAATCTAAGTGCTATCCAGAACCTAGTTCTTTAGGGAGCAGGTCATGTGGGCCTCCCTTTCATTGCACTGGTTAGAGTTCATGCAGGTTGCAAATACATGTAAAGGTATTATAATAACACAGTGCCATCAACGGGGGCAAATCAAGATTTGATTTGAAGCCTCCTTCTTGGCATTTACTTCTGTTGCTACTTAAAAAAAAAATCTTTGGAGAATAATTAAGAACGGGAAACAAATGTCAGAGAATTTACTCCATTTCTTCTCTGCACACATGCATAACCACATACACAGTCACTGACTCCTGTGAGCAAATTATTCATTGTTTAAAACTAGATAGCAGTTGTTTTCATAGCAGGAGCCACGCAAACTTGTCAGTTAAAATGGGCCACAACAACCGAGAATGTGGACTTTTTCAACTTTCTTACCAACAGTAGCTTGGTTACCTAATTTTATTCACTTAATTGTGCATACTTACATAAACCTTAAACTATATTTAAAAGTAACAAATCTGTGCACCAAATTACATATGATGCAGATTGGATTTTTAAAAACTTAAAGTGGGTTAATTGTATATTTAATATGGTTGAAACTATGTGAAGACCAAGTACCTTAGCTTAGTACATAATGTTATTTATTTTAGAATTTAGAATTCCCATTTAAAATTGTATTGCTGATATGTTCAGCATGTGAAATGTATTGACGAAATGTGCATTTAATATGCACAAAAATACTTCCACATGAGACGATAATAGCCTTAGTTTATTAAAGACTATGAAATGTTAACTTTTCCTGAGATTTTATGGGTTGTAGTTCTTCTGATCATTTGATTCCCTTAATTATTGTCCATCAATTTCTTTATCTTTACACCAGGTATATTAACATTTACAGACATGCTATTTTCTTTAACTTCTTGTAAGACAACTTTTGCTTTTTGCAGGGGGGAGAGGAAGGGTGGAATAATTCTGTATTATTTACTAGCACAGACATTTTGCATATCAAAGATGTTTGTCTGGCACCAGTTTTGATCGAAATCAAATCCATCTGAGATGCCGAGGTCCTATTTGCATTTTGGAAACCTCCACCAGGGAGGAGTTTGTGTTAGTGAAGGAACAGAGTACAACATGGCTGTGAGTTTTGTTCCAGGGGCTGCGTTGTACGCTGCAGCTGCTGTGAAGGTGAAGACAGGACTCAGAGGCAAATTAGGGGTGGTTGCCTGGAAGATGCTGTAGCTAGAGGGACTGCTGCTGTCCATCCAGCTGTTGCCGTGATGGAGAGATTGCCCGAGTCTTCTCTACACATCTCTTACTTTCCATTAAATCTTGCTTCAGTGGGAGGGATTTCTGGAGGAAGAGCAAAGATCGGAGGCATCTACAGAATCCTGAGGGGCCCATTAGTATAGGGACACTAAGGACTTGCATGTAGTGAGAAACAAAAAGACAAAACAAGAAAACTAAGCTTCAGGGGTGTAACTGGTTTCTCAAGCCATTTCCATTATATCCTAAATGATTTTCATGGTACTTTCCTTAGTCTTTTTCTGTTTCATTTTTATATTGCCTTCATTTATTTCTTTGCTTTTGGCTTGATTATTAGAAAAATAATTATGGCTTCTGTTATGCATATTGACTCTGATATTAAATTATGGCACACCATTAAGTTTCCAGACGACGCTAGATGTATTTGATTAGTTCATGTCATCTGTAAATACAATTCCTTTTTGTAGAACTTTGGAATGGAGCCTTTTCCTAGTGTATTATATGTCATTTAAATTTCACATACAAGCTGCTTTCAGTAAAGGTTTGAATATTTATAAATTTCAGATGCTTATCCTCACTTTCTAATGCACTTACGTGGCTACCATATATTTATCATAAGGCAGTTGGCTGAATATGTGATATGTGTGACACTTTTACACAGACCCACACTTTGGAAGTATTTTGTGGTTGTAATGCATCAATCACATTAATTCAAACGCATATCCTGATCTACTTACCAGCAATTCGCAGGAGGAAGGAAGGTAAGTTGTGTTTGCTGTCAGTGCGTAAAATATACTTAAAAATAGCAGAGGTATACAGCATATTCTTGTAACAGCCTTACATCTGATTTGGGACAGTGTGTTTCCTGTTATTTCTCTACTTAGTGTATTGATTAATTTTCAGAAGCTTCCCAACAAAGTGTTTAAATCTTAAGAGTGTTGATTTTGCATCATAAAGTTTCAATTTGATAAACAAGATATATTTTGGTGACCATTCTAGAAAGTGTGAAATAAGAGGGCAGTGACTCAGCCCCTCGGACTGTGGTGGAAGCTGCAGTCTTTCCATGTTGTGTTTGCTCAGTGGGTTTAGTTCCAACAGGCAGCAGGTAGCGTGTGCACTGAAACTGGCAGGAAAACCCTGCAGAGAAGCTGAATGATGGTGTTCGATTTGGGTCAGGAGGGTAGGACTTAAAAAAATACTAGTTAAGTGTGCTCTTACCGGTCATTCAGTCACTTTTATGACTAATCTATGAAATGTTTTTTTTTTTTAATTTGAAGATTAAATCCACTTATAAGGGTATATGGTGGAGGAGGCATCGATATTTGGTAGTGTCTGTCTGTCTGTCTGTCTATCTATTTCTGTCATCAACATGTGCTGTGTGTGTGGAGTGTGTGTGTGTGTTACAATTATAAATTTGGGTAGAAATATATAAAGTGAATGATGAAAATCAATATATTTGAGATAAGCAAATTTTTAAAAATCAATCTCTCTTGGGGGACAGTAATATAGCTGTGTTTCCCTGAGTGCCATTTCAACTGTTTGACTTGATGATGGTCTGTTCAGTTCAACACATAATTTGACTTATATTTTCCTGAAAATAACCAAATTAGGCTTCCAGAGTTACATTGTCAGAAGGCAAATATGGGATGCTAATAAAACAAGCTGAGTATAAGTGTGCAGGAGGGTAGCATTGTGGGGAAGTGCTGGGGTTACATGGAAAGAAATATATTAATGAGTAAGAGGATGGGTCCCCAATTTGATTTTGGGGGAACTCCACCAGGAATTGGGGGCTCATACAAAAGAGATGAAATAGAAACTAAATTTTTGTTGATTGCCTGAAGGAATGAAATATATGGAGATATTTCCTTAATGGTGATCAAATGTAGGTAGAAATATTCCAACAAAAACTTACTAAGTTGGTACATTAGATGTGTTAAAACCCAAGGAGGGTGGGGAAATGTTTAACATCAGACTTATAGTAAACATTAACTAAGCAAAGAAACATTTAACCTGCTTAGCAGGGAAAGAGGAAAGAAAGAAAAACATCCTGTTAGAACTCAGAGTTTCTGGACTAGCAAACCAAGGCAAGTGCCAGGAGCTTTGTCTTAAGGATATTAAGATTAACCTGGACCAGCCTCCAGGCTGTGAGCTGGGAGTTATTAGCGAGAACAAGGCTGAAGTAACAATGGAGAAGTACTAAGAGTCCCACCCTGGCTTTTGAAGGGTCCTTTTTCTCATAATCTGTAGCTATGATGGTGAAAACTTGAAGGGGGCAATTGGACAGTTGAACATTGTAAAATGATCCACATCTGGATATAATCATATAGTATGTCTAATAATTCTATTTTGCATATATGTATACATGTGTAATATATATATAAGGTATCGATAAGTAAATAAATTAGAATGATTTTGAATTCTTCAAGTAATGATGATTTTTCTGGTTCCCACAATGACAGGGATAGTCTAAATTGGCTTTATGAAATAAGCGTGGTTGGAATAACTGGCATTGATCCCGAGTATTAAGTAGATGATTTAGGGGGGAGATGACTCACTGGGTAACAACGACACACAGCACACATTTTAGTATTCTCATTCTTCTGGGAGTCCAGGGTTATTGTGGCATATGTTACAGAAAATGTAGATGGTTCCTCCTTTATATGGCAATTTCTTTTGCCCTTTTCTAGCATTTCTTTCTCCCTTCATTCTAAAAAGCAACTGCCACTATTGAAATGTTCACCAATTCTTGCAGATAGCATTGACATTGAAAACTATATGAACAAATAGGTATTTGAGTAATATAGCTTAAAATGAAAGACATATAAAGAATAATACTTATTGCCTCGCATTTTGGTGTGGCATATAGAAAGACACTATAAGAAATATTGATATATTGTCTTTACCCCCAAAAAATATAAGACCTTTTTTTCTGAAAAATTTTATGGGTATATGTAAATATCAGGAGAGATGTCAAACAGAAAGTTGGATTAACTTGTGTGCGTGTGTGTATTTGTGTGTGTATATACATATTCCCATATACTTATGTATGTTTATACATATGTGCATGTGTGGCATATATGCATACGTATATATGGATTTGAATAAAACCATTTATATATATGTACATATGTATACATATATATATACTGACATATATGTCAGTAAATACACGTCTGAATGCACATACCTACATGCATAACATATATGTATTTATAAAAAAATACTTTGCACATCTATTTTATATGTGTGTATATATATATATACATGAAATGTCTACATTTATATTACATGTACATATCCACATAACTATCTGTTTCAGACATACCTGAGCTCTTATGATTTGCTGAAAAGGAGGGCACATTTCATTTTTATGCTATTATATGCCTGTCCCAGTGGTGAGTGTACAGGGGACACTCAGTGACTACTATCATGTCCTGTCTTTCTCGGACCCAGGGCATATGTGGTGATTCATGTGCAATGAACGGGTCATGTCTTACCCTATGAATACCCACTGGTGGTTATCCTGTCTTTGAGCATCTTCCAGGAGTTGACACCTGGCAATTGATAGCTGTTAATGAATATTTAATAGTTATATATTTTGTTGGATAAAATAATTTCTAAAGCAGTATGCCTTGGTTGATACATTCATTCAATCCCCCTGCAGAAGACTAAGTCAGCTGGACTCGCCATGATTTCCTCATTTGGGTCACCTAGAGGGAGGAGGACCCTGTGGTGTGGTGGGAAAGGTGATAAATCAGTACCTGAAAACCTGGATTCCAGTCCTGGATTTTAAACTTATACTTTGACAAGTTATTCCACCTCACGTTGGCTCAGTTTCTTCATCTAAAATATTTACTAGTTTATTCAACAATAGTAATTGTGTCACAAATGGTGCTATACATTGGGTATATATTACTAAAGAAGACAGACATGGTATTTTCATTTTTCAAGCTGGGATTCAAGGTAGGAATATAGACAATAAATAACAGAACAAAAAATTCTATGAATTTATAAATGGTGATAAATCCTCTAAAGAAAAACACGTAAGATATAATGACAGATAAAAACCATGATTGACAGATAGTCAAGGAAGTTCTTTGTAAGGAGAGAATTATGAATTGAAGGAGAGAATTTTGTGTATTCTGATACGTGAAATATATTAAAGGGGCATCTGGGCGAAAGGTGGGAGTAAGAAGTTTTCAGGGAGGAGGACTAGTGGGAGAGAAGGCGTGAACGTGGAAAAGAGCTTGACATATTCTAGGAAAAGCAAGGTGGCTTGAGTGGCTGGACATTGAAGGGGAGACGTTTGTGATGAAGTTGGAGAAGTAAGAGATGCTCAATAATTCAGAGCTTCTGAGCCATTCTAGTATATTTTGAAGGATATAATTGAAAGAACTTCCTGGTGGATTGATTATGGGATGAGGAGAGGGACAACTCAAAAATCATTCTTAGATTTCCAGCTTAAGCAAATGGATAGATGGAGAAGACTGGAATAGGTAAGACAGGAGGGGAACAGGCTTGGCGGAGAAAGCAATCCATGCTTTATTTTGATGATGTCATGTTTGAGATGCTTGTGAAATGTCCAAATTGAAAGACTGGTAGACACTTGGATATGGCAGTCAGTAGCTCAGAAGGGACATCTGAGTTGGGGGCTCACATTTGGGAGTCACCAAATTTAAAGCCATGGGAAAGATGAAAGCACTATGGAGGGTGGTTAGAGAGAGTAACTCTGTCTGCACTGGAGCACCCAACACTTAGAGTATAGAAGACTGGGCCTGGAGAGAGGCAAAAATAGACATAGAAGGATTGATGTAAAGTGTGGTATGAAGGAAGCCCAGAGGGAGAATATTATGAACAGGGACTGAGTTTTGATCTTTTCCTACACTGCGGAGATGATGCCTAAGGGAAGGAAAGGGCACCTTTGGTTATGGAAGCTTGGAGGTTGTTGGTGACAACGACAACAGATGTCTTGACATAGTGGGAGCAGAAGCCAAATTTGATTGGCTTGAGGAGTTAACGAGAGGCGAGCAAGTGGAGAAAGCTTAGTGTGCAACTTCTTGTCTTTGAAGGGAGCAAAGCTTGAGGGAATCTAGGTACCAGAGATGGTGAGATCCAGAGAAAGCATTCTTAAGACCTGAGAAAATGAGAACAAGTTTGTATGTTTTGAAAATTATTCTGTCCACAGAAGGTGATGATGTGAAGAAGGACCATGGCTAGAGTGGAGTCATGGAGTAGGCTGATGTACGTGTGTCCGGAGGGACAGTGGTACCTGCTTCACCTTAAAAGAGGTCACATATTTGAAAATACCCAGAATATACAAAGCACTCATTATGTTAAATTTGATTAAAAAACAAACAAAGGCAAACACAAATTCTGTTGTACATTTACCGTGTACTAGTTCCAAGATTACGTGTTGGTTGGGATTACATAAAGTTTGGCAAGTCACCTTGTATATGAGTAGGTCAAGTGTATTGCTTATCAGGCAAGCATATAAATAAGACCCCAGGGAGTCAACACAGTTGAAAGATCTCTTGAAATTTTGAGTAGGAATAGGAAATGACAGCAGACTCAGTTTGTCAGGATATTCCTTCCTATCTAGAAGATTCCATCTCGCTAATGAAATTAAATGCTCCCTGACTTGCTTCTCTAGGTAAATATTTAAGAAGGAGATTTCTTGCTTATATCTGATGGCATTAGTTTTATTCCTGTCTAGAAGAATCCCAGTTCCTGTCAGAAAACCACCCATCGGTAGGAGGAGAATATTCAGCTTCCTGTTTACGGACGATCAAAGGACATACCAGGTACTGCACTAGAGCCCTGCATCTGGATTCTGCATTATTTGTTTTAGATTGTCCATTTTTGATTTGGCAAATTCCCCTAAGACAAAAGGAACAGTGCAGTATATGAAAGAGGGGTGGTGAAATAAAGATCAGAAAGAGGATTTTAAAAATTGGCTCCATTTGGAATCTAAGAAATTCTTGTATTTCTAATTCATCAGTAGTAAAATTAGAAGCATTTATTTTTAAAAGGGACTATAGAGGAAGCATTGTTTTTACTATTCTTTACATATGACTGGCCTGGTTGACTACTAGCACATCAATGAAATATCTCAAGTACCCTGGAATAGGGGCCACATCTCACACTTGTAGATACTGTAGTTTTTCGTTGATCGACAGCATTATCAATACACTTTGTGATTTCTCATACTTTTACCTGTCCATGTGATTGTTCATGGAGAGGAAGATGTTCCAAATTAATCTGGTTGCTTCATAACATTCTTATTTTAATCATAAAATGGTGAACCCCAAAGCCTACAATTTTACTACCTACCCAGCTTTCAGAAAAATATAGTTTCCAAGTCTATTCACAAACAATAGGACAGGGGGAAAAAAGAAGAAGAAGACATTAAGGAAATCTTTTAATTCTCCAAGCTGTTTTTTTTTTCTTTGTGAAAGGAGTACATTTTATTAGACAATTCAGAAAGTACCAATGAGCAGAAAGAAAGAAAGACATTTCACCTATGATTCCATCACGAGTGTCCAGCAGGATAAATAATTCTAACAGGTGACAAGGAGAGAATCATACTGAATAAAGGTTTTTAAACTCAATTTTTTACCTAGTACTATCACTTTAACAATTGTGTGTCATTAAATATTTCAAAGATTATCTACAGTCTCTCAGTAACAGCTAAGCCAGCACAGCTCAGAGGCATGCCAACCTCATCTGTGTTTGAGTCTTTGACTTCAAAGATCCCACTGGGGATCTTTGCTATTCTCCATGTGGACATATTTTTAAATGGAGGAATAATTGTGCCCCTCCAGTCTAGATTATTATGAGTTAAATAATTGTAGGCTATTGAAAATCATACTAGAGAAATGAAGAGTGCTCTATAAATTTCCACTGAATGAAAATCAAGACAAGATCAACAATGGCAGCAAGTCTGATTTTTGAGTACTTCCTATGTGCCAGTAGCTTTTCAGACATTGTCTGGTGGTGTCATTCCCCTTGGAGAGCTGCGGGAACTGAAACTGAGAGAGTATGTAACTTGCCCAGGATTTCTAAGTGTTTGAATCTTCATGTTCTTTCAATAATACCAATTGGCTTCTTCCTAATAGTGGAGGGAAAATGTTTTGAACATATTTGAGTGAAAACAGAAAGATTTCTGTGAATGTTTAGGGCTACATGTTGGATTAGTTGCATGAAAGAAAAACCAAGTTGCATAAAGTGAGCTACTTTTTAATCTTCCATTGACCACTCACTTTGGTGTAGTCGTTGGGCTTCAAGCATAAAATGGGATGGGATGGTATACCGCAGTCCCTGTGCCATGCTCAGCGACCTCAGTGACCTAGAATCTGATGTAAGGCAATAGGTATCTGCAGCCACTTTAATGGTTTATGGCACTCTGGGGGCAAAATAGAAAGTCCACTATTTAGAAAGCAGAAATGGCCTGGCAGAAATGGCTTTCTCATGTTGTGATTGGACTCCATTGTTCTCAGTGTTAGCGAGAACATCCAGCTATGTGGTAGGAGAAAGACACTGGACTTCTGAGTCTGACACCTATCTGTGTACCCTCAGGCCAGTTACTGAGCTGCTTCACTTTTCTCCACACAGTACAATTGGGCACTGTCTATCCAGTCTGCAGCTGGCTTTTCAGAGTTTCCAGAAATACCAATTAGGGTAGCAGGGGTAAAGGCCTTCTAGTTAAGAGAGAGCACTCTGCAGAGAGAGAGAATGACAGCCAGGGTTGGAATCTGAGTTCCAATATTAGCAGTGTGAATTTGAGTAATTACACAACTTCTTTATGCCTTAGTCTCCTTATCCGTGAAGTAAGGGCAGAAAAATATTCATGCAGGGTATTTCGAACAGTGCCTATCACCGAGTAAGTGCTTACTTAATAAGTGTTCTCTACTACTGCTATTATTGTCATTCTACATTGGAATTACCATGTTTCTATAGTTTGTGATTCAGGAGTCCTTACCTTACTATTCAAAGATAAGTGGTGCAACTTTTCCAGGACCATTTCCTCATTCCTTTACTCATCTTGGGAGCATCTTACACCTCTGCTTATGTAAGATTTCCCAGGAGTGCGAAGAGAGCCAGAAACACTTGGGGCACGGGGTGGCCATAGTTATATTATGTCCCCGTTAGAGAAAACAGACCACTACAGAAGAGACGTTATCTCAGAAACTACTTAGGTGGGTTTCCCAATGTTCTTGACCAACCAAAAAAAAAAAAAGAAATTTCAGCTAGTGCTTTTTTTTTAAAAATGGGGAATGCATTTAAATGTACAAAATGAAAACAGAAAGATAATCAAAAACAGCTGTCCTGCACATCAGCTTCACATGCCCTCTCGTCACGTGGCCTGACATTGAAACAGACCGCTCTGCTCTCATTACCACACATAACACTGCCAGCCACCACATGGCTATTGCAAGGACCAATCAGGTAACTGCACTGCAGTGCTAGGCACCCATGTTCCAACTGCTCTATGACTGAGCTAAATGGAAGTTGACTTCATGTCTTCTCTGAAATTGACTGTGAAGGCGTGACCTCTGTGATCCTCTTTATTCTTTCTTTTGCATGCCTTCTTTTTGGAACAGTGTCATACTCGCACCAAAGAGGAAATTCAGTGAGGGTATCAGTCTGATATACTGAATTAGCAGACACATTATCTTTTCCTTCCTTCTACATTTGCTTAAGAGCTTCTAAACCGGAGAATAGAAAGTGCTAAATGGAATGAAATGACCTGTTGAGGGTAGACAACGCATTTGTGAATGACTTCAAAAAATTCCCCAGCTTCAAGTCTCCTCCCAGTTGTAGCTTCTTTTTTCTTTGCTTTCCTCTTTTCTCCTCTCTTCTAACTGAAGTACTTTGTGTATCATTGATCTTAGAAGATCGTTTCTTGAAAAGGAACCATTTTCCCCCACCCTCCTAAGAAGCCCCAGACAGGGTTTGGAAGTGCGGTTAAGTGTTGAGCGTTAGAACAGATTTGAGCCTCACTTTCGTTATCATACAAAATTTGTATCTCACAGAATATTCAAGGAAAACAAACAAGCACCTTCCAAAAGGATTTGGCTAAGACGCTCACTGGATAACAGTGACTTGTGGCTTTAGGATTAGAGAAGTAAAAATGTTTGGGAATGTGCGTTGGAAGGACGTATGGCTCCGTGCAGCTGTTAACCAGAGAAGAGAATCAAATTCCTACCCTAGGATTGATCGAAGGGTGTCGAATGTGTCTCAGGTTATGTGTAATGGAGCTCCCCGGTGGAACAAACTGATGGAATTGCTAGTATGTGTGGGAAAGCGGGGCTGAGGACACTGCTTCGATCCATGTCTGATACATACATCTTAGGAAAGACATTGCTTAATTTTTTATCTGTGAAATTGAAAGGGTCATTTAGAGAGCTTGGAAAGCAAGGTAGCCAGTGCATTTCACAGGTTGTCACATGTTACCTTTGCAAACAAATGCCCTCAGGAAAACTGGTTTTGTTTTAGACATGCCTTCTAATTCTCATGCAAGATGACCTGGTGGTCAATGTATCACAAGTGATAGCCCAGGTAAGTGGAGTGTTGCTGAGAATCCCTCTCTGACCCAGTTTCCATAGGAGCTACTCAATAAACACTGACTGAATGAATGAATGAAGTGAATGCATCAGGCTGCTGTGAACTTTGGACACAGAGTAAGGTCACTTTTCTTGATGAATTAGAAGAAACAGAAGCAGTATATAAAAATTTATACTAAACAAATATTCTGGTCATTTAGAAAAATAAAAGTCTTTCCTTTAAAGAGTTGGAACACAAGTTAGCAATATTCCTGATTCTGTCTTTCTCTTTTAATGTATACTAATTATCAAGTTATTCCTTCAATTCCCAGCAGGAGAAAGTGAAGTGCAAGGCTGAGGTTATAGGATAGCTAATGTTTCCGACCAGGTACTGCCAGTTCCTTCACCTACGCTGAGCATTACTGGATGTAGAATTTCTTACTTAGTTAGAACACTTTGTTGAATACGCTTCATAAGAAAATGCACTAATAGTGGCACAGAGCTGGCTACTGTTATTAGGGAGCAGTAACCCTAGTTTATGCCAGAGAACTGGAACAGCTCAGTGTGTCAGTGTGGGGAGCCTAGTCCATCCATCAGGACGCTGACCTATAGCCTAGGGCAAAAGTTGGGCAGTGGGGTTCTTTCCCCTCTTTCCTTCCTCCCTGCTTCTCTCTTCTCCCCCAATGGCTGCCCTCCCAGCATTTATACTGGGGACATGTCGAAAGATTGACATTTCTCAGGAAGAAGCAGAGACAGAAGCAAACAGTCATCCTAGGAAAAGTGAGACGGCTTAGGGGGATGGAGACCGTCAGAAAGCACGTGAAGACTTTTGCCAGCAGGTCAGCAAACCACCCACATGGACAGTGTAGGAGTCCCGTCAATAGCAGAGGCTGCCATGAGGTCCAGGGGCATGCGGCTGTGGCCATCGGAGGCTTCTGGCCTCCAGCTCCAGGAAGCAGGCACTCGAGGCCTTTATATGTCCTGTTCTTAGCTTTTTGTGAGACTGTGTCGTTCTGTACCATGTGTTTTGCTGGAGCACCCCCCGCCCTTCCTCGCTCCATTTAAACCAGACTGAGGCTGTTCATATTCTTGGCAACCCAAAAAGCCAAACCAAAACAGAAAAGGAAAATTTAGGGCCAGTGCCCTCCCGCCCACTAGGTCGGTGTCCATATTACCTGTAAGAGTACGAGTAGTTGAGTAACAGGAAGTATGTTCATATTGCTTATATACCATTGAGGGAATCGAGAAAACTGTAGTGGTTGAGAATTTGCTCTTTGCCCATATCTATCTACGGGTTTGCGTCTCTTGCAGAATATTTGATTTCTGATCTGCCCACATTTGTTTTTATAGCCACATAGATGTCTTATTACTGTTGGTAATTTCATACATCTGAACCTTTACTTATTATTTCCAGTGCCATAACCCTCAGACTTAAGGAATAATCAATTTTTGACAACCGTTTCATACAAATGACCATTCTTACCCTAGAGACCAAAGACTCAGAATTCAGGAGTGCTCAATCGCTGCCATTAAGCCCTGACGGTGTGTGAACTAATGGGGCTTTTTGCACTTAGGTTTTAAGCATTCTGTACATAAAAGTGGTCAAGGCCATGATACCAGGTCTAATAATGAGGCTTTTGTGAGCTACCCTGGGAAGTAAGCTATTGTTTACGACCCCGAAGCTTTGGGAAAGTACATGCTGGTTTTAACCACCTGACAAATGAAATTTTGGAACACAAACCATTTATCAACAGGGTCCTGTCTGCATACATTTTCCATGCAGTCATGTTAAAAGAAGAGTGATGAAGAATTTCAAATACAGAACTTCTGGTTCTTGAGATATGCTCCTTAATGTGCATTTTGCCACGATTTATTGCAGATCTGATGTGACGAATTAATATGGCACTTGTAAAGAAAGGCTGGGCAGTTTTTGCGGCAGTGCTCCTTTTTTTTGCATAGTACACAGACCTCCATATTCTTGTATGTTATGTTACAATGAAATGTGTATGCCAACTAGAGAAAACTCAAGAAAAATGGAAAATTTTGACAGATGTTGTCATGCCCGTTTCCCTGTGCCCAGCATGGAAGAATGACAGACAATCATCAGGTCTTGATGGACGCAGTGGTCATGTACTTCACTGGACTTCATCCACCTACATCCTTTATTCTGCCAAATTTCCATTTTGTACATAATCAAAACATATTCCAAGGATGTATTTCTGGACTATGAATTAACCTTCCGTTTCAGTGATTCTTCTCAATCTTCCTCCAAGTTTTGTCCACTGAAAATACTCCTGCTGTTGTTATTATTGTAGTTGTTACTGCCCTTTTTTACTGGATTTATATGCCCGTATGTACATTGCACAATTATGATTGGAAAAAGCCACACCTAGCTTGGTAAGATCCAGTGGCTTGAGTATCATTCTTTGAAGTCCTTAAAGGGGTTTTGTTCTAGCATTCATTCTTGGGGGAGGTAGACCTTGGGGCTAGATGCCTGAGCCAAATGCAGAATCATATAGTACAACTGTGTTCTTAAATAAAAACCAGAAGAAGTTGGATCTATTGCAAACCACATTTATAATATCATTTGAAGGACAGCTGGGGTCAGTGTTAAATTTTAAATTATCAGATGCAAAGAGGCAACTCTTGCATAACAATAAGCACAGGCTGTCACATTGAATGGAAAAATAACCACATTTTCACCTTGGAAAATATATTCTAAATAGGAGAGTAATTGTTTTTAGGAAGCTATTCATGACTTCCTTTTTTTCCCCTCCTACCCTCAAGAATCGCCCTGGAATAAGGTAAACTTTTTATCATAATTTATACAATGTAATTTTTTGAATAGTTTAGAATTTTTATAGCCTGATAACAGATTTGCCAAATTGCACGCAGCCATCCTGCACTGGCAGGGAGACAGGCGTGCGTGACCTGCTGGGTCTTTCTCATCTCTAATGTCTGAGAGACTTTGAAATACATCCCGGAGCTTAATTATGACAGCGATTTTTATTATTCTGAGCCCCTAGTGGCGTACTTCATAAGAACAATGTTAAAGAAAAGAAAAAAAAAAAAAAACCGAGAGAGAGAGTTGGTGCTTTTGCAGTGGTTGACACAAAAATTGGAACATGCAATGATTTCACAGAGGAGCTTGCCTTTTTCAGGCACGTGGAGGGAGGAACGGTAGGTTGGGGAGAACAGAGTTGCTGGCAGGAGCTTATGAAATCAGCTCTGTTATGCATTCACTTCTGGTATAAACCAATTGTGGATATATATTTTATAGAAATAACAACCATCTTTGCGTCAATTTAACCAGCATAGCTACGTTCCCCTCCCCCCACAACAGCCAATCCTGCCTCTAGTACCACCCTGGTATTGTTATGCGTGGGCACTGGAAAGTCACGTACCACGCTTTTTTCTTTAAACGTTTTAGTTGGAAATCAATTTAAACTCACAGAGCAGTTGCAAAGATAAAACAGAGCTAGCTCCCCCACACCCTCCTTACTGGCTTCCTCCAAAGTTAGCATCTCTGAAAAACACAGTATGACTTGCAAGAAATTAACCTTGGTCCAATGCCACTGACTAAAACTACACACATTTTTTTTTCCCTTGGATTTCACCAGTCTTTCCTCCACTGGTTTTCTCTGATGCAGGACCCCACACTGCATTTAGCTGCAGTGTCTCCTTAGCCTGCTCCAATCTGTGACCATTCCTCAGCCTTGTTTGTCATGACCTTGACACTTTTGAAGAGTACTAGTCAAATACCTTGCCAGGTGTCTCTCATTTTGCTTTTGTCTGATGTTTTAATGGATCAGAGCTCTGAGTTTTGGGAAAGATGACAGAGATGACGTACCCTTCTCAGTGGGTCATATCATGGGTCTCAGGACATTAATACCTCCCATTCCTGGGGACAGCCACTTTCATCAAGGTGGTTCCGCTAAGTCAACGACATCACTGATTCCATTTCTGTGAATGGGGCCTGAGTTAGTAAAAGAACATAGCTGACCTTATGTTAACTTTTAGTTTAGTAGACATATAATTGAAGTAGCATATATGTGCATTGAAGAAGTATTCGATGCTGTGAATCATTGACTGTTGCGTTTTTAATTTCTGTGCTCTTTGATTTGTGACCATCATGATCTATATAGATCTAACTAAGGCTGATAATACTATGGCTTTTGTAGCCTCAGTGAGTCAGTCCCTGACCCCACTTTAGCCTTAACTCTAAGGCTAACGGATTATCCATGGACGAGCTTCCTGCACCAGAGTCCACCTAAAGAAAGAAGCACTGATCAAGTTACAACCATAGGAGTTGTCTTTTATCTGCATATTTATGGTTTTTCCCACTTCACCCCGGAGTTGGAAAAATCAGAGAATTACCTCCATTGCACAAATTAAAACAAACAAACAAAAAACCTGATGAACTGATACTTAGAAAGGTTCAAGGACATGTCAAGGTTATATGACTATGGCTGTGCAGAGTCAGTTAGAGAACCCGGGTTCTCTGATACTTAGTTCACTGAACTGCCTGGACACTCAATTCATTCCGGCAGGAGAGGCTCAGGGCCCTCGGTGGTCCAGAGCAGTCTAATCTGTAAGCAGGTGGCTGGAACTCTGAATTTATTACCAAGTTATTATGAAAGCCAAGGAAGGTTAGTTAATCACTCTGGTTTTTCCACTTGGTGGGTGTTATTTCAGGAATAAAATACTCCTGAAGTCTATTTCTAATTTAATGCCAAGATGCAAATTGTGCCTCACCTGCTTCACCTAGGTGTTATTTATGCCCGAATAATACCTCCTAGATGAGGACCCTTTGTGCCTGTTTCCTCCTTTGGAAATTAAGGATAATAATAGTAATCAGTTGTACACAAAGCAATCGTGGGGGGTGGGGTGGGAAAGGCACAATAAATGTAACAGCTCGGGGAAAACCAAAATCAGGGAAAAGTGCTATGGAAATGCTAAATGCAGTAGTAGGAATTATGACTTCTCTGCACATTCACCTCCAGAGGCCAAGATAACACAAATGCTTGGTAAACATTAACTTCGCTCAACAAATGTATATTAGCTGCATATAACATCAGAATCTAAAGCTGGAAGGGATTTGAGACGACAATAATAGCAGCGAACATTTTTTTAATAGACTTTTTAGAGCAGTTTTAGTTTCCAGCAATATTAAACTGGAGCATATTTCTTATTTCTTTCACACATACCCCTGTCCCACTCTCCCATCCTTGCACATAACCTCCGCCATTATCAACATCTCCACCATAGGGGTGCATTTGTTAAAACCGATGAACCTATATTGACACGTCATTATCAGCCAGCATCTATAGTGTCCGTTAGGGGTCAGTCTTGGTGTTTTACATTCTGTGGGTTTGTACAAATGTACACTGACACGTATCCACCAGTATAGTATCATACAGGGTAATTTCACTGCCCTAAAATTCCTCTGTGCTCTGCCCGTTCATCCCGACCTCCCGCTTAACCCCTGTTGACCACTGATCTTTTTACTGTCTCCATAGTTTTAACTTTTAAAGAATGTATATAGCTGTAACCACATAGTATGTAACCTTTCCAGATTGGCTTCTTTCACTGAGTAATATGCATTTAGGTTTCCTCCATATCTTTTCATGGCTTGCTAGCTAATTTTTTTCTAATATTCCATTGTCTGGACCACAGTTTTGTTCTGCTTTTATCTATTCACCTACTGAAGGACATCTTGGTTGCTTCCAAGTTTTGGCAATTATGAATGAAACTTCTACAAACATCCCCTTGCAAATTTTTGTGTGGACATGCTTTCAGTTTCTTCTAGTGAATACCAAGGAGCACAATTCCTGAATCATAAGGTCAGAGCCTGTTGAGTTTTGTAAGAAACTGCCAAACTGTCTTGCACAGTGGCTGCACCATTTTATATCCCCACCAGCAATGGATGAGAATTCCTATTGCTCTAATCCTCTACAGCATTTGCTGTTGTAAAATTCCTGGATTTGGGCCATTCTACTACGTGTGTCATGGTATCTCATTATGCTAAAAGTTTTTGAGTACTTAATATACGGCAGACACTGGACTAAGCAGTATAAACGACAGTCTCATTTAATTCTTACAAAAAGCCTGTAAAGTAAGTGCAGTGATTTTGTCTTTCCATTTCACAGAGAAGTAAAGGGAAGTTTAGACAGGGTACCTAACTTGCCTACGGTCCCATGAACCACAACCGCAGAGCCAGGTGTTCAGAGGAGCCCCCGCGCAGGGTTCCTGTGAGCTTGCTGCTCTGCATGTTTACCCCCTCCATTGGTAGGGAAGGACGTTTATTCCAGATCTGTGCAAGGACTGCCTGGGGTCGTGGCTGGTCAGAGTAAGACACAGGAAGAGAACCCGCTCTCTGTCAGCCTTGCCCTCTACACCACACACCTCGCAGCCGTCAGTCATGTCAGCTTTGACCTCCAACATGAATCTTTGGCTTTCTACTGAGGAATCCTGATATATGATGGGCACTTCAAGCTTTGCAGATCCAGAGCCTGTTTTAAATGCATTTAATTCAATGCTCAGATTAGAGACAGAGGAGCTCTGAGTGCAACACATAAACAGCGTCACCTTGCCATCTAGTTGAAATATGCTGGCTACTCTGTGCGTGAACACAAGCTGCAGAAGAGAGCTCTGTGCTATACGGCGCCTCCCTCCAGTGTTAATTGTTTTCTCAGGTAGTTTCCATTCCCAGCTCTGTGGTACCCCGTGGTGTTAGTAATTTTTTCATGAGAAATAGAGAATTCTTAGAACATTAGTTCCAGCCCAATTCAATTTTGAAAACAAATGTTAGGCATAAGAAGGTGAAGTGTGAGGATTTTTTTTTTCAACTTAGGGGGTTGTAATTCCAAAAACAATACCAATAATTATAAAGCTGCTCATTAAGACAAATAAGAAAAATGATTTGAATTAGAGAATGGAAAAGCACAAAGAGTAAAGCACTGACTAAATTCTGCAACTTTACCATAGAATGATTTGCTGTAGATAATGGAGCAGAGAGTTTGCTCCTGACCATAAGAGAACTCGTACAACTGACAGCAGACTTTGGGTGTGAGAGGCCAGTGCAGGCAGGCCAGTGCACTGCACAAAGAATCTTTTTGTGATACCACGACTGGGTTCTGTCGGATTCCAGAGCTGTGGCGATGACACCTTGATGGAACCAGCAGTACCCGTCTGTAAAATGTGTGTATTAGAGTGATGGTGGAGACGGAGAGTTCCTGCAGAATAGCTGGGTCAGCTGCACACTCGCCTGGGTAGCAGAATAGGGGCTGATGGGTTGCTAGTGCCCCAAGTAGGTTTGGTGCTGCATTCTCATGCTTCCCAGAGACCCAGTGATGCAGCCTGGCTTGGTCTCTCTCTGCTGTGGGCAGTGACTTCCAGGGAAGGTGCTGGTTGAGGAAGGCAGAAGTGACTTGAGAGAGCTCCCCACTGCAAAATTAGCCACATAGCCTGCAGGGCCCCGTGCAAATTGAAAATGTGGGGCTCCTTGTTGAAAAATTGTTAAGAATTTCAAGAGCAGAGCACCAAATCACGTGCGGGTCCCTCTAAGTGTAGGGTCCTGTATGACTGCATAGGTCACTCACCCGTGAAGCTGGCCCTTCCCCAGCGTTAGTGTCTCTTCTTATCTTTGTACCACATCTGTGTTGGGTCGGAGACAGTTCTCTATCAACTTAAACCTTCATTTTATCAGAATACGATTAAATGAAAATGAACGAGGCACATTGTTTCAGCTTCTTATATTTCAGTGAGAAGAAATACCTAGGATTCCGCTCATGGGCTGCAAACTCCTTCACATTGAAATTAGCATTAATAAGAAATACTCATTAATATTTTCAGATGACCACTTACAAATCCACAAAGTCCCTTTACTTTATAAATCTAGTTATCCGATGCTGCCTCCATAAATGGCATTGTGTTTATATCCATCCCCAGTTCAATATAGGTTTGGTGAGTTGTTAAGTTTGAAAAGAGAAAACTGTGAAGCTCAGTTACCACTTTTGATGGATCACTATACAGTGGTACCTTGGTTTTCGAACGTCTCCGTTGACAACATTTCGGTTTATGAACACCGTAAATTTTATGGATCTATGGTATCATTAGATAGTAAAACTCATGCTGAGTTTGCAGTTTTAGGGGTTGATTTTAAAGGTCTGGAACGGATTAATCCATTTTGCATTACTTTCTATCGGGAAACCATGCCTCGGTTTTCGAACGTTTCAGAACTCGAACGGCCTTCCGGAAGGGATTACATTCGAAAACCGAGGTACCACGGTAGTTTGAACGTAAAGGGTAACTTTGTTGAATCCAGAAAGATGTTCCCCACCCCCTGAGTTTCATTGCCTGGTATAGTGGACTACAAAGGTGATTGGGCATAGTTCCTCCTCTGAAGGGCTCATATTTTGGCAGGGTGTAAAGCACGTAACTGCATTAGTGACAGGCCATGTGCCACGTATGTACGCATTAGGGACGGGCAGAGGAGGGGGCTTAATTCAGTGGCAGGTGACCGGGGAAGGCTGTCCGGGCGACACCAGGGTGGAAACTGCTATTTCCATCTGTCCCTTCTGCCCCACGTAGTCGTTCACAGTGTACATTTGCCATTTCCCAAGTGGATCATCCTTTTTCATTTGTCATCAGTAACATCCCAAAGAATAAAAATCCCAAAAGCACCTTAAAAACTGTTGTGGAGGACAAGAGGAGGTTGCCAATGACTGTTAAGGTGGCAATGAGATCCAATGGCCATTTTAGAAACAGTTGTGGGGCTCTGCGGAGAATGAATGAAAGGACCTGGATGAAATGACTGTATGGAATTTGAACCCATGAGGGTCTCACAGCTGTTCAGGCGGAGAGACCTGGAGACTTCAACTAAGCCATTGGCAGAGGAAGATGTGGTGAAAGAATGAATTTAAGATACACAGTGGATGTGGACAATTGGGGAGGGAGAGAAGTCAAGGATGGTTAAGGACTCCCAGTCTTCTCCAAGGTAATATAAATGAAGTCTTGTATTTCATGCAAGGGAACAGCGGGCATTCACTATTAGTACATAATACTCAATATAACATCAAATAACTACCATGTTGCCCAGAAAATAAGACCGGGTGTTCTATTAATTTTTGCTCCAAAGGACGCATTAGAGCTGATTGTCTGGCTAGGTCTTATTTTCAGGGAAACAGGGTAAGATACCAAAGACAACATCAAAGCTGCATAAAAGGCTATGTGGAATTTCTCTATTGATTTAAACACTTGGAAAAGAAGGAGCAAGAGCAATTTACCACAGTGCACGTCTGAGTTTGTGCTGATTTCTGATTGCTTCGTGTTTATATCCCCCAGTTCAATATAGGTTTGGTAAGTTGTAAGTTTGAAAACAGAAAGCTATGAAGCTCAGTTACCACTTTTGATGGACCGCTATAGTTTGAACTTAAGGGGTATCTTTGTTGATTCCAGAAAGGTGTTCCCCACCTTCATGTTATGACAATTGTAAAGGTCTAAACTTTTGCTGCTGGCTGGCACCCTATCCCAAATACTCAAAAGTTTCCCTTCATAGTTTGTTTGGAGCGCTAGAAAAGCAGAAATGTAGATGTTAGCGATTGACCAGCACGGCAGACACTGTGACTTTTGGGGTAGATATTGAGACACTGTGACACTCAAGGGGAACGTGGCTATGGTTTCTGGCCCAACTGAAATGCAGGACATGTCTACGTTACATTTCTGTGCAGAGAGAAGGGTTTGCTAGTCCACCTGACGGACTGCCAGGGCAGTATTATTATTCTCAGTGTGCGGCCTCTGAACAGAAGGTCAACAAGTCTACCGCAGACACGCAGGAGGGCAAGGACCCCAGATGGTCCTCGGCTGCCAATCAGTGAGAATGAATTGTGCAGTTTAGAATAGATAAGAGAAAGCCTCGCGGGGATGCTGCAGATGGAGAAAAGCCATGTAGAATTGTTTGGGAGTAAACAAAGTAACAAGGAGTGGGATTTACATCAATTCATAGTAAGGACTAGCTCTGGGTGTGTCTTTAGAAGAAAGGAAACTGAACCAGCATCCTCAAAAATCATAAAACTAGAGGCTGTCGCTTGAAAAGAGGCCACTAGAGGGCTCATTTCATCTATAAAGAAATATTTCCTTTACAAACCCAGGAACTTTCCAAAAGGCTTTTTTTGAGCACATCTAAAAGGAGGTGGGGATTGGAGCAGGAAAGGGGCGTGGGGAGTGGCAGTGAAAGTATTACACAGAGAGTCATGTCTTTGGATAACTTTTGAGGAAGGTGTATGCTTGAGTGTGACGTCACCACAGGTTAAGGTGCTGTATTTTTCTGATTATGTGGCCTTAATACACAAAGCACATATTCCGGGGAGAAATTAAGACTTTTTATCCCTGCATAAGTGTGCTGTGGAGCAGCTCCAGATTTGGCCAATGCTCCATTGTGCTCCCAAGGGCCCATGCACCTAAAATGGAGCAGAAACCAAAGTAAACATAGGGGTATTTTGGGGCACAGACAATGGGGGGGCACTGAGTTCGTGTCAGGCCACCTCAACATCATAGAGAGTGGAGGGATAAAAACCAAAACAAAGGAAGGTGGTTAAAAAAAAAAGGACATTTGACAAATGTACAACTCCAATTCCTTTCACGGAAAGCAAAATCATTCCCAGAAAGCAGAGAATTTCCAGCAATAGGGAGAGTCAGAGCTCATAAGAGCTTGGATGTTGGTAATCCTTCCATTTGTAGAATATTTTCCTGATCTGCCAGTGCATGAACTACATAATTGACAAATCTTCAATTCACGGTATTTTTAAGTGGTCCCTCCTTCCTTCTCACAGTTAAAAATACATCACATAAATTACTACCCTGCCTCCTGAAACAGGCAACTGTTCTGTTGTCTGCCGTTTATTTGTAAAACATTTTGGCACTTTCCGTGGAATTCTTTGTCTTCTCAGTTATGCCAGGGGACTTTTTTTTCCCCCCTCCAATTTTGCTTTGTTATAAAGTACAGTGTCCCAGAGATCCCCGGAGAAGCAAACAGCGGTGTCAAGGACGGGGTGTGGAGGCAGGAACCAGTGACTACAAGCAGGGACAGAAAAGGGAGCTAGAATAGTCACAGTGACAAGAAAACATAGGCTGTCCCCTTCACTAGCCAATGCCTTGGTCTTGCTGCTTAGGGACCTGGCTGGAGGGGAACCCGGAATCTGGGCATTGATCATCCTGGTGGAGCCCCATCTCCCATGTGACACACAGCAGCCACGCGGAGAAGGACAGGGAGAGCGCAGCCCATCACCACACACCCTGCGTACAGCTCTCCGCAGCCCCCTGGGGCTCCTGTGGGGGAGGCTGAGCAGTTCTTCCTTCCCAGCAGGTGTCGCTGTGGAATTATTAAAAGGGGAAGGAGAAAAGGAGCTGCGTTTTGGTGAGCTGAGCCCCAGATAAAAGACCTTGAACTAAAATTGCACACAGGCTAGGCGGCAATGACTTCAGAGGAATTAAAAACCTCTCCTCCAAAATTGACTGCCACGACTGTTGTCTCTGAACTCTTTATTTCACCTGGATTTTCAAGTTTTAAGAAGCAGAACAATTATCCATAGGGACATTCAAAGGATGGGTATCTATTAGATTGGTGCAAAATTGTGATTTGAAAGGTTAAAAATAATTGCAAAAACCGCAATAACTTTTGCACCAACCTAAAACATTTCACAATGTTGGCAGCAATATGAAGTTTTGTCCTATTTGCTGACTGTTTGGATAGGCTTCTTTTTTTTTTTTTTTTAATTGGGGCGGGGATACCTTCATGTCATGGAAGCACTCAGGAATCCAAAGAGCTGGATTCAGAGTCTCACTTCTCCATCCCTATGTGTATATTACTTTATAGACAATTCATATAATTTAGAGCTTTGAGGCTCAGCTCCATGACAGGGTAATTGCAAAGGTTAAATAAAATAATATTCATGAAAGCACCTAGAACGGTTAGTTAAATCTGAATCCGGATGCATCATTGAAACACTGGTTTAGATTTCCCTATTACCTTAATATTTTAATTTCATTTTGAATAGATTTTGTTCATACAGTATTACCCCGATGTAAATTATAACCTCTGGGACGGTAACCCACTTACCTCATTTGGCCCCAGTGCCCACGGACCATCCCTGCTCAGGTGTCCTGTGAGGAGTGGAATGCAAAATCATTATCTCTATGGTCCAATATCCCTTTCTGCTGTCTTTATTCTGTTTGATGTTGCTGTCCCCTTTCCCTGAACCTTGCTTGAATCGTTGAACCTCCAGTTCTCCTTTGTCACTGTCTTCTGTATCCAAACAGATCCCTGAACTGCCAGTGGCATTTTCAAATGTTGCCTGGTCTCCTTTGCCTGCTGCTGTCGCATCGCTTGTCGGCAGGGTTGCTAGTCTGGTTCCTACCTCAGGGTCTTCTAGGTAAGCTGGGGGCCTTCTCCAAATCCCAATTCCAGGCCCCACCCTAGACTCACATCATCGAAACTGGGGAGGTGGGGCACAGGATGACGTGGCTTTAACATACACTCTGGGTTTTGTTGGGAGTCCTCACATTCATTTCTGACCTTGATCAAGTCAGTTCCGGCCATGTTTTTATTCTGTCCCTTCTCTGCTGCATATCTTTGGGACTTCCCATTTCATCAAGAATGTACTCAACTTCAAGTCAGGTGATGTCATCAGACAGCAAAGCCCCTGTCACATAGTATGTATTTAATTACCATACATACCTCTGGGTGGTACCTGGATCACCCCTTCTCTAGGGACTGTCTTGATATGTAGAAGGGACACTGGCACTGTCCCTCGGCCATAGCTGTGTGCAGGCTTCTGATCCACATGTGTAGACAGATGGTATTTCCAAAGAATGTGAAATCTGAAGTGGAGAGATGTTGAGATCTGGACTCCTCGGAATTGAGTCCCGTGAATGGAAAGCCCTCTCCCGAAGAGCGCTGGTTGTTGAAGGTCCCAGACAAAGCCTGGTTCTGCCCATCCTGAGCCTTGACCGCTCAGATCTACCCCTCATAAGATACCCCAATGTCCCCCAATAAATGCTCTTTCTGCCCCCCTTTTTATTCAAGTCACCCAGAGTCAATCTCTCTTGTTAACCGAGCATGACCTGATACACTATTGGAGAATCCATGTGTTCATGATACAATTCCAGTATCTACTTAATCATGTGATTTCTCACAATTCCCTGAGAAATTTCTTCTCAAAAACCAGGCGACTGTCCTAATAAATTTCAATCTTTTCTACATGGATTTCCTCTCTTCTCTGTGACTCCAGTGTCTGAAAGCCCCTTCCTGAAAGTTCTTCAGTCTGACGTCTCATTTCTCCAGGCTCTTATACTACTGCTGACAAACCAATCACTGTGCGTTTATCACATATGGGTTTGTACTGTCATTTATTTTTTCACTTGTGTTTAATGCATCTTCCCACTAGCTGCAACCCACTTGGAAGCAGAGAACACGTCTCAAATTTGTTTTTGAATGTTTTTCTCTTAAATGCTTAATGCTTAAATGTTTCTCTACTACTCTTATTCCTAAATGCTTATTGTTTAAATGTTTCTCCCCTACTATACCATGTCTTATAAATATTTATTGAATGAATGGAGGAAACGCATACCTGCTCATATTTATAATTAAAGGGAACTCGGGAGTATAGTATTTGTTTTTCCAAAAATGCTTCCAATTATCCATTCCCTCATCAGTTCACATGTAGAGGGAAACGCAACATTCCCTTTGTAGAACATCCGCTTTGTAATTGCTCCTGTCAGGGTGATTAATGAATGGTGGTTTGTGACCAGGAACCTCTATGGTGACCTGGTGGTCAGCAGAGGCCACCTTGTCTCAGATATTTCTAGCCCTGTATGAGGTTTTTTACAAAACAAAATTATGGCTTTGGAAAATGACTAAGGTTGCATTATGGGAACATTTGCATAGAGATACCCGGAGCCTGTCCATAGCTAATTGCATCCAGGCGGAGGCCTGATTTGCTTACCAGGCCCTCCTGACTGGGAGGTGCATGGTCACTCCAGGCTGCAGCCAGGCCAGTGCCTTGGGCCAAATGTCTTTTCTTCCTCCTGGCTGTCTTCTGCATGGGCCTGTCTTGCCTTCTGCTGACATCTCAGGCTGAGGACCTCTCACTGCTCTTGCAGGGCTAAGCTTGGCCATGCAGGGAGAAGGGGAGGGGGGTAGACGGTGATGGGGAGTAGGGGTTCTCCAACCCTCTGGCATTGACTTAGGGTGGAGTAACTAAGGTGAAAGGGCTTTCCACCTTGCCAGTTACACCCTTCATGCTGCTGCTGTGACTGTCTTTGTTTCTCTTCTTCTGGGACCCCAAAGTTACTGTCAGCTATAACTGCTTGGCTCACCTGATGGAAAGCAGCGACTCTTCCCTGAGGAGTAAAGCTGCAATGGCTACAGCTAATTAGGCTCCCTGATCTGGGAGCAGAGGAAGTGTGGCTTTGAACTGTGGCGTTCAGAGACTGTGCTCCCTTCAAAGATGCAGGGCAGTCTTCTGTCTCGTCTGTTCTCCCCTTCCGGTCGGGCCCCAGGACCTTGGAGGCCACTAGTGTACTAGTACGATGCAGCAATATTAGTGTACTAGTGTACCAGCATTGTACGTATTCAGTGGATTTTCTCACTTAACCCTCACAGCAACCACGCAAGGCAGGTACTCAATTAATCCCATTTTGCAGTGGTGGAAACTGAGGTACAGAGAAATTAAGTAACTTGTCCAAAGTTGCAAAGCTCTATTCTTATAGTAAGTATTCCAATAATAATAACAATAACAATAATAATAATACAAAGAGTACTCCTATAAGTACTCATACTGATTAACTCTTTCCTAGTAATTATATAAATCTGGTAGTTCTATTTCAGGAACCACTTTAGCAGGATGTTAGGTAAGAGCTATCTACTTGATCATTTAACGACGATTTATTGAGCATGTATTAACAGGTAGCCCTGTTCTGCAAGCTGAAAGCAATACAAAATAGAAAAAAAATAAGTGGCTACAGTACAGTTTAGGAGAAAAGAAAGTTTTCTCCATGTCTGTCTTGTTAGTTAGGCGTCCAGCTGTGGGTGCACGCACAGCTACAGACACCAGTGGATGTGGACTCTGCTTGCATTGAACTGGGCAGTGCAGCGCCCTGGGAAGGAGATCAGTCCCCAGTTTGCCCAGGTGTGTCCGTCAATGTCTTCATCGCTCACTAGCACTCTGACCTTGGACATTCACATGACTTCCCTGTATCTCAGTCGTCTCATTGGTAAAGTGGGAATCATCTTAGTTCTGAATTCTTCTGAATTCTTCCGAGTTGCTCTAAGGATTAGAAGGATGCGTCCGCGACGCTGCTTAGAACGCGATGGGCACGTTGTAAGCATCCACTGAAGGGCAGCTACTCTTGCGGTTATTTCTTGCATCTCTGTGTTTTTACAACTGGCACTAATGTAGAGGACCCTGGGCCCCTGCTGTAACTCCTCTAACGCCTGCCTCCCTCCCAGCACCTTTCCAACAGGATGGGCCAGCTGTCCCACGGGTAAGTTCTATAAAACCGTATATGTTCTCCATAGACTGCATACCCCTCTCATACATGTTTATTCAGGACCTACTGTGTGCCAAGGACACGGGTGTAGCCGTGGATACGACAGGCAATTTCCTTTCCTGCCAGAACTTTCCTGCCAGTGATGTTTAGTTGTTAAACAACTCCTCTCACCCACCAATTAGTATTGAAATTCCAAGAATCATAAGGAGATGTTCAGGGGGCTTCACTTTCTCGGGAGCAGGGGTTAATTCGGGGTACAGATAAGCTTCCCGAGGAACTGATTAATGGTGAAGCTGAGGCGCGAAGGAAAAGCAGGAGTTGGCACGCGGAGCAGATCAGGGAGAAGTTTCTAAGCAGAGAAATAGAAATTGGAAGTCGGGGATGGGGAACGACAGGCAGGCAGAAGGCGCGTCCCCTCTGGGCCAAGCCCGGCTGCCACCACCGTGTTCGCGCACGTGGGCAGAAGCCCAGGGAGCAGTGTGCTTGGGTGGGAGAGCTCTGTGGGTGCTCTGCCCGTTATTCTCTCCTGAGCAGTCTGACGGTGTAGTCACCTGGATCTTCCCACCAGTGGTATGATTTATGAGCATTTTAAAACTGAGGAAAATGGGAGATGAACTAAATTGCCCTGCTCCCGAAGTTGGTGGATACCCAGCTGGGATTTGTGCCCAGGCTTGACCCTGCCCTCTGGGTAATGGTCCAGCAGCTTCGTGCTTAAACAAGATCCGGATTACAGGGCTCTCCAGCCTCTCTGCCTGTAGGTATATCAGTATATGGGCTGAGATGGCGACTTTTCCTGAAAGCTGGGAAGCAAAACCAATCAATCCCTCTCTCTTGGGTGGAGGTAAATGGCATTTTGGGGGAAATTGTAATGTATCCAATGATTTTTTTCCCCCAGCACCTTTTAATCATCTGAAGTGGTCTTCTTGATTCAAAAACATAAAATACATTAACAAGGAGGGTTACAGTTGTAATGATCATATTTGGTATGTTTACTTATGTCCCCCACCTCCCATCCCTAAGCAAAATAAAGCACCAAAAACTAAGAAATGTTTTTGGAGATAAATAGTTTTTATCGCTATTTTTTACTGGATTTTTAAAAAATTTAGTGAACAAGTAAATTCTTTATTACCTTTATCTATTTAGAAATTTTTCCTTGTGTCATGGTCAGAGTACTTGTTCTTAAGAAATTCAAACCAGAAAATCATCCAACTGGTACCCAATTCAATGAGAATTCTCTGTTTTATTTCCTGGACATATAGTGAAGACTTATTGTGAGGGTGCTACGTTTTTGGAATTTGAATACAAAATGTTAATTTAACTTTCAGAGTCCAGATATATTGTTTTCAAAGTTGGTTGATTTCCCCCTTCCCCAATTCCTGGAGAAATATATTAAAATGTGTTCAAGAAATGAAGTCGTTTTAGAAAAGAAATAGTCATCTTATGTGCTTGTTTCCTATCTTTTCATGTCATAGAAATGAAAGAAGAAGGAAATATGTATATTAAAGGGTTTAAGTGTTTTACTGAGAAAAACCTTTAACCAGACAAGACAAAGTGGACTCCTTTGTAGATTTTAAAAGCAGAATTGTGGGTGCTTTGTTTAGTGAAATTGTTTCAAAAGCCAGGATTTGATGTATAGTATTTACAACAACATATGTGACATGAAATAGCAAGCGATATGGTAAATATGTGTGTCTGTGTGTGAAGAGAAAGGTGATAAGCTCAAGAAAATTTGCCGCAGGATAGATCAAAAGGCAAAATATATTTTATATAGCATTATATTTAACGGAAAATTATCAATAATTTCCATTGTAAGTTAGATTTTTGGAAAAAAATTATTGAAGATATTTTCAAACATGCAAGTAGTGGGTGTGCCAAATAAATGTATACAAGTGGACACTTTGGTCAACGTTGCTCAAGCAGTAGTTCGACATAATCAGAAGTGTCTGATGCTGATAGAAGTGTCTGGATGCTTTGAGCACCTCTTGTAATTGCAGAAGTCAAATGTGACTTGCATTCATCTTTTGTCATTGGTATATATTGAGTATTACAATTTTAATACAGTTTTCCTTTCTTAAAATGTGTATACATTTTTTTGGCACCCCCTATGTAAAGAACAGTATAATAACACCCCCATGTGTCCATTCCTTGAGTTCCACAGATATCACCATTCTTCCAATCTATCTTTTTTTCATTTATTCCCAGCCCCACTTTTTTTTCTGTAATATTTTTTAAAATTTCCGGTACTATATTATTTCTACAATGGATACCACCTATCTGTTATATACAGCACCTATCTTTAAAAAATAGACCTCAATACTTTTATCAGCAAAGGTAACAATAATGCCTTAATATCATTTGATATCCAGGCTATGTCCAGTTCCAGTTGGCCCCAGTTGGCTTGAAATGTCTTTCTACAGTTGCTTTTTTTGATTCAGCATCCAAATGAGATGCATCCACTGAGTGCATTTCATCGGCACCTGTCTTAAGTCTTTTAAAGTAGTGTCTCCTCTCTTTCCTCACTGCTGTTTGTTTCCTTCCTGTCATTATTTTGGTAAAGAACGTGAGTTGTCCTAAAGGTTCATCATTCTGGATTTGGCTGATTGACTTGTCCAGTGCCATTGGCATCTAAACTGTTGTCGATGGATCCGGATCCCAGACTTGATTAGATTCTGATTTTCAGCAAGAAAACCTCACAGAAGGTTTTTGTTTTTATTTTCATAAGTCTCTCCCAAGAAAGACCACCTGGTGGCAGTGTTAGGCACAATATTTCCTTCTTGGGAGTCTCCACAGTGTAACTGACCTTGCCCCTCCTCTGCCTGCAGTTTTCTACATTTTCCTGCTGCCTGCCAGCCACAGCACAAGCCAAACGAATAGCATCAAGCTCATCTTGTGCACAGCCCCTCTTTCTGGGGTCCAGTCAGTGCCGATAGTGAGAAAGGCCAGCAAGATCTGACCAGCCTGGTTTGCCTACCTGTCATAGGAAGTCACCAGGTCTCCTCCCAATTAGTTAGTTCCAAAGTATAAGAAAGTTTTTTTTTGTTTTTGTTTTTTTTTTTTTTTTTTAGTTGGAGACTGAAGGTTTTCAATTTGAGTTCAAATAAGCCATACACATAAAGGATGTTTGAGCTAATCTGATAGAAAATGATGGCAGCCCAAGATGTTAATTTTAGCCATAACCCCTTTATCTAACTCCTCTTTCCTTCCTCTCGCCAAAGAGAACAATTGACTTAGTTTCACCTTCAGTTACTAAGATACTTTCATGGAGACAAGAAGTGCCCATCTTTTTTATCCTAATATTAGGCAACCTCTGGAGGGATCAGCTACATCTTTCCAAACGTGCTTCACCAGAGAGCTAGAACAGGGCCTGGCGCAGCCCAGGGAATGATGACAGTGACTCAGAAGTGGGTTCTACACTAAGGCTCTGGCACCAAATCACTGAATCATACCTAACCTCAGTTTATGCGTCTCTAGAATGTGACAGCTACCCCTCAGTGACATTATGAGGATGAAATGAGTTCCTCTAATTGGTGTACCTGTCAAGTCTTTGTGCTGTCAATTCACATTAATACAGAGCGAGCAAACTCTATTACTGGATCAGGGTTAAAGTTTGGTGAATTTCAGGCCATTTTAAAATTTGAATGATCACATTGAGTGAGATGCCTGACACTGGAATGATAGAATAGCCCAGTGTTTGAACTATTGCGAAATTAGTAAATGGGAAGAAAGTAGTTCACTAATATGTGACTCGTGTACACCATTCAAGCTCTAAACCAGATATCTGCAATTGATTTGTTAGATAAAATTGGATAAGAGCTATTTTACCTGGAGTCTTTCCTTCCCTGTAATTTAAAATTAAACCTTCAGCCAAGGCAAGTAACTTTAATTTGAAAGAATTTCAGACTCAACTCCTGCAATTCTAATTTCTTTCTGTATCTTTCTGGCTGTGTAGTCATCGGGCATTAGAGCATCTGTGCTGATGAGGTCAGCTCGCTAAAGTGATTTATTTTCTTAACAATGTTGAGTATATTATTTAGAGCATTTCAACTGCTTTTAGAGAAATTACTGACAAGCATATTAAAACCCAGACGTAGGTCACTGTAAAGAAGAGAAGGAGTAAAAAGAAAAACACCCTTGTTCAACATCCAAAAACCGTAATATGGTTATAAAACTCATGTCCTCCTCTAATAAAGTATTGGATGGTAAGCCAATATAATGTGTACAAAATCACTTAAAACATTTCCTGGAGTAAAAAAAAAAAATCCATCATATGGTTCTGTCACATTTTGGGTTTGAACTAATTTATTTGATGATATACCAATGATGAGAAGAAAACAGGAACATGTAAGGAATTAATGATATAGTGCCATGAGAACTCTGCCAACCACCTAAAAAAGAAGCCAAAATATTAACGGTATAAAATATGTTTATATACATTCAGAATTTTAATGAGATTTTTTGATATGTTATAAGTTGAATGCCAAATTTATCTGTACTTCAGCAGATCATACACGTCTTAAAGAGAATTTGAGTGCTATGTGTAAATACAGATTTAAAAGTTCATATTGAGAGAGTTTTAGTAAAAATGCATTCCTCAGCTGAACAGGTAAAATAATTAGAGATCATTTAGTTTTTGTCCAATGAAAAACAAAAGTTAAGAAATTTTATGGTTAGCTGAGAAAAGCTGTGATGTGCTTTCCATAGATTACACCCCTCAACCTCCCACCCCCATTTAGACTGTTGCTGGTTGATTCTCATTTCTACACTGTAATTTCCAGCTTATCCTAAATATAGACGCTGGATTTGAGCCATCCTAATTAAACTGTGAAGTTCTTTTGTAGTGAGCGCTGCTGATACTTCTGAAATCAATTTCAAGGCTTATACATGCAGTATATGTCACCTTCCTGGTTTTCCTTCACTTTATGGATTTATCTAGAAAGGATAAGTTGAAAATAATATTTTAGTGGCAAATTTCTATGGGTTTTATGCCCTGACTGATTTTTGTTTTGTTTTTAATATATCATTATAGACTTCCTTCTGTGATTTAATTCCTTCTTTCAAAAGTGTCCCACCCTAAAATACCTCGCTTCTGTCGGCAGGAAGTTTCAATCTTTATATTACAAATGAAGAAAGTGAGATAAAATGGTATTGCCTAAGGCTACCTGGAAAAACAAGCACAGTATCCTTCTGTTGTTACACAAAATTCATGTCTTTTCTTGACACACAGCTGTTAAAGATAATGGAATTTTCACTAAGGGAATACAAGGTGAGAATCAAACACACAAATTTCAGCAAAAACCAACCCACAGGATAAGGTTGAAGGTTGGCGAATGGAATCTGGAGTGCTGACTCAGCGGGGTCTGTGTCTTTGAAGCCTTCCTGGGATTGCACCCAGCAGCTGCAAGGAGCCAGAGAGTTCTGCTCTGGGCGAATGTGTAGACCCCTCCCACACGGCCATGTACCTTGGATAGCACCAGGCTGCAGTCCTTGAGGAGGGGGATTATGGGAGATCAAGTTCGCTCTGACTACAGATCTGAGCAGGGAATACCAGAGGCGGTAACTGTTGCCTTAGAAGACTGCAAACCATTTTGAACAAAACCCAAGTCCTTTATCTGTTGGAAGTGCAGTTTGAAAGTCATTTTAAATGGACTCCGATTTGTCCTGTGACGTTCACTTCCAGAATGTCCTTTTACCAAAAGAGCTCTTGAAGAGTGTGGTGAGGTAATGGTAATGGTGACTGTCCTTTTGAATTGCCTTTGGAAGGCAGAAGCACAGGAAATAAATTGTTTGCCCCAGCGCTTCTGGGGTCCAGGAGCAAAAGCAGCACACGGAGAGCTAGAGTTGGCCTCAAACTGTTTGTCAACCCTACCTACACATTAGAACACTCCTGGGCTTTTGAAATAGACAAGCCCTTGGTCCCTCCCCTAGACCCACTAAATCTGTTTCTTTGGCTGGGGCCAATGCATAAGGACGTTTTGATTGCTGCCCAGGTGCTCCTACCAGCACCCAGCATGCTGAGCAGAGCAGGGATTCCACATCTGTATGTTGTCAGCAGCCTAGGGGGCTCTACAGATTGCCAGGATTGTTGCAAATGTCTAAAAATTAATTTTAATACACCTTATTTAAAATACAGTAGTTATTTTAATAGCTATCTTAGAGGGCAGAGCAAGAAGTAAGGAGCGCAATGAGAAGTAAAACAAATTACACAATAGAAGGATGGTCTAAAGAGGCAAGAGCTTTGGTCTGAAGTTTCCTCTGTGTTGGTCTAAATAATAAAGAAACAAAATAAAAGAACGTGGGGGTAAAAAATTTGAAGTCATGACAAATTTAATATACAGACTTATTTCTTCAATTGATCTGATACTAGGACAGAAATGTTATATTTTAGCTACTAGATTATGTACCATTATAACATGGTCAAGTTGACATTATGACTATCACCTAAGAAGTGGTCCATCCTTGAGCTAAGCTTCTAGGATACTGTTACACTTTAAAATGGAAGAAGCGCTTTCCAGGTCTAATTGCTAGTTTAAAGCAGCGGTTCTCAAGAACCATTTGCATGCAAGAAAGTCATCTGTAAGGCTTATTAAACAGTTTGCTGGGTCCCATCCCCGAGTTTCTGACTTAGTTCTTATTAGTGGGATCCAAGAATTTGCATTTGTAACAATGTCTCAAATGACGCTGATATTTTGAGAACCACTGGTCTAAAGCCTTAGAAAAGCATTTCGTGAGCTCATTGTACATAGTATTTATCTTGGCCCAGGTTCTCTAGAAACAGAGGCTGAGGGGAAAGGTAATGTGCTGATTCTTTATTGAGGTATGCAGTCCCGGGAAGCTGGTGTGAGGGAAAAAAGAAACATAAAGCAGGGAAGGTGGGCAAACAGAGAGGGTGTGTGTGCTGTTGAGCTTCTAAGCTGACCCTCACTTCCTAACAAGCTCGGGTTATTGCCTGGGAGAAAAAGGCAAAAGAATGTACCCACTAGCTCTCTCGTCTCTCATCTCCAATTTATGAATGCTACCCTAGGGGATGTTACCCCCACTTCTGGGTTGTGTCACCTTCCTGTGCAGGTAGCTACTGGGAAATACAGCCTCTGTGGATATTAGCCTGCCAGCGGGCAGGTATGGCAGCCGGCACGACACACAGGCTCCTAGGTGTGTAGGTTCACAGCAGGAGTCCAAGATTCAGCCATTGCCAGGGTGACTCAGAGAGGAGAGCAAGGGCATAGAGTAGCACATAAACTGATGCTAGTGAATGATCAGTGCTTCTCAAATTATTTCTTGTGAAAGAGTTTGAAAGTTTCCAGTGGTTCATGGACTCCTGTCCTGTGTACTGTGTCAGGCTAGCATGAGCCGTGCCACATGTGACTGCGCATGAACTCAGCAACTCCCAGATAAATCTAAACCCTCTTCAAGCATAGAAGGCCAGTGGCCACACAGCGGGATGTCGTGACAGTGTAAAATGGCTGTATCGGTTTCTGAATGTTTGCTCTCTACCTCCTGTCCTTTTCTTCCTGTGAACTAGAAACAACTAGCGGGCCAGCTCTCTGCAGAGCAGTCTTTGCATAGCAGGTGTATAGATTATTCTAGACCAGATTCTAAAGTCAAGACTCTCTCTTTCTTTATGGTGAATGTCATATGTCATACGAAGCAGAAATACCTGTTTGTCAGAGGCTCAGCCAAACAAAAACAGTATATAAGGTAGCACTATTAAAGAAATGATTTTTAAAGTTGAAAACTTGAGGACAAGTAAGTAGTGTATGTCCCACCAGTGTGGATTATTATTTCTTGTGATCTTTGCATCTAAAATATTGAAAATATTTCTAATTTCTAACTCTAATGAAACCTAATGAGAGGCCAGGCTAGAGAGAGTGTATAGATTCTGCACTCGTCTTATAGGTTGCCTAATACAATCTTCCCTCCAGCACCCAATGATTCTTGTCTCACTAACCTAAATGATACATCTACTTCCTCTCAAGACCCACAAAAGTCTCACTAATACGTCAGCTCAAAGTTCAGAATGCCATTATTTGAATCAGGTCCAGATATGAGTGAGGTACCTCATGGATAGTTCTTAAAGTGTAACTTCTCAAGTAGGGCTCCTTTCTATCTGTAAATTTGTGAAACTCAGGAGAGGAGATGTCTGTCCTCCCGCATATCCAACATACAGTGGTGGGACAGGCATAAGGTAATTGCTATAGACATTCTTGTTCAAAAACGGGGAAAATTGGGGCCATAAAGAAGTCACTGGTCCATAGCAACTTTGAAATCTAATTGTGAAAAATATTGGAAGCTCCTTGATTAGGTGTCAAGGCCTGAAAAAAAAATTCTCCATGGCTCTAGAGTCCATCCTTAAAATTATCCTTCTTTTTCATGAACTGTAGTAGTCCTTGTTTGTATCTGAGTCAGTTTCTTCGCCAGCTTCCTGCCAGTAGAGTGGGGCGGGGGGTCCAAATGCCTCTTTTCATTTCGTACTGTCTGACTCTTTTGGTTCAAGCCAACTATATTTATCCTAACATAATTCTCTCAAAAACTTTGTGGGTCCCCTTGGAGTCTCTCTGTGGTTCACTACACTAAACTAAAGTCACACCTCCAAATCCCTTTCAAATAAGACCTTAATCTTTTAGAGGTTCTGTCGTTCAGTTGAGAGGATCTGTGAGGTACACAGATCTTTTTAAAGGGCATTTTGTGTGACCAAATAGTACTGTGAGGCACCCACTTTGATCTTTCTGAGGTCTTACCATAGGGTTTTATGGTCCCCTCCTCAACCTCAGCTCTAGACCATATTTTGCTGCCCGTGCACTGCATTTGAACATTATTTGGAAGCCATTTCTTAACTCTAGCATCATTTGTCATCTTGAGGGTCTGAGAATTTTCAAATCCAGCAAGTCCTGGATTCTCTCTGTGAACAGTCCTTCCCACAATTTATCTCTCTTCTTTTGCATTTTACTAGAAGCAGCAAAAAGAAACCATTTGGTACCTTCAACAACTTGCTTGGAAATCTCCTTAGCTCACTTGACATGTGTTCTACTTTCCATGTGACTGCAGGTGATAATGTTGCAGACCTTTCCACCACTATATAACTAGGATCCCCCTTCTTCCAGTTTCCAAAAATATGTTTGTCATTTCCTTGTAAGTCCTCACTCACAGTGTCCTCAAAATCCAGAGTGCTACTAACAAGTCTGTTCAAGGAAACGTATGCTCCTCTAATATGTTCCTAAAACTCCTTCCAGCTTCCACCCACTGTCTGGTTCCAAAACTACTCTCATATTCTGAGGTATTTTTATGGCAGCACCCCATTTGCAGGTACCAAAGTAAGTATTATTTAGCAATTGCTGTATAACAAATTACCTCAAAGCTTAGTGTCTTAAATCAACAAACATCTATTATTTTATAGTCTCTGTAGGTTGGTGGGGGGCGGCTAGGGGTGGCTAAGCAGGACGGTTCTGGCTCAAGGAATCTCATGAGGGTGCAATCAAGATATTTTCTGGAGCTTCAATCATTTCAAGTCTCAACTGGAGCTAAAGACTCCACTTCCTAGCTCACTTATGTGCCTGGCTCATATCTGCTTCCAAGCTCACTTATGGAGTTGCTGGCAGGCCTCGGTTCCTTGCCATGTGGATCTCTGCATAAGCTGCCTGGATGTTGTCGTGGTATTGCAGCTGCTGATGGGAGAGAGAGACAACCAGAGGATAGGAGAAAGTGTCCAAGATGGAAGTCAAGGTGTTTTAGTAACCTAATTTCAGAGGTGACATTCCATCGCATTTGCTACTTACTGGAAAGAAGTCCTTGAAATCTCAAGATCAGGCATTACACAAGGGCATGGATTCTAAGAGGGAGAGGTCATCGACAGCTATCCTAGCATCTGCTTACCACTCTGTATAATACTATAATCACAAATGACCCCCAGTATTGCTGAGAATGCCTCTGGCACTTTTCCATGTCTTCATTATGACTCAGGCTGGCAGAGATGACTGTATCTGGGACACTGACTATTTTTTGGCAGAGGAAAAAGAGATCTCAGAAGTACCTCATGTCACTTCCACTTACATTTGGTTGGGCAAAGCAAGTTATATGACTTATGACTGACATTAGTGGTATAGGAGTATAACTGCTGCAGAGAGGCTCATCAAGGTAGGGGCAGCAAATGCTTTGAGCAACGGTACAGTCTTCCACAGAAGTCTCAGGGATTTCAAAGGACTGAAATCATGCAGCATCTCTTTTTCACCACAATACCATTAAGCTAAAAAGTAATAACAACAACAGCAACATCAAAAAACCCCCACAAAGACCTCATAAGTTTGGAAGTAAAACAAAACAACATAAGATGAAATAAAACAGTCTGAATAATCTATGTATCAAAGCAAAAGAATCACAATTAATATTAGATAATGAAAAATAAAATTACCATATATATCAAATTTGTGGAATACAAGGAAAGCATGCTTAGAAATTTGTATCGGAAGTGCCTATGTTAGAGAAGGAGGTTTGAAAATACGTGAACTAAATGTTCAAACATTGAGAAAAGAATAACATATTAAACAGAGTAGGAGAAAAAAAAAGCTGAAAATATAAATGAGAAAACAAACAAAAACAGGATAATTAATAATTGATTAAAATAATAATAATTAATTGAAAAGGGTTAGTAACTTTAATAACACCTATGAAAAAGATCTAGAAAAAAAAGTGGGAAGGTTTAAATAAGCAATAACAGGAATGCCAAAGGATGCCTCAGTAAAAATCCTACTTATTAAAATATCATAGCAAAATATCATAAACAAGTTTATTTCAATAAATTTGAAAATTTTTATGATATGGTTAAATTTATAGGAAAGTGCAAGTTACCAAAATAACTAAAGCAGAAATATAAAACATTAAAAATCCTTTCACTTTTAAAGTAATGGAAAAATAATTATAAACCTTCCCACAAATAAAACTCCAGGTCCAAATGGCTTAAGAGTGGGTTTTACCAAGCATTTAAAGAATAAATATTACCAATATTTCATAAGTTCTTACAGATAATGGAGAGAAAAAAAGAGGACATTCTAGACTTAAGATGCCAGTATAATTTTGATATCAAAACTTGGTAAGGTAAGGACACTATGATAAAGGAAATTTACAGGTCCTTCTTACTCATAAACGTAGATGTAAAGCTTCTAAACAGAATAATATCACATATAATCCTTCAAATTTTTAAAAAGATAGTCCATTATGACAAGTTGGGCATATTCCAGGAATATAAAGTTGATTTAACATTTGAATATCCATCAATGTAATGTATTATATTAACAGAATAAAGGAGAAAAACCATATGATCATCAGCATAGATACAGACATTCTGAAATAAAATTCAATATGCTTTCATAGTAGAAAAACTCGGCAAACTGGCAATAGAATAAAACTTTCTTAACTTGAAAAGGGTTTATAAAAAGCCTACAGCAAACACCATATTTAGGGGAAAATGTGAAAGCTTTCTCTTTGAGATCAGAAAATGACAAGAGTTTTCCTGTGATTGTTTCTGTTTAATTTTGTACTTGATGTACTCAATAGTAGAGTAAAAAAAATAAATAAATGTAATAATTGGAAAGAAAGAAATACAAAGCTACAATGATGCAATTATAAATATGATTACATGTATAGGAATTTTAGATGAATTTACAGATAGATTATTATAATTAATATGTCACCAAAAAAAGCTAAACAGTATATGTCTTAGTTAATCTAGGCTGCTATGACAAAATATCATAGACTGGGTGGTTAAATAGCAGATGTTTATTTCTCACAGTTCTGAAGGCCTGGAAGTCCAAGATCAAAGTGCTCTTGATCAAAGACTTGGTTCTTGGTGAAGGCTCCCCTCCTGACTTGTATAAGGCTGCCTTCTGGCTAAGGGAGAGAGAGAGAGAGAGAGAGAGAGAGAGAGAGAGAGATGGAGATATCTCTAGTTCTCTTCTTATAAGGGTGCTAATCTCATCATGAGAGTCCCACCCTCATGAGGCCATCTAAATCTAATTACCTCCCAAAGTCCCTCACCTCCAAAATGCCATTACACTGGGAGTCAGGGCTTCAATATATGGATTTGAGGGGGACATGAATATTTATTGTATAAAACATACAAATATATAAATATACAAAGTACTTATATACTATACAAAATTTTCATAAATAAATTGCATTTTTACTTAGCAACAGATCATTAGAATATTAGAATAAAGAAGATACCATTTAGAAAGACATAATTATACCTAAATCTACATCTAATGAAAGATGTCCAAAACCTCTACACAAAATATAAAACCTTATTGAGAGAAATTAAAGAAAACCTAAATGAATGAAGGGGTATATCAAACTTGTGGATTGGAAGGCCCAATTTCACAAATAGGCCAATTGTTTACAAACTGATCTAGAGTTTCAAGCAATTGCAATCAAAATTCAACATTTATTTTTGTGGAACTTTGTTGTTTTATTTTATAATTTGTATGAAACGCAAAGGCCTAAGAATGGCTAAGGCATTACTGGGGGGGAAAAAACAAAAAAACAAAAACCAAACAAACAAAAAAAAGCAAGGTGGTAGAACTTACTACACGTAAGACTTAATAAATTACATCTAAGACAGTGTGTTATTATGGCAAAGAGAGATGACACAGAAATGAAGTACAATAGAGTGATGATCTTAAATTTCAGAAATTCTGTTCCTCAAAAGACATTCATTAGGGCTGAAAATAAATGTCACAGAGTTAGAGGATATACTTGTAATACATATAACCCCCAAGTTCATATCAAAAATACATATATGAGGAACTCAGTAAGAGAAAGACAATTCAATCAAAAAGTAACTGAGAGACTTAGAAAGACACCTCTCAAAAGTGACCGATAAATCTATCAAAATATACTTAACCTCATTTACAATCAGGAACATCCAACACACACACACAATGCAATGTTCCATGCGTATAACCTCCAGAATGGCTGAAATTTTAAAAGACTGATAATGTGTTCTGGGAAAAGATGCAATATTAATTCTCATATCATACACTGCTAATGATGTTAAATCTTTGTAGAACCATTTTGTAAAATAGTTTATAAATTATCTACTAATGTTATAGATAATCAATATTTCTGACTCAGAAATTACACACCTAGAAATACACCCCCAAAATGCACCCATATGTGCACTAAGATAGGTATATATGAGGTCTGACAATTAAGTTCGCGAACTCATCCTAGAAAAAGTGTTACATACCTCATTGCTGAATATCACTACAGTCACCTTGGAAGTACTCCCCTTGGGAAGCTATGCACTGACGCCAGCGCCTAGTCCACCCTTCAAAGCTGTTTTGGAACTTTTTCTCTGGAATGGCCATTAGAGATGTCATTGGATTATACTTGATGTCCTGAATGTCATCAAAATGTCTTCCTTTCAATATTTTCTTTATCTTCGGGTAAAGAAAGAAGTCATTGGGGGCCAGATCAGGTGAGTAGGGAGGATGTTCCTGTCGCGTCTGAGAGTTGTGGGGAGCGAGGAGGGCGGTGCAGGGTTAAGAAAAGATAGTAGTCAATAATAGAGTATAAACAGGGCCAAGGGACCCCCAGTCTCAAGGACTGGATACCCCGAGTTGGGCCTATGCATTAGCTTTTATTGATTAGGTGGGAAAGTAAAGCAGAGAAAGCTTGTCAATCTCAAGATCTGTGAATCCCACACATCATAATAAGAAACTGATTCAAGCCGATCACTCTTGCGTGCAGGCAGCAGCACCCTACGTCTCAGGATGTTTGTACTTCCCCAAGGGACACAACCTATATGCATATGAATAGACGGAGAGCACATCATTGAATCTCTTCCCTTGCAGGTTGTGGGAAGGAATGCAGCCACAGAGGCAGAGTCTCTCCTTGGGGGGGGGGGGGGCTGTACCCACCTCTATGAACCCCGTGGCTTCTCCTGTTGGTCCCCACTCGACTTTGCCTGACTTGAGTTGTCCCCCCCACCCACCGTGGGGAATCTTACTCGTCATTGGTTGACTAGTCATCTTTTGGGGGCCAAACAGGGAGACATAAAGTGCAAACAGAAAGGTGAAGCAAAGTCCCTGAAAGGATCTGTCTCACAGACTCTCCTTTCTTTGGGGGCAGGTACAAGGAGACAGACAGGTAGGCTGCTGCGTGGCCACATGTTCCAATTGTTATTTGTTTACTGGCTAAAAACTCCGTTACAGACAGTGCCCGGTGAGCTGGTGTATTGTCATGATGTAAGAGCAATGAATTGCTGGCAAAAAGTTCAGGTCGTTTTCGTCTTTTTCACGCAGGCTTTTCAGCACTTCCAAATAGTGAACTTGGTTAACTGTTTGTCCCGTTGGTACAAATTCATAATGAATAATCCCTCTGATTTCATAAAAGGTTAGCAACATAATTTTGACTCTTGATTTGGACTAATGGAAGGTTTTTAGTCATGGAGAATTGGCTGACTTCCATTGTGCACTTGGACGCTTTGTTTCAGGGTCATATTGGTACACCCGTGTTTCATCACCAGTGATAACACGGCCCAAAACATCATCTTGCCTCTTGGCAAACTTCGACTCTCGTTTGCTTTTGTTCATTGGTGAGCTCCTTCGGGACACACATTTTTGCACACACTTTCCTCATGCCAAGATTTCAGTTAAGATTTTCCTAACTGTTTCTCTATCGATCTTTATTTGGTCTTCTATGCTTCTCACAGTCAACTGACAATTTTGACACATAATTCGACGAATTTTTGCAATGTTTTCATCAGTTCTGCTCATTACTGGCCGCCCTGACCTGTCTTCATCAATGATGCGTTCTCTCCCGTCAAAAAAACGTTTAACCCATTTGTACACTGCTGTTTTCTTCATGGCATTATCCCCATAAACTTGGACTAACATGTTCCTGATTTCACTTCCTCTCTTGCCAGGTTTAACAAGAAATTTAATGTTTGTTTATTGCTTTAATTCAAGCTCAGACATTCTCACAATGGCATACAAAAACACGCAACAACAATAATGAATGCCACTCAGCAAGACACCATCACACGTTGACACGAACACAGCTGTGAGACACTAATACACAAAGGTTATGAAACCTTACCGAGCTGTGTATGTATATATGTATATGTATATGTGTGTATATGTTGACATCATCAGTAAAATGGATAAATAAATTGCATGTGTTTATATAGTGACATAATACACAGCACTGAACATGAACAAACTTATAGTTAGAAAGAAAAACATGGCTGAATCTCACAGCATAATATTGAGCAAAATAAATTCTAAAACAGGTGAAACGAAACCATAGTATTTAGGAATATGCATGCTCATATAGTACAAGTACAAACAAAAACAAAGACAGGATTTGCAAGAAAGGACAGTAGTCACCTTTGATAAAGGCAAGGAGAGGCTTCGAGGAGTGGTAGTGTTCTGTTTCTTCATCAGGCTACATCATTAAATTTATTAAACTTTTCATTTTTAGTTGATTGAACTCCAGAGCATGGAGCTGACTTTATAGTTCCTTCCTCTAAATTTTCCACATGCCACATTAAAGACAATGGAAACCAGAAGGAAAGAGACTGGCACAATCATCAATATTAAAGCTGGTTGTAATTCCACGTTGACAGTTAACTTGGGACACTGAGCTTTCGTATGCCTGGTGTTGTCTTATCATGGTCCCCACCATGGGAATCACTCCCAGTGGTAGTCTTCTTCAAATAGCCTGTTACATGGAAGAGCTGATACTTCCTTATATTTCATCACAAATTTGAAGTGTAGATAAGATACAAGAAAATAAATATTTGTGTTCAACCACCTAGTGATAATATGGCTATAAACTAAAGTCTTCACATTCCAGATTGATCACTTCATATCCCAGTTTTAGATTCAAAGGTCTAACCTTAAATTCCTAATTTAGCTCTGCATATATCTTTAAAAATCACAAGCGAGACTATTACTCTGTACAAGAAAGACATATGCTCTTTGAAGAATGTGACTAAATAACTTGACCCCACTGAATAATTCTTTTATGTTGACGGGTCTTCTCATCTGTTTACAAAAAAAAAAAAAGGAATGTGCTAGACCATCAGTCAGTAAACACTGTGTGTTTGGTACAATGAAAGCCTGATGACGGATGCTATGGTGAAGAAGAAGAGGGCGAGATTATTCCTCCTCTTTCAAGGAGGCTGCAGTCAAGGAATCATAAGAAATACAGATGGAGCTGAATTACAGAGTAGGCTGTGATGTTTTTAAAGCCCGATTTGGGGGAAAAAAAAAATCAAAGAACTATGGATATTCACCCATGTGGTTGAAGAAACTTAGCAAGTGTTCGTGGACAAGATGACTGGTGAGCTCAGCAATGAAATATGAGGAGATGGCAAACCCTCCAAGCAGAAGAATGTGGTAGCATGGTCTTCAGTGGTCTCTGAGCATCTCTCAATCCGAGAAGTTTTTGACCCCATAACTCTGTGAGGGGACATTTTCTTTAATGATAGCCTGCATGTGACACCTTCATTTACATAATCCAAATTAATGAGCGTACTCTACGGGGACAACTTGCCACCACTAATGTCACATGAAACTGGTTTAATCCAATATTTCAAATAAGTATTTGCAACACTGACAGGTGCTGTCATGCTCTAACAACTCTTTTTTTGTTATGGCACTCTAATAGACTAAAATGATACCACATTAATGTGATATGAGATGACAGAGAGTCGAGAATGTAGTACACTGGTCCTTCAATCCGTGTGATAGAAAATGAGTGCTGAGAGGAACTGCCAAACAGTAGCCAAGCAGCTTCTCCAGGTCCCTTCATATGGAGGCAAGGTCTGGGCTGTGGAGCATGCAGGTGCCTTCAGCTCTCTTCCTGGGATTCAACTGCAGGGTGAGGTGAACTCTCACTGGTCCACCTACTGGAGCTGATGGGGCTGGAAAGGGCCAGGCCCACAGGAAGCTGCAGAGATGCAGAGGGAGTGGTCCCTCTGGTGGGTATTTCTCCCCAGGCTGATTCAAATGCGATGACTTGTGCTCAAACAATGGAAAGTGGCGTGACTTGGGAGACAGATGCCAGGAATACGAGTATTTACTTTTTGAGAATCTCTGGTTACTTTACTTTGCTTGGTCTGAGCTTCCTCACATGTAAAATAAAGGATTTGGATGAGAATAAATTAGTCATTGCAATTTCAAATATGTAAGAAGCCAGGCAGTTGCAAATGATAGGGGGTGCTTCAACCTGAGGCAAACTGGAGACAGACAAGCCCCAATTAAAACAGGTCAAGTGTGTCTTGAACACCGTTCTGGTTTTAGCAAATGGACATCTAGTTTGTAAACCCCTACGTTACGTCACCTGTAAAGTTCCTTTCCACTTTAAAGGATACATTCAAATTTTCCCAAGGTATTTGATAATTGCATGTCATCTCTCCTTCATTCTAGCTTTGTAAATCTGGAATAGTAATTAGGATTATATTCGGCTGCAGGTAAATGAAAAAGCTCGAAGAATAATGACTTGAATGCAATTTCTTCCGCACACTATAAAAGTCAGTAGATAGTCCAGGGCAGGCCTAGAAGCGTTGTTCTGCAATCCCTCCGGATCCCAGATTTCTTCCAACCATTCCCAAGGGGTGACGCTTGTCTGTTCCAGGCTCCCAGATGGAGGAAGGGATGAAGAAGCACAAACGAAGGGCTGTCTCTTGAAGTAGATTCCCCGAAACTGCCTCATGACACTTTCTTTTCCATCTTATTGATGTGAACTTAGAGACCGCATTTCAAAGATGGCTGGAAAATGTAGCCTTCTTCACACTAAACAATCATGTACTGTTATGGACTGAATTGTGTCCACCCCCCAAATTCCTATGTTGCAGCCCTAACTCCCAGTGGGATGGTATTTGGAGGCTTTAGGGAGGGAGGTAATTAAGGTTCAAGGAGGTCACAAGGGTGGGGCCCTAAGCTGATAGGATCGGCGTCCTTATAATCCAAGGAAGAGAGTCCAGAGCTCTCTCCCTCCACATGCACACGGAGGAGCAGCCACGCGAGGACACAGTGAGGAGGCAGCCATCTGCAAGCCAGACAGAGAGCCCTCACCAGAAACAGAGTTTGCCAGCCCTTGGATCATGGGTTTTGAGCCTCCAGACCTGTGAGAAAATAAATGTCTCCTACTTAAGCCCCCAGTCTGTGGTATTTTATTCTGGCAGGCTGAGCAGATTAATACACTTACCTAACATTGTTACTAAGTTGGAAAAAAAGATGAGCAGTGATTGGCCAGGGTTTGCCAGAGAAATAGAATCAATTGGGTAGAGATAGATATAGATATAGACACATAGATATATATATATTTTTATGAGGAACTGGCTCATACGATTTTGGAGGTTGTGAAGTTTCATGGTCTACCATCTGCAAGTTGGAGACCCACAAAAGCCTATGGTCTAATTCTAGTCCAAATTCAAAGCCAGAGAGCCATGGAAGCTGATAGTGTCAATCCAAGTCCAAGGGTAGAAGAAGACTGACATCTCACCCTTCTGTCCTGAGAACAGTTAGAGCACACATTGGCAGCTACAAAATAGTCTCAGGGATGTAAAGTAAAGCATAAGGAATATGGCTAATAATATTACAATAACTATCTATCGTGCCAGGTGGGTCTAGACTAGTCAGAGGGATCACTGTGTAAGTTATATAAATGTCTAACCACTATGCTGTACACCTGACACTAATATACTGAATGTCCACTGTAATTGAAAATTAAAAAAAAAATTTTAAAAGCGACATAGTTCCGTGTAGCATTACATTTAATGATAAGTGAGAGGGCAAAAAGTGTCACTTGAATTCAGAGAAGGAAAGTTCAATGGGGCAAGAATAATATAGGAAACATCAAATGTGAGATCTTAAGTGGCTGGTTGGATTTGGTGATGTAGGAGATGCCAAACAAGGTGTGTCACTAAGTTAGACTCTGTTCTCACACCCAGGGAACTCATTGTCACACCTTTAATGATGACCATCGTGCTGTATTGCAGTTCACCTTACTCAGCCATGGCATTATGTGATCTCCCTTGCTTCATGCAGAACCATTCGGCATAATAATTTGATAAGTTTTATGAATATTGAAGAGGGCTATATGGAAAACTGAGGTTGCAATTTCATTAATAGGTCAAATGCCAGTCTTCAAAGTAATGCAAAAGGGGTTTTATCCCATTATCCTCACTGTGATATTTCATATGAAGAAACTTGTATGTGCACATTTTCAAAAAAAGTAGTGCAAATATTAAAAGCTAAAACAACCAAACAAAAACCTCAAAGACGTCTCTTTGTCATCAATCTAATGGAATTACCTAGCCTATTGTTTGCCATGCAAGCATTCTTTAAAAAGTTTGTTGTATCAAATTGAAAGAGAGAAAAACTTGTATAAGTAACTGTGACACTTGTGCAGGCACAGATTTAGAGAGGTGAAAAAATACCTTGTACCAATGTCGATATAACATGTAGAGATTATGGGATTTAAGAGTTATATAAAAAAACATAGTACTGTTGTAAGATATCCTGGGTTTGCTTCATGATGGTCTCATCTTTCTCAATAATATTGAGAAAGCAAACAGATAAATTGTTTCTATTGAAAGAGAATTTTTCTTTTCATTTAAGAAAATTCAAATAATAATATTATTTTAAAAAGTAGAGAATAAAAATTAAAAATGGATGTTGATAAATTTATGATATACTAAAACATTAAAATTTTTTTTGATCTATAATAGCTTTTACCTTTGAGAAATTTATGTTAACTCACCAAGACTAGCAATCAATTTTTACATTTTTTTGTGGAAAAGAAGGAATGCATAGTAAGGATAATGATCTCATTTGGACATAGTTATCTTCTCATAATCTGGTACATGTCTCAGGAATAAAAATGGAAAGATATTTGAGAGACAGTGGTCAGTTTCTATACAAAAAAAGTGTGAATTATAAATGATCATTTTGGAAAGAACCCCAATCCTTGAGTTCCCTTCCAGGTAGTTCATCCATGTCCCAAATTCAAAAGTAATTTTTATTTATATTACCTCATTTGGGTTTCTTTACTTATGACAGAGATTAATTATTTTCTTTTTAAAGTCATCATTGCCAAATATTTAATTTTGATATTAGAATATTTAAATTGTTTTATATATTCACTTAAACTGATTTTCTAACTGACCTTTTCAGGTGTCATAAACTTAAGTTTTTCTTCAGTATTTTCAGAAGGCAGTGTCAGGAGAGGGAGAAAACAAAACCAAACCACTATTTGAGCCTCTCCCAGTTAAGCAAAACAGTGGGGTCTTTGTCTCCCTAATGGGATATGTATCCTGAACCTGAGGGGTGGAAAGTTCTCAATGCATGCTTAGTTGAGCATTTCCCATTCTAGAATAAGTAGGCAGTTTACGAACCCGAGTTGGACTAGATTCAGAGGTCAATTTTTCTTTAGAATCATTGCATTAAAGTCATACTTATGTGCTACTGAAAATACTGGAATTGGTTATTTGATGTCTTGTAGACAACCTAGTCGTTTGAAAAAAAATTATTTCCATAGTAAAACAAATTATCAACCAATTATTCTGGTTTCATGTTGACCCAGTATCAATCTGTGTATTGTAACTAATTTTGATTTCTCCAGGGTCACCAGCATACCCGGCAAAGAGAAGCCTTTGAGTTCTTCCTGATACACATTGTGTATTGATAAATCAGGGCGTGGGGCCTGGTGATGGTGGGAGAATGGCTAAGGATGAATCCACAACCCAAATCATGTGGCCAGATTTCTTAACTTCTGTGAACTTCCATTCCTTCGTCAGTAAAACCCCACAGGTTGTTGTAAGCGAGATCTAGGTGAATGTGACTTACGATAATAATGACAGCAACAATGTGAACAGGTAACATTTGCTGAAGTGTTAACATCGTGCCATGCACAGACCTACACCAGTTGGGGGCTTTCATCTCTTCACCTCATTAAAAACCTGTGAGGCCATAACTGACATAATTCCCAGTTTAAAGACAACAAAACGAAGGGTTAGAGAAGCTAAATATCTCACCTAAAGTTACAGTGATTTGACTCAAGGCCAGGATCAGAATGAAACTGGATCAGGGCTGGCACGTGATGGTCCCAAGGACAAGGGTGACCCATGATTTGGGTTTGAGGGCTGAGAACCTAGTAAAGAGCTTGATTAGATAGATATTGGAGCAGCTTTCTCTGTGAGAATTTTCACTGGAATTTGGGAAGAATTGAAGCAAGTCTGCAAGCCTCAGACCCATGTGAAGGGGGAGGTCAAGAAAGAAGAGGTCATCAAACCTTTAACGTGGCATCCTGAAGCTGTTTGCACACGTCTTAGCTTTTTCATTCCTGCCTTTCCTGCAGGAACCATGTTCTTTTTTTTTTTTTTAAGCCTACAACTACTCCTCTCTCCTTTTCCGATCCCTTCCTACATGAACGGTCCACAAATTATCCAGGATTAGAAGACACAACACCTAATTTTTCCGGATCTTGGAGGCCGTGAACATCCCCAGCCCTAAGTTTTATTGATCAGCTCACAGCGGCCGGAATTCAGTCCTACTTCAGTGTAACCACAAAATCAGTCAAGTGTCTGGACCCCACGGACCTCACTCCCTTTACCTCTAAAACAAATTAGGTCGTTAGTGAGACCACGTCCTGACCTAAACTTCTGTGGTTCTTCTGTCACACACACAAGTAAATTACAGTGAGTAAATGAAGATTTGATACATCATTGCTGGAAGGTTGCTGACCTCTAGTGTCAGCAAAGATCTATAAGGAAAATTCAAACCTCCCTGTGCATTTCTCATTCCTATCAGGGCTTCTCTTACCCTCCCCTTTCCGTTTCCTTGTGGAAGAAAAGAAAATGTAAAATACTTCAAATTAAAGTTCTATTAACTGAAGCTTCATTTACAGAATAAATATTTCTGCTGACATTGGACTGATTATATCAATTTTGAACTTCAAATTTTAATAAGGTATTACCAAGCCCAAGAATAAACAAGCTAATCAGGCCCAGTTTCCTTTTTCCTCTTTTGTATTAAATGATAAGTGAATTTAAAGCTATGCTTTGTCTTATTAATATCTGCTAAATATGGATGAATTACTGAATATATATTTATTCTTAAACTCATTTGGAGGTAAATATTTACCAGGCTTTTCTGTTATAATCTGAATTTAATATCTCAACTGAAACTGATTTATAGCACGTGACTTCAAATGTGATGTTAGTTAAAGAGGCCAAGAATTAATTAGCTGATTCTATCAAGGGTTTCTTGAAACTGATTTTGAAAGGGGGAAAAAAAGCTCCTATTTTTTCAAGTAAAATTTTAATTGTAGGAATTTTCATAGTAAATATCAGAGTCCCACGTATACAAATCTTTAATAATTTTTCATATGCACATATTTGGTTTTACTATATTACGGAGTGAGTTAGAAATTCACTTAAATATTCTGTCATCAAGGGAACATCGTTTCCAGCATGCAGGTGGGTTTCTTCACTATGTATTCTGAATTAGTTACCGAGGAAGTTACCAGAATTCGTTTCTTGGAAATCTTTAAAAGTTGCTGGGTATGAGACATGGGGGGTGGGGTAGAGGTAGACGTTGCCAACCAAATATCTCTCCCTTTCCGGCTGTCAGCTAAGGAATGTTGTCCATTTACCATTTCGTATGTAAATAGAATTGACATCTTGTTAGATACATCAGAGAGTATCCAAACCTCTTCTGATAATTGGGTTACAGTTATTCTGTAGAGGCAAAAAAAAACAAAAAACAAAAACAGTTGCTTGTATGCAGTAAGATATATGATTAATTGGCAAACTTTAGCCACTGAAAAAGTGCTTACCTGGGCCACGCAGTAAACAAATTTCAGACATTCTTACAGTTTCCTTCTTCCAGAGTTTTGTGCTGGTCAACTGTGAATTTAATGCGTATGTACTATATAACACAAAATTAAATAAACATTAATATGTACATTAAAAATACATACAAGGATTATTTAAAGAACGACACACCAGTTTTAAAAGAGAAGATACACAACCCATTTGTACCATAAACCCCTCCCCAACTGAATTAGGGTCAAACAGAACCGGATTCCTCAATTGTGGGGCCTGCTAAGTCTGAAACATGCAGGGCAGGCCTGCGGGTTGAAAATTCCAGCAGGAGTCAGTGTTGCAGCCTTGAGTTTGAACACAGTCTGGAGGCAGAATTCCCTCTTGCCCAGCTCGCCAGACATCTCCTTTATAAAAACACATTTTCTGTTCTAATTATTAGCTAATCGCAAGGGTGATATTAGTTCATACATCACTTCATAATTTTTAAAGCTCTGAGTTCTCAGGGAGTGGAGTGCAGGGGAGATTCTTCCAGCAAAAATTTAACATAACTTTTCCAATTACAGAAGTGCCCTTTTCACATTCGGTAAAGACACTGGGGAACTCAAGTGATGATCTGGTTCAATTTCATCTTTTTCTTTTTTCTTTTTTCTTTTTTTTTAAAACAGAAGAGGAACCCAAGTCATCTCAGTGAAATAGTAAGAACCATACTCCAGATCACCTGATTTTAGTCCAATTATCTTTCTATTATTTTCAAAACATGTTTACTTAGTCCTTCAAGAAAAAAGAGCAAAATCTTAGACAATCAAAAGAGGCTATGAGAGTAACATAAGAAAAGACACATTGTGCTCTTGTTGGGGAACATGTGCTGGAGACAATCACACCAGGATGTGTCTTCTCTGTAGTAAACAAGAAAATACATAAAATGTGGACCACCTATGTAATTTTAGATTTTCTAGTAACCTCTTAAAGTAAAAAGAAACAGAAGGAACTGAGTTTAATAATATACTTAATTTAACTCATATCTCAAATATAATCATTTTAACATGTAATTAATATTTTAAAAAATTATTGATGAGAGATTTTATACTCTCCCATTCTTTTTTTTTTTACAATAAAAATAGCTTCATTTGGCTAGTAGCTACCTTGTTGAACAGTATAGCTCCAGAACAATGAGGAAATGTGCAGTGGAGTTTCCTACTAATTACCTTCAATATTGTAAAAGCCTAATAAATGCATATTGTACATTTATCCAAAAACAGGCCATCAGATTCACTGCAGTGACAAGCATGTCGTTAAATGCATCGGGGTAACAGGGCAGCCAGCCTGGGCCCAGTGCTGAGAAGAGGTTTAATGCTCTGTGATCACCCCCTTGAATTTGTTTCTTAAAGTTTTATCTCTGAGAAAGAGAAACCACACTAAAGGAAGTCCCCTCGGGGGACTATCTACCCAGTATTTCATGAGAGAGAATCCTGGGGTGTTAGTTTTCTTTTCTCGTCTATGTCTTTCCTGTCTTTCTTTTCTCCTCCTCCTTTTTCTGGTGGCCAGCTAAATGCCTGCCAATTTGTCAGCCCTCTTTAGCCTTTAGATGAATATCTGTTTCAGGGCATTAGTGCCAGGCCTCAGAAACCTGAGCTTTACTGCTGTCTATTTTTGCCATCACAGTCGTTATCACATACACTCTTTGGGAGTCTAAGTGTTTAAATTAAACCAGACCTGAAAAGTTTGCTTCCAGAAGAATGCCCAGAATCTCCAGATATGGCTTTAAGGGCCTTTTCCAACCAACTTTTAGAATCTTCCTCTTCCTGGTCACCAGCAGTCTTCTCATATGTGTGTGTTTATTTGAAATTGTTCAAAAAGCAACTTTAGACATTTAAAATCCACTCTTGTTTAGGCCACTGGAAAGGACCAAGTGAGTGCTGGTTGATATCAGTGATGTGAGGCCCTTCTACCATGTTTCCCCCAAAATAAGACCGGGTCTTATACTGTATTTACCCGAAAATAAGACCATGTCTTATATTAATTTTTGCTCCAAAAGACATATTAGGGTGTATTTTCGAGGGATGTCTTATTTTTTCATGTACAACAATCTACATAAGCCCCATTAACTGGGGTTTATTTTCGGGGTTGGTCTTATTTTCGGGGAAGCACGGTAGATTGTGGGCTGTGAGTCCCAGCCGGCAGGTGATAGCAGGCTCCATCCCCGGGCACCCTATGCAGCAGCTCCCGTCTTCCGGGTCCATGATAGATGCAATCCATTTTTAATGTCTTGTGTCAGGCATTCCTGCTGCCATCTAACCATTCTTAATAATAAGACAAAAGTGATATTTTAGGGTAACAGTTAATAAATAATGTGACTTATCCAATCACACCTTTCACTAAAATATTATTATCTTTTGGCAGATTCATTACTGTAGAGACATCAGGATCTGATGAAACATTCTCTAATTCTACCACTAGTACATTTTCCAGAGTTGTCTTTCTTTTAATTTAATTCTCCCACTCTGAAAGCATACTGTCCATTGCAATTATTGAATGAGCATTTAATCTCGCATAACTAAGGCATTTTAATCTTTTCTTATGGAGAGGCAATTAAAAGGTCATGATATTGTTATGATATGGATACATTTCATCCCAAACTAGTGAATCAGTTTCTTTTGTTCTCATGTGCATCAGTTAAGACAAATCAAATCTCCAGGCACTTTGCCACAATGGTTAAGCCACCTTATCACAAGGTGTGATAAATGTTTCAAAACAGTCTGCTGAATAGAAAGGCTTCCAGATCTTTCTTGAGCAGAGGTGAGCCTAGAGGTAAAGAATCGCAAGAGAAGTTTTTATAGTTGTTATAATATCTTGATTTATAGTCTGTTATATTGTCCCAAAGCAATAAATCTTGGCACTTTTCAAATGCTGTGTTGCTAAGTGAGATATTGGATCACTTGAAAACAACAAGGGTTGATTTTGTTATAGCATTTCTGCACTGATAATTTCAACTTATTAATTATAATGTCAGTACTACACTAATATAAAGTAAAAGAAAGTTCATGAATTTTTAAACTTTTTAAAATCAGTCCCTCTCCCTGATTTTTACATTCACTGTTCTATTTCCTTGGCAGACAGCATGCCATGTTAAAAGGATTTTGTACCCTGAATGTTTGCAATGTACATAAACCTTAGCCTATTATCAACACTAGTGAAAATACATAAAGATAAATCTGCAATGTGTTGTTTATCTAAGAAGGTAATAATTTCTCCATGACTGTTTTGCCTGGCCTCTAACCACTGATGCTGGTTATATATTAGTTCAACTGTACTGGTCACTGTTTTCTTAGGAAGGACCTCTCACTGCATTATGTATTTTCATAACACCTTGAGCTTCGTTGAGAAATGTCATATCCTTTTCCTTCAGCCTTTGTTTCTGAGCCACCTCCATTGATGACCTAATTCTCCCCTTCAGAATTGTGGTGATATAAACAGGTCACAGATTAACAAGGGTGCATTTGAGAAACAAGGCACCTTCAATTTGATTTTATTTATTCCTCAAAGGTCATTTTATATTTATGGAAAGTTGGTGAAACAGCAATTCTTTCCAGACTGATAGTGGTCTAGTAATCAATGTGAAATATATTTGTGAAACAAATAGGGATTTACCTGTTTCCCTGGGAAACAGGCTGAAACAGCCATTTTTATGGTTATATTTGAAATTTTTAAAGATACCCTTTTAAAAGAGAACATGTTTTCTTTAATTCTTCTACATAGGCTGCTTTGTCACATTTTCTTATGAAGATTTTTTAATTACATAAAATGTTTATTAAGTAAATATTTGGACGGTAAGTACATAGTATAAACTGGCCTAAGAAACTATTCATGGATAATTCACCTTTTTTTTTTTTTTGGCAACAATGACTGAATCAGAAATTCACAGAAAGAATATCTAAGAATTTCTAGCCATACATAAATTCATAAGGATATGGATGTAGTTTGTTTGCATATTGTTCTTTATTAACCAGGAGCTGCTTTGATTATATGGGCTGAGGTGTTGACAGCCTGAGGTGCACACCTTGATTACATAGGTAAAGGAATATGCATTAAGCTGAATAGAAAGCTAATAGCAAGGTAGGTCAAGTGAACTTAATTAAGCTGCTTATTCAAATACCCTATTTGTTATTTTCCCTCTAAGAATGAGATCAGTGTGCATGCGCACAAGTGTGTGTGTGTGTGTGTGTGTTGGGGGGCGTGGCAAAGAGGTGATGATATTGGTACCATTTTTTTGGGAAGGGTCCTGGGGAAGAGAAGAGATAAAAGCTCCATTTACAAAGATATGAACAGTTGAACATATTCCCAAGGGGACCAAAAGTTTGAATGTATATGTTCTGTGATAGTTCTACATTGATAATTTGAATTTTCTTGTTCAAAATGTTAGTATTATGCCAGCGTAAGTAGAAAGCCATCAGCATATCAACGTGTCACTACAAAGCTCTAGTGGTTTGGAAGAGCTTTGCTTGGGTAAGAATGGGGGTAGCCACTCTCTTCCTTAATTATACAAGATGCCCTTACGGTGAAAGAGAATTGAGATAGAAATAGTCACTCGAGTTTTTAGTTTTGTTTTTTGAAATGGAACTTATTTCATGAGACTCTTGACAAAAGTAAATGACAAGGCAAAATATCTAATATAGTGTTTTGTGAAATCATCCTTTGACTGAACATTATACTAGGGAAGAAAATGAAAATCTCATTTTGGTTTCTGAGTTCATCCACTTCCAAAATACAACTCAGTTGCAATATTGCACAATAATTAATATAAAGAAATCTGGAGTCAAGACAAACCTTAATTCAAACCTCAGCTCTGGCTCTTAATAGTTCCATGACTCCTGTGAAGGTTTTGAAATGTTCAAACTTCCAGTATATAAAAAGAGCATGGCAATGAGATATCTTCTTTGTACGGTAATTGTGAAAACTAAAGAAGAAAACATATGTAAACATCTTAGCAGAATACCTGGCAGTAATTATAATCACAAACACGCAGCTTTAAAAAAAACCCAGGGTGGAAAAAAGATGAAATAATTAAGAAAAACAAACATTTTTGCCATATTTCCCATTTCTTCAAACCGGGCTGTTGATTTTTCCCTGGAGCTACATAGCTATTTCTCACTCTCTTAAAAATATATATTTTTTTAGGAATAAATGACCTGTTAAAAGTACAGAAAAAATCATGCCCTGACCTTGAGGCAGAGTTTATAAATTCTGAAAGGGTGAAGAAAACCATAATAATTAACTACACACCGACCCATCCAAACAGTCCTTGTGGAAGGTCCTGGTCCATCCGTTTTTATCACAATTTTGCAAGTTTCAACAGGCCCGGGGCCTACACAGAGGGTTGGCTGTGTGAGAGGCTAACGTCAGCACGGACAGCATTTCTTCTCACACTCTGAATCTTTCTGAGGAAAGGAAGTGCAATTGAGCTAAACTCTTCGCTTCCCTCTGAATTAGAAGTCATAAAGGCTGATGGTGCAAAAACACCTCCTTCAAACTATGTTTTTGGCTCTGGGTATGGTTTGAAGCATTTTATGATTAAAGTCATACTGATAGCAAATCACTATAAAGACTGGATCCCAAACTACTTTTATTTAACTGAATTGCTGACGTGCTATATATTTATGTCAACATTCAAGTTGTAGAAATAATGGAATTTCCTTTGCCCAACAGTATAATTTTGCTGTGTAGAAGCTGTCAAATTAGAGAACATTCAGGAGAAATTTCCCTGGGGTCTACTGCATTTAAATGTTACCCCCCCCATTATTCCTTTTGCATGAACCATGTCACAATATACCGTAAACTCATCATAAAAACAGGGGCCAGACTCTCCTCCTACCACATGTTGTTCACTGCTTGTTGACTTGCATTGGTCTGATTTAAAATAATGTTTTGTTAATTCTATATTGGGAAGCCCAAGATTGTAAGGGAGCTAGGGATCTTCTGTATATAGATGTAGGGTGAGTGCTACATATTTGATCATGAAAATAATGTTTCTCCCTTTTCTTTCTTTCAAAGGAAGAATCTGTTAAGATTTTTCTGTGATGTGACGTTATTGATGCTTTGAGATAGGCTTTAAGTTGTTGTTGTTTTAAAATTCATGAATAAAAATGTGTGTCTTTCTATTTATCCGTATTTTGTCTTTAACTTTAAGTGACTAGGAAAAGAACCTAATAGTTTTAAATAAGAATAGGATATATTGAAACTTATTTTTTAAAATATATATTCATAAGATCCTATATTTTCATTTGACAATTTTTTAATGGGGCACAAATAAGCAATGCAGAAATGATTTTGGAAGAAGAGACACTACACATTGAATATAAAAAGTCACTGACTTCAGAAGAATGTTCTTTCCCTTGCTTTCCCTCCTTCTCTCCTCTCTACTCTTCCTCTCTCTGTCAAATACACACACACACACACACACACACACACGATGATTAAAACTTCCAGATAAATGTAGTTAATATTGGACAACTATCATTAATTTGTGGTTTCAGAAAAATCACTGTTATGCACATAGCTTCTTAATGTCAGTCACCCCATTTAGAAGATATTAAATGCTGAGGTGAAAAATAAAATCTTTCCTGGAGGAAAAAAGACGTGAATTTTATTTAGTGCCCTACATTGACAAATTAGTCTTCACTATTGAAATGTTTACACTTTTAAAACTGCAGGCATGGCACTCTGTTGGTAGAAACCCCTCCATGTTGACATGGAGACCTTAGAACTGTCACCTGTCTGCTGAATGGAGTCTTGATGGCTAGTTGGCTGGGGGCCCCTAGCCCTGCCCCAGCTCTGGCTGTGTGGCTATGGGAGCTGGGTGCCTGAGGGTGCTTTGCTTCAGGGTGCTGGCTGCTCCTTGCAGTGCACACATTCCTTCTGGGCCTTTCCTGCTCCCCATCAGCCAGCTGGTATACCACAGGATGATACCTGAGAGCAAGAAGAATTTGGGAGGCTGGGCTCCTCTGCTTCCTCATACTATCCATCCCTCCCCGACGTTTCTTCAGCTTCTTCATTCTCTTGCTCCCTTAGAAAAAGAGAGAAGCCAAAACGCAATTCAAGTGGCTTTTTTCTGAGCCACTGGCCTTCAAGGGTCCTTTCTGGGCAGGTTGAAATTCAATCCACTTTTAAGAAAAAGAGTATTTCTTTATACAAACACGAACTGGCTTGCAGTAGGTGTTCTGGGAGCAAACAAGTACTCCAAATACTTGGGAAATTGTCTAGAAAGGATTGAACAATAACCAGCAGGGATCAGGAGATTTCCTGGGGATTAATGAGTAGCTGGGAGGAATTGGTGCCCTTCAGCTGTACTCTGGGCAGTTAACCTCAGCCCGCCAGTACTCTGAGGAACGCCCTGCACTGTGGCGGTGATTGCTATTGTGAGAGCAAAACATACAAGAACGCTCTTAGTGTGATTTCACTTCAATATGCCCTTTGCTTCTGAAAGACCGCAGCCTCATGCAGAGTCTTCAGCGCCTCGTAACAGAGCGTCCAGCACCCGACCGTACACGCCTCATCACATTCACCAAGCTGACTGGAACAAAAAAATTAATGTTTCATTGTGGTAAAAAAAAAAACAAACCCCAAAAAACTTGGAGATAACCCGTTAAAATAATTAACAGCCAAGATTGTATTGAATTTAGGGTGAACCAGGGATGAATTTATCACAACCGCAATTAAAACGTTTCTCTTAAGAATGAGGGTGTTATTTATTTATTTATTTATTTATTTATTTATTTATTTTTCTTATGGTGATAAGATCACCTTAAAAACTTAAAATAAATAAATAAATAAAAAGGTTTCTGTCCCTGTTAGATAAACATTATTCTAGCAAAATAGTTTATTAGCCAAAGGAGTCATGTGTTTCCCCCTTGGTTTTAATTTCAAAGGGGAATGACAGAAGAATTTTTCTTAAACTGAGCTACTCAGATAGATACTTAAAACTTTCCACTTGTTGCGATTCTCAGGTCACTTCATCTTTTGAACACTTATCCCAACAGATTGGAAATGGGCTTTATCAATTCTGTTTGCATTTTAAACGAACCAAATTTGAAGTTAGAGGTCGGAGCAAATGTCAGCCTAACATTCCAGAGGACTTAGGCCACTCAGACGCAAACATCTCCAAGTTGATGTCACCATTCAGGGTGATTAGTGAGCTCACTCACCTTCAGGCTAGTGCTGAGACACTGACAACGTCTCTTCCTTACTCCTCTCCCGCTCCTTTGCTTCTGGAAGTCAGTATCCAGGCTGGGCTATAACACGATCAGAGGCCTGTTCTTTAGTTCTGGTTCCTAATTGAACATAATTTTAAAGTAACTGGTTCTGGAAAATGTGAAAAACAAACAAACAAAAACACAGAAGCCAGGGAGGAAATGTGTATTTCCAGATACCTCCCTTTGAAGAACGGCAGATGCCAAGAGAAGTAGTCTGGAAGTAAAGAAATTAGGTGCAGCTTTTGGAGTCAGGCTGATACCTGAAGTCGGAACAGGTGGAAGTGAGTGGTGCTGTGTAAACAGCCTGCAATGGGGTTTTCCTCCTGTGTGGATGTTCTCTGGGTCTGCTCTGTGGATGGGCTCTGCTTCCGAATAGGCAGGGTCTGAATGTTAGAGACAAGACGGTGAATTTCCTCTACCTATCGAGGGAGTCTCCTCCAGGCTCATGGCAGACATGATGGGGCTTTTCCAGAGCAAAGTTGTTGTCTAATTTTCTAATTCCATTATGTGAAAACTCATGTGTTAAATGGGAATAGAGCAGAGCCAGCTACAGTGATAACAAATTTTCAAATAGGTAAAACTAAAATAAGAAGTCCAAACTCATTCACCCAATAGGTAAATATGAAAAAAGAAAACAAGGGACCAGCACTACTAAAACAAACAAACAAACAAACAAACAAGCAAACAAAAACATGAATGGCTTAAATTAAGGTAAGTAGAAATCCAGGTTCAAGTTTTAAACATCACAAACTCTCGAGTCCTACATCCCACCAATGATTCCTCAGGGCCGAGGCTCACCGTAGGGGTCAGTCTAAGGCTCACACAGGGAAGGAATAAGTTGTGATGGTTGAGTCCATGAGCTCTGGAATCAGACTTTATGTAATCCCCACTCAGCCACCTACTGGGCTGTCGGCCCTGAGCAGGTCATCGACCTCTTCACGTCCCAATCTCTTGGTTTCCTGTAGGCCTCAGTGACCTCTGTGATTTACCGAGTTGTTGCTTAATTATTTAAATGCTTGGCAGAGTGTGAGTATCAGTTTGCCTGTTGGTTTTGTCAGGAGGATCTGGGCCTTGTTATTGTCATCTGTAAAATGGGGATACAAATACCTGGCAGGACTGAGGTAGAGATTTAAGGGTGATAATGATAACCCACCAACTAAAATCGACTATTTAATTCGGTCCTCACTACAGCCAGGCAGGCATGATTAGTATCCCTGTTTTGTGGATGGCCAGTGTGGACCTCTTATCACGTTGTGAGCATTCAAATAAATGTTAGCTTTAGGGATTTGGTTAAGAAAATATTCTTCTACTGGAATTGCTGAAGAAGGGTCTATTAGTTTTGCTAGGGCTGCCGTAACAACGTACCATAGACTGGCTGGCTTCAAAAACAGAAATTTATTTTCTCACAGTCCTAGAGTCTAGAAGTCCAAGACAAGGTGTCCGCAGGGTTGGTTTCTTTTGAGGCCGCTCCGTGGCTTGGATGGCCATCTTCTCCCAGTGTCATCACATGGTTGTCCCTCTGTGTGTATCTGTGTCCTAATCTCCTCTTCTTATAAGGATATTTGTCATATGGGGTTGGGGCCCACCCTAATGACCTCATTGTAACTGAATTATATGTTTAAAGAGACTATTCTGGGTTCCGGGATTAGGACCTCTCTATGCGACTTTTGAGTGGGGGACACTATTCAGGCCATCCAAAAAGGTAAGTGGAAACATTATGAGAGTTAAGTTTAGTCCAATCTAGGTAGTTTTAGCAATCAAAACCTAAAACCCTGTCTCTCGCCATGCCCTTAGGCTCAGTGCTTTAGCGTGTAATTAAGGATGCCTGTAACTTTGACCTTCCCAAGTTATGTAAATGAACCACTGCTGAAAATTCCTTTTTCTCAACCAGAGGACTTTGATCCCTTGAAACTCCTTAAAAAACAGCAGCAACTGCAAAAACCTTTCCATTGCCACAGATTTCTGTTTATATTTTAGTAACAAAGGTGCATATTATCAAGGAATTATTATCAGGTGGTTAAGTCATAACGGAGTATTTCTTTCCTCCACCACCAATCCACTCAAGACCAAATTCAATTTTATTCTCTTTGTTTTTCAGGTAAGGAAGAGATGGCCAGAAAGTATTCCATCACTTTGGTGTGTAGTGCCAAATTATGGGACTATCATGATGCTCAGTGTTTTGTAGGTGTTTCTGAACTAGAAGATATTTAGCTAAGAGGAAGGGAAAGGAGTGAAAGGAGTGGTTTGGAGCATCAGATGGGGGAGCAGCCTTGAAAATCTGTGGCTACACCCACCTTGTCAGAGTTGAGAGGTACAGGTAGAATGTTTCATTCTGTTGCTGATGATTTCCTCACCGAAGTTCTTGTTTGTGTTTTGCTGTTGCCAGTTAGAAATTCGTTATTTATTTTTATTCCTGTTCTGTGGACATTATTCTTTTTACGTTTGATGTCATTTTTTTTGTATGTAAATAAATTTGTCTTTTTTATTTTATCCTTTTGGGACAGTGCACATTGATAGAGACTGGAAGAGAATAATTAGTCCACATTATCCATTCATGCAACAAGCAGTGTGAAAAGAGGCTTCAAGAGAACACAGAGCTCCATTCTCCACTGAAAAGCTATAAACGGACTGAATGTCAGTGGCAATTTTTAAATGATTTTAAAAATGGTTAGTTTCAGGATTTGAAAGAAATAGTCCTTGATTTTAACCTTTTGCAAAATGACAAACATCAGTGTCATACTTATTATTATCTTTATGGGAATATTCCATATTTCTATAATATTATTCCCTAATTTTATATGACATCATAGGACATATGCAATAGAGACCTTCTATGTCATGTTATTCCTTTTCTTTGTCCCTCCTTTCAATTAACAACTATGAAAATGTTGACCACATGACAAATAGGCCTTAAAAAACAAAATCTCAAACTAGATTATAGTACCCTTTCTTGTATTTCTTTAGTGTCAATGAAAAACATGCAGCCTAAGAGAAAGCTTATAAGAGTTTATTTGAGCCAAACTGATGACAATTACCGGGAAGCAAAATCTCAACGGATTGAGAAAATGCTCTGCAAAATGGCGGTTTGCAGTTTATTCTATACATTAGAATCAAAGGAGGAGGGTTACATGAAATCCACTGGTGGTAGATTAAGGGGGTGGGAGAAAGCAAAGCGGGAAGTCTCTGGGATTGGCTAAAAGTAAACTGGAGAGTCAGGTACTTCTTTCACATAGGTGGACACAGGATAGTTAATGGTTCTCATAGAGATGTTAATCAAGGGACAAGAATAATAATGAGGGATTCTGTACTTTCATGCTCTGGTGCGGAAAACAGAGATCACTGGCATTCCAAGGATGTCATCTTAGGTGCAAAAAGACAAGAGACAGGCTCACTTAAGGTGAAGATTGACTCTATGAAGGAAGCTTCAGGCTAAAGGTGTGACTTCCCGCCATGGCCCACCTTAGTTATGAACTTATTTTTTATGTTCATGCCATCCTATGTGGTTATTTTCAGTTTCCTGACCTTGTCAGGTTTAACCTGTGGCCCATTTTTTTGTCCTCATTAGTAAAAGTTTGACTGGAAACTGTTATGATTGAAAAAAGGCTGCCATTTTGGAGGCAAGGATTCCAAATCTTGCTCCCTCATTCAAGACTTTTGTTGATTTCGGCAGTATGCCTCACCTACCTTAGGTTTAGTGCTTTCTTCTGCAAAAGGAACAATGGCTAGGAAAGCTCAGGAAAGTACACAGCAGATACTACTAGACAAGTATTCTGTTGCCTAAGAGTGATTTTACCGTGGCTAAGGGTGAATGAAGTGTATGTTTTCTCCACACTTTCAGTTCTCTGCTTTCTCTTTGAAACAACTGAGGGATAATTATTAGGAATAAATACGAATAAAAATAGCAACATCAACAAAACCACCACAATGATAATAATAATGAAAGCTAATATTTATTTACAATGTGCCAGGCACCAGGCTAAGTGCTATACATGCCTTTTTCTTTTGTCACCGCCATTTTACCAGGGGGCTGCTATTAGCTCCATATTACTGGTAAGAGACCCAAACAAGTAAAGAAACTTGATCAAGATCACACCTGTAACTACTAAGTGACAGTCAGGATTTGCTTAACAGGATATTTCATAATGAAGACTTTTGGATACATAAAGGAATAAATTATGGTTAATTTGCACTTCAAATTGAAAAAAAAAACTGAAAGGAAATGGAAAGAAAGACAATTCTAATTACGGAATTAAAAACATCAAAAGAATTTCCTGTAACTTCTGGCCAACTCATTGGTGACTTTTCAAGTAAAGGGTGAATTCATATTGGTCATTGATTTAGTCAAAAACTAAAGATTTAGTCAAAAACCTTTAAGAGTTTAAGACTCAAACATTGTCTGTACAGCTGTCTGTCACTTTCTTGTGGCCAAACTCTGTGAGTTCCATTCTCTTTGGTGGACACATAGAAATGTTTCTAAAGTCACTGACTTTCTTCCCCAAGCCTGAAGGATAAGTAAGAAAGTATTCTCAGGGGGAAAACAAAAACACAACAGAAATGTCTTCAGTCTTTGTAATCCTTCAAAATGCAATAGAATAGATACTACATAAGCAATTATAATTTAAATTTTTGTAAACTTGAAAAAAATTGATTTTATACAGCTATGATTACAGATATACATTCTAGATATATGAATAAATGAAATTCCTTTAAAAACCTCTTCCATTCAGAGATGTATTTAATCTTTTTTTGGTTTGTGTTTGAGTGTTTTAATTGCTCAGTGTTATAGAACTTGTGCCCTTGGGACTTGTTGAATTAGACAGGATTAAAACAGTAATAGTCTCACTGTCTGAACAGTGAATTGCTACTTTAGGATAGTTATCCCTAAAAGGGAGTTGTATATATTTAAAAAGGGGGTGTATACATTTAAGTGGAAGTAACACAGCATCTTTCTCCTCTTGGTAATAATTTAAACATAATGCAAAGAGATTCTTTGAAACAGTGTAGACAAAACAGACTCTTAAAGCAGGGTACATGCCTGCCTTTGCATTATTCCCATTTCATGAATACTCCAGTGCATTGTGGGAAGGCTATTATAGTATCTGAATTTTGAATCGTTTTTAGCTGAATGTAAACATGACAAAATTTGACTGATGGAGTAGCTGAAGGGCCTGACTTGCTGTGACTTTCAGAATTGAACTACTTTATTCTGCTGTTCAGAGGTCCTAGGAGGATAGGCTGAAGCTCATTGATAGAATCAACTAGCAATATCAAATAGCAGGTATATACCTAGAAATTCCTTTTCTGTAAGTCATGTTATAAAATTTGATTAAATTAGTACTGCACATCCTTGGTGAGATACATATTACAAAAATTTCATTTTTTAAGTCATCACCAGACTAAGGGCTAACCTCAGGATAGGCATTGTATCAGTCAGCTTAGGCTAAGATAGGTGATGATAACAAGCATCCCCCAACCCTCAGTGGTCAGCCATATTTCTTGGACCCAAGATAAAAGCACAGTTCCTTTTTGGAACATTGACATTTGGAACAGTTTCATGGTAGAGGGAAAAATGAACATGACAAAGTCACTTGTGAGTTTGTAAAAAGCTTTTGCTCAGAAATGTCACATGCTACTTCCACTCACATTTTATTGGCCAAAGGAAGTCATGTAGCCAAGACTAGTGTCAGTGAGCAGGAATATATAGTCCTTTTGTAGGAAAGGGTATTCTAATTAACATGGCTAAACTGGATGTCAATTGGTTGAAGATGTATAATCTCCCCATAGGAAAAACTGGTGATTATTTTGAATAGTAGTACAATCTACCTTAGTTAACCTAAAAAGCAATTGTTAGTAATGTAGCTTTTTCGAGAACATAGCCAGTTTCTTACTTATCCTGTAAAGATAAATAAGCTAAGGGGACAAATAATTCTCTTCTAGTTTCTGTGCAATTAGCGAACAGCCCCTTGGGTGAGGGAAAAGCCATCTAATTCAGGGGAAGGCAGAAGGTCAATGACTACTTTGTTGGTGGACTACCTCAAATGAAAAACTCTCCTACTTGGTAGCTGAAAGTAAAGGAGGGAAAGCAACTTTGCACAAATAGTTAATTACTAATGAGATGCCTATGAGTTATTAGCTCCTGTGGTATACCCTGGAAGTATATGTTGACCCACGTATTATTTGTACTTGAGGTAAAGTGTACAGAACTCAGCAGGACAAATTAAGTCAGGGGGTGCTGCTACAGAACCTCCTGGGACGTGTGCCAGAAGGAACAACTACAGACCACCTCTGTGGAGGGGACAGTGTTCTCCCTGTACAGGGCACGGGGGTCATTCACTGGGAAAGTTTGGAGGAACAACAGGCCATGCCATGGTCTGTAGTACAGCACCATTTAGGCGTGTCTTCCTAACATTTCTTTGGGCTCAATGTGATCAGTCTGTTTCAAGTAGAGTTTTGGTGTCCAAGTATAATCTAATTAGAAGATTTTTCTCTAGCTTGGTCAAGAGTCCAAACAAAGAAATGCAATCCCATCAATCCCCTTTATCTCCCACAATGCTACCGTGTTTCCCTGAAAATAAGACCTAGCCAGACAATCAGCCCTAATGCATCTTTTGGAGCAAAAATTAATATAAGACCTGGTCTTATTTTACAATAATATAAGACCAGTTCTTATATAATATAATGTAATGTAACATAATATAATATAATATAATATAATATAATATAATATAATATAATATAATATAATATAATATGGTATAATACCAGGTCTTTTATTAATTTTTGCTTGAAAAGACGCATTCGAGCTGATTGTCGGGCTAGGTCTTATTTTCAGGGAAACACGGTAATATAGCCTTCTCAACAGTAACTAGCTCTGTCACTTACAGGTGATGGTTTGGCTCCCCACGTGTCCACCTGGTCAATGTCCTTTAAGATTCCATGGAAACTTTCCCTCTGGGATACCTTTTTTTCTTTTTAACTCATTCACTGCCTTGCCGATGTCCCATATAATTTAGTCACTCCTTTATCTGTGAGTTTGAGTAGTTTGCACCTTTGTACCGTGCTGACCGTCGTACTGCATTGGATGGCCAGTCTATATGCCTGTCTCCCGTAGTGAACGAAATGTGTATGCTCAGAATAAATTAGATATCTCTATGTCCTGCAGTAGAGTCCGTATCTCCCCAACCTTGTACTCCCAACAGCTAGGCACTCAATAAGCTGTGGAAAGAAGTAGCTTTCAATTTGCCTGCATTACAACTATAGCACCAAAATATCTACATCTATATCCAAGTAGAGATTATATGTGTTATAACTGTCGTTCCTTGAGCAACACCTTATACTGTGTTCGAGTCTTTATTAATGTAATTTTATGTCATTCAACATGACAGCATTCCTGTAAGCTCAGCATTAATGTCCCTATTTTACTGATTAAAAAGTAAGTTGAGGATGAGAGAGATTAGGTATTACTTAGAGAATTCACAGTCCCACAAACACAACTATTGCTTCCTTTCTCAGTATCTTCAAAAGGAAAAAGGCACTAGATTGTAGTAACTCATGAAGGCATAAGTTAGAGCTCCTGTCTTGAACACATCCAAACATTTACGAATACTAGATGTATTCCAACCATGATTTTTCAAGAGTTCCTTCATGGAGTTGAACCAAGACTGAAATATGAGGTCTGATAATTAAGTTCATGAATTCACCCTAGAAAAGTGCTTCTTACCTCATTGCAGTCACCTTCAAAGTACTCCCCTTGGGAAGCAATGCACCTATGCCAGCATCTAGTCCACGCTTCAAAGCAGTTTTGGGAACTCTTTTTCTGGAATGGCCATCAGAGCTGTCGTCGTATTACCCTTGATGTCCTGAATGTCATCAAAATGTCTTCCTTTCAATATTTCCTTTATCTATGGGTAAAGAAAGAAGTCATTGGGGGCCAGATCAGGTGAGTAGGGAGGGTGTTCCAACACAGTTATTTGTTTACTGGCTAAAAACTCCCTCACAGACAGTGCCGTGTGAGCTAGTGCATTGTCATGATGCAAGAGCCATAATTGTTGGCGAAAAGTTCAGGTTGTCTAACTTTTTCATGCAATCTTTTCAGCACTTCCAAATGGTAAACTTGATTAACTGTTTGTCCAGTTGGTACAAATTCATAATGAATAATCCCTTTGATATCAAAAAAAGTTAGCAACATTGTTGCAACAAGTTTTCAAACTTAAGTGTCAGATCTTGTATAAGCATGTAAGTGGAAGAAATATGCCAGAATTTGTTTGTGGTACCTATTTTCCAAAGGTGTGTCCCATAAAATATATATATATATATCTATATATCAGTTAAAATTCAAATATGGGATTGACTATATTTTGATATCTCTAGTTATCATGAAAGAAACATAATGTAGCTAGTGTATCAAATGGATTGGACTTGGTAAGCAAGCAAGAAACGACTTCTCTATCCCTTATCGCTCCTTCAAACGTGTCCTGAGAGTGTTTTCTTCCTTGACGCTGGATAACAAATCAAGCAGGGCTCACACCTCTTCTCTTCTCTTCTCCATATTAGCACCCATTCCTCAGACCTAAATCTCACCCACGTCAAAACTTGAACCTGTTGTTCAGGGGGAAGCTTCTTCTCTGTCCCCCACTCAAGCTGAAACCAAGCTTTAAACCTCAGTGTAGAGGAAAGGTGGCTTGTTTTACTTCATCTCTCTTTGCTTTTCGTAACTTCTGCACTATATTACTTCCTCCAGCTCCTCCAGAGTTGGCATGGAGAGGAGAGCTGTGAGGTTACGGATCAAGTTCTCGCTTGGCTTGGGATTTGCGATGGGACTGTGGTATCCACTGGGTGGTAGAGGTCAAATGCTAGAATTTTCTCTCGTAGGACACTTTATGGGCTCTTTGCAGAACTCACATAGTGAGTTCCTACGAATCTGTATCAGTCAGTGTTCTCTACAGGAGCAGATCAATAGGATGTATATCGATAGGTACAGACAGAGACAGCAATATGGGGATTTATTCAGAGGGATTGGCTCACAGCACTTAGAAGGCTGAGAAGTTCCATGGTTTGAGGGATGCAAGCTCGACACCCAGGAAAGCCAGTGGTGCAATTTCAGTCTAGTGCAAAGTCCTGAGAACCAGGGAAGCAGATGATGTAAGTCCAAGTCCAAGGAGCAGACCAAAGTCCCCGCTCAAGTGAGCAGGCAGGAAGGGAACAAATGCTTCCATGCCCCACTATTTGTCCTATTCAGGTCCTCAAGGGATTAAATGATGCCAACCCTCCTTAGAGAGAGCAATGTGTTCCACTCAGTTTGATGGGTCAAATGCTAATCTCCTCCAGAAACACTCTCACAGACACACTCAGAAATCGTGTTCAATCTGGTCACCCAGGGAGCCCATCAGGGTGACGCATAAAAGGAACCATCACACCACTGTTGACCCACTTAGCCACTGTGTTTTCTTTCTCAACTGTTAAAGACACTTCGGCTTTCCCTTTGGCGTACAGCCTCTTTCTGCTGAGGAGCTGCACATGGCAGACCTTGAAGAACCATCAGGCCTCCATGATCTGCCCAACATTAGAAGTTCAAGTGCCTCTCACTGCAGCCTTTGTTCATGGCTCTGTAATCATATGCATCCTCTTGCCATCAGAACTTTCCGGGACATGGTCTCTCTGCCCCTCAAACTCCAGGGGCATAGATTCTCATGCCACAAAGAGTCTCATGCCACTTGCTTTGGGATGTTATAAACATCCCTTCAGGTCCTCCCCTAAGGCAGCAAAACACTTCTCTTCCCTATAGATACAAATCAGTCTCTATCTCCTCAAGTGAACCTCTCTATCTCTTCACACCCTTGCTTCTCCAATCAGCTTCTAGTCTTCCCATATATAGACCGGTGTACGTTCATTGGTAAAGAGGCCACAGAAGTAGGGTTTGGTCATCCCTTAGCTTAGCAAGACATAGATGGTATTATGGACTGAATGTTTGTGTCTCCCCAAAATTCATATGTGGAAATCTAATCCCAATGTGATGGTATTTGGAGGTTGGGCCTTTGGGAAGGAATTAGTTCATGAGGGTGGATCCCTCCTGAATGGGATCAGTGCCCTTATTGGAAGAGGCCAGAGAACTAGCTCACTCTCTTTCCACCATGTGAGGATACAAGTAGAAGTCATTAGTCTGCAACCTGGAAGAGGGTTCTCACGAGACCCTGACTATGTTGATACCCTGATCTCAAACTTCCAGCCTTCAGAACTGTGAGAAATAAATTTATGCTGTTTGTAAGCCTTTCAGTTTATGGTACTTTGTTAGAGCAGCCCAAGCTTATAAAGACAGGTGGTGTGGTACTGGCCGAATGGCCCAGCAATGATGTCCCTGGCCTAATTCCTAGACCTGTGAATATTTACGGTGTCTGGCTAAAAGGACTTTACAAATTATAATTAAGGTAATAGGCCTTTCCTTAGGGACATGATCCTGCTGTATCCAGTGTATCTGATCTAATCACATGAGCCCTTAAAAGGAGATAACTTTTTCTGGCCAGAGGGGGGAGACATGAAGTAGAAGATGAAGTCAAAGAGATTCAAAGTGTAAGAAGGATTCAACCCATTGCTGCTGGTGTTGAAGACAAAGGGAGCCACTAGCCACAGAATGAGAGTGGCCTGTAGAAGCGGAGATGACTTCTGTTGGTAGCCAACAAGGCAATGGGGACCTCCGTCCTACAAGTGCTCTGGCTGAATTCTGCCCGCCCCCTGAATGACCTGGAAGCAGACCCTTCCCCAGATCTCCTGCAGATGAGCCCAGACCTGCTGACATCTTCATTTTACCCTTGAGAGACCTGAAGCAGAGAACCGTCTAGCTTGCCTGGACTTATGAAGGACAGAACTATGAGATACTAATAAATTTGTGCTGTTTAAATGGCCCAGTTTGTGGCCTGTGTCAGAGCAGGAATAGAACACATACAGAGGATGTGGCTGCTCTTGAGAATAAAGGAGCTGTTGTCTCCATACAATCTTCTCCTTTGGGGTCTCCACCAGGACCACGAGAAAAGGCTCACTGAATATCAGGTTGCATATTTCCTTTTCTCAAGTCAGGGTTCAGTTGCTGCTCCTCCAGAGTCTGACAGAGGCCACAGGCTTATCGCAAGCAACACCTGGGGAAATTCTGGACGAGAAGAAGGAGGAAGGGGGCAGGCGGGAGATACATATGTTGTATATATCTGTTATAAGAGAGCTAAGTGTTCACGCTAATACACAACTTCTCCCTGTTTTATTGAGCTATATAGAAAGAGTGGAAATGAGGGCTTACATTTATTAATATTCAGGAATTATGTTCCTAAAACCCATGGATTTTAAATCCAATCTGCTGAGCTTCACGCAAAGTGTCAGCTGCCTACATTTTTTTTCTGCTTCCATTCTCTCCATTTCTCTACAATAAGATATTAGAAGGGGAGGAGGCAGCATGCAAGATTACCTTCATTGTAATTATTTGGTTGCTGTCTGATGTGGAAAGAAATGATCAAATGTGAATTGCTGCAATATCCATGGCTCGTGGGTGGAGGGCTGAAGTGGGACTCAGGAGCACATAGCTGTTCTATTAAAGTAAGATTTAAAATGAGCTTTCTGAATCAGTACTTTGAGGGCTACAGAGTCTATGCACCAACTGTTCATCTGAGCAAACTCTACAGTAGAGAAATAAAGCTGGCAATGAAATTGTAAGTCAGACAGCATCTTAACACATAAATGTCAGCTTCTGGACTTAGAGGGTTTGTGGCACTTCTGAGCCGAATCAGTCAGGATGGGCGAGGGCGTGCCATGGTAACAAATAGCCCTCACATTTTCGTGACTTAATCCACCAAAAGAATCTGTCTTCCTTCTGTTGCATGACCATTGTGGGCCAGCAAGGGGGCTGTGCTCACCGCAGTCAGTCAGGCTCTCAGATGCCTTCTCTAAATTTACTTTCAGGATCAGTGCAGCAGAGGTCTGGGAAGGTGGTGAATCATATACAGATTCTTAAAGCTTCTGTCTGGAAGTAACATTTCTGGTTAAATTTCATTGGCTGAAGATGGCTACATAGCCACAGCTTACTTCAAAGCAGGCAAGGAAGTGAAACCCTACTGTGTTTTGGAAGGCAGAGAGCTGAATGGTATCAGGTTAATAGCAGTACTTGGTACCACAACAGCCTAAAAGGATCCTAAAACTCCACCTGGGAGAGGGGTGGGTTTGGACTGAAAGAACTGATTTGTTTTCAGGCATATAGGATCTCTCTCTCTCTCTCTCTCTCTCTCTCTCTCTCTCTCTCTCTCTTTCTCTCTCTCTCTCTCTCTCTCTCTTGCTAATATCTCATGGTGAATTTTATTTTTTTGTCACTGTGAAGAGAGTATCAAGAACTTTTATATTTTAATAAGAATGTGGTCAAGATGTGAAGTTTGTTTTCCCCCAATTTTTTGAGAAAATGTTATTGTGATAAGAAATTAAATACTTTTCTATTTTGAACCTCAGAAAGAAATATTAAATAATACTATACATGAGAATGCTAGCAGTTCACCATCACTTATGCATGTCAGCATGCCCTGTGCCCATCCCTGGTGGGCCCTCATAGCTGCACGTGGAAAATAACTCCCTGGGTCAACCTGAATAGCATTCTTTGTTGAATCAACTTCATTATGTTAAAGTAACTATCAAAGCATCAAATCTTGAACAAACTATTTTTTTTTTAAAGAATCTATTAGTAATGAAAGGAATGGAATAAGGTAAATTACATCTTGAATTTTATTCTATTTTTGTAAAAAGGCTTAGGTCACATCTCTTTTCTTAATGTGTCTCAAAGGCAAAAGTGCCCTGTATTCCTTTAACCAGGTGCATCGCCAGGTCTCCTCAATTCCCTTGGGAGGACCCTAGGGCCCATTTCACCTCCTATTTGCTGTCGTCAGCATATATTGACTTACCTTACGAGAGTCTTGACAGTATCCATCACATGTCCCATTTATATAATCTTTATCCTAAGCAAGCCTGTACCCTTCAAAATGCTGCCAAATTCTCATCTGACACTGAGTTCTTAGGACTCCGTGGATTTAAGTACTTAACAAGAGTGATTTCCAAACTTCTCAAGTCAGTGCATTATTTTTGGTAGGGAACACGTAGGAGCCAAGCCGATTGGCTGAGCTCCCTTAGAGCCCCACAGCCTGCCTGCCAGGGGGCCTCCCGTCCCTGCTCCCTTTAAAGCCATTCTCTTTAACCAGGCGTGGGGCTTCCAGGGGGCCAAGCAGAAAGGCAAGTGTCTCCCACTTTGTAATAGATTCAACTCTATTCATCTATGAAGTAAGAATGTGTCTGATTCCTCATCATCTGTACTGTTGGTCTCCCCCACTAGAGTGTGAGCTCCATGAAGGCAGGGTTTTCTGTCAGCTTCATCCACTGCTGGATCCGACATGCCCCAAAGAGTGCCCGACAGAGAGGAAACATCCAATACACACTTGTCGAATGAACTGCGATTACGTTCATCCATAGGAAGATGCTGAGAAAGTGAGGCACAGGGCACACAGTTTAATGACTAGTATTATGGGCTTTAGGGCGCATTAGTCCTGGGTCTGAATGCTAATCCTTTCCCTTAGTATCTATGTGTCCTTAGACATTTAAGAGGTGTGATCAAAACGCACGGTGAATGTTCAAATTTAAAAAAAAAAATGATTACAGTAAAAGACACATTGCCATTAATCCCCCTCAAAATACTCCCCCTTGCTTCAAACACGCTTACTCCTTGGTTCTTGCCACTTTCTGAAGCAGTTCTGGAAGTCCTTTTTCATTATCTTTAGTTCGTCTTCTATTATGACAAGGCTCCGTGTCACACATCACTTCTGGTATATGGTAATTTCGGTCAAATAAAAACATTACGGTGTGTTCTCATCCACCTTATTCACTGGATCTGGCACCGTGTGACTTCTGGCTCTTCCCCAAAGCCAAAATGATTAAGGACATTGAGGCAGCCACGACAGTGCAACTAAAGACACTCATGAAAGAGGACTTCCAGAACTGCTTCAGAAAGTGGCAAGAACGATGGGATAAGTGTGTTTGAAACAAGGGGGAGTATTTTGAGGGGAATTAATGGCAATGTCTCTTCAATAATTTTTTTTAATTTAAACATTCACCATATTTTGTGATCACACCTGGTATATAGCCTCTAAACTTTAGTTTCTCCTTATAAAAGATAGATGATTCTAGCAACTCTCTCACTTTGGTGAGAAGTATAAGAGATAATATCTATAAAACATCCAATGTGGTTCTTGACACATTCAAGTGTTGAGTAATCTGTATAAATTATTAGTATTACTCCCAAGTGGGGGGAGAAAAAAGAGGGGCTTTACATGTTAGGGCTGAGAGTGGGAGATGTCGAGATATGCCATAATTAATGGGGAACACTGTCTTAGAGTAGGGGGGAAGCAAGGGAGACCACACAACTTCCCCCCTCATCACAGGTGGCTCTCTGAATCGTGTTTTTAAAAAGGACTGAGGTATGTGACCTCCACACATATATTTTAAATTACACTAATGTAAATATATACATAAAATGAATATTTCCGATTACACTTACATATATGTAGATATATGTGAAACGTGAGTTAAAACCATTTGCATTTGAAGACGTTTTAAAAAATTTTATAGAGAGACCACTTATGGACGGTGTAAATGCTTGACCACTGCGCTGTACACCTGAAGCTGAAGCTGAATACTATTGTATGTCAACTATAATTTAATATATATATATATGGTCACAGGATATGGAGTATAGCATAGGGAATAGAGTCAATGGAAATCTAATAGATACATATGACATCAAAGGGGAATAGATTGGGGGAGGGGCGTTATCATTTTGTGAGGGGTGAAATGTCTAACTATTGCATTGTTTTATACACCTGAACCTAATAAAGAAAAAGAAAATTTAAGGAAGGTGTTGAGGTCAGAGGGGCAGATGGGGAGTGGTGGGATAGGGGAGAACACCAGAATGTTCCAAAACCAGCAATAGGAACCTCAGTGGTCTAAACACTTGGCATGTCTCAGAATTTCGGAATATCTAATTGTCTTCATTTGCATGCTACAAATGGAGTTGAGTGTGATGTCTCCTGCTACATTAACTGCTTATTGGCTTCAGGACTAGCTAGTGTATCTGCAATGGAGCGCTCCCTGCCTACATGCAAACTAGAAAAATGCAGGTAGTGTTGGCTGCAATGACAGAATTCTATGATTTCTGACTGTTCCAGATGTGTCGTGACCTGTGGGAAAGGAGTGCTGACAGTATTTTGGGACTTCAAAGATTTAAGTCATTGGACCATTCTTGTTTTCTAAATATATTAAGAGAAACTATCTTAAGGAAGCAACCTGTGTGAGGTGATTTGTTATCTTATTTCCTCTTGTGTTTCAGCTTCCTTGCAGGATGAATGGAAATAATGCCTTTGGTGCTTATAATACAGAATTTTTGTGAAGAATGAATATATGGTGATAGATACAGAACTACATGGTCTAGAAAAGTTGGAAGTGCCATGGAATTGTTTGTGTTCTTCCTCTTACCGTTTATTCTTCTTGGCCGTCTTTCTTCTTGTCCTCTTTCCCCCTTTCCCTGCTCCATGGGGACACCTCTCTCGGGAAGTAGAAGTTGGTGAATGACTTCTCAATGGATTGACTTTGCTCTGTCCACTCTCAAAATGGACAAGAGGGAAGGTACCTAGAGATCATCTGGTCAAGTTTTTACCAAGCTGGAGAAATTGTTTTTGACCCTAAACAAATCTTCCATATAAAATCTTGTATATAGAAGCTTGTATATACCCAGAAAACAAAGGATTCTACTGCAATCTCCTTATTTTATGCCAGAGGACATAGAAGACCTGAAGGGTAAAATGACTTGAAGCTAACGAAAGAATGCTTTGGGAGCAAACCTACTTTGATGACTTAAATGAGCATGGAAATTCAATGTCGATTGCTTTGGTTACAGGAAAAGCATCCCATATATGATGTAAAGGAATACACCATATGCTTGTGAAATCTTCGCTCTTAAGCTCACTTTGCCTAGAGCACATCATCCTCTCTCTGGGCCTGGGTTGGTTCGTCATTTGCAAAATGAAGGGGTTGATGAAATGAGCTCTAAGATCCTGTAAGTCAAGAATTCTAGCTTTCTTCTTCATTTTATAAATGAAGAAAGACTTAAATAAAAGCAAAATGCAGTATAGCAAAAGACACTTCAGATTGTTACAGCAGGTTTAGTCACTCACAAATATTTTCTGAGTGGCTATTATGTGCCAGCACCTGTTTTAAGTATTTGGGATAAATCAGTGAACAAAGTAGGAAAAAGGCACTGGTCTCACAGAGTTGGCCTTCTATCAAATGGCAGGTTATATGTGTGTGTGAATTTATGCCAACGAGGTTTTTTTGTGTGGATTGGCCATATTGGCTGCTTGCAATAGTCATCTCCAGTAGAAATAATGGGGGCTGTTATGAAGTGTCTACTTGTATTGGGGACTTTGCTCATTTTACTTTCATCCTTCCAACAACCCTGTAAGATGAGTGTTATTATTCCATTTTACAGATAAGAACTTTGAGGCTTGGGGCATTTGCTGCCTTGGGCTACTTTAAAAAAAGCATAGAGAACCTGGGATTTGTCCCTAATCCCCTGACACTTCCTCTGTTTCCTCATTCTTTGCCCTCAGTAATAGATACTCTCTGCCAATAGCAAGGCCAGAGATACACTTCTACAGAACAAACGGGCCATCATAAAGAGTTGCATATAAGGAAAACGCATTTAGTAGTTCATTTAAGCGAAGGGAGCAAAGACTACCTAGGAAGTCTAGAAAATGCACCGTGATACATATACTCCTTTGCTTTTGGAGCTGGGCTGAATGAATAATATTCCTGGAGGTAAAGGAGCCTGAAGACATGGCATCACTCGGGGTCTTCCCAATGTGACGGCCTCCACCGGAGTTGAACACTGAGTTGATCCACAGCAGGTATAATGGCAGCATAATATGTGGTGTCCCAGGCCAGGACTGCATTCCGATTGCCCGACCCTCATGCCTCATTGTCTCACAGTTGAGCGTGTTGGTTTGCTTTTGTAGTCCTCTGTGTTTATTGATCAGACCCTGTCATCTCTGAGATGGTCCTCACATGCAATTGAACCCTCCACCTCCCAGACTCTCCTCCCCGCCTCTGCACAACCTCTGGGCACCCTTTCACCTGGGCTGTCAGAATAATGAAGGCTTGATTTCAATACTTTCCCTCATTTCTCTGTTCACTGCTCTGCGGGTTAATGCAGATTCCAAACTCCAACAAGCAGCTGTTAAACATGTCATTAACACTGCTTGGGCTGCAAATGAGACTCTGCTACTGGGATTACTCCGTGAGCTGTAGTTTTGTGATGGGCTTTGTCAATCACAGCTGACCTGCTGTGTACCGAATGGAACTCAGATTATCTTCTTTCTTCCTCTGACTCTTGTCATTTTTTCCACAAAGAATTACTATTCTACTCCCCGAAAGATTGATTACTTGCACAAATAAGAGAGTCTGAGACATTAATACAAAATTCACAGGCTTTTCTTTATCTCAAACCTGCAACTCCCTCTACATTTCCTCCTGGTAATTATATTAGAATTGTGTACACTAGGAATTGCCATCTGATTATTAGGAAACTAGTTTTGTCATGACAAAAATGAGCTTAAGTCTTGTTTTTTTGGAAAATGATCAGTACAGTGCACTGGATGAGAGAGAAGGAGATTAAATCCAACTTGCTTTCATCCATGAATGCTTTCATCTCTTTTTCAAACACAGGAAATGATTACCACTGCTATAAGCTGCAGTTCATATGAGTGAAAAAGGATAAGGAAATATTGAAAATTCTGTAACCAACAGTAGGACATAATATAGGTCCCTGGCACCCACTGAGCGACACGTACTTTATTTGTCCATACTGCCAATGTCAAGAGTTTCATATTTTAAAGGGGTTCTTACCTTGAGGTGTGACATTACAGACTGAGGAATAAACAAATTGAGGTTTTTTTTTTTTTTTTTCATTTGAGCCATTTTGGTTTTCATAGAAAATTAGACAGAATATATTATTTACAAAATCTAATAACTATAAGCTATAGTGCAGCATTGGTTTATGTTTATAATTTATACAAGAGAGAAGACAGCACTCTCTTTATTATATTTTCCAATATGTCATCAAGTAGAGACAAGGTTCTTTAAGACCAGTGACCACAACCTTTTTGTCTTTACGTCCCCAGTGTCTGGTGTGCTGTAGCCACTCGATAATTATTAAGTTTGTGAATGAATAAATGAATGAATAAGTGGATAAGTTACCAAGTGTCATCTTGAGATTAAAGAAATCAACATGGTCTGCAGTCATCCATGTGGAGAAACATCAAATGTGCCCTTTCTCTCTATTTCATACACACACACACACACACCTCTTAGCAATGCTTATATGCCAGTTTACTTCCCAAATCTGTGTTTATGATGGGTCTTAATTTTAGTGAGAGTAGATGCTGAAACTCTGCTGTACCGATTAACTGTTGCCTCTATAATGCTGTATATCAAAACCACAGAACCTTCAGTGGCACACAACATTTACTACTTATATGTCTTGGGTCAGCCGGGGTTTGGGCTGGGCTTGGTCACATGCCTGGGAATTGGCTACTGTGTGATCTAGGATGGCCTCCACAGGGACAGGTAGAGCCGTTTGGCTCTGCTCCATGTCTCTCATCCTCCAGCAGGCTCGTCTGGGTGTGTTTCCTGTTAATGGCAGAGTTGTAAGGCTGAGAAAGTGGAAACATGCAGTCTCCTAAGGCCTTGACTGGCAACTGACACACTTCCTCTCCATTTTATTGGCCCAATCAAAACTGGAGGGTTAGTGGAATATATTTTGCCTTTATGAGAACAACTCCAAAGTCACATGGGAAAGGGCCAGGTTAGAGGGAGGGGTGAGGAAGTTGGCCATTTTTGCAAGTTGTACATTTGCTACTAAACGAGTATCTTTGCAATAAAGGAGTATCGGTTACATTGAATTGAGTGCACTTGTGGTTCAGCTAACTTCTTTATGACCTCTAATTACACATGAATAGAATGGAACTGTTGTGCCTAAATGAGGTAAAAGGAAGAAGTGTGCATTTTCCTCCTATTTGAAATAGAAAACACAAGCATTTTCTGCATCTTGCTGGCATGCTTTTTGCCATGTAGATATGAATAAAAGAGCAACAGAGATAGTGACAAAACTGCTAATGGAGAAACAGAGCAGAAGGTGACAGGATGGTGGGGACGGTGTGGGCAAAGAGAAGCAGTACAGGAACTCTTGCTCCAAAACTAGAGGGTTTACTAACACCTAGTTCTATGAGCGATAGCAGAAGAGGAAAAGAGGAAAGGTGGCTTTCAATGATTCAATAAGGTGATCACTAAACAAAAGCCATGACCCAAAGTTATTTGTGTATTTCATATTTTAACTTATTTACATTTTGTGAGCCCCAAACAGTGCTGCTCAATATTCAATTTTTTTCTCCATTGATTTTAATTAAGCTCACCATAGGCTAACAACCCTGATGAAAAGGGAGACTATTTTCTATCAGAAAGCTATCTAGCTTCTGAAGCAGGAATTTGGGGGCTTGGCCACATCTCATTCAAATGTTTCTGCTTCCATCCTGTGGCATGATTCTTAGAATGTGAAATAAAGACACATTCAGCTGCTCCACCATAAGTATTTTCCACTCTGTAACTGTGAAAATTACCGTATTATTCCTGATTCAGACATTTCATGTGGAATCTGGGATCAGTGATAAGTGCTGTATAGACAGTAGATTCTGTGCAGGAAGTGATGCTTGGTGCCGTTCGTGATGGGACATGCTTGCATACTTCCATTTAGATGTTTAATCACATGACACCCCTCTCGCTTTCCATCATTTCCTCTTCATCCTTAAGATTTAAATTCTTATGTCTCTGACTAAAACAAGGAACAGATATATTTATTTAGTATTTTGGGATGAATTGTGTTACTTGTTAAGAAATCGCTGCTCTCTTTATGAGTAGGATTCCCAAGGCAGAAATCAGAGTGCAAATTCCTCTACTTATTTGCTCCAAAGATGGCTTCCAAAGGTGGGCTGGCCTTATAGTTAGATCGATGCCAATGTATAGGACAGAGTTTGCAGGAGTGAAGAGTCACTTCTTTACATATTCTGTCTATTTAAAAAGTGTAAATTGTGTAGACTTTAATAAAAGTTTACAGTGGGAAATGACAAATGTGGGTCCAATCAAAATCAGAACAAGAGGATAAGGCATCTAAGGACAGCATCGGCAAAGGCCATGGCGAGTAGGGTCCCAGCATACTCAGTAATCCCACTCAGCCCTCTCCTTCTAGAAACGAGAAAGGGAGAAAAAAGGAAGAAAACAAGAAGGAGGAAACCAACTGACCAAAATTCTCTTTTTGATGATAAAGTTAATATGTTTATGTTTTTTAAATGGTCTAACTACATTTTATTGTTTATCTATTGCCACATAACAAATTACTCCACTATTTAGTGGCTTAAACAATAACATTTATTATCTGACTGTTTCTGTAGGTCAGGAACTTATGGCTGAGCTGAGGGTATCTGACTTGAGGTCTCTCATGATGTTGCCATCAAGCTGACGGCCAGGACTGTGGTCTTATCCGAACGAACGCTCTCCTGGGGAAGGGGAGGGGACAGGAGTGCAGATTTGTTTCTAAAGTCACTCAAGAGAGCTTGGTCCTTTACCACAAGAGCCTCTCGTATGGCTTCCTCGCAATATGGCAGCCAGCTTCCCCAGGACAAGCATTCTAAGGAAGAGCAAGAGAGAACTCAAGATGGAAGCCATAGTCTTTTAAAAATCTAGTCTCGAGAATGAAATTCTATCATGTCTGTTGTATTCTATTTGTTAGAAGCAAGTCAGTAGTTTTGCTCACTTTTAAGGAGAGCAGACTCCACAAGGGTCTGACTGCCGGGGGGTGAGACTCATTGGAACAGTGTTAGGAAGTGTCTGCCACAAACAGAAAAGCACAGATGAGAAAAAAATACACAAAGTCATCTGTAATCTCATCCCCCAGACTTGGTTATTATTCAATTTTAGGTGTATACAGAGGGTGCCAAAAAACCTGTATACACATTTTAAGAAAGGAAAACTGTATTAAAATTATAATACTCAATATGTACGAATAACAAAAGATGAATACAAGTCACGTTTGACTTCTCCAATTACAAGAAGTGCTCAAAGTGGTTACCCTCAGCGTCCAGACAGTTTTGATTATGGCAAACTATTGATTGAGCAATGGTGACCAAAGTGTCCACTTGTATACATTTTTCTGGCACCGTGTGTGTGTGTGTGTGTGTGTGTGTGTGTGTGTGTGTTTTAAATATTACTAAAGTATATTAAAATGTTAGGTAGCAATAAGTTCTATGAAGAAAAATAAAGCAAGTGATACACAGAGCTAATCCAGTGAGCTTTGGCTTTTCATTATTAGAGGAAAAAGCCTATCAGCCAGATAGGTGGGTCACCCTGTTTGAGTAAGGAACCAGGGAGAATAAAACTCAGTATTCCATCACTTCAAACCTGGCTGTACATCAAAATCGCCTGGAGAGATTTAAACATGCTGGGCCTGGATCCTACCCCAGAGGTTCTGTTGCAATCAGTCTGTGGTTCTCTGGATACTGTTTCTAACAGCTCTCTAGGTAGTTCCAAGAAGCCAGTGTCTGACTCCAGGTACTAGGATCTGCAGACGACGGCATTTGTAAATTGGTGTTGCCATAGATTGGATGATGCCAAACTCCCGCTGGAAGCTCTTCAGTGGCTCACCAAAACCACAGTGGTGGTTTTCAAACCTTCCTGGTAGCAGGAAGCACCTTTGTTAAATGGATGGATCATTGGCATCCTTCCATGGTCTATTGAATCAGAATCTTCAGGAACTGGACTGGAGGACTATCTCAGCCCTCTCCAGGGAGCAAGGTGCTCTTGTAATCTTCTGGGCAGAAACTTTTGCCAAAACATTTAGCCAGTCTGGTGTTTACTAACGTTTAACAACAAGTGACAAAGGGATTTTTTTTTTTTTTTTTTTTTTTGGTGAAAGGTAAGAGGTTATTCTGGAATACATATTGGGTCCATTAGAGGTAGTTCACGAGGAAAAGGATTTGCAAGCTGAGGGTGGGTTTGTTCACAGTTCTGTATGATTTTCTGTGCATATCTCTTTTTATCCTTAGTTCCCATGTAGACTGATGGAGTTTCTGTTACCATCTTTTAATGACCTAAGGAACCTCATTGAAGATGACAGTTTAATGAGCTTAGATGTATTTAGTTAGATGACTTTTTAAAAGCATTTAAAACAAAAAAAGGCAGTTCGTTTGATTTTCTTATTGTCCAAGTAGTTTGGGATAGTAGGCACCACCTATATTTGGTGGACAATAAGAGGCAAGAAAAATAGGGAATTTAGGAGGATTTTACCTGGCAGCACAGCTGGTCAGCAGTTGAGTGGTGCCTAGATTTCTGTGTATTCTGACTCCTGAGTTTTCCACCTTGGAAAATCTGGATTTTTCCCATTTCAATTTAAAATTCTCCCCATCATTTACCTGACAGTTCTTGGCTTATAGCTCCTGAACGCTATTTTCCATTGGCAACTTCAAATATGCTCCTAAGTTTAGAGAGTAATGGGGTTCCTTTTAGTAATGAATTAGTTTGGGTGTTTTCACTTCATCCTACTTAATTAGAATTTATGAGATTATTTTTTAAAAACTGTGCAATGTGGAACACAAGAAAAAGTTTTTTGTGTTTTTCATTTTTTCTTTTTAGACGTATTTCATGTAGGTTTGAATGGTCAGATGGAATTTATCATTCAACTTGCTGAGGGAGATAGTGAAAACTTTTCACTTTGAGGCAGTAAGAAAGTACATTTCTGCCACAGGGCTGTAGAAGAGGGAAAGAAGTAGTTTGGTAATGTCAGTAGAAAACCATAGCTTTCAAGAGATAAACTTTTTTTTTCCTCACTGATTTTTTTTTTTTATCAGGTTTGAGATTTTCCTTTTTTGGGTCATCTATCTAGAAGTGAATGTGTGGAAGAGAAGGCATATAGTCATACGTAGCACAGTACTACCGTGTTTCCCCAAAAATAAGACTAGCTGGATCATTAGCTCTACTGTGTTTTTTGGAGCAAAAATTAATATAAGACCTGGTATTATATTATATTATATTATATTATATTATATTATATTATATTATATTATATTATTTTATTTTATAAAGACCTGGTATTTATTATATATTATATTATATTATATTATATTATATTATATTATACCCAGTCTTATATTATATTAAAATAAGACCGGGCCTTATATTAATTTTTGCTCCAAAAGATGCATTAGAGCTGATGGTCCATCGAGGTCTTATTTTTGGAGAAACATGATAGTGAGAGCAGAATAAAATCAGAATTCTACAAAATGGGCTCATTTATGTGGTTTCATCCATGTGGGGCCACAAGTCTGGACTCTTCACAGGTAGTCAGGATTTAACTGGTCTAGGCATCAATGTAACAGCTCTGAGAAGGGAGTCTTTCTCTTACCCTGGAACGTTCTCCCCTCTCATGCACGTGGATCTCTCTGTTTCATACTTAGGTCTAAGCTTACATGCCACCCACTCAAAGAGGCCTGGCATTGCTCTGAACTAACATCACTAGTTTTCTTCATGCCACTCAGCATAATTTGTGGTTATGGAATCATTTGACAATTTTATGTCTCCCCTAGTAGACTTCCAATTCATGAGAACAGGTATTGTATCATTTCCCTCAGTACTCCATTTTCAGTACCTAAAGAAGTACTGATTATTACCAGGGGGACACATGAGTGGGTGAGTGAATGAATGCTATTTCTTCCACTTGGAATGCCATTTTCACATTTTTTTCTCTCCAAGAAACTAACATAAAACCCTTGGTGACAGTTTAAGACCTGCAAATACAATTTTTTTTCCCCCTGTGGAAAGTTTTGCACTTTCCTGTATCATTAGAAAAATATCGTCATTTCCATTTGTGCTCCTTAAGCCCTTGCATATGTCTCCGTAATTATAGTGGATGCTATAAAACATGTTAGTTGTATTTTTCTGCATCCCTACCATAGCCACACTATGGTCTCCTTCATGGCAGAATTGTGTCTTGTTAAACTTTAGGCCCCTTTCACATAGTGGTTGGTGGATCGATGTCCATCAACATTGTGAATGGAAGGGCTGGTGGGGAAGAGATTCTAGGGAGAAGAATGAAACCAGAGTAGAAACAAAAACAATAAGACATTGAACTCTGTCAAGGTAAGGGGCTTCTGGTTGGGTACTATTTTGGAAGAGTGTGATTTTAGATTTTTCTAAGTGGTTTTCATTTCTGAGATTTCATAGAAACATTTGAAAATGTGCGATGCAGGTTGTACACATGCTTCTCCAAGCTATTTGGTTTTGTACTAATCTGAGCCCTGGTTCTTCATATGTAAAGTGCTGTGTCTGTAAGTGCCTACTTACTTAACCCATTGTAATCTTGGCCCTTTGTGATGAAGCCAGGAGCTGCTGCTTCTGGCCAATGACCATGAGCCGTGTACTGTTTGTGATTAGTGTGTAGTAACTTTATTTGAACTGGACAATGAGGGTTGATTACATTTTGTCTCATAGCAATTGAAGCAGTAACATTGCCGAGCATCTACCATGGAACTGTGTGCACTTCACTTGGCTGGTATAAAGACTGCGGTGCGTTTACCCACTCTTAGCCGTGGAGAACCGCTGTTGGTGGCATGAGGCATTTTATTATCAGGCAGGTTAATTTCGGAGCTCAATCAAAAAGACCTTTAGTGTATCAAGTATCAAAACACTTTTGTATAAAATGCCACCTCTTTTTTTTAATGTAATATTCAAAGTCAGTATGACAATGAATTTTCAGACTCATGCTAATTTTTAAGCTTTATTGCTTCTTTCTCTCTTCCTTCTCTCTTCTCTCTTCTCTCTCTCTCTCTCTCTCTCTGTCTGTCTCTGTCTCTCTCTCTGATTCTTTACTACTATGGGATTTATCATTATTATTATTGCTTCTGCTCTGAGTACTTTTTATCCCAGTTTCTGTATCTTGCATATTCCTGGGAGTAGAGAGTGTGGTATGAGTGATAGAAATGGTGAGATTAGGGGCAAAACAAGAGAGGACCCATGAATTAGAGGCAGAGGTATATTTACAGCTGACAAATCTAAGGACTCCCCAAATCTCTAAGCAGCAGGCTTTTGGGCTCTGATGCAGGAAGCCCAGCATTGGAACTAGCAGTAACACCCAGTAATTTAGCTAAAGTTAAGGCATTTCTGCTTATTACCTTTAGCCCCATGGCCCTTGCTAATGAGAGGGATAAAACTAACGTAAAAATAAAAGGACGTTTGGTGGGGAACACACACCAAGAAGGAAACCTGGAATTCCGTGCACTCTCCCTGTCTGCCTTTGCACACTAATGCAAATCAATCATTATTCTGATAAATGAAGGCCATTTCTCCTGCAGCCCTCCAGGAGGAACACTGCACCTGACCCTTTCTTTGAAGCATTTGGAAGTCTGAACACTCCATTTTTTGCCACTGCCAGCTTTTGAAAATTGGCCTCTCCCCTCCTTGGGAGTTAGCAGCAGAGTCAGCAGTGGCTCTATAAGCCCTCGCACACTGGAGGTTAAGGCTGAGGGCAGGGGCTGGATTTTTCAGGAGTAAGCAGAATCTTAATGCCCTTGCTGCAGATGGCAAGAGGAAATGAAAATGTACCTGGGTGCGCGAGGGAGGCGTTGGGGCAACTGTGTCGGAGTTGCTTTGAGCTACGGAGGGCCTGTCCACGCTAATAACTGTAATCGTACCCAAATTATTCAGTGCCAATTTATTTGCTTATTTTCCCCATCAGAAAGACAATGCATCACCACCGAGTCACAGACAATTCTTTTCCTGTAAACGTTGAGGTGCTCGATGAACATTCAGAGCCACGCACACGAGTGCGAAGAAGCAGACTACCGCAGCTATTTAATCAGGGGTGTTTGTTGATTTGAGCATAGGCCCTATGCTGTGAAATGAAAACAGAAAACCAAATTTTCTTGAGCAATCTTGCTGTTCCTGCTTCAGGTGCTAGGCCATTTCACTAAAGCAGCTCAGACGAGAATGTCATTAGTTCTTAAGCCCCAGGTGAATTTGCCACTGTTCCACATGATTAAGCCAGATAATTGTGTGTTGATAGCGAATGTGGTTGGTGAAATACAATTTCTAGGACCTTCCTAAACAAACACAATGTGGGAGTGAGTCAGAGTGCTGTCATTTCAGTCCTTTGTCACAGGTTTTGCACGGGCAGACATCTCTGGCCAGGGCTGGCAAGTAATTCAGTGGGGACCGCCATCCCTAGGCTCGCAAAGGTGACCTGGCTGGGGAAGTGGATCACATATCATTCTGCATTTATTTAGGGGAGGGAAAGCTAAGGACATCTCATTCAAGTGCCGGCTCCTACTGGTACCGTGTTTGGGACCCAGAATGTAAATGATGTCTTTAAGTTTGTTTTTTTTTCAAAAAGCATTCATGATTTCAGCGATCCTCTCTGAAGTGTGTAAAAATACCGACTACTCCAAAGATAAAAACAACAACAACGTCTGCCGATGGCAAAATATAGTCAACTTTCGGGGCCAAGATTTTGGAAGCAGCCAATGTGTTTTTGCATGTGCGATTTTCTTTTGCACATATAAGTTTCCGTGGATACAAAAATATGTATTTGTATTTACAAATCAGGTGTCTGGGTCTTAAATGTATATATAAATATTGAGGCTTTTATGATGTGTAGTGTGAAGGTGGAAGATTCTTAATTTGTTGGTCGTGGTATTTGGCATGGGACCTTGGGTGGTTTTATTAATTATTTAATTATTTTAAAGCAAACATACTTACTTTTTGGAAGGATCACACTTCTCATCAACCTGTGCATTATTTTGTTTCCCCATTTATCCCAAAATAAATTAAAAAAAACCAAACACAATTATATTACCACATATTCTGATAGATTTTGGCCTACAAAGTGTTCATTTGATCCTTACAGCAGAAGACTGCCTTTGACTTCTTAAAAAAAAACAGAAGGTTCCACATGGATTCCAAACTAGAAATCCAGAAAAACAGTAGCCTCTTAATTGGTGTCAGAAAGTACACACATCTGAAGTGGCTACATAGGGTGGGGAAGGGGGCACTGGCTACCGATGTGGACCGCTTTCAATGTCAATAACAATAGTCAAAATCACTACTGTGAAAAGTCCGTCATAAAACCACAGGGCCTTGCAGCCGTGGCATGTAGCCTTCTTTCCAACGCAGGTCTCCTCTCATAACCCTGCCGAACACGTCCAGTGACAGGGAGGTCACTGCCCTTGGGCACATCGTATGTGGCAGTTCTCCATCAAGATAAGCATCTGAGGATGAGCAGGAATGTTCTGAGTGTGACCAGGGGAGTCACTCCACTGTTTCTAGAGCTGCAGTCATCACCCTCTGCTCCAGTAGCTTGTGGTGTCATCAGAACTGAGAATTTCACCCTGGTGAATCCTTTCATCTAGCCATCCTAAATGTCTTGGTCTTTTCAGGCCTTCCAAACTCCTCATACAAGACTTGTTTTGGTGTTGTTGCCTTTGTCAAGGGAGTTGAGGAGAAATTCTGGAGGTGAAAGTGGAGGGGAGCAGGCAATCCATGACAGCATTGCCCCAAAGGAGAAGACCGCCCCGTGACAACAGACCTGGTGGGGGATTTTTTTCCTTTCGGCAGTCAGTAGTAGTCCCAAGGGAAGTGGCCGCCAGCCTCGAAGAAGGGGACCACAGAGGAAAGACCCTGCTTCGCTCAGTGTCTGTAAATTCTCCACTCATCCTTCCTTCAGTCAGATCACCAAGGAGCTGTGTAAATACACATTTGCTTTTGTTGGAAAGCTGACATCTTTGCCGTTAAACGCTTAGGTTGTCATATGAACATGAATACTCGCTGGGCAAGACTCAGCCTGGACCTAAGGAAGGCAGCCTCCTTGATTAGAATTTCCAAGATCAGCTGTGTCACTGAGGAGCTTAATGAACTTCACAGCTCAGTTCACCATATGCTCTTCAGTTTCCTCATTGGAAAATGGGAAACATGAGTGAGATTACCTTTCATTTATTTATCTGCTCTGGAAGTCCGGGATTCTTTCAGTATAACAGCGGATTACTAAGATTTGGTGGAGGGTAGGGTTTCCAGGCGGGAATTCCCGCCTGTTCTCGGGAATTATTTCGGTTTTCCTTTCCCGAATCCCAAAAAAATTTGGTCAGGAAATCGGGAAAATTGGCTCCTTGAACCCAGGTGGTTGGTAGTATCAGCCGTCACTTTGTGGAAACGATTCATCGTGGAGAGCAGAAAACAGTTTATATCTCGAGATTCGGGAACAGGACAGCAAAAAAATTCCTGAGAACGGGCGGGAATTCCCGCCTGGAAACCCTAGTGGAGGGAGATTGAAGGTTGGCAAGACAGTAGAATTTGGGGCGGGGGCATAGAGACTTGGGGACAAAATAAGGGCATAAGGTCCCAAAGTGGAATTGAGGTAAACTGCGGCATGGGGCATGATGCGGGCTCTTCAATGGCAGAGAAGATGCTGGAAAGAAGTGCAGCTTAATACCCCTTCACTGACTGCAGCAAGAGGATGTTTGACCCAGTCTAGAGAGTAGTAACACTTCCCCTGCTTTCAGAGGTCAACAAATTGCAGGAAATATGCTGGGTATGAGTAGACACTGGTGACAGCCTGAAGCACTACAGAGATGTCGGGAGTTTTCCTAGAAGGCAGCCTGGTGGCCGGCCCAACTAGCATCTCACTAAGGAAATTTACTCTGTGGATGAAGTTGGAGCAAAAGGCAGTCGAGGGGATACTCTGGGATCTTTTGACACTTTAAAAATCAGGATGATGGGGAGACATGGTAACTCTGCCTAACATTCTGTCATCATGAAAAAATTCCCCTCTTTTTATGGGGTCATGTAGTGCTAAGCTCACAGGAATTGTTAAAAGTAAGTTTTAAATACCCTCGAAAATAGGACGATAGGTTTAGAAAAGTAGAAAGCACCAAAGGGGCAGCTCTGCTCTGTAACTAATGGTAGGCACGTTTGTGTGATTTGTTCAGATTTATGTAATTTTCAAAACACACGTCTAAAAACAAAAATGGCTGAGCCCCTTTATTTGATCATCACGGGAAACCTTTCTGTTAATGGCTGTTGTGTGTGGTTCTGTACGCGCAGATGGAATGAGGCAATCGGCAAAACGAATCCCACCAGGCATCTTGAGCCTGCACTTCTGAAAAGGCAGGGATCTGCATGTCCAGACTGGCGGCCCACCGCCTGCACGTGGCCGCCTCACGATCCGCAGAAACCGCTCTACCCAGAGGTAAACAATGTCCAAGCTGGAGCCGCGCCACCAGCCCGATTCCTTGGGTGTTTCTTTCCACAAAGTGTGACCGTGTTTAATGTCGAAAGGGAGGGATGTAGTTGTTCTCTAATGAAAGGTTGTAATAGGACAAGCTGGGGTACTGCTCTTGTCCACTGGGTGAATGGGGCTCTAACGGCACGGTTTCTATTAACAGAAATGGCAGGCATGCTGTTAAATTCTCCTGCTCCGTGCGGAAAGCATCTCTCCCCTCTCTCACCCATCCACTTTGCCCCCTCCTAGCCTCACCTGGATGTGACTATTAATGCACTAAAATAGGACATTTGAAATTTGGGGAAATGGTTGCATTTCTTTCCCCAAAAGAGTCTTGAGGGGCCTATAAAGCAGAGTCTGTGAAAGCGAGACTAACACCCAATGCCATCAGAATGATTAGATTCTGTCCTGTAAAGTACTTCATTGAGCGTCACTCCTGCGAGGTCTTCAATGTAATTTTTGTGGCTCAGAAATGCCTTTTCTTTGTTAAGTGATTGCAGCAAAAGAAAAGGAAATGTTCGTGGCAGCCAGCATTTTAAAATGAACCATTGTGGCCCCTTAGCATTTTATAAGGAATCATAAATTTCAGCTGACAGCTTATTTCTTGATTCCTTTCTAATTAGAGGCCTAATAATATATATTTCTTAAAGGAGAAAGTGGTCTGTGCTCTTATGATGCCAGAATCTTGGCTGAAATAAAACAACGGAGGCTAATGTCAAACGTACGATGGGTTCACTGCATATGAGAGGTGCTGGGCTCGTGCTACTAAATTAGGGAAATCAGAAGCATGTTTTAATACTTTAAAATAATTGTGTCCAAATAGCCTTGCTCACTCCTTAAACAGCTAAATCTTTTTAATGCCTCTCAAAAAGGGTTCCAAATGGATTTAAATGGGTTTGATGAATGTGAAATTTCCCTCTCTACTTGTAATATTTCCAGCAATAGTGCAATTAATTTGATTTGCGTGTAGGTGCAAATCATTAGTAAATTGGGTGCCTGTGTTTTAAAAGGTTTCAATCTTATTTAACCCTCTCCAACCAATGCATTTTGGTCAAAAAATAATCATTCTGTCAATTCTGAGTCATCAGTCCTCAGTACTGGATTTTTCTATTGTTTTAGTACATGTCACATGTTTCATTTAACACTCTCATAAACAGTCATCTCCTTTGCAGTAAGGACCTTTCATGTGCAGTCATCATGAGAGCTTCTCATGCTGCTAATGCTCCGTTAGGTCAAAAGGTTGCAGGTTCTCTCTTGAATTTTTTTCTTTTATTTACTACAGCCAGCGCAGAGTGAGGCTGCTTCAGTGTTTTAATTACTCATCTTTCAGCAGGACTCAAATGTCAGGATTCACATATTCCTCAACTAATCTCTTGATGCTTTTGTTCAAACGGACCCTAAAAAACTGTTCTCTAGATGTTTGGATAGTAATTGAGCCTTGCTCAGGATTAGAATTTGCTCCCCTGGGAAGTTTTGCAATCTTTTATGGGAAAAGCCTTTGCCATTGGGAAATGCAGTCATTGCATGCTTAATGTCAGGAATACTGTCCAGAAAAACAGATATCTGCGTGAAAACACTCATTGGATGGCAATTTTCCATTGCCTGAAATAGGGAAAAAATGTGGCCTTACATGTGAACACAAAATCCCTAGCCAATATCCTAAAACATAAAAAAGGCACCGCACCCTCCACCCCACCCCAGTATATATGTAATATACTACTATGTCAAGATGCAAATGATTAACACTACTTCCAGATCACCAAAATATTAATTTGGTAACACTGTGTGTGTGTGTGTGTGTGTGTGTGTGTGTGTCTGTGTGTGTGTGTGTGTGCGCGCTCATGTGCGTGCTGTTCCATGGCCTCTCTTAGCTCCAGCATTTGAAGTTTATATCCTTTTTATTGATACTTGGTGTGAATTTCAGCACAACTGTTCATGATTCTACAAATTGTTTATGGAATGTAACTCAAGACTTTTCTGTATATTGCTTTGTTAAATATGTTGTCTTGAGTTTTGAGGACATAAATATAATAAATCTAATACTTCTATATAAAGATTTACTAAGATAACATTATATTGATAGATAAGGTAAGTTATGCAATTTAGATATTAAAAATCAACAGGAGGATTGTCGGGACAATGTTGAAGTAATCCACCAACACTCATGCCATCAATACTTAGAAAACTAGACAAAAATCTATGAAATAATTCTTTTTAGACACTAATCCCAGACTGTAGTATAAGGAGGTAGAATTAGGGAAGGGAGGTGTGGCCTCATTGAGCCGCCTAGACAGATATTGGAATTCAGGTAGCTTCATGAAGCTGGAATTTGCAAAGCAGAGTAGTGCGGAGGAGAGAGAGCAAGAGAGAGAAAAAAGAGAGGAAGGGAGGAAGAGAGAGAAAACTTTCACAAGAGTTTTCTTGAGTCTTTGATTGAGTTGTGCATGTGGAGAGTGAAACTCTGTGATCAAGGCAAGAAAATAACCACCAGTGAGTTGTAAGTTGAACATTTCCCAGAGCTCACACAGAGCTGGGGGGCAACCAGCCAGAGTGAAGCAATTTTGTTGTATGTACACAGCATTTAATAGAGACCCCAGAGGATGAGGCCTTGTTAGTATGGCTAAACTAGCTCCCAATAAAGACTACTCTAGGCCCACCCTAAGATAGCTGAAAACAAACGATAAGGATAATCTTCAAGTAACTGTCTGCTAAAACAAAACTCAACACTCTCTACAAAGGCCACAAAATCCAAGCACTCAGCAATGTAACACCTACAATGTATAGCATCTAATAAAAATTACTAGACATATAAAGAAGCAGGAAAATGTGACTCATAGCATGGAGAAAAATCAGTCAACAGAAATGACAAAGATAATATAATTAGCAGATAAAGAATTTTAAATGTTACTATAAATATATTCAGGAATTTAAAGGAAAGTCATGATCATAATGGAGATAGAAATGAACACAATAAAAAGGAAGAAATGGAAACCATAGAACTTAAAAGCACAAGATGTGAAATGAGAAATTCACTGGATGGGATTAATAGCAGATTAAACATTAAGGAAGAAAATATCAGTAAATTTAAAGTCAATACAATAGAAATATCCAAACAAAAACACAGAGGGAAAAAGGCTTAGAGAAAGAGAGACAGAGAGAGAGAGAAAGAGAGATCTGTGGGGCAATACGAGGTGGCCTATAATATATATATTTGTTATCCCAGGAAGAAAGAGAAAGCGGTGCAAAATAATTTGAGAAATAATGGCATAAAAATTTCCAAATATCAAAATTATAAACCCATTGATCCAAGAAACTAAAAGATCTCGAGTAGGATAAACACTAAGATACATCATAGTCAAGTTTCTGAAAATCTGTGACAAAGTCAAAAATATTGAAATCTGCTAGAAAAGAAAATCTTATTATGTAAAGGGAAATACAGGTAAGAATAAGTGCCAATTTTGTTTAGAAACTATGCAAGCCAAAAGTCAATGAAACATTTTTTAAATGTTGACAGAAAAAAAGTTAGTGTAATTGACTTTAATATAATTCTATATCCTGTGATAATACCCTTGAAAATAAAGGTAAAATAATGAGATTTTAAGACAAACAAAAGCTTAGAGAATTGGTCATTAGCAGACCTGTGCTGCAGGAGACATTAAGGGAAGTTTTTTGGGCTAAATATAAATAATATAGAAGGAAACTTGGATCTACACAAAAGAATGAAGAATATGAAAGATGGTAAATGTATGGATAAATGTTAATTTTTAAAAAAAAATGTATAGTTTTTTTAAAAGACAATTGTCTAAAGCAAAAGTAACAATGTATTGTGGGGTTTCTAACATGTTAAAATGTAGGACAAAAATACATAGCACAGAAGATGAGAAAAGGGAAATGGCAGTGTAAGATTCTTCAATGTATGAGTAGTGGTATATTATTTTAAGGTAAATAAACTGTGATAAGTTAAAGATGCATATTTTAGATGCTAGAGTGACCATTAAGGGGGAAAAAGATTTGAGTAGTGAACAACAAAATACTAACAAAGAAAAGTAAAACAAACAAACAAAAAAACGAACTTAAACGAAACACCATCAAGAGTTATCCTACCAGGAAAATGTTCAGCAGGGAGATACTTTGCCGCTATAATAACTATATGCAGGTTTGTTTGAAATATTTGTTCAGCGACTGAATTTATCTCTTAATTTTTAAACTCATTCTGCAAAAATGTACGTGCTACTACATGGTTCCTCATTACAGTAGCAGGCAAAGGATGAAGGAGGGGCAGTACCCATGGCTCAGCATGGGCGGCTTACCTTGGCTTTCTCAGAAAGAGTCATAGTTTCATGTGGTTTTGTTTAAATTAAGCTTGGGGGCGGGGGGAAGAAGCAAAACAAATAACACCATTGTACTGCAGGTTGCAGCAGGAACTAGAATGTTCTCTGAGCATGAATCCCCACAGGGATAAGAGAGCCATGGGAAGCCCTTCAAGGACTTGGGTCATGCTTTACTCCTCTTTGTCTGTCTGACATTTGACACATAGCGAGTGCTAACAAGTGCTGGAGTAGGCAGCTGCGCCGATTCAATTACGTGACGCAGTTACACTTACTCATCAGGGCCCATTTCCATTTTTTCCATCTCTATATTGTGAAGGCAGTTAGGTAATTACGGACTCATCGGGTGGTGATCTTACCTGAGAATTTATTTTATTAAGATTCCTTTGTTTTGGACTGAATGTTTGTGTCCCCTCCCACCAAAACATATATGTTGAAGCCCTAGCCCCACAGTGCGGCAGTGTTTGGTGACAGGGCTTCTAAGGAAGTAATTGAGAATAAATGAGAGTGTAAGGGTGGGGCCCTGATCCTATAGCATTAGTGTTCCTGTGAGAAGAGACACCAGCTCTCTCTCTCTCTCTCTCTCTCTCTCTCTCTCTCTCTCTCTCTCTCTCTCCAAAAGCCATGTGGGAACACCACAAGAAAGTGCTGTCTGCTATACAAAAGGAGAGCCCTGTCATCAGCCCTGCCGGCCCCATGTTCATGGACTTCTAGCCTCCAGAAATGAGAGAAAATGCAGTTCTGTTGTGTTCTGTTACAGCAAGCAACCTGAGCAGACTAACACCTCCCTAAACAACAGAAGCAATATGTCTTGAAATCATTCGCCTCATGTAGTTTGTGATTTTGCCAACTGAAGTTAGGAAAAGGTTTGGTGGTTTTCTTATCCTTCCTAAGGTCACAACTGTGTGCCCTTCAATTCTGAAGAACCCCATGATACCAACAGCTGAAGTGGGGTTTCAGTCGCCTTCTCTCCACAGCCAGACTGAGCCTACAGGAAGATTTGCTACAAGCCCTCTAAACCTAGGGAAAGTGCCGTTTCTGGTGGGCTGACATCTTCTTTTCCTTTTTATTTTTTTCACTTTTATATTTTTCAATTATAGTTTACATTGAATACTATATCAGTTTCAAGTGTACAGCATTGTGGGTAGACATTTATATAACTTACAAAGTGACCCCCTCCTTGATAAGTCTAGCACCCCCAGCACCATACATAGCTTTTATAATATTATCGACTATATTCCCAATGCTGTACTTTAAATCCCCATGACTATTTTGTAACTACCAATTTGTACTTAATCCCCTCACCTTGTTCACACAGGCCCCCACTCTCCCTGCCCCAATCTGGCAACCATCAGTTTATTCTCTGTATCTGTGAGTCTGTTTCTGTTTCGCATGTCCATTTATTATGTTTTTTAGATTCCACATATACATAAAATCATATGGTATTTGTGTTTCTCTGTCTGACTTATTTCACTCAGCATAATACCATCTAGGTCCATCCATGTTGTCACGAGTGGTAACATTTCATTCTTTTTTATGACCGAGTAATATTCCATCGTACATATGTACAACCTCTTCTTTATCTAATCATCTCCTAAACACTAAGCCTTCTTTTCCTTTTGATTACTTTTAACTTTTTTTGGCTTAAATGAATATAGTTTCAGTACGATCATTTTGTGTTCATTGCCAGCCAACTGTGCTCCCAGCTGAAGAGAGTGTCGTTGGCCTTTCTCACTTATGAACTACATGGGCTCTCACTGTCTCTCACTGTCACTCCAGCCAACCCTCCTTTTGTTTTGTCAGTTCTGACACATGCCATGTTTCCCCGAAAATAAGACCTAGCCGGACTATCAGCTCTAATGCATCTTTTGCAGCAAAAAGTAAAATAAAACCCGGTCTTATTTTACGATAATATAAGACCAGTTCTTATATAATATAATGTAATGTAACATAATATAATATAATATAGTATAATACCAGGTCTTATATTAATTTTTGCTAGGTCTTATTTCCGGGGAAACACAGTAGCTGCAGATGACTGTAACACAGGCAGTTCCCAGCCACTAAGCTGGGCGGTGAGTTATGGTCGCACAGTTAGTGTACCTTTCTGCTAATGAAGCTGGGTCTTTTCTCACTGAATGCTATCTCTCAAGATAAAAATTTTAAAAGATAAAAATAAACATTTAATTTTAATTTAATTTTATGTTTTAAAAGATAAAATCAATGATTTCTACCTTTTCTTGTTTAAACCCTTTTGCTGCGAAGGTTGGATATATCTGAATGAAGATATATCAAATTTTTATACATAAAAAAAGTCATTTATATACAAAAAAGCTCAAATTGTTATTATTAAATGCATAAAATAGTCGAAATATCAGCTTTTTGTTTTTTGTGGATTTCTGACACATTTTGGAAAAAACTTGAAATCCATTAATGCAGCATAAGAGTTAAATTAATAACTTGAGTCAGCATAGATATTTTTCTTTTCAATTCCTTCTATCATTAAAAAATGCAAATTTTAAATGTGCTAGGTTTTTTTATTTGAGTTTCCCCACCTTTATCATCTCTAGGGAATATTTCCTAGTTATTGTGAAGCAAAAACTTGTAAAAGGATTTCATATTTTTTCAGTCTTTGCATCTTTTCCTCAAGTTACTTACCTTTATAATAATGACTAAGTGCCAAAAAAAAAAAAAAAACCCCAAAAAACAGGTTTCTGAATATTTTGTCCATTCACTGTGGTAAAAAAGATCCTTCTCACAGTCAGAACTTAAAATAGTATTTAAAATATAGTAAGTGTTCAACAAAAATTATTGCCTTAGGAGTGAATAAGTTATGAAATGAAGTGTTCTAACTCTTTCAAGCAGTGTTTGAAAGTTTGAATTCTAAAGTAAACTGTCCTTTACAAGTTTTTAACATTCACAGATTAAGAAGTATTTAAATATTTAAAACTTTTTCTCAAGGTAACTTTCCTCTAAGGGTAAAGAAAAATCTTTATGTTAATTATAGGCATACCTTGTTTTTTTGCACTTTGTTTTATTGTGCTTTCCAGATACTGCATTTTTACAAATTGAAGGTTTGTGTCAACCCTGCATGGAACAAGTCTATCAGTGCCATTTTTCCAACAGGCTAGGTCCCTTTATGTCCCTGTGTCACATTTTGGTAATCCTCACAATGTTTCAAACTTTTTCATTATAATTGTATTTGTTATGGTGATCTGTGATCAGTGATCTTTGATGTTACTATTGCTGTGAAAATTGTTAAAATGATGACAAAATATTTAAACTATTACACAAACTTAGTTGATATAGCAGACATAGGAGTTGAGAGGATGGACTCCAATTTTGAAAGAATTTCTACTGTAAGTAAATGCTATCAAACAGCATCGCATGCTACAGGGAATCATTTGTGAAAGGAAGAGTTAATTGATGTGGCAAGCTTCATTTTATCTTATTTTAAGAAGTTGCCATAGCCACCCAATCTTCAGCAACCACCACGTTGATCAGTCATCAGCCATCAATACTGAGGTGAGACCCTCCACCAGAAAAAAGATTGTGACAAGCTGAAGGCTCAGACGATGCTTATACTTTTTTGGCAATAAAGTATTTTGTAATTAAGGGATGTACATTGCTTTTTCCAATGTAATGCTATCTCACACTTAATAGATGACAGTCAGTAAACATAACTTATGTGCACTGGGAAACCAAACAATTTGTGTGACCTGCTTTATTGAACTATTTGCTTTATTGTGGTGGCCTGGAACTGAGCGTGCGCTATCTCCAAGGGGTGCCTGTGATTGTGTAATTCCGTCTCCATAAATTCAAAGAATAGTTGAGCTTCTCCTAAGTGAGCCCACCTAGCAGTACAGTTTGGGTAGCCATATCCACAGTGCTGCGTATTTTCTTAGTCCTGTCTGACCCCTGTTCAGCCTCACTCACGTGAACAAATGTCCTGGTCACCACCATTTGTATGCTGCTGGCTTCGCCTTCCACCTTAGAACTTCTGAGAAAATAGAGGTGATCCAACATCCTCCAGGAGACTACTTACATTACAAATGCCCGATAACTGGAACTTGGGGTGACGAAACTGATAAAGGGCTTGATCCCATGGAAGAGAAAGTTACAAACTGGGAGAATTTGGATCAATGAAAAAACATGGCAATTACTAACTCCAGGAAAAACTGAGCTGTATAGTAAAAGGAAAGCACTTGACTTGTCTGTCAATAGCATTCCCATAGTCAAAATAAAAACACTGATTACTTACCTGGCCAAACAACAACAACAACAACAACCAATGCTTGATAAAAGGCATTCAAAATACATATTTTTGTGTGTGAAAAATCCGCTTGTACAATGTAAGGTTACTGTTTCCTCCACAAACACACTTTCTTTGTGTCTAACTTGTTGGCCTGATATTACTTCACCTGCAACAGTCCATTAGTATTTGCCATATTGGGATATATGGTCAACGAGCTAAAGTAGGGCTTCCATCCTTGGATATTGTGGACCAGGGCTTCCTGGTCAGGTTAGGATTTTATGCTGGAGCTTAACCTGATGTAGCACATTGACGTCTCCAAATGAACGCTGTGTAAGGGCAACCCCATAGCAATGTCTTGGAGGCCAGTCGGTTTCCTGTGAGATGCACAAGCTTGAGTCCCCTTCATAATTGCAAATGACCTCTTCCTTTTCTAAAAGGTCTTCTGTCATGAAGGAAGCATTAAAATATACAAGGCAAGAACACGCGTTAAGCCCTTTTCTTTTCACTATCAGACAGCAAGGGAAATAAAACAAAGGGGGCTAATTAGTTTGCAAGGTTTCAGTTTTGTTTCAGTGCTCACGTCCTGGAAGGCCTGTCCTCAGAGGCAGCGAGATGTCACTGCTTGCCCCAGATCTCAGTTGCTATTCCAAAGCATTGCCTACTATATCAGCAGTCGGGGGTCAGATCACTGTTTCAGGAAAAGAGCAATATGGGAGCTGGATGCTCTGAACCTTTCTTATTGGGCATTCGTTCACACAGAAACGGGTGCCTCCCTTGTACCCTGTCTTGCACTGGAAGACCAACAAAAGAGCAAATGGCTTTACTTTCTTTTCTTTTCCCTTCCCATTTCTAACCCCAAAGTTTTGGTCCACAGTATATTATTTTGCAGGAAAAAATAAACAAACAAACCTGTGCAAAGCTGCCAGGAGACAGCGAGGCATGTGGAATGTTAAGCGAGGGAGAACACTTTTGAGTTGAGCCTGCAAAAGCCCCTGTGCTTGCTGCAGGGGAGCAGATTAAAGCCGCCTAAACACTTCATTTCCCTACGGGGACTGACTATATGAGAACAATTCAAGGTCCACTGCACAGAGCGATGGAACTTCCCTCCCTCACAGTCCTACCCCCTGTGGTCTTTATCAAATTTAAATGACCTATGCCCACCAGGACAGATAGGCACAGCTGTACGTGTTGTCTAGGTGTGCTGGGTCTGAGACATTGGTAGACTTTTTATGCATGAAACTATGGATTGGTAGCACAGGATACAAATGATATTTTAATAATACCGCAAGGTTTCAAGTAGAGTCCCCAGGATCCCCAGCTTTGGAGCTTTGACATGCTTTTGAGCTCAGAGTCCTGAACACTTCTAAAATCCACCTTCCAGTTACAACTCTGATGGAATACCCCACCTAATAAATTGTCTTGTCAGGCAGGCAGTGGGCTGCAGTCTGGTGTTCACAGCGTAGACGGCCACCTGTCACCACGTCAGAACAATGGTCTGCTCTGGGCCTGACAGAGGAAAGCGGGACAATGTACTCGGTCCAAAGGGAAAGAAAGTTCCAGCTCCCCACATACCCAGGATTGAAACCTTCCATTCTTCTTTTTTTTTTTTAAACAGAGTCCATTTTTTTAAAAAAGTCACATTCATGTTTATGAGTGATTATTTTTGTTGTGCTATTTTTTTTTTAATCTTTAGTGGGGAATACTGGGAGACTGTGTGTTTCTCCAGGGCCCATCAGCTCCACATCGCTGTCAAAGCTCCAAAGCTGGGGATCCTGGGGACTCTACTTGAAACCTTGCAGTATTATTAAAATATCATTTGTATCCTGTGCTACCAATCCACAGTTTCATGCATAAAAAGTTTACCCAGTATCTCAGACCCGGCACACATAGACAACACGTACAGCTGTGCCTATCTGTCCTGGTGGGCATAGGTCCCTCAATCTAGTTATGGAGGGCGCAGCTCAGCTCCAAGTCCAGTTGCCATTTTCAATCTTTAGTTGCGGGGGGGGCACAGCCCACCATCCCATGCGGGAATTGAACCGGCAACCTTGTTGTTGAGAGCTCGCGCTCTACCAACTGAGCCATCCAGTCACCCCTGAAAACTTCCACTCTTAATGGAAGGTCTAAACCTTTTGGATGACCATAATTTGGGATTCCTGGATGCCCAAAGAATCCGTGATCAGCGTGTATAGTCTTACCTTCGTTTTTCCCCCTCCTTTTGTGTTTCTCTCTGAAGGGGTCCACATGGAAGGACACCAGGAGCAAGAGGCCTGTGTTCTGGCTGGAAAGGGTGTTTAAAGCCCATTTGGAGTTTGGGTGAAGGTGAAAGTTGTCAGGCTGTGAAAAATGGCATCAGTGTTGGCTGACCTGAAATAGGGCTGTAAAGTTCTGTTCCTCACAAAGGCAAGATATATTATTGCTGTAACGCCATTATTCCGCTCCATCACTTTTAAACCTTGTTCCCATTATCTGCAAGTTAAATATAACCCTATGTAAAAACAGGAAGGACAGAACCGAGTTGTCCAGCTTAACGGCACACACTTAAAACATAATAGAGCACTTGTTACTGTATTTTATGGAACGGAAACTCCAAATGTAAAGATGTATTAAGGAAATATCTCAAAGTTATTAGGGAAGGATATTTACAATTACAGATTGCTTTATATTATGCTTTTATGAACATCTCAGGAAATGAAATAGCCCTCAGCTGTAGAGAGTGAAGAGGGAGGTAATTTTCCTTAATACGGGTGATAAAATTAATCTGATTGAAATCGCAGGCGATTATTTCTCAGAATACTGAGTGGCAGTACAATCACTTACACTCTTTTATATTTTTTTAGTCAAAGCTCGTGTAGATGAAAGCTAATTACAAAGTAGTGATGTGAAGCGCTAAGGAAATAGTTTGTATAGCATAGAACAGGCACGGCTAATTGGGGTTTGTGATTACACAGATTGTTGTTAAGGAGAATTAAGTACCAGCAGTCTCTCCTGCAAGCTTCTCATCAAGGCAAAGTAAAAATAGACACTGGATCTGTTATTTATCTAATTATGCCTTGAATATTTTCACAAGCGTGTTACACACTCTCAAATGGTTTGTCGTTCAAAAACTTTCCATCCCACGCTGCTTGTGATCAAAGTGTTGATGTGAAGTTTTGACACCGGGCTCTGTTCAGATCGCTTTCCCTAAACCCCTGCTCACAGGTGGTGTGTACTGGAGAGCTTGGAGTTGGGAGGCTGGGCAGGGATTAGTAAGGGTGCTGGCAAAGAAGGTGTTATGATCGGGAATGGTCCTGTTTAATAGAACTTTGGTTCAACATGCTTATAGCAGAGTTAACCTTATAGCAGGCAATGAGAGAAACCGCACAAGACCTTTGAGCCCTCAGTCAAAAATGAATTGATTAGAAGGGAGTTGGGTCCCTTTGACCTAAAGTAAAATTTATTGCCTTCTTCTCATGGCCATACTCAGAATTATTCTATGTTCCGGAAAACTCTCATTTATAGGATGTGTTGAAGCTTAGCATCCATAGACGAATTAATTAGTTCTAATGCATGTGTGTGTTACATGCTATTGAGTTCGCTCCAACTCCTGGAGACCCTATGAATGAGTGATGTCTACAATGTCCTGTGCCCAACAGCCCTGATCAGCTCCTGGAGACTCAGACTGTGGCTTCTTTTATGGAGTCCATCCATCTCATATCTGCTCTTTCTCTCTTCCTGCGGCCTTAGATTTTTCCTAGCATTATTTTTTCCCAAGAACCCTGTCTTCTCATGAGGTGCCCAAAGTAGGACAGCTTCAGTTTTGTCATTTTTACCTGCAGCGATGTCTTAGGCTTCATTTGCTCTAGGACTCACCTGTTCATCTTTCTGGTGGTCCAGGGTGTCCGCAGAGCTCTCCTCCAGCACCATGTTTCAAATGAGTCCTTTTATTCCCCCATCAGTCTTCTTCACGTCCAACTCTGTACATACTAGTAACTGAGAATACGAGGGTGATCTTAGCCTTGGTCTCTAATGACACGTCTTTGCTCTTGATGGTCTCTCCTAATTTCTTCCATTGCCACCCGTCGGAGTCTCAGCCTTCTCTTGATTTCTAGGCTGCAGTCTCTATTTGAGTTGATGACTGAAACAAGGTAAGAAAAATCTTCAACAATTTTAATGGCTTCATTGTCTGCATTACGGTTGTGCATTTCTTTGTAGTCATGACTTTTTTCTTCTTGCTGTTCAAGTGCATTGGCACTTCTTTCACTTTCATCAGAATTCATTTCAAATCATTGCTACTTTCTGCCAGTAAGATGGTGTCATCTGCATATCTTAAGTTACTGATGTTTCTTCCACCAATTTACACTCCTCCTTCCTCTGACTCTAGCCCAGTTTTTCATATGACACATTCTGCATACAGATTCATCAAATGGGGACATAAAATGCACCCTGTCTGACACCTTTGCCTATTGGAAACCATTCTGTCTCTTCATATTCTGTCCTGACAGTGGCTTCTTGTCCACAATACAGGTTATGCATCAGGAGAATCAGTGACCACCTATTTAATCAGTATTTCTTGAATGGAGGGTTGGGACCCTAGGAATTGTTGGCAGGAATTCAGGCAGAAGTGCCATCACCTCCTCATTATCATGCCTTTGCCTGTTTTCCTACCCCTCTGTGAATCTCTTGGTCTTGTCTGTCATCAACAACTTGGTTTTTCACTGACCTTCCATATCAGTTGTCTTTCAGCCCCGGATTCTTCTAATTCATGTTTATCAAGTGCCTCCAAAGCCCCTCTCCAAGGGAGAAAAAAGCATCATGGCTCGCCTTTCTGAGATCACGGGGACCTCATCTGTCTTCTCCTGGCCTTGGTGGTGGTGGTGTTTGGAGGGTCATGTGAGCTAGTGGAAAACGTGTAGAGGGAGCTGTGTGAATCCTAAACAGTTGGAAAGGCATTGCCTGAAGAACACCATTCTAAAAGGCATTGCCTAGAATAATTCTACAACATACGAAATGCAAATTTATTGACAACGTGATATTTTCTCAAGACAAGGTGTCTTCTGGAAACCTCATCTGAATGGTGACAAACAGGCTCTCCCGGGATATGAGCAGGCACGCAAGGACGTGCCTGTTGTGAGGGCCTTCGCTGTGTGGCTCTGGTGAAACTCCTTCGCGGCACCAGCCACACGTGATAGCTTCACAGATTGCTTTAATAGACATAAGACCAGCCAGTAGCATACATTAGTGAAACAGCTTAGAGATTTCAACTCTTGCCTATTTGCTTACAGTTTTTTTCTCACTCATCTGTCTGCTTTTGGTCTAATCTTCATTATGAAAATGGCCAGTTGCTGCGGGAAATGATGCACTAGGTTTAATTTTGAATGTGGTGAACAGTAAAGAAACAGAAGAGCAGGAGAAAATACACATTCTCCCCTTCATTTGCTCTCGTTAGCATCTCAGGGAGTTCTTATGTGGATAAATATGGCTAGTTCCTAAAATTGAACGTCCTGCATTATTATTATTATTAACAGTTTACTACGACCAATATGCCATGCAGCAGTCTGTGGATGATATCTGCAATTTCACTGCCTTCCTATGTGAAAAGAAGATAAAAATGATATTATATGGGTATATGCAAATTATGGAGGGCCTGGCCTTGTGCTCCAGTAATTCTTAGATGTGCTTCTTCGTTGTCCACTTCGAATGACAGGTACTGAAAATTAAATGGCTTCCAATAAAAATCCTGTAACCTGAAGCGAATCCCCACTGAATAATTAGAATATCTCACTCATAAAAGGTAATCATGTGTCTTCCATTTCTGAAGAAGTCTCTATCCTGATCATCACCGACGGCGCTCTGGTCAGATTAGATATTTAATTCTTATGAAAGAGACGTAATACCCATCCTTTACGAGGACGCCTTCTGTTGGGGCTGACAGCCTTAAGCTGTCACCGTTCCCAAGGATCAGAGCTGCACCCAGTGCTTAATACACGAGAGGAGAAATAAAAGGAGATGGGATGGTCTCTGCATTATTTCAGACACCGAATTGGTCTGTTTGCTTCCACAGGTGCAAACAGGCAGCTGCAATATCTAACTCAGTCAGATGGACACCCTTCGGTTTGTAGTCTCTTAGTGTCACTGCGGGGTATCCCTGGTCCTGAACTTATTCCCCCTGATACGGCCTTTCCTCCTGATCTAATCAAAATGGTAACTTCAGGGGATAAAATCCTAACACCACTTTACTCCCTATTAATGGACTGTGTCTCCCACCATAGTGGAGACAAGGTGCGAGGAGTTGGGGATGAGAAACCTGGGATTCAGATCCTTGCTGGCCTATCGCTAACTGGGACCCTTTGGGCAGGTGATTATTGTCTCTGGCTCCCAATTTCCCTCCTGCAAACGGTTGATGGCAAAAAGTCCTTTATAGGAATCAAATAAGTTAGTCTGCACAGCAAATGTAGAACCTCTTTGTTCTGCTTTGCTCAGAGCTTGGGGTGGGGGTGGGGGAGTACTTTAGACCAGAAGATAAAGCCCCCCAAAGCTTTGCTATTCTTTATATGCAAGCAGGGCACCTGTAAAGGATACTGCAAGGAAAGGCATTTAGAAGAGAAACCCCCTGTCAAAAATGATGGAAAAACAGAAATTTTTAACAAAGAGAGAAGAGGTACTGAAAATTTAAGTTAACCAAGCTCATGAGCTGCAAATCCTCTAAATTGTCAGCATAACAATGAGTAACAGTAGTTTGGTCCCAATTTTCTGTAATTTATTTATAATATGAAGAGCCCCCTGTCCCTTGTCAAAAAAAATCTACAAATCATTCCTAAAACACAAATAATAGTCACATTAAAAGGAACAAATTATAACACTGAAATATGTCCTTGGGCTGGAAACAAGAAAACAATGTAAAAGTGGAACGGCCCACTACACAAAATATGGCCTAATGATACATATTAAAATAATTACACATAGTTAGCAATTCTCTTCAGATAATTTATTGAACTTGGTCCCATGACTGTCTAGTTTGCCTGCTCTCTGGGTATTTCTGTTTCAGAGGATTTTGACACTGATGACATTTTTTTTTTTCTCCTCACAAAGTGAGGAAAAATGGGAACGTCAGGATTTGCTTGTGGAATCAGATAAAATAGAAACGCAGTTCATACATCCAAATGAGCAACACATTTTTAGTAAATGTGAAATAAAAACAAATATTGAATATCTGGATTACATATTATTTATTGAATGTTTGGCTAAATAATATACAATGTATTGTAATCTAGAAATATTTTAAATTCAGCGATGCCAGTTTCATTGTGATAATTAGTATAAGGAGATGTCTAAATATATTACTCTTAAATAGTCACATAATGTCTCAAGGTTAATAATTTATATTACGATATTTTGCAGTTTTGTACGTATTCCAATTTAATACCCCGTTCCCCAGCTCAGCAATTGTAAAACTTGGAATTTGAGATTAAGAGTGGGTTAGTTGCAAATAGATGGTTATGTTGCCCTTTATGAAAACATAAAATGTTATTCAAACCAAGAGAATAAAAGTAACTACAGAACTCCTTTTTTATGACTAAAATTTCCTGAACATACACATGCATAAGAATCTACTACCATGACTGGATGAAATTATATAATAAATATTTTTAATTGATAGATTTCTTGCTCTGATTATATAGAAAGACCTACAGAAATTATATCTAGAGAGTAAACATCCTGAATTGAAAGCTCTCTGTTATATATTAGATTTAAAAAAATAAGGTAGAAAGGCTATATCCATTGAATATATTTCTATCCACCAATTTAGATAGAAAGGAATATTTTAAAATAAGGAATTATACCATATACATGCACCTCGTATAACCTATGATATTGACTATAGTATAGAATGCAGATAATATTTGTATTTCCCTTAAAGTTTTGACTTATATAATAGCATAGAAGTATCTTAAAAACTGTTGTGAGTAACAGGTAACATGACTAAGAATCTGACAAAATACCCTGTCTAAATATTTTATTCAGATTAACAAAATGGGTGTGTGAGTGTATGTGTGTGTGTGTGTGTGTGTGTGTGTATTACACAACTCCTGCGTTTTGAGGTTGGTTAGTATATAGCAGTGTTAGAGATAATTTAGTAATAACAAATCATATAGTAATGGGTAATACAGAGTTTAATTTAAAATTCTTAAGTAGTTACTTTAAATTCTGACTAGAAAATTTTTTATTGTACTTAATATTTGAAAACTATATTGTCCAGAATCACTAGAACGTGACAATATTCTCGTTGAAAGACATTTAACACGGAGGTAAATGTGATAGGTTAGAATTGTTTTTCCTGAGCCCATTAAAATCCTTCCTGTTTTAAAAATAAATCACATTAAGAAATTTAAACTTTCAATTTCCCATGCCCCGATGTCTAGTTTGTAATGACATGACCCTAAAAATAGCTATAAAGTTTTGGCGTGGCTTTTGTTCAGTTTTTCTTTTTTTTCTTTTTTTTTAGTGGAGTGGTGGCAAGACAAGGGCTTCAAATTCCATTTTGAGATCATTTAAAGACATTTAAATCGACAGTAATGTAAATGTTACTTTTTATGGTGTATATCCCTCCCCCCAGTTCAAAAGCAAGCAAGGACACTTCCTCTGCAGGCCCCAAGTTCTCAAGCCTTCCCCGATTCACAATTGAGGGTCCAGAACTTGGCTTGAGATCAAGCCCTTGGTGCACCCCGATTCTCTGAGCCCTCCAGAGTGTTTGAATATTATGTGTCCTCATCCCAATAAGCAGATGCACAAGAAGCTCAAAAGCCAAAAACCTGAGAAGGAAAAGAATAAAGTCTCCCATTTGAGCCTAGGTTCAATTACTTAATGAACGTATATTGAAAGGTCTGCTCAGTGTTAGGCACTGTGTTAGGTGATGGGAAAGAAAACTGTGTAAGAGCCAATTAAATGTGATCCCAGGGCAAAAAGGGAACTGCTCTTAAAGGATTTGCCTCCGGTGGGGAGGACAGGTGTGCAAGCAATGACCAATATACAGAGACACACACGGTCAACACTGTGACACTGTGACAGAGGCATGGGTGAGCACTGTGGGAACAGAGGCATGGAAAACACGGCTATTGACTAGAAATCCTCCCAGAGGAGAAGACATTCAGTCTACATCCTGAAACTGGGCTGGTGTTGGCTAGGAGCATCAAGGAGGAAATGGCGTTTCAGACAGAAGGTGCAGTCTGCTCATAAGCTCAGAAACGTGCAAAAGGACATATGGTTGTTTCAGGGATCACACATAGTTTCATGTAACCATATTGAAAACTACATACACACAGTGATGGGCTATGACCCTAGAGAGGAGGAGTAGGGCACACATCCTGAGGGTCTTGAAGGGCAAGCTAAAAAGTATGGTTTTCCTAAGAGCACCAGAAACCAGCAGAGATTTCCCTAGAGCACTGAGCATGGTTGGGTATTTTGGCTGCTCTCAGTTTTGGTAGTTTATCCTTCTATTCAGGTAGTCAGTCAGCTATATACAGAGTGTGCCAAGAAAATATATACACATCCTAAGAAAGGAAAACTGTATTAAAAATAGTAATACTCAATATATACTGATAACAAAAGATGAATAGAAGTCCGTTTGACTTCTGCAATTACAAGAGGTGCTCAACGTGGTTACCATCAACATCCAGACACTTCTGATTATGGTGAACTACTGCTTGGGTAACGTCAACCGAAGTGTCCACTTGTATAGATTTTTTTGACACCCCTGTTATTTAACGATAACCACTGAGCACCTGCTACCAGCCAGACAGTGATCTTGTTGCTGTGATATGGAAATAAATCCTGGATGAATTGAATACCTCTACCATGTTTCCCCCAAAATAAGACCTAGTTGAACCAAGTTCTAATGCATCTTTTGGAGCAAAAATTAATATAAGACCCAATATTATATTATATTATATTATATTACACCCGGTCTTATAATAAATTTTGCTCCAAAAGACGCAGTAGAGCTGATGGTCTGGCTAGGTCTTATTTTCAGGGAAACATGGTAGTAAGTTTTGAATTACACCAGGTTCTGTGAGCATGAGAATGTCAAAGACAAATTCTTACCCTCAGGGAACTGCTACGATAATCTCCAGCATTCTTCCAGTCTCATTTCTCAGTAAGAAAACACATATTACATGTTCTTTAAAATAATTTTTGTCTATCTAGTTATAAAATAATGCATGTTAACAGTAAAAAATTTGAAAAGATCAGAATAGCCCAAAGAGAATGTAGTGGTGAAGGCAACACTAGCAGCTATAATAGATACATCTAGTAAGTGTAGTGTTTTTGAATAATAGAAGTGTATTTCTTGATCAGTCCAGTGTAGGGGTTTGGCCAAGTGCCTTCTATGTGGAAATTCCTGGACTCAGTCTCCTGTCTGATGACACTGCCGTCTCCCTGTACCTGAGAGTCATTTCCTTCTTGCTAGCAGAGAGTTGAAACCACTATGCTGTACACCTGAAATTTATATAAAATAATATTAAATGTTGTGCTCACTTAGGCAGCACATATACTAAAAATAATATTAAATGTCAACTGCAATTCAAAAAGTAGAAAAGGGGGAGGGGAAGGGAAAAATAAAAATAAAATTAAAATGCTGTGTGTAAAAATAAATAAATAAATAAATAAATAAAATAAAACACACCAAAAAGTGGAGAAGGATGGCAGAGACAAAGCTGTGTTTACCAGTCTTCATTTCTTATTTCTTATTCTTGGAAGTTTACATTTTTCTGTCCCTTGCCATTATGTGGTGTTAATGTGATCATTTCTGGCCATTGAAATGTGAGCAGACACAGTGTGTGTCATTTCCAGGTGACAATGAAAAGCCCACTTACAATTCAATTCTCCCATCTCTCTCTTCATGGGAAATAGGGGATCCTAGTCACAGGACTGAAACAGATCAGATGCCTGAGTCACCAGAGACCAGCTGCCCTGGAGAAATATCTGGATGCATGGTAGACATTAAATTAGCAGAAAATATACTTTTATTGAGTTAAGTCACTGGGATTTGGGAGATGTTTGTTGTGACAGCATTACCTAGCCTCTCCTGACCAGAGTAGGAAGGCATGCCTACCTCTTAACCACCTTCTCAAAAGTGGAAAGCATCATTCCACACACATCTTATTGGTGATAACTAGCCGTTGGCCCTTCTAGCGGTTGTTTCTGTCGAGGGAGCCCTTCCTGTGACTTTTCTACATTGTCCTATAGGATATGGTGGGACTCCTACTCAGGCTGCTGGGAAGATCAGCTGTGGGAGGCTCACAGCTGCTTCTGTCCTTGGTTGTTGCCGGTAGCTAATGACTGGTGGAGGCAGGACTCCTAGACGAGAGCCTCCTGAATTAATTTGGGACAATTCTGAAGAGCTATCCCAGCTGCCAAGCTCTCTGTAGGATCGGCTGAGAACTCAGCCGCAATGGAAGGTGTCAGCTTCTCCCTCTCCCTCTCCTGCCTCTCATTTCATTATAGGTGTGTGTACCAAGAGCATCCCACAATCCAATTTCTCTCTCTCTCTCTCTCTCTCTCTCTCTCTCTCTCTCTCTCTCTCTCTCTCTCTCTCTCTCTGAGTCAGTTTCTAGGGAGCCTAATCTAACACAACTATAAAGGTAGAGAACAAATCTTAGTTGGATAACTATGTCTATCACAGAAGAAATTAATTTTTTTATCATGGGATATCTATATATCTATATCTATATCTGTATCTATATATCTCCAAAAAATGTGTACAAGTGGACACTTTGGTCAACGTTGCTCAAGCAGTAGTTGACCATAATCAGAAGTGTCTGGACGCTGATGGTAACCACTTTGAGCACCTCTTGTAATTGCAGAAGTCAATTGTGATCTGTAGTCATCTTTTGTTATCTGTATATATTGAGTATTACAATTTTAATACAGTTTTTCCTTTCTTAAAATATCTGCACATTTTCTTGGCTCTCTCTGTATATTCTAGTCTTTCTATACAGTAGTCTCCCCTTATTCACAGTTTTGCTTTCTGATGTTTCCTTTGCCCGTGGTCAGCCATGGTCTGAAAATATTAAATTAAGAATTCCAGAAATAAACAATTGATAAATTTGAAATTATGCACCACTCTGAGTAGTGTGACGGCATATCCTGCCAGCCCACTGGGGACATGAATCATCCCTTTGTCCAATGTGTCTTTGCTGGATATGCCCATTAGTCACTTAGTCACTTAGCCATTTCAGTTATCAGACTGACTGTGGTGGCATCACAGTTTTTGTGTTCAAGCCACCCTTAGTTTACTTAATAAGGGCCCCAAAGCGCAGAGTAGTGACACTGGTAATTTGGATACGCCACAGAGGAGCCGTAAAGTGTGTCCTTCAAGTGAAAATGGGAAAGTTCTAGACATAGAAAAGAAAGAAAAATCATATGCGGAGGTTGCTGAGATCTATGAACGAGATGTTAAGAACGAGTCTTCTATCCATGAAATCGTAAGGAAGGAAAAAGAATTGCGAGCTGGTTTTGCTGTCACACCTCAGACGGCAAAAGTTACTGCCACAGTGAGTGCTAAGTGCTTAGATAAGATGGTAATGTCATTACATTTGTGGGTGTAGCATGTGAACAGAAAATGTGTTCTGACTGATGGCAGCAAGTTATGCCGGAAAGCATGGAGCCTGTAGGGAGACTTCAGAAAAGGACCCTCTGAGACGAGTGACAGCAAGCCATGTATTGCAAGTAAGGGATGGTTACAGAGATTCAGGAGAAGGTTTGGACTGAGAAATATAAAAATTACTGGAGAGAGAGAGGGAGAGATCACATTCACATAACTTTTATTAGTATAATTGTTCTCTTTTCTTATTAGTTATTGTTAATCTCTTACTATGCCTAATTTATAAATTAAACTTGATCATAGTTACATATGTATAGAAAAAAACGTAGTTTATCTAGGGTTCCGCATTACCCATGGTTTCAGGCATCCACTGGGGGTCTTGGACTGCATCCCCCATGGATAAGGGGGCACAACTGCTTACATATACATAGGCGTAGTTACATGTATCTTTATTTATACATAAATATTTACTAGAAGTATTTAGTTTACTTGTTTCTATATAAAGAAAAAATTATTTGCAAGTCTCTGCTGTCTTCTGATGAGGGTGGTCCTCATCACTGGAGGGCTTGTGGTTTGCTGGGCACGCGACTGCACTGAGTAGGCAGGCGCGGCATGGAGAGCTGGGGCACAGGGGAACCGCTCTGTGCATGTATAGGGAAGAGGGATATGAAGGGTCATTTTGAAAATTCAGGAGGCAGGCATCAGGAGCCAGCAAGGGGGTCGTGTGGAAAGGTAGGGGAGTAAAAGGGACCCCAGTGGCTACACGGTGAAGATGGGGTTGGGGAAAAGGGAAGTGCTTAGTGGGGCTTCCAAGTTGTTTTCTACATCATGTGTGATATAAAACATCTCAACTACCTCCCCAACGAGAACTTAGGTAGATTCTGTATTGGAGAGTCTTTGATGGCAACTTGGAGAGGATGACAGTAGGAAATGGCATTCTCCTGTGCCCACACACATCCATATAAAAAGCAAGCAATTGGACTAAAAATTTTCCAAGCACTGATTCAGCATAACTAACCAGATCGATTCAATTTTTGAAAAACTTTCTGGACAATGTTGCAAAGAACATCCTGGTCGATAAAACTTTGAATGTATACACAATTGATTTCTCTGGGAAATTCCTAGAAGAGGAATTGATGATGAAATTTTATGAAAACTTTTAAGGTTTTTTTGATGCTTTTGTGTAATTATGCTCTCCAAAGTTTACATCAATTTATTATGATAATTATTGTTTGAAATCTAATATTGCAAATATTTTCCTTCTTTTATGATTTACCTGTTTAATGACACACACACACATGCATACATACTTTTGCACAAACATTTTATATTTCATGTAGTAACACGGCAATAATTTACTTTGTAAATTTATCTTTGCCATTTGTTTGAAAAGGTATTCCCTGTTATGACACATTAAGTTTTGGACTGTATTAGATTCATTTTTTTATTTCATGAATCCACTTAGAGTTTTGCTATAATAGATCTCCCGCTTTTTAATTTTTCATCCTTTTTTTGTATTACTTTTGTGAATGGAAACATTTTTGTGAACGGTAATCTTATCTGGTTAGCCAATTGTCATACATCCTTTTTCAAATTTTCTACTCTTCCTGTAGTCATCTGAAATGCCAGTGTGTCATATACTAAATGTTTTTATATACAAGGGCTTAGTTTAAGGCTATCTTGGTTTATCGGTGTGTCAATTACATTCACAATTATAATTTTATGGTACAAATTTTGAATTACATTATATTATTGGAAAAATTATAAATATTCATAAATTACAAATATAATTATAATTACCTGGAGATAACTGACAGCTTTATAAAATTGTCTTTTCCATCAAGAAGAATGATATATCAAGCCTTTATTAAAGTCTTATATCATTCTTCATTGTATAGTATTAGAATTTTCTTGATACAGATTACACACTTTTTAAAATTTGGTGCCGGATATTTTTTGTATTATGTTTGTGAATGGAAACATTATCATTTATGCTCTCTAGTTATTTCTAATATATGAAAATACTCGTGTGTGTGTGTGTGTGTGTGTGTGTGTGTGTGTGTGTGTGTTTATTTTGGAGGAGACCACCTTACTAAATTTTCATATTCATTTTATTTGTTTTTCATTGAGTCTATAATTTTCCAGGTAGGCAATCTCATCATTAACAAATAATCATAATTTAATCTCATTACCACTATTTATACCTCATTTCATTTTATGGTTTTACTTAACTGGCTAGAACAATCAGACAATATTTTCTTTGATCGTAAATATTGTATGTATTTATATATTTGTATTCTTGACTACAATACCAAATCTTTCTACGTTTCCGCCATTAGATACAATGTTAAGGAAGTGTCCTTCTATTAGTAAATCAGGAAGATTGTTATTGTATTACAAGTCAAGAATGGATCATGAATTTTATCAACTTTCACAAGCCTTGAAAGAAAGCCTCTGTGTGTGTGTGTGTGTGTGTGTGTGTGTGTATGTGTGTGTGTGTGTGTGTTTCTGGGAGGAGAGCTACAGTTGTTACTCTCAGTGAGATCTCTTACTTCCACAGGATTGTACAGCTCAGATTGAGCAGTTTTGTTACTATTCATGCAGTGTCATATATTTTGATTTTTTAAACCTGAAAGTCTTGCATTCCTATGCAAAGTTGGTCACTGAATGTCGCCCCTGTAAAATTGGTGAATCCAATTTGCTTGTATGTGTTTTATTTAGGAGTTTGGGATCTTTACAATGAGATTTACCTGAAATTTTATATTGGATCACTACCTTTGTCAAATATCGGTAGCAAGATTACTTGGGGAAATAGTCATTATTTTCTATGTGCTGTGAACATTTGGGGTAAACAATAAGATTTTTCTTTACTTTGAAGTTCTAAAAGAGTCGGACTATGTAAGCAATCTCAGCTGTTATTTGTGGATATCAACCTTTCAATTCCTTTTATTTTATGATAAATATTTAATCAGTTTTGATACATATACATGTGTCAACTTTAGTTATTATTTCTTGGAGACTATACTTTTAAGCCATACTAAAAGTTTATTGTTGTCTGTAGTATGCCCTGATGCTGAAAAAAAGACATCAGAATCTGTGATTATATTTTTGTTTCTGTTACTGGTAATGCATATGTATACATACTTTTATTTTCTTACTATTATTTTTGCCAGATGCAGTATGACTGCATTAAGTTCATTATTATTTTCAAATAACCAGTTCTTGGAATTATTTGTCTATTTGATTATTTTCTAATTAATGATTTACTCTTTTATATTTCTTAATTCTTTCATCTTGCTTTCTTATTAATATCATCTTATACATTTGTTTATTAATGTCATCTAATACATTTGTTTGTTTATTTCTCATAATGTTATATAAATGGTAGTTTAGAATTAATATGTTTGAATAAAAATATATGTGATGCCTGGGAATTATGTATCTCTTTTGAGAACTGTACCTTTTATTTTAAAAAGTTATCCTTTGCCTCTTTTAATTTCTTTATTTTGAATTCTGTTTTCTTTGATGTTAACATTGCAATTCCTGATTTCCTTTTATTGCACTTGTTAAATCTATCCTTTCCTATATTGTTGCTTCCTCCTGCTTTTTACATCTGTCCCTATTTGGTGTATTTGTCTTAAAGAATATGTTATTAGAATTTGATTTTTGCTTAATAAAGACTTTTTATCCTTAATAGACAAATTAATAGGTTTATGTTTATTATTATATTCAATGTCACTTTCATCATCCTTGTGCTTTCTGTTTCTGTGTATGGCAATGTTCTTGCTTATTATAGTCCCTTGTTTCTTTCAGAATACACATATTGTTTTGTTGTTTTTATCTCCTTCAGTGTTCTGAAGGCATATATGGTTTTATATTCTACTGCGTTTTCTATTTTTAATTTTTAAAACTATTCTTCAAAGTGTAAAGCCCTAGCTGTAGAAATTAGCTTTGTATTCACTTCACTTCTGATGCTTGCTGGCTTCGTGATCTTTGTCGAGTTATTTGTCCTCTCTGTGACTCCGTTTCCTTATCTATAAAACAGAAATAATAACAGGTAATTAAATGAATGAATGCACATAAAATGCCTAGAAGAATTACTAGCACAATATATCAATAAACATAATACTTTTCAATTACTAACATTATCCTATTGTTTTATTGTTCTAATTTTCAGAGTAAAAGCAAAATGGCATATTTTTAATTCTTTTTGTTCAGGAATACCACCTGTGGAAATAGTTTTAATTACTTTTGCCTTCAATAAGGTGAGCAACTGTAAATCTGTCTAGCTAGGCCTCTTTCATCTCTTTGATTATTGCTTCTGATCTGTCTGCTTTCATCTCTTCTTCAAGAATAGAAACGATGTCTGCACTAATCAGACTTTCTTTAAACTTTTCTTCTGCTTTAGAAGAGCTCAAATTTGTCCTATAACTGGTTCGATTCCGACCTTATCAGTTCTGGTCTTTATTGCATTCCATCTGGAGTTGATTTTCATTTGTATTTGTAGTTTCCTTGTTAGTCCTTTCTCTATACGCCTTTTCCCTTTTAGATTTGCTCTATTTGATCAATTCTTTTTGCTTCTTTACCCTTACCTGTTCCCTCTGGACTGTCCAGTGCTTCTGATAAATGGAGGCCCATTTTCTTGTTTTCTCTGAAGGATTTGTCTGGAAATTTTCTTCTATTATCTGCCAGATGTTATTTTTAGTGAATACTCTTTCTCTGGATTTTTTTTACTGTTTCCTTGTTCTTCAGGTTTTTTTGTCTCCCTCCCTTCCTTCTTTCCTTTGTTCCTTCCTTTCTTCTTTCCTTCTTTCTTTCCTTCTTTCCTTCCTTCTTTCCTTCCTTCCTTCCTTCCTTCCTTCCTTCCTTCCTTCCTTCCTTCCTTCCTTCCTTCCTTTCCCTTTTTCTTTCTTTCCCTGTTTCACTAGTAGTCTTTCTCAATTTTCTTATATAATCGTGCTGAAAGGTGAGGAAATGCACCTAGCCACGTTTGTTCATCAGGTGGATTTTTCTTGGCTTCTCTCTCTACCCACTGTGTGATGACCAGCTCTCCTTAGTTATGCAGCAGAAGGCTGGTGGATATGTGACTTCCCTACTGCAATTTCCATTTTTAGCTGGTGTTCCCACGCCACACCTTGGGGTGTGGACTCCTACCTCTTGTTTGATTTTCTAATAAATCTGTGTTGTAAGAGACCAAAATAGCATGAAGGACTTGTAGGCAGTCTGCACTGTCTGCCTTACTTGACTTGCAGGAACTCTTTTCTAAGTTGAACCATGCGACTACACCTTTACCTCGTCAGTCATGCCTCTTTCCTTTGAAGTTATTTCCTAGGAATCGCTATCTCTGAATCGATCTAGACAAATGATCAGGGGGCTACAGGAAATGAGTATTTTGTTGTCCTCACAAAGGACCAGGAGGCAAAGTCTGACTATTGAGGGTACCCTTAGCCTTGATAACTGGCATCACCATAAATTCTTTGTCTGCAGCCACTGGATTCGTGGAGCCCCATCACTCTAGGGGAGACTGATGCATGAAGGGCAGTAGAAAGTGACAAGGGAGGTTCTTCTTGTGGTTCTCACAAGTTGCTGTGGATTGGAAGTTATATTACACTCACGTTCCTACCCACCCAATATTCAAATCTTGATTCCACCTCAAGCAGCTTGGTCCCTGTTTTTCTTTTGCTGAATCACCTTAAGAGTTTCCTAACTTGACTTATTGTTTGTTGCTCATCTTTACCTTTCTTCCACTCTCTGCTAAAGAAATCATTCCAAAATGCACATCAGATAACCTGAAGCACTTACAAATTCTACAATAACCCCCATAGGAAATGGCTTAGGATGGTAGATAAGGGCTATCATCTTGTGTCTCCTGCTTAATTTTCTGTTTTTTTTTTTTTTTTTTTTTTTAAGATTTTATTGGGGAAGGGGAACAGGACTTTATTGGGGAACAGTGTGTACTTCCAGGCCTGTTTTCCAAGTCAAGTTGTTGTCGTTTCAGTCTTAGTTGTGGAGGGCGCAGCTCAGCTCCAGGTCCAGTTGCCATTTCTAGTTGTAGGGGGCGCAGCCCACCATCCCTTGCGGGAGTTGAACAGGCAACCTTGTGGTTGAGAGGATGCACTCCAACTCCAACCAACTGAGCCATCCGGGAGCTCAGCGGCAGCTCAGCTCAAGGTGCTGTGTTCAATCTTAGTTGCAGCGGGCGGAGCCCACCATCCCTTGAGGGAGTCGAGGAATGGAACTGGCAACCTTGTGGTTGAGAGCCCACTGGCCCATGTGGGAATCGAACCGGCAGCCTTCGGAGTTAGGAGCACGGAGCTCCAACCGCCTGAGCCACCGGGCCGGCCCCCTTAATTTTCTGTTTTTATCTCTCCTGAATCTTACATAATCACTCAGAGATTTGAAGGACAGGACTTACTAGGAAATTCACAGATTAAAAAAATGTAAAAGTGGTATTTTGCAATCAACATTTTTATTTTACATATGGGCTATTTTCAAGAATCTTAGGGAAGTTTTCCAAAATTTTAAGCATTTTTAAGCTTTTACCTGTCAGAGTTTTCATTAACTTTTTTTGAGTGTTTTCTATAAATGTACCCTGGGTCAGTTTTACATTATGTTTAATTTTATTTGTTTCCAGGCTTTTGTAAATGTTTCTTTATCTCATATTAAAACTATCATTCTAATTTTGATTATTTTTCAGGTATTTAACTATTAAATGTTTTCACTAACTTAATGTGAAACATCTGAAAACAAATAGGCCTAAAATAAATATTTCAAACTAGTTCATGTATTGGTAACTACTACGTTGGACTAAGTTTTTTTAAATATAATTTTCTGGAGGATTTAAGCAATTAAATTTGCTTTCTGAATTATGTTGCTTTGATATTTGTTTGAATTATTTCATAGCAGATGATACCTACTTTTCCTATTCATGTGTTCACTTTACAAAATAATTCAGTAGCATTGAGAGAGCACTCTACATGAAGAATAAATAAATTTATCATCCAGATGAAAAATAGCCAATATTTTCTGTTTGCTATTATTTGAAAAGTATTTTGGACATTTTTAGAATATTGGAAAATTAAATAAAGAAGAGAAAATTTTATCAGGATTATTTCACATTAACTTATTCTTCTAAGTTTTTACTTTTCTCCATAAATGCACAATTGAGTGATGATCTCTAAGTTTGGCTAATAATTGTTTATAAAAAGAAACTAGCAATAAATGTTTAAAATGTGAAGTTAAGATATCTAAAAATAGACAAATAATTCAGGAATTTAACTTCTGCTCCCCTCCAAAAAAACATCTTAGCAGAAGTACCTATAAGCTTTTAGGAACACGAGTTACCAACATGGGAGACTGCATGTTGTAAGAGAAAAGTAAGAGAAAACAAAGAAAAATGCCAACATATGCAATTCTAAAAAACAGACATGGATAATTAAAGGTGTACATGTTTTTCATATTAATATTTGTTATATTAAATGATCAAGATGTGAAAAAGCAGTGTTTAGAAATATTTAGTTGATTCATATGTTGAATTTATTTTCTATCAAATAATTTGAGCTCTTCTTATAACTAACTGTGTACAGTCCTCGTTCACCACCAGCCCCTCCCTCACTGTCCAATCTTTCTCTCCAGAGACCACCACTCAGAGCACCTTTTAGGACCACCTACATGACTTTACACATATAAATATACCCAGACGTGTAATTTTTTATAATTGAGATGATATTATATGTGGTATTATTAATTCAACTCTTTTCAACCTCTTTATAGTTCATATCAGTTTTATTCTTTTTATTCTCTCCACAGTTTTACATATTATAAATGTACCAAAATTTATCCCCCTAATGATTGCCATTAAGAATTTCCCCAATGTTTTCTATTTTATACAAAGCTCCTATTCCCCCTATTACATACATGTTTAAACTTATATCTTTGTGCATTTACACATTTTCAAAGGATATTTTACTAGAAGTGTTATTACTAATTTGAAGAATATGCCCAGTCCAAATTGTACTAAAGAGTAATTACAAAAATAAAGCATTAAATAAACACACTCTAATATTAAAAATCATTGCATGTCTTTAAAAGTGAATTTTCAATGTAATTCCAGGAATAGTATCCATTTAGAAAAATTAAAAATAGGATATGTGAGCATCTTCTCTTTCCTTTACAGTAAATGAATTGTTTACTGTGATGTTAATATTGTAGTAGTTTGCTTAGAGGCGTGAGGTGTGGGTGCATGTGTGTGTGCGTGCTCGTGTGTGCACAAATTGTATGCTGTGTATACATGTGTTTGTTACTTGTAAGAAACAAATGGCTATCTCAGGCTGGGTCATTTGAGGAGAGTTTAATGAACTCTTTACAGAGCTGTGGGCAGAGTTTAGAGGATTGGAAAAGACAGTGCAGTGTCCTGACACAGGGCCTGCAGAGACCAGAAAAGGGGGCAGGTAGTGGCCTAGGAGAGGACAAGTCTATAGAGCGGGCCACTTGTGGGACACAGCCATCCCCTGGGACTCTTCAGGGAGGGAGGAGAAATAAACACTTGATTTCCAGCTCTCCGGCTCTGAGGGCTCCTGTGTGGCTTCCCCTGGCCTAAAACTGTGTAGCAGTGAGTTGATGGTACATGGGGTAGCTCGTGACTTGTCCCTAAACATTAGGCTCCTGAGCACAGCTTCGTGTAGAGATGGGAGGAGAAGGCATCTGGAGAAACAAATGGGAAATAAAGTCAGCACAGATGCCGAGAGTGGTGTGCGTGTGTGTGTGTGCGCGTGCGTACACACTATGAAGAGTGTAGAAACAAATCTAATGGACAGTTTTGTTTTTGAAACTGCAAACTGAAAAACAATCTAATAAGCAACACGTGGCCTTCTCCTTCACTGAACATTATAGACTCGTAGAATACTAAAATTGGAAAGGGCCTTATACTGTAATATCATGTCATGATAAAGCTTTAGTCATGTATAAGGTGAAGCCTCATACCTCTGGGAGGCACTTGATAAACTGTTTCATGATTATAGTTACATATAACAGTGTGCTAAGGTATGGCAGTTTTTGAAAATTATTTGCTGATCAGAAGCAATAAACACAGAATAATCAACTTGTGTACAAACATTAGATGGACATACATCTAATATTTTGTAGCTTTATAAAATCCATTGAGATAAAAAACTGAAAGTTTTCCATTATGCACATTAATTTTTAGCATGCATAGAGTGCTTGCGTTTTCAAATACAATACAAAACCACATTTTATTTATTTCTTAGAAAGTAGCTAAAGTCAAAAAGAAAAGGAAACTTCCAGTAGATAGTAAACTGTTTAATTATATATAACCTCAGGGAAATGTTGGAAATTTGGAAGCAAAGAAAGAGAAGCAAGATATACTCGTGTTCTGTTAAGTTAGCAGCTGTAACCTAAAACATTTCTTGCTCCAAATAAGTCTGTCCCTTTATGAGTTATTATTGCAATTGTGAAAAGCCTTTATTACTGTTCTCTGAATTTTATTCCATATATCAACTGTGATGGTATTGTGGGCTACTCAGGGCTTGCATATAGAATCATGTGACTTTAATGAATGTCAGTACAGTGACCTAAAGGAAGTGGGATAAATTCACTCCAGGAAATGCTGCCCCTGATATTTCAGTATCTGCTTGCTTTTACTAGGTCTAAATTTCTTCCTCCCTCACATGACCTCCTGGATAGCGTGTTTGGCTGTCAGTATGTGGTGTGAATGGAGTATGGACCAGAGGCATGGAACATACAAAGAAAAAGAGATTGCAGATAGTAAATCCTGAAGGTCACTAAGAATAATGGAGATTTCACATACTTTTTAAAAGTATTTTTGGTCGTTTTTATCTTAGTCTGCCACCATGTAATTTTACAATATATGTATATTTTCTTATGTGATATACTCAGACACTATGTGTGCCCCCTAACAGTTCCCAATTATTTGCTGAACTGTTAGGCTTACTTTTTCCTACTAATAGCATTTCTGATGTTATTAATTCTTCTTGACCAGCACTGGCCAATATGGTAGCCATTAGCCCCATGGGACTTTTTAATTTTAAACTTCAATGAATTGAAGTGAAATATAGTTAAGAGTTTTGCCTCCTCCATTACACTAGCCACATTTCAAGGGCTCAATGAGCACAGATACCCAGTGGCTACCATATTGGACAGTACAGATATAGAACATTTCTAACATCAACGTTCTTTTGAATGGCACTTGTGATGCTTAACTTTATGTGTCAACTTGACTGGGCAAGGGATACCCAGGTAGCTAGGCAATCATTTTTTCTGGGTGTGTATTTTGTAACGTCTTTTGATACCCCTGGTTGTTCACAAAGTGTGAAGGAATTCACAAGGCTCAGAAAAGTGAGAAAGCAAGGAGAGGTTTCATTAAAGTCAGAAGACAGGAAGCTAGTGGCAATGTGTCAGGGAGATGGCTGCCCTGTACTCTAAGCTAATTTTTTCTTATATAGAAATGGGTAGCTAAATTTTCTTACAGAGGAGATATGACGTCCTTCTGAGGTCATTTGATTGACAAGTGCAGGTTATATAACTAGTTTCTTTCTGCACATATGCTCACCCATAATGCATACAGAAAGATCCAATGGGCGCTGGGGGCCAAGGCTTAATGTTCATTTTATTTTAATTGTATTATAATGAGGCTAGCATTCAAATAATGGACAGGTTCCAGCAGTTTGCACTGGAGTCAAAACCAGATTCCTCCAGTTGGGCTTTATCTTCCTTTTCTAAGGATGCTTTCGACAGGAAGATTCATCTCTAGGGGTTGAGTCTGGGTGGTCCCTGAGGAGGTGAGGAAGGCTTGGGCAGTCCCCCATTCGGGTTTACTTTTATTAACTCTTTTTTTGCCTCATCATATTTGAGGCCATTTTCTGAAGAGATTAGCATTTGAATTGGTGAACTGAGTAAAGTGGATGGCCCTCCCCAATAAGGGGGAGCGTAACCCAGTACTTCGAGGGCCTGACTAGAATGAAAAGGTGGAGAAGAGGTTAATTTATTCTCTCTGTTGAGGCTGAGACATCCATCTTCTCCTGCCCTCTGATATCAGCACTCCTGGTCCTCAGGCTTTCAGACAAAGATCCAGATTTACACCATCAGGTCTTTGGACTAGGACTGTTACAGCACCAGCTTTCCTGGTTCTCTAGCTTTCAGTGGCAGATCATGGGACCATGGGACTTCTCAGTCTCTGTAACCACATGAGCCAAGTCCTCAAATAAATGTATGTTTGTATGTATGTATGTATGTATGTATGTATGTATGTATGTATCTTCTCTCTATCTATGTATATATATCCTATTGATTCTGTTTCTCTGGAGAATGCTAACTAACACAGAAAATTGGTACTGAAAGGTAAGGGTGATGCTATAACACATACCTAAAAATGCAGAAGCAGCTTTGGGATTGTGTAAAGGGTAAAGGCTGGAAGAGTTTGGAGGTGCATGCTAGAAAAAGCTACTGTCCTTTTAGAAAATACCTAAGTGGTTGTGACCAGAATGTTGGTAGAAATATGGACAGCACTGAAAAACAAAATTCAACTGAGTAAATTTGAAGGTGTACTTGGCTTTATTCAATGGTCCATGAATTAGGCAGCATCACATCTAGCAACTCGAAAGTGTTACCGGGTTGTGATGATTTCCTCAGCTCTTTGTCTTTTTGAGGGAAAGAATTCAGTCAAGAGACAGCAGGTCTAGGACGGTAAGAACTTTATTAGTGAAGGCAGATACACTCCAAGATGTGGAGCAGACCAATCCCAAGAGGGGGAAAGGCCTTACCTTACACTGTATGAAGGCTTCCTTTTATTTCTATGAGTAGAATTGCCTCCCTCTCTGTCTTCCCCTTATCTCTCTCCTGCTGAAGTGCCCAGTCCTTCCTTTTGGATCTCAAGGTAGTTTCTGTCAATTTTCTTTTTAGGGTTTTTTTGAGAAGCTCACTCAAATGGTCCTGACAAACAGAATGTGTACTCTGATAAGCGAGATGTGTTCCCTCCTTCTCTGTCTTTTAACAATACATCCCTTTGATTTAGGGGCATGTGTGAGCCTGGAATCCTGCTGGGCTAGTAAGGAGAGCTGGTGCCCTATGTGAGGGCAGCTGCAAGGGGTCTTGACCCAGGTAGGAGCTGCAGCAGGGGGCTTTCTAAGCGGGAGTAGGCCTCTCCTCCTGCTCATTTCTATCTATTTACCTACCCTATCAAAAGGAGCGCCAAGTAGCTGTACAAAATGGATTTTATAGGTAGAGGGAGGCAGAAAAAAGAAAATTGCTAGCAAAAAGCGGATTATTTCAGGCAAGTCACCTTCCATTGGGGAAGGGTAGATGTCTGTCTGGCAAATTCCCTCACTCATGCTGGTCATTCCAGATTGGTTGGTAAAAGTTCACATTCCTAGAAGAGGCTGATGCTGTAATAAAGTCTTGGTTTGCTAATGTGGGACTTAGCATAAGCGACTCCATTTTGGACCTGTTGTTTCTTTTTTAACAACAGTAAAGGCCATTCTGATGAGGTCTGAGACTGAAATGAGGAACATGTTATTGTAAACTGGAAGAAATGTGATCCTTGTTATAAAGTGTTGACGAACCTGGCTGAACTGTGTTCTTGTCCTAGTGTTTGGTGGAAGGAAGAACTTGCGAGTGATACCATTGATTGTTTCGGCTGAGGAAATATCTAAGCAAGTTGTTGACTTCTCTTGAATGCTTATCATAACAGGTGAGAAGACAGAAATGATTTAAAAAGGTGGAATTGTTAAACAGAAAGGAAGCAGAAGAATGACCCCAAAGGCAATTTGGAGATCTTGGTGACCCTCTCATTATACCGTGTTTCCCCCAAAATAAGACCTAGCCAGACCATCAGCTCTAATGCGTCTTTTGGAGCAAAAATTAATATGAGACCCAGTCTTATTTTACTATAAGACCCAGTCTTATATAATATAGTATAATATAAGTCTGGGTCTCGTATTAATTTTTGCTCCAAAAGACGCATTAGAGCTGATGGTCCGGCTAGGTCTTATTTTGGGGAAAACAGGGTAGGCTCAGAGAGCAAGGCCCTGAGGGGCAGAACAATTACGAAGTAGACAGCTGCCACTATAGGGGAGGGGCAATTTTCCTCTACCTTCAAGATTCCTTTGCATGGTGTGATAATCAAATAGACATAAGACAGATTAGAAAGAAAAATGAACAAGATTGAATACATACGTATGTGTTGGAACCCTGCACATATGAGCAAGTCAGAGACCCTACAGGCACGAGAGGTTCGGAGACAGAAAGGGGACATGGGTAAAGAAGACATCCTGAGCTAGGGATGAGGCCGGGCACCTTAGGGGCTTCAAATCGTCACAGCAGGATGATAAGAAAAGCAGATGCTTAGTAAATAGAAGTTTGTGGGTCAAAAAAGATAATTCCTGATCATCTTTTATTACGGGCAAAGCTCCAAATTTAAAGCTCCAAGTTCAAGTTCTTCCAGGTAATCAAGGGAGGGGCAGACATTTCTTCTGAGCTTGCCCCTAAAGTTGCCCTTCGCTCAAAACAATACACATACCACAGAAGCACATTTTGGGGTGACTAGCCCTGAACCCCCACACCACTGCAGGGCGACTCCTTACATTTTGGGCTTGGCATCCTGAATTCCAGTGCCATGCCCTCAGCAGGCCCCCAGCATGGCATCCACTGAATCCAGCAAAGAACAGGGGATGTGGCTACTTGTACTTTGATTTTGAACGATTGAGATGCCTGGGGCCACCCAGAAGTTGTCCCAATTGGCTGGGTTCTGCAGGGGTGGGGCCACCACAGACAGTCTCCATTAGGGCCATGCCCAGCTGAGCTTTGGAGGTGGGCCCAACCTCCACCCAGGAGAGCCCCTGGCGTGGGATTCTAGCCTGCAACTACAACCCCTCAGAGCTGCTGTGTGGGCTGTGCCCAGTAGAGTCCTAGGGGGAGGAATGCCCTGAAACTTGGGGACCCAACTCCCACAACGTGTGTCTGGAAGACCAGGCATGGAACCAAGAAGAATTGTTCTCGAGCCCTGGGGTTTAGTGTTTGTGCTTTTAGGTTTCGGACTTACCTTGGACCTGTTACTCTTTTTTCTCTTTTCTATTTTGCCCCTTTGCAATGGGACTATCTCTCCTATACCTGTCCCACCATTGTATTTTGGAAGCACATGACATGTTTGATTTCACAAGTTCACAGTTAGAGTCTCACCCATCTTATTCGGGTGATATTTAAATGACACTTTGGATTTAGACTTTTATGTTAATGACAAGTGAGAAGGACATGAATTGCGGGGTTGGGAGCAGGTAGGCAGGGGCAGAATGCTATGGTATGGATGTTTGTATTCCCCTACAATTCATATGTTGAAACCTAATGCCCAGTGTGATGGTATTAGCAGGTGGAGCCTTTGGGAGGGGATTAGCTCATGAGGGTGGAGCCCTCACGAATGGGATTAGTGCCGTTCTAAAAAGGGCCCTACAGAGTCCCTTAGCCCCTTCTACCATGTGAGCACAGAGCAAGAAGGCGCTGTTTATGTACCAGAAAACCCTCACTAAACACCAAATCTATTGGTGCCGTGATGCTGGACTTCTCAGTCCCCAGAACGGTGAGAAATAAGTGTCTGTTGTTTATAAGCCGCTCAGTCTATGGTGTTTCCTATAGCAGCCTGAATGCTGCTTTCCCCATCTCGTTATACTGGCAGTTTCTTGATAGCAAGAGGACCACTTTCTTTTTAGTGTTATCAGTTACGAGACCTGACAATTCTTTGATAACATTTCTTTTTCTCCTCCATTCTTTCCATTTCCGCTATCACCATCAAAGTCCAGCCTCCTGTTACTTGTTCTGTGACCCCTTGGATCAGTCCTATCTGTTCTGCTCGCCTCCACCTTCTCTCCACTGCAATCCAGCCGGTCCTCTGCGTCTAGATTAAAATTTCAAAAACTTCAGAGTAGGAGTAAATTCCCTCCCACCTTTGACTATTGTCTCCAGCAGCCTGTCCTTAACTTGCTGTTCACACAGCAGTAGAGCAGGAAAGGAGTCTTCAGAGATTTTTCATCTCATTTTGAGTTGACGAAAATCAAGTAACTTACCTGCATTGTTCTTACTTCATTTTTATTACTACTTAACTTCTAAAATATACATAACATATGCCGTGCAATGAGTTACTTCGTGACTAAGTCCTCAAATGTTACATTTATTGCCATGTATATAAAATAACCTTTGAAGTATTAATACAGCACTAATTAGGGTTTTCATTTGCGGTAAAGAGCTTATAAACTATCTCACATAACTACAAATTAAACTACATAGTAACACATTGGGTGGTGTGTTCTTCTTTCCAAAAAGCTCGGGGACCTTTACAGAAATGATTTGATTCACACATCTCTGAGGTGAGGTGGTTGGTTTTAATTATCCTCCTTCTGAGTTTGCGAAAGGTGTACGGATGCGTGTACTGCTGACGTATACAGGCCTCTACCGGGTGTGCTGTGCTAGTGCCGAGTAGCATAGAGGCTGAAAAACCATCTCTTTCATCAAATGTACATTATTGTTGAAATTTCAGAAGTTCCATGCCTGCAGGAAATGAACTGCCTTCAGTTCTGTTCAGGAGACCAACCACCTTTTCTTGTCTGTTTGATACTATGATACAGTGATCAGATCTGCTGGAACATAAGTCTGAGAATTTAGTACAGGACTTTTAAAATATTTCCATTCTGTATCTCTTCTCCTGAGTCCTTAGAAATGTCTTATTTTTATTCATATTCAAATTAATATCACAGTCATCTCTTTGCCCTAGTTGTAAATTTAGGGCAAAAGCACTACCAAGACAAATTCCTTAACTATCTTCTCCATTGTTTTTCCACGAGCCTTGGCTCAGGGGTGGAAAAGAGCAGAAAGGTATATAAAGCTCCATTAGCTCAATTAATAAAAGGATAACACACAGAGAAGACATTGCAGATGTATTTTTATATTCCTCCTCCCCAGGAGTACACTAAATAAGCACAAATTTCTGTCATATTTGCATTCCTTCTGTTATTTTACTGTGGCTGATATAAAAATGAAGATGTAGTCACAGGTATGAAATCAGGTGAAGAAAGAGAGCTGATTACAAACAGGTTGTTGAACAGAGGCAGAAACTCCAGGAAACTTAAAATTTTCCATAGAATCCACTAAAACCATGCACATAATTGAGAATTTATGGCATTTCCAGACACACGGCATCCATTTATATAAAATAAAGACTAATCCATAGGTTGCCTTTTGCAACTGAGGAATAGAGACAAACAGCACATATTGGGGTAAATTAACTCCTAAGTTTTAGAAGTGTTCACGCAAAAGCATTCGGCAGTTTCACTTTATACACGTGGATATGCTGAATGCAGACCAAGGAAAGTCAAACACATTGAAATGTAATTTAGAAATGAAGGTGCTTAGCTAAATATACTGACAATGTGGCTACTGAGTATAGTAAAAAAGAGAAAATAAACCACAGATATTCTCTGACTTATATGTAATTTCCCTGCATTAATAGTATTCACTAAATTACACAGGAATTCACTTTTAAAGAGATTCTTTAATATTCAAATATAAAAGAGTTTAATGTTCCACTTTTTTTTTTTCCCAGTTCTCTCTTTTTCACATTTTATAATTTGTAACAGAGAGCTCTAAGATAGTGACAAACATAAGAATTCTGAATTAATGGCTGAAATTTCAAGCTCTGACCCACCTTGCTGCAGAAGGTGTGTCTTCCCCAAAGTCTGGTTGCCTTCACAGACATACTTCTCGCCTATGACTTTCCCGGATGAAGTGGGCAAACTGTGGGCTGGAGGAAGGTGCTCACTGGGAAGAGGTGAAAACGGGAAGTCACTAATTCCCAGGTGGAGAAATTCAGTCAAAACCATCATAAGTCATCAGGATTCTGAGGAAGGGTAATGAGACCTTGAGCTGGCATTTGAGCCAACCACCATAAAACTGAGTGTCTGGAAACAATAAACATTTATCATCTCCTAGTGATATCCAGGAGCAGGAATCCAGGAGCAGATTGGCTCCAATCAATGGTGTCGGCTGGGACTGCAGTGGGCTCAAGGCTCCAATGGCAGGGGCTCCACCGGCATGGCTGGAGGAAGGCCTCAGATTCACTCAGGTCGATGTCTTCACAAGGCTATTTCACTTGGCAGCTGTTTTAACCCAGAGTGAGTGATCCAAGAGAGAGCCCTCATGCAGAAACCATTGTTTTTTTTTCATCAGTAAATCTTAAAAGTCACATCCTATCTCTTCTATCCTAGTCTATTCCTGAAACATGAATTAATAGCTCCGGCTCACACTCAAGGGGATTACACAGAATATGAGCACTGGGAAATACAGATCATTGGGACCATCTCAGGCGCTGTCCACTGCCAAAAACACCGTACTGGGCACCTTATTTCTGTATCTTTTGTGTCGGGTAACTTACAACGTCCAAAGAACACAGGTGCATTTTCATATTTGAACTTTCCAGCAACTCTTTGAGGTCATCAGGGTGGTTCTTGGTGCTGAGTTATTTAATATTCAAGCGAAATGAGATGAAGTGAGATTAAGTAACCTATTTAATCGCAACCAGTAAGAAATTAAACTTGATTCCGTTCTTCCAATTCCTAGTTTTTCCGTATTTTGAAATTAAAGTTGATGTCCTCTCATCAGGTGTTTCCAATCTAATGAAAAAAAAATGTGAAAATGAAGCACCCAAGTGGATTGCAGCTCAGGAGTGGGAGTGGGAGTGGGAGGAGGAGGACCTCAGAGATGGAAGAGGGAGGCGGTTATTTAGTTTGAGTAAATTGGAAGGGAAAAATCACTTCCAGTCTATTCTTAGAAATTTCACATAACAGGATGAAAATGTCAGGATAAATGTACTTAATACAGTCAGATCATTTGGGAATATGAAAGGGAGAATGACTGATTCCCGTAAGCCAATCAGATGGGCGGCATTGTGGATGTGGTTTCAGTATTTTCCATTACACTTGTGTGTTGTTGTGTTGATAGTATGGATTTGGAGTTCAACAATGGAATTCAAATTGCCGTTGGGGACTCACAAGTATCCTCTTCATTCAGTTTTTAAATAATGGTTGCTGACACATTATACATCCCACGGTGTTCTTGTGTAGAAACAATAGTGGCTGCTTTGGGTAGGGAAAGCTGCCGTACTGCTTTGAGGTATGACATTAGATGAGGGTTTCTCAACCTTGGCACCACAGATATTTGGGTCTAGATAATTCCTCTAGACCCAAATGAGTGAGGGACTCTCCTGTCCATTGTAGGATGTTTGGTAGCATCCCTGGCTTCTATTCATTACATGCCAACAACAACCCTGCCTCCATACACATGACAAAGAAAATACTTTTAGACATTGTCAAATGTCCTACAGAGCAAGGGGAGGCAAAATTCACTTCCAGTTGAGAACCACTGAGTTAGGTAAACATAAAGCTAGATAAAAACTGTATGTGATATCCCACACTCATAAGACAATTAGATAAAATGATATTACCATGTTAAGTCTACATTTCTGAATGGTGGACTTATGAAGATTTTCATTTTCTCTCTTACACCCTTTTTTATTTTCTAAATTTCTTACCATATGTGCTTGTTTTATAATCAAAGAAAAAATGCAAATGGTCAAATTGTTTTTATTATAATTTAAATAATTATGAAATACCATCAAATTTTATTAATTTGAAGTGTTAATTTTTAAGTATTTATAATACTACTAATTGTAACATATGCTTTTACCTTTATTAGCTCATCTGATCTATATAATACGAGGTGGGACAATTAAGTTCGCGAACTCATCCTAGAAAAAGTGCTACATACCTCATTGCTGAATATCACTACGGTCACCTTCGAAGTACTCCCCTTGGGAAGCTATGCACTGATGCCAGTGCCTAATCCACACTTGAAAGCAATTTTGGAACTCTTTTTCTGGAATGGCCATCAGAGCTGTCGTCGTATTACCCTTGATGTCCTGAATGTCATCAAAATGTCTTCTTTTCAATATTTCCTTTATCTTTGGATAAAGAAAGAAGTCATTGGGGGCCAGATCAGGTGAGTAGGGAGGGTGTTCCAATACAGTTATTTGTTTACTGGCTAAAACCTCCCCCACAGACAGTGCTGTATGAGTTGGTGCATTGTCATGATGCAAGAGACATGAATTGTTGGTGAACAGTTCAGGTCGTCTTTTTCACGCAGCCTTTTCAGCACTTCCAAATAGTACACTTGGTTAACTGTTTGCCCAGTTGGTACAAATTCATAATGAATAATCCCTCTGATATCAAACAAAGTTAGCAACATTGTTGCAACAAGTTCGTGAACTTCATTGGCAGACCTCCTAAAAGCTCGGACTGTTTATAGCCTCAGATGACTGTAGATAAGTCCTTTGGGTACAGACCTGGGATTTGTTGGTGGGCTGGGCAGTAATGAGCTGAGAGGAGAAAGGTCACTAATTATGTGTGGATGTTTTGGATTTGGGCACCGTTTTATAAGAGAGCGGGGCCTCATGGGGCCTATAATTAGATTTCCTTTCTTGTTACAAAGCTGATTTTGAAGAATGTGACTGGGTGTGCGGCTTCCTACTATTAAACTCTGACAGCCACAGGCAGCGTGGGTCCCTGCTGCGGGGGTTTGTTCCTGTAAAACAAATGGCAGGGGACAGCAAAGGAAAATGGTGGCTTTCTGTGGGGACTTGGCTCCAGGAAGGAAGGAGAGAGGTCTGGCCACATCCAGTTGCACATCTCCTATCAACTCATTTCACCTCCAGGAGGCGGGGCCGTGGGTGGGGCAAAAGCCCAGGAGTGTGTAGGGGCAGCACCCCCTTGTGGAACCAGAGGGATGGGTAAGAAGCATTCCCTTTCTTGCTTAGCCGCATGCTTATTCTCCTCATGGTGATTTAGCCAATCAATATTATTTCCAAAATAAATTATATTTTCTTTTTGAGTGGTCCTACAGTCAATCTCATGGGATTCTTCTAAATAGTATAAGGGCAGTAGTAACCTGGGATAGTGGTTCTGCAAGATAAATCAGGGTCCTGGAGTACTTTGATGAGAAATAAAGTAAATTGACAATTTAAGTTCAATATGCCTTTAACCTAAATAGGATTAAGAGCCCAATATGATTGTATTTTAGATGATTTTAAGTGAAATATACAGTTCTAAGAAATGCTCCTAAGGACATAAGACCCAATAATGTAATAACATTGGGAAATATCATTTTTAAGATAAAATAATTTAAACACTATTCCCATCCAGGAGACAAAAATTAGTGAGGAGTCCTTATGAATAAAAATATGGCAACCCATTAGTGGAGCTGGAAAAACACAGTTAAAGGAAGAACCTGTGATTTGGCTCACAGAAAATCCCTTTGAACAAAAGAGAACCTTCATGAATACACATGCCCCAAATTCAGAACAAACTGAATTATTAAAATCATGGGCAGATGTAGACTAGATAAAACACACCAGGCTCCAACATCGAAGCAACATGAACTCTACTCTGTAGCAGATGATACATCAAACTCAGAGCCACTTTTTCAACCCACTATGTCTCAAATGTTTAAAAGAGGGAATGATTAGGAATGAAATTTGCACGTTAACATATGTGGTCCTTATTAATCTTGGTCAATGTAGGGGAGAAAATCTTTTCCCAAATCCAGTGAGTTGAATGTAGGTAGTAAAATTTCCTCCTTTTATTGTCACAATTGCCTCCTTTTCCTTCCCTGCAATTTTGTGTGAGTTGCAGTGAAATGACAGGAGATGGATAAGCCAAACAGAAACAAACCTTCTAGATAGAAAATGAAATTTCCTGAATGTGATTAAATTGTACAATGACCTAAATGCTATAATGAGCGTTTGACGGTCTCCTGAAGTGCATCAGAGCAGGCAATATCTCCGCCATCCTATGCTGCTTCTTTAATGGACTACAAGGAAGAGTTTGGAGAAATGCAATCTCCTCAAAGTATTTTGAACACTGGATAAAAAGAATATAAAAGGGGCGGGGGGAAGAAGAAGGAAGTACACGGCTAGCAATAGCATAAAGAATTGCAAAGGACTGAAATTCTAAGATTGATCCCAGGAACTTCTATTATAAACTAAAAGTGATAATCGAGATAAGAAGAAGGATCCAGGAGTGTAGCAATGTAGTTAGAAGCTCACTATGCTGGATTTCTGACCAACGCCAGCCACCCATGCTTTGATAGATCTGAAATTCTGTCTACTAAGTGGGAACCAGAGAGTGAGGATGAGGTGAGAAGGATACGACTTCTCCATGAGCCTGGATTCCTGGAGGTGCAAAGTTCTGTAGAATAATTATAACTTCATTTTTAGCTTAAAGATGATCAGTTTCTGTATCCACCCAATCCCCTGCAGAAGTCTATGGAAACAAAGTGAATCCCTTTAATTTCCACAGCATGTAACACACATTCGTTCTCTGGCAAACAGAAGTAGGCAGTTGTTTTGAAATAAGGTCAAGACCCATCTCGCTGGGCTAGGTCAGACCACACCGCCTTCTGGATTGAGATTTTCACATGAATTGGAACTGGATTCTTCTACTTCTTCTCTCAACTTCTGTCTTCTTTGGGAAGTTGGTTGCGCTATTAAGTGTGTCAAGTTTACAGGAGTTGCTGGTCTTCCCGTAATGATACGCACCAGTTTCTGCACAGCAGTCATGTGCCAACCACTGGGCTAGGGATTCTACATGGACACTATCTCATGACAGCTACACAACAATCTTATGAAGTGTGTGCTTTATCCTCAGTGTGCGGAGGAAGGAATTGAGCATCGCATAGGTGGGGAGACCTGGCCGGCCGTTAACAGTTAATTAGTGTTCGAACCAGGCCCACCTGGACGCAAAATTTAGGTCTGCTGTCATTCCACATGCTGGTAGTTACTACCTTGAAAAAGGCACTCCCCCTGCCCCTGGTCTTGGGGGGCTAGCAGTTAGTAATTAACCCCCAGAAGTCAAAGTGCAAAGATGTTAGGAGTGTGCACTTGTGTGCGTCTGTGTGTGCACATGTGTGCACGTGGATATTATAGATTTTATTCAAATAGCTTTTTACCATGGAGAGATTCACAGAATCATTTCCTGTCGTAAACTTCTCTTTATACGTCTAATATACTCATTTTGGAATTAGCACTTAAAAATGTTTTATATGCCGGAGATGTACTTTTTTTTGAAACCAGAGCCACCAAATTCTGTTCCCAAATTAGTGTCCTATGAGAAAGACATTAGAGGTCATGGAGAAATGAGACAGACTGAGCTGTGCTGATTCCAGACCTTTGTGGTGACTCTGAATTCAGACCAGCTTAATTATCAGCCAATTTGTTATTCTAACATTGCTATGGAACATTTCTTTCTTATTCACTAAGCCAATATGAATTTTTCCCCTTGTTGCTGTGGACAATTCAGCTACAAATAACTAGATGACAATGTCACCCAAATTAACTTATAGGCAGAGTGATTTCTGCCAAAGAAGGTATTGCAAAAATTTTTGGTTTTGCTCCAAAATCAACCATAATGATTTACAGATGAGATCTAATCTGGGGAGTAGCTAAAGTTGTTCGTAATCTGAGTTTGCTTAAGGATTTTGATTAAGTTAAAATTACTGGGGGAGCGGAGTTGAAGGACAAAAACAGGGTTTTTATTCCCATAGTTCTGATTTTTGTTAAATGCCAATATGAATTACTCTAGCCCTGTAGTAAACACGCAACATCTGGGATAATGTGAAGTAACCTGGGCAGATCAAGAACTCCTAAGTTAATAATAGGAATATGTACCTTTTTATGTGTTCTCAGGTACTGAAGCCATTTGACTTCAAACTTTATTGCAGAACTTAACAAGAACAACAACAAAAAACCTAGAAGAGGGTATAGAGGACAATGAGAACCTTTTTCAATATAGATTGAAATCTTCTACAAGAAAGTGTGGCTTGTCCTGAAGTGTGGTTTGTCTGAATTGGATTTTTAAGAACCGAAATGGTCGAGACCAGGGTATCTCCATTTTGCTAGTTTCATCATGGGTGCTGAAGATGAAGAGGAGGAAGACAAGAGTGACGCTGAGGATGACACCTGTGACACAATAGACGCTGTGTTATCTTTTCATCCGTGACTTGTCATTTGCATTAGAATTAATGGCCTAGCAGCGATTAGCAGTTAGACTGTCTAAAATGACTCGTCATGAGTTCCAGGATTCTGTTTTATGAGCCATTATATAATACGTGTAGCTAAGTTTTCTTTTCTTTTTTTCCTTCAGAAAATGCATGAGATTACAGACTGCAGCTTACCCACACACAATCAAATGGGGGACAGAATTTGCTAACGAGAATCACACTGGAAACCTGGATTGTATTACCCCCAGAAAGCCCGTGACCCCACTACTCGCTTTCTCACTTGGAAAGAATTCCTGTGAAAGATGATCGTGAGGTATTTCCACATATGCCGCATTTGACACACAAAGATGGGATGCTCTCCATTTAGCAGTAGAAAAGGGACTAATGAAAACTGGGAATTCATACTTAAAATTTCTTTCCCAGTCCAACGACAAAAGCAGCATCTATTGGCATGCATGCTGCATTTCTAAAGCACATTGGATTTTCAACATCATGGTCAAGTCTGATAACCTGTTACATTTACAAGTTGCTTCAATTTTTAAAAGCTCTTCACATACACTTTCTTGTTTATTTAGCAATAGAAAACTCCTGTGAGGTTTGTTTCCATGTTATTTCCATCTTGGAAGCAAGGACACTGACTCTCAGTGTTGAAGAAGCTAGTCCACAGCATAGCTGGTAAGGGTGATACCAAGTTCAGAGGCAGATCTTTTGATACTCGGTGCTCTTTCTTCCCATTGTCTTCTAATACTTCAGGTACTATTATTGCCTGGAATTGTGTCAGTCCTTCCCTAGACATGGGAGAAATTTCTAGGACTTAATATAATATCAAAAAACACAGGACCTAAGTCTGAAATTCATGAACTGGGATAGTACTTAAGTTTTGAATCATTTAGCTCCCTTCTAGGGTTTATCTGTTTTAAAAGAGTTCTCAGGAAGCATTTGTCTATGATTATGCAATTAATGTGGACCTCTTGACTGAAAGGTAAATGTACCATGGCAAGATCACACTACAATGATTATATTGAGAAAATGTGTGAGGAAACATGGAGTTTGAATTTACTCTCAGCCTAAAATACATGAAATGTGTCAAGTCTAAATTTAAATTACATAGGGTATAACACTACAAAATGCAATCCATTGGACATGACCTCTAGTGAACTTCAGAGATTTTGGAAGCATTCAAAGGAACATAAGGGCCACTGGGGTCTACTTTTATTAAAGCATTAGGTAGTCCGTATGTTTCCATTCCTCTATTTTGTTTTCTGTACAATGCAGTATGAGTTATTGCATTTCTCATGGGGAAAAAAGTCACCATATTAATCATTTTTTTAATAAAGCCCAAGAACAGTAATCAAAGAAATACTCAAAGAAAGGAAAAATTGGATTATTTTTGTCATACAGCCAATGAGAATTGACAAATAGGGTGATATTGGATGAAGACTTTCATTGAAGAGAACTATTAACTTTCATAGCTCCTCTAAGCTCTATAAGCTGGGAAATTTGGATTTAGAAAAGAAACCAGAAGATTTAATATAACCAAGTACTTAATGTATGATGTCTTTCCAAAAACAATACTCACACAAATTGAGTACTATTAAACCAATTAATAGTTGCAGAATAAGAAGGGGAAAAATGTGAGCTTTTTAAAAGAGGAGCCTGAAATGGAAGACAATAAAATTAATACACTCAATTTTTACAGAATTTTCTAGAAGGATTTTTAGGTGTTTTAAATGTCTTGGAGTTCAGTTGACTGAGTGCTTGAAACTTAGGGGTTAAGATGTATCTCTGACAGCGTGCAGTGGCACCAAGTTACCACCTCCTGAAGGAGCTCCTAAAAGTCTCCACGTGCTCAATTACAAGCTGAGGCAAGGGGGTGCCATTCATCCAGGGGTACAATATTAATATTTATGAATAAGAGCCTGTGTGCCCTGGTGCTGCCAGGAGCTGAGTAATGCCTGGGGGGTCCTCATGGCACACCCAGGGAGGTCATGCCAAGATTTCATCCTGGCGCAGCAATGCTGCTGGAAATTTCCGTCTTCACTGTTGCGTGGGAGAAGGAAGCCTGAGGCACCTGGCTCTTGCTGGAATAGGGGATATTAAGAGAAAAGCAGGGGTCTTCCTCATTTGTCTACCTTTGGAACACAGGCATGCATTCCTATGCCCTCTACAACCTGACTTTCTGCTCGTCATCCTTTTGCCCTCAACCAGAGGTTCTCCAAGTGTGAGCCCTGGACTAGCAGCGTCAGCAGCACCGAGGAACTTGTTAGAAATGCAAATTCTTGGTCCCAGGTCAATTGAATTTCCTGGTCTGTGTTTTAACAAGCCCTCCAGATGATTCTGATGTATGCCAAAGTCTGAGAACTTCGGATTGAGGAATACCATTTGGCGGGGGTGGGGTGTGGGGGGGGTGCTGCCCCTCCCCCCACGCTGTTCTATGCCTCCCTGGGCTCGCTCAGAGGACCCTCCTTCTCTTACTCACTGAGATCACTCACATGTACCCTTCAAAGTCTGAGCTCATCAGCCAGCCCTGTAAAACCAGGAAGGGCCGAGGACCCTTCTCTCTGCTTCAGTATCACCCTGCACGTGCCTGGCAGTCAATATCTTGCATCAGAATTATCTGAGCCTGTGGTCTGTCTGCCCACCGACTCCCGTGACAGTGACCAGCTTCCTTTGGATGGGCTTGGGTTCAGATGTCCATGTTGCTAGTCACTAGCTGTGGGATCCCTAGTCAGTTGCTGGCACTCTCCACTCTGTTGTCTCATCTGTTCCCTCCGAGGTGCCAGGATGTCTGACCCCAGCAGAGGTTTCTTCAACTCAACTCAAATAAAGTGAACCAAACAGAAGAGCTTTCTGACTAGTAGGTATTAAAAGCAAGAATAAAAAGCAACCTTGAGTTCGCAAGTGCCATGTGACAACAGAGGTGAGCAGAAAATGTGGAGAATGCAGTACATTCCACAGACCTAGCCTGAAACGGGAGGGACAGCAGCACTTAGCTTAGGGGAAGGAGCACGAAACGGAGACCTGTGACACTAGGACACTCTGTAGGGTGGGGATAAGAGTGCAAAAAGGGCTGTGGAAACAGGAAGGATTGGAATATGTAAAAATACGAGGTCTGACAATTAAATTTGCGAGCTTGTTTCAACAATGTTGCTAACCTTTTTTGATATCAAAGGGATCATTCATGATGAATTTGTACCAACTGGACAAACAGTTAATCAAGTTGACTATTTGGAAGTGCTGAAAAGCCTGCGTGAAAAAGTTAGATGACCTGAACTTTTCACCAACAATTCATAGTTTTTGTCTCATGACAAAGCACCAGCTCACACGACACTGTCTGTGAGGGAGTTTTTAGCCAGTAAACAAATAACTGTATTGGAACACCCTCCCTATTCACCCAATGACTTCTTTCTTTACCCAAAGATAAAGGAAGTATTGAAAGGAAGACATTTTGATGACATTCACGACATCAAGGATAATACGATGACACCTCCGATGGCCATTCCAGAAAAAGAGTTCCAAAATTGCTTTAAAGGGTGGATTAGGCACTGGCATCAGTGCATAGTTTCCCCAGGGGAGTACTTCGAGGGTGATCATAGTGATATTCAGCAATGAGGTGTGTAGCATTGCAATGACAAGATCGAGTGGAGGAAAGGAAAGAAGGAGGAAGATGGAGTTTCTGTTCCGAAATTCCATCTTCAACCAAAATTCACATTGCCCTTAGAGCTGAGGCACTTGTAGGTTAAATGATTTGCCCAAAGTCACATAGAAAGTCGGTGGCAAGAATAAGTTCCACTCAGAATCCTAAAAGTCATACTTCTTTAAATGCAACCCACAGTGATGATTGATTGAGTCATTCCCCCTGAATGATTCCTGCTTGTGAATTCAGCTGCTTGCGTGTCCAGCAAGGCCAGTCCTCATTTCATGGGCACCCATGAACACAGGGGGACGTTCCCTGGCAGGTGTGTGAGATTTTTGAACTGCCACAGTTAAATTTTTTCTCCAAACTCCACGTCCACAAGATGATCGGATCATTGAAAGATGCTGCTTTCTCATTTTTTCAGGATTTGCTCTTATTGGGCCATGTGTTAAGGAAACAACAGTTTAAAAAGAGAACTTGCCCCCTTTCCTCCCCATCCTAACTGGCCTGGAAAAGAACAGTGGGGCCACTTATGGCCGCTTTGGTTTATAAGAAAGTCCCTCAGGCCAGCCCCTGAAGCTAAGCTGATGAGGGAAGTTAAAAGCATCCAAGCACAAGCCCAGGAACTGAGTCATTGTCTTCCGGAAACAGGAAGGAGCGGTGATGAGCTCTGCCGAGAAGTGGTGGGGTTGTGCTCCTGTGTCCAGTGGGCAGGTCTCCCTAGGGACAGTTTGATAAAACAATTTGATCAAACAATTACTTATACCGGCCTAATTTCTTGGGTCCAATAGTCTATGTTATTGCAAAGTGTCCTGGATGGATTTCAAAAGGAAAGTGACACTTTCTACTTTATTCATGATGGCTTTTTCAGCTGCTTCCGCCTGCTGCGGCCCTTCCATAAATTATTGCTACAATGACATTCTGGCTGACCCAGACCCTCGGTCTTGGCTCTGTGCACATGTATAAATCTAACAAATGCCTGTACAGCTTTAACCATCCTTCCCTTTCACTTTCAGAGCATAGCGTTTCTCAGTGGCTTTCTTTGACATTATCCTTAATGTTTTGTCAAAGATGCGAGGGAATCAAACAGCCTCTGTGAATTGGGGACCTACCAGCTCTCTGGGGTCCAGCTTCTATTTCTGAATTGACAGGGTCATCGTAGTTAGGTGGACTTGGTCTTTGAATATAATTATGTTTTTGCTTTTACTTTTTTGGGTATCTGTAATAAGGATATCATCGTAGAAAGTGTATTACTCAGGCAATTATTTAAATAGATTTACACCAGAATGCATTTCTGGCATTTGTAGCTGCTTAGCGTTCAGAGGGATATGGACTATAAAATTATTTAAATATAATGATTAGTTGTTTCAAAAAGCCAATGTTATTTGGCTGATAATGTCTCCTGAAACAAATAACAGTACCAGATGAAGCAGGTCTGTTTCTCTTCTCTCATCCCATTGTTTAAAGCTAAGTTTTGTTTTAGGCTGGTGAAGATTTTGTAAATAGATTTCCAAAACTCTTTGCCTCTTCCCCACTGCCAACATGAATTCCAAACCTGTTATTTCAGTTCATCCCAACAAACAGTGACCACGTTTATTAACGGACTGTTTTCAGCTGCCTAAACCCTCCTAAAAAAAACCTGCCTTGGAAGTCGTTGTCACCAAAACTATATACACAGATATAGTTAGGATTTCTAAGCTAGCAAATATTATAGAAGCACATTGTAAGTGAAATTAATGTAAGTGTACTTTCTGAATAAGGAATAATACTTTAAGGTGTATATGCAGGCCTAAATATCTTCTCCCATCAAAAGAGTAAAGGCTGTTCAGACTCTTCCACACGGTTTTATTGTCATGTTTTTAAATACAGGAGAACCACACCGCTGCATAATGACAGATGCTGAATTCAACCTCAGAGGAAAGTCACCCTCTTTCTAGGAGGGTTGAATTGGGCTCTCTCACTCTCTCTTTTCGTTTGCATTATTCAGTGGAAAAATACAAAGTGGCATAATGATCGGAATAAGTTATCTTTTATCAAATCTGACTTTAAAATTCAGGTTATGTAAAACATGGAAACGCATAGGAAATTCAATCAGAACCCCCAATAGCCTTTTGTACTCTGTTCTCAGGCAGCTGAACAATCCTTCGAGCCTTTCCTGGGAGCAAGTCCCAGATTCGCCCTTCTTGGCTAGAACACCTTTTGCCAGCAACTTCCACCAGGGGAAGCTCTGAGCACGTCAGTGCTTCCTTCACGGGCAAACCGAGAGATTCAGGCAAGACAGGGCCAAGAAGCCGGCAGGGGAAGCCAGCGAAATGTCCTGCAATCACTTCCGCAGAGATTAATGAGACAGGGTTTTCTTAGGATCATTAGTCCATAATTTAACTACTAGTAGAGAATGCAGAGCCGAGTAAATACATAAACAACGTTTGGAACTAAACCCTTCTGGAACCTAACTAACTTCTTTAAGAGAGAAAACTTACTTGCTGCTGGAGAACTCCAGTCCCCGATTTTGCTACCACATCCCTCATCTGTAGGTTAGTGAAAACGATTCCCATTCATTTTCTAGTTCACCTTGGTTTTAAACACACACACACACACACACACACACACACACACACACACACACACACCCTCCCGTAAATGATAAATTCGACGTCTGTAGAAAGACAGTCACCTAATTGCACAGTGAAGCAGAAGAAAGCCTTGCAAATGGTATACAATTTTCAAAGTGTTCCAAGCCTTAGGCAAAAGCCTTTCAACTGTGTCTAAAACTGAATGATAAAATATGTTGTACAAATTATCTGTGAACAGGAAACATGTGGTAGTGGCAGGGGACTGAAATGTAACACTTGTAAAGAAATAGAAACTGCCAGTCATTTAGACCCTTTTCTTTCTTTCTCTCTCTCTCTCTCTTTTTTCAGTTGCAAGTTTCCTCATTTTTTCCTGCCATCCGTTGATGTTCAAGTTTATAATAAGACTCTTATCAGATCACATGAGGCCAATTGCAGCTTTATTTTTAAAACAACAACAGAAAAGAAACAGATGAGGCTAAAGGTTTGGTTTTGATCACCCCCTCCCCCTTGGTAAAACTCGTTCAAATCTCTCTGCTCTGTTGTTTGGATCCCTAGTGGTTTATGTGTGGAATTTTGAGAAGCACTGAAAACCTTCTGCAATAAGAAAGATGCAAAGCTCAGGTGATCACCAATTGAATAAACATTTCTCTAGCCACCATTTTCATAAAGGCGAAGGTGCTACTCAATCCTTGATAAACAAGAGGCAGAGAAGTGCTTCCACTGGGAAGTGCTTTTTCTTTCCTCACTTACCATGTCACTCTTGGAGTGACTTGTTGAAATTTTTCTCTTTCAAAGGAGCATCCATTCCTCCTCACAGAAACCAATCACAATTGCCTGTGATCCTTACTGATGGAACTCTGATTAACCCCAAGTATTTATTGCCTAGTCTCTCCAACTCTTGATGAGCTCACAGCAAGTGTGTGTGTGTGTGTGTGTATGTGTGTGTGTGTGTAGTTGTCCAGGGTGCCAAAAAATATATATACAAGTGGACACTTTGGTCAGTGTGGCTCAAGCAGTAGTTCACCATAATCAGAAGTGTCTGGACACTGACGGTAACCACTTTGAGCACCTCTTGTAATTGCAGAAGTCAAATGTGACTTGTATTCATCTTTTGTTATTCGTATATATTGAGTATTACAATTTTAATACAGCTATTCTTTCTTAAAATGTGTATACACTTTTTGGCACCATATACATACATATATATATATATATATATATATATATATATATATATATATATATCTTTCAAGCCTTATGCAACTATCTGAGGAAAGTGGAAGTGTTAGGAAATTCCATATTTACAGAAAAAGGAAAAGGGAGGGACGTCTGTTCTGCTACATTTGTTTTCTATCATGAGGTTATTCAGCTTTCATCTCATTGCTCAGTGGCATCTCATTTTAGCCCGTCTTTTAGCACCTAACTGTTTGATGACATTAAAAATAGCATACTTAATATTCTGCAAGGTGCACAGACCTGCCTCCTTCAGATTGGGACTGATCCTGAATAAAATGCTCTGAGATAGTCATCAAAAATGAAAGAGGGGCAAATGGCTTAATTGGCCACCAAATCTCCATCAGCAGCAAAATTAGTGAGTTGCAAGAGTCAATTTCTAGTGAAAACGCATGGCTGTCATTAGGAGAGTGTGGGGCTGTCCAGTCAGATTTCTACCCTCCATTCCTGGAGCTACACATTTTTTTGACCAGCTCTGATAATGAAAATTTTCTTTCTCCTTCCTTCCTCCCCTCCCTCTCTTGCTTTCTTCCATTTCTTTTAATTCTACAAAGGATTGAACACTTCCTTTGTATCAGTCACAAAGGAACTGTGGTTTTACTGAAGAATAAGGTACAGTCTGTCTCAGGAGTTCATGGAAGCAATCAGTGCCAGACCTTCCCTTCCCAAAATGCCTGAGTGTGTGTCTTGCTCTCACCAAGACGTAGTTACAGGTTTTGGTGTTGCTGAAGTATTGCTTTGGAATGCCAGTCTCCATCTGATTTCCCTGAATTTTACCATGTTGCTTGGAGGGCATATGTTTCTCCTTTCCCTCTGCCTTATACAATCATTCCTATCTGTATGCCTTCTTGGTCTATTTTTTAAAGCTCCTTTTCTGCTATGTCCCTTTTATCCTTTTTACTTAGCTCAGCCTTCGATTTCTTATACGTTCATAGCATACAGCCATTTTATATAAAACATCTGCTCATACCAATGGTTTCTCATTCAGATTATTTACACATTTCAGTGTACATTATACCTGTATTTTTTTCACTTACCTCACATCATTCTCTTGTCACCCCAAACAAGACTGAGAACAAGAATTATACCACATACTACACTGTTTAAAAGTCCATAGCATTAATGGTAAGAGTCAGCACTGGTTGAGTACTTATTGTCTCCCAGACAACGTGCTAGGCATCTTCCGCGTATTAAATCATTTAACACTTACAACAACTTAACGATATAAAGTGTTACTGTTCCCCACATTTTGCTGGTAAGGAAACGGAATAAATGACTTTTAAAGTTAACTTGTCAAACTGGCAAAGATCTAAAATTGAACCCACATAGCTTGGCTCCAGAGGCCATGCTCTTTTCTGCTGAGCACCTAGGAAGTGTTGCATAAACAGCTGCTCAAGCAAACTGAATGGGAGACAATTTGCAAATCTGAGAGCCATTGAGAAGCCTGTTACCTGAGCGCCTTGGGTGAGAGAACAGAGCAGGTGGTGAATACATTTCTTTTTTATAGAAATGGCTTTGGAGGTTTGGGTGTATTTGAGCCTCATGCTTCACAGGCGGTGTGGGTGTGTGAAGTCTGGGAGAGGTGGGGTAAAAGAGGGAGGCCAGTAGGCTTGGCTGTGGTTCTCTGGTTCCCAAAAGAGTAAAGAAATATAATGAAATAGTCCACTTTTGTGGCCATGCTTTTCAAATCAATTTAACCAATTTCAGTTTCTTCATAAACTCTGTTAACTTGTTAAGATACTTCCCTCTGACGTTCCTCCTTCCTTCCTTCTTTCTCTTCCCATCCTTCCTCACTGTGGCCACAGGACTGAAGGGAAGAGATCAAGATCAGAGACAGGACAAGGTCTCTGTCAACATAAGAAATGTCCAAACCTGTAGAGAACGTTAATGAGTTTATTTGAGCCAAACTGACGACAATGAATGGGAAGCAAAATCTCAACAGTTTCAGAAAATGCTATGGAGAATGGCAGTTATGTAATTTATTTTATACATTAGAATCAAAGGAGGAAATGTAAGAAAGTTTACATGAAATCCATTGGTGGTAGATCAAGGGGGTGGGAGAAAGCAAAGCTGGGAAATCTCTGGTATTGTATAAAAAGTTAAAGGGAGAAACACATACTTCTTTTATGTTGGTGAGTACAGGATAGTTAATAGACACATGTACAGCACACAGAGATGGTAATAGGGGAACAAGACAACAATGAGTGGTTCTGTAGTCTGGTGCTCTGGTCCATGGGTTGTGCCCCTTGGGGAGGTCCGGAAAAAGGGATTACTCTGACATTCCAAGGTCATGTTATCTTAGATACAAAAAGACAACAGACAGCCTCACTTGAGGTAAATACTGACCTTTGTCAAGGAAGCTACAGGCCAAGGATGTGACTACCTGCCATGACCTGCTTTTAGTTAGGAATTCTTATGTTCAGATCATCCTATGTGGTTAATTTCAGTCTTTCAGTTTGTAGGGCCTGCCATGCAGCGCCCCCTGCCCCAGGCTGGTCAGGTTTAGTATGTGGCCTCTTTGTCATCCGCTGTCGTAATAATCTCACACAGGCTCACCTGTTGGTACAAACACTAAAGCACTACCTTTGCTTTCCACAATCACATATAGAAAATGCTGTCATTTATGAAGGTGGAATGTCAGGGCCTTGGTGAATAGGGCAGGGCATTATACAGCCTTACACACACTTTCCTGAAGCTGCAGACTTGTTTCTATGGGGGAAAGTAAAAACGAAAACTGTGCTGCTTGTGAGCTGATAATCTCGGAAAAGTGCTTGGCTCTTGTGATCAGCCCAGTGGTCATTCTACACCAAGTCATGTGAAGTGCCCACTCAGTCTGCATTTTCATCTCATAAATAGCTGTTGATATCCTGAAGAGCAAGGCAGTGGACGCGCTATGACTAACTCCTACATCGTTTGACATGATCATATTGCAGACATCCATGGTGAAAGGCCTAGGTCCTTGTCCCAGCCAATAACCCATAAAACCATCTGGTGCACACACTGTGAAAGGCCTCCCCTAGTGACAGGAGAGGGTGACCTGGTCTCTTGCTGACTAGAAGCCACGGTCCTCTCCTCTACAGCTCTGGCCATGACTATATGATCAACCCATCTTCTACTCCACTCGCAACAATCATTTATTTTTCTGCTTCCAGTAGGATTTGCTTCTATTCTAATTAATCCCTCATCCTCAACCTTGTATTATCTGTATTTACTCCCCTCTTTTTCATTTACTTTCTCTGTCAGTGATCAGTTTTCTCACAGGTACCTTGAATCCACACTATTTTTTGTTTGTTTTGGTTTTTTGACCCCAGCCTATCAGCCTTCTCTTAGCTTTTCTACTTCACCATCCAGCCTCACTCCAATGGGTGACTACAGCTACATCTCCCCAGGACCTCAATGTCCCTGCTGTTTCTTCTTTCCAACAGAATACATTTTCCACCCCAGACTGAATCATTCCAGGGCTAATGAATAACTGAACAGAAACACATACCGTTTGCAGTCCCATCTACCCCTGGTCAACTTTCCCGTTCCAAGGCTTTACGTTTCCTCTTGGACTTCTTCCACCATCTCCCCCATCATTCTCAGCAGGTGCTGACCTTGTACCTGGTTGCAAAGAGAATGCTCAGGCTTGGGTTTTCTCAACCTGTACCTACCAACATATTTATATAAGATGTCCTTGACCCTTTACTCCTTGACTTTTTCCTCCCTCACTTATTCCTTCCTCCTTCTTTCTGCCCTACTCTCCCTCCTTTTCTTTCATACTTCTTTTTTCTCCAGAGTCAGGGCAAAAGTACTTTCTATTTTTTCCACCTTTTTTGTCTTCTTTCACACCTCCATCAATTAGCTTCTGTCTGTTAAAGATTTTTAGCTTCCTCTTTTCTGCTTTGTTTACTTAGGTGAAAATTCCCATCAGTATACAGCCATGCTCAAGTGTTGTCGTATCGTTAATAAATGTTATTTGTCTTGTAACTTTTGTAGCCATTAATTGACGTTGTCCTTCTCGTCTTTGTAGCCAGACCTCCTACGCGGGTAGCCTACACTAGCGGTCGTGCCTGGCTCATGTCTTTAATCCATGAAATCTGCCTTCTGCCCCTGTGCTTCTCCCAGGCTGCCCTTTTCAATACCGATAATAATTTCCAGATGCAGAATCTCATGGATGCATTTCCATCCTCAAGCTTACCTGGTCGCTTAGCAACATTTGGCATCATTAGGCTACTCTCTTCTTGAATGTCACCGCTCGTTTTGCTTCTAAGACACTAAGGTCTCATGGTTTTCCTCTTTCCCGTCTGGCACTCCTTCTCATTGTCTTTACTGGCTACAATTCCCCGTACCGCCACTAAATATGGGGGATTACAAATAGTAACCCCCTTACATTTCTTTTCATGCCCCACACTCTCTGTAGACCAGTTTCTCTACTTCCTACCACTTAAACCCCAAGGTCTTTCATGTTTGTATCTCCAGACCAGGTTGTTTCCAATACGAAGACCATGATGTCAACTGCTTACTCTGTATTTTCACCTCGGTAAACAAAGTGACCTCACACCCAGTATATCCCAACCTGATTCATTCTCCCCCCACAAAAACATGGAATAGCTCTTTTGTTTCTTTCCTTGTTGAGGGGTACTGCCACCCACTCAGCTGTCTGATCTAGAAACAAAGGAGATCTCTCATATTCCAACTTTTCCCCATTCCCCAGAACTATTTCCTTCCCAAGTCTTGGGACTTCTAGTTCCTAAGTTTCTTTGAATATATCTTCTCCACCACCTCTGCCATTGACTTCATCTAAGTGATTGTTTCCCACTGGTGAGAGTGAGGAAAGGCCAGCCATACCATGAGCTTGCCAGTCCTCTTTTCCCTTTGCCCCAGGTCCCCCTGCTAGAACCCCTCCTCCTCTTTCCTTCCTATGGCAATCCTGCTCAAGCACTGCCTTCTTTGTAATGTGTGCTCTGACTCACTCAAGCTGTCATTCCCTCTTCTGTGTTTCTGTAGTATTTCTGCATCTTCCCGTGGAGCACTTTTATCCTCTTGTGTTATCAATACCTATCTATTTCCTCCCAAACTAGACTGTGAGCTCCATACTGGCAAGATGTTTGTGGTTTGTTGTTATGATTTATCCAGTATTTTTAGTATGTGATATATATTTTCTGAATGAATACAAGAAATAATAAATAGTTTAACATTTACAATGGGATTAAACACTCCTCATAGCTATCTGCCACCATTGTATTCTACTTATTTAGTTGGTAAACAGAAAGAAAGTGAGTCATCATATACATAGTATAGTGGAAAGAGCACTGATTAACTTTGTAGAGAACTAGGCTAGTTCTGGTAATTAGATATGTGACCTTGGGCAAGAAATAGCCTGTCTGAGTTTCTGTTTTCTTATCTTTATCATTAGAGAGTAGAATTAGATGATTTAAAAAGATACTTCCAACTCCAAAATATTATCATCTCAAGTGCTGTCTTTTAAAACTTTAAACAAGGTCGTTCTTAGCCTTGCAGCCTCAGTTAAGGTCCCAGATGGGTGCTTAGGGTTTCTATAAACCATGTGAAATTGCATTCAAATATTTGTTGTTGTTGTTGTTATTTACTGTAGACGAGATTGCTAATTGATAGCTGATATGTATTCTCTTCTATTCTTTATTAATAGCATATACAAAGTTTTATTTGGTCGCGTGGACATTCAGATGAGTATGTCCCAGTCTCCCTTTTGCAGCTGGATGTGACAAAGTGACTAGGTTCTGTGATCTAGTGTGACCAAATAACTAAAAATGTGAGCAAAAATAATATGGGCAGCTTCTTTGTTACCCTGTACTTGTCCCCGACTCTGTCCTCTTTGCTTGGGATGTGATATAAATATGATGATGGCGAACCAGTTTCAGAAAAGAGCAATACCCCAGCAGTGGACAGAATATTAAATCAGAAGGAAGCTGGGTCTCTGAATGACCATGTGTGGCTGAAGTTGTGTCCCTGTCAACTTAGAATTTTCTGTAAGAGGGATTTAAACCTACTTTGTTTAAGCCACTGTTATATTTAGTGTTTAGTTAAACTTTCAGCCAATATCCTGCCTGGTACATTTGCACATGTTCATTTCTGGAAAGAGGTCCCGTAGATTTCACTAAATTTGGAAAGGTTTCTATCACCCCTGGTGGTGATTTAAAGATGGCCACACATCCTTTGACAGACCTCCCCCTAAGAAGTGGGTTTACTTCCCTTTTCCTTGAGTCTGAGTGGATTCTGTGACTGCTGTGCCAAATGGAATATTGCAAAAGTAAAGCTGTACCAGTTTCCAGGCTAAGGTCCTCAAAGAATGGCAGCTTCCTCCTCTCGTCTCTTGGAAGACTGATGTTTGGAACCTCACTGCCATGTTGCGAGGAAGCCCAAACAGCCCAAAGAGAGATCTGGGTGGAGAGGCTCCAAGGCCCATTCTTTATTTCTTTAAAACTCACAAAAATGCAGAATAGGTCATTGCCCTGTATTACAGATGAGAAAAATGAAGAACAAGGAGTTGAAGTAACTTGCCTAAGGCTACTATTAGGAAGTGGTAGATTTCAGCTTTGAACTCTGGTAGTTCCATATATCTTATGTCTGTTTTGTGGCTATCCATTGAGGCTCCAGTAAAACTTAAAAATATTATATTGTCATCTAGCTAGCTGCCCGTCCTACCCAGAGAAGTACTAAGAAATGCAATTTTGCAATCTTGCTAACAATTGCCAAGTCTTGATCGTTGTTTTTACCTTTATCTTCCTAAATATATGTACTTTAAAGTATGTTGGCATTTGAATTGCATTCTAAAATGTGTACCTCGTGTTTTCTATTTCATAGAGGGGTATGGCTGACACTCCTATCACTAAATTCCGCTGCTTTTCCTGCACAAGAACCTAACTCCTGTGCCTCCTGAAGATTCTGTTGGAACACGACCCCTTCGCATAGATCTTCGCACAGTTATATGCACGGCCAGTCTGCTGCCAGTCCAGGCCCACAGCCTCACGCCAAAGCCTCCACTGCTCAGCAGGAGTCCAGCAAACCAGATGTCAAGTGCACATTTCCTGAGTGTTTTATGGGAGCCACAGAGATGCTCTCACAGGATGGTTCAGGCTTTAGTTTAATGTCACTTGTCAAAATGACTTGTTTCGTTTCTGTACCACAAATGCCAGCTCAAGAGACACATTTTTAGAAGGAAATCTGCATAAAAGTTTATTTACGCTTTCATGTTCTTAATGGAAATTCCACGGGCTTATGGTTGGGGATAACATCCTGGGGCTGAGGCAGGGAGTGCCGGAGTCTGTTTCTTCAACAAGGTGGAAAGAGGGGCAGTGTCCTGCATCTCAGCCTACCCAACTGTAAGGGAGATGAAGTAAGAACGCCTTTCGTGAGTTCTCCGACATCCCCAAAAGTGGCTGGGCAGACTGGTGACATTAGGGCACAAGGCAATTTCAAGGAGGAGTTCTCCCTCCTTCATCTAGAGAATTGCAGACATTAGCAACAGGTCATTAGACACATCCCCATTTGCTCTCTGGGGTTTTCCAACCTGGTATTTCCCATTAGACCACAAATGGTGGTTTGCTTATTTCAAAAATGCACAGTGGAATTCTTCCTAAATTCCTTGGCATTTACAAGTTAATCTTTCACAAAAAGGATGTCTTTATTGCATACTGATTAAGAACTTGGTCTCTGCATCAGACACAGTGGGGTAAGACCAGCGATTCTGGAACTCCATAGTAAAGAGTCTGTGAGCAGGTCAAAGAACACAATTTTCACATGTGAAAGATGGAGACGGATACTGTGCACTCAGTAGTATCACCAGTGACTGAGATAATGTGTGTACTTTGTTAGCCCAGGGCTCCCACATGCAGCACTACAAAAATATGGCCTGTTATGCATTGCAAATAATATTGATATCAATAATAATAATTGTTATTATTATTATTATTATTATTATTGATTCGGATCCATTATAGCTCTTTCATCAACTCTCTTACAAAATAGAGACTATACGCTGGGTTCCATGTAAATGCTGTATTTGCCACAATCACTGACTTTACTTGTTGTCCCTAGTTTTCTCAGTTATCCGTCAGGCAGCCACAGCCGTACTCAGCTGTTGGCACTGTGACATCCCATTTAATCTGTGTTTTGAGCCAAGCTTGAGCAAACACACCTATTTCAGGAGATTCAGAGCCAGCAGTCACTGGCAGAATATGGACCAAGTATGGATACGTAGAGTGGGCATTTGGGCGTGGATTATTCTCTGTGTCCACGAGCTCACCATCTTCCCTTAATCCTAGGAGACAACCACTTTTGCTTGTCCCTGAGAATCGTGCTAGTACGATTCTCAAACCCCAGCTTGTGTAAATTTGGCACTTACTTCTCAGTGTCCATCTGGGCTGCAATCCCCAGTATCCTATGGACTGATCTCTGGGAACTATATAAAGTTGTAAGAGTTCTCTTGACCTCAGGTATCATTGACCACCTCTTCTATACATATCCACTCTATCCTTCCTTTGAAGCTTGTTGGCAAATTCCTTATCAAGTCCAACCTGTTTTGTCAGCCTTCCCTAACTATTGCAATGCTCACTGATGTTTTGCTTCTCAGTATTTCACTTAATTATGGATTCTATTTTGCTTGGTGTTTGCCTTGTCTCCTTTGTAGGTAGAGACCACCTCTGAGCTTTCTTTGAATCCTCCATTTGTCAGTGCTCTGTATAGTATCTGTTAATGGCTAGATGGAGTCAATTACAGAATAAAGAAAGGACTTTCTATATTTCCATAACTAAACATATGGCATATTGTCAAAAAGTCAATACTTTTGAGAATGAAGGAATGCTAACCTTAGAAATTCTAGGACCTGGGTTCAAATCTTAGGTCTTCCACGTACTCATCTATTATAGAAATTTAAACTTTTGACTCTCAGCTTGCTCATTTTTAAAACAAAGATAATGAGGATTAAATACAATAATTTATGTGAAAATGCTTTGTAAAGCACAATGTTATTATCACTGGGGATCCTATGTTTTATAAGAAATAGTGTCAAGATGAATTTCTGTTTCACCTTTATTATGATTCTATTACCAACACCCTTATATCATAACCAGGTAATATTTAGAGTTGAATGAATTGTTTTGCTCCCAACATTTGTGGGCCTTTTTGGTTCTTATTTGCAGATGTATTAGTGACTCGATGCTGCTAACTCTTGGTGGCCTGACAGTGGAGAGGACAATTGAGGCTGTCTTACTCATGGCCAGATTCAGATCCCACAGAGGAGAAGAAAACAACACAGACATCTCTGATCTCAAACACTGGGACGTGAAAAGGGAAAATTCTTAAAAAAAAAAAAAAACCCAAAAATCAGTTAAGTACAATTCATTGGTTCTACTCAGCTGCAGCCTCCACTGTCTTTGGTGCTTGAGCTGAGCTCACACACCCCACTCCCCGTGGGTGGGCTCTGGCAGACAGCGAACCTGGTGATTTAGAAGCCCCTCAATGGTGTTGTAAACAAAAAATGAAAGAGACTGGATTTCACTTTGATTTTTCTCTTGAGTCAGTTACTTTTTAAAAGCCAATTACTTCTGGTGAATATTTGTCTTTCCTGTTCTGCAAATTATTTATTTAAATAGTTCTGAAGAAGCAGCTCTTTGGAATCTTGTTAAGGAGGACACTTTGAACATCTAAGGTACATGATTCCTTTATTAGTCATGCGCGGCACATCCCTAATCAGGCGCCTTTACACGGAGTCCTGCGGGCTCTCTGCTAGGCAGTTCTCATAAGAATTGGTGGGTTCACAAGCACTGTGTACCACTTCACTGGCTTCTTTCAGACACTTCGGGCAAAGCCTTTACTCAATGTCGTCGCTCAAGTAAAAATGTTATTGCATTCTGCAGACTTCATGAAGAGGTATTTGGCTGGTGGACAGAGCTGGTGGCATTTATCTACTGACATAGACAGACAGTGAGCTATTTGAAGATACCACCATGTCACCTGCATCGTATCACAGTGTCTGAGAGAAGGTACCCAGGAAATGCTTGATTATTGATTACGTGAATGGACTCCAGCCCTGCACGTGATATGTAAGTCCTGCTTATGGCATCCTTGCCAGCCAAGTGCTTCTTCAGCCTATTCTAGAACACGGCCACTGACACCCCAACTCTGGACATAACAGACAGGACTGAGATGTCTCAAAATTAAAGTCGTAGTTTTTAACCTTTCTTTTCTGCCTCTTGCCTCCATGATTGCAAGTACCATTTCCCATCTTCTTTAAACCAACATGGTGTAAATACTCTCTCCTTGGCACTTATCCCACCCTATTAAAGTTTTCTCCCAAGAAAGATTTGGACAAACCCTTCACTCTGAGGCATCAGCAAGCAATTGTAGCTCAGAATATTACTTCCTCTTGGAGTCATTTGCGTTTTATCAGTACACAGATCTTTAAATTAAAAAAAATAATCTCAAAAGGAAAATTTCAGGCTTCTATCCATGGCTGCAGAGAATTCCTCCATTCTGCCCTGGCCAGCCACAAGGCCTGCCAGGACACTGAAATCACTTCCTGGGGGCAGCTGTCTTACAACCTTGTGTGAGTCTAAGAGAAAGCATAAGCAAGCAACACAGAGTGTCCCAGCCTTGGGTTAGCAAACGCGCGCCCCCCTCATTTTTCCCCAGGTATTTTGCATTATCCTCTTCATTTTTACCGATGACAAAATAGTCTCCCATTTCAGCACAGTGACATCTTTTATTATTTTCTTAGTAAGTCATTTTCTGTGATTTTGGAAAAAATAGAGATGTTGGACTGTCCTGTTGCTAAACTATTCCATCTAATTTTTGATGCTTTCATTCTCTCAAGAAGATAGAAACGTTTTGCATTAAGGGAACTATTTTGTGGACACTGTAATCAATCCTGAAGAAGGCCCCTCAGTGCGAGGGGTCAGCCAGCACATTTAACTGCAAGCCGGTCTTAGAGCCAACCCCAGACCCGGGGCTGGCAATTAGCAGACGCTCAGCATATGCCTGGGTAATGAAAATGTGTAAACCAGGTCCTGCTGGCTGCCCAGTCCTCAGGAGACCCGCGGTAGCCTGGGAAGGGTTTGAATTGATTTTTGTCCCTGCTCAAAGATCTTTAGAATATGCCAACAGAGCAAGAAAATGTTAGAATTAAAGGAAGGACGCACATGTTGCTCTTGTCTCCAGATCGGTCCTAGTACCGTAGGCGTACCATTCCCTTTGAAAGCCACTCGAGGCCTTTGCAAATGGAGGTCTTGCATGAGACTGGATGGGGTCCTGCTATTGTTTCCATGGGGAAAAATGCTGAATGAATGTGTTCTATTTACGGCTAGTTGCTCCAATCCCAAGACAAATACACAGATAGCAAAGTAGCAGTGGGAACAGCGAAATGAAAGTAACAGAGATTACTCTTTCTGTTAAGAAAGTCATAAAGAACAGAGATTGTTCCAAAGGAGAAAAGACAGGCTGCAGATTATCAGGGCACTTATGTAGATGAGGGCAATCTCAAGAACAGAGTCCCAAATGTGTACGGAGGACAAGGCGACCATGATCTATTTGAGCAGAGCATACCGAGCCTGAAAGCCCTTTCCTACTTTCCATGGTGAATATTGCAAGGGGAGGGAGGCAGGCGACATATTTCCCTCCTTTGCATAGTGAGTGTCTAGGATCATTAGGACCCAAAGGAGAAAAATGGAAATAATTTGACAAAATGCCCAGAGGCACCACATGATATAAAGCATGACATTTTTCACATATGTGGAGGCTTGTTTCAAAATGGGCATTGCTTCTAAAAAGGAGAGCTATAAAAATGTAGATACAGAGTCAACTTTTAGCTATCTGAGCTAATGCAGTTTTAGAGGATACACGAGAGAAGTACTCTTTTTTTTTTTTAAGGCACATAATCAGAAGCATGTATGAATGGTTCTAGAGAGCAGTGTGCGTGTGTGTGCGCGCGTGCATGCAGATTTGGCATTCTGTGCATTTCTTATTATGAAAATGTATTTGTCTTGTATGAGTACACTACAGGAGGACTGGAGAAACATAACATTAGACCTGATTTCTAGTTTCCATACCGCTGCTGCCTTGCTGTATAGCCCTGTAGAAGTCAGCAAACCTTTCTGGCTGTCACTGACAAAATGAACGAATTGGTCTTGCTTTCCCTTTGAGGTACATCATAGCTTTGAGGTACATAGTGTAATGATTTTATTGGTTTGAATGTCCAACTGTATTCCAAGGATACCCCATGATAATGAAATTTAGCATGTGCATTGGAGCTGGTGGACAGATGAGGAGGGACACAACCCAGCAAGGAAAAGGAAAATTAGTGGTTGGAAACCAAAAAGGAGGTCCTTTTAACTCCAAGGCAGACACTGAGATAGGTTTAAAGATTCATGCTATGGACATTCATTTTGTGTGTCTAGAGCCTGGGACCTGACATGAGCTAGGATAGTGTCCCCTGTGCAGTGGATGGCTGTGGCACTGTGGGCCTCAGTTCCCTCTTTGGCTGGTCCCCTCCTTGTGGCCTGAATTGCAGAGAGAGACGAACACTTAAGCGCTGTTGGGCAAGTCAGTGTCCTCAGCCATGGGCCTACCCGAGCCCCTAGGCAGGTGCAGCGCAAGTGACGGGAAAAAGAAAAGAAGAGGTTTATAGGGGTGTAAGGGAATGACCAGGAGGGCTGATGACATTGGTAAAGCTGCCATTTACAAAAAAAATCATTTAAAAAAAAATTGTAATAGATGCAATATTTTGCAAGTAGAAGGACAGCCTTTTTATTCTCCTCTTCACATCCTGTTTCCTTGCAGCTGTCTAGAGCCATGGCTGAGTCGTGAAACTCATGGCCCAGGGGAACAGCCGTGAGGGGAAGACCATTGCTCCAGAAAGGTCTCGCAGGTCATGCTCCTGACTTTCTGGAGAAAGCAGTGACTTTGAAAGTCAAGTTTTGGGGAGAGAGGAAGGGATTTCATCTAAATCACAAAAATCCACACAATGCAGGAGAACTGGTGAATTTCACCTTTGAGTTTTACTGTATGTTCAGGACACAGGGCACTCAGAACAGGATGAGAGGAGCAGAGCTCTTCAGGGAACTGAGAGATGAGGGGAGAGATGGAGGAGAAAGACGGCCCAGATGGACCTGTGCTAATCTGCCCTCTCTCTGAGTCCCCTAGATGTCTCTTGTGACTAGGAGAATATCCAGAATAGTGCTTCAGTGTTTGCAGCAATCGGTCTATTGCCCATTTTAATTGACTTGTTCATATTCTTATTGTTGAATTTTAAGAGTTCTCAGTATAGTTCGAATTAGTCCTTTATCAGATTGTCTTATGCAAATAGTTTCTCCCAGTCTGCGGTTTGTCTTCTTATTCTCTTGATATTGACTTTTGCAGAGTAGAAGTTTTTAATTTTAATGAAATCCAGCTTACTATTTTTTTCCTTTTATATATTATGCCTTTGGTGTTGTGTTTAAAAATTATCATCACACCGAAGGCCACCTAGATTTTCTCTCATGTAATCTAGGAATTTTATAGTTTTGCATTTTACATGAGGGTTTATGATCCATTTTTAGTTAACTTTTATGAAAGATTTAAAGTTAGTATCTAGGTTTATTTTTTGCATTTGCATGTCCAGTTGTTCCAGCATCATGTGTTGAAAACACTATGGTTGCTCCACTGTATTGCCTTTACTACTTTGCCTAAGATCAATTCGTTATATTTAGGTGAGTCAATTTCTGGGCTCTCTGTTTTGTTCTGTTGATCTATTATCTATAATTTCGCCAATATTGCACTATTTTGATTTGTGTAGTTTTATAGTGAGTCTTGAAGTTATGTGATGTCAGTCCTCCAATGATCTCCTTCAATATTATGTTGGCTGTTCTGGGTCTTTCGCCTCTCCATATAAACTTTAGAATCAGTTTGTCAATCTTCACAAAATAATTTGCTGGGATTTTGATTGGGTTTACATGAATCTGTAGATCAAGTTAGGAAGAACCAACATATTGACAATATTGTCTTACTGTTCAGGAACATGGAACATCTCTCCATTGATTTAGTTCTTCTTTAATATCTTTCATCATAATTTTATAGATTTCCTCATGTAGATCTTGTACGTATTTTTTTTATATGTATAACTAATATTTAATTTTTGGGACTGATGTAAATGGTAATATGTATTTATTTCAAATTCCACTTATTCATTGCTAGTATATAGTAAAGCAATTGGCTTTTGTATGTTAACCCTGTATTCTGTATTAACTTTAATCATTTATTCGTTCCAAGAGTTCTTTTCTTGATTCTTTTGGATTTTCTACATAGATGGTCATGTTGTCTCTGATCAAAGACAGTTTGATTTCTTCCTTCCAAGTGTATAGACCTGATACTTCCTTTTCATGTTTTACTGTGTTAGCTGGGACTTCCAGTATGATGTTGAAAAGCAGTGTTAAGAAGGGACATCCTTGCGTTTTTCTTCATCTTAGCAGAAATGCTTCTAGTTTCTTGCCATTAACTATGATGTTAGCTGTAGGGTTTTTGTAGACGTTCTTTTATCAAGTGGAGGAAGTTTCCCTCTATTCCTAGTTTGCTGAGAGTTTCTATCATGAACGAGCATTGGGTTTTATCAGACGCTTTTTCTGCATCTTTGGATATGATCATGTGATTTTTCTTCCTTGCGTGTTGATGTGATGGAGTACATGAATTAATTTTGGTTGTTGAACCAGCCATACATAATGGATAAATCCTACTTGGTCGTGGTGTATAATTCTTTTTATTAATTGTTAGATTTGATTTGCTAATATTTTGTTGAGAACTTTTATATCTATGCTCATAAGAGAAACTGGTCTGTAGTTTTTGTTTTTGGTTTCTTGTATTGTATTTGCTTGGTTTTGCTATTCGGGTAATGCTGGTCTCATAGAGTGACTGGGAAGTATTCTCTGTGCTTCAAGATTGTAGAGAACTGGTATAATTTCTTCCTTAAATGTTTGGTACAATTTACCAGTGAACTCATCTGGGCCTGGTGCTTTCTGTTTTGGAAGGTTATTAATTATTGGTTTAATTTCTGTAATAACATAGGCCTATTCAGATTTTTTTCTTCTTGTTCACACAAGAAGATTGTGTCTTTGGAAGATTGGGTTTTTCATAGAATTGGTCCATTTCATTAGGTTATCAAATTTGTAGTCATAGAGTTGTTCATAATATTCCTCATTTTTTAATGACCATGGGACATGTAGTGATGTCCCCTCCTTCATTTCTAATATTAATCATTTTTCCTTCTTTCTTTTTTCCTAGTTAGGCTGGCTGGAGACATTGATTTGATTGATCTTTTCAAAGAATCAACTTTTGGTTTTGTTGAGATTCTCGGTTGATTTCCTATTTTCAGTTTCATTGATCGCTGTCTTAATTTTTGTAATTTCTTTTTTGCTGCTACTTTGGATTTACTTTGTATTTCTTTTTCTAATTTCCTAGGTGGAAATTTTGATTATTCATTTTAGGTCTTTCTTCTTTTCTAATATATGTATTCAATGCTATAATTTTTCCTCTAAACACTGCATTCATTACATCCTACAAATTTTGATAGTTGTATTTTTCACTGATACTTAGTTTAAAAGAATTGTAAATCTCTCTTGAAGCTTCTTTGACCAATGTGTTATTTCAAAGGGCACTATTTAACTTCCAAGTATTAGGGGATTTTCCAGCTATCTGTCTGTTGTTAATTTCTAGTTTAATTCCTTTGTGGTCTGAGAGAAGACATTGTATGATTTCTAGTCTTTTAAGATGTGTTTTATGGCCCAGAACGTGGTCTATCTTGGTGAATGTTCCATGTGAGCTTATGAAAAATGCCCATTCTGCTATTGTTGGATGATATGTGACATAATCTGTAGATGTCAATTATATCCAGTTGATTGATGATGCTGTTAAGTTCAGTTAGGTCCTTTCTGATTTTCTGTCTTCTGGATCTGTCCATTTCCGACAGAGTAGTGGTAAAGTCTCCAATTATAACAGTGAATTTACCTATTTCTCCTTCAAGTGTTCTCAATTATTCAGTTTTTGTCTCATGTACTTTAATGTTCTCCTTTTAGGTGAATACACACTAAGGACTGTTATATCTCCTTGGGGCATCGACCACTTTATCATTATGTAATGCCCCTATTTATCCCTAATAACTTTCCTTGCTCTGAAACCTGCCTTGTCCAAAATTAATACATTGACTTCTGCTTTCTGTTGATTAGTGTTAGCATGGTATATCTATCTCCATGCCTTTACTTTTAATCTATGTGCTTCTTACATTTGAAGTAGGTTTCTTGCAGATACTATATAGTTGGATCTTATTTTCGATCCATCAGACAATCATTTTCTTTTAACTGGTGTATTTACTTAAAGTGATTATTGATATAATTAGGTTAATAGCTACAATATTTGCTGTTTTCTATTTGTTGCCCGTATTCTTTGTTCTTATTTTTGTCTTCCACACTTTCAAAAATGTGCATAATGCTTCTTGATAATTTAAGTACCTTATGACAACAAAATATTCCTAATTCTTCCATCCTTTCCCTTATATCATTGCTGCCATTCATTTCACTGATACATAATCATGCATAAGCATATACTATATACTTTTGTATATGTATATATATGAACATATATATGCAAAGATAACTGAATACATTATTGCTATTATTAAAAGATAATAAAATGCTATCTTTGCATCAATTAAGAATAAGAAACATTAATTTTTATTTTACCTTCCCTTATTTATTATCTGATCCATTTTCTTTCTTCATGTAGATTCAAGTTTCTTTCCTTAATCATTTTCCTTCTCTTTGAAGAATTTCTCATAACACTTTTTGCAAGACAGGTCTACTAACAAAAAATTCTCAGATTTTATTCATCTGAGAAAGTATTTCTACTTCATTTTGAAGGGCAGTTTGTCAGGCTACAGAATCCTAGCTTGGTGGTTTTCTTTTCTCAACATTAAAAATTTCATTCTACTCTTCTTTTATTTGAATGGTTCCTGAGAAGAAGTCATGTGTAACTCTTATCTTTGTTCCCCTATAGGTAAAGTGTTTTATTCTGCTGGCTTCTGCCAAGATTTTTTTGTTAATCTTTAATTTTCTGAAGTTTGAATATGACATATCTAGGTGTAAGTTTTTTTTGTTTGTTTTGTATCCTGCTTCAATTTCTCTGATCATCCTGGATCTGTGATTTAGTGTCTAACATTAATTTGGGGAAATCAGCAGTCATTATTTCTTCAATTATTGCCTGCCTGCCCGCCTTCCTTTCTTCCACTCCTTCTCCTCCTCCTCCTCCTCTTCCTCTTCTTCTTCCTTCTCCTCCTCATCCTCCTCCTTCTCCTCCTTCGTCTCTCTCTCTCTCTCTCTCTCTCTCTCTCTCTCTCTCTCTCTCTCTCTCTCTCTCTCTTCCTTCTGGTATTCCCATTATGATTTGTTATACCCTTTGCAGTTGTCCCAGAGTTCTTGTATATTCTGTTCTTTTTTTAATTTCAGTCTTTCATTTTCTTTCCTTTTCAGTTTTGGAAATTTTCTGTTGTCATATTCTCAAGCTCAGAGATTCTTTCCTCAATGGTGTCCAGTCTACTTATGAGCCCATCAAAGACAGTCTGTTATAGTATTTTTTAACTCCAGGATTTCTTTTGATTCTTCTTAGAATTTTCATCTCTCTGCTTACATTATCCATCTGCTCTTACATGTTTTCTATATTTTTATTAAAGCCTTAGCACATTAATCATAGTTTTAAAAAATTCCTTATCTGATAGTTTCAACATTCCTGCCATATCTCTGACTGTGGTTTTGATACTTGTTCAGTATCTTCAAACGGTAGTTTTTGCATTTTAGTATGCATTATAATTTTTTTTTGTTGAAAAGTAGACATGATCTTTTGTGTAAAAGGAACTGTAATAAATAGGCCTTATTAATGTAGTGGTAAAGGTAGGGGGACGGAAAGCATTTTATAGTCCTATGGTTAGGACTCCGTCTTGTAATGAGTCTGTACCTGTGAACTGTGATCTTCACAAGAGCTTCTCATCCCAGCCTCACCTCCCACCTACACACACACATCTGCATCAGGTGGGATCGAATGACGGGAGGACGCTGGAGTTGGGTATTTCCCTCTCCACAGGTCACTTAGGCTCTGAGAAAGCCCTAGCAGGTAAAGTTCCTCCGAAGGCCAGGCCAGCTTCCTTTTCCCCTCCCCCTGCAGGAGGCATAAAAGGATATTCCTTCTACATTCATTGTAAGGCTCATGGGCAGTTCTTAGACAAAAATGTAGTGGCCTTGCTATGATTGGGTCCCCCTAGACTTTCTTACTGTCAGACCTGTCCACACTGGGACTCCATGCACCCCTCCTCCTGGGACACCAAGAACTGTGGAGACAGTGCCCTGACAGGCATTCATCCAGGGGCCTCTTGTGGCATGGCATCTACTGCAGTAGCACTGATAAAAACAGAGTTTTAATGTTTAGAAAGAAGTACAGACAGTGGCTTTCAAAGCTCCCTGTTCAAGGTCTCTGCATAGTCTTTGTCCCCTGAGGTCCTGCGGTGACTTTCCCAGGACTGCAGCGTGGATGTCCCCCCTCCTTGTTAACTCTTACTACACCTGAGCACTCTGTTTTCCTGTTTGTTTGTTTTTGCCCTTTCTGACTGAGTCGACCAGATAGCCATGTCCTGGGCTTCCACTTAGCTACATCTGCTTTCTTCAGACCTTCACGTTGACTCTGGTCTGGCAAGGAGGACGCTCAATGACTCTTGTTGCTTGATAGCTTGGTTTGTTCTTTGTGATTCCTTATCAAATGGTGAAACCTGCCCTGGTGGTCCAGGATAGAATCTTGCTTCTCATCCTTCCCAGAAGGTAAAATATGGGCAAAGGCAGATGTCCAGAGATCCTTACTGAGGGGTTCAATTGTTTTCAGGTCCACATGGCTTATTAATATTCTGTATCGATCAGTACTGACGCACATTCGCAAACTATGTTCTTGGAAGAAATAAAGAGTGAGCAGAATCCCAGGACTTGCAGGGGAAGAAACAACTTACTCCTCTGTTCTCACATATCCAAATTCAAATGCTGTTTATGATTTTATAATGGTATGTACAATCACACAACAGAAAAGTGCCAGAAAGGGCTTCTGGCTAAGATAGACACCCAAAAAGTGAGGCATTTGTTCGACAAGCTTCAGGCTCTTTTACCCAGAAATCCGTTTTTATATTTAATATCCAGAAAGTTGAAAGAAAAAAAATATTTTTATCAATTGCTCAAGAGCTTTGGCTGTCCTGCTGCAGTCGCCTTCCCCGGCCTCAGCCTGAGACGGTGACGGGAATACGTGAACTGCCTTGTTCCTCAGGAGTTTTGTTGCTCGCTGCTCTAAAGGTTCAGCTTCAGGGTCATCCCAGGCCATTCTTTAGCTTGGAGCGGAGGTCTACACACAGTGGAGTTGGCTGTCTCACTGTAGCACCAGCTGGTTGTCTCTGGTAGGAAAGAATTGAGAGTATTTTACACCATGGAAATTGTCTTCCAGGCCCAGATGGACCGTCGCTGTTCTAGCTTTGACAGGCCAGGATAGATATATTCAGAAAGCCTTCCAGCTATTTAGTAACTCTTCCAAAACACTGTCAGCACCCATGCTAGGATGCAGGGACTGGGAAGGAAGTCTAAGTAGGGAGCTAAGCCTAGTTAGTATATATTTGCATAATTATCTTGCAGTGAATGGAAGTGTGACTGGCAGAAGGGTGGAGGTCGCCTGTGGACACTGGAAGCTAGGAAGGAGTTGAGTACCCCCACGCTCCCCCGGGTCAGCACCTCATGCAAACTCTGTGCATTTTAAGTGTCAGGTTAAAAAAAAGCACACACACACAAAAAAAAAACCAAAAAAAAAAAAACCAAAAAAAAACAACCAAGACTCCTCCAAATCAGCTCACCTGGGAACTGAAAAGCTAAGTTTGGGCCCCAAACCCTTGGGTATACTTCCTGTTCTCTCAAGGGCAGGGGTCGGCATGTGGCCACCTCCACCTGCAGTCTGTCCTAAAGGTGGAAAGTCTGAAGGGAGTGGCAGCAAGAGCTCTCAGGTCACCAGGGAGCAAAGATACTGTGCAAAAGCAAGGATTTTAAAGACAAGATTATGAAGATATATAGAATTCATAGCAGCAGCACCCTGAATTTAAATATAGCTCTGTGACTGTTAGCAACATGATGCGGTTATGAGCTGACTATTAATATAGCTGTTTGCCTGAGACAGACAGAAAGGGGGTGGGGAGAGAGAGAAAAAGAGAGAGAGAGAGAAAGAGAGAGAGACCTTCACCTGAGCTATGAAAGATCATCTATTTTTAGGCGGTATCTGTCCCTTTTAGAACTAATCCTCACTGTTTTTGCTTTGAAACTTCTTAAATTAGAGCTTCCAAAAAATTTTGAAACGTATCAGTCAAGGAGAGAAGAGGAAGTAAAGGCAGAAAAGGGTGGCCCTGGGCTGTCTTGTTTATTGACAACTTTTGAACCTCGTAAAATTGCTTCTTACATTTCGAAAATTTCTAAAATGTCAAATATTCCCTCAATTCGTGCAATCAAAATTTTTAAATAAAATTTCTTCCAGCTCCTTAGACTCACACATATGAAAGAAAGACAGTGTAATTCTTGATGTGGAATTTAGTCTTACTGCGTGTCATTAAAAAATAAAAAAAATCTTGAGTTTTTTTTTGTTTTTCTTTTTGCAAAGGAAAATGTAATTATTTTCAAAGGAAAGAAATAAAACTATCTTTTTGTTTGGTTTGTTTTTGCATCAGTATCTAAAAACATAGAATTAAACTCTGGTTTCATGGTAATCTATTCTTTAAAAATCACTTGTAAACTATTGTTACTGCTTTAACATTTTTCATTCAGCACATTATACAAGGCAGCGCTCTTTTTAGGTGGGAATTACTAATTGTGTTATGACGGACCAGTAATTAATCATCAGGCTGCTTCTTGCCTTACATAACTCTGTTAACGACCCTGTGATGGCTGATTATGAATAAGCTTGAAATCAACTTCCTCAAAAGAACAGTTTTGGAAGGGGACAGGTTGTCTCAGGTAAGGCAGTTGACTTATGCTCTCTACAGTAAATGACTGTGTTTTAAGTGAAACACCAGACTGTTTGGCTATTAGCCAGTTTCATGTAAATAGGAAAAAAAATGCTCTTCTTCTGTGGCAGTATTTCCATAACTTCCCTCATTTAATGGTCCAACATGCTCTAGATTTTGTCCAAGATATTCTTTAAAGTGAAAAGGAAAAAAATACGAATATTCTATTTTCCATTGGAACCAAAATTAGACAACTTAATTGGGCTGGCTTTGAAGAACCACAACTGTTTAAAATTTTCTTTTTTTGTTTCAGGTCAACATTGCTCTGACTAATACAGATGAAGTCAGAGTGTTCTTAAAGAAAAATAGACTTTCCCCCTAAATCATCCATGCAAGCCTTCCTTCATCATTGCAGTTATGAATCACAGGGGTGAGTTTTCAACTAGCTGTTTGAGTCAATTGAAATCATTCCCTCTCATCCTAACCAGTGTACGTACGTCGGGCACTCATTGTGTGTGGGGGCCGTGGGGGTGGGGGGCAATTCCACCAAATGTGTGGGCGGGCACTCCGGTACAGAATGTGGGCTCTTTTAGACAGCTACTCCTCGCAAGATTTTATATGTCTTAAGACTTTTCAGTGGCCAATGTCATTGCACCTCAAATCATTTTCTAGAAATTAAATGTATCACCTGGAATGAAATTTCTGAAGGTATGAATTTCTGAAAGAGATCAAATGTATACATTTCTGAATGCATACATTTGCAGTAGACCATTTGGCAGCGATAGTATTGAAACTCCTTGGGCTAAATGTCTTATGGGTTTTCACTATCCATTATACTAAATGCTATAGTGAGAAAGATCCAGATTCTGATCATTCTTAATAATTTTCTATAAAGTACACATGTAAAATGTATATATTTACATGTGACATATAGGGTTATGTTTCTGTTAGGTCTCGTTATTCATTTGTTGGAATTATGTGCAGAAAACACCATCATTTGAGTGTAAAAAGTACTGCCCTTTACAAAAGCTGACTCAATATTTGAAGATGTCACTCTCTTCTCCAGCACAGGAATGTGTAATTTTTTTCCCCCTTTTAAGCTCCTTTTCTTTCTTCACATGTGCATGGAATTTTGACTCGAAGTTCATCCAAATTGTTGGATGTGTTCTTCATAAGCCATGTTTCCTAGAAACTATTTTGCAAACAAAAATGTCAAAAATATAGGGTTGAGCAAAGCCTTCCTCATATTTGGTTTTGAGTTAAGTTCCAGTTGCACTAATTATGGAAGCAGACCTGGGATTTCCTTTTCTCATTGTTAAAACATACAACTCAGGCCACAATAGGCTACATTCTCCAGCCACAAACACAAGGATTCTGAGTGCAGTGGTCAGAGCTTATTAGCCTGTAAATGGCTGCACACAGGGAGAGGTTGTGGAAATGCCTGCCCCAGGCCTCGACCTGCATCCCAAAAGGAGGGAATGGATGAGGTCATTCCAAGTGCTTAAAAAAGGGAACAGAAAAGAAAAAGAAAAATCACATTATTATCTCAGTGTTCCCAGACAGCAGGGTATCATTGTGATAAGGCAGTTTTTCTCAATCTGCATTAAAAATGTCACCTTAAAAACCCTTTATGCTTTCTTCCATTTCAAGTTTAAGTTAAAACAGATCTGGCCAATGTTGGTCCACCAGAAAGAGCAAGCTGGGAGAGCGAGTATTTCTCCCTGAAAAAGAGGTGCTGCTACTTTGCATGTTACTAGAAATAGAGGCCGTAGAATTCCTGCATTTTCAGAGACTGGTCCTCATGACTCCTGTAAGGCAGTTCCCCAAATATTAATTGAGCAGCCAGTATGTGTCAGTCTCCGCTCTAGACACTGGGGATATCGCCAGAGCGTTTGGAAAACAGATGGAGTCGCTTGTCCCAGGAGCGTGCTGGGCTGCCTCGCCCAGGTTCCACAAGCCGACTGTGCATCTCTTCCCAACTCTGTGTCCTGTAACACTAGGAGCTGGAAATCAGCCATGGTGGGTGGGTCTACACCACAGAAATCGGCAAATGCTCCAACTCAGGGGTTTTTCCTTCCCTTCGAGAACTCTTTGGTAAGCATTCACCAACTCCCCACTGTTCATATTCTCCTGGAGGAAAGAGGGGGGACAAATAACAAGTAATGAATATGTCAGGTGGCAATTATGCTATGAGGATGAATAAAACACGGCAAGGGGGTGGATGGAGTGATGGAGATTGCGGGCCTGAAACATTGCACTTTCTAATCATGTTTTTGTTTGTTTGTTAGTAGATAACATTGAAGGCACTAAGGTTCGAATGCAAAGGTCCTGAAATGGAGAGATAGGAGCCCCAGCAGTTAGGTGGTTTGTGGTTTTTTTTGTTTGTTTTGTTTTATTTTGCAAGTGGCTTAAACGTTCCTGAGCCTCAGTTTTCTTGTTTATGACACAACTGGATTGAACCAGCTGTTCCCTAAGATTGCTCCCTGCTCTGTAATTCTCTACTGATTTTTAAAACTAAAGGATTAAGTGGGATTTCTCTAGCTAGGCCCCAAAAGTTATATAAGGGCAGAAACAAACGTTTAGAAAAAATAATAATCATTACCAGATTCACTTCAGGCCTCATACATCTAAAGATATTTGTGAAAGAACAGGGTCTTGGGATCCGGAGAAGTCATGTGGACTTGCTTTTGGATCCAGAAGATTAGTGAGAAAAATGGGGTGAAGATATGGTGGAAGGGTTACCTGTAGCATGCTTTTACAGAAGAAAGGCTTATGTCTGTGTTTAGAGAAGAAAAACGAATTTCCTTGAAAAGTATTTTTTTAACATGATTAGTGCCCAGTGATGGATAAAGCAAGACCCCAGAATGCTACACAGTTTTCATGTGACCAAGATGTCCTGCCACCCCTGCTCTCCTGCCACCCTCACCAGTCAGGGGAGGGAGATGACAGTGACAATCAAACATTTCCTGGGTACCAAGCACCAGCTCCCACAGTGCCAGAAATGTACCTGCTGCAGGAGAGGGGCGCAAAGCAGAGACCAGCCTGTGGGAAGGGATATGGTGGAGAGAGCTTGGCAGCTGAGCCTTAAGTCACAAGTTCAAGTCCCTGTTCTGCCACTAAAAGGCTATGACCTACTAGGAAAGTCATGAAGAGTTTTGAGACTTGGACCTTTTTTTTTTTAAAAATTAAATGGTGATGGAACACATCATAGTGCTTTGCAAACTGTGTAATTATTATAAAGTATTATCATGACATTCCCCCTAATTTGTAAACTATTCTTTCTTTATAGGGGTTTTCTATTCTGACTACATACAAATATATTTGATGCCGCTTCGATCAAGCTCTAAAAGGAAACTGTTTTGTCAGTTTTCTATGAGAGACGCATTTTATAATGCTCTTCGTATATAGGGAATCACAGAGAGAGGAAGTAAAATGAGATTAGCCTGGCTCAACCTAACACTGATGGGGGATTTCAAGGCTTGGAATAATTATAGTGTAGATGCTGAACCACAAGCAAACACATTTCCAATGATGAAAATAAGCCCTGTGGAGGTCTGGATGTCGTAATGCTTTCCTTTACAGCTTTGGAGAGCTCTGCTCACTAAAAAAAAATGAAAGGGCAATAAAAGGAAACATGAATATGAAACTGCCTTTATTTCATCTTGATTTTTATTTTATTTTATTTTTTTGTCCAGCAGCTTATTGTGGCTACATACTATCCTCTCCAGCATCACTAAAGCTTTTATATGACTTTAAATTTCAAAGCTACAGGTGGTCCACAAGTGCCACACTTCAAAGACGGTTTTGATTAAATGAAACAATATTTGTGTAATACAGGCCCGGGATCTTTAAACTTTTCCTATTCAATTCATCCTACAAAGGTTCAATTAGGAGAGATCAGAAGACATGGTGCCCTGAGCCATTTCCAATCTGTCAGTCAAGTTTGTCTTTTCAAATATCTTTGATATCAACCCAGGAACAACAATTTATTTTGAGGATGTAATAATCATAATTCAAAAGCCGCTTTCAAAGAGGCAAGGTCCTTTGCGAGCAAGTGTGGTGGAGACCCACGTAAAGCGCTATTTGAAGTGAAATCTTAAGCCTTGGCAGCCTTGTGATTCCTCCGTCATGTTACAACTTGTCTTTCTATTGATAACTTTCACTTTACTGCCAACAAAAAAACCTAGCCCAGGAGGCCCAGCGTTTGCTGAGCCTTTGTATCAGTGGCTGGAGCATATTTCACGTCTGAATCTTGTGGTTTTTGCCTTCAGTGAAAGAAAAACTGATCCTAACAGTTTTAAACTTGTTAATTCAAGCCATATGTCAGAAACCCAGTCTCCATATGGTGCCGTACCACCTTATATTTACAGGGGCTGCTTTTCAAAACATTATTCTAAAAGCTATGTTTGCCCCAGAGTTAATATGTGGCATCCTGTGCTCCTTATTGCATACTGTTTTTAGATATCGCAGGCTTTGAAATCACATGCTGATATCGCAAAAATATACTGATTGTTAAAAACTAATCACTGCTTGTTTCATTGGCAAAAATGTGCTAATCAAGTCTTTGAGTAGAGAAGTGGACTGAAAAGAAGAAAGCTCGCCAATCCTCTCGCCATGTATGGAAAAAGAAAAGCGGAAACAGAGAGAGGAAATCATAACCTTGTTGGTTATAAAGACTTGGGTGTTTCAGTGTAAAGTGTCCACAACAGAAGAGCAGTTACAACTAAGAGACAAGATCTCACTGTGATCTCAGCTTTGAGACAAAGGAGAAATGGAGCAAGGACTCAGATGTCACCGGAGACTGGCAGGGACCTCACTCACTCTTTCGCCCAAGTGCGCTTAATCAGCATCTCTAACTGGCAGTCCTATTGACCCAAAGTGTTAGGGAAGATCCTCCTATAGAACACCGAGTTCACTTTTCCAAACACCTACAAGGAGACTACAGATGGATTAGAGCATAATTTTCCTCCAACAGCTTTGTTTGTTCTGCAGAGTCCAAGCAAGCATGGCTTTGCTTTGAGAGACTAGCTTTTGAATGCGGTTGGCTCTGTAGAGACGGTCGGTGCGAGTTAAACATATCGTTTCTTTCCTTTTCTGGATTAAAGAGAAAAAGTGTTTTCCCTGTGTCTGGTTCCTGGTGGGCATTTATATATCCGTCCTTACTTTAGAGACTCTTGCGAAGTTCACTGGCAAGATTCACACACACGGAGGGCTGCCGGCTCTGCTCCTGGCTCTCGCTGTGCGCTTCAGATTCAATTTACTCTTCACTGACTCAGTGCTTGTCTTTTTTGTTTGTTTTTCACACGTTTGTCCCCTGCTCCTCCATATCTTTTCTCCTATATAACTCCTTACATTCCTAGATTCTTCTCCTTCTCCTCTTCTATTTATTTTGCCAGGACAAATCAAAAATGGCATGAGGTCTTTCTTTGAAACGTATGAAATGATTCCAAGGGATTCTCTAAATCATAAACAAAATATCAGTTATAAATATTGCACTAGATTTAAAACTCTCTTCGTGAGAATGAAAGATTATTACACACATGGGTTCCAAATCATGAGCAATCAATCAAGAGAGACATAACTTGAGAGTCCACCTTTTTCCTTAAGACTCAGTGAATACACAGATTAATATCTCCGCTGTAAAAGCAGAACAAGTCTTTGCTGGGAAGCAAAATGAAGGGAAGCCTTCAAAAGAATGACAGGTTTCATGACTTGGTAACTATTCACGGTTTCCCTCACTTCTGAGAACAAAACTTAGCAGTTTTCTGAAATTAAAAACATGTACATGTGAATGAATTGGCTCATGGACTGAGGAAAATAAAAAATCCATTTAGGATCTTCCCAGTTCTGTGAGCTCCCAGCCAATCAAGCCATCACAGTGCAGGGTCCCCTTCACTGGTGCAGTGTAGGCAGCGTTGGGTGAGAAAACCCCATTGCCTCGCTCTGCATGTGTGCCAGAGAAAAGAACTCAACCCGGCCACTCAATTCAGGACTGAAGGCAAAGATGAATGCTTTCTTTAAACTATTAGGTGAAACCCACCCAAATAACCCACTGCATGAAATGGTGCCCTGTTATTTGCAGCTGACATTTAGTTAAGATTGAGAAATAATAACAAGTTGCGTTTTCTGATGGCAGCGTAGCCTGATCATTATCTTAGTCTAGGAAAGATGCCCTTTCTGATAATGGCTCACTCAGATTTCTTCTTCTGCGGTGAAGTGAAAGTAACATGTTTCCATAATAGGCCAGCCTCCTTAGTAGTAAAATTGCTTAATGCTTAACTCATTACCAAGGTAGAAAATGAATCTTACAAATGGGCTTTTTTTTTTTTTTTTAAGGATTTTAAACTCTTTCCTTTGTTTTTTGCTTTGTTTTGATTTTTGCTCCTGCTTGGCTTTCTGGCTAATACTGGTGCTCTGTCAGAGGCTACTGGTGAAATCTGTAGCTCCCGCCACCCTTCTGATTCGGTATTATAAGAAAATTCTGGTTCGGATATACGTCCACTTTCTAAATCACAAGAGACGCTTTCTGGTTGATGCCCAGAATAAATACCACATGAAATTCTGTGAAGCTGAGGGCTCTCAAGTTATGAAAAAGCTTTGGCCTGCAAAGAATGAGGTGCTTTTGTAGAGCTGAAGAATAAAAATACATCCCCCTAATAGAGCCCTGTAATTATGCATTCTCAGTATGCAGTTATCAGGACACAGCTGGCACTCTCACTGAGTACTTTTGTAAGAGCTACCTGAGTACGATCTGGTATTTAATCGAAGGCCTTAGCATTTCCTGCGTGACTCTCATGGAACTTTATGGGGAGGATGGCAGATGATGGAATTTCTAAGGGAGCCAACGCCTGGACAGTTACTAAATTATGTTCTAACAAGCTGAGTCACTCAGGACATATTAGGTTAACTGACCATCAGCAGTGATTCCACAAGATAAATTACACATATTGAATTGTCCCCCAGGCTGCAGCTTCGGATAAATTATTAATGTCTCAGAATTGAAATGATTAAGTTGTAAATAGCATTTTTTAAACCGAGGCTATTTGAAATAGTCTCCTCTTTTCTTAACATTTGTCCCTTGATGTTACCATTTTCATTGTCTATAACAAAGATAATAAAACATTAATTAAATGTTTAAAACATTAAGTAAGTAATGGCGTCTTACGGAAGGGTATAACAAATAAATGCAATCTAACAGTAGAGTTTCTGTCTCCTCCATTTAATTATAGTTGCCTTTTAGGAATTTAACATTCATTATATAAATGTGTACATTTACACATGGTCATTGACACCTAAGATTTTGTTTTCAAAAATACATTTTTACAGTTCATGACCTTTTGAAATAATAGTGCAACACTGATGACATTGAAGAAAACTGATTTTTACTCGAAATAGGAAGCAGTATGTATAGTAGTTATATTAATCATTCCATTTTCTTAATATGAGAAGCACTTTGCATATTTCAAAACTGCAGATTAAAATGTGTTGGTCTGAAATATGCATAATTTAATTTGAAAGGAAATAGAATCCTGAGCCCCAAATTACATTTTTATATCAATTGTCATCTGTATGTGTGGCCCTGGTCTTCATTTTATTTATGTATTTAATTTATTTGTAAATACAGATGTTTGAAAATGATTTGTTCTATTCTCTTTGAATAATGAAACCGACACTTCAATCCAACCGCTACACCTTGTTTGAAAATCCTGTGGTCATATACAGATGCTTAGTGGTTACTCAGCAGCCGTCTACCTTACCCCAACCCCAGGCAATCCTGCAAATGGAACTTAGTTTTCTCAGGCTTCTGGATGAGATCATTTGAAGTCAAGGTGGACTGACCTAGGCCAGCCCAGAGATAAAAGCTGATGGCTGTCAATCAGTTACCCTTTCCCCCTTCTCACTGGCCAGGGTCTGTTTAAAAAGTGAGCATGTGTCCATATATACTCAGTGCAATCAATGAGACCTAAAGTGGAGGTCTGCTAGGGGGTGTGGGGCTGGGGGGTGGAGGAAGGCGAGGCAGGAGACGGGTGGGAGGAAAAGAGGCTTCTTTCCTAAACAAAAGGACAAACTCTCTGAGGCAAACCCCCTTCTCTTCCTGTCTGTCTCTTACTTTTGACCTTGAACATAGATGTGATAATTAAGAGGCAGCTGACTCTTTGCTTTTGGCCCCTGATGGCATCATGAAGTCACCCAAACCTATGCCAGCACCGGCCTTCCACTGGGCTTCTTTTCATGAAGAGAAATAAGCTCCTGGCTGTCTAGCTCGCTCCACTTGGGCTGCTTGCTGCTTGCAGCCAAATGCAGCCTATTTGATAGAATTAGTAGATGATACTCTACAGAAATGAGAGCAGGTGGTGCACCAATGTCAAAATGAACTCAGGCAATGATAGTATCATTGCTTTTCCAGTAAAGTGACTACTTTAGAAGATACTATTTTTCTACATTTTCTCTTTTATATCCAAAGTATGTGTTATTCTGAAATCTGGGGTGATACTTCCTGAGTTAATACCAATTAAATTTATTAGTAGAAGATGATTGATATATCAAAGAAAACAAAACCTCCATGATTACAATGCCTTCAAGGGACAGAAGGGACTATGTCAAACTTTTCTCAACTTCTATCAACTTAGTGTCTTTTTAATTTTTTACCCAGATGTCTGGATGTTCCCCAAGTCTTCATGCCTGCTGGAGTATTCTTGTCCTTTCAGCATTAAATAAAAATGCTCGAACATTTATCCCTTACATGGTAGAACTAGTGTCCTCCCAGGCTGTGGTGGGTGTGGTTACATCTATCTCAGTGGCCTCAGGTCTGAGCTCTGGCATTTATTTGCCTTTTGCTGCTCTTTCCTTCTTTCCTCCCAGTATTGGCCCAGGCATAAAATGCAGTCATTTTTCTGTGACTACGTTTATTCTTCAGTATTCAGTTTTTAACTAGCAACCTTTAACTAGTGGAGAGAGATTAATGTTGTGGAGATTAAATGAAAGAGTGTATGTGAAGTGCCTGGCACAAGTGTACATGTGACTATCTTGCCTTTCGTAATAGTATCCCGATTATGTGCATAAAGTCGGCTTCCATAGACCTGGATTTCAATCCTTACTCCACTCCAATTTGACCTCTGACAGTATAATTAGTCTGTAGAAACCTTAATAAAACGGGTCCCATCGTGGTGTCTAGCACTCAATATAGTTCAAAGGACCAAATGAGATACTGCAAAAAATTATCTGGCAAATATATTCTCTGTCAGTTGTGGTTTTGATGTTTTGTTTTTTTCTCCAGCCTCCATTTAGCAGGTGGGCACATGGTACCACTCTATTCATTCTTTTCCTTCATTAGCTTATGGATATCAAAATAGCAGTTAAACTGCAAATTTACCCCACAATGTGTAATCCACAGTGGTGTATATGATTTATTTCATTAAAACAGAACCTCACTCAGTACTGAGGATTCCATTTGATTGTTGACTTGTTTTCATATGTAGGCTACACATTGCTTTTGATGTCCTTAGTACTTTTAGGGGACAGTTTGATTGGGAGTTTGTATCCGGGGTTTTTACCTCTTTGAATCTCAAATGTGTTCGCACAGAGAGAAACAATGATGCTCGTTACTAATTGTCTCTGAAAACAACAGAGCTCAGTGAGACACACCAAAATGGTCTCTGTTTTGAGTTCAAAATTAGCTTTTCCTCTCAGTCCCTTTAGAAACTGGAAGATGTTAAGGCCTTCAATAAACTCCGGTGTTTGTCCTTTGCTAAATATAGAAGGTTCTGAATAGAATGAGTTCCTTCCAGGAGGGTGTTATTCATCCTGCTATACTCAAGTCAGAAACAACCACCCAAGGGGTGTTGATGGTCCAACATATTTTTGCTCATTTGGATGAGGCCAATGAACCCACCTGAATATAAACTATTAATAGTTTTTACCAGTAGGGTAACACACAGATTCCTGGGTGCCCTCACAGAGAGTATTTTAATACAAATGCTTTATTTTTGTATTTTTTTAAAGAAAACAAAATGCCATTCTTTAATAGGAAAGGTGACATTTTTTTAAATCATTGACATTTTTCTATATCCTGGGCTATTTCAAGCAGTGGCATTATTACATTAATTCAGCAGAAGTAGGAAAATTGCCCACAGAGCATGCAGCCAAATAGAAAGTCCAAATGCAGGAATAGGATCAACCGCTGAAGAATTCACATATTCAGAATCACCCTTAATTATGTGACCTTAGATCTTCTCTTATCAAGTTGATAAGACCAAGCAATGCCGATTTAATGTGAATTTCTACCTCATGTTTTAATTTCCTTATTTCTATTAACATGAACAAAATTTTTGTATATAAAAGTTATAGTAAATATGTTTAGAAGAGCTACATTTCTAAAAAAATTGTAAAGTGGAATTTTATATATGAAACATACTGTGATTTTGAATTTAAAGAGTTCCATTTGTGGATTATAAGATCTTTTCTGTAATCACAATGCAACCCTAGGTATTGTTAAATCCAGAGGTCTTAAAGTGGGCTTTGGGGAGAGACTATGATAACTAATTCCTACCTATTTATTTTTACTTAAACAAATAAAAAAGAATCTGAGCTTAACTAATATTTAACATATAAACTATCTCTCATACTCTCGCCTGGTTTGAATGTCAGAAGCACAGGGATTATCCCCAAAATGTGCATTGATCAGATAGACCAACGAGGATGAACACCAGCAACAGAATCGCAGATGTTAACTCTTTAGTTGCTGTATCTTGGGAAGATATGAAGGTCTAGGGGGAGAGTCAGAGTAATCGGTATTCTGGGAGGCTCAGACAGTGGCTTTTTACACCGGGAATGAAAGTGATTCAATTCTGTATTATAACAACCGGTATGAAAGCACCATCGCATCCCAGTTGTGTATCAGTCCTGCATGAGTCCCATATGGTACCCATGGCAAATGGTGGGAGAAAAGAGAGTTCTTTCAAGTGGACCCATGGGCAAGGCAATTTCACACCCATAGTTGCCCAACACATCATTCTACAGTGCACTTTATGGGTACTGGCTCAGCAGATTTAGGAACTGGATGATGTAGTTACAAGAAGACTAACCAGTACAAAATGGACAAGTGATTTACACTATCCTTGTCAAGAAACCACTGGTTTAAGATGCAACTGGTAGGACAAGCCCATGTTAACCAGTCAATTCAGGAGCTGATACATCCTACTCCTAGCACAGCTCTTCTTTAGCCACATTGTGACATTTAAAAAGAATTAAATGACAAGACTCTGACAAAAAATTAAATAAATGATCAAGAGTATTATTTAAAATATGGACCTGTGTTCAATATCAGTAATGCTAAATTGAGTATGGTGTGTACTGTATTTTGGATAATATAGAATGACATAATCACAGTTAGGGAGACATTTAAAAATATTGTTTAATATTCATCATCATCATCTTAAGTTTTTAAAACTCTGAGTTTTGGAAACTCTACGGCCAAGAACTGGGTCAATTTCATGTTTTAATTCATTACTTCCCATCGACCTTGGTCCATGAAAATGCCCCTTTCATTTAAATTATACTTTTTGTCATATGCTATAAGAAACATACATGATTCATGAGTATACATAAATCCATCACCCAAGGCAAGAACTATAATGTTACCAATAATTTACATCTACAAAGATCCCAGGTTTAAAATTCTTTTTTATTTTGTATATGGGTGTATGGTTTATAATATACATAATATAGCAATACAATGGTACTTTGGTTTTGATTCCCCTAGGCCCTGTTTTATTACTTGCAGTAATATCAAACCATCCATTTACAGTAGTCTCCCTTATCTGTGGTTTTGCTTTCTGCCGATTTGGTTACCCTCAGTCAACTGCGGTCTGAAAATATTAAATGGAAAATTCCAGAAGTAAACAATTTATAAGTTTTAAATTGTGCACCATTTTGAGTAGCGTGATGAAATCTCAAGCCTTTCCACTCTGTCCCACCCCGGATATGAATCATGCCTTTGTCCAGTGTGTCAACACTGTATCCTATCTGCCCTTAGTCACTTAGTAGCCGTCTCAGTTGTCAGATCAACCGTCGCGGTGTCTCAGTGCTTGTGTTCAAGTCACCGTCATGTCATTAATACTGGTCCCAAAGCACAAGAGTATGACGCTGGCAATTTGGGAATGCCAAAGACAAGCTATGAAGAGCTTCCTTTAAGTGAAAAGGTAGAAATCTCAACTTAATAAAGAAAGAAAATAAAAGTGTATGCTGAGGTTGCTAAGATCTAAGGTAAGAACGAGTCTTCTATGTACGACATTGCCTAATTTATCAATTAAATGTTATTATAAGGATGTATATATCGTATAGATCTGGCTCAGTATTGTCTTTGGTTTCAGGCATCCACAAGAGGTCTTGGAAAGCATCCCCTGTGAATGAGGGGGAGGTACTGTTCAAATTTTGGTCTCCCACCAGCTGGAATTAACTAGGTGTGCCTTTGGGATCACACAGTTGTTTCCTTTGGTGGATACGAGAAAGGAACAAACCAATCTCTGGAACAGAGGGGATCACACTGCCTCCGCTGAGACCCAGGGGGAACATCCGAGCATCCACACCTGAACACTTAAAGGAGGAAAACAGAGTTGCTCTTCACTTGTTTTCAAAGCAAATTCATTGGGAAAATGGTGAAAAACCAGTCATCATAAGTCAAATGTATTCATTTAGAGTTAGACCTTCAACACAGGAAACAAAGTGTTTCTTTTTCTAACACCCAACCCTGAAGTAAATTTACCAATAAATCCCAAAGATTTAGTACAAATAGTACAATTCATATTCCTTTTCCTCTTTGTAAGAATTTGCTGATGTCTTCAATCATCATGGGAAACTCTAGAAATTCCTGGAGTAATTTTGGGATTGAGCGCCTATAATAATTAGCCCTATATCTAAGCATCTAAAGCAAATGCATTTTCTTTTTCAAATTTTAGGACACATAAGTTGTTACAGAAGTTTTATATTGAAAAAAGAGCCATATGTATAGTTTTAGCGCATGTGGGCAGGGGTACGTGTGTGTGCAAACACCGTAAGATATAGTCCACACTTCATAAATATAATGAAACATATTAAAGAGGACAGGAACCATGTCTGTTTTACTTATTATTTGATCCTCAGTATTGTGCAAAGTAAATGGCACATACCAGGTGCTCAATATATATTCATTGAATGAATGAATGAATGAATCAATCAATCAATAAACAACGAAACCGGAAAACCTTGCTTTGGTGACAAAGTTGTCTTGGGGCTTATGTGTGTCTCGTCAGCACTCTGAGCTTCCAAAAGCTTGTCTCAAAATTCCTTCTCTCTAGTCCTCAACCCTCGGTATCCTGAGTATTTCTGTCATCTGCAAGGACGTCTCGGAAGGGCCACATGGCCACAGCTGGAAGGTTGACTCTAATGAAGACACATCTGAGTCACTCTCGGCACCCGTGCAGTACGTTTTCCCTCTAGGCCACTTGCAGTTTTGTTTTCTTTCCTTGAAAGGAAGGAACCAGGAAGAATTATCCAATATGGTGCATAATTCATATTTCCCATAAGCATATAAACATATCTACCACGATGGTCCCTCTTTAAAAGAGAAAACAAAGTCTCTTTCTTGAATCCAGACTTCCCTCCAGGTTACAATCTCCTTTCTCTAATACTTTTCCAAGTTAAAAAAAAAAAAAAAACAAAACCAAACAAAACAAAAACCCAAATTGTATTTGTTATCTCCGTTTTCTTGCCTCCTATTCTGTCCTTAATCCATTTCAGTCATGTTTCTGTTCCCTGTACTCCACTCAACCTGCTCTCCTCGTGGGCATCAGTGAGCCCCTCTTGCCCAGGCCAGTCCATGCTTCCTTTGCTGCTCTCTTTCTCCCGAAAGCGTCCCAATTTGTTGAGCACTTACACTTTGTGTCCTATGTAATTTCAAGCAGTTCCATGAGTGTACATTTCTTCTAAATACTGGTAACTTCCAAACTTAAAATTCCACACCTAAATTGTTTCTTAACTCCAGAATCGCATATCCAGCTCCCTACTTGAAATATCTACCCTGAAGTCTACTTTGCATCTCACACCTTCTATGTACAAAGGGCAGCCCCCGATTCCTCTGTCCCCAATACAGACGTCCCTCTCTCATCCTTCCCCACAGCAATTAACTGCACCACCTCGCAAGCAACTCCTCCAGTCAAAGCCCCCAAATCATGCATGAGCCTCCCCTTGCCCCACCATTTCTCCACTTTCTACCTATCAGCAAGTCCTTTTGAAAGTATCTTCAGGCTATAGCCCAAATTTATCTACATCTTATCAACCCCATTAGTACCACCCATGTACAAGACACCATTATTCTTTTTTGCTCAATAATATGCAGCTGGCTTGTAACTGACTGCTGCTTGTTTTTGCTTCTCTATAATTCGTTTTCCCCAGTAAAGGCAAAATGATTTTTAAATTCATGACTCACTCCCCTACATAGTACTTCCTGCAGCTCACCATCACATGTTGAAATTATGCCCAAATTCTATTGTAGGGCTTACAAGTTCTATTGACCTAGACTCTGACTCATTCCTTTTTTTTTTTCCTCCTACATTGCCCCCAAGGACAGCTTTGACTCCACATCGTTTTCTTGCTGCCCTTGAACACAACAACACTTTTATTTTTTTAAGTCTTTGTACCAGCTGTTCCCTTTTCTTGGAAAAACCTTTGTCCAGATATTCCAGTGGCTTATTCATTTTTGTCATTCAAGGCTGAGTTTAAATATCATCTTTTCTGTCACCTTGTCCAAAGGTCAGCCACACAATTGGAGCTGATTTACCCCCACTAGAAAAATAAATATGCACATAAACTTTATATTGTATCCTTTTGCTTTCTTTTTAGTGCTTTAATATAAGATATTATCTCCTTTATTTTTTGTTTATTTGTCTTCCCCAAATGGGACATTAGTGTTTGGAACATGGTGAGTGATCAATTAATATTTATTAAATGAATGGCTGGATTAAAGAAAGAGAGAGTAAGTCCATCCAGGCATTTCTGGGAATATGCAATGTTTAAAAAAATGAAAGTATTTTTAAGGCACAATAGATACCGAGGGTCAAGGCTGCTTCCTTAGCATGGATATAATTCTGTGGTATTTTAAACAAGGAGTCTAGCTAAATTCCACTAGTTACCTTAGGTTGCTCTCTGACAGCCACTCTCAGGCCTAATCTAGCAGTATAATTCCCTCGAATCAGCAAGTCTGTGTAAAATTTCACTGCTTTGTGTATGTAAAACTCCTATTCAGGAAAAACAGTTGCAGCTTTTGGCATCACCATGACTGTTCCCAGTTTTAATTTTTTTTTTTTTTTGCCATCCAATGAAGGGATTTTGCAGAGTAAACAAGCATGAAATGGTTTTTCCATAGTAATTTAGTCATTTAAGGAAGACTCAAGGTCTGGGAACACTTTGAATATTGGTGCCAAGTTCTCGATTTCCTCTTTGATTTGAGTTGGGTGAAAGTACCAAAAGCAACCAACTAAAAGCAATTATAATACAATCTTGGTTCTTCGTTGGTAACTCTAGACAGTTTAAGAGGGTTTGTAGGTCCTGAGACTCCGCATACTAAATTGCCGCATCTCAGTGAATAATGTTGACTCATCTTCTGAGCAAAACACAGCTTTCCTACTAGCCCTGGCCCAATTGTCTTCTAATTTAAAAAAACAAAAACAAAAAACTAGAACTTGGAAATTGTACAAGAATTATTTATATTAAGTCATCTGTGAACTAGAGGATGGGTCTCATCAACCAAAATTCGAATTTAAATGCTACTGAAAGGCAACGATCTTAGATTATTTGGATCTGGCACTAACCTGCCCCCATGAATACCCTAAAACTAACATCTGGACCATGCATCTTATTTGTTTCTACTACGGAACATTGATAGCACCACTCCCTTCCTCAAGTCCTGCTAAATGTATTGTTATGTTCTTTTCTAGCTAAAAAGAAAAATGGCCCAACTTTCACTGTCCTCAAGTGCTTCAACTCTACTAGAAAATTAAAAGGTGAGAGAGATTCTGATGAACAACAACAACAAAAAAAAAATGCAGAAAGAAGAAATAGACAAGTCAAAACCTGAATAGTAGTAATAAATTATTTTAAAATGTATGTATTAGAAGAGAAGTAATTAATTAAAGCTATAAAAATGGGACAAGTGTAGCCAGCAGGTTAATAATGAATATTTTACAAACTAGTGCTTAAAAATATGTTTCTTAATTATGATCAGTTACAGATTTCGGAAAGAAGAGGTGTTAATGGGATAAAATAATTTTAATACATAATATGAATATGAATCCAAATGAATTGTGAACAAAAAAATGAGAGCAGATGACATATAAATAGATTGTAAATAGTACAGTCTCTTTTCCTTATTCATACACATGATAAAAAATGTTCTCTTCATTACTTCAGGTTTTAGTGGTTGAAATTTAATTGAGTCTTAGACAAGCAAAGCTAAACTAATGACTTCCTATTTTTTAAATTAATTAATTAATTAATTAATTAATTTGTATATTTACTTCTAAAATCTAGACTTCTTAGCAGAGAACACTTTGTAGCCAAGAATAAGGTCAGATTTTATATACAACAAACAAAAAAACCAACTTTTTAACATTTGAGTAAAAGATCTGAGAAATCCATTCTGGGTTGGAATATATCAAATAGTTTAGTGAAACTTGGACTTCTATTTTTGCATAGAAGCTATAGTCAAAATATTAATATCAGTGATTATTTATGGCTTTGATCTTCAGTTGGGCACCATGATTTGCTTCCATTTAACCTTTTGGAAGATTCAGTTTATTTTAATCAAATGAGGATCACAGAATCATAGGGGTGAATTGGAGTTTAGAAATCACTAAGTGCTGGTCCCACCCACCCCCACCTTATGGATAAGAACTCTGAGTTCCTGATAGCGGAAGTTATTATAGTTCACAGTGAGTCAGACAGTGAGCTTGTGGAGATATTAGGGATTTCAAATCCCAGGCCCCTTTTGTTGCCCTCAGTGACAGATCAGACCAAATGTTTTGCAAATGTTTAAAAAGAAAAATAAAAAAATCAGAATTCTGTTCAGGTGGTCACCATGCTGACTCCATAGTCAAAATGGACTAGGAAGTGCTTGGCTTAAGCCACACAGGAGGTCTTGCACTTGGTCTGCCAAAGAAAGCCCAGCTCTGAGTGCTTAAATACTGATCATCTTACTTTTTCATCTTCATTAATATTTCATATATGTTCAAAAAGCATCACGTGCTATAAGTAGAAAAAGAAATACCAATTACAGGTTAGTGATTTGAAGCTGCTCCTGTAGTAATTTAGTAATGAAGGAGAAAACAAATCCTACATTTCTTTTAAGGAAAATATTATTTAAGAAGTAGGCGTTGTAGTCCTGGAAAGGTCAATTTCAACAAATACCCATGGCTGAACTGCCTCAGATTTCAATAAAATATTTGTCTGAGGGCCTTTGGAGATAATTCCATTTATTTATTCCATGTAAAAGAATTTAACCAGAAGGTTTTTGTGGAGGTGGTCTGGCCCACTCAATTTTATAAATATAAAGAAATGTAAAGTGTAGCAAATCGAGTTCATTGCAAGGCCCCCTGTTTGGCTTCTGCTTCTTTCTTCCCTTCTCAGAGAGCGTCAACGTGATTCAGTCTTTCTCCTACAGCCACAAGCTTCACTAGGCCAGTCACAGAAATCCCATTTCTTTTGCACATGCTTAGTTCTGGAAATTGCACGTGGCATAACTCAGGATGAGTTGTGAAGGAGGACCTGCTGAATTAGTTCTGAGAAGGTTCTCAGATAAAAGAGATAATTAGGACAAAATTATTGATCAGCTTCCATTGGACACTGTCATGTGTGGATGTCACGTCTACATGGATGGAGCCATTTTGCAGCCATAAGGGCAGCCAGCTGGAGAATCGAGCTGAAAGGCCAGGGAGGGGAGAATGCAAAGACAGACAGAATGCTGGTTCTCAGTGACATCACTGAGCTTCTGATGTAACCAGCCCTTTCACTGTGATGCTTGAGCCTTCTTGTTTTATGAGATCACACCATTTTCCTCACGGTTTAAGCCGGATAATTGACGGTTTTCTGTTGCTTACTGCAGAAAGAGTCCTAATGGCTGTTCAAAGACTACAGAAGTAAACATTTTCCTGAATATTTTTTTAAATACGGTGACCCCTATCAAGGACTTGTACTTCAGCAATATCCTTCCATCACTAAAGATGCTAAGAATATACAGTTGGCGAGATGACTATCCTCAGTGATGGAATATTCAAAATCTAATCAGTTTTCAGTTCAAGGAAATAACCGCTAATAAAAAAAATGCTTTTGGATCATTTCATGAGGCAGAGTACTTTATTCCATATGGCATTCTGCGCGTCCATATGGCTTCAGGAATTAGAGAGGTATATTTGTCAAAATATTCAATCAATTGCAGCCCTTAAAGTTGATAATGTTATGTGTTTGGAGCATACACCATCTCTCGAATATGGGGGAAAGTCAAAGGAGCAAATGCCAGCCAAAGGAAAATCATAGTGAGTTTATATTCAGGAGAGAGAGAAAAGAAAGAAAAGAGACCTGCACTGCTGTAATTTAATCTAAATCACGTGAGCGATATTGACTCTGTGGCAATAACCTAGTCACAGTTAAAAGCTATGTGTAATAAGGTTTATTCAAATAGGAATGGGGTGGGAAATTCTGATTATTTTACATTTCAATTGGCATAATTTCAGAATTTCAACCACATATAAAGCAGTTACCTTGAAGAAAAAGATTTGTAATAGCAAACTTAAACACCTTTAAAATATTGCAGGATTTTTTGTTGTGTGTTTTTTTTTAATTCTTTTCTGTACCACCTACCTACCCAATCCAACTCTGAAGATTGTTCTTAACCCCTTCTGGCTCTGCGCTGCCTGTAAACTGTTTAAGTTGTGACTTGTTTGAGAATTCTGCAAATTAGGCTTTTCTCAGAATTGGCTTAAATAAAATAGCTGCCCCTTCATATAGCACCTTCCATTTTTACGTCCTGTAACCTGGGACTGGGTCTCTCAGAGTGAGTGGGGAAGCCTGCTTAGGAGGACAGGCAAAGCTTTTTTTTGCAGAGTGTAAAAAAGAAAAAGAAAGAAAGAGAGGCTGAGCTGGAGCTGTATTTCAGTGAAATTCTGCCAAAGGAGTGAAGACAAAAGATGTAAGATTCTAATGCTATGTAGAAAAGAGTTAACTACCAGAGAAAAAAGGTTCGTTCCCTTGGGGGAAAAAAAAAGAATCAAATACATCAGTCAAGAGAACAACAGAAAGCTCGGCAAGAGCCACAAGTCACGAAAAGACCGAATTTCTGAAATGCATTTCATTTTAAATTAACTACTCTCAGATCAGAATGCAGAATATACCCAGCACATGTGAGGTGAGTACAATGCAGTATGTGTGTGTGTGTGTGTGTGTGTGTGTGTGTGTGTGTCTGTGTGTGTGTGTGGCGTGTAAATGTTTATACAAAGCAATTTATAAATGAATAAATTCAAAATATATTTCACTTCATCAAGGAATTATCCTACAGATACTGTAGTGACAATGGAACGACGCAAGTATTAGCCAATTTCCTTCATTTCTTCTAATGGCTGTACCTGGTACTTCTCAGTCTTCAGAACACCCGAAGTGCTTACTTCTGGGTTCAACTTACACACAAATTGGCAAGACAGTGCCTTTTGGACTACACAATGAAATTATCACAGTTAGAATGATTACAGGTGTGAAGCTATTAAAAAAACAAATAGCAAAAGGTGGCATAATATGAAGTCTAATGAACCTGTTTGACAACCTTGATACTACTCTCTGTTCCCCAGTTTTTATCTACATTTTCTTATGTGCACATATCACATCCCAACATGAAGGTGGTCTGGGACAAGCTCAAACCATGGTTATAAGTGCCTCGCGAGCAGGGCAATGCCTCCCCAGGCCCAGCAAGTACCTGGTACCCATCGGGCACTCAGACTTGAGTACCGGCAGGGAATGAAAGCATCACAAGGATTCAGCCCCTCTGCTGAGTCCACAAATCCTTCTGTCTCTGTGCAGACTTTCCTAATATCCCCACTAGGAACTTCTAGGTCTGTATAATTTAGTGTTTTGTTACATTCTTCAACTTTCTTCCGCTCTCATCTCTGCAAATAGTTGCAATCCTCTTGAATAAAGAGGCCGTGTCTTGTTTTTCTTTTAGCCACTACTTTTCAGGGCTTGGACTGGTTGTGGGGACAGAGCCAGAAGTGCAGTTTCTTGGCCTCACGTGGAAAGGTGCTGGCTCAGGAAAGGTGCTGGCCATCAATTGTGATCGGATGGCCATCAGCTGTGGCTAGTTGGCCGTCAGCTGTAACCAGTGAGCCATTGACCACTAATATAACTGCCGTGGCTACGCTAGCAGAAAAATGGGGGCTAGCAAGAAGATGGTGGCTGAGCCTGCAAGCGCGGATTGCAGTTAGCACGGCAGAGTGAGGGTTGCGAATAGTGTGGCTCCTGCTTCCTGTGTCTCCAACCCAGCCTCCAGCGAGAGTATAGTGGTATGATTCCCCTATTTATGGCTCCGTGGGTGTTCCTTTTTGGCCTAGCCACATCCTGCGTTCTTATGTGGGGAGCAGGAGCTGAGACCCCGCAGGCTGCCCCACGTGACACTGGTGTTGAGGATACCCGAAATTGATGGGTTTGGCGATGGAGGAAGAGGGGATTTCTAAAGCACTAGAAAAGGCTTGCCTCTCAGTTTATGCTGACCCTTTGCTTGGTGTGAGGGTATGCTGAGTATAAAGCATAATCACATCAAGTTTAGCCACAGTTACCTCACTCTGACTTTCCTCAGAGGGTCGCTCTAGAATCAGAAAAATCAGAAGAATCAGAAAAATCTGGGTTTGAAGCTTTACTAGCTTATAACATTGGGCAAAGTCTCTCGCTGTTTCTTCATTAGTAAAATAAGAATTATACAACTTTCTTCCATGTTTCGGGCTGCATTGAATAAGACCTAGTGGGGTGGGGGTTGGGGGGACAGAATCTCTTTTCCATTGATTCCCTTTCTGTGCCAGTCACCAATGATTTTTTTTTTCCTGAACTTCCTGTTTCTCCCTGGAATGAATTTCTGTTTCTGTTTATGTTACCATTTTGGGAATATCCATAAAGGGAGTTCCTATGAATAAATTCAGAGGTTTCATGCCCAGAGGGAACAGGATTGCTGTGGGTGACTATTCCAAGGCCTCTTACTTATATTAATGGCCAGGCGAGTAGCTTTCCTGGTCATACTCAAACTCACACACACACACACACACACACACACACACACACACAATTTCAATATAAATTTATATCCATATAAGTAATCGGAGACTATTAGGTTTTCTTTGCAGCCACAACAAATTACCAAGCTTAAAACAATATGGCAAAACAGATTTATTATCTTAACAGTTCTGTCAGCTCTGGGTTTCACAGAGATAAAATCAAGGTGTTTGCAGGGCTGTATTCCTTTCTGGAGGTTCTAGGAGAGAACAAATTCCTTGCATTTTCCAGATTCTACAAACCATCTATGTTCCTTGGTTCATTCCTTTTCATGATGCTCTTTTTCTGATTCTCTGATTACAGCCAGGAAAGTTTGTCTACTTTTTAGGATCCATGAAATTAGATTGAGCCCATTTGGATAATCCAGGATAATCTTCACATCTCAAAGTTGTGTGTGTGTGTGTGTGTGTGTGTGTGTGTGTGTGTGTGTGTTATGGGCCACTGTGTCATCTCTGACTCCTGGCCACCTTCTGAATGAGTGATGTCCACAGTGTCCTGAGCCTAACAGCCCTGCTCAGCTCCTGGAAACTCAGCCTATGGCTTCTTTTTTTTTTTTTTTAATTAAAGTTTATTGGGGTGACAGTTGTTAGTAAAGTTACATAGATTTCAGGTGCACAATTCTGTAATACATCATCTATATGTCACATTGTGTGTTCACCACCCAGAGTCAGTTTTCTTTCCATCACCATATATTACACACCGTTTACCCTCTTCTAGAGCACCCCTGCCCCTTTACCCTCTGGTATCCCCTAAACTATTGTCTATGTCTATGAGTTTTTGTTTCTTCATTTGTCTTGTTCTTTTGTTGGTTTTAGTTTTATGTACCACATATCAGTGGAATCATATGGTTCTCTACTTTTTCTGTCTAACTTATTTCGCTTAGCATTATACTTTCAAGATCCATCCCTGTTGTCACAAATGTTCCTATATCATCTTTTCTTATCGCCGAATAGTATTCCATTGTGTATATATACCACACCTTCTTTATCCATTCATCTATCGAAGGACATTTTGGTTGTTTCCATGTCTTGGCCTCCGTAAATAAAGCTGCAATGAACATTGGAGCACACATGTCTTTATGGATAAATGTTTTCAGATATTTTGGGTAGATACCCAGGAGAGGGATTGTTGGGTCATATGGTAATTCTATTCATAACTTTTTGAGGAACCTCCACACTGTCTTCCATAGGGGTTGCACCCCACCCACAGTGTATAAGGGTTCATTTTTCTCCACAGCCTCTCCAACACTTGTTACTATTTGTCTTGTTGATTGCTAGGCATTCTAACTGGGGTGAGGTGATATCTCATTGTGGCTTTTATTTGCATTTCTCTGATTATTAGTGATGTTGAACATTTTTTCATATGTCTATTTGCCATTTGTATGTCCTCTTTGAAGAAATGTCTCTTCAGGTCCTCTGCCCATTTTTCAATTGGGTTGTTTGTTTATTTGTTGTTGAGTTGTATGAGTTCCTTGTATATTTTGGATATTAGCCCCTTATCAGAGGTGTTGTTTCCAAAAATCTTCTCCCATTCAGTTGGTTGCCTCTTTATTTTGTCTATTGTTTCCTTTGCTGTGCAGACGCTTTTAAGTTTGATATAGTCCTATTCATTTATTTTAGCTTTCACTTCCCTTACCGTTGGAGTAAAATTCATAAAATGCTCCTTGAAAATATGAATTTTTTTATGGAGTTTATCCATCTCTTGGTCTTCCTCTTTTCCTGAAGCCTTATATTTTTCCCAGCATTATTGATTTTTCCAAAGAATCCTGTGTTCTCAGGATGTGCCCAAAGTAGGACAGCTTGAGTTTTGTCATTTTTGCCTCCATCTATCCATTTGTTCATCTTTCTGGGAGTCTGGTGTATCCACAGAGCTCTTCTCCGGCACCATATTTTGATTGAATCAATGTTTTTCCTATCAGCCTTCTTCACTGTCCAACTTTTGCATCCATACACAATAATTGGGAATATGAGAGTGTGGATGATCTCAGCGTTGGTCTCTAATGACATGTTTTTGCTCTTGATGGTCTTTCCTAATTCTTCCATTGCCACCCATTGGAGTCTCAGCCTTCTCGTGGTTTCTTGGCCAGTCTCCATTTGAACTGATGACTGAACCAAGGAAAGAAAAATCTTTAACAATTTCAATGTATTCATTGCCTGTGTTACAGTTGTGTATTTCTTCTGTAGTCATGATTTTTATCTCGAGGTTTAATCCATATACAGAACATGTATGAAAAACTGGGCTAGACTCAGAGGAAGGACATGTGAAAATTGATGGAAAAAGTGTTAATAACTTAAGATATGCAGATGATACCATCTTACTGGCAGAAAGTAGCTATGACTTGAAACAACTTCTGATGAAAGTGAAAGAAGGATCAAAACAGGACTGTATTTGAACATCAAGAAGACAAAACTCATGACTACATCTCACATCTGAATGACATCTACTGAGTCGCTTTTGTCATCTAAGGTGACATATTTACAGGTTCCCATGGTTAAGGCATGGACATTATTTTGGGTGGTGGGGTATTATTCTGCTACCACAATCATGAAGGATATATTTCAAACCTCAGGTTTGCAGGATAAGTATACTCACTGAGCATTCCTAGGCCACCTCACTCTATAAAACTAACCCATCCTACAAACTTCTGATACTTTGGAACTTTCCTCAAACTAATATGTCTTTCCTCCAGCCTTGTTTAGCTTCCATTGCACGTGCAGTTTTTTGGAGGTAGCTAAACTATGACAACAACAAAAACATCAGCAACTACAACAGCAAACTCGCTTAGTCTCTATTTCTGGCTGAACCACCATCGTCTCTGCCAGACATAGCCTTGCCTCTGGTTCTTCAAAATGAGATCATGTCAATTTTTACTTTTTGGAAGCTTCAGGATATACAGAACAGTTGTGGGCCTGGCTTATTCCCTATATAATTTTTACCCAAAACACTCACATCCCCAAATCCTCTTTGAGGACTCCTGGGCAGAAGGAGGCTCAAAAGAATGTAGTTCTTTGTTCAAGAAGTTGCCATTCTATTTCTCAATTGGGTTATTCTTGCATAGACTCCTCCCCTGTTCCTACATAGTATATCTTCATCCTTCCATCATTGGGTACATCCATCATTGTACCCTAGTGCTCTGCCAGAGGATCATTTGCTTCCCAATTCTTAATACATCTATGAGTCCAGCTCCAACATGTACCTCTGGCTTTGCTGAACTCTCTTAGTCTTCACTTTGGTACAGAAATAGGCCCTTGAACTAATTTGGTATAATTGCATGAATCCTGGACTTGAATGGGAGTGATAGGGAAGAGATGCTTTCATTCCTGGTCTGTATTCTAACAATGAGCGTGGTAAGAGGCTGGTGCTCTCAGTAGCCACCACGTGCAACCTGGGATGAAGGCAACACAATAGGTTGGTGCAAAAGTATTGTGGTTTAAAAGGTTAAAAATAATTGCAAAAACTGCAATTATTTTTGCATCAACCTAAAAGAATGTGAGAAGAGATGAGGGAAGCTAGGTCCTATTGACTTTGATTGATATTCAAGTTTCATCTGTCTCTCAGTTGGATATCCATGAACTTGTCAGTGATATGATACAACTTTACAAAAAATTGTCTTAGTTTTAACTGGATTACTTCTCATTTTTTCTCTTTTGAAAGTGTAGGTAATGCCTTTTCTCATTGAGCCTCATGTTTCCTTAAATAATATGACTCTGGATTATTTCTTTATATAATATATTTTAAGCTGGCACAGCCATTCTATCATTTATTTAAAAAATATTAATAGTACTGGTGAAACTGAAAAGAGTGATTAGACCACTTTCCCCTAAATAAAAACTGGTGAAACCGATAAGCAAGTTTTCCTACTTTGGAACTACTGTCTATTTGTCTGATTCTAAATATCTAAATATTATAGATGTTTACATTTCACATTATAATGATTTTATTCTGAAAAACAAATAAGTGAAATATTTTTCTTAATATTTTCCAAAAAGATATCTTTGTATTTTAAGCCAAGTGTTTGATAACTAAGTTGAAAAATATAGTTCTCTTGTCTCTTCTTAAAATGATGTTTCTTTTTCAGTATCAAGTGAATATTTTTTTCTCAAGTTTGGTCAAGGTAACTGTTGATTTGATGAAACAATTAGTATGTCATTTTTTTGTTGTTCTGCCTTCTCTTCAGAAATCAGATAGATGGTATTAAAGGGTATATCATGTGGGTTTTTTTTTTTTTGGTGTTTTTTTTTTTAAAGCTATCCAAATATTCATATACCCAACTGAAACTAATTTTTTAAATTTCAAATTCCTCAGCTTATTATTCAACCATAAGCTCTGACTTATTTTTATTGTGGTGAAATTCAGATAACATAAAATTAATCACTTTGAAGTGTACAATTCAAAAGAAAACGCTGTACGCATTAAGCAGTCACTGCTAATTCCCCTCTAATCTCAGGCCCTGAAAAACACCAACAGGCTTTCTGTTTGTATGTATTTACCTATTCTGGGTATACCATAGAAATGGAATCAAACACATATAATTTGTTTTCGGCTTCTTTTACTTAGCATTAAAAAAAATCATCTACATTGTAACATGTATCAGTATATCCACTTTATTATGACTGAATAATATTTCGTAGTACCATAATTTGATTATCCATCTACCCACAGATGGACGTTTGTGTTGTTTCAACCTTTTGGCTTTTTTAAATACTGCTGTTCAATTTTTTGTTTGGACACCTGTTTTCAAATCTCTTGGGTATATATCTAGGAAGGGAATTACTATATAAACTGGTAACTTATGTTTTACATTTTGAGGAATCATGAAACTGTTTTCCACAATTGCTGCACCATTTTATCTTCCCACCAGTAATGTACAAGTTTTCCAATTTCTGTACATCTTTGCTGACATTTATTATATTCTGATAAAAATTATTATTATAAGCCATCTTACTGGGTCTAAAGAGTTATCTCATCACAGCTCTGATTTGCATTTCTCTAATGATTAATAAAATTTAGCATCTTTTCATGTTCTTCTTGGCCATTTGTATATCTTTGAAGAAATGTGTATGCAAAGCCTTTGCCCACTTTTAAATCAGGTTGTTTGTCTTTTTGTTCCTGATTTTGTGAGAGCTTTTAAAATACACTCTGCATTATAGACCCTTGCCAGATATATGTTTGCAATTATATTTTCTTATTGCATAGGTTGTCATTTCACTTCCTTAAAGAATGTTCTATCATATACAAATGTTTCTATTTTTAATGAAATCCAATTGTCTGTTTTTTTCTTTTGTTACTAATGGTTTTGGCATAATATCTAAGAATCCGTGGCCAAATCCACATTTATGAAGATTTACTCCTATATTTTCATGTAAGAATTTTATGGTTTTGGCTCTTATACATAAGTTATTGATCAATTTAGAGTTAATTTTTGTACACAATATGGTCCAACTTCATTCTTTTGCATGTTGATATCCAGTTGTCCATAAACCATTTGTTGAAGAGGCTGTTCTATCCCCATTTAATTATCTTGGCATCCTTGTTATAAATCAATTGGTCATAGATGTATGGGTTTCTTTCAGGACTCTGACTTCTATTCCATTGTTCTATATGTCTTTCTTTATGCTAGTAACGTGTTGTTTTGATTAATGTAGTTTTGTAGTAAGTTTTCAAATTGGAAAGTGTGAGTCCTCCAACTTTGTTCTTTACCAAAATTGTTTTGGCTCTTTGGAGCCATTTGCAATTCCATATGAATTTTAGGTTTTCTTAAAAATGTTCAGCTTTTCCATTTCTTATTAAAAGAGCTTATTGAAATTTTGATAGGGATTGCATTTAATCTGTTTAGATGCATTTAGATCTCTTTGGGTACTATTGCCATCTTCACTTTTAATTTTTGAACCCCTGAACATGGGATGTCTTCCCATTTATTTCAGTCTTGCTTAATTACATTGAGCAACTTTTTAAAAGTTTTTGGTATATATGTCTTTTACCTCCTTGATTAAATTTGATATTTTATTCTTTTGGATACTCATATATTGAATTGCTTTCTTACTAAATCATTTTTAATTGTTCATTGCAGGTATATGCAAACAAAACAGAGTTTATTGTGCTGATCTTGTAAACTGCAACTTTGTTGAATTTGTTTATTAGCTCTAGTAAGTTTTGTTTTTGTTTTATTCTTTTCGTCTTTTTTTTTTTTTTTAAATTCCTTGGGATTTTCTATGTACAGAATCATGCCATTTGCAAAGGGAAACAGTTAAATTTTTTCTTCCAAATTTGGATGCCTTTTCTTTTGTCTAATTTTTCTGGGTATAACTTTCAGTACAATGTTAAGCAGCTATGGCAAAAGAAGACATCATTTCCTTGTCCCTGATGTTGGATGGAAACATTCATTCTTTCACTATTAAGTATGATGTTAGCTTGGGGCTTTTTATATATATCCTTTATCATTTTGAGTAGGTTTTCCTTTAGTCTTAGGTTCCTTTTTTAATTATTATTATTAGTTTCAGGTGTACAAAACAACATAATGATCAGACATTTACACACCTCACAAAGTGATAACTCCAACAAGTCTACTACCCATCTGACACCACACATAGCTATTACAACACATAGCTATATACAATATATATTCCCTGTGCCATACTATATGTATATATATCTCTTCCCTGTGCCGAATATATATAAATTATAGTTGACATTCAGTGTTATTTTATGTTAGTTTCAGGTGTACAGTGCTGTGGGTTGGCATTTATATAATTTATGAAGTGATCCTTCCAATAAGTCTAGTACCCATCTGACACCTACATAGTTTTTACATTATTGACTATATTTCCCATACTGTATTTCACATGCCCGTGACCATTTTGTAACTACCAATTTGTACTTCCTAATCCCGTCACTTTTCTTACCCATCCTCCCAACCTCCCTCCCATCTAGCAACTATCAGTTTGTTCTCTGTATCTATGAATCTATTTCTGTTTTGTTTGTTTGTTTATTCTGTTCTTTAGATTCCACATATAAGTGAGATCATATGGTATTTATCTTTTTCAGTCTGACTTATTTCATTTAGCATAATATCCGCTAGGTCCATCCATGTTGCAAATAGTACAATTTCATTCTTTGTTATGGCAGCATTAATGGAAGTATTTTTATGGAAGTATTTATGCAATACCTCATTGTATAAATGTACCATAATTTCTTTATCCAATCGTCTATTGATGGGCCCTTCAGTTGTTTCCATATCTTGGCTATTGTGAATAGTGCTGTAGTAAACATAGAGATGCATCTAGTTTTTTGAATTAGTGTTTTGGATTTCTTCAGATAAATGCTGAGAAGTGGAATTGGTGGGTTACAAAGTAGTTCTATGTTTAATTTTTTGAGGAACCCCCATACGGTTTTCCATAGTGGCTGCCCCAATCTGCAATCCCACCAACAGTGCATGAGGGTTCCCTTTTCCCCACATCCTCATCAGCACTTGTTATTTGTTGAGTTATTGATGATAGCCATTCTGACAGGAGTGAGGTGGTATCTCATTGTGGTTTTATTTGTATTTCTCTGATGATTAGTGACGTTGACCATCTTTTCATGTGTCTATTTGACATCTGTATATCTGCTTCAGTGAAATGTCTATTCAGGTCCTCTGCCCATTTTTAATTGGATCATTTGTGCTTTTTTGGTGTTGAATTGTATGAGTTTTTTATAAAATTTGGATATTAACCCATTATCAGATGCATCATTGGCAAATATCTTCTCCCATTCAGTAACATGTCTTTTTATTTTGTTGATGGTTTCCTTTGCTGTGAAAAAATAACTTTTTAGTTTGATATAGTCCCATTTATTTTTTTTTCTTTTGTTTCCCTTGCCCAAGGAGATATATCAGTAAAAATATTGCTAAGAATAATATCTGAGAGCATGTATCTGTCCAGTTTTCTCAGCACCATTTATTGAATAGACCATCTTTACCCCAATGTAAATTCTTGCTTCCTTTGTCATAGATTCAATAACCATATAGGAATGGATTTATTTTTGGGCTTTCTATTCTGTTCCATTGATTTGTGTGTTTGTCTTATGCCCATGCCGTGCTGTTTTGATTAGTATGGCTTTGTATTGTAATTTGTTATCAGATAACGTGGTACCTCCCGCTTTGTTCTTCTCTCTCAAAATTGCCATGCCTATTCAGGGTCTTTTATGGTTCCATGTAAATTTTAGTATATTTGTTTTAGTTCTGTGATAAATGCTATTGGTATTTTGGTAAGGATTGCATTGAATTTATATATCGCTTGGGTAGAATGGACATTTTTAACTACACTAATTCTTTCTATCAATTAGCATGGTATGTTTCTGTTTATTTGTATCTTCTTTAATTTCTCTCTTCAATGTCTTATAATTTTCTAAGTACAGATCTTTTATTTCCTAGGTTGAATTTACTCCTAAGTATTTTATTATTTTTTGATTCAATTATAAATGGGATTGTTTTCTTAATTTCTCTTTCTGGTAGTTCATTATTGGTGTATAGATATGCAACCGATTATGCAAAAAACCTGCCTTATTGAAATTTGGCAGTTTCTTTCTTCATAAACTACTGCCTGGTTGCTGTAAATTTCTTTGTTAGAATTAACTTTTTTTTTTTTAGAACTTCTTAATCTATCAGTTTTTGTCCATTTAAACATTGTTTGAGTAGGTGGACCAATTCTTGAAGCTTCTATTCTACGATTTGCCGTGATATCACTCCTGAGTCTATTCTTTCTTATTTTACTCCATGGGAGCTACATTGCAAGAACCACACAAGTTATTTATTCGCGTGGGAGAAATAACCTTCTGAGGTGGTAAATCGTGATAAGTACATTCCAGGTGCTGTGGAAGCCACCAGGGAAAAGACATGATTTGGTCAGGGGTGATATGTCAATGAAGATTTCTGGAACACATATCACAGTTACTGATCATCACAGAACCAGCAGGTGGGCCAAGGGCTTAGAGGATTCCAGGTGGAGAAAATAGGTGGGGCATATTTGTAAAACAATATGAAATGATGAGTGTGACACATAGTTTGGTACAGCTATAGGACTTGTGAAGCAGGGTGTGACATTTATGTGAAGCCATAGCATGGTGAGCTGGTATGCCCCCTTAAGGAACTGGGATCTGAGCCTAAAGGCACTGTATGGAGAGATGTTAAAAAATTGAATGACTTTGTTCACTTTTTTCTGCCAAAAATGTTATCTGGTACCATTGCAGACATAGAGAACTTTGTGGACACTGTTCAGCTACAGGGAGATAACAGAGGCAGGAGGATATTAACCACAAAAATGTTAAAAGTTTTAGCTAAAGAAATGGCAAGGGGTTGAGAGAAGGCATGGCTTTTATACTTAATTTAGGAGGTGTAATCCACATGACTTGGAGACCAATTGGATGTAGCAAATGAAAGTGGGGAAACAAAATGACTCCCAGACTTATGGCTATGTGATTAATAATAAGGGACATAGAAGTCTTGTATTTGACAAGGGAAAATAATGAGTTTGTTTTCAGATCTAGGAATCCCCAAGCAACATTCTAATGGACTTCACTAATTGATTTTTTATTCATTTTACAAATTTTTGTCCAAGTATCTGGGACACAGGAGAAAGGTCTAAACTGTTGGCATACATGTAGCAATTATTTAATACAAAATCTTTGTTTTCTAAACTGTTAGCTGATAATTTTTTAAAACAAAAACAACAAAAAATATTCTTGAGGTTTTTTTCCTGTCTCCAAACCAAACCAAACCAAAACGAAAAACTAGTTTTTGAAAAAGAAATTGCAAATAAAAAGGTTTCTATTGGGAATACATAAGGGACTTGTACATAAATAATAAGAAAATCAACCCAATAAATGGGCCAAAGATTTGAACAGTTTACAAAAGATTAAAACGGGTTCAGTAAGTATATGAAAGGATTACACCCTCTCTAGTTTTCAAGGAAATACAAATTAATCCAAATATGTACCACTTTATACCCACAAGGAGGAATAAAGTTCAAAAGACTGACAGAGCCATGTATTCATAAAGATGTGAAACAAATGAAACATACATATATTGTCAGTAGGAATGCAAAATGGTACTACTGCTTCAGAAATCACTTTAATAGTATTGTAGAAAGTTAAACATAGTTTTACCCTATGATCTAACAATCCTACTTTCAGGCATCTATCCAAGACAAATGAAAGCACATGGCCACACAAATATGTTTACACAAATGTCTGTAATAACAATATTTATAATAGCCCATAGGAAGTCAAAACATTCATCAACAGGTGCTTTACTACTCAACAATTAAAAAATAGTGAAATATTAATACATGCTACATGAATAGATCTCAAAAAAACATATGAAGTGAAAACTGTCAAAAAATAAGACTGCATACTTCTCTTAGTCTGTTGGGGCTGCTGTAACAACATACCACAGACTGGGTGGCTGATAAACAATAGAAGCTTATTTCTTACAGTTCTGGAGGTTGGTAGTCCAAGAACAGAGTGCCAGCATGCTTAGCTTCTGGTGAAGGCCCTCCTCAGGCTTACAAAGTGCCAACTTCTTGTTGTGCCATCCCCTGGTGGAAGGAGCTAGGGAGGTCTGTGGGATCTCTTTTATAAGTTCACTGATTCCACTCATGGAGGCTCTGCCTCGTGACCTATGCACATCTCAAAGGCCCCAATTCCTAATGCAGTTCATTTTGGGAGGCTAGGATTGGTCAGACCATTACAATACTATATAAAACGTCATTTATATAAAATTCTAGAAAAGGCAAAACTATAGTGACAGAAAGCAGATCCGTGGTGGCCAGGGGCTGGTGGTCAAGGAGAGACTTGATTAAAAAGGGCCACAAGGAGCCTCTTCAGTGGCAATGGAACACTTTATATCTTGATTGTAGTGGTGGTTATGTGACTGCAAGGAATTTCCAAAATCCGTCAAATGTACACATAATCTGCATGAATTTTACTATGTATAATTTATACTTCAATAAAGCTAAAAATAAAGAACCAGTCTAAATAATAGAATGAAGTGAACATGAATGCATTTAATAAAAATCTTTATAAATAAGCACTTGTCAAAAATAATAATTGCCATTATTCTTGCCCTGCAATCTCACTTTGGCTTAATTTGGTCTTTTAGTAGAATATATTTACCAGGAAAAGTTGTACTGTCTTATGAAATGTAAAGCAACTCCACAGCAAATCTTATCTTACTTGACTTTGAGAGAATATTGCCAGGAACTCTCATTTTTACTCATTCAGTAATAACTAGGGTCATGAAAACTCTTAGTGACATTGTGCTGTTTTCATCCCAGTTTAAAACAGCAGTGTGGAAGGCACTAACAACTCTTTCCCATCGTCCACAAATGGCTAGTGCCATGTCGTGAACAAAACTCTCTCGCCTTGGGTTCTAATTTTAACGGTAGCCCTCTCATCAGTGGTTCAAATGCATCATTTGAAATATGGCAGAGCTCTGAATTTGTACTGCGGTCACTTTACCTCTGCAATACATTAAAAGGTGTAATCCAACTGAAATGTAAATCACTGCTCTTGAAAAGAAATTACAAATGGAGATAACAGGGCTACAGGTAGCTTTAAGCTTCGGAGAACCCATCCAAGACCTGTTTCTTTCAGGTCTAAATTGCAGCCACACTGTTATCAAAGGTAATAAGGGGTTAGAGAGGCAAGCTGATTACAAGATGATGGTAAAACAGTGCTTTTGAAAGCCATGCCTGAATAGAAGAACACACAACATTAATCACCTGAATTCAGAGACTCACAGGAGGAAAGAGGGGTTTCCCTCTGTGTTGTAGCTCTAACTAACCTCTGGAGATGAGCCGCACAAGGATTCTTCTTCTTATTATTATTCTTTATCTTATTCTTTATTCATCACCAACTTTATGTCAAATCCTAATTGCTAGTCCACTGGGAAAAAGAAAAAAATGGCAAATTTTGTTTTGTTCGTGACCCTGATGAGTTGTTATTATTACAGTAGTTGACCCCTTATCTGTGGGGGATATGTTCCAAGACCCCACGGAATGCCTGAAACTGCAGGTAGTACTGAAGCCTATATATACTGTGTTTTTTCCTATACATACTTAGCATAAAGTTTAATTTATAAATTAAGCACAGTAAGAGAATAACAATGATGAATAATAAAATACAACAATTATAACAATATACTGCAATAAAAGTGATATGAATGTGGTCTCTCTCCAGTAATTTTTTAAAGATTTTTATTTAAAATATAGCTAACATACAGTATTAAATTAGTTTCAGGTGTACACCATAATTATTCAACATTTATATACCTACAGAAGTGATCACCATGATAAGTCCAGCAACCATTTGACCCCATACTCTGCTATCACAATAGTATTGACTATATTCCCTATGCTGTACGTTACATCCCCATGACTTCTTTTATACCTGGAGGTTTGAACCTCTTATGCCCCTTTGCCTTCCCCCTTTTTAAAAAGAAATTTAAATTATGGTTAAACTTCAATATTATTTTATGTTAATTTCAGGTGTACAGCATAGTGGTTATATAATTTATGTAATTTATATATATTTAAGAAGTGATCTCCCTGACTAGTCTAGTATCAATCGGTACTATACATATTTATTACCATATCATTGACTATATTCCATATGCTTTCCTTTACATCCCCATGACTAATTTGTAACTACCAATAGGTACTTCTTAATCCATTTACCTTTTTCACCCTGTTCCTCCAACCCCCTCCCATCTATCACCCCAACAAATCTAGTATCCATCTGACACCATACATAGTTATTACAATATTATTGACTATATTTGTTATGCTATACCCTGCATCCCCATAACGACTTTTTAACAATCAATTTGTATTTCTTAATTCTTTCCCCTTTTTTTCACCAACACCCTAATCTCCCTCCCATCTGGCAACCTTCAAAACATTTTCTGTATCTGCATGTTTCTGTTTTGTTTGTTAATTTTGTTCTTTAGATTTCACATATAATGAAATGTAACTACCAGTTGTTACTTCTTAATCCCTTCATTTTTTTGTTCTGTCCCCCAACCCCTCTAATTTATCACCCCGATAAATCTAGGACCCATCTGACACCATACATAGTTATTGCAATACCTACTTTATAACAACCAATTTGTACTTCTTAATCCCTTCCTATTCTTCACCCATGCCCACAACCCCCTCCCATCTGGCAACCATCAAAATGTTTTCTGTATTCATGTGTGTGTTTCTGTTTTGTTTTTGCTTGTTTATTTTATTTTATTTCATGTGTTTGTTTGTTTATTTTGTACTTTAGAGTCCACATATAAGTGAAATCACATTGCACTTGTCTTTCTTAGTCTGACATCCCACTCAGCACAGTACCCTCCAGGTCCATCCATGCCACCGCAGATGGCAAGAACCTATTCCCTTACATGGCTGAGCAATATTCCACTTTATATATGGACCACCTCCTCTTTATCCATTCTTCCATTGATGGGCACCTAGGCGGCATGAACATCTTGGCCATTGTAAATAATGCTACGATGAACATATGGATGCACACATCCCCTCGAAATAGCATTTGGGCTTTTTCAGATAAATACCCAGATGTGGGATTACCCAAGAAATGTCTCTTGTTATAGCCTTCATTTTAAAGTTATTTTGTCTGGTATATGTATTACTACCCCAGCTGTTTTTGTTTTCCATTTACATTTTCATGAAATAACTTTTTCCATCTTTTTTCAGTCTGTGTGTCTTTCGATCTGAAGTGAGTCTCTTGTAGGTGGCATATGTAAGGGTTTTGTTTCTTACCCATTCAGCCCTCCTATGTTTTTTATTGGAGCTTTTAATCCATTTACATTGAAAGTAATTGATAGGTTTATACTTATTGTCATTTTATTCATATTTTTGATCTCCCCCTCCATTTTAAAGAAGTCCCTCTAACATTCCTTGTAATATTGGTTTGGTGGTTATATTAACTCTTTTAGCTTTTTCTTGTTTGGGAAGCTCTTTATCTGTCCTTCGATTTTAAATGATAGCCTTGCTGGGTAGGGTAGTCTTGGTTGTAGATCCATACTTTTCATCACTTTGAATATTTCCTGCCAATCCCTTCTGGCCTGCAAAGTTTCTGTTGAGAAATCAGCTGATAATCTTTTAGTAGCTCCTTTATAAGTTACTAGTTGCCTTTCTCTTGCTGCTTTTAGATTCTCTCTTTGTCTTTAATCTTTGCCATTCTAATTATAATGTGTCTTGGTATGGGCCTGTTTGGGTTCATCCTGTTTGGGACTCTCTGTGCTTCCTGGGCTTGTACTCATATGTCTATTTCCTTCACCAGGTTAGGAAAGTTTTCAGTCATTATTTCTTCAAATAGGTTCTCAATCCCTTTCTCTCTTCTCCTTCTGGTACCTCTATGATGCGAGTGTTGTTACACTTGCTATTGTCCCAGAGCTCTCTTAAACGCTCCTAATTTTTTTAAAACACATGGTTTTTTTCCTTTTGCTGTTCCAATTGGGTGTGTTTTGCTACCTTGTTTTCCAAATCGCTGATTCCATCCTCTGCTTTGTCTAGTCTGCTGGTGATTACTTCTAGTGTATTCTTCATGTCAGTTATTCTTCACTTTTGACTGGTTCATTTTTTACGGTTTCTATGTCCTTTTTATGCATGCTTTTTCTTGAAATTCTCACTAAGTTCCTTGAGCATCCTTATAACCAATGTTTTGAACTCTGTCTCTGATAGATTGTTTGCCTCCAATTCATTTAGTTCTTTTTCTGGAGTTTTCTCCTGTTCTTTCATTTGGGATGTATTTCTTTGTTTCCTCATTTTGACTTCTTCTCTCTGTTTGTTTCTAAGTATTAGGTAGATCTGCGATGTCTCCCAGTCTTGCTGGGTGACCTTAGGTAGTAGCTGCCCTGTGTGGCCCAGTGACTCAGACTCCCTGGTCCCCTGCTCTGGGTGCTCTGGGAGTGTTCCTTATGTGGGTTGTGTGTGCCCTCCTTTTATAGTTGAGCCTTGATTGTTATTGGCACATCAATAACAATAACAATAAGGGTGGGATTGACCCTCAAGCTGATTGTCTTTGGGGTTTGGCTGTGTCCACAACTTAAGGGCTGCTATGTGTGGGTCTTACCACATGGTCGGGATTTACCCCAGAGACCTCTGATGCCTGCTGAGATGGCCCTTTGTGTGTGCCACTTGTGGGTCTAATTGAGTAGTGGTCTGCTGTGTTCTGAAGACAATCTCCAAGTATGTTGGTTCTGCGGCCTTTTGGGAAGTGCTCTGATACAGGATCAGGTCAACCACTGCCTGTGACTGGTTGGGGACTACCTGCTAGGAAATACAAAGTGATCCACGGTTGGTCGCTCCCTGTGCTGGGCCTGGAGGCATGTGAGAGAGGCCATGCTTTTAGCCAAGGACGGCTACCACCAGTACCGGGTCTGGGGTAGCTACACAAAAAGCCAGGACACACTGAGGACTGCTGCCTGTCTTTCATAATTTTCAGCCGCTAATAAAGCCCTATACGATACAGAATCTCAGTGAGTCACCAGGGTGGGTAGAGCAAATGGAGCTCACCAGACCAATTAGATTCAGATTTGGCTGTAAGCATAGAGGGAGGGCTCCACACAAGAAAGATGGCATCTGCCTGCCAGCTGCACAAGAGAAGGACACTGCAGGGAAAATGGCGACTATCTTTCAGCCCGTATATTGAAGCCACGTAGTGCAGCCTGACCCCGGATGTCTCTGAGGTCCCCCGAGTCATTGCCCCTCTGCTGGAGTCCATTGTGAGTTCCTACAAGTGGGTGAGTCTGTGTGCAGTCCCTTTAAGAGGATGTCTGGATTTCCACCAGCCTTCTGTCCCACCCAGATGGTCAGAATCCCCACTGTTTTTCGCAGTCAGGTGTTTTGGGGGCTCCTCTTCCTGGCACAGTACTCCAGGCTGGGGAGCCTGTTTTAAGGCTGAGGTTCCTTGTTGCTCTGTGGCCAAGATATCCCTCCCAATTTTCATCCGCCACATAGAGGTTTGGGACCAGCCTGTTTCGCCTCTCCACCCCTCCTACCAGTCGCTGCATGGCTTCTTCTTTATATCCTTAGTTATTAAACTTCTGCTCAGCTAGAGTTCAGATGGTTCTCCAGGTTGATTGTTCTATAATGTAGTTGTAATTTTGATGTGTTCACTGGATGAAGCAAGCACAGCATTTTTCTAGTCTTCCATCTTGGATCTCCCTCTCTCCTATAATTTTTATATTTCTCAATCCAAATATGTTCCTGAATCTGTGTAACCATCCCTTACTTGTAGTAAATGGCTTGTTGTAACTCGTTTCTTAGGTTCCCTTGCTGAAGACTTTGTCTAGGCTCATTGCCTATTATTATTATTATTATTATTATTATTATTAATTATTATTATTATTACTACTATTATAAGTGAGGTTTGAAGTTTTCAGGAGTTGAAGAGGAGAGAGGCATTAAGCATATGTCTCTTACTTTGACTTCTCTTTTCCTTTGGTAGAAGGTAATAAGGACTGATGCATGAGCAAATAGGTCCATTCCTGGGATGGAAATGTACGTGAAAGTTTTCCAGATCTTGGCTGCCATGTTTGGTTAAATGCATGAGTAGACCTAACCTATGAAATTCTAAACTCTGAGCTTACCACAGCTAGTTTTGATGTCTGATGGGCATGCAGACAACTACTGAGACAAGACAAAAATCTTCAAGTTGGTTGGCTTTGATTAATTTTTTTGTAGAATTGCTTGTCTAATATTTACACTTCTAGAGGATGCCATCTACTGTTTACTTCTCCCATATTTAAGTACACCCTGAGACAGAGATAATTATTCTTTAACCACTTTCTTTATCAATTACCTCAAAAAAGTGCTGATCAAATCTCTTTCCTTATTTAGAACTTTAAGCAGGTTGTTCTGTTATTACTACATTAAAAAAAAAAAAAAGTCACAGTTCCTTAGTTCAATCTTCAGTGTTCTCAGTGGTATGGTTTCATCACCCTTCTCAGCATCATTTTCTCCTTGCCTGATACAAGTTCACCCAAAATTACACTGATTTCCAGGGATCCTCTGAGATTTTCTACCTTTTTAAATCTATTATTCCTAAAGTGCTCTTTATCAAATTGCCTATCTTAATTCCATTGAATGTTCTGTGCATCCATCCATCCGGCAATCATTTATTAAAGAATATATGCCTGGTGTTATAGGTGAGAATTGACATGAACAGAATATAGACCAATTCTCAAAGTGCTCATGGTTTACCTGGAGAGGACAGGGTAGAGAAGAAACACAATCTTAGCCCATTGCAACAAGTGTAGTGCTAAAATGTTGTATTCAGAACGATGAAAGCAAATGAAATTAGCATAGTCTCTGGTTTTTTTGCAGTTACTTCAATAGGTCTCTGCTCACTCCACTGAACAATTATCCTCACAGTACCATTTGAATTCTTCCTGAGAGACTCGTGACCCCTGAGGCTAGGAATGTGGATGAATCAATGTGCACTATCAAGGCCTTCATCTATTCAAACACTGACCAGCTATGCAGGTATCTCAAAAATTTCTAAATTCACCAAAAGTGGAATGAATAACTTTGATGCAAGCTAGATCAGGTCACATGGGTGAATAGCAGTCCCCGCCCATAAACATGAGGCATACATGTGCACCTTGAACTCTCTGAGACTAGCAGCAGGGGTTATGGTGCCAAAGTGCCTAACAAAATACTGAGAAAAATTAGGAAAGAAAGAAGGAAGGGAGGAAGGGAGGAAGGGAGGAAGGGAGGAAGGAAGAGAGGAAAGAGGGAAGGGAGGGAAAAAATAGAACCTTAACTCCAAAATTATCTTTCTCTATGATCTTGGATAAATTAATCTATCTTCCTGAATCTAAGTTTTCTGAGATTAATTAAAAGACTGAGCTATATTATTTTTCAGATTTTATCTATTCCAACATGCTATTAGTTTAGTTTCTGGAAGCTTCCAGCAACTTCAACAATATTGTTTCTATGAGGAGAATTAAAAATATATATTATACCAATATCTTATGTATTTCTATCCATCTACCTATCTATCTCTATCTATCTCTATCTATCTATTATCTATCTATCTATCCATCTATCTATCATCTATCTATCTATCTATCTATCTATCTATCTATCTATCTATCTATCTATCTATCTATGATTTTAAGTAGATGATACCACCCCCAGCTGAGCACATTTTCCTACCTGTACATGACTGTCTTTTTAGTGAATAACATCAGTAGCCTATGTTTTTAAACATTTAAATGTGTAAGCATTTTTCTTCTTTCTTTGTGATATAAACTTTGTTGATTCCACTCTTCACGCTAGAAATGATTAGAGTAGCTTTGATTCTGTAGTTTGAATCCTACTGTCTGCAATCTGTAGGAGAGAAATGCTACGAGATAAGGTATAATTAGATTTCCTCCCAATGCATTTTATTCTTTGTTGCAGAATAAGCTATGGCATAGTACTGTATGTGGTGATTGGTGATAATTAAATGGCAATTCTGTGAACGTATTTTTAAAGGGCTAAACCAGTTGAACATTAACATATAAGAATTCGATCATGCCTAACATCTCTGAAGCCACATTCTACACAACTGAGGGTGCTCTGGGCTGTCTCATAGAAAAAAGAAATGGCTTTTATCTAACTGCTGTTTATTTGGATGAGTTCCTTTAATGACATTTTCATAACTGCAATATTATTTTGCTTAAATAACATGTAACTAACTTTTACACCGTTATTTTGTTAGACTTACAAGTTGGATGTCTGTATGATTAGTTGTTCAGACCCATTTATAAGGATAAAAAGGGTCTATTTAAAAATATGCATGGGCGACAGGCATTAACCGTGGACCATCTCAGACAAACTGGCATATATGCCCATCTCACTTATAAGAAGCTCAGGTATTTGAGATAGAGAATTGGAAATGCTTTAGTAGGCAAAGTCTTTTTACTCACACATTCCCTGGTGTATTCTCATTTGGGGATTTGTATCACATAGGAAAGGAGACTCTGACTAGCTTTTGAGAATTCCGTTAGGTTGTAGTTTCAATTATACTAATAATACCATTTCATTTCATAAAAACAATTTCTAACATCCTAGGTGTATTATGGAAGATAAATTTTCACCTTTCATTGTACTAGCTAGTTCAGGTTGTCCCAAAATGGGAACATAAGTCACAGGCATGTCTCCAAAGTTCAAATCAATATTTCAACTGTAATCAAACCCAATAAGAAAACTATACCTGAGGTTTTATAATTTCTACATACCACTTGATATAATGCGTTATGATCATAAAGTTTGCCCAACCGGCCATTACTTATTTTTTTATTATAAGCATTTTGTAGAAGAAATATAAAAATGTTTTGCAGTATTTTATCTAATTGCTGCTTTTATCCTCAGAAGTATAATAACCATTTCCCCTTTTTCCATGACCTAAGATCTTTTAAAAGTATCAAGTTTGTCTTGTAATAATCAAAGTATTCAATAATGTACACAAATGAAAGGTAGCTTCTATTTCATTACAAATTCAGTTCAATCACAAAGGCAGCTGACAGTACAAATTTGTAACAAATTGGGCAATTCAAGAAGATATATTAATGAATGCTATGAAACACAGAGATCGTTTGTGTAAATGGAGTTGAAAAATACACCTGCTGTTTCCAGCCAGTGATAATAATCATATAGCTAGGCCATAGGATAAGGCCTGCTTTCTTGGTTCATGCCCATTAGGAAACAACCCCTCATTGTTACTTCGCATGTGGAGAGGGCTTGAAAATAGCAGGGGTGACAGGAAACGAAGCTGTGGGAATTATTGAGTGCAACCCTATACTCGGACAGGTGCCACTTTTAGACATTTTAATTGATCTCATTTGTTAGTTATACCTGTAAATCACACTGTTATCATCCCTGAACAAGGAATGGAAACCAGAAATTGTCACAGACTAAAGATAGCAGACCAAGTCCCCAAATGGACCAGCCATATAGATTTACTGGCTTAGTTTCACAACAGTACATTAGATTGAAATTAGACACCTGGAAAACTCCAAATTACATGAGGCCTCTTGTTTCTTTATATCACATTGACAGAAAACATGGTTTAATATTCTACTGCAGCCAAAGCTACATATCATATACTAAGATGTGTGTGTGTATGTGTGTGTGTACGTGTGTGTGTATGTGTGTGTGTGTGTGTGTGTGTGTAAGAGAAAGGAAGTTTTGAAGTTGTAAAGACTCTCTGTTTGGGTACAGTAAACAGTCTTGTGATACAGTAAATATAATGCTTATCCAAAGTCTTGTTAGAAAGTTCCACTGTGCATCCAGTTACAGTCCTCTTTAGTATCTGAATGATGGGAAGATATAGGCCAAGAATATCAATGGATTGAGAATAAAGAGGCATTCAAAGTTGGTGCATTTCAAGGGTGTCCCAGCCTGGGTGGTGGTGGGGTGGGGGCGGTTCTGCTTTTCTATGTTTCTTTAATGACTCACCCAGGAATAGATAACCCTCATAAGATCCCTGAATGAGGATAACGCTGAGAATGTTTGAGGATTAAGTATAAATCAAGCAAAAAGTCCATTACCAAAAATCCACACAACCTTTGCTCAGCATAAATATAAACCTACTGTGTCTTTTCAAGCCCAGCAACTTTTGTAGGTTTTCTGTACTTATCAGCAACAGTGTTGACTAGACTTTAGAACAGTCATTGTAGACAAGTTCCCAACAAAATCATCCCAAAGCATTTAGCACCAGCATCTCTGTTGCTTGGGACTTTGCTTAATTGGAGGCCAAGCCAAATCCCATTTTAGCTGCAATTTAGTGAATTGTTATGTGAAACACAGTCCACTTTTCATCTGCATCAGTAAGAATTGTAGTTAACATGATGAAATCTGTGTTAAATTATTAAACGCTCGGAAGTATTTTGTTGTGATCACACTTAACAATGACTATTACCTAAGAAAAATATCAATGTAATTGGCATATGAGAAATCCCCAAATTTGTGCCAAGTGAAAGACACATAAAAGATGTTCTCTGGATTAAATCTGAACTTTCAAATGTCACTTTATCATTTATCTCTTACATGCTTAAATTAAGTAGTCAATTTTTCTATTTGACTTTTGAAGTTTTCTCTTATTTAAAACCAGTTAACCATATTTATAAATGAAATAAGAACATATAAACATTCAGAAAATATAATTTAAAAAAATAATGAAAGACTGTGAAGTGAGAAACTGTGGCAGATGCTGTTACTTAAAATGTATGAAAAATCTACTAATAGATATTATTCATATCAATGAGTCTTAATCTTTAGGGAAAATGGGGCCCTTTAAGAACTTTAGTAGACACTCTCCTCAAAAGTGAAATCAACACACTTTATTGCACAAGACTTTTACATCTAGAAATTGATTCCCTTCGCTTTCAGAATATTAAAACAATTTGTACGCTTGTCTTCCGTGACCAATTCCTTGGCCTTTTTCTGAAAGAATTTGAAATTAGTCCACAGTATGCAAATGAACCCAAATCAAATTTTATTCTGCTCAAATGTAAATTTCAATGAGAAGGCTGCTATCTTTTAGTGGGGAAACTGTATTTGAAAATTGTGGACATCTGATCAATTTAGTGTTTTTGTCTGACAGCAAGTGCTGAAACACCTTGGCTGTGAAGGATCTATAGTAGTAAATGAATCAAATCTCTAAGTCATGTTGCCAGAGGAGAGTAAAAAAAAAAAAAATCACCTGAAATTTCCAAGTCTACTCAAGTTGCACCCATTTCTTTTGTCTGTGCACTTTGATAGATTACAGAGCCTGTGTTGCAGATGTGGGTGCTGTGTGGAGACTTTGCGAAGTCCTGATAGTAGATACACAGTGGAGGCCCTTAGGTAGAGAGTAACTGACTTCCTTCTAAGAAGTGGTGCTTGGTTTATTCCTATGTTCTGGTAGAAAATGACCATGGGACTCCAGCTGGCCATGCAAACCTGCTGATCCGAGAGAACTGGATGTTAACATGATTCATGTTGACATAAGATCTGGCATGTCCAGCAGGACAAAATTATCAAGTGTATAAAATGTTATAAGGGCACAAGTCTGGGGCCAATCATAAAAGCACATGAAGAAAGCACGAGCCATGGGTCATATTCCCATTGTGCCCACTCTTGACTCATTGCTACCCACCTCCAGGACACACCTATAGATTCATCAGGGGTTCCCTATGACTATCTAAGGGAGGAGGAAAAATCACCTGTGTTACAGGTGACTAACATCACTAGGAAGAGGGTTTAGGGGTGTCATGACCCCATTCATATGTGAAAAATAGTGCAGAATGGAAATCCTCTCCGTGGGTGGAAATTCACATTGTTATACTGTAAGAAAAGGGTTGAAGTATGGATCCAACTAAGTCATAAAACTGTTTGGCTGGATGGTCAGGGATTTGGAATGAGGAAACTTAGTGGATTGACAATGAAGAGACTGAACTATTTCTATATAGAAAGCTAGAAACAGACTGCAAGTGGGAGAATATTTGTGCCTTGTGTCAATTCTCATCAAAAGCCTCCCACTACAAAAAGGACTACTAAGTGTCAGAGGACATGTTAGCCCAGCTGTGGGTGGGTGTCAGACAGCCTCCTACACAGCTTGTGTAGTATTTGCCCAACTGGCCATAATGGTACAATTGGGGGTTATGGAGATCTGGGCGGTCAATGAATAAATCAGGCTGCTGCTGTGCTGTGGTGTAGGATGTCCTGGGGAGGGAGCACGAGTGGGCTCCCGGGATTCCTCATGTACTATTCTTATTCAGAGAGGAAGTTAATGGAAGATGGTGGTGATCCTATAGCAGAAACACCACCCGGGAGTCACATAGTTCAGAAATGAAACTGGGGGTTAGAAAACAATTCTAACCAGCAGTTGTGTTGGTTAAAGACAACATAAAATTGGTAGTGAAAGAACAAAGTCATATGACCACCTGTGGAACCAGAAAATGTAATAAATAAATAAAAACACCACCCAAAGTATAAGGAGGTATTAGTCATAAGGGTCTTGTTTATTATTGGAACTTCCATATGCAATGCTAGAGGTATAAGAGAACAACAGAAATAAGAAGATATGATCAAAGAATTCTTTTTTTTTTTACCCAGCTGTTATCTTTTAAGGAGAGAGAAAGTCTGTACTAGGCTTCAGTGAATATAACATCTTTGTGATAAATATTAGGAAAGTACTCAAGAAAGAACACAAGACAACAAAGTACCAGGATAGAGATTTGCTTAAAAATTATATCCCAATAAATAACAACAATCTGTCAAAGAAATTGGAAATTAGTACTCAGTAAGAACTTTTAAACAGACCAGATATCCTTTAAGGAAAATTATAATAGAACAGGGGAAATAAAAAACTGTACTGAACCAAGCAAAACCAAGGAGTTGGGGATAGGATAGGGGAAATGAAAGCTAAATACATAATTCTGAGGAAGTAATTATTCTTTAAAATTCTCTTATTAAAAAAATAATTGGGATGAAGAGAGTACATCTTCATTGGTAAATAGAATATCTTTGTAAGGCAAAAAAAAATCCCATATTTATTATTCAAAGAGTAGAAATATATGTGTCAATTATGAGAGCTGGGAAAGGGAAGATAGTACATGAGGATGAAAAGCCTATAGAATTTGGAAATAAACAAGGGAAAGGTGGAATGATTATCAATTTGTTCAAATAAGTGAATATAAGAAGAAAGATATGGATAGAGGGGAAGCAAAAACTGCCAAAAATTTTTTTTAATCCAGGAATATATTATATATAAAACACATTCAAAAGCAAATAACATTTATGGTTGAAAATAAAGGTGTACACATAGAGATATGCAGATAAAATAAGAAGAAAAGAAGAATGGTATTATTAATATCAAACAAGGTGAATTTAAAGTTAAATGCTCTTAAATTTTAAAGGAAAACATCATGGCCACAGCTTCAGATCACCCCAAGATTGTGCACTGCCCATCCATGTATGGCAACTCTAACATTATATAATGATAAAGGGAAAAATAAATGTAAAAAACACATTAATTTATTCTACCAGTTTCCATTCAGCAAATATTTACGGAACATTTTTTTATGTGCTAAAATTTGCTCCTGGAGTTGAAGCACATAAAGGCCTTTTTCACAAGGATCTTCAAGTTGAAAGAAAAAAAAAGAAGACATAAAAATTACAAACAGGTATGCCACAAAATCATGTAAGTTTTATGGACAAAGGAAGAAACAATGGCAATATATGGAGAACCTGATTAATACAATAGCATTGAGGAGCTGCAATGCATCACTTTCAAAACTGGACAGATTAAACAAACCAAAATATATGTGGACAAAGAGAAATTGAATAACACAAATAATGTATTGATTATTTATGGTTAAATTTATATCCTTGTATACATGCACAAGGTGTCACAAAATCAATCAGTCAGACTTGTGAGTAAAGTAATCTCTATGGTGATTGCATTAAACAAGAAAATAAGATAATCGGTAAAATATCAGAAAAGAACATAAACTATATCTCCTTGTTTATTTTATGACATATATGTATATTTATGCACATATGTGTATATTTAAAATCAGAATTAATGAGAATTTGGTCATGTGGCTAGATACAAGATAAAAACACAAAAATAAAAACACGCAGGAACTTTTTCTACCCTAGCAATAAACTCATATGAGTGGAAATTGGGAAAAACCCATTGCCAGTTACCAAAAATTCTAGCATTCTGAGCAATATATTTTATAAGAAAAGCAAGGAAACAAAGCAAGATTTGAACAAGTGTATGTATTTGACAAATATTTGAATGCTAGCACTGTTATATATGCTTACAATTTTTGAGTAACAAATATTCTTTCCTGGAAGTTTTTACATTCTAGGAGAAAGAAGTAGATAAGAAAAATTAAATATAATAAGTAATTAAATTATATGGTATTTTAAAAGGGATAAGTAGTGGGTCAGGTTTCACAATTAAATAGGGTGACTATTGAAAAGATGTGTTTTGAGAAACAACTAGAAAGAAATGAACCAAGATGATATTCAGACAGGGAACATATAGAGAAAGGTCCTTAAGGCTGCAGCATACCTGACAACATCAGGAATAGCAAAATGACCAGTATTGTCATAGTAAAGACTGTATGGATGAAAAAATTAATGAAAGGAGATTTATGAAATATGGGATTTCAAGGCTTCAGACATTTCATGTTTTTAAAATGGATGAAAAACAACATCTTTAAATTGTCAATAACTTAAAATTAATATATGTTAATGTGATAACAATTTGAATTCAAATGAGTTTTCAGAATGTATAAAATGTCACTAAAATTAACAGAGAAGAGTAAGTGTCTGAAAATAAAAAAACATAAAAGGGACAGTAAGGGATGACTTGAACCAGAATGTACTAAAATATATTGTAATAAAGTCAGTATGTTATTTGTGTAATATTGGATAAATAATTGAATAGAATAAAAAAATAAGAACTAGATACTAGCATATAAGAAATTCAATATGCAATTAAATTAGTAGCTTCATTCAGCAGGGGAAAAAAAAGAGTATTTAATAAATAAAAGGTGAGATCTTCCTAAGACTGGAATCTGAGAAGCTATGTAACTATACGAAATCATTGCTATATAGACTGTGTTTATACACACACGCAATGTATATATTTCGTGGCAAATGTGTGTAAAGTCAATAGGCAAAATATAGTTTTGAGACAAAATGTTTCTAAAACAGATGAGAGAAAAGGGCTGTTAAGATCCGGAATTGTCCCCCTCAGACAGACAGAGAACCCGCACAATAATGCAAGTCACACAGCGAGGTTTATTACCAGCCGGCTGGGGTCCCCGTCTCTGCCCGACACAGCGGGTTTTTAACAAGGACCCCAAACACTTAAAGCCAAGGGGTTATATAGCATTTTCAAGGCCTTCCATAGCTTCTGAGAGTACAAGATAAACTTACAGGACTTACATAGTTTCAAAGAGTATAAGATTTACTACAGGACAAGGAGACCAGGAGTATAAGATAAGCTACAGGACTTGCATAGCTTCAAAGAGTATAAGATTTACTGCAGGACAAGGAGACCAGGAGTATAAGATAAGCTACAGGACGTCTAGTCGCCATGCTGCAACTGCCCACATCCTGGAATTTTATAATTATGTTGTGTCAGGCTAGGGGCTGTTAACCCTGACCTGAAGATAGCAGTTCTCATGCTAACAGTCTCTTACATGCTAACAGTCTCTTACAGGGCAGGTCTTAGAAATGAAGAAGGAAAAAAAATCTAATTTAAAATGGGCAAAGGGTATGGTATGAATAAAGAATCACAGGTCAAATTTAATTGGCCAAAAATCATATGCTCAAATTCAAAAGTAGCCAGTAAATGCAATTGCAGTAACAATGTTTACTGTTTACACCCATGAAAATGGCAAAATTAAAAATAGCAAAAATACTGCTGGCTGAGATGGGGGAAAAGAATATTCCCATACAGGGCTAGTGGAAAAATTCTTAATGCCTTGTTGGAAAACAATGTGACAATATCAATTTTGCATATAATAGGAATCCAAAACACATTATAGACTTCTGTTTTCTGGTTTGGCATGTAAAAAGCTTAGCAGTCTTAACTCCATCCTAACAATAAGTAAAAAGCATAATGAACGGGAAAATAAAAGAAGACTCTTCTTAGATCTATCACAGACAGAGCTCACAGGGTAAACCATTACCCCCAAAATTGGAGAGATGGGCCGATATGAAGAATCACAACTTATTTAATCAGGAACCTACAAGCAGAAAACTTTGATGGAACCATGCCTGGGTAGGAAAACCTGAACAGTGATTGAGAAATTGCTGAAAGCTCAGTCTGAACAAGCCAAAGAGATAAAAACTCCAGGGAGACCCAGTCACAGGAAATCTTCATGCTTTTGTGAGTTTTACCTCCAGGAGCCCTGCAGGGTCCTCAAAGTGAATATTCAAGAAAACTCTGAAGTTTCCCACAGTGAAAAGGAAAAGAAACCACTTTGAAATAAAGCATCCTATTTTGCTTAACAAGGAGTGCCTTAGGAGAAAGGATTTTACCAGACCAGAGCCAAACCTGCTGGGGTTGTATTAGAGCTTAACCTAACTAGGGGGCGCGAAAGAGCCAACCTTAGCCTTTTGTGTTTGGCTTCTTTCACCTAGCTTAATGTTTTCAGGTCACATCAATCAGTTCTTCATTCCTATTTATTTATTTTTGCATATTAAAATTTTAATGGTAATCACTAAAAGAACAGAAAGAGAATCTATAACTTTTAAACCAATAGAACAAGGGGTATATGTGGAACAAAGAAAAATCAACCAATTCTGTAAAAACAGAAAGAACATAGAAAGAATATAAGCTAGTTAGATTGCCTAATAAAAGAAATTTTCTGATATTTTTAACTCTGTCTGTATGCTATATATAAAAGAGAAACATAAAAATGTAAAGATACTGGCCAAAAAGGAGATAAACTTATGTCAGGTAAATATTAACCAAAAGAGAATTAATACAGCAATATTAATATAAACCAATAAAACAGAAAACACAAAACAGACCCCCTCATATATGGAATTTGGTATGTGACAGAGACAGCTCTATAAATCAAGGATCTATAAAGACAGGATTATTCAATAAATAGCCCTGATACAATTAGATAACTATATGGAGAAGAAGTGGGAATCAAAGCTCAATCCCACACCAAGCATAAAAATAAATTCTAGATTGACTAGAAGAAGTAAATGTGGCTCATTCCTATTTATTGCTGAATAACGTTTCCTTATATGGGTGGACCACTTTTTGTTTATGCATTCATCAGTTGATGCACCTATCATATTTTTATGCATTTGAATATAAATTGGATAAATCTGCACACTTTCTCTGATCAGTCCAGCAAGTGTATCATTAACTAGAAGTGTTCAAGATCACTTACACTTTCTTTTCTTTTGTTGTAAAATAATTATGCAATGACATTCGCAAAGCTTATGAGCATGCATGTTGAGTTTTGTGCACATAAGTTGTGTGCATTTACATATACCTTATGTAACCCAAATTGCACCTGTGTAACCCAAATTCCTGTCAAGATATAAAATATTATCATCACCCAAGAAATTTCCCTCATGCACCTTCCCAGTAAATCCCCACCACTACCCAGAGGGGTGACCTCTGCTCTCATATTGTTCACCCTGGATTGGATTAGACTGATTTAGTACTAAATATAAACTAATCATACAGTATGTACTCTTCTTTGTAAGGTATCTTTGTAAGATAAATATAAATTAATCATACAGTGTACTCTTCTTTGTAAAAACTCCACAAAATGTTTTTGAGATCCATCTGTGATGTTTGTATCAATAGTTCTTTCTGCTTTATTGCTGATTAGTATTCCATTAGATGAACATACAACATTTTATTTATGCATTTTCCTAACTGATAGACATTTGGGATTATCTGGCATATGTTAAGTTTTATATGGAAATGCCAGAGATTTCCAAAGTAATTGTATTATTTTGTACCACCAAAAAAGAAAGAGAATTTCAATTGCCTCCCACATTCACCAATATTTAATGTTAGCAATCTCATAAATTCAAGCCAAGCTGGTGGGTGTTTAGTGGTACCTCATGCTTTTAATTGGCCAGGACTTGATGATTAATGATATTAATGACTTTTTTTATGTACATATGGGACAACTATAAAGATCATATTTTAAACAAGTTTTTATTTTTCAACTACAGTTGATATACAATATTAGTTTCAGGAGTACTACATAGTGATTAGACATTTATATAACTTATGAAGTGATCACTCCAATAAATCTACTACCCATCTGACAACATACATAGTTATTACAATGTTATTGACTATATTCCCTACACTGTGCTTTGCATCCCCATGACAACTTTGTAACTTCCAATTTGTACCTTTTCAAAATTCTCCTTTTCAAAATTAAAAAAAAAAAAGATTATTTATTGTTTTATTTGCCAATTACAGTTCACATTCGGTATTATTTTATATTAGTTTTGGGTGTACAGTGTAGTGGCTAGATATTTATAAACTTTATGAAGTGATTTTCCCTGATTAGTACCCATCTGGCACTACACATAATTATTACAATATTATTGACTATATTCCCTATGCTGAGTTTACATACCAGTGACTATTTTGTAACGACCAATTTGTACCTCTTAATCCCTTCACCCTTTTTCACACAGCCCCTCAAACCTCATCGCATCTGATAATCAAGTTTGTTTTCTGTTTGTGGGGTTTTTGTTGTTGTTGTTGTTTATTTTGTTTTTTAGATTCCACAAGTGAAGTGAGATCATATGGTATTTGTCTTTCTCTGTCTGACATATTTCCCTTAGCATAATACCCTCTAGGTTGTCGCACATGGTAAGATGTCATTTTTTATGCCCTAGTAATATTCCACTGTATGGATGTACCACACTTTTTTATACAACTGTCTTTTGATGGGCGTTCAGGTTGCTTCCATTTCTTGACTATTATAAATAACACTACAATAAATATAGGGGTGCATATATCTTTTTAAATTTCTTCAAATACATACCCAGAGGTAGAATTGCTGGGTAATTAGGTAGTTCTATTTTTAAATTTTTGAGGAGTCCCCATAGTGTTTTCTATAGTGGCTGCACCAATTTGCAATCCCCCCAATAGTGCATGACGGTTTTCTTTTCTCTACATCTTCACCAACACTAGTGGTGTTTTGATTTATTGAAGATAGCCATTCTGACAGGTGTGAGGTGATATCTCATTGTGGTTTTAATTTGCATTTCTCTGATGATTAGTGATGTTGAGTCTCTATTTATAGATCTATTACTTATGTGTATGTCCTCTTTGGAGAAATGTATTCAGGTCCTCTTCCCATTTTTTAATTGGATTGTTTGTTTTTTTGAGTATAAATTTTGGGTATTAACTCTTTGTCAGATGTATCATTGGAGAACATCTTCTCCCAGTCAGTAGGTTGTCTTTTCGTTTTGTTGATGGTTTCCTTTGCTGTACAAACCTTTTTAGTTTAATGCAGTCTCATTTATTTTTTCTTTTGTTTCCCTTGCCTGAGAAGTCATATCAGAAAAAAATATTCCTAAAGCTTACTTAAAAATATTCCAAGAGCTTACTACCTCTGTTTTCTTCTAGGAGTTTTATGGCGTTAGGTCTTACATTTAAGTATTTAATCCATTGTTAGTTTATTCCTCTATATGTTGTAAGAAGGTTGGACAGTTTCATTTTTTTTCATGTATCTGTCCAGTTTTCTCAAATCATTTATTGAATAGACTCTCTTTACCCCGGTGTATATTCTTGCCTCTTTTTTCATGAGTTAAATGACCATATTAGATGCAGATTTATTTCTGGGCTCACCATTTTGTTCCATTGCTCTATATGTCTATTTTTATGGCAGTACTATACTGTTTTAATTACTATAGCCTTATAGTATAGTTTGATATCACATAGCACGATACCTCCACCATTGATCTTTCTCAAGATTGCTGTGGTTACTCGGGGACTTTCATGGTTCCATATAAATTTTAGGATTATTTGTTTCAGTTTTGTGAAAAATGTCATTAGTATTTAGATAGGGATTGCACTTCATCTGTAGATTGTTTTAGGTAATATGGACAGTTTAACTATGTTCATTCTTCCTATCCATAAGCACAGTATATGATTCCATTTTTTGTATTTTTTTTTCAATTTCTTTCTTCAATGTCTTATAATTTTCTCAGAACAGATCTTTTACCTTCTTGGTTAAATTTAGTCGTAGGTATTTTTTTATATAATTGTAAATGGGTTAATTTTCTTAATTTTTTTTTGATAGTTCATTATTGGTGTATAAAAATGCAACCAAAATTTATGAACATTAATTTTGTATCCTGCTACTTTACTGAATTCATTTATTCATTCTAATAGTTTTTTGGTGGAATTTTTGGGGTTTTCACTATATAATACCATGTCATCTGCGTATAATGACAGTTTTACTTCTTCCTTTCTAATTTGGATGGCTTTTGTTTCTTTTTCTTCTCTGATTGCTGTGGCTAGGATTTCCAGTACTATGTCGAATAAAATGATGAAAGTAGACATCCTTGTCCTGTTCCTAATCTTAAGGAAAATGCTTTTAGATTTTCCCCATTGAGTATGATGTTAGCTGTGGGTTTGTCATATATGGCCTTTGTTATTTTGAGATATGTTTCCTCTAGTCCCACTTTGCTGAGAGTTTTTGTCATAGATGGATGCTGGATTTTGTCAAAGCTTTTTCTGCATCTTTTGACATGATCATATGATTTGTATCATTCATTTTGTCTATGTGGTGTATCATGTTAATTGATTTGTGAATATTGAACCAAGCTTGCATCCCAGGAATAAATCCCACTTGATTATGGTGTGTGATCTTTTTACTGTATTGCTGAATTTGGATTGCTAATATTTTGTTGAGGATTTTTGCATCTATGTTCATTACAGATATTAGCATATAGTTTTCTTTATTTGTAAGGTCTTTGTCTGGTTTTGGAATCAGGGTAATGATGGCTTTGTAAAATGAGATCAGGAGTTTTCCTCCTCTTGAATTTTTTGAAATCGTTTGAAAGGATTCCTTTTTGAATGTTTTGTGAAATTCACCTGTGAAATCATCTAGTCCAGAACTTTTGTTTCTAGGGAGATTTTTGGTTACCGATTCAATTTCATTAGTAGTAATCAGTCACCACAGATTTTCTGTTTCTTTTTGATTCAGTCTTGGAATATTGTATGTTTCTAGGAATTTATCCATTTCTTACAGATAGTCCAATTTTTTGGCATATACTTGTTCATAGTATTTTCTTCTAATCCATTGTATATCTGTGGTGTCAGTTGTCACTTCTTTTTCATTTCTAATTTTATTTGGATCTCTCTTTTTTTTTCTTCATGAGTCTGATTAAAGTTTTATCAATTTTGTTTATGTTTTCAAAGAACCAGCTTTTGGTTTCATTGATCTTTTGTGTATTTTTTAAACTCTATTTCATTTTTTTCCACCCTGGTCTTTATTATTTTCTTCCTTCTACTTATGATACTTTGGTCTTTGTTTGCTGTTGTTTTTCTAGTTTCCTTAAGTGTAAGGTTAAACTGTTCATTTGAAAATTTTCTTATTTCTTTAGGTAGGCCTATATTGCTATGAATTTTTTTTCTTAGGACTGCCTTTGCTGTGTCCCATAGATTTTGGGTTGTTGAGTTTTCATTTTCGTTTGTCTCACGATATCTTTTGATTTCTTCCTTGATCTCATTGTTAAACTGTTCATTGTTTAGTGGCATGTTATTTAGCCTCCATGAGTTTGTGTGTTTTTCCAGTTTTTTCCTTGTAATTGATTCTGGTTTTGCACCATTGTGGTTGGAGAAGATGCTTAAAATAATTTCAATCTTAAATTTATTGAGACTCTTTCGTGGCCTAACGTGTGGTCTATTTTGGAAAATATTACATGAGCACTTGAAAGGAATGTATGTTCTGCTACTTTGGGGTAAAACACTAAAACTATCAATTAAATCTATCTGACCTCATGTGTCATTTAATTCCACTGTTTCCTTGTTGATTTTCTGTCTGGAAAATCTATCCATTGATGTCAATGGGGATATTGAAGTCCCCCACTTTGACTGTATTAATGTCAATCTCTCCCTTTATGTCCACCAATATTTGCTTTATGTATTGATGTGCTCTATGTTGAGTACCTAAATCTTTACAAGGGTTATATCCTGTTATTGTATTGATTCCTTTATTGTTATGAAATGTCCTTCTTTTTATTATTATAGGCTTTGTTTTAAAGTCTATCTTGTCGATATAAGTATTGCTAACCCAGTTTTTTGTGTGTTTGTTTCAATTTGCATGAATTATCTTTTTCCATCCCTTTACTTTCAGTCTGTATGTGTCTTTTGATGTAAAATGGGTTTCTTGTAGAAAGCATATGTGTGGTTCTTGTTTTCTTATCCATTCAGGTACACTCTATCTTTTGATCCATTTACACTTAAAGACATTATTAACAGGGACATAGTTATTTCCATTTTATTAATTATATTTATGTTCTTTATTTTTTCCATTCTTCTTAAAAAAGTCCCTTTAGCAATTGTTTCTTATAATACTTGTGTGGTGGTGATGAACTCCTTTAGCTTTGTCTTGTCTGGGAAACTCTATCTCCCCTTCAATTTTAAATGATAGCCTTGCTGGATAGAGTAGTCTTTGTTGTATGTCCTTACTTTTCATCACTTCAAATATTTCCTGCCAATCCCTTCTGGCCTGTAATGTTTCTGTTGAGAAATCAGCTGACAGTCTTATGGGAGCTCCGTTATAAGTAACTAACTTATAACTTTTCTTGCTGCTTTTAAGATTCTCTTTTTGTTTTTAACTTTTGCCATTTTAATTTTGATGTGTCTTGATGTGGGCCTCTTTAAGTTCATCTTGTTTGGGACTCTCTTCACTTCCTGAACTTGTATGTCTTTTTCCTTCGCCAGGTTAGTGACGATTTCAGTCATTATTTCTTTAAATAGGTTTTCAATCCTTTGTTCTCTCTCTTCTCCTTCTTGTATTCTTGTGCTGTGAATATTGCTATTCTTTGTGTTTTCCCAGGGGGCCCATAAGCTATTCTCATTTAAAAAAATTTTTTTTTTTCTTTTTGCTGTTCTGATTGGGTGTTTTCTTCTACCTTGTCTTTCAAATCATGGACTTGATCCACTGGTTCATCTAATGTACTGTTGATTCCTTGTAGTGTATTCTTCATTTCTGATGGATTATTTTTTTTATGGTTTCTGTGTCCTTTTTATGCTTCCTATCTCCTTTCTGGAGTTCTCACTAAGATCCTTGAGCATCACTGTAATCAGTGTTTTGAACTCTGTATCTGATAGATTGCTTGCCTCCACTTTGTTTATTCTTTTTCTGGAGTTTTGTTCTGTTTAATTTGGGACATGTTTCTTTGTCTCCTTATTTTAACTACTTTTCTGTGTTTGTTTCTATGCATTAGGTAGCTCGGCTATGTCTCTTAGTCTTGGCAGGGTGGCTTAATGTAGTAGGTGTCCTGTAGGACCCAATGGCACAGTCTCCCTGATCACCTTATCTAGATGCTCCAGGAGTGTCCTTTGTGTGGGTTATGTTTGCCCTCCTGTTGTAGTTGAGCCTTGATTTCTGTAAGCATGTCAGTAAGTTAGATTGACCCTTAGGTTGGCTGGCTGTGAGGACTGGCCAGACTACAGAGTATGAGCTGCTGTGAGGGAGCTGACCCCCTAGAGTGCTAATCACCTCAGTGGATTCTGGGGCCTGCTGAGACCACCCTTTGGCTGTGCCATTTGTGGGGCTCATTGCATGGTGCTCTGTTGTGGTCTGAAAGTAGCCACTGCATGTGTTGGTTCTAGGGCCTCTTGGGAGGGATTCTGGTGCAGGCCAAGGTCCACTGCTGCTTGTGATAGGCCCAGGTCAACCTGGTAGGTGCTATAAAGTGATCCCTAGTTGATAGCTGCCTGTGCTGGACTTGGAGGTGCATGGGAGAGGCCACACTGCAAACTGAGGCCAATTGTCACCAGTACTGGTCCTCAGGCAGCTCAGCAAAAGACCCAAGACACCCTGAGGCCTACCACCACCTGCTGGCTACCCATAAGGCTCAGTCACTGAAAGTGCCTTGGGCAGTATGTGAATTGAGTAAGGCAGGGTCTCACGGAATCCCTAGGGTAGGGTGAGTAATGGTCACCAGGTTTATGCAGATTCAAATTCGGCACCATTCCTGAACCTGAAACCACTCATCAAAAGTCACAGAGCACACTGAGGGCAGCTGCCACCTGCCTGGGGCCCATGAACCCCTGAGAGTTGTCCAAGAATGAGTGCAGTGATGGCCAGGGCTGGGTGCCAGCCACCGATAGTGCCTCTGGCAGTGCGCAGTTGTTTTGGGTGGAGTGCCAGGCTGTCACCAAGGTAGGCAGAGTGGAGTTTACCAGGTTAATATAGCTTCAGATTTGGCCATGTGGAGGGAGGACGCAACACAGGAAAGTTGGTGCCTGTCTGCCAGCTACATAGGAGGAAGATTCTACACAGGGAAAATGGCCCTCACGCTGAAGTCACAAAATTCAGTCTTTCCTTGTGTGTCTCTTGTACCTTCTGACAAACCATCCCTTTGCTAGAGCCCAGGGTGAACGCCTGCAAGTGAAAGAATCTGTGTACTGGCCCTTTTAGGGGACATCTGTGTGTGCAGCAACTTTTGTCTCACTCGGATGGATGGAATCCTTACTGACTTTCACAGTCAGATTGGTAGGGACCCCTTTTCCTGGTACTGGTGCTGCGGGCTGGGAAACCCAGTGTGAGGCTGGGAACCCTACCCCCTCAGGGGGAACCTGTGCAACTGAGATAGCCCTCCTGATTCTCAACTGCCACACATAGGTATGGGGCCAGCACACTTTGTGTCTCCAGCCCTCCTAACAGTCTCCATGTGGCCTCTTCTTTATATCTTTAATTATAAGACTCTGTTCAGCTAGTCTTCAGATGGTTCTCCAGGTTGGTTTTCCTATAATTTAGTTGTAATTTCAATGTGGTCATGGGAGGAGTCAAGTACAAAATTTACGTACTCTGCCATCTTGACCAGAACTCAAATGAATTCTGTTAATTTTTGCTTTATGTATTTTGGGGCTCTGTGGTTAGGTACAAAATTCTTATAATTGTTATATCTTCTTCATTGATTGAACATATTATTATAAAATTTCATTTATATCTAGTAATAATTTTTTCATAAATTCTATTTTTTTCTGATATTAGTACAAGTAACCCCCATATAACACGGTTGTTAGGTTTCTAAAAATTCCATGTTATGTGAATCCATGTTATGTGAATCAAAGAACTAGTATAAAAAAGGGGTTTTTCAAAAATTTAAAAAAATACTATTATATTTTTATAATTAAGAGAAATATCTTTATTAAAGCAATTTTCACCAAAAGTGTAACATATTAATATGTATTAAATAATTTTTTTTTGTCGTCACTACTAAGCACCATTAACCGTAGACATTTTCTTTTTGACAAGATATCTTCATCCTCTGAACATAATACTCCATGAACAAGGTGGATTTAAAATTCTAATAAATTTTAAAATTTTGCAGTCAAATCTGATATGGCATCCACACTCAAAATGGAGAATTTCAAAAGAGGTATCTTTTGCTCTTAAAAGCTCTTATTACTCTCCATGTTGTTCAGGGATTTCTCTAATTCTCAAACCATGTTAAAGTGAAACCATGTTCTAGGATGTCGTGTTGTACGAGGGTTTTCCCCAATTCTCAAATCGTGTTAGAGCGAAATGGTGTTATAGAAGTGCCATGTTATACAAGGGTTACCTGTATTGTATTAAAACTATCTTGGATTAATTTTTGCATTGTGTATTTTTCTTTTAAACTATCTGTGATTTTGAACCTAAAGCCTGTCTCATAAATCATATATAATTAAATCATAGTTTTTATGTTTTTTTAATCCATTCTGCCAATCTCTGCCTTTTATTGGCATATTTTAATTCATTTATATTTAATGCAATTACCAAGAGATAGGATTTATGTCTCCCATTTTATTTGTTTTGTTTCTTATGTATTGCTACAAGTTCTAAAAAACATAAAAATTAACAATTTTTTTTTTTTTTTTTTTTTTTGCCATTGTTCTTGTTGCTTTTATGGAAGACAGGATTTTGGAAGTTCTTACTGCTTTTCTTGCTGATATGAGTGTGCAGTTTTTTTTTTTTTTTTTTTTTTTAAGTCTTTCCTGTAGTTTTTATAGCTGCTGAAATTGCCCATCTGGTTTTTCATGTGGTCTACTCTGTTCATTAAATTCTTCAACATAATAATCATAGTTATTTTAAATTCCTTTCCTAATAATTCCAATATCTTTATCATATCTGTATCTGGTGTGATGATAGCTTTGTCTCTTCATATTATATGGGTATCTTTTTCCTTTTGACATGCTTTCTGTAATTTTTTTTGTTGAAAGGTAGACACGTATTAGGTAGTAGGTACTAAGGTAATAAGCCTTTAGTGTTAGGGTTTGTCCTCATACAGCTATGAAATGAGTATGCTTAATGTTTTTGTAGTTATTGATACCAGAGTGTTCAAATTCCTCTAGTGGGTTTATTTTGTCCTCCCTTCTTGGCTTTGTATCTTGCCTTTATAGTACTTCTAAGGGAAAGTCTGAATCTTTCAGCTATTTCAGCTATATTTTACTGTTGTTACTGAAGATTTGTTGGTGTTGTTGGGTGTATAGGGAAGGGAGATATTCTCTAAGACTTTAATTAAGTCTCAGTCTCAGTGTACCAGTGCTGGGGATGGGTGGCTTTCAGTAATATTTCTATCCCTACCCCCATGCCTTATAGCTCCTTACTAGCTACAGCATCAAGATAGAGTGAGGCAGTTTCTCTTCACACAGAAATGTCTTCTGGGGAAGTCCTTCTCCCACAGGATTAAGCCTTTGTTAGGGAGAAGACCCAGAGAATTTTACAAAGGCTAGTATTCTTCCCTCCCTCAGCCATGGGCCCTGGGAAGCTTTCTTGTATCCCTTTGAAAACTTGATAGGGTTGCTAGAGGGAAAATTGGCAAAAGTGTGGGGGCAACCTGTGACTCTTATACTAGTCCTCATTTAGCCTCCAACATATGGAGTCAAAATAACGATTTAAGTGTTTCTATTGATTATACCTTGTTTCCCTGAAAATAAGACCTAGTTGGACAATCAGTTCTAATGCGTCTTTCGGAGCAAAAATTAATATAAGACCTGGTATCATATTATATTGTATTGTATTATATTATATCATATCACATCACATCACATCACATCACATCACATCACATCACATCACATCACATCATATTATATTATATTATATTAAAGACCCGGTCTCATATTACAGTAAAATAAGACCGGGTCTTATATTAATGTTTGCTTCAAAGGACGTATTAGAGCTGATTGTCCGACTAGGTCTTATTTTCGGGGAAACATGGTATATCTTTCTGCAGCTTCTGCTGCAGGTCAGAAAATCTCAGGTACTTTATCTTCCTGAATGCATCTGACTCTACAAATTTTGTGGTGTCAGTTTCCCTTTCAAGTTCAGTTTTCTGATGAGTCCAAGAAAAGTTGTTGATTTTTAGTTTTGTTTTTCCCCCCAGCTATTTCTTGTTGTAGGAATGGGAGTAATGAATTCCAAGCTCTTTATATATTGAAGGTAAAATAGAAAAACATTTTCTCTTTTTTTAATATTTCAGTGTTTTTCATCTTAGCAACCATGGTGGGTCTCTCTAATGATGTCTTATAATGGTTTATTTTACTTTTTGACTGCTAATATGTATTAGATACTGGAATAACCTTATTTTGTGATCATTTTGTTCCTCTTCAAGTCTCCTACCCATTTTCTACTGGGCTTTTTCTTTTTGTATCATAAAAGTTCTTCATATATTTTAGATATGAGAACTTTGCTGTTACATGTGTTATAATATCTTCATCCATTCTGTAACTTTCTTTTGTACTCATGATGTTTTTGAACATCAAAGAAGTTTTCATTTTAGGGTATTAAAATTTATAAATCATTTAAGTTATAGTTATTGCTTTTTGTGTCTAAAAGAACAATTTTCTTACCAGCAAATTTTAAAGATTTTCTCCTATGCAACTATCCAGAAGATTTATTGCCTTTTTTTTTCCTTTTTTATGTTGATCTCTACAGTCTACAGTCTAACTGGAATTGACTTTTGTATATGTTGTGTGGTAGGGATCTAGTTTCATCTTTTTTCATAATTATATCCTATTGCCCTATTAGTATACCTTTTTTCAACTGTTTAAGATGTGATCTCTACCATATTTATTAATGATTCTTAGAGAGTAAATACTAAAGTTATAACAGTATTTTAAATATATTTAAAGATAACACATTCCTTGATTAATGCATTTAATATTTTGAAAATATGCAATCATTTAGATGGTTAAGAGATAAATTTGGATACTACAGTTTCTATTGAAACCAGTAGCTTTAATAATGCAATAGACTTCTTTACATAGATTATACAATGAATATGACATTAACAAAAACTATTTTTTAAATGACTTGTGGTAGTAATATGACAGTATAAATCTACACTTCATAGGTGAAAACTTGGAAGGCAGCTTGAAATTCGGATTAGCAAACACTAGTATGCCTGTTAATGTTAATTGGTAATAATTCAATTGTATACCTTTATAGTTAAAACAATAGTCATAATATGATTTTTTCCAAATTAATGTAGCATCATTAATACAAGATGATTGGCATCTTAGTCTCTTTTGCTTGATTTTTTCCTCCGTCTTCACACAAACTTTGGTGTTTCAGGCTTTCCCTTTCCAAGTATCATTGTGAAAGTTCATTTCAAGGCTGTTTGCTTGATGTTTTCTAATGGTTCATTAGAAAGTAAGTCACATAGTCAACTCCAGATTTAAGGGGTGGGGAAATAGACTACACCATTTGATGGGAGGTATGGCAAGATCAAATTGCAAGGGAGGTGTGCCTTCAGGGAGGGAGGAATTTGGAGTCAGTTTGGAAGCTACTATACTATATTTACGAGGTTTGACAATTAAATTCGCGACTCATCCCAGAAAAAGTGCTACATACCTCATTGCTGAATGTCACTACTGTAACCTTCGAAGTACTCCTCTTGGGAAGCTATGCACTGACTCCAGCGCCTAGTCCACCCTTTGAAGCAATTTTGGAACTCTTTTTCTGGAATGGCCATCAGAGCTTTTGACGTATTACCGTTGATGTCCTGAATGTCATCAAAATGTGTTCCTTTCAATATTTCCTTTATCTTTGGGTAAAGAAAGAAGTCACTGGGGAGCAGATCAGGTGAGTAGGGAGGGTGTTCCAATACCGTTATTTGTTTACTGGCTAAAAATTCCCTCACAGACAGTGCCATGTGAGCTGGGACATTGTTGTGATGCAAGAGCTATGAATTGTTGGCGAAAAGTTCACGTCCTTTTCGTCTTTTTCATGCAGCCTTTTCAGTACTTCCAAATAGTAAACTTGGTCAAGTGTTTGTCCTGTTGGTACAAATTCATAATGAATAATCCCTTTGATATCAAAAAAGGTTGCAACATTGTTACAACAAGTTCGCAAACTTCACTGTCTGACCTCGTGTATTGTAGGCATAGTACTTTAGAGGAACAGCATTAGATCCATAGAAGGTACTCAATAAATATTTGCTGCCTGAATGAATGAATGAATGAATACTGTGGAAGTAAGCATTTATATTTCAAATTAAAGAATAACTTTATATATGATTACTTTTCTTCCTCTTTTAGACTTTCTGCCTTGAAATGGTAACATGCTTACTGTCACTTTAAGTTATGGGTGTTCATTCTTATTTGAGATTAAGAAATGCAACAAAATGCATTTATATTTCAGCATGGCAATGTGTTAAAAATAGACTACTTAACAGACTTTTGCAGGTTAGAGGTTTAAACACCGAAATGATGAAGAGGAAACAACTTCGGCATTTTGTTAGTAAGGGTAAAAATGGAATAGATAGTATCAACAGGAAGATATTTTTTTTTTCCCATAGAAGAGGAACAGATAGGATGGCATATGCTTTTCTAAATGTGGAGCTGTTCAGTGCTAAGTACAACTAGCACAATAGTAGCAAGTAGATGACTCAGCTTTGAACACGTTCCTTAAGTTCTCTATACAAAGTCAAGTTAGCTAGAATGAAATACAGTGAAAACTATATTAAGACATTGGATTTATTTGAGTTTTCTTTTTTTTTTTTTTACTAGATGTTTAGGCTGGTTTAATTTATTAAAAAGCTTTCTTTTTGTTTGAAAAAAATCATGACATTTTTTCACACCTGGTTGATATGGCCTAGAAATTAAAGTGGACGTAGGTCTTGTCATCTCTGACAGACGCAACAGTTTGTTTAAGAAACAATTCTCAACGTTGCTCCTCAGAAAAAGTTATTTGAAGATATGAACTCAAATATTCTTTGCAGAATTGTATTGTCAAAGGCATTCAGCAGTAATCCTCACATATAAAGGAGTAATGTCTTTGGACATACTTATGAAAGCTGCCATGAGCATCATGTTTCTTGGTTCTATGATTACATTTCACATATGTGGGTATAATTATCTAGTTTCCTTCTCCACCTGACTGTTTGAATTGCTTCACTCTTTTCTGTCATTCGTCAACTCATCTGCCTAGAGGTCAAAATGGAAACAGTTACTAATCCAGGCCAATGGCAATGCTGCCTCCATTAGGGCGCCATGTTTCATCTGTCAAGGGGCATCTATCACTCCTCTCCTTGTCAAAAAGAAAATTAGATTAGACTAATGCAAATCTCTATTTTGCCCTGAATAAAGGCCTACGTCCACCCTAGGCATTGCCTGACATGATTTGGACTTGTGAGAGACTCAATGTTCTTATAAAATTATTTGGAGAGAGCATGACTATCTCCGTGGGTCATTATTCTTCAGATTCGCTTGTTTTTCAGGGACTACAGGGTAGATAATCTAGATCTCCTTTGGGGTGTTAATTAAGAAGAGTACCTAAAATTAATCAACAGACTCACTAGGGCGAAGGGGATCTGGCTGAGGGTCTTGGGGTAAAGCATGCTTCTGGTGCAGAGAAATGAGCCTTTAGCTATTGACAAAAAGCAAACAAGTGTACAGACAGCAATGTGACATAAAAATTCATATAGATATACAAGTATCCACTCATTTTTTTGTCAGCTTGTCAACTTTAATTATAAAGGTTGATTTGCTACTGGGCAGATCTCAACATTGTAGATGTTGGCCATTTGAAAAGCATCAGATGGTCAAGGTCATCAAACACAGGCATAGGAAGGCCATGGATGAATGATGTGTTTAAAGCCCATACGACACAACAACCCTGGCATTGTAGCTGAATTATAAAATTCCTGTCATCCCTTCAAGAAAGAATACATTTTATCTACCACAGAATATTGATAATGGATGAAAACCTTAATTTAGAAGGTGCATTTTTTCCATCATATTTTGCATTATTCTCTTTTTGACTTTATTACTCTCTAATATACTTATATCTGGTGTTAAGGGTTTTCTTAGAACCTTAGGCTAAAAGTAAACTTTTTTTGCAAATCTTGGGGTTTGAACATGTGAAAAAAATGAGTAACTTCAACAAACATTGTTATTTCATTTCTAACAGAATCACATATCGCTCTTTTAGAGTGCTTATTTAGTTAATAAAATGTTGGTATCTCTCAACTGTCTGCCATTATCTCCCACCTGAACAGTAATCTTCACTGCCAAATCAAAGGTGAAGTGTTCTTATCCTATAATTCAGATTTTTAACATCTTTGCCAAGGGTGGAAGAATGGAGATACCAGCTTTTATTTTAGCCTTTGCCATTCTAAATGCCATTTGTCAGATGGTAGATTCAGAGTGCTTATATTCTCTAATGGAAGGTGCACCTTTAAACCCTAGTCTTGACTATAATTGGCAAAAGATGAAAAAGCTCTTCGTTGGTCCCCATGATGTTTAGATCCTGAGTGATCCATATTGATCCTAAGGTTTGGACTTGATCTGGTATTGGTAGAACTTGCAAGGTAATATTAGCACAAGTAGAAAATTGGTGAGATGGTTTTAGTACAAAAAATTTCTTGCCCCAAACCAACATCCTGACTTAGGTTTGCCAAAAAATGAACAAAAAGCAATTAAGGTAAATCATTCTTTGCACTTTCTCGGGGCAATCAGAAATGTATTCCAAAAACTGAATTGCATATCTCAACACTCTAATTTAACATTACCTATCTAACAGCATGATTATGTAATTTATTTCTAGTAGACCTGATCCTTAAAGCCTGTAAAACATTCCTACTTGATTGTGTATGTCAAGAACATTCTAACAAATTATATTTCTTAACTCATTTTTTTATTTACTCTTACTCATATTCATAAAACAATTGTATGTGTCATGATTTAATGTTAATAAACTTGTTGACAAGATAGAAATTTATGCAAAAGACAAAAGTAAATTTCAATGATCAAGTTAAAGAACACAATACAATTTTGTTTTGCTTTGATTTTTGACTAGAGATATACAGATAAAGCTTTAAAATGCAAAACTAGTTTTCAAACCTTTATAAAACATTTTTCTTAAATTCAACATACTAACATTGACAACAAAAGTAATTTATTAATGATATTAATATTTGTTTAAACTATTTCTTGGGATAATTGATAGTTTAATGGTCTTTAAAGTATTTTGCCCAAAAACCATGCTCAAATTTCTAGTTCTTTTTAACTTCACTTTGAAAAAGAGTTCAGTCTAAGAACATTATCTGCTAGATTAGAACATTTCACCTGTCCATTTCAATACATAATCTTACATCCAGACCAAAAATACCCAGAAATATTTAGCTCACATTTGCCTTCCTTCAACAAATATTTACTGACTTTTAATGTACGTTCTCTCATAGAAATTACATTATCTTGGGCACATAATAATCGTGTAACAAAATATACAGTCCTTTAAAAATATCCTTTAGTAACAAATAGACAGTCATAAGAGAAGTGGGTAAGTTTTTGTTTTTTTGGTTTTTTTTTAGGGAATATTGCGGAACAGTGTGTTTCTCCAGGGCCCATCAGCTCCAAGTCGTTGTCCTTCAATCTAGTTGTGGAGGGCACAGCTCACCGGCCCATGTGGGAATCAAACTGGCAACCCTGTTGTTCAGAGCTCGTGCTCTAACCAACTGAGCCATCAGGCCACCCGGAGAGTGGGTAAGTTTTGAAGTCATTTAACAGATATGTTTTTGGGGTCCACTTAACCAAAACAAAGTCAGTGTTCATTAGGTCAAACCTTGTAATTCCTACAGTTTCTAGTTCATTTAGTCTCTATCTTCGGGTAATGAAGGAGAACAGACAATGACACCTATCTCCAAAGATAGGAGGACATATTCGTCACCTTGAATATGCCCTTAACAACTCTAAGTTGAGTAAGTTAACTCTTTATGAAACTATAAACTACGACTATGAAAAAGAAAGTACCACGACCAACTATGTGCAACATATCAGAATTCATACATCTAAAAAATCGTAGGTGGATAAAAAGCATGGAAACTGGAGACTGATTGTGAGAGAATAGACTTGGTCAAGCTCCCTCCCTGACCAGATGCTGGCCCTGACCCGGTGACCCGCTAGTCCGAGACGATAGAATGCAATACTAGCCTTGACCCAGTGACCTGCTGGTCTGACATGATGGAATGCAGCCCAGGTGCCATCCATCTTAAAGATATACTCTTATGTAAGCACCCCGGCTATATGCCACCTTCGTCTCTGTACTGTACAAAGGTATTAGGCTGTTTCACGAGGCGGGCGGCTGAGACATGATGGGGGCTGCTGGCTGTATGCAGTGACAGGCTGATTGTGTCCCATAAGCCTGAAAAAAGTATGTCTATTTTGCCTTTGGCTCCACACATCTTCTTCCGGCTCCGCGAGGTGCACACACCTTACCCCCGAGATTCAACCCACCCGGACATGGATACACAACAGATAATGAAACACCATGAAATATACAACCGGAAGCAGAATATTGTGTTTACCGGAAACCCTCATATGTGTATTACCACATGGATTGCCAGAGTTGGCAAGAATAAGACTCTTGGGATGGTGGAGAATGTGGAGATGTCATAGAACCCATAATTTGGTTCAATAAGTGGCCACCAACTGTCATTTGACAAGGGCTGATTCTATTTATGATAGAACTTTCTTTTTCTAATTAGACACGCCATACTAAGATGAAGAGAGGAAGAGGCTTTCCCCATGCACTGTCAAGTGTCTCCTCTAAACAAATGTTGAAGAATTACTTAAAGTTGCTGTGAGAATTCCAAAGTGCTCACATGTCTCAGTTTGGCCTGGCATCCCAGGACTTCATAGTTTTTCACATCTTGTGCCATTGCTCAAACAAGTCATGGAACTTTTCTTTGGGAGTTTCTCTAGACTTAGTCGTACATTTTAAAAAGTATTATCACTGATCACAAATATATTTTTGAATGTGAGTTAAATTGATTTTAAATTTGTTTTAAATGGTAAAATCTCATTTGATCGTGGTAAATTACTTTAATGTCCAGGCTAACCTGACTCTATTCTGGGTCAAAAGTTGAGTGCAACTATTTAATAAGAAGGCTCACGAATAAAGTAGAAAGCCACTTCCAAAAAAAAAATAAGGGTTTCAAAATTTTCTAAGCAAAAGCATTATTAGAGTAAGTATATGGCCTACCAAGAAGTTTTCAGTTAGGTCAGTATTTACTTTGATTTCTGTTTTTGTTTGATTGATTTCAAGTGTTGTCATATTTTATAATGACATTTTGTACTTACATTTATAGTGAATTTATTTTTGATAAAATGGATCTAATGGGGGATCTTTTACATTCTGTAAAATAGTCACTCCAGGTTTTATCTGAAGATTTCTGATGAATGATTTCCTAAGATTAAAACAAACAAACCAAAAAACCCCAATGATTTTGAAGAAACAATTTTATGCAGTGGTACTAATTTTAAGGAATACACTACCTTGATAAATAGAATAATCTGAAAATATAAATGGAATTTAAAAATAGATTAGATATCCTCATTAATAAAAGATGCTTATGCCTTAATTTATGGCATTTTAGAGTCTTTTTTTAGCACAAAATCTACTGTACATACATTTTTTACTTTGATACTCGTAGTTGTCTGGGAGGATATTATTAACATTTTCTACAGCTGAAGTACTAAGAAAGCTTAGCAAACTTCTCTTTCCCTCACTCTCAGAGAAAAGAGACTAGACACTGAAGAAGTTCATTGCCCTCCCTTCATCTCACAATGACAATGGTGAATTTCTAAGGATTATCTGAAGCACCAAGTTGCTTTAGCAGTACCTTTACCCAGGCCTGTAAGCAAGATATCACATCTTGGTGCAAAAAATGCATATATTGGAATTTAAGCAGAGAGAGAGAGAGAGAGAGAGAGAGAGAGAGAGAGAGAGAGAGAGAGAGAGAGAAATGTAAGTAAACTATGTATCACATGCAATATAGGCATAATGATTCTCATCCCAAAGCCTCAAGGGGTAATAACAATTATTTCTTGCTGCCATTTAAGTGCTGGCTTGTGTTTCAATCCTTTGAACTCATGCTACCCTAGAAACTCCTAGTAGGTATTTCTTAGAGTACTCTTAAAATTTTAGATTTTAAAAATCAGCAATTTACTTACTTTATTGATGTGGCTTAGATTTTAGGTACTTTTGTCCCAATATTTAAAGTTATAGCAGGATAATCTAACTGATTTAGGAGGAATATATAGGTCAAAAAAATCTCACCAACTTGTATTTATTTCTAAACTATGACCATTGAATAATGAAGAAATATTTTGATACTGCATAATAAATTGCCAACTCACCAATAAAATGATGAACTAGTCAGCACACAAGAAGTTGGTAATTAATACATAAAATTAGTATTAATATAAGCACATATGTCTTCATTATCATTTTATTTTCTCAAGTGACTTATCTTTTGCGTCTTCATAAAACAAAATTCCTCAAGCTATTTTTAAAGTTGTAATATTCTTTATGTATAAAGGCTGTGTTAACGTTTACAGATTGGGGAGCAGATCCACTGGAATATGACAGAAATTGGTAAAGTTGTGAAAACTTTAAGAAAGGTGTAATCCATGTCTACTTTAAAACTAAACTTTGAACATTTATATTAACTAATGAAAATAGCAGCAATATTTTTTAACTTTATATATATTTTTAAAGTTGGTAAAATTAGATGTGATGGATACTTAAACCTATCCTTTCAAACTGTATTTCCTAGACTATTTTTTCAATGCTATTATGAAACTCTGTTAAAATGTAACAAAACTTATAATACACCTTTTTACCCAATTAGCCTTAAAGATTCACCCTTTATTTTGGAGCAAAAGTGACTGTATATAATTGAATAGACATAAATATATATTTGTTATAGATAATATTTATTATTTGTAACATATAGCATAGTACATAATGCTATACAGCATATATATTGTATAACACCTAGTATTTTGTTATTACATGGAATAACAAAAATAAAGAATATAAACTCATAAACCAAAGGTACTGTTAAAACTTGATCAAAATGAGAAAATAAAAACAAAGTTATCAAAAATTCTTAAAGGAAGTTCCAAACGTTCTTTTAGTTAGTTATGCTTAATAAGCTAAATATATAAGGAAATGTTTCTAGTATAAATCAAATGATCAGTCCTACATGAACCTAAGTGTGTTTAAATTCTCCAGATAAAAGCTGTGAATGTGTGGCTTGACATGGGGCTGACACAGGACTAGAACTGTGAAATGTAAATAGTCATGAAGAGTCAGGTATGCAGTTACCATGAATGAATCATGTGGGTTTTCAAATATGAAATAGAAACTTTGAAAGAGTTAATATCTTAGTGATGGCAAATTCCTTTTAAAATAGAATTAAATTACCTTTTAAAATGGATTTAGCAGTGTTCTTAAGTGCCTACCTTGTTAATTTGATTGATAAACAATAACAGCATAAAATAGAGTAAGAAACACACATATAAACACCAGATTGTTTAGAAAAGATATCAAGTGGGCATGAAGTCAGTGTAATCTGAGCTAAACCATGGAAAATTTCCCCACAAATGCACTAGTGTGCATATATTTATAAGCTATATTCTCATTCCAGCCTGCAACCATAATCATAAATGGCTTACATTATTTTCACTAAATGAGAAGTGTGCCTTAAAGAAACCTATATGGACCTATTTGTAATTTTTCTCCAAAATATACTTTTATTTTTGAAACAATCTATTGCTTAAAATAAGTAATTTATGCATCCCAAGATCTAGATTCATGAATTCTGAGTCTTTGTAAAAACTCGTGAATGCTTGATAATGAAACTGCATTTAAAAAATTCAAAAAGTTCAGTGCTTAAATGTATTCCTGGATATTTGCCATGTATTTAGATCTTCAGTAGGATTAAAATCATTGTGATTCTAATGATTATTTTAAATACAAACACAAGGGACTTTGTCAGATTCCTCCAAAATGAGGTAAGATACTGAAACTTAGAAATAATCTACTTAGGTAAACAAGTAACTTGAATCTTACCATATAATTATTCTATTTGCCTGTCTTGGAGATAAAGCTAACATCACATTTCACCTCTCAGTGAGCAACACTCTACTTTGTCATGTCTAACTAGAAATAGACCAACAGAGCAAGCCATTTCTCCTTTCCACATAATCCTGGCCTAATCATTTCAAAGGAAGAATTCTTTGTTCCTGCGAAATCCATTTGTAATGAAAAAATGTATTATTCTAGGAGGGATGAGAATATCAACATGTAATTTGACTGTATTTTTTGAATGAAAAAGATTAGAAATAACTATCAGAAGAAGCATGTTTATGTTTCTATTAACCTTTTTTTTTCAATTTATGTATTTTTTTTTAATTAAAGTTTATTGGGGTGATAATTATTAGTAAAGTTACATAGATTTCAGCGGGGAGGGGGTGGTAGATGAGGGTAAAGGGGATCAAATATATGGTGATGGAAGGAGAACTGACTCTGGGTTGTAAACACACAATGGGATTTATAGATGATGTAATACAGAATTGTACATCTATTAACCTTTTAACATACACTGTTCACTTGTGATACACTTAGGGAAAAAAACAGCACTGAAGTCTTACACTGCATTGGACTTAACAATTTTACTTCTGACTGATGTTATCTCATGGAAAGAGCTAGTATTTTGGTGGTAATTTGGTGAAACGGGCTGAATGACACATTATAACTAAGCTAACATTTATGCTTTGTTTCTACCAAGGCAGGTGAGAAAATGAAAGCAAATTTAAAATCAGTTCGATTTTATATAAAAAAGAAAATTCTCTTTCTAATTTCTTCCAAAAAGTTCGTGATAGGCATTTACTATTAAAGCACCATCATCTTTCACCCAGAGAATGTCTTTTTGAAATGGGATTTTAAAAAATATCTTTGAATCAACCTATTGAGTTGTAAAAATTCAAAAACAATATTCATAACTATTATGGTTTATTTTAATAGTAATCTTTCACCTATAATACATGAGGGTAACAAGTTTGTACTCATACGAAGGTGTTTATTAGTGAATGGCAAACTTTTGCCAATTATTAATACCTTCTTCTCTAATCCTATTATATGAAACATTTTAATAAAGTCATAGTTGATTACTAATGATATACTTTCGATTTCTTTTTTAGCTGTGAGAGAGGGATTGAAATTATTTAGTTTTAGCTACGGTAATTTTTTATTAAACTGACTGGGGTGACATTGATTAGTAAAATTATATAGGTTTCAAGTGTACATTTCTAAAATACATCATCTATGTATTGCATTCTGTGCTCTCTACCCCAGAGTCAGGGCTTCTATCACCACACATTTGACCCCTTTTCAGCTACAGTACTTTTAAAATCATGGGAGGTAAGAAAGCTTCATTTTAGTCTGCCACACTGTAGGCTTCAGAAAAGGTCATAACCTCGGTGGGCAAAATCGGGCCTGGCCCTTCACACCTCTGGGAGCCAGGTTTCGAACCTGCACCTCAGTCCATTACTCCCCTGGGCACAAAGCTGTTGGCTAATTACCTATCTCTGAATAGGAGCTTTATTGACCTTAATTTTCAGTGATAGGGTCTGATCGTTTGTGGAAAAGGATAAAAGAACAACCCTTTTATCTTTCCCAGAGCATTTCTGCCTGGAGCTAAGAGATGGCACAACTCAATCAGCAAGTACCGTGAATGGACATGTTATCACGTTATTTATGTCCACATCCTCTGCAATAGCAAACTCCTCCATCAAGAGGATCCACCTGATGTCGGACTGTCCTTGGTCCCTTAGCTCCACAACCCCAGTAAGGAAAAGTTTACATAAAACTGTGAGAACGTTTTTAAGTTCTCCTACAATAACTGTAATAAATCCTCTTTTAGAAAGTACATTTATAATTGCGGTTCCAGAAAACATGATATGCTTATCTCATTTCAGATAAAACCATAGAATCCTCTAGAGGTCACAATGAATACAGGTCCAGTGTATCCTTTGGGAACTAGTATAGCCCTGTCCCCTGAAATCTGAGCACCACCAGAGCAGTTTTCAGAAGAGAGCCAGTTAAGAAACAACAAAACCCAGCACAGACTTCAGCATTTCTCTAAGCTATTCACATGGTTGTACAGCATGTGGTGTCAGTTGCTTTAAGTTTTCAGATAATTGTCTTACAAGTACACCCTGTAGCGGGTTTGAGAAAGGACAACGTTGATGACAGTTGTGTTTGCATATTAAGTAATTAGAGTTCACATAGTGAAAGGCTTTTCCTGTCAATGTTTGAAAGTGTTGAGGGGACATCTAGTGTCATTTTTCCAGGGCTGCTTTCCTCATGTTCTCCTCCTCCCCACGGTCTGCCCCACAATACAGTGACACCCTGCCAGCCACTTTGCTTCTGAACTAGTAGAGAAGATTTCAGCATGGTTGCAGCAATTATTGGGGAGGATGCTGACAATCTCCCCTCCCTGCCCTCTTCCTTACTCTCCGTTTTGGGCCCCTTGGGGAGAAAAGGCGTAGCTGTAAGGAGGTCCAGTTACAGGGTAAGCTGGAGGGAGGCTCAGTGTAGAAGTTCACTGCACTGCTGCCTTGGTAAGCTCGCCACCGAAAGTGAGCGTCAGAATAGAGACTGGAGAGAGTCTGGAAATGAAGGCTGCTCCTTAAGGAGTCCTCAGTGACGGGGGAAATGTCACTGGTTTTCCCACTCTAAGGGACAACTGCTCTGAATCTTGCATTGTTCCAGAGGGCGTGGGAGGAGGCAGGTGACTGCTGTCCTTCTCAAGGCTGGTGGCATATTTTAAGTATGACCCCGTGGTGAGAACACCCGAAAAGGGCAAATGTTTAGCAAAGAGAAGCCCTTCACTTCCCCATTACCTACATCTGTTCAATTTTTCTCTCATTTCACTGGTCCCACGACTGGGGTGGCAGCAAGCACCTTGAGTGTGATCCGCGCCCATGGCTCGGTGTCCAGCCCAGTGACAGGTGCGCAGGACCTGCTGCACGCAGCAGCGTAGCCACCACCTGTCCAGCAGGCTGTGGCATGATGCGGCCAGACTGTCATTGCATCGTTGCCATAGGCCCAGGAGCTAGGCGCTAGGATGTTGCCTGTTTAACAGATGAGACAACTGCCATTTGGTAACTTGCCAAAGGCCACCCACACAGCAGAAGCAGAGGTGGGGAGGGAATCGAGCTGCATGAGACAGAGCCCTAATCCCGGGCTTCGCAGCCCCCAGTAAGTGTTGATGGGAAGAATCCTTACGCGTTGAAGTCGACTATATAATAAGTGGTTCCACACATATGGACTCAAGTGGCCGTCCACACCCGCTTTGAAGTAAATGTTAACTTTTCTCCATTGTGTCGTTGAGAAGACTGACGCGTAGATGTGGCGTGTTCACGATGGAGCCCCAAGCCAGTGGGAGCGGTCTCCGGTCCAGTGCCTTGCTGACACCTCGTCCTGCCTGCAGCACTGCGCATAGGGGCAGGTTACCTCGGAGGGCAGCGTCTTGCTGAAGAAGACGGCTCCGCTTCTCTACAGAGCCAGCCTGTGCAGGGGGCCAAGGCTCCCTTCTCCGCCGCCGCACTCCCGGCCCTCGGCCATTTGCATCACTCAGAAGCAGCTCTTCTGATTCTCTCCGTGCTCCATGCTGATCCCCAGGCACCTAAATGCTGATCCTTAACTCTGCTATTCGGGTAAGGGGGACAATTTCAGCGCCCTTTTTTTTTTGTGTAGATATATAATTAATATCACCGGTGCATCGGGTTTCAGAGAGGTGCTTCATTCATTCATTCGTTCATTCATCAGCAAGCATTTAGGAACTCTCTACTACGCACCAGACACCTCACCAGACAGTGGCCTGCCATGGTTAGGGAAACCAAGCCCACAGAGACTCTACCCCTTTTCCTCTGATATCAAAATGGAAGAGCGAACAGCATCTTTATAAAGGCTTGATTTCCACCTTTACCACGACATCTCCAAGTAAATCTTTTGTACTCTAACTATTCCGTCTGGGTACACCTCCTTTACCACCTCCTCCCCGACATAGAATAGATCCTACTGTGACGTTTGGGGCAGCTGGGTGGGGGTAACCCCGATCAAGGGCAGTGATACGACCATTTTCAAAGGTGGCAGTGGGGGCTCGGTGCTCAGAGCTGGGTGTGTCACGTGGTAGCTGCAGCTAGCTCGCTGGACATGTTCCGGTGAATAATTCCTAGGCTCTGAGCTTATTTAAAGGTGACATGCGATACTCCCTGGAAAAGATTTAGCACAGAATTCGGCACCAGTAAATGCTTAAGAAATGCTAGCTAGTGTCATTCTTTCCTGTGATTGGAAGATAAAATGTAATAACACGTGTTAAAAAAATTCAATATGATATTAATGTTATGACCAAGTTATAGACCAAATGTACCTTTAAGATACAAGAATGTTAAAATCTCTCTAAAAAAAAAAAAAACACCCCAAAACATCAGGATCCAGTAATCAAAATTCTTGCTGCACTCACTTTGCTAAAAATCTAATACCTGCAGTGGTTTCATAAAACAGGTGATTATGTTTAAAGGATGCTTTTGGCATGCCACTGCTGTCTTATTTCCTTAAGGACAGATTAAGTAAGTGTTAAAGCGAAGCAGCACGCAGCTCTATTATTTTCATAATACTTGTTTTTAAAACCTCATGTAGGTTCTTTTCTCTGGGATCAAAGCAAAGAAGGGCTGCTACTCCAGAAAACGAAAAATGATATATCTCAAAGAAAGGAAAGAGTCGCTTCTTTTAGAATTACACAGCTAGATTACAAGAAGAAAGAAAAACGTACTAACTTTTCTTAATTTCTCTATGCCTCACCAAGTTCTTGACACGAAAGCACCTGATCATTTAAAATGGAATTTAAAGGTTTCTTATCATTTTCATTTTTTTGAATGACCTCGCTACTTTAAAAAATGTGAAAACAATCAGATCTTGAGAAGACACTTTAAACATTAAAGTTAATCTGCTTCAGGTTCACGCAGAGGATTTGATGTAGTGCTGGTGATGAGGACAAGAAATGGGATCCGGTGATGCAAAGTGAAACCTCTGGGCACTGAGTGGGTTGGAGGGAACCCCCCCCCCCGCAGTTATTTTCATGATGCTGTGTTGGGACACACATTTGAGGGTTTTTTTTTTCCCCCTAAGTGGGTGCCTATTTTTATGCATTTATGAATAACATAAAAAGATGGAATTTCACAAGATGAAAGAAAATATTAGAGGCATCAAAACAAATCCGCTATCCTTGTAGATTTATCATATTTTAAATATTCTTTGCATCCAAGTCCAAGAATATATCTTTTCTGGGATGCTCTCTGTTTGGTTTCATGTGCTGGAGTCAGGGGTATTCTTTTGGGCAAAGAAAACCTATTCGAAACAATATCTTTTAATATTTTAACAGCAAAAAAAAAGAGAGAGAACAAAATTCTTATGTTTTTAGAGATATTTGGTAATCAAGAAATAATAAAATAATATCCATTTATACTTTCAGAATCAGTTTTTGTGTTTTTTAGATTTCTGTGTACACCAATACCAGACAATAATTTATTCCCAAAATAAGACCCTCAGTAATTTTTCACAAATTACTTCAGTAGCAAGTTTATTTGACTTTTTGTTGATATTTTAATTTGACTCTGACTCACTGAACTCATTAATTTGGTGTCTCAGAAACACAACCATGGATTATGAGGGAGTCATTTAAACAGGAGTGTTAATATTTTAATTATTTTGTTCTTATACTTTGCCTCAAACTGATCATAGTCTGCAATTTTTTGAAAGACATTTCTTTAATCAAATGGTGAAGATTAATACTCATCCTTCATTTTATTGACATCCAGAATAGAGTTTATCTTTAGAAACCCAAAGTGATGCTTTAAAGAAAAGTTTTCTGTTTGCTTTCATCCTTTCATTACTTGTTTAAATTTTAAATTAATACTGAATGTAAATTGTAGCCTTTACGTGACAATTGATGAAGACATTTCACAATGTGTATCCATTTCTGAGTTCCTCCCTCAGATATCAACAACTTGCTTATAGTAAAGCGTTCTCTCTACCTCTAAGACAACGTGTCTTCCGTTGCTGTGCCATGAGAAATACTATAATTGGAGCCTATTCTACATTCAAATAGATAAATTATTAATACTCTGCTGCTGTTAAACAAGCATCACATTTGAGGCATTGAAATTCTGATTTGTCAAGTATTGGGGGATATAACTATATTAAACAATGTGTCTGTGTGAGGGGGAAACATTCTTTAGAAGGGGAATCTTAATCAGTTTCATGCTGAGCAAAAGAAAATTGTAAACTATGCATTAAAAGAAGATTTACTGAAAGTTATTTTTGCTAGATGCACTGCATTCTAATTCACTGCTTCCCTTTGGCTTTCGATGATAATACAGGTAATCTGCCAGCCACATTCATGAGCAAAGTTGGATTCGGCTTTACACTTGTGGAGCTACATTACAATGGGTAGATTTAAGGTATTATCAAATGAGTTTTTGGATTTGTTACAGAGGTATGAAGCCCCTCAGATATAGGCAGATAGGTTTTCCACCATATGGCAACCAACTTATTGTAAAACAAAACAGTGTTAAATCAAAGTACCTGATTATGATTCGCGAGTGTCATGCAGCTCCGATAGTCAGGCTTATACTTAATACCTCAGAAACAATATCATTTATTTTTTCTGTCTTCTCTTATCCCTAAGTTATTGGGTTTGTAGGCTTTGAAACCTTAAGCAAAAGGATAAAAATACAAATTATAGAAAACATTGGAGTATGGAGAAATCAAATTACATTCTCCACAACCCTGGAAAAGATGGTTCGCATTCCTCTTGTACAGTCCAGACAATTCCCTATTACCGGAGAGCTTTCGAGGGGATAATGAGTAGTCATTGGGGTCCACAGAAAGCATTCTTGTTCACTAGGAATAGTCAATTATACTAAAGGGTTAATTTCCAGGTTTGAAATAACAATAATCCAAGTTTTGAAATGATAAAACCTGTTATTGACAGGGTTCAAATAATCAAAAAAAGTCATGCATTATTTAGATACAGTGAGTGTCATCAGAGGTCTAGAAGGTCTGTTTTATTTCGGAATCGTAGGTGGGTCCCCCTTGTTTTCAGCTCCCTCTTTACATTTCAAATTCATTACGAAATTGTGGAATTTTGGAGGCTATTCAGGACTGCAACATGAAGAAAAATATCATCACTGTCAACAGTAGAAAGCAAATTCCTTTACAACATCTGTTTCTAAAAAGTAAGACCTTGTGGAAACTGTAGTGAAGGACAAAACACTGTTAATGAATATATATATTCAGTTAGGTGTAATAATTAGTTAATTTATAACCAATCAGAGTTAAAGTTCTGTGGGCTTGTCTTGGGCTCCTGCCCCTGTTCATTGCTCTCTTATTAACAAGGCTTTAACTCCAGTACTGACAGACAAAAACATGGGACGCTAATGAATGTCTGCTCTGTGGAGAAAACTGGTGGTAATACAGAATGTTAGTTACAATAATGATAATCTTTAGTATTTTTAGCTTGTCAGAACTTGCACAGCTAACAACAACCAGTCTTTTACTAAAACTCTACCTCATCAAACTAACTTAATTAGCAATTCAACTCCTTATTTTTGTTTTGGATTCCCTCTGGCTACTAATTAAAGCTTAATGGAAACCGCTGAACTGAGGTTGTAAAGAATTCATTAATATTAAAATTAGCCCCAACAATTTTTTTTGTTGGGGGGGGGGTTATGCAATTTCTATTTGTTACTCTCAGGGGTTTGAAACTCAGTTGAATTGTAATAAAAACAAAAAAACAAACAAACAAAAAAACACCCTTACTAGAAATCCTCAGTCTGCCATACATATATACATATGAGCTGAGCACATATGACAAATGCCAATAGTTATACAAACTGATCATTTCTGACCATGCAAACTCAGTCCACTTGGGCCATTTAAAAATATGTTTAGCCAAAATGTAACCTAGGATATTTTTCTAAAGTCATTCACATTGCTTTATCCTCCTAAGTGGTTTCATATTTTGGATAAAAGAGAGGAGAACAGGCTCTGGAAAAAATTTCAAGAATTGATCTTTATGTATTATCTTGACAAGATTAATATGTTTGAAAATCGAACAGATTTAGCTCTTCACTTTGATTTTTCCACTTTTTGTAACATCAAAGATTATGCTAACAGCGGTACTGGTCATTCTGAAAAGTAAAATCAAATCAGCACCAAACCCAACTGCTCTGTATAGGACACACTGTTTTTTTAACTGAAATCTGATCTTTTATCAGGAATGGTTGAAAGGAAATGTAATACATTTTTTTCTCTCTAATAAAATTATCATGTTGGTGTATGTCTTCAATTATTCTCCAGATTTCTTTTCATGGTTTAAGTAGTAAATTTAAGACTATTAGAGTTTTTTAAGTTCACATTAAAAAACCACTTATTCAATACTTGGATATTTGTAAATATTCTCAATTTCAATGAGACCACATTTTGTTTTCCAGTTTGTGACATGTAAATGCAAATTGGAAATGCTTTTCTTCTGGGTGAACAGGAAATGATTTTCATAAATCAAATCCACTTTTCATTTTAATTTTTGATATTTTAATACTTTTTTTGAAAACATGTATATTTATTTTACCCTTTAGGAAAATTCCAAGAGTGTAACAATCAAACTTGTTGGCACTAAAATATACAGCAACTAATACTATTTAACATATTTTATTAAACCTGAAAATTAAAATGTATTTATAAAATGCAAAACTTTATCAAAATATACGTGAAAATTACAGTTGCGTCTAGGTTTCATTTAAATAACATTTGTGACAAAATAATCACACATATTTGAAAATAAATCTATGTCCCTTTTTAATCCCCTGGATTAAATCAACAACGGCATGTAAGACACACAATTTTAAATCTTGGTGACAATTTCCATGAAGTTTTTCAAATACATTCTGACTTCTGACAAGAGGATGTAATTTATAAAACAGAACATGTCCATCAGTGGAACCTAAATTAGCATAATGAGGTTACTTTCAGTTCTGCAAGCACGGTTTTCGACATCCTAATATAGAGCCTTTACAAGAACCCAGTAAAAAAAGTCAATATTCATAAGTAGAAAATTATGAATAAAATACTTGGAAACTTTATCTGATCTGAGTAAACCAAAAAATCATTTCCCCAAAAATGTAAGTCTCCTTCAAATTGATAAAAATATTTCTTAAATGTAGAAAAGTCTTGAATAGAGCCTTCAGCTGCAATTGTCCTTATACTAAGGGAGGTGTTTTGAGGTTATCATTGCATGACAAGAAACATTGTTTGACATTAATGTTATGTGATTTTTTTAATCAGTGTTTTGAGTTAATTTCCTTTTTTGTTTCATATAAACACACTGCAATTGTAAGTATTACCTTTTAAAACTTGTTTTACAAAGTTCTGTTTTGAATGAAAGAAGGCTGATTGTTAGCTGAGTGATTTGGGTTATCAGAAAAACACATACCAAATTGTTAAGAGAAAATCGATGGGCTTTTTTAGCTTGTGCAATATCAAACTATTAACCAGAGAAAATGCTACTTTTACCATTGAATCTGAACCTGTCCTGAGAAATAATAAAAGAAGCCAAAAGTTCTTTGTACAATATTTGAAAAAGAAAAAGAAAAAATGGAGCAGTTAAGTAGGTAAAAACAACAACTGTATTTGAAGCTTAAGTTACAAATGTGATTTGTTTAAAACTTCAACAAGAGTGATATTTTCCAAACATATCCCTACAATATTACTGATGTTTTTTTGCATGCGTTTGAATTTGGTGTCCTTAAGAAAGCTGAGAAATCATAGACGTCTATATGGTCACATGAAAGCTTTCATCATTTTATACCAAACCAGATCGGTAAATGCTGCTTCACAACTGAAGTAGTTACAGAAGGAAATTTCCTGAAACCTCCTAAAAAGATATGGGAGAATGTGTATTTATTTACCCAGGGAATTAGCATATTGTATTTCAGAGTATATGGTAATGTTACTTTGGCTGTAAGGAATGTGAGCGTTTGATATGAATATGGTATAAAAATATGATTCTAAAATAGAACATAAACAGTGGCTGACAGACTAAGGTATTTCAACTTTATTGTTTTAACTATTCCTTTATCTGGAACACTTATAATGACTCTATATTTTACTATATTTATTTATGATTTTAAATGAGGGCATTGCCTCCTGCACAATTAAAATCTTTTCACTGCGTTACTGGATTTCAAGTTTTTTAAAAAAATGTGTTAAAAATCCACAAAAAATAAAAAATTGATGTTTTGACTATTTTATGCATTTAATAATAACACTCTGAGCTACTTTGTACTTAAATGACATTATTTTTATTTTAAACCTTTGTTATATGGTAATAAATTTACCATTATATTGAATTTTAGCAAAAAATATTCAAAACATACTAAGTGGCATAAGTTAGATTTAAGTATAGATAAATTAGAATCGAATGGAATTGATGACATAAATTTATTACAAAATGTTACACAATATGGCACACAAAACATATTTCATGTTGGCAGTGCAAGCCACAGGAAAACATATCCGAAGGTCGCAGCAAGTGTTAAACACGTCATTATTGGGATTATGTAAAATCTGTATGTTATAGATTCCAAAGAAATATTTTGATATTTCTCAACATTTCAGCCTGGTTTTGTCAGTACTTTGTACTGGTTTCTTTCCCCAGTATATAAATCAGAACCACTGTTACATTTTCAAATTTACAGACATACAATATATAAATATATCATTTTAGGTTTAAATGTAGCATTGATCTTAACTAGCATTAGGAGTCTTGTTACAATGTTTTAGAATCTCATAGGATAATAATAGGCAAAGGAATGTACACCTAGCATTGATATAAATATTAATTTTCTTCTATTATTCCTCTTTTCACCTCTATGTAGTTAATCCAGAAAGTGTTATTATTCCTCAAATATTAGTAAAAAAGAAAAGGAGGTCATATATAAGTTGTATACATATCAAATACCACATAATATTTATTTCTATAAACTGAATCGATGATAATGGGATTATATAATTATAAAAAACCTACTTTTATGAGACTAATAAAAATGTTATCATCTGTCAAAGAATGATTTTTAATAAATAAAATATTAAATGGCTTTCTGAACCCTTCACTATGATTTAGCAGTTAGGTAATACCACAAGAAGAAAAATGTGGCTTGCATATATAAACCATTACTGTCCTTTTTGTGTCATATTTTTCCTATGTAAGGACAGGAGGGAAGAGAGGAGATAATGGTCCGGGGTGGGGAGAGGGAGGACAGAATGACATCTAGGAAATAAAAAAGACCTGAACTTGCCTCAGTTTCTGCCATCAAATGCTGCCTGGTGGCTCAGAGCCACTTGAATGAGTTTATTGGAGCTTAACTTCACAGTTTACCCCTGGATCAGCCCCTTAAGTGTGACTACTTTATAGGACATATTTAAAAGAAAGATTCCTTTTACTGTGTTCTTTATGGTACCGTGTTGGAAAGTCAGCAACAGAAAATCATTACAAAAGGGGAAAATGTAGAATGGTGGTCACCAAGGGCTGGAGTCAAGGGAAATCACGAGTTTAATGAGTAGAGTCTCAATTTCGCAAAACAGAAAGAGTTCCGTGGATGAGTGATGGTGACGGGAGCACAGCAATCTGAATGTACTTAATGCCCCTGAACGGCACACTTAAAAGTGGTTAAGGTGGTAAATTTTATGTTACGTGTATTTTGCTGCAATTAAAAGAAATAATATAAAAAATGGAGGAACTTTACTTTAAAGGCAAAAAGTTTCTGAACAGGGGCAGCCAGGGGAGAATCCTCTGCCGGTGTTGCAGGAGCAATAACGTGGTCTGTGACGCGGGATCAGGGAGTGTATAACCAGCTGGACCTGGAATTTGAGAGACCAGGGAAAGGGGCAGGGTGGCGCGGGACAGTGCGTGTGGGGACAAGCCGTCCCCTGCCTAATTGAAGCAAATGCTGGCGGTGAGAATGAATATTGACTCTCAAAATTCTCCTTTTAAGTACAGGTTATTATTGCAATTTGGAAGCAGGGAATATGACAGTGGGACAGTGGGCTTCTGGGGGAGGGAAGGAAACAGATTAAATGACATGACAACAGAAGCTACAGGTGGAACCAATACCTTGGTGCGACTGGTAATAGCAGAATTGCACAGGATGAAACCTGTGGCTTGTAGAATAAAATGCTGCTTAAGTTAACTAGTTAGTATATTTCATATCCTATTCTTTTCCATATTGTATGTCCAGTGACTTAAAATGGAATTATGGGTTTTCTACCAAGCCTGAATGAAGGATCCTTTTCAAATATATTAAAAATAAGTTTCTAAACATTGACCAAAATGACATACCTTGGGTGGGTAAAATGTAACCCTTTCTGATGGGTTTAAAAGCTCTAGCCCTGCCTTGCTACACTTTACAGAAATCCAACGATTTGTTGTCAAAGTTTAGGAGTAAATGAGTTATAGCTAGAATGCCTAACAATTAGGAGTTAACCTGTATAGTTAAGAAGATCCATTCTACAATTTTTCAAATGATTTGGGAATGAATTTTTAAGTGAACATGGTAACTTATATGCATTTTGTCCTTGTAATTATAAAACATGCACAAAAGTGTTAAACAAAGCTGAGCCGAACACCCCTGCACACTCTTTATTCATGAATATATAACTCTGCTCAGAGCATTAATTGGTCTTTCAGCTGGAGGATTACAAATAACGCTCCTTGTAACTGAAATACCTAAACAGTATTGTATTTTATGTTTAAAATTCATTCTTCAAGTACACATTTAAAGCCTTGTTTTATTAGAATCTACTATAATTTTAATGTTCTTTTTTTAATGCATTTCAATATATAGTCTTCACTTTTAAAAAGCAAAAATTATTGAGTGATTTTTTTGACACACATTGCATCTTGATATGTATAAAAAAATCTGGATTTTCTCTATGGAAATTTGTGGAATACTCTAAATAAAATTTTAAAAACCTTTCCCTAAAATGCAATGAATTATAATAGCATTAAAAAGATAATAATATTTTTTCTCCTTTGACTTCAAGAAGATATTAATTTCAAACCCAGTTTAATAGCAAGTATATATGTATACACAAGTTACATTAAATTTAAAAATTATTTTAGTGATTTTATATTTCTTTTATTTTGGTCTTTAAATTGACAAAGAATGAGCACCCTCTTTTTCTCTGGTTCATATATAATTAGGGGTAAAAATTCTGTACAGTTCAAAGATTTTAACAAAAGCTAAAAGTTTATTTCTAAATATGTAAAGAAATATACCATAGTCACATCATTTTCCCATTAACTTAGTTTGTAATGTACAAAGCAGATCAACCACATTTTGGTAAAGATTAATGACTTAAAATATTGATCATAATTATGCCCATTGCAAAATGTCTTTGTTCCTGTCTGAATTCATACAGTTTATTGAAGGAGTTGTATTAATTTTCCTTATTGGTTTATGGTTTATTCTTCAATGACAGCTAATTATTCTCAACAGATTATTAGTTATGAAATATGAGCCAGCATCTTTTAGTCTTTTTACTTTTATTTCATTCATGGGACAGATGCTGGTGGTTTCTCAAATTATATCAGATGATTTAAACTTTGTCTGTAACCTGGTTTATTAAATTCTTTTAGGTATATTCATAATATTCTTTTACAATAAATATAGATATAAGAAAAACACTACTCACACAGCCTCAAAGCAAAGGAAATTATTATTTAGCTATCTTTTCTCCTAGAAAATTCAAGAAGGATATACATAGAACTCAAGAAAGTGTAGATGCAAAATAGAATTTTGAATCCAATTATTTGAGAAAACCTGTTGAAAGTAGATGGACTCGCTCTCAACCTGGCATGCCATTTCAGCTGAACAGTTATGGCATGTTTTGCTAATACCCTTGTGCAACCTCCTTTGGAAAGTTCTCCACAACTTTTATTAGGAACACTTAGGTAGACAATTTTAACCCAAATCCAGCTTAATCTGAATATACAGGAATTGAATTCTTTTTTTTTTTAATTTATTGGGCTGACAATTATTAGTAAAATTACATAGATTTCAGGAACTGAATTCTTTAAAGCACTTACGTGTGGTCTGTTTCAGTGATAGGTTTTTCTTTCCTAATGTTGGGTTTTAAATATCATAATAGAAACAAAAATAACAAAAGAAGAAATGGAGAAATGATAGATAAGGTAGAGAGAGAGAGACAGAGAGAGACCGAGAGAGAGACCTAGAGCTCTCCTCTGAGAATCCACTAACCTTTTTAAGTGCAGCTCGTGTGAATTGGAGGCTGAAGGTACGGTGGAAATCGTGGTATGGCGGGCACAGAAGGAAACCACTCACTCAATCACCTGTTGTGGCAAGTACACCTAAGATCCACTGCCCTATTTCCAGGTTTTGTTTTTCATCAGAGTGTATAATGGGGGAGAACCATTTCTTTTCTTCAACTTTTTAAAATGAAGAGTTACCAATGGTCATGCGTAGCTCCTGAGGTCAACATCCCCAAGACAAAGAATAAAAAGTCGAACTTGGTTAACAGCCATTTACAATACAATTAATTATGTGTCAGTAACTTCAACCTCAGGTTGATCATCAAAATATTTCTTGGTGGCAAAACTCTCTAATCAGAGAAGTGTGTGGAAGAGAGTATTGAATAAGAGTTAAATAATGTGTATTGGAGAGAGGATGAGAAAAGAAAGGAACGGTTTGCTCTTTCAGCATCCGTTAATATTCATCTCGCAGATGGGCAAAGCATGTGCCCCTGAGCACACCTGGGCTGGAGAGCAGGCCCCCTGGATTCCATGAGGACCCTGATTATAAACAAGACAGGTGGAGAAATGCCACAGGTTAGCCAGTGGGGCAAAATGGGAAAAGGGAAGTACCAAATTCTCAAAGTTTCCCAGAGAATAATAATATCTACAACTTACTTAGCACCTTTCATCTGAAAAAGGACTAGAAACCTATCTGTCATCAAGGAATAAAGTCTCTAGTCCGGCGCCATACTCACTCCTTCCTCTGATTTACATTTACACACTGTCATGTAGTTTCTCTTAAGAAGATAAGAGAAGTCTCTCATCGTTCCACAGAAGTCTTTGTCATACCATGTTGAGTCATGCAGTGAGGAAGGTAGAAGAAAAATCGAATCATGGATATTGTGTTTCCCCCAGGTATTTCAATTGGGATTCCAATTTGTCCCCAGGTAGAACTTCCCTGTTTTTATCCCTTCTTCACTCACTCCTGGAGTCTTTCCAATAGTGAAGCCATGTGTGATCCTCGAGCCCTCAGCTCTGGAGTCCGGTGGACCTCAGGTTCTCCTCGTTTCATCTTTTCATAATCTTACCACGATGTTTTTTTTCTGTCCAGATTTTAATGATGCTGTCCTTTGAACTTTTATCATAGATAGAGAGGCTAATTTCTGAGAGGTATTTTATATTGTTAGTAACTCAATGTGTTTCCCTCCTTCTCTTTCCATAGGTTCTATGTCTCTGAATCCCATCACTTTCTCTTCTGCACTTATATTACCTTAGCATCTGGTTCCTCTCCAGTGCTTCCATGACTAAATGTTCTCTGAGGAACTTAGCTCCTTCTGGGACTTAAAGGAAGGAACATTTTAAGTTCGTCTTTACAACAGAGACCAAGGAATTGTGCGCACTTTAGTTTACTTAAAATTAAGTGCAAACGCTTCTTTCATGCATTGACCTAGGAACAGAAAACTGCATTTAAAGACATAAATAAAATGCATGGTTGATGGATAGATAACATTATATTTGTTTTTCAAGCTTTGAATTTTAAAGTCAAGCACAAAAAAAGACCAGGGTATCGATTAGGTTGCTTTAGGTTATGAGTTTCAGAAAACCCAACTAACAAGTGGCTTTTAAAAAGTCCATTTATTATTTACGTAGTAAAGAGTCTAGGATTGTGAGTACTGGCATGTCCCAGAGTTTCTTCCCATGTTATCTGCTAGTATAGGGCTACTTCAGCAGGATGGTAATGGCTTTTTTTCTGGAAGCTTCCTTTCTCATTATGAGAAGATTGAGGCCAAAACTGCAGGCATCACATACTGTCCCAAAGGAGATAAGGGGCAAGGTGTTGACTCTCTGATGAGAAATGCTTCCCATTGTTCCCTTCTCCTTTTATCAAAGAGGGAAGGCTTTTCTAGCAGTTCCTCCAGCTGAGAGTTCCCTCTTACCTCATTGGCCGGAGCTGGGTCACATGGCTCCTACCAAGCTGTGTGAAAGTAATCTTGTGGCTTTTAGCCTTTCTGATGAGGATCTAGGAAGGAAGAGAGGCCTGAGGATAGCGATTGAGAGACCAGCCTGATAAGTCAACTCCAGCTTTACATATTTGGAAAGATGGTAATGACTTTTTTTGAGGATATTTATTTTAAGGGGGGAGGGTGGTGAGTACTAAGGCAAAGATAGCAACAACAAAAAGCTACAATGAGTTAGAAATAAAGCTTAGCTCTTAAAGACAGAAGGCATTGGCTGTTAGCAGAAGGCTGAGGGTCTATATATAATCTAATTAAATAAACAGGCTAGCTTCTCAGTCAGATTTACTAATGGACCTGTATGTACCTGATTTGCTCACCTTTTGCATTCATTTTCAATCAAGTAGCATAGACTGAATCATTACGGATAATCTGAACAAGCATTTATTTCCAACTCAGGGAAAAAAATGGTAGGTGATTCGAAGTAAAAGAAAGTAAGACCTAAGTTTGACTAAACAAATTCCTTTTTCACTTAACTTGCAGGACAAGGGGTCGGTGGGTGCTTTCTTAGACAGGAAGTCATATGGCAAGGGACCACTTACAACAACTAGCAGCAACAATCAAGAGGTACCCTGTCACAACTAAGGACTAGTTGCACCATGGCCATTCACTCAACTAAACCATATCATTCAGCATGCTGGGAACGGAGAACATCCAATCCCAATCGAGGCCCAAATTTGAGTTAGCTAATTCCTCTCCTGTGATTTCTCCTGTAATTCAATCAGTATTTGAAGTTAGTTTTGAAAACTTGATCTTTGGGGTTTAAACGTCAAGTTGAGAAAACGAGAGGCATTTCAATGTAGCACTGACTTCAGGGCGGGCCTTCCGGAGGATGTCTTTGAATGGCAAATACTTTCTAGCCCTTCAGCTTTAAGTTTTTCCTTTTCTTCTGTTCTGTATTTTGCCAGCTCACTGAATCCTTGGTAGGGTAGTATCCATTTCTCCAATTATATAATTTAAGCACATCACCGTGGAAGAGTGAAAGGACGACTTTCATCCCCAATAGCTATTTTAAATTTTATTTCACTCATGGCATTAATGCATGAGTCCTTCCTGGCAGGCTTAATTCTCTCTGCCTCAGAAATGACCTAGGACAAGAAATGACACATCACCTGGTTGTAGGACAAGAAATGACTCATCACCTGGTTGTCCGAGTTTCACATTCTGTCATAATGATACCCAACTTGATCCTGGTAAATATTCGAATTGTCAATCATTAGTGTTATGAAACCTATTTAATAGCTGAGGAAACAGGGCAGACGGGTGACGTCACTTCCCTCAAATGGCAGAATTAGGATTCACACACAGGCAATCTGAGTCCAGAACTCTTACCCTCAACCGTTAGTCTCTGTGTCCCCAAGTTAGGACCCAAAGTAGAAGGAGCCTCCAGCATTGGAGGACAACCCTTACTGCACCAGGACCCGATTCCCCAGTCTGCAGCTCTGCCTTTCCCAGACCATACTCTTGCCTCTCCCAGAGACTCTCTGTGTGGTGTCTCTCCCACATCAGTCTCAGCCACCTGTGTGGGAGCAAGATGGGGTCATTGGGGAAGTCATAACCCTGGCCCTGTCACTATGAGCTCAGCTTTATCTGCTCCTAGAATCCCTTGATAGAGCTGCCCTTCCATCTCTGAGCTTTGTTTCCTCATCTTTACCTGAGAAGTTAAAACACAGCAGTCATAGCATCCCACACCTGCCTCGTCCTAGCACAGGCAGGTTGAAACTACCCTTTCCTCTGGGAGGCAAACAGGAACCAAATGGAGTTTCTTTCTTTCTAGATTTCCTTGGGTTTTAATTTGAAGAAAAAGAGAAAGAACTGCAGGGGACCAAGTCATCTTTCCAGGACTCCATCAGCAGCTCTCGCCTCCTGCAGCTGTTCTGATTAATGGTTGTGCCTCCTGCTGAGTCCCTGTAATAGGTGTCAGGAAGGTGTTTACTCAAAGTTTTACACCCAATTGTCCTGAAGGTCAAAACAATAGGGCATCTCCTATGCAGGTTAAACATCTTTTTATGAATACACACTCTATTAGAGAAGACTCTGTGTTTGTAGTTAGCTAAACTCTGTGGGGACTTGGTACTTTCTTCCAGGCTGACTAAGCAGGTCCCAAGGGAAAAGCATGGGCTTCTTGACCCTGAGCTTGTCTTCAGGCCTTAGGAAGAAAACTAGTGAGATACAGATGCCCACAGTCTTGCCAGCTTTGGAGCACATGTCAGTTTGCCTTTAAAACCCTGAAATATTATTAAGCCAAATCAATAATATCAAAAGTCCTTTCCCAAGGAAGAGGTATTCTCACAAAACACACAGGACATAATTCCTTAAAATGAAAATGTCTCCTTTTGTCACATGAAACAATGACCTTGGACCTTCAAATTCATTTTTCCCTTTATGATTTTTCTCCATTTTTCTCCCCTCAGCCTCTCCACCTCCTGCACAAAGAAGCCCTAAGAATTGCCACAAACTGGAAGTATTTTGTCCCATCTGCTGCCCACCAGTGTGTATTGGGGGAGATTTCTGACCTCATTTCTGAGGAAGAGGGAGCTAAAGGTCGAAGTGAATTTCCTAAAAGTCAGATGCTTTCAAAGTGCTGCCTTAATGTTAGCTCACATCATGCCTGGAGCTGTCTTCAGTCCCACTGTTTCTGTTACACATGGTGGCATTTTCTGCAGGACCTGCAGGGAAAGACTGGACTGCAGCCAAGACCAGAAGAGGCCACTGAATGCCAGGAAGAACTCTCCAGAGAGCAGACTCTTATGGCTTCTTTTGGGTTGATTTTAACATTTTCAAAAACCCTCCTGGACATAAAAGGTATGTTTCTCTTTAAATGATGATAAGTGTTTCATTATCTTAATGAGTATCTATGCCACGCTCCATGTAAATGAATGGCCGTGTCTATGTTTTCACATATGGAGATGAGTTTCAGGCTTTTGCAAACTGTTAAATCTATTGGATTTGACTAGAGATAACCACAATAACAAGGCACGTGTTCAGGAAGAAATTAAGTCTACAAGTGTTTGTTGAAATTTTATCATTTGCTGAAAACTTGGGTATTAAGAAAGGTAGATGATATGCAATGAAAATGAAGGAGAGGCTAGTACTGGAAATGGATCCAGAGCGGCTGATCAGACACTGACTGGTAGAGATGAGAGGGAAGAAGAAGGGCCAGGCAGGATAATAAGCCATTTATCTGTATATAACCCTACAATTGTGACCTAAGTTCTACTACTTTCTGTTACAGAACAGAAAGAGTTCATTCACCCAGTGCTAGCAGAGCCAAACACTAAACACTGAGAATTGCAGTGGAGAAAGTTTGGCTATTTCATAATGAAAGCGGCCACCCAGGAGAACGGGAAGCTAGCTAATGCTCAAAAGCCCAAACTCCTTGATCCAGGGATCGGACAGGTTTTTAATGGGTTAGGGGGGACAGGTATATGGAAGTGCTGGTGGGGCAAGTTTTAATTGGAGGAACTTGGAGCTTGGCCACGTATGGTAAAAGGGCTTCAGCACCAGATCTTCCTGGACAAGGGACCCTTTACTTGTGAAAGGGTCCCCATGTTCAATTTCCAGTTGTGACCCAGTCCTTTGGTTCCGTGGGGGAGCGGGAGTAAGACTTTGGTTCTGGATGCAGCTCGAGATCAATTTTCCCTCCTCTGCTCCTGCTTGGGCTACATGATTTGTGTTTTTTTCTGTTGTCTCTGAAAAGCAACTCAGTATCTCCTTAAACAGGAGAGGACAATTCTGAGCTGGTTCTATGGTTATATTTCCTCATACATGGCTGGAGAAACTGGTGTCTAGAGAGGTGAAGGGCTTGCTGGAAGTTGTGCTAGCCAGGATTTACTGTTGCATGGCAGAGCTAGAGTTGTTCCTCTCTAGGCTAGACAAGCTCTAGATTCAGCTTGTGAGATGACATTGGAAAGTATACTATGGAATAAGCACTTGGTTTTAGGCAAGAAGTGAAGAGGTGTACACAAAAGAGTGTGATATCCAGTTTTTTGAGATAATTCTAACGGCACTGTGCGCTCAAAGTGTGTATTGGGGCAGGCTGGCGAGTGAATGTGGAACTGAACGAAAGCCCATGAAATAAGTCCTGTGTAGGAAGCATTTATGACACTCTGTTGAGAGACTGAATGTACAAATGGACAATTGCCAGACCCTATATAAAAACAGAACTCTTGACTCATCATCTGCAACAACTAGCCCAGGTAACTAACCCATTCTCTATAGTTACCATTCCGGAAAGCTAAGCCTGGTGTCTCTAAGTCACACTTGCAGGAAGTTAGAATACCGTCTCTAACAACATTCCAAAAAGCCAAATAATAACCCCAATGACAACCAGCCCAAAATGGCCAGGACTTGATTAATAATTGACAAGCTCCTTAATTTTTTGTTCTCACTTCCAACTTAGGACCAACCACAAAGAAAGCCAAATATGCACCCCTAACCAATTACTTAGTGGCCCCATTTCTAGCTAGCCTGCCTCCAGATGCCCCATGCCAACAGCCTCCAATTGGGGCATACATGAAATACCCCAAACATTCCCTTTTCCTACCATAAATCTTTCTCACGCCCCTGTTGGTTTTTAAGTCTCTGCCAAACCACAAGTAATCGCGGTTGACTCCCTTTGTGAGGGTGGCTATAGCCAACTCTGAAAAAATAGCCTTTGTGTCTTCTCACTTGATTGATCATTGTTTATTTCCACATTGTAAATGGCTATTGGTTGGGCAGAGAAGGCAGAAGGAAGAGGATGCAGGCGAGGGTAAAGTTGCTAGCCAAAGTTACTGCTGGGGACCGAGATGTCACCACCTGACCCAGGGCACAAGAATGGAAAGTAGGGTTTTCAGGAAACTGGATCCAGCTAAGAATTCAATTTTAAATTTCTTGGATTCTTTGGGCTTGCTTGTTTCTTTATGTGTGAATATAGATAAGGAAATTACCTTTGTGGTCATAAACTTCTGGAAAATAGAGTGGAAGAAAAGAGTTTTAGAGTTAGAAATGTGACTTTGAGGATCACTTCTGTATCCCTTAACATTAGCGCCCATTCTGTATCCTCACCCATGGCTGGCATCTGGTATATTTTTTAGAGGTACAATGACATTTGCAGTGCTAATGGCCCCTTTTCAGAACGGTGCGAAATGCCGGTTTCTATTATATACATTGTTGAGCCCGTATCAGAGGTCTAGTCAGTGTCTTCCCTCTGACATTCCGAGCTTAGAAAACTTGGGTGATCTGGTCAAACTCTCTGGTTCTGGATTGTTTTTTCTTCATGCTAAAATTGGAATATAATGCCTGCCTTTTCTCTCTGATGAAGAAGTTGTGAGGTTCACATGTTATCATGTATAAGAAAGTGCTCGGTGAATTGAAAACTATAATATAAATGAAATATAAACTGAAAATAATTACTATAACTAATTCTTGATTTTGAATGATTGTAAAAGAGGCGTCAAATTTGAAGAGAATGTTTTCAAGTACCTGCCGCTTATTTATCCCACCTGCAAACAGGCTCAGGTGTCCCACACAGAGTAACAAAGTACACTGATCGCTTATTTCCTAAACAGAATGTGGAAACTGCAAGAGACCCAAGTAGGGCTCGGCTGCTGTAGGTACAAGTGTGGCCTCTGGCGCCTGCTCTTTCTGAACAGTGAGCTGACAGGAGCATCTGTCCAGCTGACTTCACAGGTCCTGTTGCGAGTTTCCCACGAATGAGGTCACATGTAGGGAGGTGCTCTCTTAACAGTAAACGCCCACAGAAATGCAAAGTATTATGATGTTGTGTTTGAAAAGTGCTATTTAAATGCCACTTACTGTTATTGTGATTTTATTATAGTTGAAGAGTATAATGGATTTCAGCAACTAAAGATATCGATATAGAATCGTTCACCACCACACAGACTCCCTGGGTGTCTCGCTTTAATAAGTACATTTCCTTTCATTTGGAGCTACATATTGGTATGATTAACCCTCACCATATTATGTGCTTTGCTTTGAATTCTGGATACATAACTCAGAATTATTTCATTGTATTTACCCCTTCAAATAGGTCCTAATTTATTTCTAAATGAAATAGCATGAGGGAATATATCCTACAGAAACTGGGCTAGTCTCAGAGGAAGGAGGAGTGAAAACTAGTGGGGAATGATCGATAACTTAAGATACGCAGATGATACCATCTTACCGGCAGAAAGTGGCAATGATTTTAAACAACTTCCGATGAAAGTGATGGAAGAAAGTGCAAAAGAAGGACTGCATTTGAAACTCAAGATGGCAAAAATCATGACTACAGAAGAAATGTACAACTTTAACCTGGACAATGAAGACATTGAAATTGCTAAAGATTTTGCGTACTATGGCTCAGTCATCAATTCAAATGGAGACCGCAGCCAAGAAATCACAAGAAAGCTGAGACTCCAAAGGGCAGCAATGGAAGAATTAGGAACGACCATCAAGAGCAAAGACGTGCCATTAGAGACCAAGGGTGAGATCATCCACACCCTCGTATTCTCGATTACTATATATGGAAAATCAGACTGTGAAGAGGGCTTGAAAAACATTGGTTCATTTGAAATATGGTGCTGAAGGAGAGCTGACTGGATACCCTGGACCATCAGAAAAATGAACAGGTAGGTCCTAGAGCAAATTAATTCTGAAACATCACTGGAGGCAAAAATGACAAAACTGATGCTATCCTACTTCAGGCACATCATGAGAACACAGGGTTCTCTGGAAAAGAAATAATGCTGAGAAAAACAGAAGGCAGCAGGAAAAGAGGAAGAGCAGATATGAGATGGATGGACTCCATAAAAGAAGCCATAGGCTGAGTCTCCAGGAGCTGAGCAGGGCTGCTGGGACAGGACATTGTGGACGTCACTCATTCACAGGGACAGTAAAAGTCAGAGCTGACTCACTGGCATGTAACACACTTAGGAAACTTGCTACTGGACTCACTATACTTATCATTTCCCACAAATATATTATGTATGACTTAATATCTTTCTACGTGCCTAGCTTTAGCTATGGTTTCGTGGATATAAAGCTTTTATTTTGGAAATATATTGTCAATAATTAAGATAAGAAGAGGAAGTAAAAAAATAAATGATCCTTTGGTTCTCCTATAAAATCAACCAATTTAATTTTAGACAAGAAGAATTTAATAATATTTTATCTATCATCTGCTGTTCATTATTCACCTCAGGGTATCATCTTAACATTATTTCCTGATGTCTCTCAAAATAAGTGTTTTAATCTCCTGGAAGCTTCATTTGATGATTTATACAAACATCAAGTGACCAAGTTATGTGAATTGTACTTTGGGGTAAGTGCTGTCTTTATTACCTAAAAGGCTTATCCATAGTCTTAATTCATTTATCATGCAACCACGAACGATTCTCTAGGAACCACTGTTTGCAGGAGACTTTTAGGGCCCTAGTTGCCGCAAGTGACAGACACTTTACCCGTCATAGCTTCTCTCTGCCCACAGCCTCACTGCAAATCACCCCAAGTGGCTGGATCGCAGCCCTCTTTAGGCCTCAGTTTCACATTTTATTCTTTCAGCCCCAAGGAAGAGGCTTCAGTTATGCTCTCTATGGTTCCACAAATTCAAGGGAAGGTTCTCACTGGCCCGCTTTAACTCATCCTTCAACCCCTGGATCAATCTCCCGGGACCGGAGAGGGAAGTCAATATATAACATAACAGTTTTAATTTAGCTATAACAATAGGTGGGGGTAGGAGCCATTCCTACAAAGGCCTGATGGAACAACCATGGCCAGTTGACCTTTGCCCTCACAGTCTTTCACACAGTATCTTGGACAGAACCTGAGTTCACGAAAGGATTAGAAATTTATTTTATTAGGAAAGTTCCCCAATTATCTAATATATGAAGTTATAGAAAATTCTATGAAGGAATAATTCCATCACTGTAGTCGGTGCCTGGATGTGAGTATGATCTCATTTAATTCTGACAATAGTCCTGTTATCCTCATTTTGCAAAGGATGAAGCTGCAGCTCTGAGACATGAAGATGCTAGCTGATCTTGGGGCCGGGACCAAAACCACAAATTGCTCAGGAGAAAAGCCTGTGGCATATTCACCATTCAAATTTTTTTAAAAAAATTTCTTTCCAGAACATTTGTGCTAAATTCAGATGCATCTTTCTTAATCATTTCAATATCTGAAGATTTCATTTCAGGGTTAATCTAGCTTACTTATCCAGCCCAATACTGCCATTAGAAACAGATGAAATTTGCCTTGCTTTTTCCAGCATTGCTTTCTGAGGCATTTCTCCATGTTCATATCTTCTATTGTGTTCACATCTTTGCACAAATGATAACCATCTGACATATTTATCCTAAGATGTAGATTCTAGTGCATAAGTCTTCTAAAGTAGCTACATTCTAGAGTGTCATTCAATGATTATACATAGCAAAAGAGGTAACATTGGCTACTTTTTCTTTAAAGATAGAAAATATACATTATTTTTCCTATAGAAGTCTGAGAATGGAGAGGAATTGCTTAAAAACAAGTGTTTCCTGAAAGCGTTTTGATTTATAGGTTTAATATACATTTCTAACTTTTGATCTATAAGTTATGCACATAGGAAAAGTTAGCACATTTACAATTTTAGTAACTAAATCAATAATTATTATGATGTCTCTGATAAAGGTTAAATGACTATCAACTGTTACCATATATGAAATATTTGCAGAACTCAACACAACACACCACTCAGTTGACTCCCTAAATTATGAACTTTGAAAACTTTTTTTGGGTTCGAAGAGGAACTTAGCATAGAGCTGCACCCATGCTTGCCTTCTGGGCAATGATAGGCTTTGTGCTTCAGTGGGGAAGTTACTTTGGGCTGACAGGACAGGTGCCTCGAGAAAAGAACCACCTCTTCTGCTAGAAAGCGAGGATGCTCTGTGTCCCTGCCCGCTGTGGCTCTGCCTAACAGGACAATGCCATTAGCCTTTTTTGTAGGCTTGGTCCCTTGGATGTGGAAAAATTTAACTTTAAGTAATTGATCTGCGTATTTCTCCCCCGGACTCTTGAACCAGTTCTTCAGTTTTAAAGTTAAATTCCACCGCAGTTTCACCTTGGACAGTGTGTTCACACATGCATTTCCCAGCTGTACTCCGCCCCTGGCATGGATGCCCTGGCAGGAGATTGGAGGGAAGGCACGCAGTCTTGGGATGCAGGCTGATCGTGGTCCCAGTGCTGAATTCACACTTCACCTGCCCTGTGATGCTGTCCAAGTTACTTGACTATTCTCAGACTTGCCTATTACATTTACAAAATAATGGCAGCAGTACCTATCTGACAGGGTTAAGGTTAGGCTCGTAAGAGGTTTTTACTTTTTAAGTCCATAATTAAAAGGATTAAAAGAGTGTGAATAAAGTTCTTAGTCTTGTTTTTGGCTAAGAGTAGGTCCTTTAGACATTCATTCAGTTTTTCCTCAATTTAATAAACATACATATTATGTGCTAGGTGACGGGCTGCAATCCAAGAGTGAGCAAAGTCGGCATGGCCCCTGACTTCGTGGAACCTATACTCTACCAGGGGGTCATGTGACCACAACCACACAAGTGTATACAATTACCACCTTGGATAGAGTCTGATTACAATGCTGGGTGTTGGTGGTGCAAGTAACACCCAGGTGTTGGCAGCACAGAGCAACCTTTAAATTCAAATTAAAAGATTGAGAGAATGGGAACTGAGAGAATAGGAGAGGAAACTCATTGGGCAGAGGGAACAGCAAGAGCAAAGGACTGAGACTTAGGAATTGAGTTCAACATGACTAGGGGCGGGGCATAGGGTGCAGATTGGGGCTGGGATTCCAGACCGAATTGAGAGCTTGGTCCACTTGGCCTGGGAATACTGCCATCATTAAACGACTCCGGCCAGGGTAGGACAGGCTCTGATTTGCATTTTAAGAGGATCACTTAGGGCTCTTGTGTGGAGAATGGTTTATGGGGGCACAGCTTCTTGGAGCGGCCACTCTTGATTAGTGGATTAATTTGCTAGGCGACTATTGTGGGTTGGTCATGAGGAGAGGAGGTGACTTGGACTGGAGTGGTAGATGGAAGGAGGACAATGGCGGTAAGACCATCTCGACCTGGTGAAGGATCAGATGAAATGGAAATATCAAGAGCGGTGATTTTGTGTGTTTACTCTGTGTCTGCTACCTAAGATGGACTAGTCTGTCCCACACATGTGTTCTGGGCTTCCATCTTCTTTACAGAAAATTGTGGCCTGACTCCCCAGTCCATGAAAATGTAACACAAATTCATTTGGCAGAAAAAGCAGGACTGAGCTGACACAAGGCTACTTATGTCTTTGCTTATTCCATTTGCTTTGAATATTTTGCTATAAAATTATGTCTGTGTTTTATTACCCCGGACCTTGCCAGGGTGGTATGTAATATGCAGCGTACATATCATATTCCCACGTAAATTCTGAATTATTCTGAATTCCGAAATACATCTGGTTCCAAGGGCTTATGGGCCTGTAGTAATAATCTTAAAAGCCACTGAAATTTGCAAAGTTTCTTGTCCAAGGACCCAGCTACCACGTTCGTATAATGCAAGTGCCCAGGCCACTCACCACCACGTCATCCCCTCTCTCCCTGAGACATTATTATGCTCTTTCTCGTTTTTTTTTTTATATTTTTTATTTTTTAAAGATTTTATTGGGGAAGGGGAACAACGTGTATTTCCAGGAGTTTATTGGGGAACAGTGTGTTTTTCCCAGGACCCATCAGCTCGAGTCAAGTTACTGTCCTTCAATCTAGTTGTGGAGGGCACAGCTCACTGGCCCAGGTGGGAATTGAACCAGCGACCTTGTTGCTCAGAGCTCGCGCTCTAACCAACTGAGCCATCTGGCCGCCCCTCTCTTTTATTTGCAAGAAACATATCTACGGGCCAAGTGTCCTCTCTCTAACTATGAAATATGGACAATAGAGAAGCAAAGGAGACTCACCCCTCCTGGAGAGGGGAAAAAGCTTTCTCCCGATCTCCATACTCTCCTCTTCTCCTCAGAAGCCCACAGCAGCCTCCTATGAATGTATGTCCAGGCCGCTTCCCTTCTTGTATCACAAACTTCCTTAACAACCATCTGTTCCCGCAAAGCATTTCAGTTATAAAAACCACTTTTTTCCTGACATTACTTGTTTTTCGTTGGTGTTCACTGCCTCGTGTGTCCTCGTGTGCCTTTATATTGTAATCCCCCAAAGGAAAATTCTGGTTTTGTCCTTTCTGTTGCCTGGGCACACCCACTGCAGAGCTGCACCTACACCTCTGTCCTGTACACATAATGGATAAGAATAAAATCACCACTTACCTTTAAAACTCAAGGAGTGGTACTTGTCATATCAAGAAGACATCATATAATTTGGTGGGGAAACTTTTTAAAGCGTGATTATTTATTTAGTTAGGATCTTTCATTAGTTTTAAAGTAATTGTGATTATTTGGAAAGCCATTTGCTGTAGGCACATAAACAACTATCGGTTTATAATTGAGTGAATGGATTGTTGAAACACAATCACCAGGAGCACATCATTAAATAAAAAAGAACAGTTACTACGTTCCACATGGGAAAGAGGGACATCAACTTTTGCGGGCGAGGACACAGAGTGAGGATGATTCAATTTTTATGCTGTTAATATGAAGTTGAGGTTCTGTGCGAGACTCAATACTGGACTGCCCAGAAAAATAAAGAAAATATGGGACGGTACCAAGATTCTCTTCTGTCATAAGGAATTTATCTGAAATGAGAAGATGTGTTTCAGATTCACAGGTAGAATGACATTTGTGACAATTTGCCTTTTTCAGCTCTTCATAAGTGTTTTGCTGTCTATGGTTTAGAAAGGCCAAGTTTGAAGGCTGATGAGTACGATGTATCTAAGAGCCACCCTACCCTTGTTTAAAATCTAATGGGTACAGTGATCTGATACCTTTGTTTCTGATTTTATTTATTCATTTATTCCATTTAAAACAAATTTTTTATTAAATTTATTGGGGTGACATTGGTTAGTAAAATTATGTAGATTTCAAGTATACAATTAATTCTGTAACACATCATCTATCTATTGCATTGTGTGATTATCATTACTTTTTTCAGTCAAAAAATTATACGGGGGATTATGAAGGATTCTGTTACGTATAAATTGCTATGGACTGATTGTTGTGTCCCTCTAAATTCATATGTTGAGATTCTAACCCTCATTATGATGGGTTTTGGAGTGAGGCCTTTGAAAAGTGATTTGGTTAAAACCCTCATAATTAGATTACTGCCCATATGAAAGAGACCCCAGAACAATCTCTGGTTTCTTCTGCCATGTGAGGCTACAGTGAGAAGATGGCCTCTGTGAACCAGGATGCATGTTCAGGACAGATGCTGAATCTGTGGTGCCTAGATCTTGAACTTCCCAGCCTCTAGAACTGAGAGAAATAAGTTTCTGATGTTTATAAGTCACCCAGTCTACAGTATTTTGAGATAGGAGGCCAAACTGACAAAGATATGCTGATATCACTAATTATTTCTAAAACCAATTAATCCCTTTTTGTACACGAATATTTCCCACTTATGCCCCAAAAGGCAGACTTGTAGCTTTGGTCAGGTAACACTGTTTCACCTGCAGCTGGAACTGACTCCCAAATATTGCATCTGGCTCCAAATGTATTTTCTTTTGTTAAAAGTGTTACGTTGCAGAATAGAGGTACTTTGAAACATAAGGAACACCCAGCCAGAAAATGCCAAGGTCCAGATGAAAAGTAAATCTTGAATTTTAAAAGTTACCAAGTATCATTTCTTGAGCAAGCTCTACATTTCTCTATTGAGAAGAATTTTTGAGAAACCTAGACGTTTTGAAGTAGCAGCTTGTCCCACAGGAAATGATGGCTCACTGCTATGAATGCCTTCATCCCTGCCTAGGAGATACCATTACAGGACCTGAGAGGGAGGTAAGAGTAAAGGCTCACTTTTAGTGAGGGTACCTCCTCAGTCCACCCTCACTTCTTCACTCTCCAAGCAGAAGAGCCAGTCTGCGCTGCAATTCATCTCCATCTGTGAAACTGGAAGCGAAAATAACAGTGCTGACAACGGTCTTTTTGATTAGCTCATGTCAAAGCGTGAATACCAGGACCAGATTACCATCTAAGTACTTGTGATTCAAAACAAATGATAGAAATAGCGAATATTTATTGAATAGGTATTACATGCCAGATATTATTATGTTTTATGTAAACGATCTCATTTTATCCTCAGTCTACTTAAAACAAATGGTGCCCCTGTCCACATTTTAGAGATGAGGAAACCAAGTCACGGAACAGGTAGTCAATTGCTAGCTAATGGTGGAGCCAGTGTCCAAAGTCTGGCAGTCAGATTCCAAGGACATGTGCTTAAGGCTGTTTCCATTACTTTAACTGGTTTTCATGAACTTTTACCTTTTATAGTGCATATTTATACATATTTTGTCTTTTCTCCACAGTCTGTTTCTCTCTCTCAGTGGCACAATTGTCAGAGGTACAGTTCTAAAGATTCATACATCCAGAAAGAAAGCTACCAACAAGGAGGGGATGCTGGGCTTGCCAACGGCTGCATGAGGGTTAAATCTGAAGCCTCAGGTGTAGCTTCCATAAAGGTCCTCCTTCTGCTCTGCTGACTGATACATGAACAGGTCTCCTTATAGAACAATGTCTCCACCTCTGGCGTTGCCTCAATGCAAAACGGCATCTATTAATACGTTTGTAAGTGCAGCTCTGTAAGGCTAATGAATGCACCAAGGTTATGTTCAAAAGCAGTGTTATGGGACCAAAGGCAGATGCTGGAACTATTTATTTATTTATTTACTTATTCATTTATTTATTTCTACCTGCCACATTATCTTGCCTTTTTTTTTTTTTCTTTTTAAAGCTACTTTTCCATCTTTCCTACTGGATCCACAATCTCTGTATTTGACTTTGGGTGGTGAACACACAATACAATATACAAATGATGTATTATAGAATTGTACACTTGAATCCTATATAATTTTATTAACCAATGTCACCTTGATAAGTTTAATGAAAAAATAAAGAAAAATAGTCACAGGGATATAAAGTACAACATAGGGAATATAGTCAATAATATTGTAATAAGTATGTATGGTGTCAGGTGGGTACTAGACATTTTGGGGGGACCACTTCGTAAATTATTAAAAAAACACAAAAACAAAAAATAAACAAACTGAAAAATCCCAAGGACTTCATGTAACATAATGAATGAATCAAATCCTCTTAGGGAAACAATCAAACAACAAAGGTAAAAGAAGACCTATTTGATGTTCCATCCATTTCCAATAGTCTTTAATATTTTGAAATTTGAATATGCCAAAAGAATTTAGGGTTACTCACACATATTATGAAAGAATTTGTCCTGTGCCATGTATAAAAGAGCAATTTAATTGTTTAGTCATAGACCCCTTTGAATATCTGCTGTTATAGATACTATGTAGAATAATTGCACATGCATAAAATTTGGATAAAATTTCAGTTGCTGTATGTGACCATCTGAAATGCATGCATGGGTCTCAGCTTACATACCTTTGCTCTACACCCAAAATTACTGAGCAAGCTTTTAGAAATCCACTTTATGTCATTATTCCTTTTGGTTGAAGTTGGCCGTTTTAGCCTACCCCCCAAACAATGATTGCAGGCGACTTATTTTGGAAGTAAGGCCAGGGAGCAGGAGGGGTGGGTGTTGTAGTAGGGAAGGAAAAGAGTCTAATTCAAGAATGTCTTCCTGAAACCAAGTTAACCCCTGGCTCCTGTCTCCCATCAGTACACTGGCTTCATGGTCACAAATACCCCTGTAATTCCAATTGCACAATGGTGAAGGCTGAGCAGCTCCCTCAGCGCTGCCATGAGACATCCAGGAGCAGAAGCCAAGGGAGGGGTGCAGCCCTAAAGTGAGAGGGACTTACAGGGATGCCTAAGAAGTGTCCACCACACTGCACGCTCTCTCAAAAAGACCATACATTCTGATAGGAGAGCAGATATTGATTTTCACATACAGTTATTTTAATCATCATATTTAATCGAAGGTGTTTTGACTTTTGTGAATATGCTGCTTGAAAATGTTGCCCTTTATTTTCCTTAATATATGGGGTATGATCAAAACTACAGTGGATGTTTAAATAAAAAAAATATTACAGTAAAAGCCACATTGCCATTAATTCCCCTCATAATACTCTCCCTTACTTCAAACACACTTATCCCTAGTTCTTGACACTTTCTGAAGCAGTTCTGGAAGTCCTCTTTCATGAGTGTCTTTAGTTGTGTTGTTGTGGCTGCCTTGATGTCCTGAATCATTTTGACGTTGGGGAGGAGCCAGAAGTCGCATGGTGCCAGGTCCAGTGAATAAGGTGGATGAAGACACACGATAAAGTTTTTTTCTGACAGAAATTTCCGTATACCAGAAATGATTTGTGACCCAGAGCCTTTCCATTATGATAAAAAAAATATAGTGGATGCTGCTGCTGAGTGCCATCCAACGGAAAGGCAGGAATCTTCAATATGGGAAGCTGCATGACAAACCTCAGTAACGGTGTGTGACAAGTTTCGACTTGTTCGGTGCAGTCAGTCGGGTGTGAGCTACGGTAGAGAGAAGGTGTGTTTTAAAGTGTGCTGTAAATCATCCTCCATCATGACAACGATCCATGTCACACATCGTTTCTGGTATGGAAATTTCTGTCAAATAAAAACATTACGGTGTGTCCTCATCCACCTTAGTCACTGAATCTGGCACCATGCAACTTCTGGCTCTTCCCAAAAGTCAAAATGATTCAGGACATCGAGGCAGCCACGACAGCACAACTAAAGACACTCAAGGAAGAGGACTTCCAGAACTGCTTCAGAAAGTGGCAAGAACGATGGGATAAGTGTGTTCAAAGTGAGGGGAAGTATTTTGAGGGGGATTAATGGCAGTGTGTCTTTTACTGTAATAAAATCTTTTTATTTATACATTCACTGAATATTTTGATCATACCTCCTTGTATTTATATCTAGATCATTGAATTAAACTGTATTAATTGAGCTAAAATAATAATAGGTAACAGATATTGAATTGTATACCTATTTCGTGCCAGGCACTGTTGCAAACAATTTATGTGGATTTTCTTGGTGCATCCTTACAACCTCATGAGATATGTAATATCCACTTTTCAGAGATGAAAAACATGAGGCTTGAAGAAGCTACGTCATACACCAAGGAATACACGTGTAGTATGGAGTTAATACCCAAACTCAGGTTTTTCTAACACCAGGGGCGTAAAGCATTATGCTCCACATAATCTAGTGTGCCTCAGAATCACCTGGAAGCCTCATTAAAACACAGAACACCTCTCCATCCCTTCACTTAATATTCTGACTCAGCAAGTCTGTGCTGGAGCCTGGGAATGTGCATTTCTAACAGGTTCTCAGAAGATGCTGAAGCTGCTGGCATGAGGAACACACTTGGAGAACCAGTCACTTCACTCTGCTAACAGATGCTTCCTAATTACAGAACAGTCCCTTGAGATCCTGCCAAACCGTATTTCCCAACATTTGTTCTCATGTTTACATCTTGCACTTCAGTGGGAAGGGGATGACATTGGAGAAGTTCTTCTGAGATGATCTCTTCCTGGAACAATTAGTGATTTTCTCCTCGTGACCCTCCAGCCCATGACCAAGGGCTTCGTGCCCATTAGATGGAGAAACGGGTTCAGCCCGCGAGGCAGTTTCTTGTTGGAAATCCAAAGAAGCACATCTATCTTACAAATGATGTTTCAACTTTGCCTAAAGTATAAATATTTATGAGAGGGAGGTTAGCTATTTGGCATGCGATACATCTTTTTTGTTGAAGTTTTCCCATTAGAAGATAGTTGCTTGGGAAAGCCTTAGAAACTAATATTGCATTTCACTTCATAAAGATTATGGAAAACTAAACAGCAAGAGAATCCACATTCCGATTGCTGATGAGAGGTGAGGACACGTTCCCACAACCTCCCGGTGCTAATGAGTTACAGTCATAACGTGCTGCATGGCTCCGACTTGTGTTTCCAAGCCTCAATTAAGGAAGGGAAGAATTATAGTATTATGACTAAAGAAAACTTTATGAAAGGAGAACCACTACAAGAGCAGGATGGTAGCAGGGGTTGGCTGACCTCAGAAAACCAGCAGTTCAAGGAAGGCACAGGGAAAACCAGCCATGTAGACGGGGCCCATGCATTCTGGTCTAGGCAACACAAATGCCAAATAGACATCAGAGTCCCTGTGGTTAAGGACAAGCTGCAGTCAGCCACAGTTGGCTTTTCCAGTTGGACTTGGTCAACATGGGGTAAAAAGATTGCTCCAAGTTAAAGTCAGGAGGTCAGGTTCACATCACATCAGTATAACATTGGTAGGTTAAGGAAAGGAAATCTATGCTCTGTTGTCTAGGAAATTATGTAGAATATATTTCCTGAGCTGTTAATTTCTTCTTCAAAAAACATAATGCAGAAGGTATCGGTCTTGGAGTCAACAGACTTGGTTTGACTCTCAGCTCTGCCTCGGGTTGCCTGGGTGAGTTTGCATGAGACTTGACTTTGCCAACTCTGTGGCCTCATCTTGGGATGACACTGAGCGTGCAGGGTCGTTGTGACGAGTATCTGAGGCATGATGCCTGGCACATAGTGTGCACTCATAATTTGGTCTTATATATTGAAATGATCCTATACCTAGAACAGTGCCGGGCTCGCTGTAACGATAGGTGTGTAATTTTAATATTGATAAAACCATGTGCTGCTTTCTAGCAACACACCATAGAGGGAGGAATTCCCTTTAGGCAATTTTTCTTCCTTGGTTTTGGGGCTTTGTCTGCTCATATTTAGGAATTGAAATGGAGAACATGTTAGGGGTAGGTTTAAGTCACTGCAGAAACATGATCACATTGCTTTATAATTGGAAAGGTAAAGATACCATACTTTTATATGTGCCACTTAAACTGAATCAGAAGTTGAGATAGAGGAGAGAAACAATAAAGGTGAGGAAGAAATAACATTAAGGGAGAGAGATGGGAAGGTGAGGGAAGCAAAGGATGTGGGAGGAAAGGAGGGGGGAGAATGGGGAAAAGAGGGAGTAGGAGGAGGAAGTCTAATAGTATGTGGAGCTGAGGTAGCTCACGTCACCCGTGACTTCCTAGATGTCTTGATGTCTTCCTAGCTGGAATTGCCAGCTCAGTGAGGCTGAACCAGGTACTTAACGTGCCCCATTTTGTTTCATCCTCACAGCAGCTGAGTACAATTTTCATTGCCAGTTTAAAGACAAGGAGTCTGGAAGATAAACTAATGAGCTACGACTGCAAAGTGCTCTTACCCACGGCACCCCACGACCTCCAGCCCTTAATCTCCCTTTCCCGACATGCTGCCTCCTGGGTGCCCCATTTCTCCTCAGCCCCACACTTTGCAATATTTATCATAATTATACGGTGAAGAAAGAAAGGGCTCATGTACTATATAGCAGCTTGCTTTTCTTCATTTTGATTTGATAATTTTGGGGTGAATGAGCGTATAGAGAAGATTGTTGAAAGGGAAGAGATGCCATGGTCCGACAGTGCTCACTGTATAATGTTATCTTTGTGCTAGGAAGAATATAAAAGATGGAAGAAATTTGGGATCTTGGAGAGCGAGGAGGGGAATCTGGAAATAATATGAAAAAAGTAAACAAAATAATAAAAGGCAACTTCAAAGCCATTATAATTTTATTATGATTTTCAACTTGGGAGAGGGCAGGAATTTAAGGATCTATTTGAACTCTCTGATCATTCATAAGTGGGTTGGCACATACTGAGATATTCTGTTCTCATGAGGCTCTATAGTTACTTTAAAACTTGGGAGCGCTTAAAATGATTCCTTAAGTTGATATGTTCTTTGAATTATTGTTATAAAGAAGTTTTAATATGAGCCTTAATGTTATGTCCAGCAATCAGATTTTTGTAATTCCAGTACTATTGATTCAAATAACTTTAGACTTGTTGAAATAATTGTATGTGACAAGTCGTGGGATAATTCTTGGATTTTGAGAATTTATTCTAATCTCTCATCAGTCAATGCTCCATTTAAATCATACCATAAATTCTCAGAAGTCCAACAAGAGATGAGTCTTAGAAATACTTGAGACATACACGCATCGCACACATTCACACCCACGTACATATAAGGAATGACTCAACAAAGTAGCACATTTCAAGAATTAAGAGCCATTGCCGTTGTGATCCTATTTTCATGACGGACAATTAATTCAACATATACTTATTGAGTATCTACCCCAAACCGCACATTGCAGTGACTGTTAGGAGATATCAGGATAAGCATTGATTATTTTGCTCCTAACTAAATCAAATACAGATGAGGAGACAGGTAAATAAATAGAGTGTGCCCTGATGCTTGCTATAAGCAACAAGGCATTAACGAGCTTGTTTAAGAGGGTGACCATGGCCTTGAAGTCTGGGCACTGGAGTTTGGTCTTTTCTCTGGGATAACAAGGAGCAGAAAACTATAGAATTTAGCTGAACATACACATTGGGTTTCTTCCCATGTCCCACTCTTAGACTCTGCCATTCAATCTGGGATGGTGATTGTATTTTCCAAGGCCTAATAATATCTGTAGTTTAAGCAAGGGGATTTCAAAATGCTCACTAGAGAACTCCTTATGAGTACTCTTGTCATCTCTGAGAAAGGAGTTGTAGCATTTCTGTGAGGGAACTAGAGAATGTGGCGAGAAACATAAGCCAAGTATTTGCTTATACAGTTTGCCTTAGAGAGGGACCACAAAATTTGGACTTCTCTAGATCTATCCATTCAGTAATTCCAAAATCACAGTTTTATGTTTGGTAGGGAGCTGAAGGACTACAAAGAGAGCAGGAAGTGACAATCTTACTTAATTTTTCTAAACCACTCCACTGAGCTCTAGTAGCTTCATATGCAGTGAATGAAAAATTCACTCCTTTTAGGACCCATCCTTACAGAAAGACACTTGACTTTAGGAAAAAAACTGGGCTTCTCCCCACCACTGACGTACTCAAATCAAAGTGAGACTTTAGAACAAATCTCTGATTTTGTAAAGTCTGTAGTTTTTATACCCTTTTGACAATAAGTAGTTTTTGGTGCACTATGCCTCCTAGAATGCCTTAACCAGAAATAAATTCAGTGTCTTTATATTTTCACAAAATTTCTCATTTGTTCTTCTGGTATGTTCTGCGGAGCGTCCAGTTTGCGTTTCCTGCTGTCATGTGGGAACACTGTAGTCTGCTATGGAATTCTGTTTTTCTTTTAAAAGGTGTCAGTATATTACTGAGCTGATTCTTTTGGTTTCCATTTGACATTCCTTTATTGAGGTGGTAAATTGCCTTATACAAAAGAGGGATAAAATTTAAAGAACAGACAAAATTGGCACAATCACCTATCAAATGACATTTACAACTCTTAAGTACTTAATTTTAAAATACTGGGTTCACATTAATTTAGGGAGTCATTGAGCATTAGGCTGATGGACTGAAAGGGGTAAAGTGTTTGTGTGTGTGTGTGTGTGTTCCATTGTAGGCATTATTGGAAACCCTCTGATGTCCTCACATTGTAGAGTGTCCTGACCCGTCCCATGGAGGACTTCACAGTCACAGTTTGGCCCAAGAGAGATTGAATTTTGTGCAGAGTCTGTGCTGCAGTGCAGCCGCGGGGAGATTCCGAGAAGCCTATAATCAAGCGTAGTCATCAAAACCCAGAAGACTTTTTCTTACCCATGATACCTAAAACCAGTCTCCCTTTGTGTGACACAGTCTGACAATCTGTCTGGTTCTTTGCTCCTTCGTTCTGGACTGGTCCTTTTGTCAAAGCTTGAAGTAGCCTTAGTTTAAAACTTCATGTATTAGTCATTTTCCACTTATGTTTAAAAGTATGGGAAAATTCAAAGGGCTTTCAAGGAGTGAAGTTGTATTGATTATTTCCATGTATTTGTAGCCACGTCTGGCAAACGGATGGTAAACTACAGTTCCTTCTTAGAGAGCATAATATTGAGAATGCTTTAGCAACCAAACCAAGCATAATTTTCCCTATCTGTGAATGTGGCGTTTTGGAAAACAACTGAGGAGTTATGAGGAAAAAGGCACTGCACCATTGATCTTTGATGAGGATAACACAGATGATGAATTTAAACATCTGAGCGAAAGAATTTTGTACGTTTTGCTCTAAACGTGGAGAAAGTTAAAAATGCTCGAAGAATTCCAATGTTCTAAACTGCCTTCCTTATAGTTCTCTACATGTGGAGCTTTCCTGAAATTTAAGAAATCACACGCGAGAGCAGCAAGTTTAAGGAAAAGATAGGTTAGAGCAGAAGCAAACTGACAAATACATCTTGCTTTTTGCCTTCTATATAAGTTGATAGGTGTTAATTAATAGATACAAAAAATTCAACATTTCAGGGTAGGATTATTAAAGATTTTGGGGTCCAATAGAGCAGCAACAGTTTCAATCAGTGTAATATCCCCTCCTAAAAGTGGTGTTTAATTACAGGAATTAGCAAGCCGCGACTGTCTTAGTTAGCTTGAATTTTTCTAGCCATACAGCAGCCAAAAAGCCCTGGCTCTTACATTTCACTATAGTGCAGATGATACCAATGCTGGATCCACTGGCAAGAAGGAATAACTATAGAAGAGTCTGTATCATTGGCTAAACTAACATCTCTGGGGGGCAGGTGCTCTATAATCTTGCAAATCAAATTAAAAACAAAACAAACTATCTCCTTTTAACTGAGACCAGTTCAAAAGTCTTTTTGGTCTTAAAGAAGCAAAATATTCTTAATTGTTTATTGATTATTCAAATCATATAAACCTGAGATGTATTAGCGTGGTTAAATGGTTTCTTTCTAAGTATGGGCGTCAGGGCTTAATGGGAAAGCATGGGCTGAGCTGTGCGTGAAAAAGAGTTTTGATATGACTTGTCTGTTTGGGATGATCGGAGGTGGCAAACGCAGAAATGGCACTTTCATTAACCTAAAAGGTGAGGGAGCATCGTAAGTAGTTTTTCTAGCAGACTGAGAATAAGCTTCAAGACATCTATATAGAAACTTCTGTTTGGCCTCTCTAGCAGTGGGAACGCCTGCCAAGTAGTGAGCTGGCAAAGAATAAGAAAGCAGAGAGGGGTGGGGGAATCTTGAAAGATGATCCTTTGCTACCCAAATGAGTTTTTGGTCAAAGCCTTTGAGCACAGTGTAAGAATAAAAAATAGAGTGGGAGGAATATTTTCCAGCTATTTTGCAATCTAATAATGTCAGCTTTAAGGGCTGAGGAGAAGAAAAATATGGGAGATGGAAAAGAAGTAAAAATATCCTGAGATTAAAATGTTATCTTTAAATATTGTGCTTCAACCACACAGCGGCCAAGGACTTTGGTGCCGGCTGCAAAGTAGGACAAAATCTTGGTTTGCTTGAGGTTGAAAAGTGAAGTAATTAACTGCTCCCTGGCACCACTAGGTGGAGATGTAGGTTTACCAAGAGCTCACATCGCAGCTAAAAAAAAAACAAAACAAAAAACGGCCTGTAATGGCTGTGAAATCCTTAACAAAAATTTTAAATGTTCAAGAATGATCAATTGCAAATCATGTTGGTCGCGAATTTACACTAATCTTGGGGTGGAGTAGGGAGCGGGAGGAGAGATTTTTGAAAATCCCACATTATGCAACAATAGCAAATAACCCTTGATGTGCGGCTGTAAAGTTGTTCATGCGAATTATTATTTTTTAAGCCATAAGTTCTGATGTTTAAGACTCCGAGAGAATAATCATGCCATGTTATAAATTATCTGCTGCCAATACACACATATTTTCCTTTATTCTCACACCAGCTGCTAGCTCATGCTATCAGTGGTCAGGAACAAACAAACACAAACTACCCCTTAAAAAAAAAAAAAAAAGAAAAAAAAGAAAAAAAAGCAGAGCTTCCTTTCCAACTTCTCCAGTGGAAATGTGCCAGCAACTGGCAGGAGTTGGGAATTGTGTGTTCGAGTTGAAGGGGTTGTTTCTAAATGTAGTACTTTTTGAGAATCTCATTACCTCACATCTTGATGTGTGAAGTGTGATTCACAGCACAGTTTGCTAAAGGCTAGTTAGCTCTTGTCTTAACGGTCTTAGGTGTCTAATATCCCATTAATCAAACCTTAGTGAAATGAAGCATTTCAGTTTGTTTTGGCTAAGCCTCTGCTCTCTATTAGCTGACCCCTTTTCTTTTATGTAAACTTTTCTATGCCCATTGGTCGATGGCAGGGCTATCAGATGGCTTCCAGAATAGACAATGGATACCAATCATTTTCTAGAAAGGCAGGGAGTCATTTATTATTCCTCCATTCACACTTGTCTCCCAGATGAAAATGCTCCTGAAGTTCATTTAATCATTGGCTCACATTTTTTCTCTCTCCCATTCTCTCAGTCTCTTTCATAGAAAGAATACCTCATAGATTTCATCTAAGTTGCCCATGTAACACTACGCCTCAGAGAGAGTGGCTATTCCACCTGCCAGGATTCCATTTAAAGACTCCACGAAGTAAAGGAACTCTCCGTTTATGGCGGGGGAAGTTCAGATAGCAGCATAAATCTTGTTATATTGCAATCATGCAAGTGGAAACTCTTCCATGATGAATATCAAAGTTGAAAAAGAATGAATCGTGTAGGAAAGCAGTCATCATGCCAAAAGATATTTAAATTTTTGTGAAATATTTTCTCCTTAAAATTTAAAAATACTCAAAAATTTTTATTACTATGCAAATTAATCCATGAAGAAAAATTGGGAACATTTTTAGTGGCCAGTGTTTGGTGGCCAGAGGAAGAAGGAGGTACAATTAAAAAACAAAAATTGGATTTACATCTAAGACATTGATTTCCGCCTCACTATTAATTTCCAAGTGCTGTACAGTAATGTTAACATAACCTTAAACTTATTTCTGAAACGTAATCCCACAATTAGGACCATCCCAAATCAGATAATTTGTTCATGATGGGTGCTATACAAAGGGGAAGTCCCACTTTCAACTCTCAAGTCCTGTGCTCATTTTCAAAGTGCATTTCATGGCAGCAAATGCCAGCATCACATTGATTTGTTCTTTTCTGATTCTAAGGGGGAGAAGTCTGGGGTAGGAGTCACCCTCCACTGAAAAGACCTTACATGGACAGCACGAGCTAAGCATTGCCCTGGGGTGATGGAGGCTCAGGGCTGACCATCGCCTGGTCTGAACCCTCAGGAATCTCATCAACTCCTCACCAGGGTCCCGCTTAGACAATGGCCAACAGCAGCCCTGCGTAGATATTATCTGTAAGATGGTTTTCCTTTCTTTAGCCAGTGGAAAATCTTAGAAGTCACCAGAGTTTTTGGTAGAAACATAAAATCCTTTGTACATAGGAAAAAATAAAACTTTTATTGATAAGATACAACTTTCTTAAAGACTGCTGATTGCTTTTCTTGTGCTACGTGTTAGGTATTATTTAAGCACTTTATGGGCATAAACTGATTCCACTCTACAAGACCCCAGTGAGGCTGGGGTTATGATTGTCCCCATTTTATCAAAGAGGATACTGACTTCCAGAGAGGTGATGGACCTGGCCTAAGAAGACACATTCTGTGACTGATGAGGTCAGGATTACACCCAGGCAATCGGACGAAACACCCACTACCTCACCCACTTTGCTATAATATATAAATAGACATTTGCTTTCAATATCTCATAACATTTTTTTTTTTTTTAGAAAATAGAGTTTTCTTAGCTAATTTAGACTTATGTATCTCCCTAAAAAATACCCTCTAAAAGTGCCACTTTCCCCTAAAGAGATAAATGTATTTTTCTCAATTCAAGTCCTCTTGATGTATGGTGCTATTTTTAAAATTTAAAATTAACATTTTTAACATGTCGCTAGTTTTCCCCAAGTAAATGAAAGATATATATTTTAATTTTACTGTGGTGGTGCGAGTGGTAGAACTGTCTGTTTACATGAAGGATGATATTAGGGAAAAGAGTAGTGTTTTGTTTTTTAGTTTTTTTAAATCAGTCTACATTACTCATTGGTAGATATAGAAAAGAATTAAAATAAAATATTTTTGGAATAAAACCATAAGTTATTAATGGAAAGAACTCTTTTAAGCAATACTCGTATGAATATTATACACACATTCAACACATACATGACATTGCTTCTGAGCAAAATCATACAATTAACGTAAGCTTTCTTTGCTCAAGGGAGATAGACATAATTTGGACCGTGAATACAGACTGGTCCAGTTTGAACATAAAAGTCAAGTTTTAGTCAGACTGAAACTTAGAAAAATCCATATTGAGAAAAAAACTCAAATCAAAACTTATTGGGCTTCATGAAGAAACTAAATTTCTCCATCTATACTCTCGGCAGTGAGACCCTGGCCCCCCTTTCATCTGACATTAGTCTAAATACCTCCTAATCAGGGACAGATTGTGAGGAAAAGGGAGTGCTCGCTTAATCAGCTTTCTCCTCAAATATTAAATATTAAGAAAACTTTCAGGGAGATCGGTCCTTGATATGATAATGTACTGATGTGTGTATGTTCCTCACATGTACACGGACATGCCTTCCGAGAAGCGAGTCACTGGGAAATGAAGAATACGAGAAAGAAAGCTCACATTAAAACAAAACAGAATGTCAACTGTAATTGAAAAAAAAAAATGGGTTGGTGGATGTGGTGTATAGGAAAATTAGTTAAAAGCGAGTTTCTTACTAACCAGTTATGTTTGCTTTTCTCGTTATCTGTTATAACTGCAATTGGCCCCCTAACGAAAGGTTCACAGAAAGGTGATCACCACAGAAGACATGGACTCAAATTGACCAAAGAGGCAGAGTTTGTTTTTTTGGCTTTTAACGCCCCTTTGCCATGACAGAGCTGAGGGAAGGAGGCTCACAGTCTGTCACATTTTGTTCTGATCAATCCACATAAAAATTGTCAGGCTGGCATGTTTGATTGCTGCTAACTTTTGAGTCGAAATGCATTTGCTTCACGTTTTCACTTTTAATTCTCAGAGTCCCTGGTTATCTCCGCAAAAGTGTATTTTCACAAAAGTGTATTTCCTGGACAATTTAGTTGTTGATCAAATCATATGGGGCGGGGGGAAGAAGAAAAGGAAGATGCCCATTTGAAGTCTTCTCCACTGACAGACATATGTTTGATCGAAATTCAGTGTCATTCATCTTTTGTGGCTCTTTGTCGATCATGTTTGCTGGAAGGATAAGTGAACTCCACGAAAAGACATTTATCTAAATTATCCTCATAATATGCCATCACTCTGTGTCAAAAGAAAAATGGAAGAGCAGACCAGTCTGTACACATATGCCTTACACTTGAATTAATTGAGGAAAAATGTAAAGATACATCATGTTACCAGTGTTTGTGTATGAATATATAGTATATGTAACCTATATATATGTACACTATATATGTAAACTATGTATGTATGTCTATATATGTAAACATACATGAATATTATGCATGTGTGTATATATATTTTTAAACTAGGATCTGATATGCTAAAAGTTATCCTTCTGGTTAGCTATTTATCTCTTACACTTTCAAAATCCTTATAATGCTGCAACCTCAATGCAAATGAAGGCTCCTCGATAGGAAGCCGGTAACCAAATTGTAAACAAATATGGGTAATGTGTGAGAATCTGTGCCGACAAGTAGATAAGAAGATAAATGTAGAGTTTCTCTTAATTACACTTTCTTAATTAAGAACAGCAGCCGTATTGTGATCAAAATGAACTCTGGTGGAAGCTGGTCACTTGGTCTTCTGGGTATCACTTGAGGAAAATGAGATTTTTTCCCCCTCTTTCTAGGATAAATTGTGCACTAAAGAAGGAATAAATGGTGTCTGTGAGCAGTGTCCCTTTGGTTTTTATCTGTGTGAGATGGATGTGCCTCTTGCCGGTTGCAGAATGGCGTGGGGGCTGACTTAGCCATCATTAGCACCCCAGGATGGATCCAATTCACTAATTACTTATGCTGTCCTGGTTCACTGCGATTTAAGTACCAAGTCAATCCCATTATCTTCAGTCTCCCAAGCTTGCCAGAGCCATCCGTCTTTCATGGAAAAGAAGCACAAGGGTTATCAATTGGGCCCTGCAAGACTTGGGGTTTTATGACTTTGGGAGAAGGCAAGATTAGTCCTGACTCAAGTCCAGGCCCCTCTAAGCGGCCACTTCGGTTGCGATAAAAGCAAACGGTGACAATTATCCCTAACTACATGGAGAAGCAGGAGGGGGAGAGCCCAGAGCAAAGGGAAGGGAGGGAAGAGAAGGAAAACGGGATGGACGGATAAAAATGCATAGCCAAGAAGCCATGCCCCTGCTGTGACTCACGCCCTGTGCTTTCAGGCAGCTTTTCACATCACCTCCGAGCTACAAATGATAATTCGTCTGTTACAGACACCTGATAATATAGTCAGAAATCAGGAATTAAAATATTCTGAGGGCCCGAGGCCCCCTCTGAGAGGAGGGATGACGAGGAGGGGCCGCGGGAGGGAGACGGGAGTCCAGGAGCCCCTGCCCGGGGTAAGGCCTCCTCCATCCCAAGCCCATGCTGCTCCCCAGCCTTGGCGGGTTCTGACGATGATTGACACCTGCTGTGCTGAGGGGAAGGACCTGGCAGCTATTGGCAGCACTGTTGTGTTCATTTGCACACTTTCTGAAGCAGCAATGTGGCTACTAATACAAAAAAAAAAAAAAAATTTGAAAAAGAAAAAGAATCTTCGAAGCAGCGTGACATCTCTTGGAATGGAATATTTGTCTTTGCAAATGATTGCTCTGCTGCCAGCACTTGACACGGTGCTCGCAAACATGTGTAATTGTTGGAAGTGTAATGATGATTATTTGCATATTTAATGTTCAAACAGTACTGAAGAAGCAACCTAGACTAAACCTTTTAGGGGCAGATTTGAATATGTTCAGCATCCACGGGAGGAGTCCCAGGAAGTAGGCGGGCGTCCGGTGGAGAACAAATGCAGGGATAATTGGCTTAGCGTTCCCTGTACCACCGCCTCGGTGCTTTTATTCACGGGCACAATAGCACTCTCTGGACCCATGCGAGGTGGAAGTTCACCAACACCAGAAAGACGCTTTCTCTTGGCTCCAGTTCAAACGTAAACTGCCAGACGCCCTGTATCAGCCTGGTTTTACATTAACCAACTGTGAAGCCGAGAACGGTAGCTAGGAGATTGGGATCCGGGCTTTGACGCCACCAGAAGGGAATGTACACACTGAATTCATCACAGTTTTTATCCACTGGCCAGTGGAAATTGTCCACCTGTTGTTATACCCCAAATAAATCATTCTGGGGAACAATCTATCTGAATTATTAAAATGGCATTATATTCCCACTTGCAGGGAGAACACTTTATTCTCTTAAAAAACAGATGCACTTCTAAGAGTCTTTTCCAGTTTTCACTTAGGTGGATCGTTGCACCATTACCTGTTCTTTTTCTCAGGATGTTAACGAAACTTACTGCAGTGATCGTTTCCCCATGTATATTGTGTATGTTGTACAGCTAAATCTAATACAATGTTGTATGTCAAATATACCTCAGTAAAAATGCTCTTTTTCTTATAGTTGTCCTTAAAAATAAAGACAGCAGTTGATCATCTAAATAAATTTAGAAATACCTCTATTCCTCACACCCCACCTCCCTCAAATTTTGATTCAAGTGCACCCCCATGGGGGCCCCTAAGGTGTGAAGTTAAATGCTTTGTCTTTCTGCTTTCCAGCTGTGCTTAGATAAGTTTGGGAGGCCCCTAATGACTCAGGGGGGCAGTTTTCCCCCAAGTGGGATCCCTTGTAGAAAGTGTCCCAGAAAATCCGGAACGCAGAACCTTCCCTGTGCAAATGACACTCATTGCATCAAATTTCTCAGTAGTGACAAAGGCACTGGCCTTGGGAACAGTAGCAGCCTGTCTGCCTTTCTCAGCCAGTGTTAACCAGACTCTCACAGCAGGCGCGCGCGCAGGCACACACACACACACACACACACACACACACACACACAGAGCAATGTACTCCTCTTGAACAACTTGAAACTCGGAGAAGGTGCTGCCTGCTCCATCCAAATCAGCAGGAAAGGAGATTTTAGATGGTGGTAATTATCTCAGGAAAAACACACCTCGCTGAAATCAATAGAATAATTTTTGATAATGTAGCCACTTGATCTGGTAATTTGGCCTTTCACCTGTAGTGAGCGGCTTCACTGGAGATTTTCTCGAGCTATTAGATGCCTCTTACTCGGAGGCTGTCCTGTTCTTGTCTTTTCAAAGGACGTTGAATAATTAGTGCTTCTGAATTTAGTGCCTTCGCTCCTTCCTCCTTTCTCTCACTCTTGTCTCCATCCCCCGCTCCGCCCCAGCTTACTTACTTCCTCTCAAACTCCTCTTGAACCCCATGCCCCCTGCCATAAGCCACTTGGTCACAAGCCATAGCTCCCCAGCCAAACCGTCAAGACCTTTGAGGGGCAGTGCAATGACTTGTCATTCTCCAAACTGATGTTTTAAAAATCTAGTGGGTGAATAGAGACATAACTTGGCCATTGCCAACCCCTTACGCCAGGCTCTGCTCTGGGCAGGGCTGGGGCCTGGCCGACGTGCTTCTCATGAGTGCTATCTGCAGCCACTTACCTGCGATGGAGGAGGTTTGGCTCCTTACCTTTGCGTACCCATCAGCCAGATGACTAATTCTTTAGAAATTTAAAAACACATGAATTTTACTTCTGAACATCTAAGAGGTCGACCACTCTGTGGTGATAACATGCAGGTAAAAATACCCAAACAAGGAAGTGCTGCCAGAACAAGTCTATAGTTCCAGGCACGTTTCCAAATCCATTTACCTCAACCTGATGGCATATGTTGCAATATTCCCAAGTCCCCATGTTACAAATCAGAAAACTGATGCCTGTAGGGAATAAATAGCCAGCCCAGTGTCTCCCAGCTCACAAAGGATGACACTGAGATTCAGACCCAGGCACAGCAACACTAGCCTAACCCCTCACCTCTAGGGCCTTTGGGGTTGTCACTACACTTCCTGTCTTGATGTTAACTTTGGGTTTCCATATGGATGCTAAGGCAGTGACAGAGCCATGGATTGCTTTATCACAGTATCGCAAGACTCTGCTTGCCATTTTGTGTGCCACTCTAGAAAGAAGCTCTTCTGAAGTGGAAATGACCACCACTGTGGAGACGACGACCCTGGGATCTCCTCATTGCTCTCCTGCAGCATGGAACACAGAAAGCAAGGGGACTTTTCTTTTTTAAAAAAACATGATATTAAAACAACCCTTGGGATACAAAGTTGAATTTTATTCCTTGATAAATTCTTTGAAGAGCAAAATATTTTTCAAAAAATCATATGACAATAATTAGCAGTACTTCTTTAGGGGTTTGTTGGTTTGACCTTAGCCTTTTAATCTGTCAAAGTATGCTAATCAGCCTGACAGACAGAAAGATAAAATGCAGAGGCAGATGCACTAGTACCATAGGGAAACGAGAGAAGAAGATGAGGAGCCAAGGAGAAGGGAGGGCACCATGGCCAGTGGTCACTTCAGGGGCACTCTTCCAGGGTGGCCCCAAAACGATCGGAGCTAGCCGGAGCCTCACAAGCCAGTCACTATTTTTACTCTAAGCCCAGAATGTGAGAAAGCTCATCTGTAATATGTTCTACAAATCTCCTTTTACTGTTAGCTGAGCATGAAATCAATTTATAGTTTAAAAACTTGTGGATGGTTACCACATGACTCAACAATCCCTTTTCTGGGTATCTACCTGAAAAATTTGAAAACATTTATCTGTAAGGATGCGTGTACCCATATGTTCATTGCAGCATTATAAACGGTGACCAAGACATGAAAACAACGGAAGTGTCCTTTGATGGATGATCGGATAAAGAAGATATGGTACATATATACAATGGAATACTACTCAACCTTAAGAAAGGATAAAATACTGCCAGTTGCGACAACGTGGGTGGATCTTGAGAGTATTATGCTAAGTGAAATAAGTCAGATGGAAGAGGACAAAAACCATATGGTTTCACTCATATGTGGGATGTAAAATAGAAAGCAACTCACAAACAAACAAAACAAACTCAGAGACATGGACATCAGTATGGTGGTTACCAGAGGGAAAATGGGTGGGAGTAAGATAAAGAGGGCAAAGGGGGTCAAATTTATGGTGACAGAATCATCAAATTTGGGTGATGAGCACACAGTGCAATATATAGATGATGTAGTATAGAATTATACATTTGCAATTTACATAATGTTATTAACCAATGTCACCTCAATAAACTTAATAAATAAAAAAGTCAAGTGATTAGCCAATGAAAAGCAATGATTCTGTAATGCAACCTTAAAAAATAAAATAAGGGAGACTGATTCAAAACACATACACACGCACACACACACACACACACACACAAGTGTGGGAACAATTCTATAGGGGAATGGAATGGGATGGGAAATACATAAAATGTTCTAATTTAAGGTTCAGATAGATGGATGGTGTCTGAAATTCCAACTGAATGTATTATGCCATTTTGTAACTTTGGCAGAAATATTTACTCCTCACCAAATGTCCATGGACTCCCCCATTTTACATGGACTCCATGTAGTAAGGTGGGGCTGTGTAGCTGGTGAGTGGAAATGACATGTGTCATTTTTGAGTCCAAGCATTGAGGAACTGGTTTGTGACCATCCAGCTTTCTCTTCTGCTGGGGGGAATGCAAGACCTGGAATTCAGATGGTCCAGCTGCCAGGTGAGGGATTCTCAATTTCCTGGATTCTTTAGCAAGTGGATAGAGCTGACACAATGAAACATGTATACTGACAGCAAGAAATAAACTTTTGTTGTGGCAAGCTATTGATTTCAGGGTTTTTACTGCAACATCACCAGATCTTTTTGACTGAAGACTATAGAACCACATAGGTAACCATAATACTTCTTGCAGCTGAATTGCATAGATCTTTTGAATTCACACGTCATCAAACAACCATTTACTAGTTCATCCTATACCTAGAGTAGATAGGAAGAATAAGGAGGGAATTCCTGAAAACATTCTCCATGGTAAACATTGTGCCGATGATTTCCATCAGCTGTTTCACTTTGTGCTCCCAGAAAAGAGGTTAAATGTTGACATTTCATCATTTGTTAACTGAAAAGGAAAATAAGGCGCCAAGAGGATAAACAACTGTCTAATGATATACCGTTACTTTTCTGGAATTTTATGCATTTGGCTCTAATACATAAATCTGTTTTCTGCTTTATATCACCTAGACTTCCTGCAAAGGCAAATGAGAGACCATGTAGGTATCTTAGAAGTCAGTGAATAAACGAATGATCTGCTCACACTTTCGTAAGCCTTCAAATCCACGATTCTGGGTTTAGTCCAGCAAGGTAATGCTTACAACGCTCATGTGTAAGAGAATCCCAAGATTCTAAATTTCCTTTATTTTAATTACCTTCATCGATTTATTTTTACCAATATTTTAAGAAAATATTTATTTTTTCTTCAGTTCTAAATTTCTTAAAGTGGGATTTCTACTACTGGAGCCAGGATAGTGGAGGTATTTGCAGAAGGACCCCAAAGAACTCTGGAGTTCCCAGGAGAATGGCAGTAGCCAAGCCTGTACAGATTCACATGCACCACCCCACACACCCCCTTCCAACACGTTACTATTGCTGTGTTTTGGATAAATAAATCAAGCCTTTAGACTTTCCTGATGCTCCTTTCTCTGTACATATTCCAAATATGCCATCATTATCCCAAATACCTTTTTGGGTGTGTTGGACTAATTTAATATGTAAAGAAAATTAGGTATTAATTAAATAAATTATTGGCATTATTTTAGTTCTCCCTGTCCTAAAACATGGAAATAATTCTATTTTTATATATGTGACACTCACCCACCAAACACCTGTATGCCCATGCACTCACACACCTGTTACCTACACACACACACACACACACACACACACACAATTGGTGCTGTGGTGGGTCCCATGAGTTAACACCTACACGAATTCAGGCGTTGCACTGTGATTGGCAATGCAAAGACAACCATGACAGGACTTGCCCTCACGGAGCGTACACTTGAGTGGAAGATTGCTATTCATCACCTTTCACTCAGGGATTCGTTCTGGTCTTGTATCACTACCAATTTTTCTCAGGGTAAACTTCTCTTCCTCTGTCCATCTTTTAAATATGGCTGTCCTGCAGGGCTCCCTCTTCCCCAGTTTTCTCTCCTGCATACACAACCCATGATGAGGTAATTATTTCCCACATTTTCATCACTGACCATGTGCTAAGTGTACTCAGCGCTCTCCTCGTCTGGAGCACTTACCTGGACCACCACCACAACTGTCACTCTCACCGCCATTGTCATCCTGCCTGAGTCATGTGGTACTCTTTATGGGCCTGGCCTTTCCTTCATTATTTCATAGATGCCTGGAAAGTACTGAAGCCAAGCTTAAAACCCACGTATTCTTGAAGTGAAAGTCCATCCCCATTAAGAATGTGTTTTCCTCTCTCATCAGGAGGCCCCAAAACTTTACTCCATATGACACCCAACCCATTCTTCCAATATCACTCCATTCAGTGGAAGCACCATTATCCACCCGATTTTCTTAACCAGAAAGCTAGAAGTCATTCACCTCCATCACTCAGCAGGTTCTGCAGAAACTGACTTCTTCCTTGCTCTAACTGTTGCCAATTTCTCTCCATTTCCATAGGCATTGTCTCAGTAGAAGTCCCCAATAAACCTCCAAAACACTGCTTGACCTTCAGTGTCTCTTTCAGAGTCATTGTTGACATTTTTGCCTGAGAGAGATTTCTAAAGACCTGAAATTAGCGTGAACGTCCTCAGTTTAAACTTTCCAGACATGCCTCACAGTTTGCGGGATAAAGGCCTAACCCTTTGGCAGACCCAGCCCCTCTGCCCTGAGCTGCCGTCTGGCCAAGGGGTCTTACAGCTCTCTCGAGGCTCCATCTCTGCTGTCTCCCTCCAGGCATTTCTGCTGTTGGCAGGTATTCACCATTGTTCTTCCTTGTTTATTTCTAATCACATTTAGGCCTTCAGTCCAGGCATCATCTCCACATTTCACTACCTGTCAATTCCTCAGGCTCACTGTTAGGATGTCCTTTACAGGATTACCTCCCAGCCTCACAACAACCCAGTAAAAGGAGGAAGGACAGGTGTTCTTTGTATGGCCATGTTACAGATGTGGAAACTGAGGCTTGGGACATTTAAGGGCCAAGCACAGGAATCTGGTTGACAGAAGAGCTAACTCAATGGCCTTAGTTTCTACATCTTGTGTTTTTCTGGGCAATTTCTTTCAGCTTAGAATTTAAAGGTGTGATGGACATTCCCACTTTTCTTTCCTTCAAGATGCTCTTCCTTCAGAAGAGGGAATGTTTTTATGACCTGCATCTGCTCTGCTAGACCGTATGGCTTTTTTTTTTTTTTTTTGACTTGGCATTCTCTATTCTCCTTTGTCTCCTATGCAGGAAAGGTAGTGCAGTATAAGCAGTAAGCAGGAAACCTTGGCTAGAATATTCCAAATACTTGCTGTGTGACTTTGAGAGAATCACTTCACGTCTCTGAATTCAGTTCCCAGATCTTCAGTGTGATTGAGCTAAGAGATATTAGATGAGATTGGAGATCTTGTCTTGCCTCACATTCTATCCCACCACTAAAAATAAATTAAGCCTCAGAACAAATATGCTGGTCAATCCATTGTTTCACAACATGAAAATGTTGCTGGCCTAAAAAAAGCATTTTAAACACTCAGTTTTACAAGTGACCTAACTCTCTTTAATAATGGAAATAAGGTCCTGCTTCCCATTGTCTGTATCTGAAACAATGGATATCAAAGGCTTTTGAAATGTATTAGCTAATGTAAGGTATCACTCCCATTAAGCTGGTCTTTGATAAGTCACTTCCTCTCTTGGGCCACAGTTCTCCCCTTTAAAATAAAGGAGTTTAGCTAATTGGCTCTTTCACTTTTCTTAGTATTGGGAAGAAATGATGATGGTGATGAAGACGATCATCACATGAACAGTGAATGTCCACTGTGTGTCAAGAGCTGTGCGTCATACATTTAAAGGACCTTTGGTGGGGCGACATGCACATGTATTTTCAATTCTTAGAACAAGAATTCAGAGCAGCAGTCATGGCCAATGATCAGACTAGAAGGCACACTTGGTATTACATCTGTCGCCTCACTGGATTTGCTCATTACAAGGCTCAGAGGCAGAAGTTAATATCATGTCCAACACCTACTTGGAATTCTTGATGGTGGCCTTTCAAACACCCTCTGCTCCCACTAGACTAGTAACATTCCCCTAAAAAATGTGTTCTCTTTGATCTCCTGATGGTTCTCCTTTCTGTTTTTTTGGAAGTCCTAGTTTTCTTCTCCTGTTAATCTCCCAGTCTCCAGGATTGTGACGTCCAGTTACCCTGCTCTCTTGAGCTATCCCTAATGAAGTTCCCTCAGCCAGAGGGAATCTTGCTTCCTCAGTACTCCCAGTGTATTTGCAGATTTTTGCAGTATTAGAGGACTAGGCTGCTACCATTTTGTTTGCATGTTTTTCCTTCCCTTCTAAGACTATGCTCTCCCCCAAGGCAGAAACAGACCGTGCATTCCCTCAGCTAGGAAGGCCTCAGCAATTGTTGGCACTATGGGAAGAGTTTTATGAAATGATGACTCAGGTGTTCAGGGAATGCTTTTCACTAGCATTACGTTTTCTATTTTTCTCCAATATACACTTTATAGTTTGACTCTGCTGTTCTCCACTCCCAACTCATTGCCTATAGCTGGAATAATGAATATAAATGGCTAACAAAAATAAATATAAATGTTCAAGTTTGGCTTGTATCTTACGCCCTGAGTCCCAACTAACTATTTAAATATACATGTAGAAAATCCAAAAATATTAAATTGATTTCCTCTGCTAAAAAAGAATAAGATTAGTGGTATAGGATACTTGGAAGCACATGTCATGAGAGCCCAGAGAGAAGGGGGTACGTTATCTAGGCCAGGGGAATAATGTTCCTTGTGAACTATTAAACATTGATACAATTAAAAGAAACAACAGTCAGCAAAGGGTACATCAAGGGCACACAGTACGCACAAAGCCACAGCGGGAGGACAGGCTATGTGGGCACAGTAAGCCCTTACTCTGGCAGAAGTACAGTGCACATGGGCACAAATCTAGCGTATGATGAACTTGAATGGAGGAACAAAGAGTTTAGATTTCAATATGAAGATTACTGAGTGCTGAGGGAGAATTTGGAGCTGGGAGCAGAGAGTGGGCGACCATAGATGCTGTGCTTTGGGGTGTTCATTCTGGCACCAGCATATAAAAATATTTAGGGAAAGAGGAATCAATGGTGGACAGGATACTATTGTACTGGTTTGGTCATATACGGGGATGCCAAAAAAATGTATACAAGTGGACACTTTGGTCAACATTGCTCAAGCAGTAGTTCGTCATAATCAGAAGTGTCTGGACATTGTTACCACAACTTTGAGCACCTCTTGTAATTGCAGAAGTCACACATGACTTGTATGCATCTTTTGTTACTCGTATATATTGAGTATTACAATTTTAATACAGTTTTTCTTTCTTAAAATGTGTATGTATGGTTGGGGCACCCTCTGTATATTGATCCTTCTAGAAATACTGTTCAAGCAGGTATATCATTAGCTTCTCATGAAGAACACTGACCCAATGTAGAACAGTGTTCCTAATCCACCCCTTTAAATGTGCTTATAATATTATCAATTGCAAGAATTAACTTTGGAAGGAAGTGTCTGTGAATGGCAGTATCCAAAATGGCAGCAAAGTCATAACTGTTCTTGAGTTTCCTGAAACACGGAGCCTACAACTTAAAAAGACCGTCTACCCAATTAGGCTAGGACCGACCATTTTGCAACTGATTCTTCCTTTCTGGACTCCCTGTCAGGCACCCCGCTTCTGACAAGTAATCTCAGTGCTCTCACCCCAGTTTTCTGCACAGAGCCCCCCGCTGCACACACCCATTTTTATTTGGGGATCAATCCAGAGCTCCTCTTGCCATTTTCTTTTCTTCTCTCTTCAAGCCAAGATACTCTGTAAAGTTCTGTGGTAGAATGCCAGGGGAGCAAATGCAAAGCAGGAGACGACAGGGGGAAGTTCCTTTCTTCAAGAAGCAATATCTTAGAGGTGGGCTGTCAGGGACCCTGCAAGATCTGAAGTTTCAGAGACTGAATGAAAGAAACACTCAGCTAACAAAACGGAGCGCTGCAGAGGACGCTTCATCTGCTCCAGCCAAATCCCTTCTTTCTTTCCATCCTTTCTTTCCTAATAACAGCTGCTCTCTCCTTGCCTGTTACTCTGCTGTGAAGAACAAAACCTCCCTCAGACTATCTGTTTTTCTTTTCTTCCCCAGAGTAGGTCTCATTACTGGTGATTAGCAGATGATTAAAACCAATTCAGCTTCCCCCAGTAGATATTTTCTCCCTGTTTGTGCCTAACGCGTCAGCCTTCAACGAACGTGCTCCTAAGCTTATTAACAGGCTCAGAGGATTAGCTGCCGCCAAGCTCGGTGGCTCCCATATTGTGATGCAGGGAGTGACATGGAACCATTTGCTGAGCGCAGACAGGACCGCTGGGACCAAACTATCTAAATCACAATTTTATTTTCCATGTAGAGCAAGATAAAAAAAAATCCCAACAATAATTACAAAAATCAAACGTTAGGACAAGTCTGAAAATATCCTTAAACTCAGTGGCAGAAAACAGGCTAAACCAGTCATGAGGGACATGTGTGTGTGTGTGTGTGTGTGTGTGTGTGTGTTAGTTTACATCACACAGTTTATCTATGTTTATACCCATGTATGAAGATCAGGCCCTCTTTTAGCCTCTGCATTCCCTTTGGTGTATACACAGTATGTGTTTGTACAGGTCACATATGGATAGGTCTTTCTTTCAATGGAGACTTAAGAATTATCAACTTAGAACATAACAGACCATAATTTAGGTAGTACTTTAAAGAACATCTAATTCTCCTAAACTGTGAAACCTGGATATTGGCAGATACATGCAAAGGAATTCTAAATAAAGGGTTTCACGTCTCTTTCGAAACCACACAATGTCATAATGTCATGTGGTTTTTAAAGTTTAGAAGGAATGTTTCCCTATGTGCAGGGGTTTTCTTACATGTATCACTATATGTTGATTACAATAATGATTATAAGAAGGATAGTGATATATTTATGAGCTGAAATCACAATCACTAGGTTAGGAAGCAAAAGGGGCTAGTTTTTAAAAGTTTCGAAGGAGAAAAACCTCATGCTATCATTGTGGTAGATGGTGCATTTAAAAGGTTTGTTTTGGGGGCTGGGATTTTTTTATTGTTACAAATGCTCTCTCATTCTAAATCTTTAAGTTTTTCCCCTTTATTTCTTTTTCACCTTTTCAATGCAGCTTAACTCTGAGCGTGCTGGAGCTTGAAATCTAGTTTCTGATTCATAATAGCAACTGGGTTTGCAGAAAATGTCAACAAATCCCCCATCACCAGGGAAAGTAGGAAATGTGAAAGGTAAGTCACGTCAGTCTCCCGGGCTGCATGATGGAGTACATCTGTGAATGAGGACAAGAAAGGAAAAATCCTAGCAGAACAGATACTACAACCAAGCAGTAAAACCCTGCTATGCCAATAAAACAAAGGAAAACCTAACAAGACAATAGGGAAGTAATGAGGAATTAGAGGAAGATATTGTCAATCACCAAAACTGGCACAATCATATTTTATTTAATTTCAATCACTTAATATCTAAGGGAAGATGACAGACAAGGAGTTCTTATGGGTTCGATTTTACCAGTATTAAAAAGAAAATTCCAGCAATATCCCTGACCTTGGTTGGCCCTAATAAGTAGGTAATTGCTAAAGGATCAATTCCCTCATCATTAAACAATAGGCCCCCGACAAATGCAGTATGTGCAATTAAGTGACAGTGAAACACAGCCAACGGTAATACCATACAAAAAAAGCATTAAGAATGATATTCACACAAACGCTGTGATAAATACCAGGAAAACATTTATAACCAAGGACATACAATCATGTATCTGGAATGCACAGGAAAAAAATGATGGTTTAATAAGCTTCCAAACATTTTATGACATGCCTATGAGGCATAATATATAGGAAGAAAGGATTGCCATGATTAGACAAAGATAAATATTGTTTAATGAAATCCTTTTGCTTGGAAGTATTTCACCGGGTCTTGAGAGAATTTCCATGTCAGTAAAGAGACAAGTTCAGAAGCAGGGCTGTGCCAGCCTCAAAGAATGAATAAAAGAAACTGTGCCAGGGGAAGGGAGAGCTGTTTCTGTTCCTTCCTCAGCCAGTTCTGCACAGTCCAGGGCCTGTGCAACAGTGTGAACTGAGATCCTTTCACCTACTGAATTAAACATCATAGAAAGAGGATCACTTGTTTTCCTTCCACAATTCTTCAAACAACGTCCACAGTAACGGTGGGCCATAATCCAATGGGTATCCTGATACTTAAAAAAATTGACAATTATTTCTGGCTCCTTGATATACAGGGTCATTTCTTTCCTTCATAATTGGCCCTGTCTTCGTTTCAATGTTACAGGACGGAATTATAAGATGCATGTGATAATGCCTGTGAGGAGAGAATGCACCCAACACACTCGTTTTATCATTCTCATCAGAATAACGTCGTGGTTAAGAACTATGGCCTTGGGTTTGAAAATTACTAGGGGTATGACCTTGACCTTTAGCTATTTCATCTGTATACCCGTCTCCTAGAATTAATAAGGATTAATAACACAATGAGGGTTAATCAGATAATGTTCTCCAAGGTCTCAGCACACCACTTAGCACAGAGTGAGAGCCCACGAAGTGTGGATCATTGTATTAGTGTCTGCAAGAGGGACAAACTGTATGAAATACTTTCAGATGTGTGGGCCCTGCCGCAACGGGAGGGCACAAACGGAACTATTTGAATTAATTAAGACATTCCTAAGAAGTTTGAGAGACGGTAGCTCCCTCTGATAAACCCGAATCTTGTAGGAGTAGAAGGCAGGAACTATGGTGAAGGAGAAAGATAAAAGTATAAGGGACAGGAAACACATTAAAAGATCGATAACAATCCAAGGCAGCATTGTAAAGTGATGAGTGAGTGTTAGAGATAATAAATACTGTCAGGAGAACGGGGATCATTAAGAGCTTGGGCTTTGGCTGCCAGGGAAATGTGGTAGTAGAACTGGGGCTTGAAGAAAGACCAGATGTGTACAGAGCATGGGTCGTAAGAGCCTTCCGCGGTGGGCTCATCCAGGCATTCCTTGTCTCGTTATCTAGAGGACTCTGTCCAGATGGCAGTCCCCTGGATACTTCCAGAGTAGGGGACTAGTATGCTATTATGTGTGAATGAATATTCGACTGGTGGGAGGGTTATTACTATTATTATTATTAATGATAATACTACTTGAAACCACAGCCAATTTAACCCGACCATTTGGAAGAGCTACATTGCTCTATTATCCAATTGATAATTTCAGGGTTTTATTCATAGACACAATCATAAGAAAAACAAGGAGAAGACACTCTCTCAGTTGTGTACATATGTATAGACTTTGCCTTTTGAGAGCATAATTGGGGATGGGAGTTATAAATAAAAGATCATTAAGAGTTACAAAGAAAGAAAGAAAGAAATACCCCGTTGCCTTCTTGTGCCATGTGCCAAGCCCTCAGAGGCCTGCTGGATTTCATCTGAGCTGGAGGCAGTGCCCAGCCAACTAGGGCAGAAATAGGGCAGGAGGCCTCGGAGGCAGCAGACAGCAGGGCAAGGAAATAAAAGAGACAGAAAGGCAAAAGAAAGAGCTGTACTGGGAGAAAGCTGCAAGGGAATTTTCTTCCATTTAAACATTAGACAAAAATAGTAAATATAGCTGCTGGCAGAGGTCCCCTCTGTACTCCCACCCACCCAATAAACAAAATGTCTTCAGCTGGCCAGGATCTTGAACAATCTACAAATCAGTTCCTAAGGTCTACGGTGCTGTGTGGGTTAGCAACCCAGTCCAGTCCTTCCTGAAGTCTAAAACTGATCAGGGATGACCCCGGGATGGGGTGCAGTGTGGGTGGGCACGGTGGGCCCTCTACCACCATCCTGGAGACAATCAAGCTGTGAGGGGAGGGAGGGTATTAGAGTGCTTGCGAAAGCACAACAGTGCCTGCTCCACACTGCAGGTCAGAAAGAGGATCGATTTAGCAAAGTATTTCCACTGAGGAGCAAGCATTTTGGTGGGGTTTAGCTAAACATAAGACACAATTAGAAATACCCAAGCTTAAAATTGATCAATCATTTAAAGAAATATAAGTATATGTTTTAAGAACTTTCTAAGTAGGGTAAGTAGCACTAAAATCATTCAGTCTTAGGTTATGCTGATAGGTAGGTAGAGAGATGGACGAAAATCTGATCTTTATAGCTTTAGATGTGATATCTGTATCTATAATATATATTTACACATCTGTGTATCTATTGATTATCTATCTATCATCTATCTATCTATCTATCATCTATCTATCTATCTATCTATCTATCTATCTATCTATCTATCTATCATCTACCTATCTTTCTGATTTTCTACTTTTTCCTATAACACTAGCCATAAACATTAAAAGGTAGAATCTAGAATCTATCACATCTTAACTTTTCTTATAGAACCTACTTTAGTGCAGTGGAATAAGTATGTTTTGAATGAATTCATTAGTAAAAGCGTTCCACTATAAAGAAATGACAACAGACAAATTCGGGATTAGCACAGTTACTTAAAAATGATACAGCAGTGATGGTACGGCCTTTCTTAACCATTCAATAGCTTTTGATTCTTCTTCTGTTGTGCCATTGGGAGGCACGAGTGAAAGGCAATGTAACTGGGGTTTCCAAGCCAAGGGAATACTGTGGCATTATAGTGTCAACGTCTGGTCAGAAATAATCATAACTAACACATATGTGCCAGGCAGTGTTCCAAGTGTTTTCTTTTTTGAAGATTAGCACATTTAGACCTCATGCCAATCTTATGAAGTAGGTGCTGTTATGATTCTTACTTTATAAACATGCAATTCTCACAGAGATAAGTGACCAGTCTATGGTTCCCATGTAGTAAGCGAAGTGCTGGGACTTGAGCACAGGCGTTCCAGCTCTACTATGTGTGTGCTCAGGCTTTGCTGTCTCTGAGCATTGCTCTCTTCCTTGTGTTTTATACAATCTCTTGGAAGTCTCTGCTGCACAACAGCATTCAGAAGTAATCAATCCTATGTTTCAATGATGATGGAGGATTATATGCAAATACCTAAAACCTATTATCCAAATAGTTGTCCTGCATCCCTTTTACTGAAAGATGCAGAAAACTAAGAGACTATTCCGAATATTCTAGTTAGAACAAACTGAGTAATCGTTATCTTTTAGTATATATTGCAAGCCTAGAAGGCTCCCTTAAATAAAGAAAGTAGGTTTATCAAACAGGTTTATCCTTTGGTTCTCTTCAATGTGAGGTATGAGAGATTTCATTCAATCTTTAAAACTTACAAAGTCTAACTAGGTTTCTGGAAAGGTATCAGACTGTTTGGTACAGATAATTTTTAATTATTTTTATAACAGTTACTACAAAATATTGTAAGCAGATTATGTACTAAAATGATGCAATAGAGGAATTTAAGATGTTTATCAGTTTAAGAAAGATTTAAGATGTTTTGATATGATTAGAGAATTTAAGGGTTGAGATAAAGTTGGGGGAGGGAGAGAGGGAGCAATGGAAAGAGAAAAAAGAGAGAGAGATCGAGTCTACTTAAATACAAAAGATGTGGTTCTTGCAGACACCCAAAATGAATTGATTGTTATATTTTGAAATTAAACTTGGCTCTAGGTCTCCAAAACCTATGGCAAAAGGGGAAATATACCTTGAAATAATTGTATTATTATATTTAATAAATATTACTCATTTTATTTTTTATATTATATACATTGTGTATAGATGTATTTGTTGTATCTTTAATTCATAATTTATTAACAGTGCTAAAAATACCTGAACACAGATATTCACATTCCACTTGAGTAAGTCTCTGTTTTTGTATGACGACTGTAATGTAAGTCAGTCTCGGGAGGCTTCTGAATTGACTTATCACATCACTGATACCTTGTTATTAAAGACATCTTAGATTAAGATAAAATACCACTTGATGCTGAAAGGTAAGCTGATCAACTAATTACTTAACAAGTTACAAAAGAGATTCCCTGAAAACAAATAGACAGAACACTTTTGAAATTGGAATATAATTATAAAGTAATGAAGATTATGTAGCACTCAGATCCTTGAGTATTGACATTGAACAATCAAACACGTGCCTGAGAAATGGTTTGAGTTTCCCCAGGCGAAATGCTTTCTCACGGCTTTTCAGGATGGTTTTTGTATTTGGAAATGTAGACAGGCTTATGCTGTCTGAGGAACACACAAGCATTGGGCATCCTGTACTTGCACACCCCGAACAACATTCAGAGCAACACTTTAAACATACTCAGCTGGTGATTGTCCAGTTGACTGATATCCATGAGGCAGGAACTTGGAAAACATCCCATTCTCTCTATGTGCAGGCCAATGCTTTTCCCTTAAGAAGCTAATCTTATGCAGGTCAGTTAATCTCTCTGCACCTCAGTTTTTAAGTTGAAAATACAACAGATAATTTCTATTTCATTTATTCATTCATCAAACTAATATTGTTGAGGGAATTAACAGACTCAGAGAGGTTCTCACCCTTACTGTAGTACAGGAGACAGATACAAGTAAAGACATAAGAGGTCCAATGGTGATGATTGCTATGGATCCAAATAAAAGAGGGTAATAGGGATCCCAAATGCTGGGATGAGGGTTATTATTATATGAAGGGTTCTTAGGGAAGGCCTTACATAGAAGGGACTATTTGAACAGAGATAAGGACATATGAATATGTAGAGGAAATTTCTTCCATTAAAAACATTATAAATCAAGATAGACTCTTACAGAATAGTCAAATAATCCATAGGAAATTAAGGGGCAAAAATGAAGGAAAGAAAAGAAAAATCACAGGAAACAACCAGAAAACAAATAATAAAAGGCCAGAGATAAGCCTTAACATATCAATAATTACTTTCAATGTAAATGATATACTTACACAAATTAAAAGATAGGCAATAATAAAATGGACAAGAAAAATAGACCCAAACGTATCCTATTTATAAGAAACTCTCCTGAAATTCAATGGTATAGGTATGTTGAAGGTAAAAGGAGGGGAAAAAATATACCACATAAACATTAATCTAGAAAACACGGGAGTGACTATGTTAACATCAAATAAAGTAGATACCAGAGGAAAAAAAATTATTAGAAACAAAGAGGGCATTACATTCTGATAAAAAGATTAGTCATAAATTTAAAATACTTAGAAGAAATGGACCACCTCCTGAAAACTACAAACTATCAACTCCCAACCATAATGATATAGATAATATGTATAATTCTATAATTATTAAAGAAATCAGATTTTTAATTTTAAAAAAATCTCCTAAGAAAGAAACTTCCAGGCCCATTTGGTTTTATTGGAGAACTTTACCAAACATTTAAAAAATGAACACCAGTATTATACAATTTCTTCCAGAAAATAAAAAAGGGGATATTTCTCAACTCATTTTTTAGGCTACTATTTTCCTGCTACCAAAAATTAAACAAAGACAGTACAAAAAAGGGAAAAGAATGAAACACACAGATGAATATCTTTCATAAATTTACATGCGAAACTCTTGAACAAAATTTTAGCATATCGAGTTCAGCAATATATAATAAGAATTATAAAATATGACCAAGTGAGATTGATTCTAGGTGTGCAATCAATCACTGAATCAAAACTGGTTGTTCAACATTTGAAAATCAATGTAATCCATAATATAAACAGATGAAAGAAGAAAAATTATGTGATCATAACAACAGATGTGGAAAAGTATTTGAAAAAAATCCAGTTCCAATTCATAAACAAACAAACAAACAGCTCTTAATAATGAGAAACAGAAGGCATTTCCTTAACGTGATAAAGACTACCAAAAACTCTATTCCTAATATTATAACTAATGGTGAAAGATTTTGGTCCTAAAATTGGAAACTAGGCAAGGACACAAATTCTAACTACTCTTATTCAACATAGTACTGGAACTTCTAACAACTGCAATGAGGTAAGAAAAACAAACAAAAGGAATACAAATTAGAAAGAAAAATAGAAAACCCCAAGAAATCTAAAAGAGAAACTGATGAAAACAAAAACAAACAAACAAAAAAGTAAAAATCGTTCTAGAGCTAATCAATGATATCTCTGACATCTCTGGATGCAAGATTAGCACATAAAATTCAATCACTTTTCTATATACTAACATGTAGAAAGCATAATTAAAAACATAATACCATTTACAAACACTCCAAAGAAAATTAAATATGAGGTATAAACTTAACAAAACATATATAAGATCTGTACACTGGAATTATAAAATGTTGAGAAAGGAATGAAAAAACACCTAAATAAATTAAGGGCCGTACCATGTTCATGGATAGGAAGATTCAGATGGTAAAGATGTCAGTTCTTCACAAGTTGATCTATATATTTAATGCAATGCTTGTCAAAATCCCAGCAAGTTTTTTGACATAAGCAACCTTATTCTAAAATCCAAATGGAAAGAGACAGACATTAAGATAGTTAAAACAATCTTAAAAATAATAAGTGGGAGGAATCATTCTACAGATATTAAGGGATATTATATAGCTATAGCAGCCAAAGTAGCCAAAGCAGTGTGATATTATCAGAAGGATAGATACACAGATCAATGAAAAAGAGTAGAGAATCCAAAAATTGTCCCACAAAAACATGCCCCCAAAATATTTGCAAAGGATTAAGATAATGCTGTGGAATGGACTGTGTTCCCCTTAAAATGTATGTGTTGAGGCCCTAATTCTCAATGTGATTTTTTGAAGATAGGGCCTTTGGGAAGTATTTATAGTTAGATGAGGTCATAAGGGAGGGTGTCATGATTGAATTAGTGGCTTTATAAGATGAGAGAGAGAGAGAGGAAGAAATCACACTCTCTTTGCTGTGTGAGGACACAGTGAGAAGGCAGCCATCTTCAAGTCAGGAAAAGGGTTGTCACCAGGAACTGAATTGGCCTGTTAACCTTTGTCTTGGACATCTCAAACTCAAGAACTATGAGAATTAAATGTCTGTTGTTTCAGCGATCCACTCCATGGTATTTTCTTATAGCAGCCCAAGCAGATTAATACATGTAGCATTATCAACAAATGGTACTGTAGACCTGGACATCCATCATCAAAAATAAATAAATAAATAAATAAACCTTGACCTAAACTTCACACTTTACACAAAAATTGACCAAAATGAATCACTTAAGTATACAATGTAAATCTATAAAATCTTTGCTATCGATTTTAGCTAGGAAATGAGTGCTTAGACGTGACACGAAAAGAATGACCCATGAGAGGAAAAACTGACCTTATCAAAATTAAATTCATTTGGTCCAACATTAAATTAGACCTCATCAAAATTAAAAAACAAAAAACTTCTGCTATAAAAGCCCATGTGAAGAGGATGAAAAGACAATCTACAGAATGGGAGACAATATTTGCACACCACATATTTGACCAAGGACTGGTATCTAGAATATATAAAGAACTCTCAAAATTTAATACTAAAAAATAAACAATTAGATAACAAGCAAAATACATGAACAGACATTTCACAGAAGAGGATATATGGATGACAAATATACACATTAAAAGATGTTCCACATCATTAGTCATTAGGGAAATGAAAATTAAAACTACAATGAAATACCATTACAGACATATCAGAATGGCTAAAATAAAAAAGGAGTGACAACATCAAATGCTGGTGAAAATGAACAGAAATTGAATCACTCATACATTACTGATGACAATGCAAAATGGTCCAGCCACTCTGGAACAGAGCTTGGAAAATTTCTTAGAAAAGTAAATATGCCACTACCATAAAACCCAATTGCACTCTTATGTGTTCATCCCAGATAAATAAAAGCTTATGTTCATACAAAAATCTGCATATGGATATGTATATCAGCTTTAACCTCAAACTGAAAGCAACCCAGAATTAACGGATAAATTATAAACAAACTGTGGTACATCCATACCAATAAAACTACTGATACATGTAATAACTTGAATGTATATCCAGGGAATTATAGTAAGTGAAAAAAAAAATCCCAAATGGCTACATACTGCATAATTCCACCTTTATATCGTTCTTCAAATGGCAGAATTATGAAACTGGAGAAGAGATTAGTGACTGATAGAGATTAGAAAAGGGGGAGTTGGGAGAGACAGCTGGATATGGATACAAAAGGCCAACATAAGCGATTCTTGTGATGGAAATGTATTGCATTAATGTCAATATCTTGCTTGTATTATTACGCTATAGTTTTGCAATGTTGCTGTTGGGAGAAACTGGGTAAGGGGTCCAGGGGATCTCTCTGTATTATTTCTTAAAATTGCATGTGTGTCTACAATGAAATCAAAATGATAAACTCAATTAGAAACAGAAAAGTGACACTGTTTTTATTCTATGTACAGTGGAAAGTTCGTCAATTTCTGCTCCATTGGGGAAAGCAGTGGGCTGATCTGACCTGGCTTTTGAAAGAATCACTTTGGCTTCTGCACAGGGCAATGGTGGAAATGAGCAGTTCAGGAAAGAAGGTATGACCAAAATCCAAGAAACAAGTGAGGTAATAGTAGATGTGGATGAATTGTTCAGATTCTAGATATTTGAAGGGAAGGCTGACAGCAATGGCCAATGGATGGATTTGGGATGTTAGACATCCATATTTTTGGCTCCAGATTCACATCTAATCACCTCTCCATGTGCTTTCTGTTGTACAGCTCTCTTTCAAATTCATTTAGTACATCTAACTTGTGGACCTTGCGTAGACTTCCTCTCTATCCTCTTTTCTCCTGGCTAATTTCTACTTATATCCCAGTTGCAGGTAATTTTTCTTAGTGGGGTTGGGGCAGGGAGTCTTTTCAACAGTTTGGTCTTTAATGAGAACATCTTAGAATTAATTGTTTTGCTCAGGCAATTAAACCCATGAAAAATGGGTCTAAGGTTCTGACTTAGATAGGGAAGGGTGATAATATTAGTTAATTAGTTAATGATAGTATAATGCTTAGTTTTCATTGATTCCTTCCTATGTTCCAGATACTGTGCCAATTATACTGCACATATAATATTTCATTAAATTATGAAAATAGAGGGAAAAACATGAGGACATTCTTTGAGTTAGGAAATCAAAATAGGTAACGGTGATGTTTCGGACATTAACTTCTTTTTCTAATTGGAAAACACTTAATATTACTGGCTTCATTTGGGGATCAAGTCCTATATTGCGAGAATACGCAAAGTGCTTCATACGTATTATTGCACTTAATCTTTAAAACTAATTTATGAAATGAATACTGCTATTTTGATTTAATAGGTAGGTAAACTGAGTCCTAGAGAGGCTAAATAACTCTCCAGAGGTAACAAAACTAATAAATGAAAGACGAGGAGAGAGTACTCATTAACTCCACAGCCAGTGGGCTTGATCACCAGCATATCTCAGTTGATGGCTTTAACCTCTCCCCTACCTCTCTCTCTGGTCTCCACACCTTAGGATAGAGTTCCTTCTTTTTAGGTGTCTGTTTATTTTTATTTTTTTGCATTGTTCAGCTCAGTGTCCACATGCAATAAGCTTCGATTTAGCCCTTTACTATTTGATTCTTCCTCATGGGTGCTCTGGAATAGATTCTTTCTTACACATATTCTCATGTATGCAGAAGGTAACACTAAATGGTCTACACCTATTAATCTTTACCTGGATGAGTAGTGACTTTTGAAAACTGGTAGGACCCAAATGTTTATGCACTTTTTATTACAGAGCACATTATCGTCCACTTCAACACAAGCCCTCACCTCAAAATCATCTGTAATTTTCAAGAACAAGTTGGTAAACCAATCTTTGCTTGTTTGCACTGAACCAGAAAACTCTCTGGAACTTTCCAAGTGAGGAAACAAGGCACTTGCCTCTACCTGATGACAACTCATCCTCTGAAACTCTTTTGCTTTTGTTTGACATTTGGCAGTCAAATCTGGTATGTCTCTCTCCCATGCAGCTTATGGAGATTATTCCAGTCTTCATACTCACACAGCACTAACAGGCAAAGGACAATTCAGATTTTGTTGGTGTTGACATGTGTATTTTTCAGGTCTCAACTATGCAAAATAAATAAATAAATAAATAAGCAGGAAAAAACTGTTCTACTTCTTTGGAAAGAGTTAAATTTAGTGCTCTCAGAACCTCTCTGTCTCTCTCTCTCTCTCTCTCTCTCTCTCTCTCTCTCTCTCTCTCCATAGATATATATTTGCTTATTTAATGGGTTAAGGTCCAGAATATAAGCTCAGTTAGGTACCTCTCAACCACTGTCGGTACCTACCTGCAAGCTGCTCAGTTTTCACAGATGATCAACAACTTTGCATGTATGTCTTCAGCAATCTTTTATCATGGTAGTGGGAGACTGGATACACAGTAATTTGGTTTCTTCTGTCAAATACATTCCCCTCTAAGAAAAGATTTCCTGAAGAAAATAAGCACCAAACTTTATTAAAGGGGAGGTATCATGATTGATGGAGGACCACTGCAATTGGGTTTTTCAGTAAGGGAGAGATTGCGCTTAACTCCAAATACAAGGAGAAGTTGAATTTATAGTCAAGTAGCAGGGTGTGTGTGTATGTGTGGTCAGTGTATGGAAAATTACTGAGAGAAAACATTAAGGGGGTAAAGGGAATACTAGCTAAATCAAGGGTGATCAGATAGTAAGGATCGGAGATTCTGGTAAATTGACTAAGCAGGATTTTTGCTAAAGTTGGACGATGCAGTGAAGCCTCCAAATCAGGACATACTTGAGAAGTGAATTCAGAAGAGCTTAAGTAGAGTTTGGTCAAGGAGAAAGTCTTTGTTACACTTAATCAAAGAGAACTGTAGACCAAAGCAGTCTGGGGCTCTCCCAGACCACCATGGTCTAGCCACTGTATCTGAAGAGGATTTTTTTAACCACATCTGCAGGATCTCTGAATCAAAACCAACCCCTTGCAGTCAAACGCTCTACTACTGAAATATATGTACCCCTCTGTTCATTGCAGCATTGTTCATGGTGGCCAAGACATGAAAACAACCAAAGTTGTTTCACAGACTATTGGATATAGTTGATGTGGTACATATATATTCACAATGAAATACTACTTGGCCATAAAAAAGATGAAATATTGCCATTTGAGACAATATGGACTGATCTTGAGGTTATCATGCTAAGTGAAATAAGTCAGACAGAAAATCACATGATTTCACTCATATGTGGGACATAAAACTGAAAGCAACAAATAAACAAGACAAACAAACAAACAAAAACTCATAGACTCAGACACCAGTTTAATGGCTACCAAAGAGCGGGAGGGGGAAGAGAGGTGGTAGAAGAGGGTAAAGGGGGTCAACTATATGATGACGGAAGGAGAATTGACTTTGAGTGATGAACACACAATGCAATATACAGATGATGTATTATAAAATTGTACACTTGAAACCTATGTAATTTTATTAACCAATGTCACCCCAATGAATTTCATAGTTAAACAAAGTCTTGCACATAGGGAGACCAAGCTTTCCCATGCATGTGTACATTTGCTCATACCTGCAAAATCTATCTGTGTACTACTGAGTATCTTTTTTTTGGGGGGGCAGGGAGGCTGGTATCTATGGAAAAGATATGAACGAAATCCTTCTCCTCCTAACAGTCCCTGATCATTTTCTCAGCCGGTGTGCCTCTGAGCATGAATGACGAGGGAGACAAATGGTTCTCTTCAATGGCTATTTCATGTGAGAACAACTCCATCCTCAAATTTCCTGCCGATATTATGTGCTATTGTCACATCATCTGCCAAGCCTTTCACCTCTTTCACAAAGTGACTGTCTTCAAAGAGCCTTTAGAAATGACTAAATTGCAGGATTGGCAGCCTTCCATAACTAAAGCACAGGTAGCTGATGTCTGAGATGTGCTAACTCATCCACACACGAGTCACATGTTTAAAATAAAATGAGAAGACAAACAGCGTGTTTTCATGCTCAGGAGCAATGAACATAGTAATGGAGTATTGTATCAGGAAAGCTGCAAACCGGGTTTGCTCAAAGACAGCAAGAGGTAGGAAAGCAGCTTCTAGTCTAAAGACTGCTACATAATAATTGCTCCATAATAATATTATAGCAATATTCACCAAAATTTCCTTTTTTCTTTTGCTTAAAACAACAACATTAGTTTATGGTAACTAAAACATTTGTTGAGAATAGATAAATCCATACTGGTATGAAGAAAGAACTAGATCTATTTCAACATATAGTTTACGAGTGTTTAAGAATACTAACACACAGTAAGCTCATGAATACTATGTGTGAGATCTCTATATCTTATGATTCCTCTCTGTGGATTTTGTGACTGACAGCATCAGGTCATTCACATTTAACTGATTTTTATTCATATTGATTTGAATCTTTTTTGTTTTTTTTTTTCTGGGCATGATATGATATACTAGGGTGTCATTATGGACCACGTGGGCCCAGTTTACTTCCCTCAGCAGAAGAGTTACACCCATAATTCGTTAAGGGCTTTATGTGAAAATGGAATGAGCCTGCTTCTCGGAAAAAAACTCTCCGTTAGGACTATTGAGGGAATAATGGTGATTTTTCTACGATTGTGTCCTCAATCAAACATCGATTTCCCCTCCTATGCAGAAAGAGGTAGTTTCATGTGAAGAAGATTTTTGAGACCTTTACTTTATAGCCTGCAAGTCCAGTGTGGCTTTCACTTGCTGCCATTTTTGCTTTTCCTTGTGCTCATTCCATTGCTGTCCAGGACAAAGTCCAGGCTTACCTCTGTGTGCAATGTTGCAGGCGGGGGTGGGGGTGTTTGCAATCTGCGTGCCAGACCATTCTGACATCAAAAGCTATTGTTTGTGTGGTTAGTGGTAATGCAAGCAATGCATTCAGTGGTCTGGCAGACAAGAGTTAAACATTTATATTATTAAAAGAATAGAAAGTAGCTCACAATAAAAGCACTCCTATGACCGACGTTTAGCACTCTTACTTTTTTATTTTTTAACTATAGTTACCTGGTGAAAAATATTGGTGATGACATATCACATAATAAGTGTAATCTTTCAATGCTTTGGGATGTTTCTCTCGAACTTAAAATAGATTGGTTTTCTTAGAGAATGTCTGAAAAGGTTAAAAGCTCTCTCAGGAAAAAAAGTTACAGATGTAGATTATGTTTAAAAAAAATAAGCACGTCACCTGTACTGAAGATGGAAGGTTATAGCAGTCATTGTTAAAAACTGGATCAACACTCTTCCTAACTGAATTCCACCAGTATATTTAAAAAATTTAATCTAAATGTCTTAGTTTTAAATAAGCAAGATTGAAGATGGATTTCAGATAAAAAAATCAAGTGTAAAAAATGAAAGCACCATCATCAGTATCACCAGCACTGAAACTGACAAAAAAATTAATTTTAGAATCAGCATTAAGTATAAAAGTGATGACAGAAATTACATAGAGAATTATTGATCTATTTGATTAAAAATTAAATATTTCTTTATACCAAAACCTTTCATAGGCCAATTTAAATGACAAATTAAAAATTGAGTTATATTCAAGACATACATAAATAAAGGTTAACTTTTTGGTAAATCAACTGAAAAAATCACTAATACCTGAGAGGAAAGTATACGAACCAGTAGTTCTGTTCACTCGTTACTTGAGCTAAATAATAGCACTTGGTCTAACGCATGCACAGTGTCATACTGGTTTTGAACAAACACATAACCCCCAAACCAAGCTGCAGTTGCTAGAGCTCCATCCTCCTCACTCCTAAATGCCTCAACCTCAGGACGCCAGTGCTGGGGTTTCCTTAACAGACAGAAATGGAAATCAGAAATGTGGCACAGGAGCGTGCCCACATGAATTTGCTCCATGTCACATTATTATCAGTGACTTTCTAAGTGTTTCAGCCTCACAAATAATCTCATTTCGTTACAAAAAAAAAAAAAAAAGGGACTTTTAAACATATATTGTCAAGAGTGCTTACACTGACTAATGGAAAGCCATTATTCCCCTGTAGCTACACACAATGGTGAAACGATCTGCCTTTGGTCAAAGAACGTCCATCCTAACCTCTTGAAATGTGCAGAGCTTCCTTCCTGGTATTATTGAGCTTCCATCTCAGTGACTTCCCTGTTCTACTAAACCCTTCAGTCCTGCGTAAGTTAGCAGGTACCCGGGAAAAGACACAAATGTGTTTGTTTCACGTCAAATAATAGTACATGCCATTCTCTGTAGAAAGTAGCCTTGACCCGTCTTGAGATTGTTTGCTTCCATTTACTGGCAGCTTTATGCAAATAGCACTGTTATTATTCACCCCATTTTCACCGTTATTTTCCTTCTTGTGTCGGCCAGCAAGCTGTTTCCAGCCTTTTCCCTCTCTACTTCCAGGAAGCCAACTTGACTGTCATTGTCTCTATGAAGTTATTGGAAATTGCCCACTCTTGCGGCAGCTGGTGGCACAGAGCAACATGAGAAATCAGCCAAGAGTATATGAGCACGTTATCAACGATATCAGTGGGTTAGTGCCTCCCCTGGCTAAGTGGTTTGCAAGAGCCTACTTAACGTGATTACTTAAAAAATATAAACTACAGCTTTAGCTTCCGCACACTCAGCTTCCTAAAAGGATTATTATGATTTTTGTATCTATAAAAGAGTTCAGAAAGACTATTCCCTTCCAGAGAACAGCAATACCAGAGCGAGGTTTTCCTTTTAAGGCTTGAGCTCAAACTACCCTAACATTTATTTGCTTGCTTGCTCAAGGAAGCTGAATATATAATACTTAAACAGTGGCTTTACTGTAACACAGGTTAGGCTCAATATAACCAGTTTCTACCATTTCCATTTAACTGCTTTTTCCCAGGATATATCTGGCAGAAGAAGCAGTGGGTTCTGGCACAGGATCCATGAGGTTAGCCTCCATTCAGGGTCTTAGATTTTAAGCCCATAGCTGAGAGTTAAGAGCAAGGAAAGCTGCAACCAGTCCATCTAAATGTATAAGTCGGTTCTACTATTTACTAAGTAAGTCACTGTGAGGAAGTTTTTACTCTGCAGTGTCCCGCCATTACCCCATCTTTGAAATAAGAATAATCGTATTACCTACCTCATAAGATTGTTGTGAGGATTAAGGGAGACAAGCTCGGCGAACAGTGCCTGGCACAGAGTAAAGCCTACCATCAAAACCATCATCACCATCATCATCCCCACCATCACCACCATCAACATCACCATCATCATCACCATCATCACCAACATCATCTTCACCACCATCATCACCACCATCAACATCACCATCATCATCGCCGTCGTCATCATCATCATTTCCATTTTCCTATTAGCTGACTTGACTCTTCCTTAAGGAGTGTATACAGTGGTGAAGGAGCAACTCTCTAACCCTTTCCCTTCTCTGTGGGTAGCTAACGGGCTAACGTCCAAACAGAAAACAGCCATTGCCAGTTTTGTAGACACTGTGAATTTTCCAGTTTTCAACTAAGAGTACAGTAGTGCCCCCCCTTATCTCTTTCTGTGGTTTTAGTTATTCACAGCCAATGACAGTTTGAAAATACGAAACAGAAAAGGGCAGACATATACAATTCATAGGTTTTGAATGCTGTTCTGAGAAGTGTGGTGAAATCTTGCGCCTTCCCGCTCCATCTGGCCCAGGATGTGAATCATGCCTTTGTCCAACGTCTCCGTACTGTAGATATTCCCTGCCCTTTGGTTGCTTAGTAGCTGCGGGGGTTGTCAGATTGACTGTCATAGTATATCAGTGTTTGTGTTCAAGTCACTCATTTTACTTAATAATGGCCCCAAAGCCCAAGAGTAGTGATGGTGGCAATTGGGATATGCCAAAGGGAAGCCCAAAGATGCTTCCTGGTAGTGAAAAGGTGAGTACAGCACAATGAGATATTTTGAGAGAGGCCACATTCACGTCACTTTTATTACAGTATATTGTTATAATTATTCTATTTTTTATAGTTATTAATCCCGTATTGTACCTAATTTTTAAGTTAAACTTTATCATAGGTGTATATGTATAGCAAAAAACATAGTATATATAGGGTTTGGTACTACCCATGGTTTCAGGCATCCACTTGGACTGTATCTTCTGTGGATAAGGAGGGATGCTATACTGTCCCTCTACGTGGCTGAGGATACTGTCTTCTGATACTGCTGCCTCCCTCAGCAGACATGCCTTGCTCTTGAGGGAATCCAAATGCTAGAGGATGATTTTACCTTCTAACGACAGCAGTCTACATTATTGGAAAAAAATGAGACAGCAATATATTTAAGTAATTTATCTGAGGAAGTCTGTATAATAATAGTCATAGTTGCTCTAGCTATATAACTATATATGCTGAGTACTTTCGCTGTTCTAGGCACTTTCCTAAATGCTTTACATATATATTTTTTTAACTAATCCTTTTAACAAGTCTATGAGGTGGATATTACTCCTGCTGACATTTTACAGATGAGGAAACCAAGACAAAAAAAGTTAATTTACTCAAGGATAGACAGCTTTTAATTAAGTGTCAGAACCAAGAAAAGAACTTAGATCTAACTCTAAAATCAAGACTGCAACTCAAACGGCATGTGACATCTAATCTGCTATAACGCCATCCTGAAATGTACAGAGAATGTTCGCTCTCTGCAATTTTCCATGAACCCAGGTTAGGAAGACACCTATACCTCAGAGGGTTTGGTGATTGTCATTATTTCCTCTTTCTAAGGATGCTCCACCTGGATTTGTGGAATTTCTGGACATGCATAATTTCAGTTATACCCACTCCTGCCAAAATACCCTGCAAAGTGGCTGTACTAAATTATATTTCTATTAGCCATGTCTCAGCATCTTGTCTCTCAACAACTTCACAAACATTTGATGTTGTCGGAGTTAGTTTATTTATTTTTTTTGCTAATCCCTCAGTGTCTCTTTCTCCTACTTCTTTTAACCAGTATGTATCCTTCTTTTGCTATCTGATTAATGCTATCATCCTCAAATTTCCTCCTACTTTTTATAATAGTGCACATAAGTAGAACTAACAAAATGTTAATTTCTTGAAAAATAAGAAAACAAGCTAAGCTCCGAATGCATTTACTATCTAGTAGGGATAACCATCCACATGGGTGTTCTCATTAGATAACAAACTCCAAACATATAGATGATTTAAAAAATCCTGGGGAAAATTTGTTATAATCTCCAACACTGTCCCAGAGATGTTTAATGAAATCCTTTAATGTCTTGGAGAAAGAATAGAATCATGTCTGAGTCACGGATTCCCCTTTCTCTTTATTTACATGGACCTCTGGGGTGAGTATTTGCCTTCTGGCCAGTGTGCTTTGCTTAGTACTATCAGTGTGACTTTTTCATCTCTGGCTTTATCATAAAGGTGGGATTTAAGATCTAGACAATAACTAGGTAGTGGAAAAGTAAGTGTATTTATTTTCACAGGGAACTCCCACTTTATTTTTTAAAGACTTTTATTAAAATATAGCTAACATACAATATTATATTAGTTTCAGGTGTACACCATAGTTATTCAACATTTATATACCTAAAGAAGTGATCACCATGATAAGTCCAGCAACCACCTGACACCACACTATGCTATCACAATATTATTAACTATATTCCCTATGCTGTACATTACATCCCCATGACTTACTTGTTTTATACCTGGAAATTTGGACCTCTTATTACCCTTCACCTGCACCCCCCTTTAAATTTTTCAACTACAGTTGACATTCAATATTATTTTATATTAATTTCAGTTATACACCATAGTGGTTAAACATTTATATAATTTAAAATGTATAATTTAGTACCCACCTGGCGCTATACATAGTTATTACCATATTATTGTTTATATTCCCTATGCTTTACTTCACATCCCCATGACTATTTTGTAACTACTAGTTTGTACTTCTTAATTCCTTCACTTCTTTCACCCAATCCCCAAACCCCCCTTCCATTTATCACTCTGATAAATTTAGTACCCATCTGACACCATACCCTGCTTTCTTTATTACGTGCTGCTTATTGAATTCTTTCTACTTTTGCATTTTCTAATTTCCCAGCTTTATTCCAATATTGGTTTTGAGGTGATGCTTGTTAACTTCTGGAGTTCAACCCTCTGCCATTATTCTCCTTCACAGAAAATATATCAAGAAAGTAGGTCAGAAAATACATTCCATACTTAATATATGGTGTAGTTAAAATGCTTTCTGATTGCCCACCTTAAAATACTTCACGATTCCCATGTCCTTGGAGTGACTTGCAGGTGTGCCAAGAGAAGATCCACACATTGATTACCTCTAAAGACCTCTTCAACTGTCCGGCCCAAAGATTCTACAAAACAGGGAACTCAAAAGGAAGGCTGAGTTCTCCACTAGATCCTGGAGCGAACCAGGTGGCTCCACAGCAGGCCTGCTCTTCCTCCTCTTCTTTTCCTCCGGGATCTTCGTGCCAGCCCAGCCCCACACTGGTGTGGACATCATTCCTCATGTCTTCTCTTTTCCCTCCTTTTCTTACCCTGGGAGCTCCTCCCCGCAATCCTCCTGCTGCTGTTGTGGTAATCATGGGACTTTCGAGAAAGAAAATATAGCAATCCATTACTAAGGAGTTGTGGCCTCCACTATTGAAATGATACGAAGTTATGTGAGCAGTTCGGAAAATAAAAATACTAACCTTCGGACATTGAAAAAGTGTTGCTTGTTCCAAAAGCTTTACTTTGGAAGATCAAGGATGTTTTCAAACTTTGATGCCAAATTACTGTCAGAAACTAAGGCACATTATTCTCACAAAGGACAACTGACTTTTATTGAAGACAGAAGCAGTTTTTGGAGTTAGCTAAAATTTATTTAGAGTAATATGTAGTGATTAAAGTGGGTGATTCTGTGAGGAATCAAAAATGAGAGATTAATTCCAAGAGGAAAGATGGGGGCATAAAGTTGAACACAGAAGAAAATAGAGTTATTTTCTTCTTCACAAAATACAAACCAACCATTTGGATTCTGCATGCGTTGTGTGTGCATGTATGTGTGAAGTTAATTGTTAGAAATACGTAGATGGTTCAATATGACCATTCAATATTTTTTCTAGAGAGAAGTTTTCATCAGTTCCATCCTCTCATGTTTTAGTAACATTGTACACGGCTTTTACCTCTCCAGTGGTGCAGGTTCCTTGAGATAAGATCCTGTCCATTTAGTATACTCTCCTAATGGGATAGCGCATTACCTTGTATACCAACTATACTTACCGATTTCATCTAAATGATCAAATGAATAAATGTGTAGTGTGCCTCTTGTTTTCCTAATTGTGGTTCTATGTCTTGGTTTGGGTTCCTGGGTACGCTTCTCATTCATACTGTCTGATCACCTGGAATGCTCATTTTCATGTTTCTTATTTCAAAAATGTTTCTTATTTTATGTGGGCCCCATTTTTTCCTTTGCTGAATTATGCTCTCAAGCCTACTCTCCAAGGAACATAGCAGACCTATTATATGATTTTCCTGTTATATACTACAACCATTCTGAATGAAAACAAATAGAATTTCGTGACTGATTATATCAGGGTTTTTAGAACAGTTGATATCTTCACCATTCATTGTGTAATTAATTGTGTACCACCTTAGAGGGACTATGCAACTAGGCAGAATCTGGTGCTCTAAAGTAATGGTCTCCAACACTTGGTCACAATCCTTCCACCTTCCCCCTGTCAGCTCTTCCTTACATTCTACTCTAGTGGGTATTACAGAATAACAGGTAAAAGTACTATCTTTGAAATCAAATGTACTTAAGTTAGACATTTGATTTATGTCTGGCTCTATGTCTTGGTCTGATTTTCAAAATGTCTCTCTCTGAATAGGTGGTCTTCCTATGTCACAGAGAAAAACAGAAGGTTTTGTGCAGAAATTTTCATTCACATAATCTAGAAAGCAAGTAGATACACCTCTATGTGGCAATAGGAGGAACAGAGAGAAGAATGATTTGTGTAAGTACAAGTTACTTTTCAAGTATCGAATCTTGGAATCCCCTCCTTGCTGCGTCTGTCCCCAGAAACCTCTTCTTATTATTATGTATATTTATATTCTTCTTAACCTCATTATCATTTAAACAAATGCAAGGTGTTTTTCCTGTCTTAAAAAAGTCTTGTTTTGCCCCTATTTCCCCTTTCTTTTTACCTATCTCTCTTCATAGTCTAACATTTTGGAAGAGTTACCTGTTCTTCAATCTCCCTTTTCCCACTTCCCACCTGTACCTCAGACCATTGCCGCCATGGATCTCCCCCTTATCACTTCCTTGAAACTGATCTCACCCAGTTCACTGAAGACCCTGTGGCTAAAGAAAAGAGCCATGATTGAATATCACAAGCTGTGGAGCCAGATACTTGCTGGGAATATCTTCCATCTCCAACATTTGCTAGCTCTGTGATGTTGGGAGAGTTACGGAAGCACTCTATGCTTTAGTGTCCTGATCTATAAAATGGAAATAAAGTTATCTCATAGGTTTGAAGATTAATGAATTAATTTGCATGAAGTAGTTAGAGCAAGAGTCAGCAAACTTTAGCCAGCCTGCTGCCCATTTTTGTAAATAATGTTTTATTGAAACACAATTGAGCTCACTCCTTTATGTGTTGTCAGTGGCTGCTTTTGTACATTAAGGACTAAGTTGAGTACTTGTAACAAAGACAGTATGGCTCACAAAGCCTAAAATATTTACAATTTGGCCTTTTATGGAAAATTGTGCTGAATCCTGGCTTAGAACAATGCCTGGTACATAATGAGCACTCAGAAATAGAAAATATCAGGCAGCTCGAACTTTGGATAATATTTGCCCTTCCTGGTCATGTCTCTTGTCTGCCATGACACATTGCTCTTCTGACTTTTCCATTACCTTTCTTAGGCATTTTAAATTCTCTTCTTTTCCAACAATCTTAGCATTGCTAGGATCCCTTACCACTCCTGTTATCTTCATTCCACTCATTTTATGGTCATTCTTTCTACCCAGTCTCATCTATACTCATGACTGCTTATCTCTATGCTGAATATTGCCAAATCTCTGTCTACGAATCTTTCCAAATCTTTCTCTTGGCATTTAGACCTATTTATTCAAACTGTTTCTTGGATATCTCCACTTGGGTAACCTTCACATTCCATACGCCCAAATTCAGCCCGTGATCTTCCTTACCTTGTTCCTCCATTCAGTGTAATGAGTGGGCCACCACATACTCCACGGTCCACCCCAGTCCAGTTATTCACATTGCATGGAAAGTGATATTTCTAAAGCATAAATCTGTCTATGGTATGTCTATGATCTCCCATAAATCTTAGGTTAAAAATATAAATTGCTTTAGCATCACTGGTTTCCAACACCCACGCCCATCTCTTTTTAATTTCCATTTATAATCACACTCTTGTTTCTGGAACATGCACTGCAGTTGCCTCTGTCCTCCCTTCTAATGACAGCCTTCCTTCCACCTCTTATCCAGTACATTTAGGTCAGTTTGGCTAATTCTCTTTCAGGGAACCAATCTCATTTCCTTACTAACAGAGCCTTGATTTTGTTGATAGTTGCAAATGTCCAACTTGAAACAAAATGAAACAAAACAAAACAAACAAACACAAATTAGGAGAGGCATGTGATATGTAAGTGGAAATATGCTTATGAGATTTGTGAAATTTTGTTTTCTTGCTATATTTTCCATGCTGCTGCTTCTTGCCTGGGATGCAGACAAAATGGTTGGAGCTACAGCAGCCACCTTGTCTTTCAGATAACTGTAGTGATGGTTAAGATATTGTCATCATTGCCAGTCCCACAGCTAAATCTTTCTTTACCATCTGATCAGGAATATTGACTAGGAAACACTTCTAAGAGATGAATAGCGGGTAAAGATTTTTGAAGTCTTTACTCATTGCTTTCTAAATGATTCTAGCATTCACACAGGAATCCCCCATTTCCTCTGAACCCCCAAAACTAAGTACAGTCAAATACATGTTATTTTGCAGAACACGTGGTAGCCTGCCATCCACCATTTACTTTTAATACCAGGGGTTAGCAATTTTCAATTTCATTAGCAGATATTATGATGAAGATGATTGCCTTTTAATAAACACTGTTCTACATATATTATCACATTTAATTATTATAATAATCTCATATAGTAGGCATTATTTTCTCCATTTGGTCACAGATAAGGTGACTAAGACTAAGGGAAATAAAATGATTTGTCCGTGTGTACTTAGTTTGTAATTACTGGAGTCAGGATTTAAAAAACAAAGACTTAATGTTTCTGACCCCAAAACCTATGGCATTAACTATAATCCTGTATTGACACTCAGGCTTGTCACAGAACACATTGGCAAGTGTAGACATTGTCTTATTTAACACTTGTCTTGCCTTACATCCTCATAGTGCAAACAATGTTTTTGTAAACGCCACATTTTCTACTTGCAAGTCTAGCATACACGTGCTAAATAAAAACTTACGGATTCATTTATAGATTATATCTGATGCAAGATTATATCCTGCCTCAGTCTTTATACCTATCCCAATGTGAATGGAACACGGCCCAGTATTACAAAAACACTGTATTCACTGGTTTTTGGCAACATCTCTAAATCACTCCATCTCTTGCGTTCTGTTCCGCTTGTAGAAACTGCTTTTTTTTTTTTTTTTTCCTTTTTGGCTAAATCAACATGTGAACCTCATTTTGCAGGATTTGTTAAAAATATAATTAAAATGTTGTATAAAGGTTTAGGCCAAATTGGCCTGGATCCTAGAACACATTCTAAGCAAAACCTTAAGGAATATAGGTTCATAGAAAAGGTTGGCTCTCTAGGATTCCCTCCCACTTGCTTTAACCTGATATTTTGCTTATTCTGCTATGAAATTCCTCAGAGGAGTGAAACAGTAGCTTGCCTCATTAAGACTCATCATTTACAAGATGTTGACAAATGTTGGCATTTATCCTGTTAACATAATAAATGTGAGAAAAATGACCATTTGGCTTGGATAGTTCCATGAAAAATGCAAGCATGGTTGAGAATGAGGACGATTTGTTGGGTTGTCTGAGCAGTATCATTCATTACTACATATTGGAATATATTTTGGAAATAATAATTATTTCCTCTTTGCCCCACAAATATAATTTTTCTTTTTTGGCAGTGGTTAGCCAGGGTCACCGAAGACACAATCAAAACTGGAATTCAGAAAGACATCGTATAAATGGTGTTTATTTTTTTCACCTAAATAAAGTTCTGAATTTTCTCCCTTTTGGAAGAAAGTTATTCTTTTTGCTTAATTGTTTTTAACAGTTATACTTTTCATACCATAGGTAGCTGTCTGACAATTATACATTGTTTTGTTTGACATGAGTGAAATGAGAAACACGGTGGCATTCTCAACACTGGGTACTTGGGCTTTATCACGGTCATCCTTTATGAATGTCAAGGGCTTTCAAACGATCCAAGGTGAATCCTATAGCCTGAAAATTCCAAGGGTCATTGCCCTACTGGTGAATGTTCTGGAAGTTTTGTGGCTGTCTAGCAGAGACATTAAGGATTTAGGGTCATCACTGAAAATGGTGGAGCTCAAACCTACAGCCACATGCTAATCAACCAGTCTCCCCAGTCACTCACTCTTGAATCAAGTTAGATTTGTTTATGCTTCCTGAGCTACTCCCTGAGGGCATCTATGCTACAATCATTTTGATCTGAATTGTCCATAATAAACAGCCACTCAGAGGAGAGTCATTTGAGTTAAGATAGTCTATAGTAAGTCTATTTATTGACAACTCTGACAACAATTTAGGGGGAATCTTATTTCTGTGAAGGTTAAGTTCCACTTCTCTTTCTTCTAGAAAGGTTTGTTTTGAATAGAAGATGAAAGTCGGAGAGAGTTCTGACCTCAGCAAACATTCTCAGCTCCATTTCTAGGGAAAGAATAGAAAAATAAATCCTAAATCACCTTTTTACATTATTTTGAACATTTTTAAATGCAGTTGCATTGTGTATTAACATTTTTGGAAATCCTGCTTCGAGCAGTGTCATCAAACTCTCACCCAAAGGATTTCAGAGAGCTGTTGGCTAGAATAATCCATTCATATCCATGAGGATAAATCTTTAAAAATGACTTAGTTCTTGATTGAATCTTTCTACTGTGAATTTACTTTAGGATGCATTTGGGTTTTATTTTGGAAAACAATCTTTAAATAAATCTGAGCAGGTAATACAAAATGATGGAAAGCACATTTCTAAAGGCAGTAGGCTGGAGTTTCTTGTTTGTAAGAAATACAGGCCTTAGTTTTGCACTACAGAAATGATCTAGTTTCAGAGGTAAAGTGTTTATAAAAAATTGATATGTGAATATTTGCAAATTTGAAGCTTTGCAGAATAAGGTCACTTTAAATGTATAAACTGATATAAAGCCTTATTTTCTTTCATGCTTTTGTTTGCTACTGGGAACTTGCCAATTTCAAATAGAAGACTAGCTACAGTGTTTGATCAGAGAATTCCAACATAGGGAAATTTGACAATCATAGTTTTAGGATGTTCATTTTCTGCCATTAACCATACAGAATAAGGCACCCTCCCTTAATCAAATATACACAAATATTTATCATTGGGTCTTCACATTGTTTCCATAATTAACGATACTACATATTTTAAAGGTGAGGTTCATTTTGTCTTTAAAATGCAAAGTCCTTTGTGACAAGGACTTGCGTGCTGACAGAAATTATGAAATCATTCTAGCAAACACCCTTCCCTGCTCTGCATTAACATGGTATGTTTAAAAACATGATTACTAACAAACTAAAATCCAGAGAAAAATGGTTACATTTTCTGTTGACCGCCATGATTATAGAACCCTTCTGTGACCTAAATTTGAACAAAGCTATGTTCTAATGGCTTAGAATATTCTCCATTAAATGTAAGAAAATCCAGTTAATTAATGGGTGGTGGTAAACGAATTTTTTACGACTGAGAAATGTGGGGTTTGTGGTGACTTGACCAAGAATCTGAATGATGCTGAACCCAGAGTGACTGTTAATATGAATGACCTTGCAGCTGGGGGTCCAGTGATGGAGGACGAACAATTATAGCATCAAGACTGAACAGAAGGAGGTAAGTATTAATTTATTATCAGGGCTTACATAAGTCATCCTCAGCAATAATATTATATGCCATAATTGTTTCTCGGGATATATTTTCAAAGTAATAGCACAGCAATTTAATACTAACATGTAACATTTTCATGTTAGTTTTCTTTCATTCAAACCTGGATCAATTATGGCACATTACCAAAAAAAGGGAAAGTTGTGCTTTTTTGATATGGTCCTCAGTCATGAATTAATACTTTAGTAAAACTGGAGGAAACATAAGAAGATGAACTTAGAACATGATTTGTTTAAATTCTTGTCTTGTTATCACAGAGGTAACAAAATTTTACTATTGGGGAAATGCTTGAGTTTGCATTGTAAGAGCTAATTTGCCTGAATGAGATAATGTATTTTTGTTCTAATTACTGTTCTAACCCTTTACATATAGCGATACTATGACTTTACTTCTTTATAGTTAATTAAATGAAATTCAAAACCATTCACTCAGCAAGTATATCAGATGCTTATTCAAGGGTTTTTTTTTGTTTGTTTTTGTTTGTTTGTTTGTTTTTTTAGTTCTAGAAAACATAGTTACATTGGTAGGTAGCATTATCTTAATTTCAAGTATATAATGTATTGATTCGATATTTGTATATATTGTGAAATGATAACCACAATAAGTCTATTTAACATCCATCCCCATACACGGTTCCAATTTTTTCTTGAGATGAGAACTTCTGAGATCTACTCTCTTAGCACTTTCAAATACACAGTGCAGCATTATTAACTATAGTCATGCTGTACATCATAGCCCCAAGACATTTATTTTATAGCTAGAAGTATTTGATGTTAATTTTTGTTGTGCATTTTCTTCCTGCATTTATTTAAACCTGTGGAATATCAAGTGAGATGTTTCAGATCTCTCTAAATTAGGTTATACTCTTCTACTCCCCGGAGAACCTAAAATTGAATCAGACTCAGCCTGCCCATGGAATAGAATGTCAGCTTCACAGGGTCAGTGGTGTTACCTGTTTTGTTTCCTGCTGCTCTCCCGCATATACCTGCAACAGTGCCTGATATCATCATTACGTTTTCTTAATGTAGAATAGATTTCAGTCTCTGTTTGCCACAACTCTGAACCTTATAAGCATCATACTTTCTGAGAATAATTAGGAAAGAAGTCTCCTTCAATGACAGCACATAAAAGGAGTTGGAAAGGCACTTCCTCCTATCCACCCCTTTGTAAAAACACCAAACCCTCCCATTCTTACAAATGTCAATTACAGATGTTTAATGTATTCTTATCTGGAAATGAATTTCTTGGAACTCAACAACCTATGAGTTACAATTGAACAAAATCAACCTTTAGTGTTCTTTAATATGTATCACAAAGGAGGTGGATTGTAAGTCATGGGAAATGAAATTAAAGAAGTTTAAAGGAGCTAAGTTATTGCCAAGAGCTCTTCAGCTAATTATCTTCAGAAAAGAAGCTGCTTCTTGGCTTATAAACAATAGCACCTCCTTCAAACAGGTATAGATGGGGCAGGATATTTTACTTAACAAGACCCTCTTGGTTCTCTATGTGGCCACCTAGGAGGGATTTCAGAGATGGCATGAAAGCCTAGATGTCTTTAATATGTTACCTCATTTTTGAGAGAGATTGCCTGAAACATCATCAAAGGCATTTAAGCTTAAAGACTAATCCCTTGTTAAAACACAAATATCCATGAGAAGGATGATATTTTTAGATGTTACCTGTCATTTTTACTTGATTGAATGAAAAGGCTAAAAGTCAGGTTCTAAGAGAAAGAAAGAATGAAAGCAGGGACTACAATGTCCTTAGATACTCAAGGGAGAAAGTGTCACGTTTCACGTTTCTCCTTTGTGTCAAACCGTAGTCAGGTTAGCATGAGCTCTGTCTATGGCCATATAATCTAGATTCCTTTTTCTCATCTCTTACCATGATGACTACCTGATTATATAGAAGTGAAACTCCTTGATTAACTCTTCTTATCCTTATCTTGAAATGGTGTTCCTTGAAATGAAAATGTTAGGGAAAAGCTGAAATTCTTGTAAACTTTATTTCTTCACAGTGGGTGACTATTTAAAAGCCTCTTGAGATTCTTTTTTTTTTTTCTCTCCCTTTCTCCCACACTCCGTCCATTAGTCGGCTCTCACTGCTTTCTAGACAACCCAGCCTTGAATGATGTCATGCCAGAATTTACCTTACCCACTTGAGTGTTCTGTCCTAACTTCATTAGTTCTGTATTCAACACAGAAAGGGACTGGTCCAAGGGAATATGCACTACCTCATTTCCATAATCTTGCGTAGGGATAACTTTCAGGTAACAACTGCTAACACCACATCACCTATTCCTTCTTAAATTCCCAACTCCAATAATTCTATTTCTAATCACCCAAGCACAATGCTTTTTGGGAAAGCCGTGTTCCTAGGTCTAATACTAGAAGCTGTAGTGGCATTAACTGATATCTCTCCTTTAAGAAAACCCCAACATAATGGCTTACTATGTTGTGACGTGGTCAGGCACTGAGTGATCATACTTTGGATTCAGGGGTGTTCTTGAGCATGTTGATTTTCGTCTCGGTAAAGTCTTCTCTTTTCTTCAGGCTACAAACTTTTCTTTTGACAATGTACTCCTTGCCCCTCAAAAAGAAACTCAACTTCCATGTACTTGACAGCATTTAATGGAAGCATACATAGTTTTTTAAAAAAGGCAATACTCTCTGATTTCTCCAAAGTTGAATCAAAGATCGAAAATAAATATGTGATAACAGGAAACTATTGGTTTGGGTAGATTTGACTTCTTTGAAAATAACAATAAATATTCTGGAAAATATTTGTAATTAATCTTGTGTTAGACTATTATATATATCTTTAAAATAGATTCTATTTTTAGAGAGAGAAAGAGCCTAAAAGACATGGATTTCAATTGCAGGAAATATATAGTTAATGTATAAATAACTTGTACAAATAACTAAAGTAAATGGTATAAATGATATTCATAAATGATGTTCCAGTAAATAATGACATGGGAATTTATGGGAAAAATTAGTTTTCTGGCTAATGGATTCATATAAGTAGTGGAAGAAGGCTTTTTTTTGGGCTTTGACGTGTGCATTACTAGGACACTTAAACATGGAGGAAGAACACTCCAGGTGGAGGTGAACTGTGAAACAGGGCAAAGTGGAGGGAAGGAAGCCATGGGACATTGCCCATTTTTAATGGGAGTATGAAGAGCAATCCAGTTATGAAGACAAATTTACCCGAAATTCAGGAGTAGTGATAATAATCCAGTTTATGAGTGTGCACCTGATGGCACAGGCAATGGGGATGGGTAAAGAATATCTTAAGCAGAAGAGAACCATGATAAGAATTGTGCATTAGGACATTTAATCTGACAAAGAAAGGGAGAAGAACTGAAGGTGGGTCATCCAGTTAGGAGACCATTTCAACAGCCTAATTGAATATGCAGAATGTTCAATGCTAATACTGAGGATATTTCCAAGGTAAAATGGACAGTAAGAAGAAAGTGATATCATATGTGGGCGGAAGCAGTTTGAAGATGGAGTCACAAATAAGCCCGAGGCCAATGAAAAGGAGAATGGAGTGTGAATCACTGAGGATAAAATCTTGGCAAATACTATATTGAGAAACCAGTGGAAATAAATGAATCAAGAAATGTTTTCTTTCCAGATAACATAATGTAAAACTCTACACCAGTCACAAAAGTGTAGGAACACTTAGTGCTTAGTATCTTTATTCCAATCATGGCTGCAAAACATTATAGCATCTCAGTATCTCCACTCACTATAATGTCAATAATCAGAGTGGTGATCACCTCAACAAATTCTATCTATTGTGACCTGGAAACTGAGAAATATAACAAGTCTTAACCAGAATCTATCAGTATGATCTGGTTGGTAAATTAAGATAATCATGCAAATATAAATATGGTTGTCTGTAAACATGGGTATCTGCCACTTACAATGCCAAGTAAATGTTGTCATCTGGTTTTAAAAACACTGAATATTTTTGTAACATTAATTCAGTTACTAGGCTTGTAGATTTTACCTTGGACTCTTAATAAATTACATCAAGGATTGGTATAATACAACTGAGAATTTCAGAGGAAAACTTAGGCCAGTGTGAACTCCCACCCAATCCAACATGTATGTCTCTAATGTGTCAATTTAGGGCACACCAACAATTAATCTTATTGGACTTTACTACTTCTATATTCCTCCCACCAACAAAATCTATTTTTCTCAACTTTTCATGCAATATGTCTGTGTCTTGGTATCAAAATCTTAACTCTAAATGATAACCTCAGGATTACGGGACTTAGATTTCTCTTAACGCTGTGAATGTCAACACTAACTCTATCAGGACTGTTTTTTTTTCAACAGAGAAATTTAAACATGATATCATTATACTGAGATTAGAAAATATCTACCTGAGTGATGGAAAATCACACTGGGAGTAGAAGTTGGTAGAGATAGAAATGCAGATGTCCTTACATGAAAATTTCAGGTTCTATTTCTAGATTGCTTTCTTCTTTATGCTAATTATTTGTAACAGGGTTAGGAGGCATTTTCTTTGATTGTGGATAGAGAGAATGACAAGAGATGAAGTTCTTGAGATGACAGCCTGACAGCCTTTAAATCAAGGAGGATCTCTTTCTTAGCCAGTGTGAACATTAAACAGACTAATAAATCAACGCTTTAGCCCATCCACTCCTGGGAGAATGCATCAGAGTCCCATCAACAATGGTCAGGTCAAGGAACATTCTTCCCTGTCAACTGGCAAGTCTCCTACTGCTGCACTAAGAGTCTTGTTCCTCTCCGGGAAATTACTCGAGTTAATGGAGGCAGATGTCATTCCATGTGGTTTGATGGTTCTTCACCAGGATCCAAGAGGGAGATCTCGTCAATTGATACAGTATTGAAAATCTGTGATTATGTGTATTTTATATTCTGGATTCAGTTTCTTTCCTCCAATGTTCAATTTTATTTTTAATAGAGGTTTTTTTATTCTTCTCATCTAAATGTTCCCATATAAAAGCAATTTCCAAGGTGCCAGCTGTCTTCAGAGTTTCCTAGAAATACCTTGAGCTGTCTCCATTCAGTATATATGAATGTAAATTTTAAAAGACTTAAAACTTTCAGCAGTGCTGAGTCATATTTCTTCTCAATTCCAGTTTATATCTCTTGATTAATCATAATTTCTGATGCATTTCTTTAGAAGTTAATTTTATTTGAGACCGTGATATATGCTCAATATATAGAAAACCATAAATACAGATCCCCACCCCTTCTCCACCAGCCAGAATTATTCTGGAAAATAAAAGCATGTAAAAATATCACTGAAGTTACAAAGCAGATATTAGATTTTTGTTCTAAAATGAATCTTGATGATGCATATCTTAATGAATAGAAGATATGAATTTCTTTTAATTAAACAATTTCTTGTTTCAATTAAACAAACTTCATTTTGTTTCATTGCCATCCTCTAAGTATGAGTAACTTTTGTCTTCCACATTCTTCTATTTCCTGTTGGTTCTCTCCTGACATTTTGCAAGCAAAGAGAATAGCAGAATATGAGCGTACATCACTTAGTTTTAATACAATGTTAGTATCTGATCTTTGACTCATTAAATGACAAGGCTTGTCATCTTTGACTTGCTACTATTTAAGATTGCAGACCTGTTCCTAATAGCTCAAACACATATTATTCCCTGAAACATTTGTGATCAGTAAGCATGACAGAATAAGAATTAGTTTAGCAGGGAAAAACAAAATGGTTTCATTTCTAGGACAGAGCTACACCATATTTCTAGATCACAACTATTGATTCTGGGGTCACTATAAACCAATGTAAAAAATTTTATTAGTTATTGATCTGTCTATATTAACTTTTAAATATATGTTTTAATTTCAAAATATAGATACATAATCTAGAATTTAGAAAAATTAAACATTTAACAATTTGCTTTTCATTTTGAAACGATAAATGCTTTTAATGAATTGGTGCTTAGATACTGAGCCAGTTTAAACACACCAGAGGCCCATATCATTTATTTTCTTGTTTAATCATGACAACAACACTGAAAGAGTGGCTGAAAACAAACAAACAAACAAACAAACCCGCTTTTCTCAAGTCTCCATGGAGATTTATGTAAACTCAATGCATGCTTAATAAATGGTAAGTTCTGTTGAAAATGCCAAAGAAGTCACGGCCTCTCCTCTAAAGGAACTGGTAATGTTGCAGGGTGATGTGAAAAATACACAGGACATAACATATTAATAATGCACGATAGTGCAATGCAAGCTATTTAAATAAATATTGAAGAATTTCAAGTAAGGGAAACTTTGCTTTGTGCTCTTAGCCAAGAAAGGAAGGTTAGGTCAGCAGTAATGCATTCTTTGAAGGGCTAAGTGACATGAGGGTGTGATTGCGAGTTGCAGGTCTGGTGTGGGTTCTTGTGGAAAGGCCCAGTGGAGAGAAGCTGGAGCCAAGAGTGAACATTTTTTTGTCTCAGCTTAGAGGCTCTGTGATGTCAGATACCCTGAGGTATTTATATGTTTCTTCTCTCTCTCGTAGGTTGTCGCTTATTTCTCTTGAAATCACCATGCATTTCATGGGGGTTCTTCTTGTAGCTCTGATTTCCTCCACAGGGTGATAAAAGGATATGCCTAGTGAAAAAAAAAAAACCACAAACAAACAAACAAACAAACAAAGCAATAGAGACATAGGGGTTATGTGGCAGGTCTGCCACACTTGGCACTTGAGCTTTCTGTTTCTCTGGATACCTAAGAGATGCTAGATGGTGACCGACTATCCTGTCACTGAGCCGAGTCATGTTTTCACTAAACATTTCCTCATTTTAGCAAAGTGACATCATGCTTAGTGGCATAAGCAGTCGTGACTATCAATAGTCGCACCTGACATTTGCTAGTGGGAAACAATGGTGAGAGCTCTGGGAAGGAAGCATAGAGTTGTGGTTCCTTCTGAGATCATCGAATCTTTATCTTTCATAGGCCTCAGTATTTTTATAAAAGAGGTTGGGTTATAGAGTGTCTCTAAGGGGCTTTCCAGAAATTGTTTCCTACTATTTTATATTTGTTCTTATTATTTGCTGTATTTGATATAGCAAAGGATATGTTCCCAACACAATACTTAATTCTTGCCTAATGAAGACATAAAAATAAGTCAGAGTCTTTACTAATAATGCAATCTTCTCCATCTGTCTACCACCATGAGCAGTGACACCTACAAAGCCCAGGACAGCGATCATGCTCAGCATCCTTGCCAAGCTTTTGCACTTACCCCAGAGGTTTATCTAGCTCTTCGTGGCTGACTTTTCAGGTGGGCTCGTTGGGGTTTGAACCCCAAGTTTACGTCTCCAAATAAGAAAAAGAACATTTCTAAAGGGCGGTTGGCAATTTGAATTTGAGGCTAAAGAGAGAACAAGGGGATAAAGATAGGATTTTAGGGTTCTTGAAAAATTGGGACCTTGTAGACCTGACCTTAAATACTTCCGTCTCTTTCCTTCATAGGAAAACGAGAAGCAAAATAACCTGCTGTATTCACCTCGTGAATTAGCGATAATACTCAGAAACCCAGATTTCTAGTCTCCCGATTTAGCCCACAGACAGTGTTCCCATTTAATTAGTCAAATTGATTGAAAACTTAATTACACATAATCCCAGAGAAAAGGGAGTTATGATAATCACACATGCAAAGCTTTAGGGATGTAAAGGAGAGGAAGGCCAAGTTTATGATAGCCAAGTGACTTGGAGAAAAGATTTCTCATTGTAGCCATGCTCTCTTCATGGGGGAAGCCTTTAATAAAGAAAAAAAATGTCATCGCTGGAATGTGGGTTTCATGGTGGTAACGTCTTGTAAGGCAAAATTTAAAACATGGAAACGGGGTTTGAGGTGGAAGTGGAGGTTGCCATGAAAAATCTTCTAGAAAAACACCCTTTCCTTAACTTAGACTGCATTTGCTAGAGAACTGGATACAATAATCTAGTTTGGAAATACTCAGATAAAATGCAGAGCTGTCTCAAAGGGCAGTAGGAGAGATTTAGATATTCGTAAATCTTACAATGAATGTTCTTACGATATGTTCACACTCTCACTTTGATATTTATTGAAAAGATTTGGGAGCCAGTTTGAAAGAACTTGTAAATAAGAAAAATAATTCTCTTACCATGTTTCCCCGAAAATAAGACCTAGCCGGGCCATCAGTTCCAATGCATCTTTTGGAACAAAAAGTAAAATAAGACCAGTCTTATTTTACTATCATACAAGACCAGGTCTTATATTAATGTTTGCTCCAAAAGATGCATTAGAGCTGATGGTCTGGCTAGGTCTTATTTTCGGGGAAACACGGTAGGAAAGGAAGTGGTAAATCTGAGGCCTGGCATTCTCCTCACCAAATATAAAATGAAATATAAGAGGATAAGATAAAATAAAACATAAAATACTGCCTTGCTCTCTCCTTTCGTTCACACAAATGTAAGCACATAGCAACAAGAAAGCAAAGCCTTACGGTCTAATGGAAAAAGTGGAAAGAGTCCTCTCCTTCACAAGGCTCTTATTCTCTATTAATGTTTTCATCTCTAAAAGGTTTTCAAACCGTGTTTTTATTCCAAAATAATCATTGTTATTTTTCTTGCAACTTTTCTGAAAGACTTAAATTATATCATATAGAGTACATACTTGGCATCTCTGCCTAGAGAATGCCAAAATAACTATTGGGAGTTGGGTCAACGTAATAAATTGGTACTTTATCGTGAGGCATAGCTGTAATCAAACAAAACACACACACACACACACACACACACACACACACACACACACACACCACACAGAGAAGAACAGAACATTTTGTTGGCCACACTTATGTGTTTCTTTTTCTTTCCATCCACTGATTAAGTAAAATAAGCTTGCTTAAGCTTAAGATGACAACCAAGAAAAACTAATATAAACAAACAAACAAACAAAAGATTTTGGGTATCATTATTTTTTTTATTATTAGCTTCTTTCATTCTAAAGATAAGGACAAATAATTAGAAGTTATAATTTCCCTAAAGTTAAATACAAAAATCATTAATAAAGATTTAAGTAGAAAGTGAATATAACTTCCAGTTCTCCATAATCTACAGTTCATCAAATTCACAGCAGAAATAATGGAACATATCAAAGATTTTTAATTGGATTAACCATTGATATAATCTCCTGAGCACATTCATTTGTCAGATGAAGGCTTTGTCTGTCAACTCAAAAGAAAATATTACCCTTAAAAATGTTAAGTTGGGAAACATTTCGAAACTGTTCCTTATTCAAATTGGAACCGACGGTTTTGACAAGGAAGTGCAGGGAGCATTTGCAGAAAACACAAGGCCAAGATGTCCTCCTTCTTTGGGTGAAGACAAAGGGAAGAGAGAAAGATCATGATTTATCTCCATGAACATTTGTCTTGGCCACAGGACATTTTCTTTGAAACCAGTGGTGTATACGTGTATAGTGTGTACATGATGGGTTTGATGATGGCAATTCTTTACCTGTTATGTTAAAGTCTCCTCTATGGCTCAAGATACCAAAATATACCTATAGCTCGTGTCCAGGGGGTGACATCTAATCTAGCAAGCTGGAATGGCCACCAAGATAAATATATTTTTTTTCTTTCTCTTGAAAGAAACAACAATGTGGCCTTTGAGACCAAGGAATAGCCCATAGAATCCCGAGTTTAAGTTTCAAACATGAAACATGACATATATTGCTACCAGCATGTAACATGCCCTCAGTATCCAGGTTATGTGCATGTTGACTGTCTCTGAGGAGGGAGACTTTTTAATGTGACAGCAGTGTTGTCATCAAAAAACCGTTCCCACTTCTCAGGCCATTGTATTAGTTTTCTATGCTGTGTAATAAATTTCCAGAAACCTAATGCCTTAAAACACTGCCTATTATTATTTTATAGTTTCTATAGGTCACAATTGCAAGCACAGCATAGCTGGGTTCTCTGTTCAGGGTCACACGAGTCTGAAATCAAGATGTCTGCAGAGCTACATTCTCCTCTGGAACTCGAGTTCTTTCCCTACACTTATTCATGTTATTCAAAAAATTCACAAACAGAATGAAGTTCCTGTTTTCCTGTTGTCTGTCACCAGAGGATCTTTCTCAGCTATTAAAGACTGCTCTTACATCATATCCACATGACTCTCTTATAATGCAGCATCTTCGTTAATGGCAGCTTTCTTTGGTCAGCTAAAATGGGGTCATGTAATGCAACTCAATCACAGGAATGACTATCCCATATCCTTTGTCACATAACATAATCTAACCCAAAATTAAAATGTTCAGCTAGAATTTGGGAATCCAAGATTCATTGTGACATCAGAGTCCACTGAGTCCAGCAATGCTGACAATTATGGAGGTTACAGAAGAAGCCATGAGGGCACTAGTGACATGAAAGGATGGCTGAGATTTACTGAATGCTTATTACATGCCAGGCAATTTTTTCAAGTATTGACTCATATGTTCCTCCCAGCAACTCACAGGCATCTACCTCTGTCGACTTCCTTATTTGAAGGATAAGGAACTGGAGCAAAACAAGATGGGGGAACTAGCCCAGGACTGCACAGCTCGTAAGTGGCAGGGCCAGGATGCAGCTGGAGGCAGTGTAACTCCAGAGCATGTGCTTCTAACCTCTATGCTTTACTGCCTCTCAGAAGAAAGAAGTGGAACAAATCCCACAAACTCCCATGGTACACATTCAAAAGTTTGCCTTGTCTCTAGACTTAAGGCAAGGGAATATCTAAATAATCCCTAGTTGACAAGAAACTGTTTAATTTAAAAAGAGCTTCTCATGCAAGAGTGCATTTTAAATTGTAAGATCTTGGCTGATTATAGAATATAATCATGGGTTTCTTTGTATGAGAGGGGGCACTGGGCTGGAGCAGGGGTGATATTAAGAAAAGAGCAATAGATCAGAACCCAGAGGCTCAGAGTTCTGATGGAAGTGCACTACAATTTAACTTCTTTTGAGCACTGGGTTAACCCCTCCAATTGGGGTTTGTACTTTACCTTGATCTTCAGAAGGCCATCATTTTAGCCTTGTTTGAATTTTATATTGTCAATAAACTTGTGGTCACATATTTAACATAACTTGTCTTATCTACTTCGTTTAATGTCTGAAATATAACAAGGCATGTCATTCAGATTTAGAATAACTTTGTTTTTTTGGGGGGGTGGTATTAGAGAAAATTAGAAATTTTTCTGCAAGTGCTTTAGTTGGTAAAATTCTGCTAAAGTATAAAGGTGTAGTTATTACTGCAAGAGAAAGTGCTACAGTAATTTTTGACAACTGTTAAAGCTGTTAATTTTATACATGAAACTATTCTTAGGAACTCTCAGACAGCTAAAAAGAGAAATAGATTGGCAGTTAAAACTAAAAGAAAATGAGTTAGCTGAATTCAGGAATAACATGATATTTTTTGAGCAACACATGCTAAACTTACACTCCTGTTTTATATTTCTTTTCTCATAACATTTTTTTTTTGCTATTAGTAGTCATAACATCAAATAAAATATTTAAAACTACAGTCATTCCTTACCGATGTCATATTTGCAAATTTGCCTACTTTCCAAAATTGACTTGTAACTCCGAAATCAATAGCCGAAACCTGCACTTTCAGAGTCAGACTCCAATATGAACAAAGCTGAGAAAAATTTGGCCCACCTGACACAGGTGTTCCCAGGTGAGGTTGAAGCGGGCCACCACCTACCCTTTTTGTTTCAGATCTCATACAGTAAACAAGGCTGCTTTTCATAGTATAGTTAGTGCAACATCTTTTGCATTTGTGTCATATTTGTTGGTGATGTCCTGGTCTAAAACATTATAGCTCCTAACTCTAGTGCTGAAATGCTTTCTATGCTCATAAGCCCAAGGAAACAGATGTGCCTTATGGAAAAGCGATGTGTACTTCATAAGCTTGTGTCAGGCATGAGTTAGGGTGTTGTTGGCCATAAGTTCACTGTTAATAAATTAATATATTACATAATATGTCTTTAAACAGAAACACACAGAAAACAAGATTACATATAGATCTGCTGAAGACAATGTCGTGACCAGAAGCTCACAGGAACCTAACCCTGTATTTTCTCCAGGAGTTCAATATTAGTAGCAACTTTATAGAACATAAGTACCATGGATTAGAACAATCAACTGTCATTCTAATTTTTAGTTATTTAATTCTGTTGATCAATGAGTCTTTCAATTTGTTGAAATTCTTTATTATTTGTGAAAATGAATTAAAAATAGAATATCCATCTTGTCAATGAAAGCTGAAAGAAGAAACATTCAGAAAAAAAATTCCAAAATCATACACAACAATATCCATGAGATATCATCTTTAATCCAAATATAGTAAAGAATATATAATACGTGTTCAGCATGAAGAAAAGATTCAATTATTGGGGGAATACGTGTCACCCCAAAATATCTGAGTCTTCCCCTATCCCTAACAGAAAATGAATCTCAATTTAGTTTAAAATATAGTGATTGCAAGAACAATGGAAAAGGTGATAGGTAGGGTGTGATTTTTTTTTTCCCCTGGACCATAATGCCAACTTAATTGGCCACAGTGTTTATTCAGGTGAAACTCTATGTGGTCCAGTTTGTGCTTAAGCACAAAATTTAAAAATAAGAGATACCATATAGAGAGACGCAGGTGATAAGTGTAAGTCTGACAATAATTTGAAAGTTCAATATAACTATGTAATATTTGTGTCTATTTTTATTACTTTTAAAAAATACATGTCTAGCTTTCCAACTCATTCATTCAACAACCTATTGCACACTAAGAATTGTGCCAGGAACTAAGGTGTAAACCATGTTACAAGTTACAGTTCCTGCCCTGCAGAAACTATAGTCTGGGGATCTTCTTAAGGGAAAGAAAAGGTCTTATTCAATTTTTCATCATAGTGCCTCTCATTGTCAGCTGTATCATAAAAATGAGAATAAAAAAAATTCATTAGAAGCCTGTACCATAGGACCAATGTGAGCAGGGTTATAATGTAGCTTCATGAGGGATTTGAGCAAAACTATTGTACATATTCTATGTAGTAGAAATCATAGTACAAGGTCTTTAATTATCATCTTCATATGTACTTTAAATAAATATTTACAAATACTTATTGGCCCTGAACATGTATTTTTCATACTTTTGTCATCATTTAGAAAAATAAAGCACTTTAGTGAGATGATGAAACAGCTAATGAGTTTATTTTTTAAAAAATATCATGAATTGATTAGGCGTAAGCTTTTGAAACAATACTAGCGGTGGGGAGGGAAGATATTCTTATTCATCATTAGGAAAAAAATGAATATTCAAACACATTGGGACACTATAAATGCTGATTTTTCTTTCCCTCCCAACACCTGCAACTCTGGTACAAATCTATGCAATGAATGATTGCCATCTCATATCTATGTCTCAAATGTCATCAAAACATACTAGTGACACCGTGTATGAACTAGAACTTACAACTGCTTTATAGTTTATAAAATGGTCCCATGCATATTTTATTCTTTACAATTGTTTTAGTTCTCTCAGGCTGCTATAACAAAAACACCATGACTAAATAGCTTATAAACAACAAAAATTTATTTCTCACAATTCTTGAGACGGGGAAGTCCTAAATGGAGGTACCAAGAGACTCAGGGCCTGGTGTTCACATGACGGAAGTGGCAAGAGAGCTTTCTGGGTTCTCTTTTATAATAACACTAATCCCATTCGTGAGGCCTCCACCCTCATGACCTAATCACCTCCCAAAAGTCCCACCTCCAAATACCATCACATGGGATATTAGGATTTCAACATATGAAACTTGGGGCGGCGGGGTTGGGGGTGGGGGGCACAACGTTCCCTCTATAGCAACAGCTAGCTCATGAGTTTCAGATTTCTACTCCTTTGTAAAGATTGGAAAATGAGTGTCAGGGTTTTAAGTAGTTTCCTCAAGTGATACAAATAGCAAAATTTAGAATTTATACTCAATGTTAGAATTTCCCATTTGACATTTGTGGCTTTCCTCGTCCTCACACATGCTGATTGTCATGTCTTTTGTGGAGATTATTAATCATCTGTTGGGTCCAAACCTTTTTCCAAACAATACTCAGCTAACTAGTGCTAATGCCTGGTCTAGCTGGTGGTCGATGTCTCTGCTGTCTGCACAGACCCACAGTCCCCACTGCAAGGTTCCTGAACCCTCATGTTCCCACACACCCATCTCAGCCCTCAACTCCCACCAGAGAGATGCATAGCCTTTCTGGTACACAATCTGGAATTGAGGTTTAGATTCAGTCTTGGAGCTGCAGGTAAAAGATGCTGGGGTCACCCATTCCAGCCCATAAGAGAACACAACCATCCCATGTACACTGCACGGAGGAGGTCGGCCAAGACTGAGGAATCTAGAATTTATGATGATACCTCATGAGAACACAGAATAAAGAGAAGTTAATTTGGACTTCATAGTTTCAGACGTGAGTTTATATCCATTCCACTTATTAGCACTCACTCAAATCTTGGATAGGGTTAAATAAAGGAACATTTCCCTGTGCTTATGCCATGTTTAAGTAGCAACACACACACACAGAACACTTTCTGCCCCTTGAATGAGCAAGGTGACTATGAGAGTAGGGACATTGTGTTAAAATATAAATTCCGGAGGGTAGGAAATGTGCTTTGTTTGTTTGTTTGCTGTATCCCAAGAACCAAAAACATTGCCTGGCATATAGCAAGTGTTCTAGTACATATTTGTTAAAATGAAAATTAAAACAACTTCAACTATCCTATGTATAATGGGTGCTGAATTCCACCATAGCCATGCCGTGACAAACTAACAAAGTTGCTTTAACAGTAATGATGTTTATTTTACAACAGTAATGGTATTTATTTTATATATATTATTTTTTTATTCCTCATAAGAAGTCTTATTGAAGGAGAATATTATCCCAATTCATAGATAATGTAATTGAGATGCAAGTTCAAATGTCCAGGATGTACATGGAAACATTAAAATAGATGTGTGGAAAGGATACATAGAAAATAGATGCAGACATATCTATATGAATGCGATGTCATTCACATTACACTAAGGAATTTCATTTCTGTCTCATCTTACTGGCATAGAATGCGCAAAATGTAAAGGATGGTTTTCTTTATTCAGAACCAGCTTACATTTAATGGGCTCCCTCTGAAAAGCTGAACCCCATAACCAACCATAGCCTCCTGAGCTCTCGGTACCCTGTTGAAAGAAATTTTCTTTTTCACAGCCTGTTTACCAAACTTTATATCCAGGCTTGCATGTCTGTCTCTCAAGTGAAGTGAGCACTTTCCTACTACTGATGCTCTGTGTAAATCTCATCACCATTAAGGAGGGTTTTATAGATGACTAGACAAAGTGAAGTACCACTGGGCCTGACTCATCCTGTGGAATCAGGAAGGTCATCTTAGAGTCCTCATTCCTTACAAGCCTTTTAACTAATCTCACTCAATTAGAAAGTCTATCTTTAATGCAGAACCAAACCTGAGCAGAAAATATGCTTGACAAAATTAACATTATAGTAAAATTGAATCTGTAAGAATATCTGAGACCATGCAAACTGCAACTGCAGTGGACACTGTTGCAGGCACGTTACACCATAGGTAAGGAAAATATTGCTATAAGGTATCAATCATCCACATCTAAACATCAAAAAGTAGCACAAAGAATATTACTGATAGAAAAAATAACTTACTGAAAGATATTTGTATAAATATGGGTTGCATGCATAATCTGAAACAAAGCTACTGCAGGCTAAAATTATGTGGTGGACGTACATATTTTCTCTGCTGTACAGTGCTATTAATCCAAGTATTTGTGTCGTTCAGAGTAGAAAATACTCTTTAACAGATGTTGATAGTCATGTACAGAAATGGACCATATTACCTCAAATTTGTATTAATATAAAGGAAAATCATATTCCTGGGAGAATGAGTAGATCCTACACATAGTAGATAAAAATAATCAGAAGGACAGTATGGTTAAGTCACAAAAATGCATTGACTTTTCTCTTTCTCAATTCAAAATTACCATAAAAAAGAAAAGAGAACATCTCATTTAATTGGAAATTTTGTTAAAAATTGGACTGAAAAAATATCATAGTAAAGCCAATGCACTGAAGGACCTAGATTAAAGTCAGAACGAGAAGTGAGTGACTATATCTCAATTTTATCCTGAACAGTTTCTTCTAAAACCAATGATGATTGTAGTGAATAATTAGCCTTTGTGTCTCCCCACAGTTCTGCAAGTAGAATTTAGAGTTCTAACGTGTAGACTTTTCAAAAGAAGGAATGCTTTTGTGACCTACCTGTATGTCTTGAAATATGTATTTAGCACAGCTGTTCTTTTGTGTTAAACTCATCACAAAATGCAGCTTTAATGTAACCCACCATTGATCTGCAGTAAGTGGAAACAAAATCTCTCCTTAATTAGTATCATCCAATCACTTTTTTACATTTCTACAGAACACACACTGTGAACTGTTTAATGGACTATTATTTAGAAAAGTGGCAAAAAGTGCACCAAAAAAAAAAAAAAAAAAGACAGTGAAAATAAAAACTAGCAGTGTCAATAAAAAATATGTTGTGAAATAATGGGAAAAAAGATGTTGCGTTCAGATGAGCTTTGCTGGCATTTTACTGTAGAGACGAACGGTGCCCCAATTACTGCCAACAATGGAGACAGAGATAGAGAGAAATTCATTACCTTCAACACCCTTAACTGTCTACCAGTGAATTCGCTTATCTGCTCCTTTTTCTACAGAACCTGCACGGAGGGGGAGGAATAAACAAAGAACTGAGTGGAGTAAATGTGTCACAAATTACCACAAACACACTGTGACTCAATGCACTTTTCATTTCTCTCCTCATTAACTGTGTCTTGCTCAAAATGAGGGACTGGGTCCAAACATAATCAAGTCCCACAGATAACAATTGACTTGACTGCCAGGGCAGCCACCACCTCCTAGCTGCTGGGAAATAAATTCAGAAATAAAATGAGTTAAAATAAAATTCACTCTGCTCTCTTTTCTGTGCTCAGATAATTCGAAGACCATAAGGCCCACAGAAACAATCCATCTATCTCCTTGTGAAAAGAAGGCCTCCATGCCACCGCCAATAAGGCATGCTTTTATTGTTATCAAGAGTGAGTATAATTACATAGTGAAAAGGCCATCAAAGTGTCTTGGGCACTGATATTTTTTTTTCCTGAGGTCTTTATCCAGAGTGCTACCTGAACAATAATAAAAGTCATGCAAGGGAGCCAGGAAGCAGCGAGGGAGAATGGACAGAAAAACCCTCAGATGGGTGTAAATGACCTGTAATTTCAAGAGCACATTATAATTTGAAAGCAGTAGGAAACCCTGGTTGTTGGTTTTATATCTTCTTTTAAAACAAGAAAAATTAGTTTCAGGAATTTCTAAATTTTTGTGTGTATGCTCCTGTGGGCCTGGTTTAATCAAAGCAGCGATTTCCCAGCAAAGCTATAAAGGACTTTCTTCCTGCTGAAGAGGTTTGTGTGCTAACTGACCAGGATACTTGATTTCCCTCCAAGATAGAGTAAAGTGCTTGTATGGGATTCAGTCACTGGAGGAAGTTGGGGGCTTGTCTCTTAGGTGAAATACAGTAATGAAATCTTTCTCTTTCTTGGGCAGTGGAAATGTAAAGGAGTTAGGAAATATCTTTCAGATTCAGGCTAAACTATTCTAGATTTACAAGACAGTGACAATAAGTGACTCTGAATCTCCCTTTAGTTCATCTGAAATTTCAGTTTCCTGCTTTTCCTTCATGCTGGTGTGACTGAAATTGATTGTGATACGCCACCCCCTGCAGCCTTTCTCAGACCCCAGAAATGCTGAATCATTCTTTCTTCTCCCACTGTGTCATTGAGCTAGTACAGCCTACTCTTCTTGGGTTGCTTACTTCCTCTTCTGCCCTTGAATCTGTCACATCTTGGAAGCCTGAAGCCTGCTTTTTTTTTATCCCAACTATGGTTATGGACTTACGATTGAGTACAGATGAGGCAAGCACCTGATCATTCTAGGAGTGATTGTGACAAAGCAGAGCAAATCATTCACACATTAAATTGTGTCATTAATGCAGGAAGAAGCCGGCTAGTGAAGCTTAATGAAGCCAAGTTCCTCTTACATCACTAACTAAAAACTCCTTGAGTAAAACCCATGTCCTCTGGAGTGTATGGTGGGTTTCTTCTCTGAAATGGGTTATCATTTCCCAGCTGTCTTATTTTTTGTGTCATATGTTTTTGGGGCAGGAATGTGATGTGACGTGGGAGCTGAAAGTGAAAGAACAAAATAAGAACAACTTTTATTTCAATGGTGGGGCTCTTCTCAGACATGATGACTGCCAGAGTAGCCTGGAGGGCTGATGAAGAACATGGAGGCCAGGACCCTGGGGACAGGAGAGGGCCTGCATGAGTCCCTAGGTTATGCTGACACCTCCAAAGTATGCCAACCACCGCAAAGCTTACTTTGTGCTTCTACAGGTAATGAGGAAAACAGTGAATTAGCCCAGGAACCATATTAGACTTGTTTTGGGGACTAAAACATACAAATTACTAAATAAAACTCTAATTGTATTTTCTAGGATTATATCTTAATATGATGTGATCTATGAGGTGGGGCTTTGGAGATCATCATATTTCCACACGTGTCTTAGCATTAACTTTTTTTTTTTACTGATCTAAGATTAAGTCAATTTACGGAACCGCAGTATCACCCAATACTTATTGTGTGCCTATGGGCCTTTGGAAGGGATATTACAATATAGTCCAATTTCTGTCTTGGGGAAACATAAAGTTTGAATCAGTATCTAAAAATCTAAATAGATATTACATTAAAACTTTATGTATATATAAATTTGTATGCACAAATTTAAATCAGTTTCTTTCTTGCAAGAATTGAGGGACTTACATTGCTCACAGGCTGAGTAAATCCATGAGAAGGTACCATTTCCCAAATTTACTTCATCATAGAAAATTTTATTCTAGGAAAAGTTTATCAAATGAGGCTCCACTGAGGACTCTTTGAATGACACTCGTCTAAATACTAAAAATTTTAATAATACAACATGAGAAATATTTTATTCTACTTGAAATGAGACAAGTTTTAGTTTTTATTTATAACCTCTGTCTTTAAATACAGAATTCTTAGTAACTGAAGAAAGATAAAGAGCAACCTTTAAACTGACATTAAGAATATGATAGGATGGATTTTATTTCATATACATTTACGTATGTATATGTATTACATATACATTTCATAATATTAATCATCCCAAAACTTAACATTTCCCATGGTGACCATTGTTGATATTGTACCAGATGTGCTTTTAAAAAAACCAACAAACCCCCCCCCAAAAAAAATAATAACTACTATTCTCTCCCTCCCCCCATTAAAAAAAATGAAAGATAGGTGTGGAATTTTAGGTGAAAATTCCTGCTCTATTACTAATCATAGGATTCTGACACACGATACATTCCATAATCAATTATCTGTTGTATCTTGCTGGGACTGGTGATTTCTCAGCTGATACCAAGTAGATGAGTTTGGTTGCTGTTCTTTTTATCCCAATATACATTTTATCATATGGCATCTAGAGATACAAGCAATAGAGAGAGAGCAGCAGAAAAACAAGCTCAGAGAAGCTGGTTTTGAAAAGTGGGCAGAAATAAGTTCTAAACAAGATGAGAGACAAAGTCTAATGAAAGACAGTTGTATTTACTTAGAATTGTATGTACTTAAAAAAATTATTTTCTTACATTTTCAGTTATTGAATACTTTTAAATGCCAGCCCATATGAAGTTATAATAAGATGTCCATTGACTGGATTTGTCATATGATAATTGGCTAATTCCTATTTGATTTCAATTACTGGACTAGTCAACATGAACATGTGGAAAACATTTAAAATACAATACCCATTTTATATAGAAAAACAAAACAAAACAAAACACACAAACACCTCAGGGTCAAAGAAGAAGGGGTAAACATTTGTCACGTAACTTCCATGCAGAAAATTTGAAGTCATGCTGTTCCTACATTCCCACAGGCATTTATTGCCTTCTTTTTTCAAAATTCCACGAAAAAGTTGGAGTATTTTAATTTATACCACATAAAGGTACTTTGAAGAACATAACTCAGACCAGGGCTGTCAGATGGCTTATGCTTTATAATAATATGAAGTTCTTAGTAGTTCTGCTTGGAATTAGGTGCTAAAGTTGAAAAAAAATGACTATTGTCAATCTCACTATATTTTTATTCAAATAATACATAGAAATTTTGAACAACTCTGAAATTTAGTGGCCCACAGTTGTAAATCCAGTGAGCTAAGCCATGCTGATTTCCATTATACTTCCATTTAATTTTCTAATTAATCTCAGAAAACATTAATTAATTTTGTCTTTTCCACAGTCAGCCCAGAACCCTTGGGCTTGAAACACCACAAATAGCCCTGGCCTCAAGCTGTAGTAATCAAAATTTCTAATTTGTTTGAACAATCAGCGTCTTTTTCCTTCTTTCTTTGATAGGTATTTTAACCATCTTTTAACTCTTTGGCTTTTGATTTTCTATGAATTCATGGAGGGGAGAATCAATAGATATTTCAGGCCAAAGAGAAGTGACAAGACAGATGTGATGTGAGTAGAAGTTTTAAAATGAAGACAGAGTTGAACACTCTGCTGGAGAAGTACTTGTCTATCTTCCAGAGGTATCATAATCTGATGCCATTTTGAGTGTGTTGGTGCCCTGCCATCTGCCCAGATACACACCAGGATGGCCTGCCTGACTTATTTCAGTATTTACTTTTTTGAACAATGTTGCTATGGGCGTTCTATTAAAAGTCTCTTGGCTCACTTGTGCAACCATTTTGCTAGGCTATATACCAGGATCAGACTTGGGGAACTGAAAGGTATGCCTTTGTTCAGCTTTAAATAGTAATGCCAAACATTTTCCAAAAACGGTGTGCCAATTTGGCCTCCTGCTAGCAGTAGAGGTGAGTTCCTGATATTCCACATCCTAGTCAATATTTGATACAAACTGATTTTTAAGAAAATATTTGACTATTCAATGACTGGAAAAAGGTATCACATTATATACCCTGTTTTCCCAAAAATAGGACTTAGCTGGACCATTAGCTCTAATGATTCTTTTGGAGCAAAAATTAATTTAAGTCCCGGTATGATATGATATGGTATGATATAAGACCCGGTCTTTTATTATAGTAAGATAACATCGGGTCTTATATTAATTTTTGCTCCAAAAGACACATTAGAGCTGACGGTCCAGCTAGGTTTTATTTTCAGGGAAACATGGTAGGTCTATGGGTGATTTTTCATTCTCTAAAAACATTTACAAAGAACACAAATCACTTCTGATGTAATAAAAAATAAAGTTTATTAAAAAAAAAAGTTGATGTGGAACCCAACAACTATGCTTACCTCTGATTTTTCCAACATTTTTTCTATTGGTTTCAATAGTTAATTATATCATCTACAAATAATAGCAGTTTTATCTCATTTGTTTCTATCTTTATTCCTTTTTTTAAAAAGTGATATTAGAGCACTCCTTGGCTCAAAACCTTATAATGACTGCTCATCTTGCTCAAAGCCAACCTCCTTGCAATGTTTAGGAGGCCTTACAAGAGTCACCTTACACTTCTGACCTCAGTTAGCTGCTCTTGACATTGGTTCTATTGCTACCGTCCTATGCCTGAAACTTGCCAGGCAGGCACAGTTTGCGTCGTGGCCTTTCCAGGATCCACTGTGTCTGCATGAGCTGAGAGTGCAGAGTTCCTTAAATTTTGCATCCTAGGACCTCACTTGCCTCTCTCTACTCCAGGCTCTGCTTCACAGTTAATTTTATGTCTTCCTGGAAAGTTCTTACCTCAAATAACTATATGGCTTACTCTCTCCTTTCTTTCAGGTCTTTCCTAGATATCCCTTTGTGAGGACATCTAAAAGGGATACTGAACATCTATACTTTCAAATACTTTCTGTAAGTCTTTCTTTTTCCTCTCAGCTTTATTGAGATAATATTGACATATAACATTGTGTAAGTTTAAGGTATACATGTGATGATTTTATAGAAGTATGCATTATAAAATGTTAAAACAATAAGGTTAACACATTTTTTGATCTTACATAATTACCATTTTGTTGTCGTTATGGTGAGAACATTAAAACTCTACTCTCATAGCTACTTTCAAGCATGCACTACAGGATATCACTACAGTCACCATTGAAGTACCCTGGTTGGGAAGCTATCCACCCACACCAGCACCAAGTCCACCCTTCAAAGCAGTTTCGGAACTCTTTCTGAAATGGCCATCAGAGCTGTCATCGTATTATCTTTGATGTCCTGAGTGTCATCAAAATGTCTTCCTTTCAATATTTCCTTTATCTTTGGGTAAAGAAAGAAGTCATTGGGGGCCAGATCAGGTGAGTAGGGAAGGTGTTCCAATGCAGTTATTTATTTACTGGCTCAAAACTCCCTCACAGAAAGTGCCATGTGAGCTGGTGCATTGTTGTGATGCAAGAGCTATGAATTATTGGTGAAAAGTTCAGGTCATTTTCATTTTTTTTTCACACAGCCTTTTCAGCACTTCCAAATAGTAAACTTAATTAATTGTTCGTCCAGTTGGTACAAATTCATAATGAATAATCCCTCTGATATCAAAAAATGTTATCGTTTTGACTCTTGATTTAGACTGACTGAAAGTTTTTGTTTGTGGAGAACTGGCTGACTTCCATGGTGCACTTTGACACTTTGTTTCAGGGTTGTATTGGTACACCCATGTTCCATCACCAGTGATAACATGGCCCAAAATATCGTTTTGTCTTTCCAAAAGATCTTGGCAAACTTCGACTCTCCTTTGCTTTTGTTCAGCGGTGAGCTTCTTTGGGACCATTTTTGCATACACCTTTCTCATGCCAAGATTTTCAGTTAAGATTTTCTAACTGTTCTCTATCGATGTTTACTTGGTCTGCTATGCTTCTCACAGTCAGCCAACAATTTTGATGCACAATTTGACAAATTTTTGCAATGTTTTTGTCAGTTCTGCTCGTTACTGACCACCCTGACCTTTCTTCATCAGTAAAACCTCTCTCCCCTCAGTAAGATGTTTAATCCATTTGTGCACTGCCGTTTTCTTCATGGCATCATCCCCATTAACTTTGACTAACATGTCCCTGATTTCATTTCCACTCTTGACAAGTTTAGAAATTTAATGTTTGTTCGTTGCTCTAATTCAAGCTCAGATATTTTTGCTACAGCACACAAAAACACGCAACAACAATAATGAACGCCACTCAGCAAGACACTGCCACACATCAACATGAACAAAGCTGTTCTGATTGGGTGTTTTCTTCTACCTTATCTTCCAAGTGATTTGATTCTCTGCATCATCTAATCCACTGTTGATTTCTTCTAATGTATTCATTTTACTTGTATTTTTTTCATATCTGACTTTTTAAAATGTTCTCTATCTCTATTTTTATGTTTCCTAGCTCTTTGTGGAAGTTCTCACTGAGATCATTGAGCATCCTTATAACCAGCATTTTGAATTCTGTATCGGATAGATTGTTTGTCTCCATTTTGTTTAGTTCTTTTTCTGGAGTTTTGTTCTGATCTTTCACTTGGGATATGTTTCTTTGTTTCATCATTTTGGCTGCCTTCCTGTGTTTATTTTGATATATTAGGTAGAGTTACTATGTCTCTCAGTCTTGGTAGAGTGATCTTATATAGTAGGAGTCCTGTGGGGCCCAGTTGCACATTCTCCCTTGTCATATAAGTTGGTTGCTCCAGGTGTATCCCTTGTGTGGGTTGTGTGTGCCCTCCTTTGTAGTTGAGCCTTGATTGCTGTTGGCATGTCAATGGAAGGGATTGACCTTCAGGCTCATTGGGTGGGAGAATTGGCCATGACTACAGTGGAGGAGCTATTTTGCAGGTGCTGATCCTATGGAGCAGAATTCACTTTAGTGGAGTGCTGGTGCCTGCTGCATCTGCCGTTGGGGTGTGTTGTTTGTGGAGGTGGTTTGGTGGTGCTTTGGTGTGGTCTGAAGCTGGCCACTGGATGTATTGGTTTTGGGTCCTCTTCAGGGTGGGAATTCTGGTACAGGTCATGATCAGCTGATGCCTGTGCCCTGTCCAGGGCCAATTAGTATGAGCTACAAAGTGATATGCATATGGTTGCCACTTGTGCTGGGCTTGGAAGTATCTAGGAAAAGCTAAGCTATAAAATGAGGCCAGCTGATGCTAGTCACATGTTGGGTGGGGTGGGACCTCAGAGAATCACCAGGGTGGGGCTAATGGTGTTAGCCAGGTTGATGCAAACTCAGCTATTGTGGCTGACTGTGTTTGCAGACTACGAGGTGGAGGGATCAACAAAGAAACAATGCCTCTGCCAACACTTCTGCTTGGGAGAAAGCTGCCTCTCCAGTCCTCACTCTGGAACTAGACAACTCAGTTCCTTCCTGTATGTCCCTGGTTCCTTTCAAGCTGTTGCCCGAGTGCTGGAGCTCAGAGCAAGTGAGTCCCTCAGCAATTAAGTCTATGTGGGGGTCTGGGAGCCCTTTAAGAGGAATGACTGGGACTCTAGCTGCCCTGCATCTCACTCAGCCACAATCTCTGCTGGTTTTCACATCCAGAAGTTGTGGTGACTTCTCTTCCTCACAGGGTGGTCTGGGCTGTCTGGTGTGGGGCTGGGACCTCTTGCTTCTCAGAGGGGACCTCCACATTCCAGATATCCCTCTTGATTTTTAACTGCAACACATGGGTGTGGGTCCACCCCATTTTGCATCTTTGTCCTTCCTACCAGTCTCAACATGGCTTCTTCTGCGTGTCTTTAGTTATAAGACTTCTGTTCAGCTAGACTTCAGGTGACACTCAGACACTCAATGATTTTTTTTTTCTGTAGTTTAGTTATAATTCTGATGTGGTCATGGAAGGAGGTGAGCGCAGAGTTTAACTCCTCTACCATCTTGACCAAGAGCTTGTTTGCCATTTTTATATTTCCTCTTTAGAAAAATGTCTGTTCATTTTCTTTGCCCATATTTAATTAGATTGTTTTTAATTGGGTTGGGTTTTTTTGTTTTGTTTTGTCTTTTTACTATTGAGTTGTATGAGTTCCTTATGTGTTTTGTATATTAACCCCCTATCAGATATATGATTGGCTAATATTTTCTCCCATTTTGTAGGGTGCCTTTTTAATATGATTGTTTCTTTTGCTGTGCAGAATGTATAGTCCACTTTTTGATGATTTTCTTTTGTTGCTTGTGCTTTTGTTGTCATACAAAAAATATTGCCAAGATTGATATCAGGTAGTGTAGTCCCTGTGTTTTCTTCTAGGAGTTTTACCATATCATGTCTTAAGTTCAAGTCCTTAACCCAATTCAAATTAATTTTTGTGAGTGGTGTAAAACAGGATTCTGATTTTATTATTTTGCCTGTGGCTATCCAGTTTTCCAAACATCATTTATTGACGAGACTATTGTTTTTGCATTGAGTATTCTTGGCTTCGTTGCCAAGTATTAATTGACCATATACACTGCAATTTATTTCAGGTCTCCAGATTCTGTTCTATTAGTCTATGTGTCTGTTTTTCTGCCTGTACCAAACTGTTTTGATTACTATAGCTTTGTAATATAGTTTGAAATCAGTAGGTGTGATGCCTCCAACTTTGTTCTTTCTCAAAATTGCTTTGACAATTCTGGGTATTCTCTGGTTTCATGCAAATTTTAGATTTTTTTTCTCTTTCTGTGAAAAATGCTGTTGAAATTTGATAGGAATTGTGTTTACTCTATAGATGGCATTGGGCAGTATGGACATTTTAGCAATATTAACTCTTTTGATCCATAAATACAAGATATCTTTTTATTTATTTGTGTCTTCTTTAATTTCATTCATCAGTATCTTATAGTTTTCAGCATACAGATCTTTCACTACTTTGGTTAAATTTATTTCTGTGTTTTATTATTTTTAATGCTATTGTAAATGGGATTGTATTCTTTATTTCTTTTTCAGATAGTTCATTGTTGGAGTGTAGAAATGCACTTGCTTTTTGTATACAATTTTGTATCCTGAAACTTTACTGAATTGTTTGAGTAGTTCCAGCAGTTTTTTGGTTGAGTCTTTGGGATTTTCTTTCTATACAAGATTATATCATCAACAAATACAGATAATTTTACTTATTTTCTTCTAATTTAGATGCCTTTTATTTCTTTTTCTTGCCTAATTCCTCTGGCTAGAACTTCCAATACTATGTTGAAAAGTAGTGGTGAGAATGGGTATCCTTGTCTTGTTTGTGATCTTAGAGAGAAAGCTGTCAAACTTTCTTCATTGTGTATGATGTTAGCTGCAGGTTTGTCTTACATGGCTTTTATAATGTTGAGGAATTTCCCTTCTTTACTCAATTGGTTGAGAATTTTTGACATGAAAGAATGTCAAATTTTGCCAAATGTTTTTTCTGCATTATTGAAATGTTCATATATATTTTTATCTTTCATTCTATTAATGTAGTTATCACATTTATTGATTTGCATATGTTGAAATATTCTTGCATCTGAGGAATAAATCTTACTTGATAATGGTGTATGAGCCTTTTAATGTACTGTTGAAGTTGGTTTGCTTTTTTTGTTGTTGAGAATTTTTGCAGTTATATTATCCGGGATATTGGCCTGTAGTTTTCTTTTCTTGTGTTGTACTTATCTGGCTTTGGTATAACTGTAATGCTGGTCTTACAAATTAAATTTGTGCGTATTCCCTCTTTCTTAAATTTTTTGGAGAGTTTGCAAAGCATTCTTCTTTAGGTGTTTGGTAGAATTCACCTGTGAAATCTCTGGTCCTGGGGTTTACTTTGTTGGGAGATTCTGATTATTGATTCATTCTCTTGTTATTGATCTGTTCAAATTTTTAATTTACCCATAATTCAGGCTTAGTAGATTGTATATATAAATATATATTTTATATATAGGAATTTATATATTTTTTTCCAGGTTGTCCAATTGGCATATAATTGGTCATATTAGTCTCTTATAATATTTTGTATTCTTGAGGTATCTGTTGTAATGTCTCCTCTTTTATTTGTAATTTTATTTATTTTAGTCCTCTTTTTTTTTCTTGATAAGTCTAGCTAAATGTTTGTCAATTTTGTTTTTATTTTCAAAATGCCAACTTTTAGTTTCACTGATATTTTCGATTGTTTTCTGGTCTCTATTTCATTTATTTTTGGTCTAATCTTTGCTATCTTGTTCCTTCTGCTAAGTTTGGGCTTAGTTTGTTCCTGTTTTCCTAGTTTTGAGGTGTAAAATCATTTTGTTTATTTGTGACATAATGTAAACATATATCACTATATACTTTCCTCTTATCACTGCTTTGGTTGTATCCCATAATTTTGGTATAGTGTGTTTACGTTTTCATATGTTTTTTATTTCCCTTTTGATTCGCCATTCACCTATTGGTTGTTCAGGAATGTTTTTTTAGTTTCCACATATTTGTGAATTTTCAAGTTTTCCATTGTTGTTGACTTCTAGTTTCATACCATTGTAGTCGGAAAAGATACTTAGTATGATTTCAATCTTGTTAAATTTGTTGAATTGTTTTGTGACCTAACATATGATATATCTTGAAGAATGTTCCATGTGTGCTTGAGAAGAATGTATATTCTGCTGCTATTGGATGTAATGTTCTCCCTATGCTTGTTAGGTTTCTCTTGTCTAAAGCGTATTTGAAATCCAATGTTTTCTTATTGATTTTCTGTCTGGATAATCTATGCATTGTTATAAGTGGGATATTGAATTCCCCTACTATTATTGTATTGTCTATTACTCCCTTCATATCTATTATAATTTGTAAATATATTTAAGTTCTCTGATGTTGGGTACATAAATATCTATAATTGTTCTATCTTCTTGATGATTTGACTCTTTTAACATTTTATAATGATCTTCTTTGTCTCTTGTTACAATTTTTTGACTTAATGTGTATTTTGTCAGCTATAAGTATGGCTATCTTTATTCTCTTTTGGTTTCCATTTGCATGGGATATCTTTTTCCATCCCTTCATTTTGAACATATGGTGTCCTGAAGTGAATCTCTCATAGCCAGCATATTGTTGGTATTATTTTTAAATCCATTCAGCCATTGTAGGTCTTTTTATTGGAGAATTTAATTTATTTATATTTAAAGTAATTATTGATAGGTAAGAATTTACTATTTATTGTTGCCATGTAGTTTGTTGCTTTCTTTTCTGGCTGTTTTATTGTTTTGTTTTGTTGTTTTCCTTTCTTCCTCCCTTGCTGTCTTCCTTTGTGAATTGTTTATTTTCTTTAGTGATATAGTATAATCACTTTACCTTGTGTGCATCTACTATAAATTTTTGTTTTGTGGTTACCTTGAGGCTTCCTTGAAACATTTTATAGGTACAACATCATTTTAAGATAATAACGACTTAAATCCAATTGCATGAAACCACTCTACTCGTTTACTGCCCCCTCAACATTTTATGTTTTCAATGTCACAACTAACATGTTTTTATGTTGTGTATCTATTAAAAAAATATTGTACTATGGATGTTTTAATATTTTAATCTTTTAAGCTTTTTACTAGAGTTAAGTGGTTAACACAATACCACTTATAGTATTAAAATATTTTGAATCTGACTATGTACTTACCTTTACCGGTTTGCTTTATATTTTTATATGTTTTTGTGTTAATAATTGGCATCCTTCCCTTTATGCTTAAAGAATCTCTTTCAGCATTTCTAATAATGCAAATCTACTCGTGATGAACTCCCTTAGTTTTTGTGTCGTTGTTAGAAAAAGTCTTTATCTTGCTTTCATTTCTGAAGGACAACTTTTCTAGGTAAAGTATTATTATTTGAAAGCTTCTTTTTTCTTTCTGCACTTTGAGTATATTATCCTGTTTTTTCTTGGCCTAGAAGGCTTCTGCTAAGAAACCCACTGCTAAGAAATGCTAAGAAACTATGAAGTTTCTCTTATATGAGAGACTTATTTTTTTCTTTTGCTTCTTTTAAAATTCTCTATGTATCTTTGACTTTAGAGAGTTTTATTATAATGTGTTTCAGAGAAAATAAATTTGGATTGAAATTTTGGGATGACCTATTACTTTTTTGAGTTTGGATGTCAAAATCTTTCCCCAGGTTTGGGAAGTTCTCAGCCATCATTCCTTTAAATAAACTGTCTACCTTTTTTCCCCTTTCTTCTACTTCTGTGACTCCAATGATGCATACATTGTTTTTCTTCATGGTATCTCTTATGTCCCATGGGCTTTCTTCATTTTTCTTTCTTTCAGTTTTTTCTTTCTTTCTTTCTTCCTTTCTTCCTTCTTTCTTTCCTTCTTTCCTTCCTTTCTTTCTTTTCTTTTTCTCTTTTGTTGTTGTTGTTGTTGTTGGTCTTTTCTTCTTCTGATTGGACAATTTCAATTGATCTCTCTTCAAGCTGATTGAGTCTTTTGCTTAGTCAAGTCTGCTGTTGAATTCTTCAGTTCAGTTATTGTATTGTTCAATTCCAAAAATTCTGTGTAGTTCTTTCTCATGTTTTCTATCTGTGTGTTGAACCTCTCAGGTTTTTTGTTTTGGGTTTTTTGCATTGTTTTCTTAATTTCATTAAATTGTTCTTCTGTGTTCTTTTATAGCCCTCTAAGCATGTTTAGAACAATTATTTTGAATGCTTTGTCAGGAAACTCATAGATTTTCATTCCTTTGGAGTTCATTACTTGAAGTTTACTGTGTTTCTCTGGTGTTATCATGTTTCTCTGATTCTTTGTTACCTCTGTAGTCTGTCATAGGTGTCTGCACATTTGAAGAAGCAGTCATCTGTTCTGACTTTATGGATTGACTTCATTAAAGAAAGAACTTTGCCTGCAAGTGGGGACATGTTGGAATGTGCTGTGATTCTGGTTCCAGTTGTTCAGGTGGCGAGTGCAGAGGTGTGTACTGATGCTGAATCAGGCAGAAGGCATGATGTCTCTTGGTCTTAGGCTTCTGGCATCCACAACATGGACGACTGTGAGGTCTTAGGGTAGTGCTGTGTGGCTTCAAGGGTTATTGGGGTCCTTAGTGACTAGGGACTAGGGACAGTAGTGATGGTGGCTGGAGCCAGTGGTGTGGACACACACGGATGCAGGGGCCAGCTGTAGTTGCCTGTGCAGTGGCATGGACTTCTTGCAAACATGCATGTAGTGGTGGGGCAAGGTCCAATAACAATGACTGAGACCAACTGTAGCTACACTGGCAGCTGTGGGGACCCTAGCTGTTGGCATGTTCTACTGTGGATGCTGGATCTTGCCATGGGTGCACACAGTAGAGGCTGGTATAAGGAATCAGGCCAAGAGCATGCAGGTGCACAACTAGAGGGGCTAGCTGCAGGTGAGCCCTATGGTGCCAGGCAGTGAGAGGAGACGGAGCCAGAATCAGGCCCACAAGCAGTTTTGGGGAACCCCAGGTTGTAGGCCTGAACTCCAGTGCCACACAGCATCCCCCCAGGTGCATGGCAGTGGAGGCCTATAATAAGTGTCAGGTTGTCAGCGGGCAGAAACATAGCTGAGGAGGCTATCCCCAATGTGCACACAATGACGGGGAATGGCTGAGGGGGTATAGGCTAGTGTCTTGCTCTTGTACAACAGCAGAGGCTAGGGTTGGTTGTCAGTATGGGTGCTGGCTCCTAAAAGGGCAAGCAAAAGACGGGGAGTCAGGAGGGCCTTAGGATGTTGGTGTCTAGGAATGCGAATACCTTTGGAGTGAAAACCAGTAAAATCCGCTAGGTGTTCATGGTGGCTATGCTAGCCTTTGGTTTCTTCTGTGGCAAAAGCTGCTGGAGTCATCTGCAGAGCAGGTCACTGGAGACCTTCGTTGCTCCTGGGGCATGTATGTCTCAGCTTTGCTGGTCTCTGGGTGAGGGGAAACGGAAGCAGATTCTTTGGGCTGGAGAAGCGGCTTGGTCACTCTCGTCTCTGTTTCCAGGTGAGGGGAACATTTTCTAGGTGAGGAGCTCTGTCTTCTGTTCTGCCAAGCAATGGAGGGATCAACGGTATGGGCAAAACAAAGCTAGTTTATTTTCCTTTTTGTGTGGTTATTCTCAGGGTTTTTTTTTGTTATTGTTGTTGTTCCACTGTGTTGCTGAAGTTCTTAAGTAGATTCCAGATCTGTCTCAGAGCTCCTTTTGGTCCAGACATTATATTTATTATACTCAACAGTAAACAAATTTGTCCTTTGGAAAGAGTTACTATATTTCAGGGTTGTTGGCAATACATGCACCCTTGAAAAGATACTCAAAAACAAAGGCAGCTAATGCGTCTGCCCACAAGATATGCAGAAATGTGAGAGACCCATGGGAAATTGTTTCTTGACAATCTCCTTTATTATGAGAGAGATTCCTTGAAGTCATAATTTACTAAGATATTTGTTCTATTTTGAACCATAAATGAAAGTAGAATATAATCTAATATATATTTGGAAGTGTTGAAAAGGCTGCATGGAAAAATTAAACGACCTGAACTTTTTGCCAACAATTCATGGCTCTTGCACATGAAAACTCATGTGAGGGCCCCCTTATAGTTCCAGATGCTAATGAGAAAATTGCTCCACTTCCAAAGAGCAAGAAGTTTGGCAAAACAAGTTCCTTTGCTCTTAACCTTTCTTCACCTTTCTCTTTTGTCTTTGCCTTTCGTTGAGGGTAAAGTCTTTGAGTCCCTAGGTTTATGCGTGAATCTCTTATTAGGTTTTTTTCCTGCTTGAACGATCCTAGGCTTATCATCTACCTCTACAGCCTAAGTAACTCTGAGCATGGGGATTCAAGATTTCTGGGTCTGATAAAAGCCCTCAGAATGGAAGCTAGACTATCTATTGCCTAGGGTTCTTGGTTTCACTTCATGTTTGTAATATAAAAAATCTTTAATATCAGATCAACTCAGCAATATATTTTAAAAGCTTTTTTTTTTTTTTTCCACTTTAGTGCTTTCAGTGAATCCATCCAAATATTATTTTTTGTTACAATCCTGCGTCCTCCTTTACCTTCACTTCCCTGGTGCTGCAACATTCTGGGAAAACTTTTATCTCCTGGTCAGCACATGACAGGTCCAAGCCTCTCATGTACGTATATGTTGTCCTTTTCAATGTTTTCTCTGAGGAAGACATTAGTTTTAGTCTCATTTTCCATCCAGATAGAGGAAGGAGATAACCTACTTGGTCGTATGACTTTAGTTGTTATTTAGATAACTCCCAAATGTAAATCTTTGAAAATCCAGGCATTTATTTGTCCCTGTACGTGACCTCCTCTACAAAGCACTCCTTTGTTTTGTTCAGGGGGAAATTTAGAAATTACAAAAAAATATTAAGAAGAGCACCCATTCCTTACTATGGTCTTGGAAGAACTTTGTAATTCGAGATGGGACAGGTTATATTATATCACATTGACCTGATAAGGGTTATTTATGAGAAACTATCCTTTGGGACTCAATATAAAGATGCTATTCTAATTCTAATAGAGTAAAGGAAATTGCATCCTTGAATGGATGACTCCTCCCTCTCCCATTTCCATTTCTGCTCACAAGACGGCCACCTACTCTTTCTGAAAATCTCTACTCGGTCACGTGCATGTTCGGGGTTCAAACGCATGTTCCCTGAATTTGAAAAATTTACAAGATGCAATCTTGGATTGTAGAGTTAAGAATTTAGAAAGGAATATTGGTAGACTAGGGAGGAGAAAATTAAGACAGAAGTCAGGACTAGAAGCAATGGCAGGAGAGCTTTTACCTGGGAGGTAAGAGGGCCACTGTATGAGAACCACTGCCATCATGGAGAGGATTTGATTGCCTAAAGGGGAAGTCCCTTAATCTTGGATGGAGCATGAACTCCCTGTACATGGGCTTGGGTAGGAAGTCCAGTTTTCCATCCTTCTTTTCACTCTGTGTAAACTTCAAAGTTCAAGGTTGGAGACTGGAGGGAAATAGCTTCCTTTCACATCCCATATGCAAGGATTAGAGAAAACTTCAACCATCACGGTACTCCTTGCTTTGCAATGTAATTACTGGTTTTCTTATTTTACTTCCTTACTGTATTCTAATTTAAAAGTGGAGACTGGCATTTGTTTACCATCATCGACTAGATTCTAATACATGGCACGTTTTATTGGAAACCAAGATGAAGAATTTTTGACTACACTTCTTTTTATGAAAGACTGGACATAAAATAGCAGTATTAGGAAAATGTATATTTATTTTACTGAGAGATTTCTGAAGGCTCAGCTGGATTAACTAAGAACTTAGTTAATGGCTGCCTTCCTCCATCCCTGAATTGTGAAGGTTGTACTTTTTAAAAATAAAAATTTAAGTTTTTCTTTGTTGTTTTGATGTTATTTGTCAAACATAGAATCAGAGAGTTATATATTCATCAACTACCCACCAAGCATGGAATTTTGCATTGGAGTGGCATTTGTTCTTATTCAACAAAACCAGTGAGTATGTTTGGGGTGAGTAGAAAGTTAGTTCCTGACGGAGGGATGGAGGAGAGAGAGGCTAAGAAGAGAAATAAGTGTGATTCTCCATATATAAAGAATATCCTAATGAAGTTTTGACAGATGTAACACCTTTATAAGACCATTTGTTTTCACAGAATCGTCTTTGTGGCTACGTGCCTAAGACATACGTTGTTTTCCCACCTGACTCAGTTTGTCCAGGAGACAGCCCATGTAACCGCTTTGCTTAATATTCTCCCCAGATAAAGGAAGAGAGTGAGAACAAATCTTTATACTAGTAGGTGCCAACTCTGTGGAGAAATGCCCCAGGCATTGAGCCATAAGGAAGTTCCACACGACTTTATAAGATGCTTAGAAAGAAAAGAGGCTATAAGATGAGGGACAATCCCAGCAAAACACGAGAGGGAGCTGATTTCTTGGTCTGCTTTCTCTTCTCTCTTCTATATCCCTCTTCATATGTCTATTTGGCTAATCCATGAAAAGGGCACTTCACCTATCAGATGGGTTTTAAGGATATAACATTACTGAAATGATGTCAGTAGAGATTTATTTGAAATGATATTACTATTCAGAACATATAAAGTATGTCAAATACTAGCTTGTCCAAAATGTATAAAGCAGACTTAGAATCTATTTTTTTTTTCCTTACAAAAGCTTGGCTTTTTCATGAAGTCATGAATATTTAGTTTCAATGTGGGAAATTTACACCATTACATGGAAAAATAGATTCCTCTTAGGAGATCCTCGCTCAAGTATTCAAAAGGCTTTCTGGCTTTGGAGGTGAAAGAGATACAGTTTTTCTTGCCATTGACACAGTGTACAGTCACCTGGTTATCTTTTTCTTTCAATCCTACACAGCAAGAGGCATTTGGGCTGTCAAGCAGTGATACTCTATCAGGGCAACCTTCACAAGATGAGTGTTAGAGAGCAGCGTGACCACACCAGCCAATGATGTCTTCCCAGGGCTCCTTTCTCCCTTCCGCTCCCCTCTTTTTCCTTAAAAAAGAAAGTAAAATTGTTTTGTGTAATCAAAGATGACCTCATCTTTATATTGGTTTAATATGTTTTATCCAAGAATAATGGCTAGAAGCATTAAACTCTGCTATTAAGCACCAGAGTGGGAGCCAGGAAATTTTGATTTGTTTCTTGTCTCCACAATCCTATGCTGAATAAATTTAAGTAAATCAGCTGGTGTCTGTATCTGAGCTTCTACAGCAATCACATGAGGGAAGCAGTATTCATTGTACCTTCACCTTTGGAAAATTGGTCAAGGAATGTATGCAGTATACAACTGTGCATGTGCATGAATGCAAGTATGAATGTAAATGACTGTGATTCGATGTTTTTGTATGGAGCAGGGGGATTAGACTGGTCCCCAAACCTTATGTCAATATGCAATGCTTTATATGATTATTATTTTTATTTTACTATAGGGTGGTTTATAAAAAGTAAATGCCACTTGATATAGACTGTGTATTTTCTGAATTTCAGCTAAGTTAGGGAGCCTTTAGTTACCTTAGAATGTTCATGTTTGAAAGTTTCAAAGCAATTGGCCAATAAAACTTCATTCATTGATACTACGTTCAGTCAATACTTAAGAGCCTTTTATGTTTTTGTAAACTAAGATTTATATATTCTAATTGTCAAATTTTATGGTGAGATCTTACTTTAATATCTGTGACTGCCATCGTTTTATATGTAAGGAAATGGAGGACTCTTGAAATTCTGTAATTTGACCAAGTGAGCAGTGTCAGAACTGGGTCTGGGGAACAACATGCTTGGTGACAGTGTTTTGAGGAAAACCTATTTCCAGGTTGTTTCTCTACACAGAAATTATTTGCTTTATTCTCATTAGATAGGGTCAGTAGCTAGTATGTCAACCCCCCAGGAAGTATGTTCGGTTTTTCCCCAACTTCCTATTCTCCAGAATAAGTTTTCCTGTTTCTTTAGACTAAGGGTTTATGGATGTCTAATTTCTTTTTTTTTCCCTCTCTCTCAGATTTCTCAATGGAATCTGTATGGGCCTGGGTGGACTGTTGAGAGCTGTCATTTTTAATGTCAAAAATAAAATGTTGCATTTAGAGGTAATTTCCATCAAAACAAGTCACCGAAAAATAGGCTGAATGTGATGGTCACCCTTAGAGCCCAGATATTAGTGCCCCAAATATCAGAATGCATCAGAAGAGTAGAGCATATGTCCTGGAAGAAAATCCATGACCCACATTTTGGAAGTAACTGTGGAAATCTTCAGCAAGTCCTGGTTCCTTAAGAAAACACTGTGCTTAAAGCCTATGTTTAAAGCCTCATATGTTTAGAGTTGATAGAATGTCTTTAATTATTAGTTTTAATAATACTATGAACATTCTAAACATGTGGATATTAGTTTGCTAAGACTCCCATAACAAAGTACTGCCAACTAGTGGCTTAAACAACAGAACTACACCGTCTCCCAGTTCTGGAGGCTAAAAGTCTCAGATCTAGGTGTTGGCAGGTGAGGGCTGTGAGGGAGGGATCTGCTCCAGGCTTCTTGGAAACATCTGTGTCCTTCATGTGTCTTCTCACATCATCTTCTCTTGATGCTTGTCCATCTCTGTCAAAATTTTTCCTGTTTATAAGGATGCCAGTTATTTTGGATTAAAGACCACCCTGATGACCTCATTTTAACTTTATTACCTTTTAAATACTCTATCTTCAAATTAATTCATATTCTGAGGTGCTGGGGTGTAGGACTCCAACATAACTCCTGAAGGGGAACACAATTCAACCCACAACACTATCCCTTGTGTTACTTCCTGTCTTCAAAGTGTTAAATGACACAGGTATCACCTACTGTGAGGGGCTAATGATACAAAGCGATATCCTGGAAGGATTCTGGAGTTCCACTGAGGGAGGAAAGAGGAGAGAAGGAAGACTACTTGGAGTTTCTGTGTTGACTGAGATTTTCATAGAATCAGGTCATTCTCTCCAAGGTATCAGAGAATCAGACAGGGGATTGAAGAGTATGATGCCTCTGGGATGTAGTGTTTCTGCAGTTTAATATCTGATTTCCAGAGAGGGCTCCTTGGGTTGGGTAGGTTGCACAACACCCCTGCCTTATCTGAGATGATCATATGCCCTCACCCAGTGATCAGAGTTCAGGGATGAAGGGAATTTGCCTCTGCTGTGTGTCGGTGCCCCGTGCCTGTAAAATAGACCCTCCCCTTGTTTAAGGGAGAGCACAAAAGTGGAGCCAACACAAAGAGAGTTCCCCCTTGTTCAAGGAAGTATAAAGATTAATGTAAAATGGAGGTAAAATGAGGAAGAACACATTAAATTATTGTGAATATTTAGGTAGAAAGAGAAAAGATAAGGCTCAATGAGAGAACAGGAATTTTTTTTTTAATTAAATTTATTGGGGTGACAATTGTTAGTAAAATTACATAGATTTCAGGTGTGCAATTCTGTACCACATCATCTATAAATTACATTATGTGTTCACCATCCAGAGTCAGTTCTCCTTCCATCACCACATATTTGATCCCCCTTACCCTCATCTCCCACCCCCCAACCCCCTTACCCTCTGGTAACCACTAAATTACGTTCCCCAGATTAATTTTCAAACCCCGTGGCCATCTTGTGGTTACCGATTGTTTTCTAATCCCCTCACCTTCCCCCTTACACCCACCCTCCCCCTGCCCATCTAGCAACCCTCAGTTTTTCCTCTTTGTCTCCAAAACTGTTTCTGATTAGTTCATTCACTTATTCTTTTCTTTAGATTCCGCAAGTAAGTGAGATCATATGGTACTTATCTTTCTCTGTCTGACTTATTTCACTTAACATAATGTTCTCTAGGTCCATCCATGTTGTTGCAAATGGTAAGATTTCTTTCTTCTTTATGGCTGCGTAATACTCCATTGTATAAATGTACCACAGTTTCTTAATCCAGTCATCTATGGATGGGCATTTCGGTTGTTTCCATGTCTTAGCTATTGTGTATAGTGCCGCAATAAACATAGGAGTGCATAAAGATTTTTGAATTTTTGAGATGGGCAAAATGTGACACAATTAAACAAAAAAGACACTTTAAATAAACATATGTAAATTGTCCAACATCCATTCCAGTATAAACTTTTAGTAACATAAGATAACAGGCTATCATTAAAGAGTAATGTCTTAGCATTATTACTCATTAAATTGTTCATTATTATAATTTCCCTTTACAGAGCTGAGTTCTTACTGATAAGTCATAATAGGCCAGGTCATTCTGTGGTGATAAACAACCTGCACATCTTCCTGCTTTAAAACAATGATGTTTATTTTTGCTCTGCCACATGTGTGTTTGGAGACTGTCCTCTAGACCTCTTCACTCTAAGATGATGAGTCATGAAGCAGCCACCATCTCAACTAACAGAGAGTTTGGCAAGATATTCCATCTGACTTCCATTTCTGGTATGTCTTCATTCCTTTTCACTCTTGGTTTCAAATCGACCGGTTCTTTTGTGAATTTCTTTCTTTCTGGGGTGACCTGTTAAAATTCAGCTAATAGTAACCAACACATGCTACCAACATCCCATTTTCCAATCTCTTCTCTGAGAGCTAGAATCCATTAGACCACATACCTCCCTTCTGAAACAATTTTAGCCAAGTATTTTCCATTGCATAACAGACATCACCAACTGCCAGCCTCCACCAAGTTCCTTTGCCAAGTTGCATTAATAATTATCACACTTAATCTGTGACCAATATTGCACTAAACATTTCTCTTACATTATTCTTTTTAATATTTATCTATTTCTTTATTGTATGATCATTATTCACCCATTAAGGAAATCAACTTAGAAAATTTAAGTACATTATCTAAGGTTACACACTAGTAAGCTCATCCATTGTCACTGCTCTATAAATCAACCCTGATTTCCTTTTCCTTTTCCTTTGTTGGTGGCCATTTGAAGTTTTCTAATTTTTTCTTTACAGACAATAGACATCCATACGCACCTGTGTGAGAGGGTTTTCCAAGACATAAAATGAGGAAGAAAATTGCTAGATTACACAGCATATATTCTATATAGCAAAGTATTATATAACTAGCAATGAGGGATATTTCTATATAGTGTTATATTGGTGGTGAAAATGCAAGCCCGAGAAAAGAGTGTAGTGTGCCACTATTAATATTTACATAAGAAGAGAAAGAGTTATGACTACTCACACACACACACACACACACACAAACACACACACAAAGAGTATACATGTAAATGTACATACACAAAACATACTGCAGTGTGTATATATTATACATTTCATATATAAGTAAATATGCATATTTACTTATATTAAATACATATGTGCTTATGCTAAAATATCAGAATAAACAAAATTTTTAAAAAATATTGCTTTCCAAAAGGGGAAGCAGGAGGGAGGAGAGAGGAGGGGATAGGAAGACTAGTTGGAATTGATTTCCGTGTATGGCATTTACTACATAAATAAGTAGGAATTTACTACATTTTTTTCTCTACGTGTGTAAACAATTGTTGCAGAACTATGCATCCTTACCCAACTGATTTACCATATCACGTATCAGTCAGGTTTGTATACATTGTGTGAGCCTGTTCTGAGCATTATTTTTTCCCATTATGCTATCTGTTTAACACTGCACCGCATCATTCTATTCTAATTGCTATTGCTTTATAAAAAAGATCTTGCTCTCTGGTAGGGTAAGTACCCTAACTTGTCTTTCTTTCAAGTGCTTTTGATTTGTTCAGGTCATTGTGCCTCCATAAAAATCTGTATGTTGGCATGCCAAATTTCCCTTCATCTGTGTTTAATGTGGTGTTTAACTCACCCATTGTTTAAATTTAATGAAATATTTTTTATTAATAGATGTTTTCTTTGTTTCCTTTTCAAATATGTTGATTTTTTTTAATACTGGCTTCCTTTCTCAAGTTTTAAGCCTATCTGAATTTTATTTCCTTTATTATTTTAGACATAAGTATTTTTAGAATTTATGTCTGATCATTCCGTTATCTGAACTTCTTGGAGAGGGAGACTTAGATATTTCTTAGTTATGTGATAATCTGGGATGGATTTTCCTGTTAATTTCTCAGTTTAAGGTTTCCTGGACCTTGCAAGTCATATAAATTGAAGTCCTAAGCTCAAGTGGAGGTACTATTATGGTTATGAATTTTCAGAGGATAATTTTTTATCCCCCAGGCAAAGTCTAGATCATGATAAGCTCATTCATTCCCTTATCTTTTTGGATGAGGGACTGTTCTTCCTAAACTATCTTTATGCTAAAGGTAAACTCTAATCCAGTTTTAGGTACTATTTTGGTTCCAACTCTTCACCTTGTCTTCTGTATTTCATAGCTACTGAAACATACACTGCTTGGTTACACAGAAAAGCAAATGCCACCACGACGGTTAAAGCATCAGTACCTACTTATCACTTAGGTTGTTGCTTCCTCTATTTTTGGAGTCAATGGAGTTTCCTGTCTTTCTTGTAATGTCAGTTATGTATTTAAGACTCTATGTCATATTTTATTTAATATGCTTAGATTTATTCAGTCATGTGGTAAATAGTTATCCTTTTGGGAAAAAAAAACCCTCTTATAATTAAATCAAAGTATATGTACTGCTTTAAAGAATTAACTTGAGACCTGGTGTTCCTGGGAAACAGAATTTCCGTTTATTTAATCTCAGATGAAATACTCAGGAGTGCGTTGGGGTTCTTTACGCAAGATTTTTGCACTTGGGAATAGGCATAGTTAAAATAGAAAGACTATCCAAGTGGTTGGGAAAAGTCAGGACAGCAGAAAGGTCATCAAAAGGAGCTTTTTATGCCTGGTGAATTCCCCCATCAACCGCAGAGATACTATCCATATCCATATGTGCCCATGGGGAATGTCTGGAGACTTGAGAAGCAGAAACACACTGTTTCTTTCTCTATAAAATGGCCTTGGTAAGTACTTTTGACATTAAAGAAACTTTATTGTGGACACCTTCCCATTTTCACATCAGTAACAACTCTGAACTCTTTGACCTATCAATTTTAATTTTAGGGATTAAGATAATCCTCATAGACACTATTTACAAAATAAACCATTTAATTTATTTCTTAATTAACTTAAAAGGCTAAATTGGGTTCTGTTAAATACATCCTAGTACAAATAAAGGCTGGGATGGTGGTTGTGGCTGGGCATAGTCTGCTGGAGGACACATTACAAATTAAAACAATAAATAACACTATTTTTATTGTTATTATCATCCTCATCATCTCAGTAAGTGTCCTATCAAAACAAAGAATCGATTGATGTACTATTGTCATCATTAAAAACTATCTGCTTATTCTCTCCTCTCCCTTCCTTTTTCTTCCTATATTCAATGTCTAATGACTTCCTTGGTCAAAAAAATCTTGTTAAGAACTAACAGATACCCACAAGACAAAGAAGCTTCGCAAGAAAAAAAGTGACTCTGGTGCCTGTAGTGTCATCAGTTGTTAGTCCCGGACTTACAGACTGCACGGAACTCAAGCACATCGCTCTTCAACATGAGCACCCGGTCTGCAGAAGACCCCGAGTTCCAGAACTTCAACATACGATGCGATGATCTCTCAGGAAACGTCATCTTTTGTACCGTCTCTCTTTTGCTTGAAATGGCAGTAAACATTTTTTCTCTTCCCAACCAAAAGTCTCATGAAGCCTGGCCTTTAATACCAACTTTAAAAAGCCAAACAAAAACTAAAAGCAAACTTTTTTTCCTTGCTCCGTTATCTTCCCTTCTCTGGTGTTTGTATTGCAAATTTTGTTTAGCATGTAAAGTATTTTCTGCATCTTTTTCTCTTCAACCCCTTTCTTAATTACATTTTTCCCAAAGTTGATCTTCTTCTCTGCAGTTTTGAACTTCTGTTGCCCTTTGATGTATGTGTCTTCCTCCTCCTGTTGTTGAAAGGAATAAGTCATTATGAAGCTCTTTTCAAACTATGAAGTGGTAATAAGCAGGTTCAGAATAATTAAAAAAATCATTCTCAGTTTCCTGCCCCCTTCTATTTCTATCCTGTCACTTTTGAGGATTTCCTAATGCTCCTCCAAGTCCTTATACTTATCCAGCTTAAAACGGGAGTGAAATCATTCTCGAGTTCTCCATCTCCTGTCCTCTGGCATGAGGCTCCTATCTGTCTCTTCACGCATTTTTCATCTTCCATTAATACTTACTGAGCATCACATCATAGTAGATACTGTATTGCAGTGAAAACCAGATGAGGCCACTTCAGCCACTGATAATGAAGAAAACATCTCCTCAGCAGCTCTTGATTTCTGTAATAACTTCTCTCTGTGGGTACTTGTAAGAATCCACTTCCAACACTCATTAAGACTTAAGAGAAGCTGTATCATCTTTCCTGTAGCTTTATGCTCTTCCTTGGACTATAGTGAATACTACTAAAAAACTGTTTATTCATTCATTCCTTTTCACCAGGAGCAACATTTATGGGTGAGCAATTGAACTATGAAACCGGAAAATAATCTATTCCATGATTGCTACAAATAACAACCCTGTGTTACGACCTTGGCCCATGGCTGAAATATACCAGCGGAAAGGATGCTGATTTGTGTTGGATTCCTTCTTGTTCCGGTCCCCATATTAACACCCCATTGTTCTTTATCAAAATATCCTTTTGGTATATCCCTATCCTTCGAATGTGCCATAGCTGGAAGATCAGCTAGAGCCTAGCTGGGAAAAAGTAAACTGAAATCATGGTGCCCTAACCAAAGGAGACAAGAAGGAGGCCATGCCTTGGTTTCTGGGATACAAGAACGTCTTCAAATTCTCAGCATCCTTTGTGGACTCTACAGGAACAAGGCTCTGTTTTGATTATCCCCCTAGAGCATTCAGAGCACAGCTGCTGTGTGATGTCAGATATCTACAGGTCTTCCTAGCTATGCTTTAGCAGAAATCCATGAGGTGGGGGTTGGGGAAAGAAGGGAGATATTTGGCCCTCTGTACCCCAAGATGTATTGTTTTTGCTCTCCTGTGTGGTTGATGTAAATTTCTAGGCCAGATGTTCTTTTCAGGAGGCCTCATTAAACTGTCAGGAAAATTCCCAACAGGAATAACCAGCATTTCAGTAAACAGCATCTCAGAGTAGTTTTATTTATTTCCCTTCTATTATTAAAAAATACACGTGAATCTATATTTAGAATTTTTTCTTATTTCTGTACCTCCAGTTAAATGGTAATTACATGTTATCTACTAGAAGTGTAAGGGATAATATTGTGAGTTCAACATAGGTGCTATCCTTTCATCAATGTTGTCTGCAACCTGAGTTGAACATTTTGATATTTCAATATCAGATGAGGAGGTAATTAAAGTAAAACTTTATTGTTTGGTTTATTAAGGTACAGTGAGTAGACCTTTTGGTACATTCTAGGTTATGTTACAACTAATTATAAAATGGACCATTTCATTATCACACCTTGGATTTTTTAAAATAATTATCTGCACTGGAGAAACAAATATGAAGGTGGGAAACGATGGCAAAGGGTTTAATTTATTTTCAACTTTTTAACAAGTTGAGGTTTTGCTTATATGTGACCTTGATTTCTCTGGAGAATAAATTGGAACATATGGGGAAATTAATCTAAAGAAGCAACACAAACCAATACCGTGAGAAGTAATTATGACGTAGTGAACACAGGAAAATATAGGATATATTCATAGTACATCTCCAACTTAATATCAATCTTGACCCTATTTTAATGGCATCCAGTAAATTATCACATAGACAAATTACTTACCGTCTCTGGAAAACATTTGGGCTCACCAGGTAGTTTCTTATTTATGGTCTTAATGTAGTTATGATGAATTAGAACTTTAGCTAAAATAATTAAATCTGATTCCATATTTGACTAAAAGTTCTTCTGTGGTACAGTGAAATTACAGAAGCAGTACTAGAGGAAAAGACAGTAAGAAGTAGAGTAAAATAGGAATGCATACTGAATACAGCTAATGAACTCTTTACTGTGCATATATTCTTTTTGACAAGTTGACTACATATTTTTTTGGAAGTTAATACTATATCAATATTTTTCCACCTTTTCATATAAAGCTTAATTGGGCTTTAAGCTACGGAATCCATTTTGTGAACTTCTCAAATAATAATCAGGGAGCAGAAAGCTGAGAAATAAACCAGTTATTATTTCATTAGTCTTGAATTTATAGAATCAAATTCATGATTCTGTTTTCAAATTTGCTACTGAGTTGCAATCACTAGATGAAATTTATATGTGATTTATCCACTCAGCTTAAGTTTTTAGTTCCCTGTATCAAAGTTATGAATGCTGCCACTACCCCTACCTGGTCCCAGCTTCCACCCCCCCAGCAATAAACATTTGGGCACTGTTTTATATGTATTCCCATTTTTTTTTCACAACAGTTTGTTGAGAGAGATTAATACTATTCCAATTATTACTCCAGTTTTGCAGATGGCGAGGTGGAGTGACTTTTGGAAATCACATTTCTAGGACATGAAAAGCTGGGCTTTAAATCTATTGAGTTCAATTCCAGAGCTCACACTCTGAACCTTAAGGCCTTTGTGGTACGTTCATCTCATGACTGATGTGGGGTTGGAAGTGCAACCTGGTGTTTGGAGCAGAGCAAATGTAAATGGCTGGCCTGGGGTCCGAACCCACGACCTTGGCATGATTAGCACAGAGCTAATGAACTAACTCAGTAATAGCGGAAGCATGTTATCCAAATTACTCTCAAATGGTTTGATTTTTTTTTTTCCAGGACAGGCTGTGAAAATCAAGAAGGTAAGTCTATTTAAATACACTCACATCTAATCACTTCAATCTTTTTTCTTTTCATATATAGTATATAATTTTTAGGTCTTGCCATTTACCCTTAACAGTATAACATAAATAAACATTTTTAGCTTTACTTATTTATTTTTCATCTAAGTATAGTTTGTTCGCAATATTATATTTGTTATATTAGTTTCAGGCATACAATATAGTGATTTGACATTTTTATAGCTTACAGTGTGGTCACCCCACCAATTCTAGTAACATCTGTGACTGTGAAAAAATATCACACTATTATTGACTATATCCCCTTTCACCTTTTTCATTCAACCTCCTACTCTCTCCCTTTTGGTAACCTTCCCTTTGTTCTCTTATATGAATCTTTTTTTGTTTGGTTTGGTTCATTTGTTTTATTATTATTATTTTTTAGATTTCACATACAGGTGAGATCGTATGGTATTTGCCTTTCTCTGACTTATTTCACTTAGCATAATATCCTCTAGTTTCATCCACATTGTTGCAAATAGCAAGATTTCATTCTTTTTCATTGCTGTGTAATATTCCTTTTCCTCGATAATTCTAAAGACTTTGATTTAGGTATATATACAAGTTGGTATATGACTTGTGTTTGTACACATATGGATTAACAAACAGGCATAGGTATAGAATATGGACCTCTCATAATTGTGTATCAATGGATGCACATCTATTTATGTTCTCATATAATGAATGTGCATGAGGGTGTGGTGTGTGTATGCACATGTATAATGATCAAGCCATCACCAATTTTGCATTTAATTGAAACTCTTGGACTTTCTTTCTAATTACTACTATTACCACTGAAACACTAATGGCAGAAATACTGAATACTTTGGAATGACAAATTCACTTTTATATTTTTAAAATAAAAACATTCTGTACCTTTCATTTCACAAGCAAATGTGGCAAAATCTGAAGTTCCAGTCTCCTTTCTTCTTTTAGGAACTTTAAGGGTTTCTGCATAAAGTTCAAAAATATAAAGAAAGTATTCTTTGTGCTACTTAGGCACAATGGTTTTCCTTATGTTTCAATCTGAAATATGAACACAAGGGGATATTAGAAACATAAGACTTGGAGAGGGGCAAGAAACAGCAAAGACAGGATCCTTCCCAGATCTGTAATTTTTATCAGGGATGCTAACTGAAATGGAGACAATCACATGTGAAGGAGAGAAGGGTAAGAGTCATCGTATGTATTCTTCTGTGATCTCACCGGATAAGGAATTGCTTTTTCATCGCCAAGCAGTTCTGAAACCAAGTTAGAAAGGAAAAAAATAAAAAAAGATGTAAAAAAACGCTTGCCATGTTCTTAGTACCATTTGCCTTGACAGGAAAAACAACAGCATCTTGCCTCCTCAGCTTATTCCTCGTCAGTGAACTCTTCCCCAAACAAGACACTGCACATCAGCCATTTGGGATCTCTTCCATCAGTGTTGTAATGAGCTCTTCCATGCAGTTTGTACTCACTGTAAAGTGTACGGAAGCCAAGAGCAAGGAGTTGGTAATCTGGGCACCCACAGTTGTGATGAGGCATCTTCAGTGTAATCGTCCAAATCAAATATTTGGCTGTGCTTCGTCAGATGCGCTGTCTCATATTGTCACTGTTGCACTGGCAGGGGAGAGGAGCTCACACTGGAGGACGGGCACCCAAGGGAGACGGGGGTGGGGATAGACAGGCGGGAACAGAGTCCTTACTGTGTGCACCGTTTTCCTGCAATATCTCCCACCATTTGTTAATCTCAGTCTCAGCCTAAAGCTGCTGCACAAATTGGACAAGAGCCAAATCTGCATAAAGCTACCGAAGAATGGCAGAAAAACACACCTCTGTGTGGTCAAATTTTCCTTAAGCAGAAAACACTTTAAATACTAGTCCTCATTCTACTAGTATTTTACTATTATATTATATTATCCATTTCTATGCTATTATCCGTGATGGTGACACAGTGACATGCTTTTGAAAAGTACCTAGTCAACATAGAAATTTTCACATTTGTTATTTCATTTGGTTCTAAGGCAACAGTAGAAGCTAAGAGTAAGGATACAGCTCAGGAACTGTCACCTTTGTTATAAAGGAGACCATATGGCCTTTCGGGGGTTAATAGCTCATACAAGGATCTGGTAAGATAGTCTCAGACTCTGTGTCCACTTTTCTTAGTCTGTTATGCTACTTTTCCAGCCATAATGATTGCTCATTGAGAAAAAAATTACCGTTTTTTTAAGAAATGTTCTCCCTCCTCTCACTAATGTGCCACCCTGTGTCACAAGTTTTGAAGACCATAAATCTCTGTGGCTCTCTTTGAAGTTCACCACAAAATTATATTTTTATTTGTGTATCTTTTCTTTTCTGGTTGGGAGAGAACATTGACTACACAAGCATAGGTTTGCATTAATATTCCTGTGTCACATCATTATTTTTGTTGTGCCTGCTTGAGTGGCCCGGGCTGACTAATTCAGCGCGGATGACCTATTGCTCTTAGCTTGGTTCCTTGCTGCTCAATCGTTCTAGGACGAGGTTTTGTTTTGTTTGTTTTCATGGACTCAATGGCTCATCCAAAACCAGAAGCCTCCTCCTGAACTTCAGCCCAGTGGCTTGTGTTTTTCAATCCGCTGATTCACTTGCCTGTGGGCTTGCCTACCTGCAGTTCAGAATGTCACCTGTCCTTAGGTTTCCTCTTGCTGGGTTCCACCTACATGTTGGGACTCATTCCTACTCTTTCTAGGTCTCCTGATGCTGTTTTTGTGTTCATCATCAAAATTTTCTGACATGTTGCTCTGCCTGTTGGTTACCAGATACTCCCCAGGCTTACTTCTAGATTTTATCTACCAAAACACATGCTGTCAATTTTTAGATCTGGTTTCTCTCTAGACTCCTTCATCCTAGTATAGCTTTTTGCCATGCAGCAGCCTACTTGTCTGTCCTCTCGTACCTACCACTAAAGAAAGGAGAGTCTATGAGTCTGATCCTTTCAGGGACTTTACTTTACCTTTGTGCTTACACCTTATGTCTTCCTGTTTGGCCCCAAAGGATGGCTGGTAAGCCAATGATGGGTAAGACTCCTCAAGGGAGGAACAACCTAAGACAGGCCCAGTCGCAAAGGAGCCATCTGGAGAACTCAGGGGTTGATAGAGGTGGGCATAGACCCCCACCTTCCCCCGGCTAAGGAGAGCTTCTGCCTCTGTGGCTATATTCCTTCCCATAACCTGTTTGGGAAGAGATTCAATTATGTGATAACATCAGTTCTCCATCTATTCATATCAGTAAGTTTCAGGATAAAGGTTTTGTCCCTTGGGGAGGTACATACAACAATTACTAAGACATCCTGGGACTTTTGGTTCCGGCTGCCTGCAGGCAAGGGTGATTGGTTTGAATCAGTTTCCTAGTATAATGTGTGAAATTCACAGTTCTTGAGATTAACAAGCTTTACTTCCTCATTTGTTAACCAATAAAAGCTATGTGTTGGCCCGGTTCGGGGCTCTCAGTCCTTGAGGCTGGAGTCCCTTGGACCCGCTTGCACTCTCTTCTTGGCTACTGTCTTTCTTAACCCTGCGCCACCCTTCTCACTTTCCACAGCTTTTGTCGTGCAGGATGCGACAAAATCTATTCATACAGGCCAGTCCACACATTGCCTAAAATATAATGAATAAGATAGACTCAGATTACAATAGTTCTTAAAAGTAGGTAGTTTTAGACTTGATAAAGCTCGAGAAAGTAAGCCATGGTAGACCCTTAAGCAGTAGATGAGTTCATGTAAACAGCATTTAAAAAGAATACTGTACCAGCAATGTGAAGAGTAGACTGGAGACTGTAACAATAGAGAAGAGATCATCAATAACAAGTTATCTGAGTAAGAGTGAATTAAATGGCAGGTACGATTGGGAAGGAAAGGGGATTATGAGGGATATTGCAAAGAACAAAGTGACAACACTACATTCATTTATTCCTTTATCATGCCCTCTTTCAGGAATTCAACACACATTTATTCAGCACGTTTGTTGTGGATTAATATGTGCCCCCCAAATTCACATGGGGGCAGTCCTAGCCCCCAGTACCTCAGATTATTAAATTATTTGGAAATAGGGTCTTGACAGATCTAATCAGTTAAGATGCGGTCATACCGAATAAGGTGAACCCCTAATCCAATATGATTGGGTCCTTATAAAAAGGGGAAATTTAGGCAGATAGACACATGTAGAAGAAAGATGGTATAAAGAGGCACAAGGAGAAGATGGCACTTAGAAGCCAAGGAGAGAAGCCTGGGGCAGATCTTTCTCTCACAGCCCTCAGAAAAGCCACCCTCGTCAACACCTTGATCTCAGAAATCCAACCCCCGGAACTGTGAGACAAAAAATTTCCATTGTTGTAAGCTGCCCAGTTTGTGGTACTTTTTAAATGGCAGCCCCAGCAAAGTAATACAAGGTTGAATGTGACACTTTTCTAAATACTGGGAACACAGTGGAGGATGGGGACAGAGCAGGTCTCTCTTGACTCATCATACAGGCAAATAAGAATGCACCATAATGAATGACTTTACAGAGATATGAAGTAATGGTGCTTGAAGACTTGAGAGCAATTTCATTAAAGAGATGACATTTGACCTGGATTTTAAAGAATGGACAGAAATTTGTGAGAAGAAGGAGGTAGAAGGGGCATTCCAAACAGAGACAAAGACAAGGGACCTGAAAAGATTAGGGAACAGCAAGAACACAAAAGTGATGGACGGTATGTGTTGTGGAAGAGGGTTGAGAAGTGAGGTTGGGTAAGTGTAGGTTAAAATAAGGATAGATCAGCTAAAGAATTCAGATTTTTTTTATCCTAAAACCAATCAGAAATAATCAACATTTTAAAATCTAGTCCGTGATGTGAATGATTTTGAGTTTTTTGGAGGATAACTTTAACAGGAATGTTAAAGGTGGAAGAAGGGGAGAGAGGCTGGGAGCTGTGGGCTCCAATAGGAGGCTTCTTAGGTATCCAGGTGAGAAATCATTAGCCAGAGGACTAAAGCAGTATCACGAAACGATAAAGGGGAAAGGCAGGCTTCTGGGGCCTCTGTGAGTAGACTTAGCTTGAATTGGAACAATGGATATAGCTCATGAGTGAGGAGTGAGTGAGGACAGCATTAAATTATTCTGAAGTTATAATACAAGACTTAACATAATATCTGGCCAATAAAAGAAGCTCAACTAATGCTGTTTGTTTATGTGGCTCCTCTCCCCAGGTAGAAGCTGAGCTGTAAATATAAGAGGTGGAAAGTGTTAGGAGGAAGATTTGGAAGGCAGGCGGTTGATTTGTCCCTTTACTCATTCAAAATGTCCATTGAGTGTCTGCTGTCAGAGTTTGACAATAGATAGTGCTTTTCTTTTAAAACAAAGTGAATATTTTAAGAATTAGTAAAAAACATGTATTGCAGTGTGAAAAAATATTCTGACTTGTAGTTGGCTTACCAGAACAAAGAGATAAACAAAAAACAGGAACAGATAATTTCCATTCTACATAATTCATTCCAAAGCATTGAAAAAAATTTTTTTAAACCACTGGATTCATTTTTTTTTTTTAACCTCATCAATTTATGTTACAGCCACTTTGGAAAACAGCATGGAGACCTCAAAAATTAAGAATAGAATACCATATGACCCAGCAATCTGTCTTTTGGGTATCTACCCCAAAACATTGAAAACATTTATTTCTAAGGGTATATGTACCCTGATGTTCACTGCAGCATAACACATGGTATCCAAGTCATGGAAAGAACCTAGGTGTCCTTTGATGGATGATTGGATAAAGAAGATGTGGTACATACACACAATGGAATATTACTCAGCCATAAGAAAGGATGAAATACTGCCATTTGCAACAACGTGGATGGGTCTTGAGAGTATGATGCTAAGCAAAACAAGTCAGATGGAAAAGGACAAAAACCACATGTGAGATATAAAACAGAAAGCAATAAACAAACAAATAAAACAAACATAGACACAGACAATAGAAGGGTGATTACCGTTGTTGAAGTAGTTTGGGGAAAGATGAATAAGGTAAAGGGGGTCAAATTTATGGTGACAGAGGGAGACTAGACTTTAGGTAGTGAGCACACAATGCAATATACAGATGATATATTATAGAATTGTACACTTGAAACTTATATAATATTATTAACCAATGTCACCACCATAAACTTCAAAAAATACAAAATGGCAATACATACAAAAAAGCAATTAGCAATGTATTTGAAACAATTTGTTTTTAAAAATTTATTGGGGTGACAATTATTAGTAAAATTACATAAATATCAGGTGTACAATTCTGTATTACATCATCTATAAATCCCTTTGTGTGTTCACCACCCAGAGTCAGTTCTCCTTCTATCACCATATATTTGATCATCCTTACCCTCATCTCCCACCCCCAATCCTCCTGAAACAAAATTTTTAATTAAGTAGTTGGTTGTTTGTTTTAGGGTAACAATTAAAAAGACTGGACTCAGCTGCAACTTTCTTTTACTGAACTGAAAAAAAAGATGGCAGAATGGATCTCAGTAAAGAAAGAAACTCAGGGTTGAGTTGCAGGAAACAAAAATTAGTTCCGTTATTAATTTAGCTCTAAACTGGAAACAAACCAAATGTCCATCTACAGTAGAAAAGACAATTTGTGGGTTTGTTTTTTTATACAATGGAATACTACACCACAAAGACAGTACAGGAAATGCAAGTACAAAAAACCATGGATGAAATCTCACAACCTAATATTAACTGGAAAAAGCCAGACACCAAAGAATACATACTATAGTGCATTCCATGTTTTGAAAGTTTTAAAACAAGTGAAAATCATCTGTGGTGTTAGAAATCAGGGTAGTGACTACCCTTGGAAAGTAGTGACAGGGAGGTCCCATTGCCCTTGGGATTTCTGGGATTCTGGTAATGATTTTGGTTCTCACATTGGGTGCTGGGTACATGAATGTGCTTGCTTTTTATAAATATATTGAGTTGTTCACTTTCAATAAAACATCTATCCAATATGGAACCGGTTAGCAGCATTACTAGGCTAAAATAAATGAAATAGGATAAAATTTCACACAAAAATGAATAAACACAAGGACAAATCTTTCCTTTTTTAATTCTGAACATAAAAAATGTTAATCTGGGGAACGTAATTTGGTGGTTACCAGAGCGTAAGGGGGTTGGGGGGTGGGGGATGAGGGTGAGGGGGATCAAATGTATGGTGATGGAAGGGGAGCTGACTCTGGGTGGTGAACACACAGTGTGATTTATGGATGATGTGATACAGAATTGCACACCTGAAATCTATGTAATTCTACTAACAATTGTCACCCCAATAAATTAAAAATAAATTAAAAAAAAAATGTCCAACTCAAATCTTAAATACCAAAACTTAAATACCAAAAATGCCACTAAACCAATGAGAAAGAAGAAAAACTCCAATATAATTGTAGGTTAATCTGATTGAAGAATGCTATGAAAAATCTTGCCATGAAGTTTTTAAATGCCAGAGAGTCCAACACACCTTCCTCCTCTCTTGTCACAACAAAACGGCTGCCGCTCTCACCCTCTGAAGACAATTTCTCCACATCAACTCCAGATCCTATTCTTTATCAGACTTAGCCCAAAGCACTTAACTTCTTTGTCTCATTTTTTCCCCATTAACAACACTCAAGTCTCTCCTATCTGGAGTCTCCTTTGCTTTCCTCTCTGTATCTGGTTTATGTTGTACAGCCATGCTTCTAGAAAGTGTCTACGTGTCTTCTTACTCATTTTCCTCTAACCACTTTCTGCCCTCCTCACACTTTACTCAGGGCAGTCTGTCTCCTGATTTCCTGAGACCACTGAAAATGCATTTCTCAAGAATACCAACAAAATGCCTGGGCTTGACACAATAACAATTCTTAACTTTTTTTACTAAAACTTTTAATTACATTTGTCATTACTGATCACTCTCTTTATGAAACAACTTCAGTCTCTGTTGTTTTTCCTTAAATTTCTTCAGTTTTCCCTTTAAAACCTCCTTCTTGATCTTTTTTCCCACTTTAGTAAAGCCTCAGATCACTTGTTCCCAAGCGTTAAAATGAAAAAATTGCTTGGCTTCACCATAAGAAAGTCTCATTTTGTGGATTTAAAAAACATTGGTTTGATCCTGTCTGGCAATCCCTTGCGAATCCTGCCTTAAGTTTAATGTTCATCAGCTATGCCTCCTGGGCCCTGGGTATTTCTCATTCCACAAGACACCTGAGTGATTTCATTTACTCCTGTGACTTTAATTCCTAGCTAGACCATGAAGATTCCCCAAACTCTACCTCCATTCTCTAACTACTCAGTTTTCAAAGCTTATGTCCAAATGTCTACTAATTCCCCAACTTGAATATATAGATCTATATAGATTACAGGCCCCTCAAACTTCACATGGATCAGACTAAACTCATGAGTGTCCCCTCTCGGCACGTGCTCCTCTGTGCTCTATCAGGTGAACAGCCAGTAGACCAGGGCAGACACCAGCATCTCATTCCAGAGTCATCAGTCACCAAGTCTCCTTGACTCACTCCCTAAGGACCTCCTGAACCTGTCTACTTCCCTCTAATCCCTCTGTTGTATCACCCATCTAGGTAACTATCCTTTCCTTGTAATTATCCTTGTGGTTCTCTGCGCGTCTAGTACTGTCAGCCTTCAATTCATTTTCCATGCTGTGGCCAAAGTGATCTTTCTAAAGTGATCCGATCAAACCATTCCTCTGCTGTCGGAGCCTCCCAGTGCCCTTCAAGTAACCTTCAGGTAACAGGGTAAGTACCCTTTAGGTAACCTCCTTAAGGGGATTGTCCTGTCCATTCCTAGCCTTTGATGACCCCTCACATCTTGTTTCCACAGGTCTCCCACCCTATGCCCACTTCACACTCTGGTAATAATAAAGTTCTTGGACTTTTTCCAGATATCCTATACTCATCTCACTTCCAGGACCCAGCGTATGGCTTTTCTTTGTCTAGTACATGTTTGTCCCTATTCATTTTTCAGAGCTTATTTTGGACTTCAATTCCTCTGGGAACTATTTCTTAACTTTTTTAGGCCCCTGATGTTCTCCCATTATACCCCATACATCAAAATCATAAAATCTATTACATTTCATTATAATTATTTATTTAACCATCTGCCTCCATCTGTAGGTTGCGATCTTATTAATTGGAGAGTTTGTTTATGTTTACTCACTACTATCCCATTAGTACCTTGCATCATGCTTAGTTGGGTGGACAGTCAATAATTAATTGTTGGATAAATGAATAAATAATCCACCATGACAAATGAAGCATAAGCAAAAGTTATTGTGGATATCCTTGCCTCCCTAATAAAAAGGGATAATTCTCACCAGAAGAAAGCCTATTGCCTTTGTCCTATCTGGAATGTGGATGTGATTCTTGGAGGTACAACAACCATCTTGTGAACATAAAAATATAAGTCAAAGCAAGAAGTTAGAAGGAGGCAGCGTCTTGGCTGACATCTGTAAGTGGATTTCCAGCCCTGGATTACTACTTTTAGACCTGGTTTTATGCAAAAAGAATAATTTTCTATATAGTTAATTAAGCCATTGTCAGTTGGGTTTCTATTACTTGCTGTCAAAAATATTTTCAACTCACACCCTCCTAATCCAAATCATGGATGTAAATGTTAAATAATAAAGAGTGTGGTTGTTCAATGAAATAGCAATGACATTAAGAGTATCATATAACCCAAGTATAAGCAAACTTTTTCTGTAAAGAGCTATAAGTAAATATTTCAGACTTTGCAAATCAGATGGCCCGTCAATAGTTACCTGTAGAGAAAAACAATCATAGACCAAAGTGTGGCTATGTTTCAATACAAAAGGGGTAGCAAACTAAATTGAGCCCACAAGCGAGTTTTCTGATCTCTGATATAACACAATGATGTTCAGTTCTTCAAGACATTGAAATCTTTTTTCAAATAAATATTAAGAAATACTATATAAAGAGTTGCTCTAGTTGAAGCAGCATGAATATATATTCTCGTGTGTATACACACACACACACACACACACACACACAAACACACACGAAGGTTTGACAATTAAGTTCGTAAACATTTTGCAACGATGTTGCTAACCATTTTTGATATCAGAGGGATTATTCATTAGGAATTTGTACCAACTGGACAAACAGTTAGCCAAGTGTACTATTTGGAAGTGCTGAAAAGGCTGAGTGAAAAAGTTAGATGACCTGAACTTTCGCCAACAATTCATGGCTCTTGCATCATGACAATATACCAGCTCACATGGCACTGTCTGTGAGGGAGTGTTTACCCAGTAAACAAATAACTGGGTTGGAACACCCTCCGTACTCACCTGAACTGGCCTCCAATGACTTCTTTCTTTACCCAAAGATAAAGGAAATATTGAAAGGAAGACATTTTGATGACATTCAAGACATCAAAGGTAATCTGAGAACAGCTCTGATGGCCATTCCAGGAAAAGAGTTCCAAATTGCTTTGAAGCGTGGACTTGGTGCTGGCATCAGTGCACAGCTTCCCAAGGGGAGTACTTCAGTGGTGACCACAGTGATATTCAGTAATAAGGTATGTAGCAGTTTAGCTAGGATGAGTTCACAAACTTAATTGTCAGACCTTCGTAAAGTGTATCATATAATTGTACACTTGAAACCTATATCATTTTATTAACCAATGTCAACCAATAAATGTAATAAAAATATAAAAAAAGAAAAACATGAACACATCTGCCTTCCACACTTTTGCCCACCTTTTCCTGTATCGTGCATATAGAATGTCATGATAAATTTTTGTCAAATGTATTGATTCAAGATCTGCTATGTAGAGAGAACATTATTCTTTGATTATGCAACTAGCAAAAACTGGCTGGTCCTTAGCAAAACTATGTTGCTTACTCATGATCATATCTTTTCAAATTATTCACAAATTATCTTAGATTTTGGGGGAATCTATCCAAAATTCTAAAATTTCTACAATACACTTTATTTTCCTCTTTGAGAGCTTGATAATCTAGCCTCCTACAAGATTCAAAGACTTTTTCTCAGTGACTCTGGGATGGAGTTAACATGTCTCTTTTCTTCTCATAGGATACAAATGACAATTACTCTAACATTTCTAGTTTGAAGAAAAAATATGTTGATCTTAAAAGAGAGTTGTAAAGTTCAAGTCAAACAGTTGTTCTTTTTCTTCGTCATGTGTTGACATCATTTCAACAATTTCCAATGAAGGAGCAATTCCGTTTCTTATACTAATCTAATAGGGAATTTTATTAACCTCTGGTGTTTTTAATTGCGAGAATTATGTAAACATCTATGCTGTTTTTAGTACTCATCGATGAGTAAAGATTTTTTCTATATTTCTTTTTATTTTAATTTGATTTTTTTCACTTCCCCAAAGTCAAATAAATCTTATAATGAGAAGTCACCGGCTCCTTGGTCTTCATGTCTTCACTCTTATTCTCAGAGGCAATGGTTTTCAACACCTTTAGCTTTTCTGCCTCTGAGGCCAAGATCGGCCCAGCGTGGTTCTCTCTGGGACAGATACCGGTCTGAACAGCGGCGAAGGGAGTCGCAGCGATGAGGGACTTTGCACCGCCAAGAAGGCGATGCTGAGATGGCCCCCGTCAGGCTGCTTCCCCACGCTCACGCCTACAGAGAAAAGAATACAACGAAAAAAATAATAAAAAATTAAAAAATTAAATAAAAAAGGTTTTTACCTCTATATTTTTCTTATATTGTTATTATTATTTCTTTATTTTTTATATTGTATATCCTTAATGTTTCCATTTTAGATATGATCCAGTGACTTCTAATGTGAAATATGTAATTTCACTCCATATATTTTTTGTGAGTAGATTGACATTAGGTAGTAATTATATTTTATTATTTTAGAAATATTATTTACCACTGATCTGTGAAGTATGCAACAATTGCATTTTATTTCTTTTTTATTTTCCTTTTTTCTGTTTAAAATCATTTTAGTTGTCTATTTAGTTAATAATTTTAACACGAACGTGTGTATATTATGCAACTTTTCCCCTTTTATAGATTATGTGACTATTATTTCAGTGAAAATCCACATCTAGGCATTAAACCACTTCTTTGATTTAATACATTTCAATATAAATTTGTATTTCTATCATTTTCCAGACAAAGAAGTGTCTTAAACTCTTTAAATTCAATTACCCTCCTCCCGTTTCTTAAAATAAATTTTAAATCTATGTTTACTTAACCTCCACAAGACTTTGTCATTGCTGATTTGTTTTGCACATTGAGTCAATATTCATGTAGATTTACCAAAATGTTTACACTTTTGTTTGCTTTTCATTCTTCCTTTTATTTTTATTTCCACTTGGGTTAATTTTCCTTCTGCCTGAAAATATCACTGTATTTTTTTCTTGTTTATGCAGATTTTAAAAATATTAACATGCAGAATCAACAATGACTTCAAAGATAAATTGCTGTGGGCTGAGGAAGTGGTGGCATTTCAGTTAGGCCTTAAATATAGGTAAGATTTTGGGGAAACAAAGTTCAGAGTCAAAGTCACAAACTAACCAAAGTAGGACCCTCCAGCCTCTTTGAGTTTTCCTTTCGTCTCCCTGGGGTTGATATTCTCTTCTAATATGCAGAACCCTGCCATGATTTATTTTTCCTTTCAAATCAATTTTATTGAAATAAAATTTGCATACAATAAAATGCACACATTTTTAAAATGTACACAGTTCCATGAGTTTTGACAGAAGTACACACCTCTGCAACTACCACCCAGATTAAATTACCCTGTGGCACTTTGCCATGAGTCCTCCAACCCTCTTTCTTTTGTCTCCTAGACAACTGCTCTCTGCTTTCTGTCAGTACAGGTTAGTTTACTATTGTTGTTCTTATTCACTCACTGAAAATATGGCTTAAGTATCATTTTTTGTGTAGGTTTTCCAAAATTATATTTTGTTTTCTCTGGTCTGAAAAATTTCCTATTTTTACTTTCATTTTAAATGAACTTTGTGCTGGGTATAGAATTCTAGTCCACCAGTCATTTATCTTTTCTTTGAGCACATTGTTTCCTACCTTTCTACTTCTTTTGAGAAGTCAACATCCAGGGTTGTTATTGCTTCTCTGAGGATAATGTGACTTTTAAAAAAATTCACCTCTGTCCTGGCTGCTTTTTATATCTTGTCATTGGTTTTCTGCAGGGTGACTCTTATGTGCTTACGTGCATTTTCTTTTTCTTTTAAAATTATTATTAGTTTGTTTCTGGCATTTATTTTGTTTAGGGTTCATGGTGCTTTTGGAATATGTGACTTGATGTCTCTCACTAGTCTTAAAAATTCTGTCGGTATCTCTAAGTATTGTTTCTACCTAATTCTCTCTTTTCCTTTTGTGACTCCAACAACACATGTTAGACTTTTCAAGAGGACTTATATATAATTTTATGCCTTTTTCAGTATTTTTTATTCCTTTTTCTTTTTTCCTCTGCTCTTTAGGCATTTCCTACTGAATTTTCTTCTAGTTCACTAATCTTCTCCTTAGGTGCAAACATTCTGCTGTTAAACTCATTTGTTAATATCCTAATTTTAGTTATTATACATATAATATATATTTTAGTTCTAAAGTTCCCATTTTACTTTATTTTAAACATATTTTAACCTTGGTAAAAAAGTATCTAATTTTTAATCATATGAATCAGAATTACTTTAATGACTAAGTCTGTTAACTGTAATACGTGTGTCTGTTTCCTCTTCTTATTCCTTTTTTTTTTTTTTCTCTTGTTTGTTGGTAGGTCTTAGACTGTCCTGAAAAATTCCCAATTCAAGAGTTGACAGGGTGAGATAGTGCACTACACTTGTAAAACCATTTGGGCAATCTCTGATCTAAAGATATAGAAAAAGCCACTGCTAAATATATTAAGTTGGTGTACAAGTTTGGAGAAGTTTACCTTCCTGGAAGGACTCAGACTTAGGGACTTATGACATAGTAAGCCTATGGTTTTATGTGTAGAATTAAGTTTCTCTTCCTCTCACCTAATACAGTTTGACTGGGACATAAGGCTTGATAAACAAACAGTGAAATGGATTTCAGACTCTACTCATTCTTTCAATGAGATGTCTTTGTGTGTGACTGTCTAAAAAGCCTTTCATCATAGTCCCACATGCAGATTGCCATACATACAATTGGATCCACAAACTCTGTCAGAACTCTAAGAATTTCTCAATCCTGTCCTTGGAATATGAGGTGTAAATCTTCTTAGTCTTCAGGATAATAATTTTTAATATGTATTTATAAGACATAGTATATATTAACATTATAAATATATATTTTTCAGTGTGATGTTAAAAATTTGATATAACAAAAACTATTAAATGTCATTTAAACATTTTAAGATATTATAAAAAATACATATAAAACATTTCCAAAAATTTTAGCTGGAGAAATTTGGACTGACACAGGTAGTTAATACCAAAAGGCTCTGCCAATTTCTTTCATTCACAGGATAGTCTCTTTTGTTGAGCAAGTAAACAACACTTCTAACAAGACAATTATGACACAAATGACAATTATATAGGAAAGAGAAAATTTCTGGAGCAGTTTTGTGGATTGGATCCAAGTTACAAGAGCCCATTTATTGAAGCTGAATATAAAGCCTATACATTGAGTTTTTTAGAAAATTTCTAAATAAAAAAATAAATGAATGATATGAGAGAAATGCGTTTTTTTTTTTTTGTTTTTTAAAGGATTATCTCAGTTTCCTGATGAGGCTCTCATATATAGATTTATATCCTATGTAAATATATTTATTCATTTATTTTCTTTGATACTTCACTGATGAAGTTGAGATGTACTGTCAGAATATCTGACTAATAGATCTTGAGAAAATCATCTGAAGTCAAGAGGAGGACAATTTTTTAAATTCATCAAAGAGTTTCTTCAGATAGCTGTTTTCTCCCATTTTTCTCATCTTTACAACTTACAAAGGGTCAATTCTGATGTCTGTTTAATCAGGACTATTTATATGAATAGATTCTTACCATAATAAAAATGTGTTATTTCAGAGATAGTCTGCAGGGAGACCTAAAGATTGGACTTTATGCTGCCATTAGCTGAATGATTGGGGCAATTCTGGCCTTCTGACACGTTAAGTATAAAATGACATATGATTTTAAGTTTTGAAATTTAGCTCAGGTGCTAACTTGTCTGTGAAGCCTTCCATGATACGTCTATTGGATTAAACATTTGCTTTGTAACACTCTCTAACATTTCTTTTTTGCCTTGCTTTTTTGAAACTTACTATTTTACTCTACTAGTAATTTGTATGCCCACTGGTCTTTACCTTCATAGGCAAAAGCTATAATTTTACATGCTTTCCTTTTTGAAGAAAGTTACTCATGATATTCTTATTTGTAAAGAAAGGCTAGGTCATACTAAAATTAAAAATCAACTCTCAAATCCCAGTCCCTTAACCACCAAAACATTTTCTTTTCACTTATACTTCTTGTCTCGTGTAAGTAGAGGTGCCCATTCATAGATGAAATTGAAAGAGCTTATGCTGTCTTCTAGGTTCATCATGTTGAAAATGAAGCCTCCTTAGTTGCTGTGGCATGAGTCTGTTACCACTTTATAAATATTTTTATCTGCTAGTGACACATGACCCTTCTGCCCACAGCCCACTGGCCAGAATTAGTCACATGGCTTCCCAGTGCAGCTGAGAGTGCAGGTTAAAAGTTAAAGTATTTTTTGAGTATCGTCATTACTACTGAAACCACCTCATTTACCACAACACTATTTTATTCCACTATTGTGAAGTCCGACACCAAAATTCTAGATATATCATATTCAAATGGATGAATATTTTCAAGAAATCCAGATAAATATAACACATTATCTTGAAAGGAAAATGCACAATAATTATAGCAGATTTCTTGTCAGAACCAGTGCAAGCTAAGTGGCAATGTGCTGGGGGGAAAAAAACTGTCAACCAAAAATTCAATACTCAGCAAAAACATACCTCAAACATAACGAAGAATAGAAAGGTTTCCTCAAGCACTGATGCAATTAATTTTAGAACTACCTTATATGAAACATTAAAATAAGATCTTCAGAAAAGCTAAAATAAACGAATGGGACTATATGAAACTTAAAAGCTTCTGCACAGCAAAAGAAACCATTGACAAAATAAAGAGGCAACCAACTGAATGGGAGAAGATTTTTGCAAACAGTGCCTCCGATAACGGGCTAATATCCAAAATATACAAAGAACTCATGCAACTCAACAACAAAAAAACAAACAACCCAATTGAAAACTGGGCAGACGACCTGAGGAGACATTTCTTCAAAGAGGACATACAAATGGCAAATAGACATATGAAAAAATGCTCAACATCACTAATCATCAGAGAAATGCAAATAAAAACCACAATGAGATATCACCTCACCCCAGTCGGAATGGCTATCATCAACAAGACAAATAGTAACAAGTGTTGGAGAGGCTGTGGAGAAAAAGGAACCCTCATACACTGTTGGTGGGAATGCAGACTGGTGCAGCCCTTATGGAAGGCAGTGTGGAGGTTCCTCAAGAAATTACGAATAGAATTACCGTATGACCCAGCAATCCCTCTCCTGGGTACCTACCCCAAAAATCTGAAAACATTTATACATAAAGACATGTGTGCTCCAATGTTCATTGCAGCTTTGTTTACGGTGGCCAAGATGTGGAAACAACCAAAATGTCCTTCGATAGATGAATGGATAAAGAAGTTGTGGTATATATACACAATGGAATACTATTTGGCTGCAAGAAAAGATGATATAGGAACACTTGTGAGAACATGGATGGATCTTGAGAGTATAATGCTAAGCGAAATAAGTCACACAGAAAAAGCAGAGAATCATATGATTTCACTGATATGTGGTATATAAACCAAAAACAACAAAAGAACAAGGCAAACAAATGAGAAACAAAAATTCATAGACACAGACAATAGTTTAGTGGTTACCACAGCGTAAGGGGGGTGGGGATGGGAGATGAAGGTAAGGGGGATCAAATATATGGTGATGGAAGGAGAACTGACTCTGGGTGGTGAACACACAATGGGATTTATAGATGATGTAATACAGAATTGTACACCTGAAATCTATGTAATTTTACTAACAATTGTCACCACAATAAATTTAGAAAACCAAAAAACAAAAACAAAAAACAAACAAACAAACAAAAACAAAAGATGATCTTCAGGCAGAAAGAATGTGCTACAGGTCAGAAAACTAGATTCACACAAAGGAATGAAGGACATTAGAAAAAAGAATAAAAGTAACCTTAAATGTATTGTTCTGTACTTTTAATTACAAGGTCAATGACTGTTTAAAGCAAAAGTAGTAACAATGTATTATTTATTTATGAGATAAAAAAGTAAAATATATGACAATACTGATACAAAGGATGGAAGGGAGACATTGAAAATATATTGTAATAAAGTCCTTACACTACCCATGAAACATTATTTGAAGATAGACTCAGATTGCGTAACAATGAAAAGAGAAAATCCTAGGGCACTACTAAAATATTTTATAAGGCATATAAATAGAAGTCAGTAGAGCAGATAAAATGAATTGTCAAAGAAATGCTAATTAAACCCAGAGAAGAAAGGAGAAAAGAAACAACAAATGGAATAAATATAAAACAATAAGCAAGCTGGTAGATTTTATTTCACACTCAGTAATAATTACTTTATTTTTTCCAGGAACTATGTTTTAAAGAAATACTTTTTTAAAATGAGAAAAACCATCCATACAGTAGTGGGTCCCCTCCCCCACAACTATGTATAGTGGTAGAAAATTACGGAAGTACATACAACTTGCAGAATAATATGCGTATATTAGGTAAATTATGGCAAAATAGTTTTATGGAACATTATGCAACACTGAAGTTGCCCTTATGGGCATCACATAGCAATTCCAACAAACTGAGTTGAATAACCACTCTACGTAAAATAGGTAGGCATGGGGACCAAAATGAAGATTGAAAGAAGTCCTCAATGTCCTATTACCCTAATCCACCTAGTTTCATTATTTATTTATTATTATTATTTTTATTGAGCTATAATTCACATATAACATTGCGTTAGTTTCAGGTATACCGTGTAATGATTCAATATATAATGATTCAATGTTCGTATGTATTGCAAAATGATCACCACAATAAATCTCGATAACATCCATCCTCATACTATAGCTTTCTTCTTTCTCAAGTTTGCTTTGCTTATTCGGGGTCTTTTGTGGTCCCATACAAATTTATGATTGTTCATTTTATTTCTGTGAAAAATGCTTTTGGCATTTTGATAGGGATTGCATTGAATCTGTACATTACTTGGGGCAATATGGACATTTATTTGTGTTTTCTTTAATAATTATTTTAAAGGTAAATGTTCTAAACAAACAAATTAAAGGATGGAGATTGGCACAGTGAGTAGCAAAGAATAAGGAAGAGCCCTATGCTTACGACAAAAGAACCTACTTTATATATGAAGACATAGGTTCAAAATAAGAGGAATGAGGAATACATACAAAATACTAATCCAAGTGGAGCTGATGTCACTTTATTACATTGATAAAAAGTAGAAAAGTCATGTTATCAGAGTTTTAAAAGTATGTAACGATAAATGGATCATTTTATCAAGAGGATATAACAACCGCATACGAGTATACACCTAACAAAATTTACAAATACATGAGGCAAACACCAATAGATCTGAAAAAAAAAAATAGACAAATACACAATTATAGTTGGAGTACTTGAAACTGTCCCTCAATAATTGATAGAATGAGTAGACAGCAAATCAATAAGGAGCTATTAGAAACCAACAGCAACAATGATCGTAGGCATATCCACTGACAAAACTTTAAGGAGAAATAAAGTATTTATTTATACAGCCTTAACATATCACCATCAAATATATGTTAGTTACTATGGTGCTATTAACGTGTATGCACAGATTCCTTAAAATTCTTCCCTTAAGGAGGTGGAAATTAATTTCCCTTTTCTTGAGTGTGGGTTAGACTTAGTGAGTCACTTTTAATAAATTAAGTGTGAAAGGCAAATCCAGTAACTATAGTAGAGAAAACTAGCAGACCACACCTTAACCAAGCTGTCAGTGTTAACATCACCACTCATATATCATGTTCATATCCAATACTCTCTAATATGATACACTGAGTAGGGCACTTCACCTCTATAACATTTTACCCCCAAATTTATAAACTCATATAAACATGAGAAAACATTACACAAATTTGAATTGCAGGTCATTCAACCAAATAACTGACCATATTCTTCAAGAATGTCAAGGTCAAATAAGACAAGAAAAGATGGAAAATTATTACAGACTGGAGGATACCAAAGAAAGCAAATGAAATGTGGTAATTTTGTTTGGATCCTGGAATAGAAAAAGGATATCAGTAAAGAAAAAACAACAAAAAAACTTTGGAAAATCAAAGTCTGTGATCTAAGCACCAGACATTGCTGTGTAGTTGACGGTATAGCATATTCAGAATCACTGCTCTTAGATTTGAAAAAATATATATATTTGAAACATGCCAACTCCATCACTCACCATAACTTTGAGAAAGTTTCTAGAAAACTCTAAATTTTATTGGTTATATGATCATACGAATAACATCTCTCATTGAATGCTTACATATTTGTTCTTACGTTTACTATGTGTCACCAAGAGCTCTCATAAATAATACTGCAATAAATAACACATAGAATCAAAACATTGAAAATGCCGATTATTTGGATTCAGCTTTCAGGAAACAACTATCAGACAAAGCACAGAAGACTTAATTATGAAAATAACAAAAACCAGCTTGTAATATTAAGAATTGAAAAGTAGCACTGAGCCTGAGAAGAGGTGGGCATGCTAGTGAAGAGAAGGGCACTGAAAGGAAGTACAGAGAGAGGTGTTTCTCAGATAGGGAAGGGTCACAAAATGCTGTCCAAAGTGATGGTTAGAAAGTATATCGATTAAAGTTTAAAGTTTTATAGGTCTCTACAGTCATAACTAAGAAACACTGGGATGGGAAGGAGGGGATAAAATTGGCCACATTTCTTATTTTTCATAGTAAGGTGTTAGTAGGTAATGTTTGACGTTGATGTATCAAGAATGACAAGTATTGGCATATTATTACAAGTAGCCACTAGAAGAACCTGAAATCAAACCACTCAAAGGAGATGCGATGCCTCTGAGGGGTGGGCCTGTGGGTGATGTGCTTAAACTGTGTGACCAGTTATGAATGTATTACTCTCAGCTCTGACTTTTCCCTCAGATGCCTGATCTAGGAAAATGGCTCTGGGCCCTTTAAATATTCGTTCTTTTGTCAGTTAGCATAATGTTCAGTGTTGTCAGTAGAGGGTGCTAGACAGACATTGCAGGAGGAAAGGGTTCTGATTCCTGGTACCAGTGTCCTCCTGAACAGGCACCTGCAATGCCCACAGCTTCCGCCTGGCTTCTGCAGCAACCCAGCGTCTCCAGCACAGCGTCCCTGCAGGACAGGGCAGCCAGGAACACCCAGAGGCCAGCAGCCTGCCCAACGCCTTCCTCAGGTGGTTTGTAGAGCATTCCCTCCTAAGAGTACTCCCTGTGAAAAGCTTTTCTTGGCACACTGGAGGGTGGATTTCTAGCAAGTACCAGATAGACACCTATCATGTAGGACCCATCACCAACCTTCTATACCACAAATTCAGCACATCGTAGGTTTTCATTGGGTGTTTGTAGAATGAGATATATAATTAGGGAGAAAATATGCACTGGTGTGTTGGGTGGTCCTGGTCTCAGTGTACTTATTAACAGCAGTTTCTCACGTCCAAATGTATCCCATTTGGGCAATTTGTCATAGACTTTCTTTAATTTTACTCTTTGGTGAGAGTATGCAGCACTTTTCTTTGTGAATATATATATATATATATATATATTTATTTATTTATTTATATGCCTGTATATGTTTATATATGTGTGCTAGGTTTTTTCTTTTTTCTTTTTTTTTTCCTACTAAAAACTTGACTCCACCGAGCACCTGGATGGCTTTGTGTTTGGTCCCAGTATTTCCCTGAATAAGATAAGCCACGTCACCCTATATTCTGAAACCACTTCACGGCTGGGAAGTGCATTGTGTTCATCGTGCATCTGCATTACCGTGCCTGCTACCCCACGTCTCAGAATCTTGTTCTCCTTGTGCTGACAAGTCTATGAACATTACATGCACCTAAAAGCTGTTGCCTTTCTCTTTCTCTAGGCTTCGACTGCCCGCTGAAGAACACTATGGCAAGTTCCCATGTCCCTGGAAAGGGCTGGCGACTGGCTTCGTGTCCCTTGCCTAACAGATAATACTCGAATCAGGAAATTGGCTTTAATGGTTAGCCACGTATTTGGGGGGGCAGAGTAGCACAGAGGGTGAAATGGAAGTGCTGAGTAGGAGGCAAAGGAAACAGAATTGGCAAGGAAGGGTATAGGAAAGTGGTACATAGAGCTGTGGAAAGAAGGATGAGGCCTGGTTGTAGTTATGTATCAATCAGGTAGCAGGGCTGAGACAAGGAATGATTAGGTAAAGGTCAAGATAAATAATAAAGAAAGCATGCAGTGGGAAATTCAGAGGGTGGCCAGGTGATTCCTTCTGGTCATACATAGGCCCTCTGAGTAGGCAGTACGTGGTAGAAAGAATTCAAGAAGCAATGCTGTGTTGTCTGTGTTAATGAGAACCGTCCCGCTACAGTTCCAACACCTGACCAGCAGGATAGACCAGTGTCCACCAAATAGTTATATCACCTTTTGAGTAAAGGTAGATGAATGTCCACAGTCACCTTTCAGAAATTGCAACAATTTACTTTAGTTAGAATGAATTGCCTCCTGTGAATCCTTAAAGACAGATCAAAGTGGTAAACATTGTAGACACTGGATTAGTTGTTTTGTGTTATAATTTTCTGTGGAAATTTGGTGAGGGACAGTTTAGTGCAGATTAAAGGACAACCTTCTGAGACCATCTACACCGAAAGCTGAGTTAAATCAGTGTTATGTGGAAAGATAAATAAGGAAATGGGTGAAGTTAAGATCCCATCCCTCAGGTCTACTGATGACTGAAGTCTCTAGTTTCTCTCTGTTGATGACAGATTATATTTGACAACATCCTGAGGCAGGTCATCCAGTTTTATGCAATTCTGCAGGGCATACATTCACCTATTTAGCACTGTCATTCCCACCTCAAATGGTCAGAAGGAAAGGAACGTTCTTTTGTATCAGAAGACATTGAATTCAATTACGGAAAATGAGAGACCTTCATTTTGGTAGCAGCATACCTGGTTCAAACTCAGGGTTGCCTCGGGGACAGAGTGTCTGTGAGCCACACGAGCTTGGGAGGGACAAACTGAAGGCAGTCACGCAGATCCTCAGTCTTCTGCACGATTGTCCAGCAGGGGTCAATCAGGTATCAGGATTAGTGTAGAGATCAGGCATTGTCTGCACAGAGGCCAGGGAGGGTTGCATTCACTCCTCAAACTTGAAGCTGGCTCAAAATCTTTACATAAAATGTTCATTGAAATTTTGGCTTGGTGTTTTCACGGGCTCAGACAGGCAGTAATCATTTCTGCCCATCTAAGGGGGTAAGTGGGACGTTTGTATACCCAAAAGAATAGTGACAACAGGATCAGAAGTTTTAAATCTTTGAAAATATTTACCCTGTCAGCCTGAGACTACTTAGATGTGTGTCGTAGAGTGAATGATATAAAAATGGATAACGTGCATCAAATATACATATCGGAAGAAACCTCCATGGATTTTGCCTTCAAATATTCAAAACATCTTACAAAATGGTTTAAGATCACAAGTTCAGAAACTCTTCTCCCCTCCCCCCACCAAAAAAAAAAAAAAAACCTTACAGAAAAGCAAAACTTTACTAACACAAATAAGAGCTCTGAACAGCATTTGAATTCCCATCACACCACACCTGGTAAGAATCAGTCTAGCACACAGCATCATCCATCATGCTGGGGCTGTCAGTTTTGACATCCTTTAAGTCTACGTTGTGTGCTTAATGACTACATGACAGAAAATGTAAACAGACACTGCACATACAGGTATGTGGTACCTATATGTGTGTGTATATTTGCATTTGAATATGTGGTGTACAGAGGCACCAAAAAAAATCGTAGCACACAAAACTGCCCATTAAAACATACATGTGCACACACATGCATGCCCCTAACAACAACAACCAAAGCAAAAATTAAAGAAAAACAACTGAAAAAACAAGCAATTTCTTACATAAAAACACAAAGCCATTTTAAATAATTTATTCAATACAAAAAGAAGTAGATCAAGAATCAGATATAATGTGTGCTCACCGGTGGATAGATTATAGGCTTATTAGACACCCCCTTCACCCTTCATTGTGACACATCAAATTGTGACTTCCTAATGAGGATTCAGGAGTGGCTGGTGAGCCCAGCACAAGCCCTGTATTAATAATTCATCACACACACACACACACACACACACACACACACGATGGTGAAGTACTTGAATATTTGAAAGCCCATGTACATTTTTGGTTCAAGCAACGATACAACAAACTCAGATTTCAATTGTGTTATTAGCAGATGGCTTGCTTTAAATTGATCTTTTGGTTCTTTCAATAACTTATTTAATATCTTTGTAGCATGCTAGGATTATTGAGTTTAGCATTTTTTTCTCACATTCCAGGAAAAGACATTATTTGATGTTTGCAAAGTGCCTATTTTGGGGGATTAGCAATAACATATTCGTGACTGGAAAAGTCTCCAACTCTCTTTCTTCTCACTCTGTGCAGCATCCCCTCCCCACAGTCAGGGGTGCAGATGTAAGGAAACATGGAATGCTACATGCAGCCTGACAAACATGAAAATGCAGATTTTAAAACACAAAATTGTGTCATTCTCTTTCATTAAAAGATACAGAATCGGTTTTGCTGCTAAAACATTATTAACAACCCCATAAGATGACTATTTTCCTTTATTTTTGTATTAATTTTCTCATCTTTTTTATCTTCATTAAATTTATTGGGATAACATTCGTTAATAAAATTACATAGGTTTCAAGTGTACATTTCTATAATACATCATCCATATCTTGCATTGTGTGTTCACCACCCATAGTCGGTTCTCCTTTCTTTACCATATATTTGACCCCCTTTCTCATCTTTAATTTAGTAAATTTTTAAGAGCAAAAGCTTTTGTAAAATCTGAACCATAGCATGAAATATAGTATTCAAATACCTTAAAATATTCTCAGAATGTCAGATTCATTTAATAGTGAAATTTTGTCGATTTAAAAACCATTGGCAATGCGAAAGGAAAATTATGTGTATGGATACATACCCACACACTCACACATTTCTACATGTATGGGTAAGTTTTTTCTATTTATTTTTTTAAGTTGGCAAGCCAGAATGTTGATGATAGACTCTGCTGTTAATTTTACATTGTCAGGTTGTTTGTCTCTAGCAGAACTTTTCAAGGTTCTAGGATGACGGACACTCATCCCTTTGATGTAGTATAAGCTCTGTTAAGTCTCCACGTAGACCTAGTACATCGACAATGATCTACCTCCTCCCTTAACTACCAATTTCAAGGAACGTTTATAGGTAGACAGACATGATAACATAATCTCTCTACTTTCTCTTCATTCTTAAAATCATTAAGGCAAGAGTAGGTAAAACAGGTCAAAAATAAAATGGACGCTAAGTAAACGTGAATCTACAGCCAGACATCTTTATAAGTGGTATATTAGTTGGCATGTTAGTTTTGTTTTACCTGTGAGAGAATATTTAGTTGCTAGAAAGATGATTATGTGTGTTAGGGAATCTAACTTTATGAAGAAAATCTTAACAACCTCAAAACGTTGCTCACAAATGGTTAATATCTTTTGTTCCCCTGAAAGGATTACTTTATTTATTTATTTTTCCCGCAAATACAGAAACTGCATTTGGTTAGGTAACTATTTAAACTAAATAATTCCACATAAGGGCCAACCTACTGCTAAAGCCCACATTAATTTGAAATTTAGTTCCTTATTTTTAAATCTTCCTCATTACCTCATTACTTAATCTAACAATAGCAACCTGCTATAGAGAACACCCTCCCCAAAAAAGGACATCTTTCAATTTTCATTTAAAGCAACAGAATCTATTACAAGTTAGAAATTCACAAGGAAACTTCTCTGCAGAAGGGGAAAAACGCACGCATCTGGCCCCATGAGCTGTTCTTTCAAAGGTTATCGCAATGAGTGCTTTCAAAGCTGCGTTTTCACTGCATTTCAGATGCCAAAATATACTTCATACAGTATTAATAAAGGGTTACACCAGAATTAATGAAAAGGTTCCATGTTCACATATAATAAATAAGTACCTAATTAAAGGCATGGGTAAGCCAGAAGCACAGATATTGTCTTTTATATTAATATCTATTATTCTTCTTTAGCATTGACTGTGAGCCTCTTCAACTGACTGATGCCTGAAGGGAGGACTAACAAATCGCTCAGCTGGTGGCTGGCACTGGTCTTGAAGAAAGCTAGTAAGGAACACTTTGCAGTCTTTCAGTCTCTCCACCAGCTGTCACCAGCTATGGGTGCTGAAAAGATGCTGTCACTTCATCCAAAGGGATTTACTTGGTCAGAAGGAAAAATTTAAATACAAAGCATGCAGTTAAGAAGCTAGTGAAATGGATTATGAGCATACAAGAGCACATGTGTATACGACACTAATACATCTTTAGGAAATTTTAGATCCCCAAAACCAGGATTACCGCCAGGGGCAGGGTGGCAGAGGAATGCAGGGACCTTTACCACTGGAGTTATTATCTTCCAACTATTCAACTCAACCTATGGGTCTTTCATCATGGCCATTAAAAAGGAAAGAAAAGAAAAGAAAAACTCCCATCCCTGTAATGGGGAGCTCAGGAAACACATTCAGTATCTAATATTGTTGGGAATCACCTGCATGCAAACGGCTCTGTTACCTGATGTGCGTGGTCTGATTTTCTTGCCCTTGTTTACATTTGCCAATGGGCTGTATATGGTTATTTAAGAATGATAAAGATGAACCAAAGCATGCAGCACTTTTGATTCACTGACTCAGGGGCACATTTGAAATGAGAGCGGAGGGAGGTCTCTAACATGCCCATGGCATGGGTGGGGACAGGGGTGGGGGTGCGGCGGGGTGAGGTGGCGGGGTGGTGGTGGGAAGGCGGCAGCTGCCTTTGCAAGATGATAAAGTCCCTGCCATTAGTGTTGGAAGGAGGGAAGAAATCTAACAAATTGACAAAGAAGAAGGTCATATTTAAAGCAAAAGGAAAGAGCACACGTCAAATGTGAGCACCCAACATTAAATATGTGTGTTTTCTTATCCAGATTGGCAGGGCAGTCATATACAAATCCCAAGAGCATGTGTTGCTTGGCCCGTGTCTGCCCTTCAAGGAGAAACTCATACAGTCTCTGGACCATCCTGTCGAGGTCCAGGAAAGCAGAAGAGGAAAATTATATAAAGGCAGGTATACTAGGCTGGATGTTGGCACGATGGCAGTGGACGCTCTCACCCAAGGTGTGGTTTATGTACTTCAGCCTGCTTTGGCCTCAAAACACGTGGTCAAAGTATATTTAAGAGTGTAAGCTGCAGAGAAGAGGACCTTACAGTAGTGATAGCAGTGATGGCATATGGAACACAGGAGAGCCTTACTTTCCCAGATGGCAAGAAAATCCCCTCCGCCCCCCAGAGATAGTAGACTGAATAAAGAGAAGATCCGAAGTGAAAATGCTTTGTGCAGATTTTAGGAGAAATTTGTCAGAAGTTAGGCTTAGAAGCACGTGTGAAAAGGAGCAGGCTGTTGAGAAGTGCAGCACAGGCTGAAGAGTCTGCCTTTAGATGTCACTACAACCTCACTACAGCATTTCCAAAACTCCCAGGAAGGATTAGAATAGTTTGACTCCAGCCGGTACACACGGTAGACGGTTCCAGGAGATGCTGTATATATTATCTGAATTTCTTCACAGAAGCTCTCATGCAGTGGTCCCAGCAAACCTGATTAGGGAAGCGGACTGACGCCGCCATCCATCGCCTTCCTGCCAGCTCCACGCTGCCTCCACAGTCCCCTAATTCCCTGTGGAGACAGGGCCCAAGCAGGACTGTAACACAACAAAAGCAAATGAGATACACCCTCCCCCACCTAAAGGGGTGGCTATTGCAGGAAACCGCTCCCTGCGCCTCCAGAGGGATCCAGGAGTCCTCTTTTTCTCCGAGGGGCTTCATTCTAATACACTCCTTTTTAAACTATTATTTCTCACTTAGGAATATGGCTTTGTTTTGTTCTGTTTTTGCTTTTATCCCAGATTAGAGGGGAAATATATACATGATCCAGATAGCACATTTAAGAAATATTAATAATATAGTAGTATTTCAAGATTCCTTCAAACCCAAATGGGTACGATTTCTTAAGTTGACAGCAGTTTCTTAGAAAAAACTGGCCAGCAAAAATTTCGACCACCTCATCTCAGCCCTTTTTTTGCCTAAAGTAGGCATTTCTTTCTGTGGCAGGGCGACATTTGGGCTTGAATTACTTTTCCACTGGGACGCACGGCAAATGCTCTCAATTGAAGAGCTGTGTATCCAAGAAAGTCCAACTATTAGACCAAAAACTAACTCTGATAACTGGCATCCAATCTAAAATCTGGGAAAAAGTTAGACAAATCAAATCTCCAGTGAAAACATTACCAAATGCTGCACAATGCAACTGCCTATACATTTCTAATCAGTATTCATTTCCTGTCCTTAAAATAAACAGAAAACAGATTTCTCCGTTTTCCCTAAAATCAATCTTTTGCAGTATCTGTCAGTTGCTTTCCCCCAATTAGTATTCTACATTCATTTATTTTTGTTGTAAGTTAATTTTTTAACATACCTTGGCACAGTGTTTCATTCAATACTTGTAAATGAAATGACAGACTAACACTCTGTTCCTTGAGGCCATCAAACTTGTAACTTTGTTAATGAATTGAGGTGAATCAAAGATACCTTATTAATTATTGCTTGCCTGGTAGGGTAAAGCTTTGGCTTTTCACCTCACTGGCCCAGAGAGCAAGATTGCCTTCGGCCATGTCCAAGGGGCTCATTAAGGTATCTCTGGGGAACGGGAAGAAATTGTTAGTGAAAAGCAGTGGTCAGTGCGTCTCCCAGAGACCTGGCAGGGAGAGGAAGCCCTCATCACAGAGAACTAACTAACGAGGCTGCGTGTACTACACCTATAATCAAACTGGCCTGGAAATGCCTGGAGATCACTGCACTCTCTTTGTGATTTGGGAAGTTATCTGAAAATGCTGAATCCAATCCATAATTGATGTGTGCATGCAATTATAATCCTCCAGATAGCTTAAAAAAAGGTTGCAGTTGCAAGCCTCAAGGAGTGGTAAACTTTAACATGCATGGCATAAACTAAGATATTTGATATAATAAAAAGGAAACTATTACGTTTCCTGCTTTGGCAGCAAGAAGGTAATTGAATATATGTCTGTTTTTCTTAATGAGCGTAATTATATACAGCTCCTTGACAGCTAGTAGACTAGGGCATAGGCAATATTGTAAGAACTATATTTCAAGCCATTTATATTGTACATATTCCTATGTGTACATAATTTCTATTATGCATAGAGTTGAAAGGTCTCCTCTAAGTGAAGTAAGCCTTTAGACATGGCCTTTCATTTGAAACAGAGACATGTGCTCCTGCAAGTTTGGAAGGATTGGGGATTGGGGATTCTGGCAGTGGACTCATAATTACTAGCTACTTCATTCAGTCACTCATTGTATTAAAGATATTTGTTAAACTTTCAAAATGGCAGGTCCCCCAAGATGGTTTGGTAATGAGGCTGCAAAGTCAGTGGGTTGATGTGTTGGGTGCACTGGTGTGTTCGGTCAACACGTTTATTGATTGATCACTGTGGGCAGAATGCTGGGCCGGGCCAACCTGCTTGTGCAGCATGAACTGGTATTGGATGTCAATGAAAAGGAAGCCCGGAAATGTCACCGATACACTTTGCTGGGACTGTCACTCTACCGAACATCTTTCTGAAGACAACTGACCAAAGACATGGGAAAGGAGAAGATGTGGTTCTCTATGCATATTGCTCCGTATGTACATTTTCCTTAAGGGAAAGCCTCCAAAACCTCTTTCTCAAGGTCAGTAAAGAATAAATACTCTGAATAGTGAGGCTGCTTAGACACATGGCGTCTAGCTGTCAGGCATGCCTAGAAAAATTTTGAGTTTATTCAGCCCAGACTGGAATTGCTTCTTGATTTTCAGACATTCCTTGTCATTGTAATGGGAGAAAAATACAGCATTGTTATAAATTAAAAATATAGGAACCGAAGATTTTTCATTATTAAAATATAGTCCTGAATATTTATACTTTTGGTTAAATGAAAATTTTATGTGTTTATCTTGGAAGTTGAGTTTTGAGTTCAAAATGAAAACAAAACCCTTAATTTTAAATTATTAAAAGAGCTAAAACAAACCTATCAGCCAATCAAATTTAGGTAATATTTTTACTCCTCTCCTTAAATATTGCTTATCATTTGAAATTGATACCTAACCATATTTGCTTAGGAAAAAGTATACAAATTTTTAATGGACAGGATAAGTTGTATTTATAAAACATGTAGCTCTACCATATCATTTTCTAAATGCTTAGTTTATTACTTGTAATATTTCACAAGATGGGCAAAAATTTTAAACATGAAGAAAATTAAACTTTTTACTTTTTTCAAAAATATCTTGTGCACAAACTTCAATGGTGAGAGTTGAGATATAGTCAAGCTTTTCAATTAAACTATGTAGATCTACTTCTGTCAGTCTGATAAGGTTAATAAAATAATGAAAATATTTAATATGAGATTTGGAAGTATAAAAAATTTGACATAAAACATAGAAAAAAGCACAATATCAAAATATGAAATACAAATGCTTGTAACTTCTGGTTAATATGCAATTCATAAAAAATGAAATCCATGCTGCTTTTTAGAAGTTTGCATAAACCATTGGATCCTCAGTGTTCTTTTAAAAAAATAATTATGATGTACCCTTAGGAGCCTTTCTTAAGTATTTTATTTCTAATTGTCCCCTCCCCATGAAATTTTTTTAGCAAAGATATATTGTATATCTGTTGATACACTGTATCCCTTTAGAGAGCTGTAAATCATTATAGTATCTAAGATTTTCTTTCACTTCCCCAAGAATCAATTTCACCCCCTTGGGGGCGATATTGCCCCTGTTGAGAATAGATGTCCTAAACTTACTCTTATTTCCAGACAGGATATGGATATGATTTCTAAAACAATCTCATTTCTTTTTCCTCTTATCAATACATCCTTGCTAAGCGATAAGCAGAGAAACTTTTCTAAACGTCTTTGAAGATCTTAGAAGGGAGAGGGGCATGGAAGAATGAGAGACAGCAGTTTTGCCATTTTTTACCATATGTATGTTTATTCTGTACGTGTTGTCAAGTGCAGTCTTATAATCAGCACCCCTAACTTGAGTGTGCCCACGCATTATATGCACACAGCCCACTCACTGCAAAAGTGTCGTTAGCAGCCCAAATAAACAAACAAATAAACACCCACCCACCGTCTTGCCTTCCCAGCTGGTCAGTGGACCCGCAATACCGCTGTCCAGCCCGTGGTCCCTATTCGGAGACCAAGCAGGTGAGGAGCGGTGCGAGTGCTTTTGATGTTGCCAGCTCCCATTTGCCACCCAACTTTTTTGCCTTCCAAAACCTCTTAGCAAACTTCAAAGGCCTCCTTGCTTCTTGCCTTAATCCAGTGCACTGAGACCTCTAGTTCAAAGAACTTTCCTTAAACCCTCTTCTTAAAGTGCAACCCAAACTTTTTTTCTTTCCTCTCCACAAAGTAGCAATTACAGCTCCGTTGCGTGGCGATTGGGCCCCGCCGCTCCGCTCCTGCTATTAATTAATCTCACAAAGGGGGCTCATTTCCTGGCATTCAAATTGACAAGAGACCCGGAGAACAGAAAAGCCTTTCAAGCAGTTCCAGCTCACCGAGGGGCAGAGGTATCAGAGGAGAGAGCCCCACCGTATTGGAGGTGGAGAGCACATCTGATACTCCCTGGTACATTCTGCTGATTGAATGATTTTTGTTCACGGAGAGCTCTTCACTAATCTTTTACCTGCAAAGGCTCACGCAGAAAGCAATGCAGCACAAATGTAGCTACATTTTGACGGAGAAATGTTTGCAGGAGCTACTTTCCCATCTCAGCCTGGCAAAAGCATCTTCTTGAGCCTTACACTTCACTTTCAACAGAAAGTGTTCACTTTCCTCACACAGAAAAGCCCTTGGAAGAGGAGGAGATGAAGAGAGGCAAGGAAGCAGCATAACAGACAAGAGATTAAAGCTTTTTATTCAGTATCTCTTTCGTATTCAAATTGTGCTAAGGGCTCTGTGAAAGTTAGAAGCGAGCTTGTTCAGGAGGGCTTCTAAAGTGTGTACATGGATTTCATGGGAATAGAAAAGAAGCCACAGCCTGGGTAATGAAAGAAAGATAAGATGTCCTATATAAAACAACTCAAGAGTGGTTCAATTACTTCAGCAAACCATCAAGGCAAGCTTTGAAGATTTGAGAAAACACTGTTAAAATTTAACAAAAAACTCATGTTGCAGGTTTTGTACCAATAAGTGTTTGTATACTCTGTGAATTGCTTAAGCTATATTCTCCCTACATGAATATTGTTTATTTCTTTGGTTTGAGGATGGAGGGGACCAATGCATTTTGATGGTACCAGCTAGAGAAAAGGAAAGTCCTCTGTTAAAAAAGAAAAAAAGGAAAGAAAAAAGAAAACACATTACTCTGAATCATTTGGAGTCAGAGCTTCAAAAAACCAGGTGTCTTTGATTAAAAGGAAATACGCATGTGAATCAGAGGTCCCTCACTGCAGTTTTTGTTAACATTGGGTGGTTGTGTTTTAACATAGATTTAAAGCATACAATGAAACCAAATGTCAGTGAAAGTCCTTAATGGAGAAAAGGACTTTTTTTTTCTTCACATACCTACGTTTGTAAGGTTGAAAATACTCTTGTTAAAATAAAGCATGTATGGAACAAGATAAGAAGACTTGAATATTGTTCAGGGAGAAAACTGAACAGTGATGACCTCCAAAATTCTTTAAACTCATGTCACACTGAGCAGGGTGTTCTCATCCCATGTGGAATATAGATGGCTTGTTTAAGCAGAAGACATGTACGTCTTCAAAAACTCCCCCTTCTTTTTATTAAAATGGACAGTTAGTTGCCTCATTTGATATTCAACCCCACTGGGATCTTATCTGTTTTGTGATACTGAATCAACTCTCGACCTCTTTAGGATTTCATTCTTTTTTTTTTCCTCCCTTTTTTGACCTGGTGACTTCTTTTTCATGTGCCTATATTGACTGTTCTTTACATCTCCAAACAGAAATGCAATAAAACTTCAGTTCATGGAAAATTCTTTTAAAGGATTTTCAAAAAGCTTTCTGAAGAACTTAACAAGTGAATAATGCAATCCCTTCTTACAGTTTTGTCTGAAAAAAACAAGCTTGAATGCTGATCTCCATATGCAGTTCAAAGAGATTAATACAGAAATTCCAATTTTTGATCAAAGAGGTTTTTTTTAAGGGGAATTAAAAATTGTCTCATAGCACCTATCAAATGTTTTCAATTGGGTTAAGGTAAGGATTCTGACTCTGGTCAAGTGCAACAAATTGTGTGCAATTGAAGTCAATATTGCAGAACCAAATGCATTGCTCAAGTGTGTGCAATGGAGGTATGAACACATTCAAGTTTTATGTTTTGCACAATTGGGATTAATTTTGTAAAATCATACCAAACTAGATAAAAATCACAGCCAGTGTCTATAAAAGTGATCTACATTTACTTTTACAAATGTTTCTTTAACTTAAAAAAAAAATAATAACCCCCCCAATTGATTACTGACTGTTAACTTAAAAAATAAAGGTAGCACATTTAATTTAAAAGGAAAACAGTAGCTTTCTGATAACGATACTCTTGAATAATCGGAAGCCTTGGAAACCAGGAAGTCCCTCTGGCCCAAGACCCCAGCTGAGTCCCACCTAATATCAAAGTCACCGGAGTGGGAACAGGTAGGTGGCAGGGGCACACGGGTCCCCTCACTCAACTCAGGGCTTGTTACTCTGTGGTCAGACCACGGCTTCACTACTGCAGTTGTGTGTTTCCCTGGCAGAAATCCTAGCGTTCCCAAGCACTGCAGAGCGTCCTCTGCAGTATGGCTCTGAAGTCAAATGCCACGGATGCTGGAGGCCGGTGGCAGCAGACAGTTACACTTCGGACCTCGTGTCATTGAGGCTGCTTTCTGGATAGTGAAGGACACACATTCTCCAGAGGCCTGTCTCCAAAGCTCCGGAAGTGTGTGTCTGGGTTTATGGGGGGAGGTGCAATAAGAGAAGAGACAGATCTGGAAATAGAGATAGAAAAGAGAAGCACAGAGACAGAGACAGAGACAGAGACAGAGATAGAGATAGAGATAGAGATAGAGATAGAGATAGAGATAGAGATAGAGATAGAAGGAGAAAAGGAATTCCAAGATTGTTTTTCTCTGTGTTTTTATCCCTTCGCTTAGACGTGGTTTCCTCTCCAGGACGGGAATTCCCCCTGCTGCATCCTTTGGCAGCACCCACCTCAGCATTAACCGGTGTTTACAGGAAAGCATAGAGGAATTAAAAAAAGATTCTAAGCAACACTCAGTACAGAACATATTCACAGGGTTGAAAAAGATACTTTTTGATGACGATAATTACATCTGAAAAATGTTTCAGAAAAAAAAAATCGGATGCAGAGTGTTTTATTTTTCTTCAGTCATCAGATGGTTGTAAATCCAGTGAATTTTAAATATGAAACCTCTCTGGCAATTTGAATCCACTAACAACAAAGGTGCATTATTGTGACTACATGTGGTGAATGTATTCACAACATCCAGGCATAAGGATGACATTCCATTTGCCAGACTCGGAAATCAATATGAAATGCTGTTTGATCAAACCTACCAATACTCAGTGTCCAGTACAGAGGGGACTGAAGTGAAACAAACGATTGTTCTGTGATCCAGTGCTGCAGCAGCCATAGGAGATAATAATCAAAAAAGTAACTTGAGAAGATAAGGTAATATATTTTCGCTCAGAGAAATCAAGCTGCAATTAGATTGTACAATGAATTAAGGACTTCGCAGAATCTTGTGTGCAAAAATAAAATCAAATCAGATTTAAATATTACTTATCATAGGCCCATCTTTTAGCTTATGCATTTAGGGGAAAATCTCCGGCTTAGAGAACATGAGTAATAGTACGCCAGGTCCAGTAACTCTGACCTCGAGTCCTAAAAAGGAGCTACTTTGCCTTGCTATGAAACAACCACCAATTTCTTTTGGTACTGCTTAATTGTCCCCCAAATTCTCCCTCTCTGTCACTTTTGCTGTTTTTCCATCTCTGTCTTAGTCCTGGTCTCTCTCTCGCTCTCTCTCTCTCATACACACACGAACATACACAAGAACACACACAACTGTCTGAGGGTAGAAACTACACAGTACAGGGGTTTTCCCCATTAAATTGTTTTAATTTTCCTCCTGATTAGACTTAAATGTACCCGAATCTGTTCACATATTATTAATAGAACCAACAGAGCAGTGACATTTCCCCACAAATATGGAAAGATTTAGATATAAATGATATCCTGCGTTCATTTTTAAAGGCAATATCTACTTCATGTGTATGAGTTCTGCTTTAAGAACTGAATTGATACTAAACTCTGACCAGTGAATCTTTAGAGTACCACAATACTTATTTTTTCAAAGTAAGAATGTATGTTTAAATCAATTAACATAAAATTCAGTACAAATTCCCAATTCTTCTTAGATTAGCACGTGTTATAAAGAAGATAAACATTAAAAGGAGACGGTAGTAGAAATTTTTCCCTAAAGCCAAAAATAATTAAATTTTATTTCTTTCTTAAATAAGCAGCTATTGCAGCCATGGATTGCACAGAACTCTTCTGGGCAGGTATTAAAGCAATCTCCATGCTTCTGAGTGGGACGTAGAGAAAAAGATGAGTACTAAGACATCCTAATAGATACCGTTAGCTCTTCAGATCACAGGGGTGCTATCTTGTTCATTATTAGGAAAGCCTTAGATTTTAAAAGGCAAAATCATAATATTCAAGTTTATTAAAACCAGAATCACTCTGAAGGAGTCCTAATTTCTTTCGGGCTTACAAAATGGATTTCCTTAATGGAACCTAAGCCTTTTACAATTGTTAAAAGAGCATAATAGATTCTATGGCAAGTGTCTTCAAGTTTTTATGTTTAATTTGTTGATGTATTGTGATTCAGCTTGAACACATCCTTATAAGCTTGGAGGGAATTCGATTTTTATTGGGAAGTCTGGCTGAAATGTCTCCAAAACACATGGCAGTGCATCCCCAAATATGAAGGGACATTCGTCATCTCTACTGTTTACCTGAATAGTAGGCTGGAAGTCAGCATTTCTCAATCAAATACAGTCATAATATAAAGACCATCAGAAAGTAAACTTGACCCTGAACAAGCATTTGCCACCAAAGGTACTAGAAACTCTGCCCCACCACCACGCACTCTACAATGTAAGCACTACGGGCAGAAGGTTCATCTTCTCACCATAGATTTCCCACAGCTTAGAAGACAGCCTTGATGTAGCAAACACTCAAGAATTATTGGATGCATAAAATCTGAAGGGTGTGTCGCTCAGATAGATTTGTCTGTTTTAGCTAGAGTGACTGATTAGTCCCGTGAGGCTAACGTTACACTTATTCTCCTTTCTAGGTACCTTTACTAGCCAGAGTGGTTTGAATAATTTCTTCAAGGAGATACCAATTTAGGAAATGATAACAGGAATAACTCAATCATTCCTCATGCCCCCACCTGGCTGTGGAAGCCCATCATGGCTAAAGCAGTCTTCTTGCCAAAGACATGGTATTCTAAAGAGTGAACATCTAGGTTTTAATGTGACACTCTGGAACTTCATTTCAAATCATACCGCTTTCTGCTTTACATGTGGTCAGACAATTAGGTTCACGAACTCATCCTAGAAAAAGTGCTACATACCTCATTGCTGGATATCACTAGGGTCACTTTCGAAGTACTCCCCTTAGGATGCTATGCACCGACACCAGCGCCTAGTCCACCCCTCAAAGCAATTTTGGAACTCTTTCTGAAATGGCCATCAGAGCTGTCATCGTATTACTCTTGATGTCCTGAGTGTCATCAAAATGTCTTCCTTTCAATATTTCCTTTATCTTTGGGTAAAGAAAGAAGTCATTGGGGGCCAGATCAGGTGAGTAGAGAGGGTATTCCAATCCAGTTATTTGTTTACTGGCTAAAAACTCCCTCACAGACAGTGCTATGTAAGCTGGTGCTTTGTCGTGATGCCAGAGCCATGAATTGTTGGCAAAAATTTCAGGTTGTCTAACTTTTTCGCGCAACCTTTTCAGCAATTCCAAATAGTAAACTTGGTTAACTGTTTTTCCAGTTGGTACAAATTCATAATGAATAATCCTTCTGATATCAAAAAAAGGTTAGCAACATCGTTGCAACAAGTTTGCAAACTTAATTGTCACCCCTTTTAGGTAACTCACAAAAATAATCAATGTTTGAAGTAATGTAAATGGAAGCACACAGTATTTTTCATACCCATGAAACTACAGAGATAAAATTTTAATCCCATAAGGATGGCAAGTGGACACCAATTTCCTAAAGCAATGGCCGTCTTAAGCAGAGGCTCACACAGAAAATGTTGGTGAAGCTAGGCCCGGCCCTGAGGTCTGGCATGGGTGGGTCACTTATGTACTCAAACAAATATGTTCAGAAATCTGATTTTTCAATAACGTGGGAGAGTAACTGAGCTCAGAAATCTATGCTAGATCTATCGACATGTCCTGATCATATATGAGAATAAAGTTCAGTATATAGGTATCCCAGTGAATACTTTGGCTTCTTTCATTTGCAGTAGAATTGTGATTCTGCAGGGGTAACAAAAGAAAATGTTAAACAAAATTTCCTTTAACGTTTTTACAAAGGCTTTATGTAGACTAAGATTTAGTAACATCAATTAAAAAAGTAAAAATTTAGTAGTGTGAAATTGAAAACGATACACTTCAAAAATATTTTTGCCATGACTTATTAGAAAGAAGCAAAAGGTTGCTTCATAGAATCTTTACCTTTTTATTGAGTGTTATGTAGTATAGACATGGCTGTTATTGATGCAGTCTTTTGCATTTAAATACAAGAAGACTTAGAGTAATCAGAACGATTAAGGTCATATTAACAATGGAAAAAAAGTTCTATTTTTTGACACGAGTATACCAAATTTGGTTTCTGTGAAGGATAATGAAGTTTTCATAACTAACCAGTTTAGTTCTATTCTTTAAATTTTGCTAACTGTTGAATGCTCTTTAATTAGCCTTTTATAACAATATCCTTGTTAAGCATAGAAACCTCAGTTATCATTTTCTATTTTACAAGTGATAATAAGCAAACTATGAAATGGGGATTTTCAAGTCAAATTTCTCATATAATCCCAATCATCATTTCAGTGTTTGAAAAGAAAACTGGGAAAAACACAAATGTGAAGTTATTCAATTGATTAGGAACACATTCCACTATGGAAGACTATTCTTCTGTGTTCCTTTAAGCAGCTAAGAAAGGGAACTGTGACCCCCCAAGGTCACCTTCAGAGCACCTCAGGGCTGTGTTATAAGTTTAAAGGGTTGGGTATGATGGTCCAAAGGCGTTTGCCTTATAACTTGTTACCCCCTCATTTCTCTTCTCTTGTACAATATTCCCCATCAGTGTGTGAAGTACTCGACTCCTCTTCTGATGGTATTGAAAAGTCATATACAGATTGAAAAGTTACTCCAGCTCCAAAACAGGCATTGGCACTTTAATGAAGTTCATTTGAATAGTGACTCTATGATTGTGTTTGGTGGTTAAAGGATACCAAAGGGGCTCTGTTTTATGACTGGCTCACTACCTTTAAGGCTCTTATTTATTGCTTTAAAAAATGTTTTGTATATTTTCGGGGGAAAAATGTCTGCCATTTCATGGTATTGTGATTTACACAGAGAGTATAATTCAATATAAATTCTGTAAGTTCCTTAAAATGGTCAACTACAGCATTTGTTTTCTGGCCATTTAAATTATTTGTTTTTGGAGAAAATATTTCCTGATATAAATACTTAAAAGTGTTCATAAGTAATGAAGCTCGGTCCTGATGTGGATACTTATCAGATCTGCTAGTTTGATAAGGGAGAATGAGAGGGAGGAAAAGGACAGATGGGAAGAGAGAAATAGGGAAAGAGTAAAGAGAAGGTAAATGGGCAGAAAAGATTGAACCTCAAGAACAAGTGTAGTTTGGGGCTGACACAGGGATAGGTCATATTTTCTTGGGAGGGTTGCCTTTGATTAAACGTGTCCCTCAGGCTTGTCATCCAAGAACAACATAGTATGATTCAGGATGGCACTGGTTCTGGCCTCTGAACAGCCAGGTTGCCTGATTATGGAGCTAAAGAGAGCTATATGGGGACATGTGCACCACTTGACTCCTTAAATACCCCAAGAATGAGTGTCAATTCTGATTCCTATTGTCTAAAGGACCCAATTTTTAATATGTATGTTTGAAAAACATGCAAGACAGGTTATCTATAAAGTTAGAATACTTATCTTGCACTATTTGTAAGTCTTAGGATTTATGGTTTACTCACAATTTCTAATTTACTTGATGAGTCATATCTTGCTGACAAATGAGAGAAGATGAAACAGTCCCCCAGCCTGAAGATGAGCAAAGACATGGGGTGTCTGTCAGGTAAAGAAAGGTCCAAGAGCAGAATTAGCCAGAAACTGGGGCTGAGGACAGAGACAGGGTGGAATTCAAACTAACCTGCTATTATGAAGTTAAAACTAAGCAAAGCCCATCAAACCTTCTTTTGCTTAAAGCTGTGTATATTAAATAAATCTATTGGATGATTGGACCTATTTCTCCACTGCCTCCTTTTGCAACCAATGCTTAAGTGGGCTCGCTCGAACAAAACATTTTGTTTCCTAAACTTGGAGCTTTATTGTACTTTTTGATAATTTTGTGAGGCATGTTTTCTTTTCTTTTTTAATTTATTTATTTTATTTATTTATTTTCTTTTTTCTAAAGATTTTTATTAAAAATATAGCTAACATACAATATTATATCAGTATCAGGAGTGCACCATAGTTATTCAATATTTGTATACCTAAAAAACTGATCAACATTATAAGTCCAGTAATCATCTGACTCCAGATCACCCTATCCCAATGTTATTGACTGTATTCCCTATGCTGTGTATTGCGTTTCCGTGACTTACTTGTTTTATACCTGAAAATTTGGATCTCTTCTTCCTCTCACCTTTCCTCCCTTTTTAAAATTTTAAGTTACCGTTGACATTCAATGTTATTTTATATTTTGATTTCAGGTGTACAGCATAGTGATTAGACATTTGTGTAACTTAAGAAGTGATCCCCATGACTAGTCTAGTACCCACCTGGCAGTGTACGTAATTATTATCATGTCATTGACTATATTCCGTATGCTTTACTTTACATCCCCATGAGTATTTTGTAACTACCAATTTGTATTTCTTAATCCATTCACCTTTCCCCCCGCGCCTGAACCCACTCAATACTATTACCCCAAAAAATATAGTACCCATGTGACACCACACATAGTTATTACAATATTATTGACTATATTCCTTATGTTATACCTGCATCCCCATAACTACTTTGTAGCAACCAATATGTACTTAATCCCTTCCCCTTTTTTCACCCAAACCCCCAACTCCCCTCCCATCTGGCAACCATCAAAATGTTTTCTATATCTATGAGTTTGTTTGTTTCTTTACATTGTTCTGTAGATTCCACATATAAGCAAAATCACATTGCATCTATCTTTCTCTGCTCACACTCCACTCAGCACAATACTCTCCAGGTCCATCCATGCCACTACAGATGGCAAGAACACATTCCCTTCCATGGCTGAGCAATATCCATTGCATATATGTACCGCCTCCTCTTTATCCATTCATCCATTGATGGACACCCAGGCTGCCTCCACATCTTGGCCATTGCAAACAAAGCTGCACTGAACCCCATCTCCTCGAACTAGTGTTTGGGTTTCTTCAGATAAGTACTCAGAAGTGGGATCATTGGGTCCTTTTCTGTCTCTTGTTATAGTCTTTGTTTTAAAGTCTATTTTTTCTGGTATAAGTATTGCTACGCCAGCTTTTTTTGTTGTTTCTTTCATTTCCATTTCATGATATGTCTTTTTCCATCCTTTTACTTTCCATCTCTGTGTGTCTTTCATTCTGAAGTGAGTCCATTACAGGCAGCACATGTAAGGGTATTGTTTTCTTCTCCATTCAGCCTGCCTGTGTCTTTTGATTAAAGCATTTAATCCATTTACATTGAAAGTAATTGATATATATGTAACTATTGCCATTTTATTATTCATAATTTTGATTTTTTTTTTTTCCATCTTAAAGAAGTCCCTCTAAGATTCCTTGTAATACTGGTCTGGTGGTGATGAACTCTTTTAGCTTTTTCCTATCTGGGAAGCTCTTTATCTGTCCTTCAATTTTAAATGATAGCCTTGCTGGGTAGAGTAGTCTTGGTCCTTGCTTTTCATCACATTAAATATTTTGTGCCAATCCCTTCTGGCCTGCAAAATTTCTGTTGAAAAATCAGCTGACAATCTGATATGAACTTCTTAGTAGGTAACTAACTGATTTTCTCTTGCTGCTTTTAAGATTCCCTTTTTGTCTTTAACCTTTGCTGTTCTACTTATAATGTGTCTTGGTGTGGGCCTCCTTGGGTTCATCCTGTTTGGGACTTTTTGTGCTCCCTGGGCTTGCATGTCTATTTCCTTCACCAGGTTAGGAAATTTTTCAATCATTATTTCTTAAAAAAGGTTCTCAATCCCTTGCTTTCTCTCTTCTCCTTTTAGTACCTCTATGATGTGAATATCATTAAGCTTGGTGTTGTCCCAGTGGTCTTTTAAACTACCCTCATTTTTTTGGATTGTTTTTCTTTTTGCTGTCCCAATTGAATGTTTTCTGCTACCTTGTATTCCAAATCACTGATTCGATCCTCTGCTCCATCTGATCTGCTGGTGATTCTTCTAGTGCATTCTTCATTTCAGTTATTGTATTCTTCACTTCTGACTGGCTCTTTTTTATGGTCTCTCTGTTCTTTTTTATGTTTGCTATCTCTTTGTTGAAGTTCTCCCTAAGTTCCTTGAGCATCCTTATAATCATTGTTTTAAACTCTGTATCTGGTAGATCTTTTTCGGGAGTTTTCTCCTGTTCTTTTATTTGGAAAAGATTTGTTTCCTCAATTTGGTTGCCTTTCTGTTTTTGTTTCTATGTATTAAGTAGATCTTCCATGTCTTGGCTGGTTGGCCTTATGTAGTAGGTGCCTTGTGGGGCCCTGGCACAGTCTCCCTGGTCAACTGCTTTGGGCTCTCCAGGAGTGTCCCTTGTGTGGGTTGAGTGTGCCCTCCTGTTATAGTTAAGTCTTGATTGCTATTGACATGTAAGTGGGTGGGATGACCCTCAGTCTGATTGGCTGTGTTATTTGGCCACATCCACAACTCACAGCCTGATGTGCAGGGAGCTTACCCCACTGAGTGGGATTTGCCCCAGAGGGCTCTGGTGTCTGCTGAAACCATCCTTTGGGTGTGCTGCTTGTGGGGCTAATTGGGTAGTGCTCTGCTGTGATCTGAAGCCAACTTCTAAGTAGATTGGTTCTGGGGCCTTTTGGGCTTAGGCTCAGGTCACCCACTGCTTGTGACTGGCTGGGGACTACCTGGTAGGAGCTACAAAGAGACCTGTGATTGTTTTCTGCCTGTGCTAAACCTGGAGGCACATGGGAGAGGCCATGCTGCAAACTGAAGGCATCTGCCACCAGTACTGGGCCTGGGGTAGCTCTGAAAAGAGCCAGGACACTCTGAGGCCTGTTTCCACCTCCTGGCTCCCTTAAGTTCAGCCACTGAAAAAGCCTCCTGTGGTATGCAATTTTTGTGAGGCAGGGTATCAGGGAGTCACTAGAGTGGGAACAGCTGTGGTCATCAGGTTAATATAGATTCTGGTATGGTGCCAGAGCTGAGCTTGGAGCTACTCAACAAAAGTCTCAGAGCACACTGAGGCCAGTCGCCACCTGCCTGGTGCCCGTGGACTCTGATAGTTTTTTAAGAAAATGCAATGCAGACAGAGCTGGCTGCTTGAGGAAAAAGTGTCTCCAGCTTTGGGGGTGTTGGGTGGGGTTGGTTCCCAGTGAGTCAGCAGGGTGGAGTAGTGGAGCTCACCAGACCAATCAGATTCAGATTTGACCTGTGGGGAAGGGCTCAACACAGGAAAGATGGCGACTGTCCTCCAGCCTTCGTCACAAAGCCATACACCTCAGTCTGACCCCATATGCCTTTGACACGCCCCCTGAGTCACTGTCTCTCCACCAGAGCCCAGGGTGAGTGCCTGGGAATGAGTGAGTCTGTGCGTGGGCCCCTTAAGAGGATGTCTGAGGCTCCTCTACCCAGCACCAGTACTCTGGGCTGGGGAGCCTGGTGTTGCGGGCTGGATCCCTCACTCCTCTGGGGGGAACCTCTGTGGTATCCCTCCTCATTCTCAACCACCACATATAGGTTTGGGGCCAGCCCATTTCATGTCTCTGCCCCTCCTATATATCTTGACATGGCTTTTTCTTTATATCCTTTGTTATAAAACTTCTGTTCATCTAGATTTCAGATAGTTCTCTATGCTGATTGTTCTATAATTTACTTGTAATTTTAATGTGTTCCTGGAAGGTACCAGGCACACAGCATTTATCTACTCTGCCATCTTGGATCTCTCCTATGTTTTCTTTTTCAAATACCTTGATATTTTTTCTAGTTTAACAATTAATCATCTCATCTTTGATTTATAATAACTTGGCTTTCTAAAAGAACTACTAGCACTTTGTAAAACCTAATAAACTAATTTTCCAGTAAAGCAAATGTCCAATTCCATATTTTTCTGTAGAGCTTGCATAGATTTGGTGAAATAGAATAACATTGCATTACAGAAAGTTACAGAGGCAATTTTAGAAATGCATGAGCATAGATTAAACAAGAATGGTTACTCCTTTACTTTTTTTGAAAAGAATAATTTTTACGTAAGATGTAAAATTACCTCACTCATTTTTTTCTGTTTTTAAAAGTGCATTGCACTACTTCAATGGTACATTTTATTCTTGAAATTTGACATATTTTTTCATCAGAATTTTATTTAAATAGTTATACATACATGATTCAAAAGTGAACTTGCTGAAGTATATTAAGGATCCCCCAAATTTTTATGCAAGAAGGCAAAGCATATTTTGAGACAACTATTTTGGAGTTTACTTGTATTATTTTTACATTTCAATAAGTTACATATTATTATGATATCAACAAAGTACACAGATGGAACTGCGTTTGAATATTGTTGAGCAAGGAATACTGTGCATTTTTTCCAATGGACTGCAATTATGGAAACACCTGTGCTGTATAAATTTGCACTGACCCACTGTGAAATTATATTGTGTTCAATAGGCCTTAAAATTTCTCATTTCTCACCTGTGGTTGAGGCTTTCTACTTGTTATCAACTATAGTATGATACATTGTGTTCCAAGATGATAAACCATTTGAAGCTATTTAAAATATTTTACATTATTCATTCCATAGTATACATCCTTACTTAAACCTGTTCTCATTTAAATTTACTAACTACATATTTTAGATCTAACATAAAATCATACCAAAAATATCTAAAAAGACAAATATTTTCATTTTGTTAGAAATTAAAAGCCTTTATTTAGAAATAGTCAAAGGTTAAATGTGAAAGAATTCAAATAGCTTCATTTGTTTTTGATCCACATTTCTGTTTTTAGAGAGGGAAATACATAATGTCAAAGTAACTAACCAAGGCCGAGTGAATCCAACATAGAGTGTCGGTAAAAATAATTCATTATCTTGATATTTTATCTTTAATATGAAACTACTGACCATCAGTACATTTGGGAACATAATGATCAACTGGATTTTTCATTTTTTATCCTGATATTTGAAACTAAATTGTTACATCCAGAATTTATAGATTGCATAATAATGGGATATTGCAATGTTCATAATTAAAATTAGAGAGATGTTCTTCAATTTTAAGAAGAAACCCTATGTCAGTGATGTTTACAACAGCACCACAATGAAATGACAAGATGCAGGATTTAGTAGGAAAATGTACCTAGTATATATATCCCAAAAATCTCTGTTGCACGTATCATCTTTAATCCTAATAATTTCCAGAAGCACATCCTATTGACTCTAGTTTCCTATCTCAAGTAAAAGAGTATTCCCGGAGAATGAATTATTAGTTGAGAGGAGGTTTCCTACTCAGGTTTGGTTTAGAAATTGAATAATATATTCTGATAGCATTTTATACTTATTTTCTCCAAATTGAGATTATTTCTGGATCTTACACACTCACAAATAGTCAAGCATATGCAGCACTCTGTTAGGTTGTACAGACAATGCATAGCTACTTGTTACGACAAGCATAAATCAACGTGAAACTCATAGACTATAACTTATATTCAATTTATTACTATAGACACATTTATTGGGATAGAATTTTTACAGTCTCATAATATTCTGAGAAGCTCACCATAAACTATTAACAAGAGAGGAGCGCTATTAATAATGAACATCCCAGAGCAGTTATTTTCAGAAAGTTTTTGACCCTGAGAATGAAATTAGTTAAGATGGGTTTGAGATAATAAACATATACCCTTAATCTGCTAAAATACCTGACAAGAAATGTATCAACCTGGTATCATTATTTCAGAAACATAAATTGCATTAAGAATTTTATAAAGTATGAAGGCTTTTAAATATTGATTCCTTTGTATGATATTATAAAATATTTATTCTCATTCCTATTTTGAACATGTTAAACCATTCCTGATATTCTGCCATCATTCGAGGGTGGTTTGATATTTTAAAGATAGTCTTATAGACAAAATTTTATTAATTCATTTTACTTAACTTAGGTCACTTGGTTTAAATGATTTTTAAAGTGTGAACTGTTAATTCCTATTTTTTCAGTAGTATTTAAAAAAATATATAATGTCTATATCAATTAAGTGTATTGTCACTGAAGTATCACATGGTATTGCAACCTTAATAAAAGTGAGTTAATTAACTTGTCAGGCTTTATCAACTGCTCAGTAAATAAATAAGCCCCATTTCAGGTGCTTTTTTTTTTTTTTATTCTTTTCATTTTGCTTATGCTGATTCTAGCTTCCTAAATTACACTCATCTTTATAGACCTCTTTATTGATCTATCACCAAAGAACCCAGCTGACAACACCCTCCCTCATATACTAGGACTATGTCATGGTAGGTGCACCCACATACACGCCTTCATAAAATAACATATGGATTTTTTTCTGCAACAACATATTAGTTTGAACCATATAAAATTGTCAATATTTTTTTTTTGACTAAGAAGTATATATGATTTTGAGGTCTGCATAACTACTCATTTATCCTCATGATTGTTTCTGATTGAGCAATAGGAAAAACATTTTACTCTGACTTCCCATAATCAAAACAATTTACCTAACACCTGATATCTGGCCAACCAGAAAAATACCAACATTTCAGGTTGGTAGTATGGGCTTCCAAATGTCTTTGCTGTATACTTGAAACATTGACAAAATTATAAAATTAGAATCTGTATTTAGTACACAGGGCACACATTTCCTTTTTTAATTTAAATATGTGTGTGTGTAAGTTATTTATAAATCTACCACTTTTCATGAAAAACATCTGAAATAGGAAATGGAAGTTTCTTTCCACATTCAACTCCTGTTTATTTGCAACATATATCGCCCAGGTTATTTTCCCCTTGCATTTATACAGGCAGATATGCACATACGTGTACACACACACACACACACACACACACACACACACACTCACACATATCATAATAATAGGATCATGAAAAGAATGTGTTTCTAGGACTTCATTGGTCAGTATTGAAAAAGACTTCCAAAGGTAACTTAAACTACCAAATGCAACTAGTAATTGGAGAAGAGTAGAAAACTGTGGCAGAGATGTGGAGGCCCCAGAAACACTCTGTACCTTTTAATGACACACTGGAACATAAGAAGAGTTTGGAGGCCCAGTGGGGCCTTTTCCGGGCCTTTTCCCTTCTCTTTCAGTAGCTTTCCTAAGACGAGTATGTAGAAATACCTCATATTATTTTCATTCTACTGCTGTGACAAATTACCTCAAACTTAGCAGCTTCAAACAGCACAAATTTATTTTCTTGCAATTCTCGGTTAAAAGTGAAAAATGATCTTACTGGACTAATATCAAGGGGTGGGCAGAGCTGTGTTCCTTTTGGAGGATCCAAGGGAAAAAGCCGTTTCTTTGGCTTTTTCAGCCTTCCCACATACCTTGGCTTGTGGCCCCTTCCTCCACATCAAAGCCGTCAGTTTAACATCTTTAGATCGCTCTCTGATTGACTCCCTTGTCTCCCTCTTACATTGATAAAGACCTTATGATTACATTGGGCCCACCTGGCTAACCCAGGATAACCCCTTCAAGGTCAGCTGATTAGCCGCGGTAATTCCATCTGCAGCCTTAATTTTTCTTTACCATGTGACCTAACTTATTCACAGGTTCTGGGTATTAGTAGGTGGACATCTTTGGGGGGCTATTATTCTGCCTATCACACCTTGTACACCGATTTAGGTCAGGCTACGCAATGGCTTGAAACCATTACATGATTATTTGCTCTGTGTAGGTGTTCCTTAAAATCTAAAGTTAGACCATGTGATTCTTCTGCTCAAATCCTCTAATGATTTCCAATGTCTCTCTGAGATAATACAAATTTCTTAAAATGGCCTCCAAAGCTCTTCAGGATTTGTCCCCCATTAATGTTAACTCTCTGAGCACTCCCCCACTTCTTCCCACTGCTCTAACCACACTGGACTCCTGTTTCTCAACATACCTGGCACCCTCTTGCCTCAGGGCATTTATACTTGCTGTTTCCTGTGCCTGAATCACACCTTCTGATACTCAGGCAGTCATTTTATTTAATCTTTTACTCAGATGTTAATGTCTCAGTGAGAACTTTCCAGCTAGCAAACTCTAAATAACATGGCAGTGGTCCTGCCTTCCTTGTTTCCTGTTTTATTTTTTACTCGTAACACTCATCGACATCTCACATTTTACTCATTTACCTTCTTCAAGACATGTTTTTGCCCACTAGAATGTTAGTTCCATGAAGGCCGAGATTGTTGTCTCTTTCGTTCACAGCCCTCTGTATCTCCAACACCTTGAAGAGCAGATAGCTGCTAAACATTTCTTTAACTTAATGTATCATGCCATATGCCTCTTAGATGTCTTCTGGCATGTTTAACTCCAATATATCTATTTGATAATCTCCATAATTCCTGCATATTAAAACTGATATCTAACCATTTATGAACGGTAAATAACAGTGCCAAAAATTCAACATTCAACAATTTCATTCAATAAATATTTACCGAGAACTGCTATGTCAAGTACTGTATTTTACGCACTCTAGCCCAGTTAACCCCATTTTCTTTTAATCACTGTGCCAAGGGCATTTTCACATGCTGAGTTTAACTATTGCTTTGGGAAATGTTTGTGTTGCACACATGTTTGTGTGTTTGTCAGTATTTATGTGTATATATGTGTGAGTGTGAGAGAGAGCTAGAGATAGATAGATGATAGACAGATGATAGACAAAGAGATAAATAATCAGATGATAGACAAAGATAAGATGAGAGAATACTAGATGTAGATAGGTACACAGATAGGTAGATAGATAGACGATAGATAGATAGGTAGATACATAGACAGACAGAAAGACAGACAGGCAGGGAGACACAGATTGTGTTTGGGCTCTATGAAAAGCTGCTTTCTGACTGTGTGGGTTGCCCAAACTTTAAAATACACTGCCACAGAGGCAAGGCAAGTATAGGACAGTACAAAGGGGTGTAGAAAGGAACTAATGCAATGGTCTTCACAGGAACAGAGTTTCCATAGAAATGATGGTGGTAAATGAAAGCAGAATATCAATTTTTAAATTGAGTAAACTCATCTATTATAGCAAAACATGTTATAATATGTAAATATAATATCCTCCTCTAATTAGTAACTAATAATACTAGTCCTATAACTTCTATGAGAAAACTATGATTAAAGAACCATTACAAATGCCATTGCAATGTAAAATAATGCATCTTGTATTTTAAATGATTTTATGTATGGGGACTGAAGAGAAAAACACACATTTTCTTAGCATTCAATGTTCAAAACCAGAAGCCAGTTGGAAAATCTGCCACAGACTTTATTTTGTAGATTTCCCATTTGAGTGCACCACAATGGGCAAAGGAGGAGCAAACCGTCTGACATGCTATTTATCCAGCTATAAAATTATCATAATTAGAGAAAGTGAGATATTTTGGTATTTAAAAGAGCTTATTAGTTCTTTGAATAATATTTATAACCAAATATTTGCATTTAAAATATATATAATTATATGAAGCATAATCGAAGAAATTAGTTTTAGGATTGTAAATTAATGGTTATTTATAGTTGCCATGAAATGGATAGGGATTTCAGATATTAAAAAAAAAAAATGTCTGTTTATATGTGAGTCATATTAACTCCCTTGGGGGCACGAGAGGTATTTAAGGCTTCTCACAGATGTTCCAGGATCAATTTATGTAGAGTGTGAAGAACTGGTGACATATATATGAACTATATGGAAAGTGAAACTATTTTTTTTTTTTACCTTAAAAATGAATCAGTGCACAATACCACCAAGAGAATAGGAGATATTTTCTATTTGCATATAACAACCCAGCTGTGAACATACAGAAGGGATGAATATCTGTAATTTTTGAATTTAGTATGTTAATAAAGATACTGTCCCTTACAAATCTACAAACCCTTGATATGAAAACAAACCACAAGTTCTGTAGATAAAGGTTTTCAGAATTACATGTTAATGAAATTTTCTTGTATTTTTGCATCCATTTTTTAAATTAATAGACTCTTTTTTTAGAGCAGTTTAGGGTTACTGAAAAATTGACCAGATAAAACAGAGTTCTCACGTACCCCCACTCTCCACCTTGCACAGTTTCCTTTATTTTGTGTCTTATTGTGGTTTATTTGTTACAATTGATAAGCTGATACTGACTTATTATTATTAATCAAAGTACATAGTTTACATTAGGGTTCACTTTTTGTGTTGTATACAGTACTATGGGTTTCACATAATGTCACATATCATTAGTAACATATAGAACAGTTTCATTGCCCTAAAACCCCCCTGAGCTTCACCCATTCATCTCTCCCTCCCTTTCCTAACTCCGAGCAACCACTGATCTTTTTACCGTGATTAAATTTTTGCCTTTTCCAGAAAAAGTCATATAGGTAGATTCACGTGGGTTGCCTTCTTTAGCTCAGCAATATACATTTAAGGTTTCTCCATGTCTTTTTATGGCTTGATATTTCATTTATTTTTACTGCTGAATAATATTCCATTGTATGGACATACCATAGGTTGTTGACCCATTCTATTGAAGGACATCTTGGTTACTTCTTATTTTTGGCATTTCTGAATAAAGCTGCTATAAACATTCATATGAAGTTTTCTGTGTGGACGTAAGTTTTCCATTCATTTGAATAAATATCAAGGTATGTGTAATTGATGGATTATATAGTAAGAGTATATTTAGCTTTGTAAGAACTGCTGAACTGTCTTTCAGAATATCTGTACCATCTTGCATCCCCATCAGCAATAAATAAAAGTCCCTGTTGCTGCCCACCCTTGCCAGCCTTTGGTTTTGCGGCTGCCTTCAATTTCAGCATTATAATTAATGTTATACTTGTGTTGTGGTAGCGCTTTGTTACTTTGCAATTCCCTAATGACATACGACACTGAGCAGCTTTTCATATACTTATTTGCCCTCTTTATATCTTCGGTGAGACATTCAAATCTTTTTCACACTTTTAAATTAGATTGTTTTCCTATTGTTCAGTTTTGAGCGTTCTTCGTATAATTAGGGTACAAGGCCTTTATCAATATGTATTTGGCAAATATTTTCTCCCAGTAAGTAGCTTATCTTTTTACTCCCTTATGAGGTGCTTTTGCAGCATAGGCTTTTCAGATCTGAATAAAGTCCAAATTAGGATTTTTTTTTTTCTGACAGGGATTACGGTTTTTGGGTTATGTCTAAAAAGCAATTACTAAATTCAAGGACACCTAGATTTTTCTCTTGTGCTATGCCTTTTAGAAATTGTATAATTTTTCATTACACATGTAAGTCTATGATCTATTTTAAATTAGTTTTTGCAAAACAGGTGGAAGGTTGTTGTCTAAACTGAGTTTTTGGCATCTGGATATCTAGTTGTTACAGCACTATTTATTGAAAAGAATATATATTCTTCATTGAAAATTGCCTTTGCTCCTTTGTGAAAGATCAGTTCACTGTAATTGCATGGGACTATTTCTTGGCTCTCTGTTCTGCTTCAGTGGGCTCTTTGTCTATTTTTTGGCCAATACTGCATTATCATGGTCATTGTAGCATTGTGGTAAGTCTTGAATTTGGATAGTGTCAGTCCTTTTTTATTTTCTTTAATTGAAGTTTATTGGGGTGACAATTGTTAGTAGTTACATAGGTTTCAGGTGTACAATTCTACAATATATCATCTAGATATCACGTTGTGTGTTCACTACCTAGAGTCAGTTCTCTTTCCATCAGCCATATATTGGATCCCCTTTACCTTCATCTACCACCTCCCCCCCCTTACCCTCTGGTAGTCACTAAACTATTGTCTGTGTCTATGGATTTTTGTTTCTTCATTTGTTTGTCCTGTGCCTTTGTTGTTTTAAGTTTTGTAGACCACATATCAGTGAAATCATATGGTTCTTGACTTTTTCTCTCTGACTTATTTCACTCAGCATCATAATCTCAAGATTCATCCATGTTAGTGTCAGTCCTTTGACTTTGTTCTCCTTCAACATTGTGTTTGACTACTTTGGTTCTTTTGCTTTTTCATATAAACTTTAGAATTAGGTGGTCAGTCTACACAAAATAACTTGTGATTTTGACTGCGATTATGTTGAATTATGATCTATAAGATCAAGTTGGGAAGAATTGACAGCTTTACAATACTGAGTCTTCTTATCCAAGAACAGGGACTATCTTTCCATTTATTTAGGTCATCTTTGATTTCTTTTTATCCAGTGTGTTGTAGTTTTCCCGTATAGATCTTTCCATATTTTGTTGATTTATACCTTGTTTCATTTTCTTTTGGTGCATTGTAAATGGTGTGGTTCTAATTTCAAATTCCAGTTGTTCATTGCTGGAACACAGGAAAGCAGTTGACTTTTGCATATCCGATTTGGATCTTGCCATGTTTCCATATTTTCTACATTGACAATCATGCCATCTGTTAACAAACACAATACTATTTCTTCATTCCCAATCTCTATGCCAGTTATTTCCTTCTTTTGTTTTATTCCATGACTTAAGACTTCCAGCATGATGTTGAATAGGAGTGATGAGAAAGGATACCCTTGACTTGTTTTGGACCTGACGGGGAGAACATTCACTTCTCACTATTAAGTATGATCATTGTTTTAGGTTTATTTATCTATATTTTATTAAGTTCAGGAAGCACCAGTTCTTGATTTCATTGATTTTTCTCTATTGCTCTTCTATTTTCAATGTCATTGATTTCTGCCCTAATTTACACTACTTCTTTTCTTCTGCTTAGTTTACATATAATTTGTTTATTGTTTTCTCGTTTCCTAAGATGGAAGCTTAGATTATTGATTTTACATCTTCCTTTTTTTTCTAATATACACATTCGATGCTATAAATTTCCATCTAAGCACTGTTTTCATTGCCTCCCAGAAATGTTGCTAACCTGTATTTTGTTCTCACGTAGTCCAAAGTATTCTTAAAATTTCTCTTGAGAATTTTTTGAGCCACATATCACTGAAAATGGGGTTGTGCGATCTTCAAATATTTTGGGACTTTCCTGGTGTTTTATTGATTTCTAGTTTAATTTCACTGCAGTCTGAGAATACACATTACATAATTTTTATATTTTAAATGTTTTAAGGTGAGGTTTATGGCCAGAATGCAATATATCTAGGTGAGTATTGCATGTGAACTTGAGAAGAATGTTTATTCTACTACTGTAGGATGAAGTATCCTTTACAGCAAAGTGAAATGTGGAGTTGAGGAAATTATTTTGAAAATTCAAACTACCCAGCCCTAAGCATGTAAGCATATAGGTAGAACAAGATATGTATTCTGAAGACCTCAGAGGAAGAATATACTACTTCACATGTCTTTCTGTGATTTATTGATTTATATGAATATAATGCATAGACTCTAAATAGTTCACAGTTTGGACAATCACTACTATGTACATAGGAAGGAGCCAAGAAAACTCAATTGTTCTGAACTTGATCGGGTTTCCTCATGCAAGCAAGGTATGGAAATAAAAAGCTCTCATCCAGATCACTTTAAGCATTTTCTGGAGCAAAGGAGAAATGAAGAAGATAGCCAGGAGGCCAGGACAATGACAATTTTCCTGTGGTGATTATTTATTTTTTTCTATCTAATCAGCATTAGAGGGGAGAATGCTTTTGGGGTGCCATGGAATTAAACGAAAGATTCTTCTAAAGAATCAGTTCTGCTGCTTCAGAAAAATCTGGGAGAGAAGAAAACAAAACTCCTTACATAGCAGATCCAAGTAATTATCTTGGTTATCACCCAAATATAGAAGGAGAAACTAACCTAATCTCACATTAAATATCTTTTTCGATGGCCTTTTTAAAACTGTATTGATGTGAACTTTAAAACTGGAGAATACATGCAGTCACATGACCTGTAAGAAGATATCCATGTTGTACATACTAATGCTTTTTAGTACATAACAAAATGCTTATTTAACTTCTATCACTTTGCTCTCCTGTTTGAGAAACAGAACAACTGATAACAGTAGATAAGAATGATGTACTTTTGTTCTCTACGATAGGTTACATATGTTTCTAAACACACGAGTATGTAACGTATAAAATGTATGAAACTGAGTCGAAGGTTTACTTTTGTACAATTAATAAAAATAATCTGGATTAAAAAAAATTCCAATATGGAGAAAAATGAGGTTAACATAAAATCTAGACAGATGGCTAGATGAATGCAGCTTAAAAATTGCACAATTACATCCTTAATTGTGTATGTTTTTCTAAAGTGTAAGTCATAGGTCAAATGTAAGCAGTTGTTAATATTTTGCAAAATGATCATGTTCAGTACACTACTTAAAGCCAAACTAACTAAGATTAATGCACAATCCTAATTCAGCGTGATTTGGACTTCTTGCTGGCATTTACATATTGGTTACAATTTATTAGAAAGCAACCCTTTTTATTAGATGATTGAATGAATCATATTTTTAAATGCTAATAATCAATATGAGTTTAACAAAAACTATATTGTAAAAATGAAGGTATATTTTTACACCAAAAATTTACATTCTCTTCTTAATCTGAATCAGAATGGTCATTGTGTCAAAACTATATTCTTGTGACTAGATGAATAACAGCTAATAAAAAGTTTCTTAATAATGCTATATTTATCCAATTTACCATCGAAGCACTTGTAATAGTAAAAATGTGCAAATGCTATGAGAGAATAATTAATGATATAATAGTGTGGGATGAGGTTAAAAAACTCAAACTAATCAGCTTCTTTCTGTTCTCATTTCTGCATTAACCCATTAGATGACTTTGCACTAACTGTTTTTATTTTTCTCTCTAAATCTGTTTCCTTGTCTTTAAATTGAGTTAGTTGAGCAAGTCTTTTAAGTTGTTGTCGGCTTGAAAGGCTCTCTGAGTCTGTGAAGTTCCTGAGGAATCCAGCTGGACTCTTGTCTCCGTGACCACACATAGCCAGTTTATATATGAGTTACCATGGTGGGCTTGAAATACAATGTATATCGCGGTTTACCAGAGACTCTGGTTGACTTGCATTACTTCCTGCCCTGGGTACTGAATACATACAACAGTCTCAAAAAGTTAGTTCAAAAAAGGTAATTCATTAGAAACAGAGTTGGAAGTGATATTTCTTCAAGTTATGAATGAGTGAAGTTTTTACACTTTTCTTGACATGCATTCGATCTAGTTTGATTTCATAAGACCCACTAAAAAAATGGAAAACTTTTTTCCCATGTGTGGTACTATATACCTATCACCATCAGCATTTCACATGTCTGCAGGGCTATGCCCTCTGGGGACACAATACTATAAGTGTGCTCTACACTCATAATAAAAGTAGGCATCAGTATTCATCGAACACTAGGCATCAAGCACTATTGTAAGTTTTCACATAATAACTCACTTAGTGCTAATAGCCCTGTGCAAAGACTATTTATTGCCCCCATTTTACTGAGGAGGAAACACAGGGGTGGGGGTAATTAACTTGCCTCAAATTACCCAACTTGTAAGTGATAGAGCCAGGTTTTGAACCCGTACAGTCTGGTTTTTGAGTCCATAATTCTAAGTATTGTAATTCTCTCTCTCTCTCTCTCTCTCTCTCTCTCTCTCTCTCTCTCTCTCTCTCTCTCTCTCTCTCTCTCTCTCTCTCTCTCTCTCATCTTAATACTCTAGTACCAACGTATTTCCTTAGATTATAAGTTGGTGTAAACCTCATTCATGTAGTTACCAACGAGAATACTAGAAAGGGATTTTTTAACTGGAATCTAAATTATAATAAGATTTTTATTTGAAATCGATGGAACACACTACCGATTAAGAACTGTTTTCCTAATAATTACCTTAAGCATACTTATATGGATGCTAAAATGCAAAATACTGCTATTGCTTTCTTGAGGTTCATGTCCAGTTTTTTTTTCTTTTATTTTTTTCTGTAAATTACTGCCGCAAATCAGCTGGATGCAGACACGTGACATATCCCAGTCCTTGGCCTTTCAAAACCCATCACAACTTTTGGTGGTGTTTCTGCATCATTTGACAAGTATCTCTGTGCCTTTATAATTATTATTAAAATGGTCATTTGCTTGTATTTGGGCTTTTGCTACAATTATGTAAGATCTTGAACCTAGCACAGAGCATGGTGCCAGCAGACATATTCATTTATTTAACTTTAGAATACTCAGGTTCACTCTCCTCGATTGACTTAAGGTATGATCTCCATGTACAATGTGCCTGGAACTCTATTTGTTCCATATTTAAATTGTCTCAAAACTGAAGGGGTTCCCTTTATTCTTACACACATTTGCAAATGTCAGCTATAGTTATTTACTTAGTTTCTCTTTCCTCGATGTGGACTTTTCTCTGACTCCATCTCTCTGTAAGCTGCTTCATGGTAACAAAAGTGGTTTTAGACATCCTGATAAGAAGACACAACTTCATCCAATAAATATTTACTGAGCACTTACAATAGACTAAGCGCTCTCAAGCAGAGTATGACCTGATGAAGATTACATGACTCAGAAACATTTGACTAGGCTCTGTTTCCTACCTTGGGTTAGTCAATACTTTCCTGTCTTATGGTACTTAACCATTTCATCCCTGGTATGTGTGGTTGCAATATAATCATAGAGACTTTCTGGTAGACACTAAGTAGATCAATTAATTTATTCATTGCACGCAAACAAGGGTTTTCTGGAAAAGCACCCACTTTTAGCAGAAGTACATTCTAAAAATGCATTCAACTAGTAGCGAATATTTAACGACATATACAGCATCTCACGGGAATCATATAATCATAATGGCCTTAACATAAAATAAAGAATTCTTTTTAGAAAATATTTTTATTCTTAATGATATATTGCTTTCATGGCGGGGTTGATGTTCAGGCATTTTTGGAACTGAGGGTTTCTTCTTTCCTGAGGTAGGCTCTATTTTCTCAAGCTGGGAATTGTGTCTTGATATGTTTTACAGATAGTATTCAATATTAATAAGATCACTTATGTGATCTGTGAGAAAGCACACATACGCATTCAAATACATACCAAGATAAATTAAACCTTCTGGGGAAGGAACATGAATATGATGAGAACTGAAGAATGAAAAAATACCAAGCATTCCAATCCCTGATGCTCTTCCAATAGCTGAGACCATTTTGATATTGGACTAACCTTAAAAAAATAAAATAAAATAAAAAAGGAAGTCTGGCTTACAAAGTCTTAGAAGGCTTTATTGATGTGTTGGAAGCAGCCTGAAAACAAGACTATAAATATCTATTGATGGCTTCCAAAATAAATAGTGCTAATAAGGTGTACCTATAAGAAAGTGTTTTCTTATTTTGCCCCTGGCAATTTTGCTTTTGACTCAGAGATGTTACCCCTTGGAAGGTCCTATCTCAGGAGCTCTCAGGACATTGTGAGTGCTGCTCAAATTTTGGTCCTTTTCTCATTGTACAGCATCAATGCATTTTATATATTATTATCTTTTACATATCAAATAGAATACATTGAAGGGAAATATTGTAAGATGAAGGGACTGTGCACTATCACTGAGTGGATCTATTTAACAGGATCACTAATACAAGAAGGACGTGAAAGTGAAAGTATATATTTTTTCTTGGATAAGAAATAGCAACCAAACAAGCTTTATTTCTTTACTCAGTCATTTATGGGGCAGTTCAAAAATCGTTCCCCCAAACCTCATTCTGAGTGAAGACTTCCTCAGCAGTCAGGACTCGCTCTCTGCCTTATCTTCCTCCATTTGCAGCTCTGAGCTTTGGGGATAGAATGTAGGAAGACTCAGAATAGGAAAGTGTAAATGAACAGAGACAAAATGAAGGGAGAAAAATTGGAAAATGAGTGTTCTGAGAGCAGCATAATTTTGTTCAGGTTAGGGTACACCATATGACCCAGCAATCCCTTTTCTGGGTACCTACCCCCAAAATTTGAAAACATTTACTCGTAAAGACATTTGTACTCCTATGTTCATTGCAGCATTACTCATGGTGCAAGACATGGAAACAGCTGTAGTGTCCTTCAACAGATGATTGGATAAAGAAGATGTGGTACATAAACACAATGAAGTATTACTCAGCCATAAGAAAAGATGAAAAACTGCCATTTGTGACATGGATGGATCTTGAGATTATTATGCTAAGTGAAATAAGTCAGAAAAAGTCGAGAACCATATGACTTCACTCACATGGGAGATATAAAACTGAAAGCAACAAACGAACAAGACATACAAACAAACAAGCAAAAACTCATAGACATAGACAATAGTTATTGGTTACCAGAGTGTCGTGGGGGGGGTGGTAGATGAGGGTAAACAGGGTCAAATATATAGCAATGGAAGAACTGACACTGGATGGTAAATACATAATGCAATATATAGATGATGTATTATAGAAATGTACACTTGAAACCTATATAATTTTACTAACCAATGTCACCCCAATAGCTTAATAAAAATTTTTTAAACAATTAAAATAAGAAATGGAAAGATCTTTCTTTAGATATTTATGTCCCTTTCATTTGTATTATTCAAAAGGAGTAAAAAAAAAATTCCAAGAGGCTGTAAGATTAGCTAAGAAAGACTATAATGTAAAAATTCCATATTATATTCATCGATACATTTATTTAACTATTAAAAATATAAACATAAGTTAGTGCAATGGAAAATGTAAATTGTGGCCCAATGTATTAAATGACTGATTTTAAATAAAATATCTTTGATCACTCAGTGATTGAAAATAAAAGATTAAAGGGAAAACCATTTGTAGTCTCAGAATTTTCAAACAATCACTCTGTCATTTGTTTGCATAAAATGTATTAATTTAGGAAAATTACAAATTATTTCTGAAAAGCCACACAATCAAAATAGGGAGTCACATTCCACAGAAGACAAAAAGATCAAGCTGAATACAACATGGTTTGAAAGAGTCCAATGATCTTACTAATAATGAAAAGATGTGAAGTTGTTATCATGTGAAATTTATTCTAACCTGAAATGCTGGAATTAATTTATGACAAGTTTCATTTTTACAACTTTGAAAAACACTTTAAAGCAAGGGCTTATTCTTTCCTTCTTATGCTAAAAGTATGAGGTCATGTTTGAATCTTGGCAGCACAGCAATATGCTTACTAGCTTTCACTTGAAATTAGGTTTCTGGTGGTTTTGAATTTTTTCCTAAAGCTTTTCTAGACAAGTTTCCTTTAATTGCCAAACATTTTGTCATTAAATATAACTGCATAATAAATCACTTGAAGTTGTTCTCAATGAAAAATGTATTGTATTTAATGATAATCATAACAGCTCACACTTACTGAGTCTTTATTCTGTGTCAGGCACTGTTATAAGAATGTGGAATGTACTAGTTCACTTGATATCACAGTAATATTATAAATCCCTGATGTTCAACCCATTTTGCAGATAAAGAAACTGTGGGTAGAAAATGAAAATCATGTAATCGTGGATAGAAAATGAAATGAAGGTGATGGCCTGGACACCAAAGTCTAAGGTGGCAGAAATCAGTGATCCACAGAAAACAATTTTCAATTAAATATTTAATGAATGAAAATGTTATTTGCTGTTCATTTACTATAAAGGACCTACACCTCTCAGTCCCTCAAACTACATATGTATATGAGGCACCTTAACAAAGACCACGTTAAATGAATAGAATAGGTATTCCTTCTAAACATTTGGTTATCTGTAATATAGAACTATTACAAGATTTCAAATGCAATAAAGGCCCACCAAGGCCAAAAACTGAGGGATACCAATGACATTCACAGTTCACTTTCCTCCTCACTATGTTGGGAAATGTTCCAAAAATGCCCAATGCAGCCTTCCCTTCCTTAAGATAGTGTGACCCGCATTTTTTGTCAACGTGATTATGACTAAAACAAACAAATCTTTATTTTAGCATCAGAAATTTCTCATGCCCTGGATAAGAATTCTAGCTTGTGATATTCAGATGAATTCTTTTAAAATTCCTCTCCATTTAAACTAAACAAATAGTTGACAGGATTATGATCCCATCAGAGACTTTAAAAGAACAGGAATGTTGAAATGTATAAAGCGGCAATATTTGCTTGAAAGGTGCCACATGCCTGTGAGAATCCCGGAAAAACTGAATGAATGTTTGTTTCAATAAAGTTGACACATTTTCTATAGTATTTCATAGTTTCTCTTTAGAGAAGGTGGAGCATGTGTGACTAGAATATAACACGACGATTGGATTACTTAAAACATCTGAGTTACATAAGTCTACAAAGACACTCAGAAAAGTTGCTGATTTTCTTTCACTCTAAAATATCAGCAGATGTAGACCTCTGCTTTGTCAGAGTTCCACATTTGAAGTGAAAAATGTCACTAGTGTTTTCTTGTAAGTTGAATACTTCCTTTTAAAAATGCATTAAAAATGAAAAAATGCTTTTGCTAGAGTTTTGTTGTTGTTTACTCTTCATGCTTAGAATAAAAATGAAATATAACGTGTTAGGATTAACTTCAAAAATGATATATTCTTTTTAGGACACTGTTCCATCCGGCCAGACTTTTTAAAAATTACATTACAATAACTTTCACATGAAATAACTCTAAGCCAAGCCTGAGTGGATGCGTGAATTCCTAGGAATTCGGTTCTTTCTCTTTCTTATTTTTGTTTGACTTTGGACAAATCACCTTATTTTTTCTAGAACAGTTATCCTCATTATATGTCAACTTTGGCTTATTGGAATGCTGATTACAATAAAGCGTCAGAAGTCCTCTGATAAGTAGTGTTGGTATTGGCAAAATCTGATCCACAGCTTTTGAAAAAAAAGGCATTTTTTGATACTAAACAAACAAACAAACAAACAGAAAAAAAACACCTGGTTTAAAGAGGTACCTTGAGGATAAACTACCTGTCTGAATTATCTTTTAATTTCTGTAGGGTTTACCGAACTGCCCATAACATACTAAATTTCCAATAATATGCTTTGAATAATTAGATTAGTGAAAATAAACCCAGTAATTGACTGTGAACAGAGTACACAGATTCTAAATGATCTTCAGAAATAAAATCACAAGACATTATGGATTTAAAAATTACCATTAAGTTACCTACTGTCCTAGAGGGCTTATCGTTTAATAATGCATACACCTGATACTATTGCATGTCTGATTGAAGTTTCCACAACAGTATTTGTCATAGTCTCTCTTTTTTTACTTTTAAGTTTTCTTTTTATTATTAGAAGAGTTCACATTTAAAGAAAATTTCAGTGATGATACAGAGATTCCCAGTTACATTTGTTACAGTTAATCAACCAATGGATATATTGTTATTAACCAAAGTTCATACAATACTTAGCTTTCCTTACTTTTTATGAATGTTCTATTTCAGGATACCATACAGAATATCACATTATATGTAGTTGTTATGTTTCCTTAGGCTCCTCTTGACTGGGACAGTTTTTCAGACTGTTCATGCTTTAAGGACCTTGAGAGTTTGGAGGAATAGTGGTCTGGTATTTCCTAGAACGTCCCTCAGAATTTGTCTGATATTTTTCTCATGGGTAGACTATGTTTATAGTCTGGGAAGAAGACCACAGAGGTTAAGTGTCATTCTCATTGTGTATCTCAAGGGCATAGATTATCAACATGACATCTTACTGTTACTGTTGACCTTGATCACCCAGCTAAGGTAGTGTTTGTCAGGTCTCTCCACTGTGAAGCTACTGTTTTCATCCTTTTCAGATGTTACCCTTTGAAATGAAGTCCCTAGGCGCAACTCACTTAAAGAGTGTGTGTGTGTGGGGGGGTATAGGCGTGGGGTGGGGGAGTAGAGGCGTGGGGAGGGCCTTACGACCCACCTCGAGGGCACAGTATCTACTTATCTACATAAATTATTTGGAATTCTTTTTCAGAGGAGACATAGTTATTAAAACATTCATTTTTATCAGTATGGACTACTATTTATTTTATACTTTGGGTTAAAATTCAGTACTATTTTATTTATTTACTTTCTCTAATAGTTTTTTTTGCCAATTCCTTGGGAATACACAGACAATAACGTCACTTATGAACAAAGGGAGTTTAATTTCTTCCTTCCCAACCTGTATGTTGGTTATTTCCTTTTTTTGTCTTATGACACTAACCAGGGGTTCTAGTATCACGCTGACTAGGAATGGTAAGAGAGAACATCTTTACTTTGTTTCTGATCTTAGGGAGACAGCATTTATTGTCTCACCGTTAAATATTTGATAGTATCTACCTGTGAAATCATTTGATTTTGTCCCTTTTTTAAAGGCTATTGATTATTAATTTGGTTACTTTAATAGATGCCGGCCTATTCAGATTGTTACTTTTTCCTTTTATCACAGTGGATTTGTCCATTTCTCCTATCAGTTGTATCAGACTTTGCTTCACATATTTTGAGGTTCTGTTGTTAGGTGCACATATTGTTAAGATTTCTATATCTTCTTGGAGAATTGACTCCTTTATCACTATGTAAGAGCCCTCTTTCTCTCTGATGATTTTCCTAGTTTTGAAGTCTGCTTTGTCTAAAATTAGTATTGCTATAATCTTTTGATTAGTGTTACTGTGGAATATCTTTTTTCATCCCTTCACTTTTTATCAATCTGTGTCTTTATATTTAAAGTGGATTTCTTGTAGACAAAATATAATAATATAGTTGGGCTTTTGTGGTCCTCTCTGTTAGTCTCTGTCTTTGAATTGGCTTATTTAGAACATTCACATTTAAAGTGATTCTTGATATAGTTGGATTGATAGCTACCATATTTGAAACTATTCTCTGCTTCCTTTATTCTTTGTATTTTTTTAACTTCCCATATTTCTCTGCCTTCCCTTATTTTAATTGAGCATTTTGTATTATTCTACTCTATCTTACCTTTTACTATAGCAGTTAATCTTTTTTTAAAAAAATTCGTTGTTACACTAAATTTAAAAAATATATTTTTAACTAACCTAAGTTTACCTTTAATAATACTATTCCACTTCACGTGTAATGCAGATAAATTAGACTATTCCCAATTTCTCCTGATAACATTGCTGTTATTGATACACTTATTCGTGTGTTATAATCATCCAATATATTATTTCTATTGTTACTTTAAATAATCATGCATCTCTTATGAGATTGGACAATTAAGCTCGCAAACTCATCCTAGAAAAAGTGCTACATACCTCATTGCTAAATATCACTATGGTCACCTTCGAAGTACTCCCCTTGGGAAGCACGTAGTCCAGCACCTAGTCCAGCACCTAGTCCACTCTTCAAAGCAATTTTGGAACTCTTTTTCTGGAATGGCCATCAGAGCTGTCATCGTATTACCCTTGTTTCAATTTTTCTTCCTTTCAATAATTCCTTTATCTTCGAGTAAAGAAAGAAGACATTGGGGGTCAGATCAGGGGGATAAGGAGGGTGTTCCAATCCAGTTGTTTGTTTACTGGCTAAAAACTCCCTCACAGACGGTGCTGTGTGAGCTGGTGCAGTGTCGCGATGCAAGAGCCATGAATTGGTGGTGAAAATTTCAGGTTGTCTAACTTTTTCACGCAGCCTTTTCAGCACTTCCAAATAGTAAACTCGGTTAACTGTCCAGTTGGTACAAATTCATAACGAATAATCTCTCTGATATCAAAAAAAGTTAGCAACATCATTGCAACCAGTTCATGAACTTAATTGTCTGACCTTGTATACACCTAATTTTAAGAAAAAATAAGCTATTTTATTTTACTCTCAATTGTTTCTTCTTCAATGCTCTTGCTTTCATCATGTACATGTATGTTTCTGAGCAAATCGCTTTCCTTCCCCATTAATAACTTAAAAATTTCCCGCAAGGCTGTCTGCTAGCAATAAATCCTTCCATTTTTGTTTGCCTGAGATTTTTTATTTTTCCTTTGTGTTTGAAGGATAATCCACTGGATGTAGAATTAAAGCATGGTGTCTTTTTCTTTCTACAATTTAAATATTTTACTTCACTCACTTCTTGCATGCATGGTTTCTTCTGAGAAGTCTGATATAAATCTTATCCTTATTCCTATATAGGTAAAGTGTCTCTCTCTCTCTACCACCCCCAGCCTATTTCTAGATTTTCTGTTTGTCTTTGGTTTTCTGAAGTTTAAATATCATATACCTATGTGCAGGGTTAGGATTTATTCTGCTTGGTGTTCTCAGAGATCCTGGATCTGTGGTTTGATGTATATCACTAATTTTGGAAAGTTTTCAAATTCTCAATTTCTTCTCTCCATTTTCTCTTTCTTCTCTTTTTAGCACTACAATTATGCTTATGTTACATCTTTTAAAATTGTGTCACAGTTCTTTGATGGTCAAATTCTTATCTCAGTCATGATTCTTATCTCATTTATGTCCAGTTTACTGATGAGTTCAATAAAGACATTTTTCATTGTGTTACTATATATACCTATATTATTTTTAGCATTTCTTTTTCATTTTTCCTTAGAATGTTCATTTCTTTTTTACGTCACCCATGTTATATTTTTGTACTATATCTTTTCCATTAGAATCCTTAACATATTAATCATCATTATTTTATATTCCCACCTGATAATTTCAACATCTCTGTCATATCTGAGTCTGCTTCTGATGCTTAATTTGTTTCTTCAGATCTGTGGGGTTTTTTTGTTGGCTGTTAGCACATCTTGTAATTTGTTGTTGCTGTTGTGTTGACAGCAAGACAAGATGGAACTGAGTAGTGTAAGTTTTGTTATTCTAGCCAAACATTGGACTATGTTTAATGCATATTGTAGCTATAGGTGCCAGAGGTTTCAGTTCCTCTAATGTCCTTATTTTGACCCTTTTTTTAAAGTTCATTATTACTAACTTTAGTACTTTAATAGATGTCAGCCTATTAAGATTGTCACTTTCTCAGGCTTTTAATGGACCTGTAATATAATAGGACCCTGACCTATAATCTTCAAAAGTATTTCTTAGCATTGTTCTCCCTATTACATGAGACAAGAAGGTTATTGGGGGCTGAGTGGGAGAAATGTTCTTCTCCTAGGTGAGATAAGTTTCTGGCAAAGATTTTTTTCTTTCTCCCTTTGGAGAGTAGGCCTTTGTTATGGAGAATGTTCTATGTCTATTTCATAATGATTATTAATCTCCTTTCCCTGCCAGAAGTTCTTCACTATGATAATGAAGTAGGGTTCCTAGAAGTAAACCCATGAAAGTTTAGGAAACCCTTGAGATTGCAGCCCCCAGGAGATACTCATTTTCGTGTTAATTGAGATTCAGCCTTCCCCTATTTTTCAAAATACTATTTAAATATTCCACTCAGTTTATGGCTCCATTGGCTTCTGTTCCAGTCAAGCAAAGTCACTAGGGAATCTCTGGATTTGCCTGTTTCTCCAAATATTGAGGTGATATTTTGCTAGTAGTTCTCTAATGGGTCCAAGAAAAATTTCTGCTGTCAATGTGCTCAGCATTTTTCATTGGAGGTCAATTTTCTTAGCTTTTCTTTTTGTAAGTGCAAGAGAACAGACTACCAAAGTCTTTACATGTTAGCACTGAAACAGGAAGTATTGCCATTATCTTTTTTTTTCTTTTCATTTTTACCTTCTTTTTATTAAAAGGTTAAGAATATAACCTTTCTTCTATTCTTAGAGGGCATATATACTGATCATTGTTTAGATAAAATCTTAATTTGGGATATTTTTTAAAAATCATGTCCTTTAATGTTCTTTTAACACTATGTTATAGACTTTTCTTCAGACATATTTAAAATTTTTATTAAAATATATTTTGTCCAAACTCAATTCCTCATCAGACATAATTATTTGATGAACCATCATTTAGGAAACATGAGATTTTTAAGAGAGAAAGAAGTAAATCCAATATATAGCTTATAGAAGCAAATGTTACCAGGGTCTACAAAAAGGCCCAAGTGTTTTGATTCGTTAGTGTGTTGTGTGAGTGAATTTACTCTCTTCCAAGGACAGTTTAAAATATCTCTTTAAAGAGTGATCTGTTGGATCCAGCACAAGAACTATCATTCAAATGAAATTCTTAGTTTTGGAAATTTTGTCAGCAGTTATAATTAAGTTTATGTCTGTGGAGATTTTATAATTGGTAAAGTTACAAATGCAAAATAATCTCATAAGAAATCAAGCCATAGAGTTTACAACTTTACTCCTGAGAAAGGAGGAGTAGAATCCAAAGGAAAAACCATGGTAAGAAAGGTATTGATTTTTGCTACGTTGTTGCTGTTGTCATATAATATAGTTTTTAAGCTCCCATCTCCTTGTCTTGCAGCACAAAGAAATTAGAAATATTTGGCATAGATTAAGAAAAGTGATTAAGAGTATATACACACTGTTTTTAAAGCTCCTCTTTTGTTTTGTGGAAATTCTGAAATCATCAGTATTTTCCAAGCTAACCAATCTTAGTAAAGCTTTAAAGCAAAAAACAGGTAATCCTGCTTTCTATACGCACCAATATCAGAGCAATAAGAAATGGTCCTAAACTGTAGTATGAGACTTATGTAATTCAGTTGTGAAACTAGACTATCTCTTTTCAGGGCATTCTGGAGGGAGACTCACTGGGGCTCTAGTTGACCTACATTAGCAGATTTAATCAGAATAATCATAGCTTCAAATGGTTACAGGTGAAAGGATTATGGCAAGAGTTACAAGTACTTTTATATAACTTTTATTTTACATAGTTTAAAACACATAAGAAGTTGCAAACCTAGTGTAAAGAGCTTCCCCTAACATAGTGTCACACTCAGAATATTGACGTTGGTTCACGTTGGTTCTACTAGACTTTTATGAAAGTCTTGTAGACTTTTTATATGCTTATCCCAGCCTACAGAAAGCAATTATTGAATATCCATTATGAATTTTTGCACTCTAGATGATGTGGTAGAAATCCTGAATAAAGAAGAAGGAGATTAGCTAGATACTTCTCATGGTCTTAAGCTTCTAAATGTCAAGGGTATTTCAATATCCTAAGGTATAGCTTACTTCCTTCACGGTTTTCTTTCTCACTGAGCTCTAACATATGAAATCTCCACGGAACTAACATTAAAAGAAGTCAGCTTAATGATCTCCTAGAACTATGTGCTGCTGCATGAGAACTACTAGCAGGACTGTCTCCTCTATATTTGCTGAGCACAGATAAAGTTTTTCATAGGAACTGAGAGTTCCATTTGGTATATTACTGAAATCCAGATATTTCTTTAACTTTATCCCTTATCTAGTCATATCTTTCTGTTAACTCTAAGCGAGAATACTTTTTCACTTTTTCACAGGTAATATATTTCATGACAGGTAGGCAAATGGGATTTTATCAAAATGTAGCTAGCCATCATCATAGGGTTATTTCTTTTGCAGGTCAAATATCAGCAACTCCTTATAGTCAAATGAATCGCAACTAGAAATATGGATGAGAAACTGGATTTCTAACTGAAAACTTCCAAAAAAAATTGGGCCTTTTTAATCTTCATTGCCTTTCCATCGTTAAGAAACACCCCACAAAATTAAGGTATTATTGGCATTTTTGAAAAACAAATCATGTTAGTCATGCTCTCCCAACATGTTTCCTGGTATTGCTAAAGGCTGCTCAGTGTGAGTCGCTCTGATGCCATGTTACAAAAGCTATAATTTTAAAATCGGTTCTCTAGGTAATAGCATTTCTGACAAATTAATAATGTGATGCTTTGCTCGGCCCATGAGATTTTTCATTACATATTCCCCAACTGTTATTTACAATATGATGACAACTTGTAATTTGTCACGAAGTAAAGAACAGCAGGAGTAACTCTAAGAGATGAACACAAATGAATCTCTAGCATAACAGGGGTGGGCAAATGGTCATTGTGAAAATTCACAAGTCTTTGCCTCTTTATTCCTTTCTTCTGCATGTTTTAGTCCTCTCTTGTAACTCATCTATACGTAGACTAAAGATCAAATATACAGGTAAATATTAAAAATACTTTCATGCTTTTCATACTCATCAAAATCTCTTGGAAAAAAATATAGTTCTTTCAAAGTTAGCACTCTCTAATATATCCTAGAGAAACCATGGACTCAGATATAGACTTGCAAATGATCATGGCCAAAATAAATAGTGATTCATGTCAAGTGAGTAGTCAAAAATGTTGATTTTGTTTTTCTTCCTACCTTGTGCTCCCAGTGAGAAGAGGAATGGCATTTTCTAAATAATTTATTTGGAAAGTTGAAGATGTGACTGGCTGGTCTGAGCTGGAAGCATAATGTTCCAATCTGCCACTCCCTGCTGTGGGATCCTATTAGGCACTGTTCAATATTTCAGCATATATTGTGTAATTAGTTTGCCATGATGTGAAACTGGAAATAGAAATGCCAGCAGAAGAGGGAAATTTTCAAATTGTTATAATGTAGGAAGAGACAAAAACAAATTGTAGCCGAGGCAGAAAAAACATGCAGTTGATATGAAAGAAGATAGGGATAAAAGAAAAAAAAAAACAAAAAACAGAAAAAGGTAAGTGCCAGAATTAGCAGAAACTAAAGGATATTTAGATGAAAAAAAAATAAAATAAAGAGGTAATGAAAGGCGAACTAGTGGTTCAAAAGTCATAAAGAAAAAAAATGTAATAGTGAGGTAGAAATTTTATAAGTTTGCAGCTTATAATAAAAGCAGACATGGTTAAAATCAAAGAAAGTGACGTACTTTTTGTTTATTTTTTTAATTTATTTTTTATTGAGGTATAATTGACATATAACATTATATCAGTTTCAGGTGCAATGAGATTCTTTTTGAAATGACTTGGCTAGTACTTTCTAATCCTCTTTAATAACTTCAAATCCAAAGTAGGTATAAAAAGGCAATGTAAAAATCTGTTGCCAAAATCTGGGCGACATTTATACGGAATGCAAAACTTATGGAATAACTGCTTCTACAAATTTAAATTCCTAAACCACTCATGCTCTGCTGCCTTAACCACAGCTAGCTTGTCTATCTAACCATAAGGGGGGAGGTCTTTTACTGATTCTATATCCTCTTCGAAGTCTCTTGTTGAGAAAGTCCAAGTTTTTATAAACACCATATTAAGCTATCTGCCTACGTTGTGAGTGTATTTTTCTATTCGGAGTGCTGTGGCAATTTCTGATTTAATCAGTTACTCCCTGGTGGTAAAAGACAGTGAAAAAATTTAAATGTCAGCAGTTGAATATTTGGTGGAGTGGGTGTTTGAGCAGGCATGGGAGACCAGCTCTGGTGCATCGGATCTAGGTATGTATATTTCTCACAAGAAGAATGGTTAAAGAAAGGTGAAAAACATGAAGAGGTAGATATTTGAAAGCAATATGTTCTGAGTATTATAAAATCGTTTCCTTATGCCATCTCTGCAAGTGTCAGAGATGCAGGCAATCGTTTAGACGATGACCCATCTAAGAATAGGACAGCCGCACAAGTTGGAAGCCTGTCTGATGCTTTGCACTTGGCCAGAAACTAGGAAATCAACTTGCTACTATAGACTGATGTGAGAAGGGAATCCAGAAAACTCTGAGCAGATTGATATTGGAACATGAACTCAACAGGTCTGTTGACTGTGGAGAGGTTTTACTTTAGTCAAGACAGAGTAGACAAAAAGCCACTCTGGGGCTTATAAAAACATTTGAAATAAGCAAGTAAGCACAGGATCATGCTGAGGATTCAGAGAAAGAAAAGGCCAGTGGAAACAATTTAGTATGGAAATCAGAGGAAATATATTAATTATATTAGTTATAAATATATAGTTATAAATAATTAGTATATTAATTATAATAGTTATAAATGCCATTGATGTATTCAATAACATACAAAACAAAACAAAACAAAAAACCAACAGCAGAAATGTGTGAATTTACTTAATTGGAGAGGAACATTTAATATGAGATGGAACAGGAGCTTCACAAGTAAAAATATGGCATAAAAATTGAAATCTGTAATGGAGGCATGGTGAACAGAACTGATAGTGTGAAAAATTGATCCAGAAATGTAGAGGGCAAATGTGACATGGTCTCACAGAAAACAAATGCAGACAAGTAAAAAATGGTATTCAGAGATGAATGACATTGGGAAGAGAGAACGAAGGTTTGCATGTGTATTCCTAAAGAAGAAAACATAATAACTGAAGCACAAGCAACACTAAAGAAAGTTTTCCCAAATTTCTTTCCCAGATTTCCCAAATCTTTAAGAATAAAGATTAAGTAGAATTATATAGTTAATATAAATAGGTAAAAAAAAAAAAAACTAAAAACCTAATTGTACAATAACAACAAAACCAAAATAAACAAATAAACAAACAAACAAAGTAAACAAAAACAAGATGACCGGGAATGGCACAACGGTTCCGATGTCCTCAGACTTCTCTGAAACATTCAAATCAGAGGACAATAAAAACACATCTATTACATTTCTGTAGAAAATTTTTGATATGATTTCCGACATGCAATTTGCATTGTATGTAAACCTAATGTTTCATGAGCATACAAAGTTTATTTTATGAGTAAAGAACACTAAAAATATTTATGGAAATTTGATGGCTCAGGAAATGTACCAAAACCATTTTTCTTACAAAAATATCATATCCTTTTTTCTTTTGTCAAGAACTACTTTCCATCTTTAAATCTTTCCTCTTTTTTTCTACATCATTATTATTTCATTCTTACCAGATTATTTCTATCAGTGTGAAACTATGCTATATTATCTCATATGGTTGAACCATATGAAATTGCTGTGTTTTGCCTGTTTTTTACTATTAGAAGGATAAGCTCAAATGTTCAAATTTACAAAGAATTGAACATATAATATTTATCCCATGTACCACCTTCCGGAATTTTGGTAATTAGTTCATCATATTGACTTTTATTTACATAATGCTTTTATTTTCTTTCAACCAACATTTTTTTTTTTTAACTTAAATAAGTTTAGTCTGCTCTTCAGCAATAATCTCCAGGACATCATGGGGGTTATTTACTGGTTACATGATGTTTTTCTTAATACAGTACCACTTGCTGACTTCCCAGAATACCAGCAGACTTCCACACTTCCTCTCTGAAAACTGGAGACACCCCTGGCCTGCTATATGCTGGCTGGGGGCTATGCTGGACAGCCACTCACTCCCCAATGCGAGCCCCAGATAAGGGAATGGCTACCTAGGAACAGTGTGTTTGTTTCCTGTCTTTCTGGGATAGCTGTAGTTGCTATTGTCATTTCATTATTTAATAAATGAAATGTGAGTACCAAGTGGGTGGTTACTAGAATTATCATGGTGATCACTTCTTAAGGTATATAAATGTCAGATAACTCTGTTGTACATCTAAAACTAAAATAGTATTTTATGTCAACTATAAATAAAAAAAAAATAATTAGTTTAAAAAAATCAATTCCTGCTCTTTTTTAAAAAATAAGGTGGGTGGTTATTTTTATGAAAATTAAGTTGACTTCCGTGGAACAACTCAATAAAGGTCATTCCTAAAAAATAAAACAAAACAAAACAAAATAAAATTATGCTAGGTAAATTTGGTGTGGGTGAGACAGTTGTAAAGGATTGGTGAAGTTGCAAATGCTCTAGAAGGATCTGGCCCTCAGAGTGCTTTATAAATGTCTTTAAAGTCTTCTACTTGTCTCTCTTCTTCTGCTTGTCTCTCTTTGTCATCCCTTCCTGTTTTCTGCTTAATTTGAACCTTAGGTACAGGCACTTGATTTAATCATATGCTCATTTGATTTTCCCCCTTTTTCTTCTTCACAAGCAATCCACTATAAAATGTTTAATGTTAGCCTGTAGATTCTATATTTTTGAAGATAAATATGTAAGTGTGATTTTCTGTATCTATATTTTAATTCACATAAGCTTAATTAAGCTACAGATCTTGTACTCAATATAACTGTTTATTTTTTTTCTTAAGATTTATTTATGTTTCTGGTACAGTGAGTTCATTGCTTCTCAGAGCTGCGTAATATTCTATGGCAGGCTTCCATTGCATTTTCCTTATCCTCTCCCATAGTGATAGGCTGAGAAGTTGCCTCCTACACCATCCTCCATGATGCTACTCTGAATAGTCTCATATGATTCTTGTGGAAGGTCTATAAATGAATTTTTTGTGTGTTTGGGGGGGCGGGGCAGGTGAGAAGGTGCTGCCCTCCAGGTCTCAGCTTTCTCTTGATTTGTTGGCTGCAGTTTCCATTTGAATTGATGGCGGAGCCAAGTAAGCAAAATCTTTAACAATTTCAATGTCTGCATTATCTAGGTTAAAGTTGTGTGTTTCTTCTGTAGTCATGACTTTTGCCTTTTTGATGTTTAATGCAGTCCTGCTCTGGCACTTTCTTCTTTCACCTTCATCAGAAGTCATTTCAAATCATTACTATTTTCTGCCCGTAAGATGGTGTCATCTGCATACCTTAAGTTATTGATATTTCTTCCACCAATTTTCACTCCTCCTTCCTCTGAGTCTAGCCAGTTTCTCATATGATATGTTCTGCATGCAGATTAAACAAATAAGGAGATAAAATACACTCTTATGTGACAACTTTGTCTGTAGGAAACCATTCTATATCTCCATATTCTGGCCTGACAGTGGCTTCCTGTCTACAATACAGGTTATACGTATACATCAGGACAATTACTAGTAATCAGGAAGTTACTAATCGTTGCCCATACTCTTGCTACTTGACATGTGAATCATGGACCAGCAGAATCTGTTTTACCTGTGAGCTTGTTAAAAACAAGCTCACAATAAATAATTTTTATTTATTTTACTTTTTATTTTAATTTTTAGATATAAGCTTAATATGAGTTTAAATATGTTTATGTTGTAGTTTTTTTCCCCATGATTTGTCAGTTTCCCATGACCTTCTAGTCATCAAACTTCTGCCCCTCGTCACTGACTGTAGAACCTCTTTGTAATGCATCACATTTCCTAGATACAAACTGAAATCAGATAGTTGATATCTGATAATATGTCTATTTCTGCTCCATTTGATTTTGACCTATTCTTGCATAATGCCACCGGAAATTGTTAAGTTTTTTCAGTTCTTTGGTTATAATGTTGGTGGCTTTTAAGTTTGTTCAAATCTAATCGGGGGTGCCCCTCCTCTTTACTTTTTTTATTTATATCTCGCAGATGTCCTTTAATAAGATTCTTTGAAAAATCCATAAATATGTTATGACTTCTGTGTTATGTTAATTCTTAGACAGTTTATAGTTCTGCAATGGTGATTGGTGTGTACATTATAAGTGGTGAAAGCTGATATAGTGATAACTTGATTTTTTTGAGTTTATGTCTGGCAAAGTTGGTGAACTGTGACATAACTCCTCACACTTTCCTGTAGTTTTTTAGATTTTGTATACAAGTGATCATAGTTTCTGTAAATAAAGTTTTATAATACCTTTCAATGTTATACCACTTACTTGTTATTACTTTACTGTGCTTATTAAACTACCTAGACCTATTTTTAATAATAGTGTAATATTGAGCATCTTTGATTTTTGTCTCGTGTCTAAATGTGAGGAATGATGTTTGATATAGATGTTTGAAATATGATCTTCATCAAGTTAAGAAATTTTCTTTTATTTCTTACATTCTGTGATTTCTCATCCAAATACATTAAATGTTATCATACCTTTTCTACATTTACTAGGGCAATAGCATTTATTCTTTTTTGCTTGATCAATTTGGTAAATTACAGTGAAATATATAATATTTGATGTTAAAGGATCCTTGGATGACTTGAAAAAAACTAATCTCAATTAGGTTGCATGCTGTTTAATGTATTCTCAGGTTATCCTCCCTTATAGGTTGACTTATCTTCCTCACAACAATGCCAATCTTATTTATTCCCAGGAGATTGATAAACATTTTTGTCCTTTTAGCTTCTCAGCTTATTGTCACTATACACAGCCCATAATTATGGGGAATTTTGTTCTACCTTCTTGAAGGGAAATAGCTATATAAATTATTTCAAAACTTTTGAATGGTAAATGTCTCTATTATCTTCCATTTATTTATCTGTCAATTATTTATGTCACTGTGGACTTATGGATATTTATTGCAATAAATATATTTCAATACTATGATACTTACTTTGTTGCTCAAATAGTGCATGCATTGGCCATGGAGAAATCTTTTAGTTGGCTCCTGTGTCCTTTTGACATATCCCCAATGTCTTATGTTTTGAGCATTGCTCTACTTTCCAGCACTATAAGATGCTCCGTTCTCATCTTGTATATTTCCTGCCTCAGTCTTAGAACCAGCCATTTCTCCAACAAACCCCAGTTCCTTTTTTTTGAGAATGGTATTAGAAACCAAGATTTGAGTGGTAGTTTGTTTTTCCTTTGCTACTGGTGTGTCGTTTTTTTCTAGGCTGCTTTAGCATATAGAACTAGGACATAAATATATGCACTCTAATCCATGTAAACACAAGTAAATATGCTATTATTTCTACAATATGTATTTATCTGTGTCTATTAAAGAAACACATGTTTATACTGATATCTCCAACTCTAATCCAGTGCCACACGTTTCATTCTAGTGTTCTTCCCTTGCTTATCTGTAATATCCCACTCTGACAGTGAGAAACCTGGCTCTCATCATCCTACATCCATTTTCTTATTTGTTCAACACCAGTATACATGTACAATGCTTTCAAAATTATTAATTCATATCTCTATGGTAAATGAGTTTACCAACTGGAGTACATTGTTTATGTACAGTTCCTTTGGTCTATAGTCTTAAAATCTACTTATTTCCAAAATTACCTACATCTTTGATTTCTTTCACCAAAATTTTGTAATTTTTCCACATATATATCCTGTATACATTTTGTTAGATTTATATTTAACTATTTCTTCTTTTTTTGGAAAGTTGCTAATGTGTAGTGCACTTTTTATTTTCAAATTCTGAATTGTAACTTTCATTGCTGGCATATAGAAAAGTAATTGACTTTTGTATATTTACCTGGTACCTTGTGACCTTGTTCTATTGGCTTCCAGGTTATTTTTGTTGCTATTTTTGGTCATTTTTTATCTAGATAAACAAAAACAATTTTATATCTTTCTTCTGGCCAATTGATTTCATATTTCCTTTTCTTATATTCTGCTAGCTAGAACTTTTAGTAATATGTTGAATAGAAGTAGTGAGAGAAGATATACTTGTCTTGTAGCTGATTTTAGGGGGCAAGCATCCTATTTGTTATTATTAAGTCTGCTATTAGCTGTAGGGATTTTTTTTTTTATATAATGTCTTTTACTACGTTGAAAAATTTCCCCTCCATTCCTAGTTTGCTAAGAGACATGAATGATACTGAATTTTGTCAAATGGTTTTACTGTATCTATTGATATAACTATATTTTTCTTCAATATTTTTTTTTCCTTTAGGCTGTTGGTGTCAGGGATTTCATTGATTGATTTTTTTTAATGATGACCAACCTTGCATACTTTGGATAAACCCTACTTGATTGTGGTATATAATTATTATTATACATTGTTTGTTTCAATTTGCTATTATTTTGTTGAGAAATTTTGCATCTATATTCATAAGAAATATGTATCTGTAGCTTTTTTTCTTATAATGTCTTTATCTGGTTTTGGTATTAAGCTAGTGATGGTCTAATGGAATGTTTTGGGAAGTCTTCCTCCTCTTCTATTGTTTTTGGAAGAGAATGAGGAGAATTAGCATTATATTTCCTTAAATGTTTAGTAGGACTCATTTGAGAAAACATCTGGGCCTGAAGGCTTTTATTTGTTTCGTTTTTAGTGCTTTAAAATTGTAATTTAATTTCATTGATAGATATAAGACTAATTAGGTTTTCTCTTTCCATTTGAATGAGTTTTGTTTTCAGTACCTTCCAAGAAACTGACCCAGTTCATTGAATTTATCAGGTTCATGGCACAAAGCTGTTTGTAATACTCCCCTAGTTATTGAACAAAGTGATCAATAGCCTTTATGACCTCTTTCAGTTTTGATATTAATATTTGTGTCTTTTATCCTGTTTTCTTTGTTAACCAGTCAAGAAGTTTATAAATTTTATTGATGTTTTTTCAAAGAACCAGCTTTTGGTTTTGTTGCTTTTCATCATTGTTTTTCTGTTTTCAATTTTGTTGGTTCCTGCTATAGTATTTATTACTTCCTCATTTCTTCCTGCTATAGGTTTAATTTGTTCTCCTTTATCTAGTTACCTAACAGGGAAACTTGTATTACTAATTTTAGATCTGTTTTTCTAACATATGTACTTAGTATTATAAATTTCCCTCTAAACACTGCTTTCATTTCACCGTCACACTAAAAGTTGTATTTTAATTTTTATTTAGTTCAAAATATTTTATAATTTATCTTGACTTCTTTAAGTTATTTAGGAATATGTAATTTTGTTTCCAAATATTTAAAAAAATGTTTCAGATATTTTTCTGTTATTGGTTTCTAGTTTGAATCTATTGCAGTCTCAGGACATACTTTGTATAATCTCTTATAATGGTGTGTTGTATAATCCAGAAATAGTCTACCTTGGGGAATGTTCCATTTATATTCTGCTGTTCTTGGAAAGAGAATTCTACAAACATCAATTTTATCATGTTGATTGATATCACTGTTCGGGTTATTTATTTTCTACCTACTTGTACTACCTATGTGAGAGAGATGCTGAAGGGTCTAACATAGATTTATCTATGTTTCCTTTCAATTCTTTTTATTTTTGTTTCATATATTTAGATCATCTGTTATTTGGTACATGTATGTTTAAGATTATTATGTCGTCTTGGAATATTGACAACATTATCCTTATGTAATGTTTCTCTTTATCTCTGACAACTTTCCTTCCTATGAAGTCTGCTCTTTCTGAAATCAATATAGCAACTCCACGTTTCTTTGATTAGTATTAGAGTGGTACATCTTCCTCCATCCTTTCATTTTTAACCTGAATCTTTATATTTAAAATATGTTTCTTATAGATAGCATATAGTTGGGTCTTGTTGTTGTTGTTTTAAATCAATATGATAATCTCTGTCTTTTAACTGCTATGTTGAAACCATTAACATATCACAGTGGTTACCAATATAGTGAGATTAAAATCTGCCATCTTTATAAATGTTTCCTATTTGCTGTATTTGTCCTTTACTTCTTTTTCTGCCTATATGCTTTTATTTGAGCTTTTTATATTATTGCTTTATAACAGAATTTCCAATACTTGACTTCTGATATTGCTGTCTTTCATTTCCCTTATACATATATTATAATCACTCATTACATTGTTATTAGTGTTGTTTTAAAAATTTAACCTTAATTATGAGTAAAAAAATAATTTGTATACTTTATTACTTGTCCGGTATTCTTGTTTTTCATTGTGTATTGGTCTACATGACTTCACTTCTATATTACTTCCTTTCTGCCTGAAGAACTGCTTTTAACAATTCTTTAGGACAAGTCTACTGGCAACTAATTCCTTCAGTTTTTCATCGAGAAAGTCTGTATTTCTATTTCACTTTTGAAGATTTACTTCATTGCATATATAATTCTAGGTTGGTATTTTTTCCTTTTTTTTCTTCAACAATTTAAGTATTTCACACTATTCTCTTCTCGCTGGCATGATTTCTGAAGAGAAGTCTGGTGTAAATTATCCTTGTTTCTATATAGGTAAGGTGTATTTTTGATCTAATTTCCTTCGAGATTTTATCTTTGTCTTTGGTTTTCTGCATTTTGATGTGATATGCCTCGGTGTTGTGTTTTGCTTTATTTTTTATATATAACCTCCTTTGTTCTCTGAGCTTTCTGGATCTGTGGCTTGGTGTCTGTCATTAATAATGGAAAGTTTTCAATTACTATTAGCTCAAGTACTTATTCTGCTCCATTCTCTCCTGTTATTTTTCTCTTTCTATTTCAGTTTGTAAAGTTTTGATTGACCTATTTTCAAAGTCACTGATTGTTTCCTCATCTGTGTTGAGTCCACTAATGAATGCTTCAAAGGCGTTATTCATTTCAGGTGCTGTGTTTTTAATTTTTACAATTTCCTTTTGGCTCTTTACTAGAGTTCCCATCTCTATGATGATACTACCCTTCTGTTTGCATATTATCCACTTTTCCCATTAGAGTTCTTATCACATTAAGCACACTTATTTTAAAATGTTTATGTTCCAACATCAGTGTTTTATGTGAGTCTAATTCTGATATGTGCTCTGTCATTTCAGATTGTGTTTTTTCTTATCTTTTGGCATGCCTTGTAAATTTTTTGAAAGTGGATATGCTATATTGGGTAGTAGATATTGAGTTACATAGACATTTAGTATAAGGATTTATTCTAATATGTTTAGAAGGTTGGCTGTGTTTAAGTTTTGCTGTAGCTCTAGATACCAAAGGTTTCACATTCTTCTATTATTTTGTTTTCATCTTCCTTCATGGCTGTGTGATTTCCCTTTTTATATCCTTTAGGAACAGCCTTTTACAGACCTGTTCATTCTCTATTATTCTGAAGACTTTTTGGTGCAGTGGAACACTTGTTAAGTCTCAGTCCTTTAGTGGGCCTGTGTCTCAGGGGTGAGGCTTTCACAAATGTTTCTATCTCCTTTTCAGGGTATATCCTCTCCCATATTTCCCCAGTTTGCTCTATGACTGTAGTGTTCCCTTTCTATTTCCTTGAAGCCCTGTCCCTATATTTTTGTTTTTGTTTAATTTTCTCTTTTTCAGGTGAGAGAGGAAGTCTGGAACTAACAGGAGTGATGCAGAATTTCTGTCCTCTACCTGAGATAAGGGTACAGAGTTGCCATTTGAGGACTTCTTCCCTCTTGAAAACTGGGCTTTTGTTAGTGAGAAGAGTCTGCAAGCATCTCATAGTGACTATCTCTCCCTTCCCCTGTAAAAGCCATGAGGGGATCTTTCTCAGATCCTTACTATGAGAATCGGTTGGAGTTCCTGGAGGGAAAGTCCACCAAAGTGTAGGATGCTCCCCATGACTGCAGCCCCTGGTGTTTCTCACCCCCATGCTAGCTCACACTCAGCTTCTAGTAATCCTTCATAATTACCAATTAAATATTCCTACCAGCTCATAGATTCCAAAAGCTTCTGCTCCACGGAAGCAAACTGAGTAGTCTCCGGATGTGCCTGTTGCTCCAGACATTAGAGTTGTAGTAACCTCAGTTCTCTGAAGACTCTAAGAAGTCATTGGTTTTCAGTTTTTAATTGTGGTAAAGATGGGGAATGAGAACTTCCAAACTTTTTGCATACTGGGACGGATACTAGAAGTCTCCCATTGGTTTTTTACTCACACATTTCCACTCAGTACTCTCCCAATGTAACTGTTATGTTCAGTTGCCAGATCTCGTGCTTATGATTCAGTTTTCACTTTGGTGCCTACGTGGCACTGACCATAATTTCCCACTCTCTTCTTCTGGAAACTTCTTCTTATCTTACTCTCTTGACCTCTGTGAAATCTCATTTTCCTGGTTTTTTTCCTATTTCTCTGGCCTTTTTTCTTTTTAAATTTCTTTTTAAATTTTTATTAAATGTATTGGATTGACATTGATTAGTAAAATTATATAGGTTTCAAGTGTACATTTCTATAATACATCATCTATATATTGCATTGCATGTCGATCATCCAGAGTCAGAGTGTGGCCTTTTTCCTTGTTCTTTCTAATTCAAACTAAACTTTGGTGTTTTCCAGGACTTGGTAATGGGACTTTTCTTATTCTTCTCATAATAACATCTTTTTCCATGACATTAAAAACTATTTATAGGATAAAACCTTCAAAATTTATATATCTAAGCTATAGCTTTGCTGTTATAATCAACTGACTACATCATACTTCTCACTTGGTGGGTCATTCATAAGCATAGTGAATTTAGCATATCCAAAATCAAACACTTGACTCCTTAACCCCCTTCAAAACTTGTTCCTTTGCCAGTCTTTTCCATCTCCATAAATGGCACCACTATCTGAGTTGGCCATAAATTTGGAGTCACCATTGATCCTTCCCTCTGCTTAACCCTCAAATAAAATCTATCTGGAAAATTTTGTTGCTTCAACATGCAAATTTTTTCTCTATTACCACCATCCTAGTTGAATTCACCATTGTTTCTCATCTAGAATATTTCAAAAGCTTTATTATTGGTCTTCTATCCTACTACTGCCTTCTTTCGATCTCTTTTTCATATATTTTTAAAGATTACTTAATTATCCAAGTCCCTTGCAAAAATCCCTTCAAGAGATTTCCATGGCTCTTAGAATAAAGTCTGAACTCATTTCATCCTTCTATTTTCTATCACTACAACCAACACATGTCTTTTATTTTCTTACTGGAAAATATATTGGGATAGTATTTATCCTAATATGTAAATATATGTGGGGTTTATTTCTGTTTTTTCATTCTTTTCCTGGAGGAGCTTGTAAGACCCATAACATCAAAGACCAAGTTTTGTTGTTCACTAAGGGCTTCTCTGCCCATCACAGGGTCTCAATATTCTATGAAGCGACTTCATTCTTTTAAAATCTGGGAGATAATCGCTCTGACCAAAAGAGATATTTTATGCGCATTAGAGGAGAAGAATTAAATTAAAACAAGTTAGAAGCACAGATATTTTTAACTATGCCAAAGTGGTGGAGGGAGGCAAAGGATGCATATGGGGATTCTACGAATAGAGAAATAGAGTAATTATAAGCATGTAAAAAAGGGAAATATGATAGAGGATGACAAATACTAAGTGTTTCATTTTTAGTATTTTCCTCTTGATTATAAAGAAAAGGGAAGAGAGTGTGTTTTTCTGAAATAGTTTATGTAATATGTTCTTACGTTAGACTTTCCTTTTAAGTAAAGAAAAACAACCATCCAGCAGAATTTAGGGAACATTTGAAGTTAAATACTGATGCTGTCAAGATCACGTGCCACCAAAGGTGAATATGGGCACTGAGAGATGACTACAGAGATCATTCAGAACATTTGCTTTTTAAAGGGAGTAATCAAAATGAAAATAATATTTTTAAAATCTCTCAGAGAATGTATCTGTGAACCTCAGTTGGAGAATAAGTGATTCAGATGAATTCTTTTTCTGAAGCACAAGGTTACATTACATGAGGATTTTCAAACTATTTTCCTGACAGGTTGAGTTGCTTTAGGGATTCTGCAAACAATAAAGTATATTCTAGCAAATAATGAAGATTTTAACAGCCTGAGGAAAGCATTTATTGCCTTGATATGTTTTATAGAGTAGAGCTAAAAAAAAAAAAAAAAAGAAAGGAGTCCTGCTGCTGAAAATGTTTGAAAAATCTCAGGCCTAAGTATATCTCTGGGCTATGTGAACAAGTACAGTGCCTCACAAGATGGAGTAAGAGGTCCTTACACAGTTTTGTAATTAAATAAGTTCAGGAAATATGTGTTCAAGTTGCACAGATTATTTACTTCAAGACTTTTAATATACTAGTTTAAGTGGTGAAAATTCAGGAGAGCAACATAATATGTTGTTATTGTTATTTAATTAAAATAACAGTGCTGTCTGTGTTTTGTTTCATTTGTTTTTTGAAGGACACCAGTCTACATTAGTAAGATAATGAGTTTCTTATAATGATACAATTTGGGAAAGGGTGCTTTAAATAATAATAATTATAGTACCATCTATTAAATGCATTACGTTTTTTTAGGCAGTGAGTGTGCAGCACATACTATTAAATTTTCACAGTATCATAGGGAAAAGATGGTATCATTGCCTAGTTTTATAGATGAGACCTGTTGTATAATATGCTTAGGGCTATACAGTGAGTAAGTCACCAGCATTTGAACCCTAGCTTATTTGACTTTGTGTTATTATAAATTCAGTATTTCATTCACTTTAATTTCTTCCAAATCTGGCATTGATCTACCAGTTCCCTGAACTCCTGGCCTGCCCATTGGCTTTCAGCTTTTCATTTATGGGATAGCTATTAACATTTCTCATAAGAACATTTCCACAACTTTGCCCATGTGGGACAAAGGGACCAAATAAACTTGGGATGTTTCTAATTCTGAAATTTCAATTTCTCTGAATTTCACAATATGTATGCATCTAAGTTATTTTTTCCTAAGTTATTTTTCATTTGAAAATTCTTATCTGTCTAAGGCAGTTTCTTGTATCTATTTTTCTTTTATCATTGTCTTTTGAGTCTCTAGCACTTTACTTTTTTCCTCAACAGAAATTAACAGTTTCTATGTTTCATTCTGTGTCCCCACCTTCTAGTGGTAGGTGGGGGACGGCTACTTTGAAGGAGAAAACCCAAAGTCATGGTATTTGTAAAGAAAAAAAAAATGTAGTGCGATTATTTTAACTTTTATTTTTAAATAGATATGCATTCATAGAAAGTTGCAAAGATAGGGCAGAGAAATCTCCTGTACCCTTCACAGTGTAGAACTTAATGGTTATAACTGAAATAACTATAGTACAATATGGAAACTAGGAAATTTACATTGGTACAATGTGTGTATATAGCTCTGTGTTTTTTTTTCTTTTAATCACATGTGTAGATTCATGTAACCACCACTGCAATAAAAATACAGAACTGTTCCATCACACTTGGTGTGATTTTGAATCATTGTATAACTATGCTATGGATCCCAGCTGGCATTTTGGAAGCTATCATTTCAAGAAAATGGAACATAATGAGCAACAGCTTTTAAAGATCAGTAAGATGAAAGAGAAAACTACTTAAGTTTAGAAAATATGGAACACAACTATATCTGGCATCAGAGAACTAGAAAGAATTATCAGAGATCTCAGGCAGACAACATGTAAAGCCTACAGTTCCTTGAACTTCATGCAGAGGGAAATAAAGAAATGAATGGGATAGAAACCCTAAACTCGGAAATTGACCAACTTGTAAAGGTTATCCGGCTGGGTCATTCTTCTGTGGGCACTCAACACTGTGCCATCCGATGTTTTGGAAAGGGACATATCACTGGAGAAAGGCAGCACAACCACTCTTACCTTGGTTCTCTAAGCATAAACAATGACACCAACAACTGGACATCTGCATGACAACATCAACCCAGGACTGCAGTAAGATCCGCTGCAGATCTAAGCTCATACTCTTATCTATTATTTGACTTCTTGCTCTAAGTCTGGTGTGATAAATTGCTACTTTTAATTCTTCAGAACTCAAACTTACTATCACAGGTTTTTTTTTTTTTGGTGTAACATTCATAATTTTCAGCTTAATAATGTATTTCGTCTCACAGAGATTATAATACATATTTTAACTTGTAAACGTTGCTGTGATTTCAAAATAATTTCTTTGCTGCATTCATTTGTGGCTTTATTATGTTGAAGACAGACAAGAGTCTTTAGCAAATAATTGTTAGCTAATGCTCTTTGGTCACCTAGGTACAAACACATGGTCCCAGATTTTCTGGTACAACTAATGCAAGGGCTTTTTTATTTCAGCTAAAATATACAAGATAAAATGATAATGTTTTCAGATTCTTTATTTATTTATGACTCTAATGAAGCATAACCCTAATGAAGCACCTTAGTATTGAATGGTACGTGAAATAGGCACAGAAAACATAAATTTCAAAGGACATTATACAAAATTTTCACAATACATTAGAAGATAAAAATAACTCTGGAATATATTTTGGGAGCCACTGTTTTTGTTTTTAGGTAATATTTAGTATATGAGTGTGGTTTCCAGAAATACTACCTGGGCCATGAAAAGATAATTCAAAAAATTAATTATAATTTCAAAAACTAATATGATAAAATATTGTTGGAGCTTTAAATATAAGAAAGTATTTAACTGCCATTTGCAACTTCAGCGAATATAACCTTTTTTGTGCACAACCTCTTTTAGAACTTGTTTTATCATCCATAACTTTACATTTAATAATCAATTGTAATTTTGCATTCCAAATTTTATTATAGCCTCTCCCTAAATAAGCACCTTTTTAGGGAGTTAAATTCTCAATTTTTTAAGGAGTCTATAATAATAAATTATTGTATAACATTTGATAATATAACATTATATAGAATAATAAATTATTCTATAACATTTGAGAAGTTAGACATTTACTAAGTTTTCATTGTTATTAATAATTTAAAAGAAAAATCTTCAAAGATACAAATATGTCATAGTTTTCTATTACAGACTTCAGCACGATTCTCTGGTGTAAAGAAAAGTTTTAAATGTCTCTCTTTTTAAAAAAGATTTTTATTAAAATTTCGCTAACATACACTATTATATTAGTTTCAGGTATACATCATAGTCATTCAACATATATACACCTAAAGAAGTGATCACCATGATAACAGAATGCTAATGGTGGCTCCTGTGATTTATTTACTATTCTCTCTTGACTTATAGGGGTTACTGCTCTTAAATCACCCTATAGATTTCAGTCCTGCATTTTCATTCATTTTTATATAAAGGGATGGAGTTCTTTGAGTTTCAAAGTATCATTCATGTTCTTCATACTTAATATAGTGCAATAACATTATGTGATTTAGGAGAAAAATTTTCTAGAATGGAAACTTAGTAGAGATACCTCAAGGTCAGTCCCAGGAGTGTTGATTTGTCAACTCTGCTGAGTGCCGCCATGACATTGCACTGCCTTTGGGAATGAATAATTGTGTGGGCCTAGGTTTCTAAGGGTTAGGCAAGGATAAGAATGTTGGCTACAGAATCCATCGAGACCTTCCACCTCTTTATCTTGTTGTGATTGTACAAGCTGTAATCCTATATCCCTGTTTTTATAGATTATTATTGTTAAGTGATGTCATGATAATTATTTTATTTTGACATAAAATTGATATTTTTAGTCATTCCTCCAATCTTGTTTTCTTATGGTATATTTTAAAGTGCACAAAATTTTGAAGCAAAAATAATTAAAATGAAAAGAAGCTATTTTATGAATAATAAATAATATTAAATAAATGAAAAGAACATACAGGATAATAACTGGTCAATAATTATGCAAATCCAGGAAGCTATGGCCTAAAAGAAAAGGTAGACAGATAGGGTTCCAACGTTTTGCAAATAAATATGCAGAATACTCATTTAAATTTGGAATTCAGGTATACAATGGACATTTTTAAGTATAAGTGTGCACTGTGCATACTTATTTAAGCATAATATTTAAGATATATTTCACTAAAAAAACATCATTTGTTGTTTATCAGAAATTCAAATTTTGTTGTCTACTCTCATTTACCTGGCAACCCTATTTAAGATAGGAGATTCACTGGAGTCCAGTATTTTAGCAACTAGAGCAACAAACGTTTCAATTAAGTTTAAATTAACTCATGATTTTATCGTCTCCATTCTCACAAATACCATACAGTTAGCTAAGCAAAGCAGCAATTTTGATTTTACTTCTAGTTTTCCCCACTAGGTTCAACTTTTAACTGATGCAGATGTAGGGGCAGAATCCCCCAGTTAGATTATGTAGTTACCTTTTATGAGACTTCCCCTCAAATATTCTTGTATTCTCATCCATCTCTATTTCTTTGTTTATGTACTTGGATCTGGATTTTACTCAAAGCCCTTACTACTTGCTAATATATGATCTCTAGTTTCATGTGAAAAACATTACTTTATTTTTTCTAATTTGAATTCATCTTTTCCAGGTATTTTCACTTCCTAGCATTATTTTATTTTCAGAATTCACACACACACACACACACACACACACATACACACACACGCACACATCTATGGAAACTAACCATCTACTTTCAATATTTTGAATCTAGTTGTAAGAAAACTATATCTCTGTAATTGTTCTTGCTTAGTTATTTATATCATAGGGTTTATAAAAGGTTCTACTAAGTAATGAAATGTTAGATATCTTGTCTGATTCAAATAACCAAATTTTAAAAGAGCTTATTCATTATTATATATGAAGCATTCCCCAAGAGCACAGCTGTGCAATTTAATTCCATTGAAACCTCCTCCCAGTTAGCAAAATATTTAGATACATAGACATATAGATAGAGAATCACAATAGGGCAGAGTAGAAATAGACAATGATTAAAGGATAAATTCCACTTGCCACAACACATTTTTATGGTCCCCCCTCTGAATCTGCTGCCTTTGGGGAGTGTGGCAGAAATAGTAGTTAGAGTGTGTTGTAGCTGAAGCCTCTCGTTGCAAATGCTTTATTGCCTGCCTTTCTCCCAAGGAATCTCCTGCTTTTTGAATAAAAATAGTTCAGTCATATGATCCATCACACACCAGTGTTAGTGAACAGTCACCTTTCTTTCCTAATATTATCGTTTGCAGCCCACAGTGCTGCTCGGCTCTAACAGCTGTGTTACAGGAAACACAGATTTCTGATCAAAGGTCGTTGATATTGATAGCGCTTACTTAGCAGGGGCCTTGGCAATCAGTTTTAATGAGTCTGAGCCATACTCATTTCTTCTCCTGCTGCTGTTATATTGGGGGAAAAAAAGGCGGCAGAGGTGTCAAAGACGCCATAAGCACAGACTTCCTTGATAAGCTTTGATTTAAAGAGCTAAGAGGCAAAACCCAAAATAACTCCTGATGTGTATGTTCCTGCTACGGTGGCAGTCAGAAAAGACTTAGAAAACTCATCTTCCTTGAGTGATAGTCAGTAATGACTCAATATGACTTTCACCTCATCCTTATTCCAGTAGGTGCACCTGTGAAGTACTTCTGCAACGTGCAAGTGATTATTTTCATCAAGAGACGCCAAATGGTAGCACCATGGAGAATCACCACCCAAAATTTCTGAACTCCAATGCCATTTCCAAGCAGTCTCATTTTTCTTTTCTTTTTTTTTTTTTTTTTTGGCACAAATCAAGGTCAATACCTGCATGTCCTGTTCCCCATTAGGTGTTTTAGTCTCTCCGTCTATTTTTGTTAAAATATGGGCTTTGTTAAGTGACCTGATCAATAGCAATAGATGATAAACAGAATTATGAGTTGCTGCCAAATCTGGATGGAGGGCCAACAAGTACACAGGTAACAGAACAAGAATTATTCAAACCTTTGCCAATGAAGGAATAGTAGATATAACTATCATGGCTAATGAAAAAAAAAATAGGTAACGACTTCTATGCTATATATTGTCTTTAAGATATGCATTCATCCAGTCAATAATTTGTCCAAAACTATTATTTGAATATTCTGTGAGTGTACAGGTGTGTGTTGTATGTGTGTGGTAGGCATTAAGTGAGGCCATAAGAGAGACAGAGGTAAACATGGAGTTCCCCACTTTGCCCTGATGGAGTCTGGTGATAATCACGTGTTGACTTCCGTGAGTTTGTTACAATGTGAATGTAAGTTTAATTTTCAGATGATTTTATTTTTATTTTTCAGGAGTTCTGTCGTAGGACTTATTGAGTTCAATGTGTATTTTATATGGATGATTGCTTGTGGAAGGGATAATCTTGTTTTGACCTCATGGGGTGTGTTAACTATCTATTGCTATGTAGTAAATTACCTCAGACTTAATGACTAAAACCAACAAGCATTTATTTTACTCATATTCTGTAGATGAAGACTTCAAGTACGGTTTATTAGCTGAGTGGTTCTGGCTCAGGTCTCTCACCAGGTTGCAGTCCCTGGGGCTGCAATTATCTGAAGGCTTGACTGGACTGGTGATCCAGTTTTGTGACCGGAAACTACAGCTCCTCTTTGCACACACTCTTAGGGCTGCTCATGATATAGCAGTTGGCTTCTCCAAGAACAAATAAACTAGGAGAAGTTGAGAACCCAAGAAAACAACTGCAGTGCCTTTTAGAATCTAAAAGTAGAAGTGACATGCCATCAATTCTCTCATATGTTACTGGTCACACTGACTAAGCCTGGTACAGTGTGGGAGGTGATTACTCAAAGGCATAAACACCAGGAGGCAAGGACCACTGAAGGTCATGTGAGAGGCTACTGCCACCTGGGGCTTTCATTATACCATATGTGGGAAAGCTGTAACATTTTCATTTGCAGTAGCTAACAAGGTCAACGGTTTTAAAATAAGGTTGCTTTTTTTTTCCTGTCAACAAAACAAACTGGCTTAACAGTTTTTATTATGTTGGCTCATTATTTGATTAAAATAGTTATGGGTCATTTTTTAAATCTCATATTGGTTTGCATTTCTACGTAGTTCGGATGAGATTTCTCCTTTGTTTCTGTTAAAAAATATTTTTCTCATTATAAAAATATGTATTTGTTTTTTATTGTGGATGTAAAATAATGTATTACCATGAGCTTAGTGGCTTAAAAACACTTTTTTTTTTTTTATCTCAAAGTTTCTGTATTTTGGAGGTCTAGGTGGACTTGATTAGGTCCTTGGCTTATGTTTTCATAAGGACAAAGGGAAGGTGGAGAGCTACATTACTTACTAGAGATTCTGAAAAAGAATCTCAGATTATTGGCTGAATTCAGTTCCTTTTGGTTGTAGGACTGAGGTCCCTGTTTACTTACTGTCAAATGGAGACTGTCTTAGAAGCTGTGTATGTTCCTTGTCATGCTTTCCATGCAGTGTTCTCTAGCAATGGTGGGTTGAGTCCTTCTCATACTATGAATCTCCCTGATGTCTCCATATCATCTCTCTGACCTCAAGCAAAGAAATTTATCTGCTTCTATGAGCTTGCATGATTAGATTGGATCCGCCAAGGTAACCCCAGTAATCTGTCTTAAGTCCATAACCAGTTTAATATTTGCAGGGCGGTACCTTTATTGGCTTGCTTTCTGCCATAGAATTTTGAGGGTCTGACAGCTTTCTTCCATTTTGTCCTTTCTCTGTCCCTTTAAGTCTAAGCTAACAGCAATGTTTGTGCTCGTATGAAATTCTCATGAACTTTGTGGGCTTTGTGTGAATTTCAAAAGGGTTCACTCCATAAGACAGAAGCCATGTCCTCAAATCTTTTTGAGAAAATGCCTTCTCTATTTTTGGCTTCTGCTGACATGGCCATGGGTCTACACCCTAAAGCTTCCTTTGGCGCTCTGCTGTGATTAAGGGGATCTGTGATGCATATCCTTAATCTCTTCAAAGAGCCTTTTTTATGTCTCAGGGAGCTGATCATTTGATGTCCCTGAGGTTTTAGTAAAAAGTTGTCCAACCACAAACTTAGCTTTCAGTCCATGTCATGCTTTTGGAATTAGTCTCTTAATTTTATTGTATTTTGTCATCTGGATAGGCCAAGAATTTCCCAAATAATGAAGTCTTGGTTCCTTTTTAGTTAAAAGTTTTTCACTCAGTTTATCTCTCTCCTCCCTCATTTCACTATCAGCAACATGAAGAAATCATAAATAAATAAATAAATAAATAAATAAATAAATAAATAAATAAATAAATAAAATAAAACCCACCTTCAACCTTTTTTGTAGAAATATCCTCAGCTAATTATCCAAATTCACCTTTTTACAAGCTGTACTTTGCACATAACTGCAGGACAAAATTCTGTTAAGCTTTCTGATACTACCTAACAAAAACCTCCCTTCCTTTGGTTTCAAATAACATGTTCCTCCCTTTTTTCTGAGCTCCCAGCCATAGCACCTTGAATGTCCATGTTGCTGTTAATACTAGTAGACTGTTCATGACAATTTAGGTATTAAGGCGATGTATGTTTTCTCTCTACTGTTCCTTCATTGACCTAAAACAATTATAAATTATATTGATACTGGTATAGTATACTTCACAAAATAATGTTTTTTTAGAGAGTGATTTTATAAATATAGCCCTAATGTAATGTGTACACATTCTCTTCTTAAAATAAATTTATGTCTACTACCTCTTCTAATTATGACAGATATTGTAATTGATAAACAACTTTTTTTTTGTTCTACGCCCAAACACTGCCTCACCATCATTCCAAGTTGTATAGTCCAGGCCATCATTAATAACCCCTAAGTTTTGGCATGTGAAAAAAACCCCAAAAACTATTCACCAAATATTAGTGCCTTCTTCTACTTTCTGGCATAATCATTGATAATATTAACCAAAAACATGCCAAAATATAGAAAACCAAAATAATGAAGATGGGTCACATTAACACTTGATGTCAACTCTCATTTTCATTCCATATTATACATAGAAAAATACTTCCTATAAGTTTGACACATAACATTATTACTTTTACTTAAAAAAATATTATGCTCACTGCCAAGAAAAGTAAGCAATACAGAATAATACAAACAATAAATCAAGAAATGCCCCCCATTTCCTGCTACCCAGAAATGAACACTATTAATATTTGTTCCAGATCATTTTGGATCTCTCTCTCTTCACACATATGAATAAGATGATAGATGAATAGAATAATGGAATCATAAATAAAAAGAAAAAATTACAAAAACAGAAGATGATGCACATGTTTCATACCAGGTCTGACAATTAAGTTCGGGAACTTGTTGCAACGATGTTGCTAACCTTTTTTGATATCAGAGGGATTATTCATTATGAATTTGTACCAACGGGACAAACAGTTAACCACGTTGACTATTTGGAAGTGCTAAAAAGGCTGTGTGAAAAAGTTAGATGACCTGTACTTCTCACCAAAAATTCATGGCTCTTGCATCACAACAATGCACCAGCTCACACAGCACTGTCTGTGAGGGACTTTTTAGCCAGTAAACAAATAACTCTATTGGAACACACTCCCTACTCACCTGATCTGGCCCCCAATGACTTCTTTCTTTACCCGGAAGATAAAGGAAATAATTGAAAGGAAGACGTTTTGATGACATTCAAGACATCAAGGGTAATATGATGACAGCTCTGATGGCCATTCCAGAAAAAGAGTTCCAAAATTGCTTTGAAGGGTGGACTAGGCACTGGCATCAGTGCACAGCTTCTCATGGGGAGTACCTCGAAGGTGACCATAGTGATATTCAGCAATGAGCTACGTAGCACTTTTTCTAGGATGAGTTCGTGAACTTAATTGTCCGAGCTTGTATAAAATACTAAATTTTATTTTATCTGAAAAACAGAAAAAGGAATGAATATAAAATTGAAATGGTTGTTAGATACCCAATAGATCTTTATTATACCTAAGGATTTTTTTTCTTTTTTTTTTAATTTATTGTGGTGACAATTGTTAGTAAAATTACATAGATTTCAGGTGTACAATTCTGTATTACATCATCTATAAATCCCATTGTGTGTTCACCACCCAGAGTCAGTTCTCCTTCCATCACCAAATATTTGATCCCCCTTACCCTCATCTCCCACCCCCAAGCCCCCTTTACGCTGTGGTAACCACTAAACTATTGTCTGTGTCTATGAGTTTTTGTTTCTCATTTGTTTGTCTTGTTCTTTTGTTGTTTTTGGTTTATATACCACATTTTAGTGAAGTCATATTGTTCTCTGCTTTTTCTGTCTGACTTATTTCGCGTAGCATTATACTCTCAAGATCCATCCATGTTGTCACAAATGTTCCTATATCATCTTTTCTTACCGCCGAATAGTATTCCATTGTGTATATATACCACAACTTCTTTATCCATTCATCTATCGAAGGACATTTTGGTTGTTTCCATGTCTTGGCCACTGTAAACAAAGCTGCAATGAACATTGGAGCACACGTGTCTTTATGTACAAATGTTTTCAGATTTTTTGGGTAGATACCCAGGAGAGGAATTGCTGGGTCATATGGTAATTCTATTCGTAATTTCTTGAGGAACCTCCACACTGCCTTCCATAAGGGCTGCACCAGTCTGCATTCCCACCCACAGTGTATGAGAGTTCCTTTTTCTCCACAGCCTCTCCAACACTTATTACTATTGGTCCTGTTGATGATAGCCATTCTGACTGGGGTGAGGTGATATCTCCTTGTGGTTTTTATTTGCATTTCTCTGATGATTAGTGATGTTGAGTATTTTTTCATATGTCTATTTGCCATTTGTATGTCCTCTTTGGAAAAATGTCACTTCAGGTCCTCTGCCCATTTTTCAATTGGGTTGTTTGTTTTTTTGTTGTTGAGTTTCATGAGTTCCTTGTATATTTTGGATATTAGCGTCTTATCGGAGGCACTGTTTACAAAAATCTTCTCCCATTCAGTTGGTTGCCTCTTTATTTTGTCGATGGTTTCTTTTGCTGTACAGAAGCTTTTAAGTTTCATATAGTCCCATTCGTTTATTTTAGCTTTTACTTCCCTTGCCTTTGGAGTCAAATTCATAAAATGCTCTTTGAACCCAAGGTCCATAAGTTTAGTACCTATGTTTTCTTCTATGCAGTTTATTGGTCAGGTCTTATGCTTAAGTCTTTGATCCATTTTGAATTAATTTGGGTACATGGTGACAGATAGCAGTCCAGTTTCATTCTTTTGCATGTGGCTATCCAATTCTCCCAGCACCATTTATATAAGAGGCTATCTTTCTTCCATTCTATGTTTTTAGCTTCTTTGTCAAAAATTATCTGTCCATATTTATGTGGTTTTATTTCTGGGTTCTCGATTCTATTCCATTGGTCTATGTGTCTGTTTTTCTGCCAATATCATGCTGTTTTGATTATTGTAGCCCTGTAGTACAAGCTAAAGTCAGGGAGTGTGATACCTCCAGTATTGTTCTTTTTTCTTAAGATTGCTTTGGCTATTCGGGGTCTTTTGTGGTTCCAAACAAATCTGATGATTTTTTGTTCTATTTCTTTAAAAAATGCCATTGGGATTTTGATGGGGATTGTGTTAAATCTGTATATTGCTTTGGGTAACATGGCCATTTTAACTATGTTGATTCTTCCAATCCATGATCACAGTATGTCTTTCCATTTCTTTGTGTCTTCTTCAATTTCTTTCAAAAATGTCTTATAGTTTTCAGCATATAGGTCCTTCACATCCTTGGTTAAGTTTCTTCCTAGGTATTTTATTCTTTTTGCTGCAATTGCAAAAGGAATTGTTTTTTGTATTTCTTTTTCTGAGATTTCATTGTTAGTATATAGGAATGCAATGGACTTTTGTACGTTGATTTTGTAGCCAGCAACTTTACTGCATTCGTTGATTGTTTCTAATAGCTTTTTGGTGGAGTCTTTAGGGTTTTCTATATATAGCATCATGTCATCTGCAAAGAGTGATAATTTAACTTCTTCATTCCCAATTTGGATGCCTTTTATTTCTTTCTCTTGCCTGATTGCTCTGGCAGGGACTTCCAACACTATGTTGAAAAGCATAGGTGATAGGGGACAGCCCTGTCGTGTTCCTGAACGTAGAGCAAAGGGCTTTAGTTTTTCACCATTAATTATGAGATTAGCTGAGGGTTTGTCATATATGGCCTTTATTATGTTAAGGTATTTTCCTTCTATACCTATTTTATTAAGTGTTTTAATCATAAATGGATGTTGTATCTTGTCAAATGCTTTTTCTGCATCAATTGATAAAATCATATGATTTTTGTCCTTTATTTTATTTATGTGCTGTATCACATTGATGGATTTGCAGATGTAGAAACATCCTTGTGCCCCGGGGATGAACCCCACTTGGTCGTGATGAATAATCTTTTTAATGCATTATTGTATTCGATTTGCTAGAATTTTGTTTAGGATTTTTGCATCTGTATTCAACAGAGATATTGGTTTGTAGTTTTCTTTTTTGGTGTTGTCCTTACCATGTTTTGGTATCAGGGTAATGTTGGCCTCATAAAATGAGTTAGGGAGTACTGTCTCTTCTTCAATTTTTTGGAAGAGTTTGAGCAGGATTGGCATTAGATCCTCTTTGAAGGTTTGGTAGAATTCACTAGTGAAGCCATCTGGTCCGGGACTTTTGCTTTTGGGAAGGTTTTGGATGACTGATTCAATTTCGTTACTGGTAATCGGTCTGTTTAGATTTTCCAGTTCTTCATGGTTCAACCTTGGAATGCTATATGTTTCTAAGAACTTGTCCATTTCTTCTAGGTTATTGAATTTGGTGGCATATAGTCCTTCATATTATTCTTGGATGATCCTTTGTATTTCTGTGGTGTCCGTGATAACTTCCCCTTTTTCATTTCTGATTTTGTTAATTAGTGTCTTCTCTCTTTTTATCTTAGTGAGTCTAGCCCAGGGTTTGTCAATTTTGTTAATCTTTTCAAAGAACCAGCTCTTTGTCACATTAATTTTTTCTATTGTCTTTTTGTTCTCTATTTAATTTAGTTCTGCTCTGATTTTTGTTATTTCCTTTCTTCTGCTGACCTTGGGTTTCACTTGTTCTTCTTTTTCTAGTTCTTTAAGGTGTAACATGAGGTTATTTATTTGGGATTTTTCTTGTTTCTTGAGATAGGCCTATAATGATATAAATTTCCCTCTTAAAACTTCTTTCGCTGCATCCCCAAAATTTTGGTAGCATGTATTTTCATTGTCATTTGTTTCTATGTATCTTTTGATCTCTCCTCTAATTTCTTCTTTGACCCAGTCGTTCTTTAAAAGTATGTTGTTTAATCTCCATGTATCTGTGTTTTTTCCAGCTTTCCTTTTGCAGTTGATATCCAATTTCAAAGCCTTATGATCAGAGACTATGCTTGGTATGATTTCAATCTTCTTAAATTTGCTGAGCCTGATTTTATGTCCCAATATATGGTCTATCCTTGAGAATGTTCCATGTACACTAGAAAAGAATGTATAGTCTGATATTTTAGGATGAAGTGCTCTCTATATGTCAATTATGTCCATTTCATCTAATGTGTCATTTGGGGCTGCTATTTCATTATTTATTTTCTGTTTGGATGATCTATCCATAGCTGTCAATGATGTATTTAAGTCCCCTAGTATAATTGTATTTTGGTCAATTTGTCCCTTTAGTTCTGTTAGTAGTTGCTTGGTATATTTCGGTGCTCCCTGATTGGGGGCATAAATATTGATGACTGTTATGTCTTCTTGTTGTATAGTCCCCTTTACCATTATGAATTGTCCATCTTTGTTTCTTGTTATCTTTTTCACCCTGAACTCTGTTTCATCTGATATCATTATGGCTACACCTGATTTTCTCTGGGTACCATTTGCTTGGAGTGTCAATTTCTACTCTTTCACTTTGAGTCTATGCTTGTCCTTGGAGACAGCATATGGTTGGGTTTAGTTTTTTTGATCCAATCTGCTACTCTGTGCCTTTTTATTGGTGAGTTCAGTCCATTTACATTTAGGGTGCTTATTGATATGTGAGGATTTCCTGTCATTCTATCTTTAGTTTTCTGGTAAGGCTGTGTCTCCAGTGTTTCTTTGCCTTTTTGTTGATGTCTGTTATTTCTGTGTGGTGGTATTCTATGATATTTCCCTCTGTTTCTTCTTTTATTACAGTATATATTTCAGTTCTGGATTTTTTTTGAGTGGTTACCCTTAAGTTTATGTAAAAGAAAGTTTGATATTTAGAGTATTCCATTTTCTTCAGCACACTTACTTTCTCCATTCCCATATTCCGGTTCAGGCCTTTACTCTCCCCCTTTTTATGTTTTGGTTGCCACAAATTGTCCCTGTTGATGGTGGTTGAATAGCTTCCTTTAGTATTTCTTGTAGTGCAGGTCGTGTATTAGAAAATTCCCTCAGCTTCTGTATGTCTGGAAAGGTCTTTATTCCTCCTTCATATCTAAAGGGTATCTTTGCTGGATATATTATTCTTGGCTCATAATTTCTCTCTTTCAATAGTTTGAATATTTGGTTCCACTCCCTCCTGGCTTATAAAGTTTCTGCTGAAAAATCTGATGATAATCTAATGGGCTTTCCTTTGTAGGTTACCGTCTTCTTTTCCCTGGCTGCCTTGAGGATTCTTTCTTTGTCATTGATTTTAGACAGCTTCAATACAATGTGCCTTGGAAGAAGGCCTGTTGGGATTGAGGTAATTAGGTGTTCCATTTGCTTTTTGGATTCGAGGATCCAGTTCTGTCCACAAGTTTGGGAAGTTCTCATTAACAATTTGTTTGAATATATTCTCTGTTCCCTTCTCTATTTCTTTTCCTTCTGGTATGCCCATTATTCTTATATTGCTCTTTCTGATGGAGTCAGAAAGTTCTTGTAAGAGTTCTTTCATTTCTTTTAAGTCTCAAGTCTCTTTCTTCTTCCATCTGTGTAATTTCCAGGTTTCTATCTTCGATGTCACTGGTTCTTTCCTCCAGCTGGTCAACTCTACTACCTAAGCTGCGTATTTCATTCTTAATTTCTTCTATTGAGTTCTTAATCTCCAAAAATTCTATTTGGTTCTTTTTTAAAATTTCAATCTCTTTCGTAAAATGCTCATGTTGTTCTTTGATTGTGTTTCTGAGTTCATTAAACTGTCTTTCTGTGTTTTCTTTCATCTCATTGAGTTTTTTCAGAACTGCAATCTTGAATTCTCTGTCATTTAAGTCACATATTTCCATATCTTTAAGTTCCTTTTCTGGAGACTTCACTTTCTTTCTGAGCTGTCTTGTTGCCTTGGTGATTCATGGCAATTACTGGTTTATTATTTCTCTTCCTAGACATCTACAGGAGTGGCTTCTGCAACAGGTTGATAGGAAGAGGTCTTTCTTTTGTTTTCTAGTACTTGTTGGTAGAATGTTTTATTTTCTCTCCGACTGCAGCCTTTTTTTCCTCTCTCATACGGTGGTGCTATGTTTTGTCTGCACTATTCCAGCTTCTCACACAATGGAGGGATTCCCTGGGAGACAGACTTCTCCTCTGTTAATAGTTCGCCTAGGTCACAGGGCGCAGTGTCCATGTGGGTATGCGGAGAGCTTTTGAAGTTCCAAAGCTCCTCCTGCACCAGATTCAGAGCCCGTATGTTTCAGCAGTTCTGTTTACTCCTGCAGGGATCCACCCAGATAGGTGGGGCCAGGGGCGGGGTGAATTGTGAGAGGTGGCCCAGAGCAATGGCGGTGACAACCACGATAGCTGGTCCTGCTTCCACAGCTCTCTCCCCTTTGCCCGAGCTAGTTGGGCTGCGAATCTGTGTCTGTGATCCACAGTTCTCAGAACAGCAAATATTCTGTTCTTTTGATCTGACACTGCTACTGTTCTGCTTCTAGCACCGGACAGGTTGGGGTGGGGCGAGCTCTGGGAGGGTAGGGAGGGGCGGCTAGTCTCAGTGCCTAAGGCTTCCGTTCTCTGCTCGGCAGTGAGGGCATAAACCACCGTTTTCAGCCTTCTTCCCTCAAGGGAAATAACCAGAAGCTGGTTATTTCTCCAAGGTCTCTGCCGTGAGCGTTGGGTTCAGCCATGTTATGCTGCCCCTCAGCCCTGTGGGCCATAAGTGGACCCCTAGCAGTCCGAGTTCTTCCCTATCCCGCAGCTGCGGTAGTTCCAGGATGCAGTGAGCTCGGAACACTGAGCTAGGTCTGCATCCTGCGCCCCCGGGGCTCCGTCTCTGCACTTCTCCTTTCCCTCCTCCCCCGCTCGCACGATAGGCCCACCTTTAGGTGAATTCAGTAGTGGGCTTCTTCATCTTGCCTGTCTGCTGTGCAAGGAGTCCTTTGTGGAGTTATTGTTGTTTGATTAGTTGTAAATTCCAGGGGAGCTTTACAGAGGCTCACCTCACGCTGCCATTTTGATGACGTCAGGATTTTTTTTAACGGATACTTGTGAAATAAAATAGAAAACTATGGAAGTTTTAAGGTCATTTGCTTTTGTTTGGAATTTAAGTACTTCAATTTTAGCAGTATTTATTGTATCTCTGCTAGGAGAGTTGAAATCATAAATTCGTTTATATTTTCTTATACAATCTGGTTTCTTATTTTCTGATTTTTGCTCGTTGTATATTTATTTTTAGATTTCTAGCATATTAAATATTAATGGTATATTGTGTATCTACAAGTTTTATCCCCTTTAAACAACTCCATGTTCACTTTTAGCTCTTGACGTAGAGTTTCTGTTTTCAGTTCTTCATTTGATTTTATATCTTGGTTGGTTGAATTTTATCCTCAAACAGTATTCTTTTATTTTCTCCAGAAAGAATTATTGGTGTCAGTCTGGTGGTTTTGAACTTAAAGGAAATCTCATCTGAAGATGTTTGATACATTCTTTACCTCAGGTATTTATTGGCACTGATCTACTGTGTACAGGAATTTAGCATTATTGTGGAGAAGCCTTAAGTATTTGGTATAATTCATCAGTGATGCCATCTGGCCCTTGTGATTTTAATTATGGATTCCATTTATTTCATAGATATGGAACTATCGATAGTAGTTATTTCTTCTTGAGTGAGCTTTGTTTCATTTATTTTTTTCTTTCAGTGAAGTCTTTCATTTCAAATAACTTTATTATTTTCTTACTTCTCACTTTGGAGTTAATTTATTCTTATTTTCCGAGTTTCTTAATGTGAATCCTAAGCACATTTATTTGAGCCCTTTCTTCTTTTATAAGTATCTAATTTCATAAATACCCTATTCATGCCCTACTTTCATTACATTCCATACATTTTTGTATGGTGTGCTGCTGTTTTATTTTTTATGACTCTTTGTAATATTAGCATCACTCTTTTAATATTTTCAATCTTTTCTTTTGGGCTCACTTATTAGAAAAAACAAACAAACAAAAAACCTGTTCTCATTAAATATTTCAAAACTATATCGTATTGGCTACCTAAAATTTTCCTCTGTTTTCTGGATATTCCAGAAATTTGGGCAGTTTTTCTTCTAGTATATGTTCTTATTATGGCTTTTGTTTTAATTTTCTTCTATATTCTCTCTCTCTCTCTAGCTCACTAGCTAGATTGCTATAGATATAGACACATAGTGATTTATGAATAAACACACAGACACACATATAGTTATCTTGACGTGGTAATCCCTTCTGTCCTTCACTCTTTAGCATTTCAATGTATTACTATGTTTTGATCTGTTGGTTCCTAGGTTTTGGTCATTGGTTCCTCTTTCACTGGCCTTCTGGGAGGGTAGAAGTTCTGTATCGAGATATATTCTACTTTTCCCATGGCTTTCTCACTTCAGTTGACTTACTCTAAACAAGAGTTATTTAGCAGTTTCTTTGAAAGTTATCTATTTCCCGGCCAAAGTCAGAGGTGTTTTGTGTCCATGTTAGCGTCTTTCCTTGTTTTGACCTTATTCTCACTGGATTCATATTCTTCTCATTTTGTGTTTGAAAGTATTGATATTCATTTGTGATATTAAGATAGTATTACCTGAGAAATATAATTAAAATACTTAATATTAATTAAAGATAAGTGTTATGTGCTAATTATTATGAATCTGTCTTGGTATTAATTGCATAGAAGATAAACCCTAAAAAAGACCAACTATGCTGGCTTTATTAGGAGTACACTGTCAGAGCACTGTGAATGAAGGAGAAAACTAAGGAGACCAAGAAGTAGGGGAAAGAAATACAAAGTGGCTGTAGCTTTATAAAAAAAATGCAGCTGGTTACTAAGTATCAGTGGGATGTGTTTCTACATAGGCCACATGTAACCACTAAGTCTCAGAAATGTCTATTGGGGTAAAAATGGAGAATGATTTTATCTGCTTGCTCTTTTCCATCTGTCTTGGGTTGGGCAGGATCCAGGCTTCTCCAGGGAGGGTGGAGGGGCGATGTACGTGCCTAGACTCGGTCCAGCACATTGTCTGATATGATATCTCTTATATAGCCTCATGAAAACCCCATGGAGGTGTCACTACTTTTTCTCCATTTAGCTTAGAAATGTCACAGAGCTGGTATTCACAGGGGCTTATATTTAAATCCATGCACTGTGAGGTCAGCTCTGGATCCCTCTGCTATATCACCTGTTTTGAGTAAGATTCTGTGGTGATAAGACAGGAAACATTTACCCTACTGGTAATTAATATTAACTAAAGTCCAATCAGTTAGGCTCACGAGCAGGCATATAGACATGCCACTACTAGGAACATACCTACAAAAAAAAATTAAAAAATCTGGATTCCTGAATCATTATTGTCTTTCTTAGTCCATATCCTCACAATTGATCTCTCACTTGCTGAAGTTCTTATACAAATCTCTTTATGATTTTTTTTTTTGCCCTTTGTAGTGTCTGAAAGTGTTCAAATTTCAGACAAGTCTCTCCAAAGTCAACATTAGACTCTTCTATTCATCAAAACTTCCTCCTCTTATTTTTAAGAATAATCATTCTAAAATCTTCTCATGCTCTGCTGGTTATTTTAAGCACTGATTTAAAACATAAAGGTACACACTGTGAAATCCACAAGATGAAGAGAACACTCATAAAATATCCATACTTTGTGTCCCCGAATAATCTCCTCTCTTCACATCAGTGGCAGTACAGAATGGGTGTGGTTTTAATACATACATCAGCAAATTACAAATTGCAGCATGTCATGCATCTTCAAGGTAAATATTGAAAACTGTCCAGAGGGTGCTTTATTTCATCTTTAATGAAGTAGGCTGTTTATTGAAATGCTCACAGGGACAGACTAAATCCTGTAACTTGAGATAATCTAGGTACTAAATCTTCAGATTTGTTTCATCAGATAAATATAATTGGATCAATGACTTAAGAATGTTATCAGTCTATCTGCAAATTGTTTTTGCTTTATTCATTTGTGTATACATCTTTGTTTTAGGTGGATTCAAATTTCTTATCCTCGGTTACTGAAATACCTTTTGCTGCCTTTGCTGAAAATGTAACATTAATATTAAATTTGTCTTGCATAATTCTAATTCTCTAAATAAGATTAAAGCGTAGATAAATCTTTACCAAGATAAGGAAAATCAGATGTTTCTTTAGTTGGTTCTCTTTTTACCAAATTGGAAACTTTGGAGATTATTACTACTATTTAATGTACAGATTAGTTCACTCTGTCAAAAACTTCTCTTTTAATTTTGAAAAACATTTGTAAGTTTCATCTGTCATTTACCTCAAACCTTGAGTAATGGCTTGAAGAATGTTAGGTTCTCTCAGCACGGGAGGAGGGGTGGGAGTGAAGGTGGGGGGTGCAGAGGTGGGGGTGAGTGTGCAGGAGTGGGGTCGGAAGCTTTGCTAGTTCTAGGTTTGTTTAATAATAAAAATTTGGATTGTATAAGTATTTAAAGAAATATTCTTTTCTGTGCTAGTGGATTTATGGAAATAGATGATGCAATCAGACATCTAATTCTGGACAAAACTTTAAAAAAATATGCTCCATAAACAGGAATCATGAGTCATACCATTGGAGTTACCTGAATGTTTCCTATAGACTTTCCAGTACAGTTACAAAGTAGAGGAGGACGGAAGTGTTCCAAGAATTTTCATAATCAATTTCATATCTGCCATCTTTTGGTCAACATGTAGGGCAGGGGGCTGCTGGGGAGAGAGAATGTCAAGTGTAGAGGGGTTCTGGCACTTCTCTGAGCATTTACCTCCTCAGATGAGGATGGAAAGGAGAGTACAGCATTCTATTCTTTTCAGTTCTTTCTAGTTATTTTTGAAGTTTCCTATTTCAGTTGCCTCAAAATATCTTACTTTTGCGCACTTTCTGAATGTAGCCACCATAAGGTGGACTACAAGATAGCCTGAAACGGCATAGCAGTTTCCCCAATATATCAATTGATTCAAACACTTACATTAAAAACAAAAGGTGCATTTTAACGACAAGTTGAGTGCCTCGTTTTAGCTTCACATAATTAGAAATGGAATTTAAAACAAATTGCTACAAACAGATTTAAAGTGAAAATGTCACCTCAGCATTACTTTTGTTCCCTGAGTCTCACCATCTACTCGTAAGTGGAATCATCTGTAGAGCAGGAGTTAGGGGAGCAACATGGAGGAGTGGGGAGGAATGCTTTCTGATAAATCAACTACAGACTCAACATGAATCGTCAAATTTAATATTTTAAAGATTCATGAAGAAATAAGTGATGCCAAATGCGCTTTAAGGAAAATATCTGTTGAAATGATATTAATGGTAAGGCAGAATATAGCAAGGTGAACCACACTGATAATATTAAATTACCCCAAGAGGTTCCCTAGTCAGAATCCCAGTGCAGAAATCTGCTTGCCAACTGTCGTTCCTTTTCCCATTGGTTTAGTTAAGGGTTGAAGTTCTTCTTGAAGTTTCTTTTTTAATCATCAGATCCCGACCTTACAGTTTTCACTGACTACTTTCCTTCAGGCTGTCTTTGCTCCTGTCAATTTAGCATTTCCAGGGAATTATTCTTCTTTGAAATGCATATTCCGGGCTTGAAATGCTGGCATATGTACACTGTAGAGTAATTGTGGAGGCCAAATGTTTAATTACACATGACAGCTGGAGCTGTAGGAGTCCGAGGTTTGCTTGAAAACAACGTATGCCCTATGAAGCCTTAAGAGAAGTTTATATCTATGTATATAATTCCACATGTTATCCACAAGATTTGTTTTTCAGTGTTATCAGTTACAGCTTTAATAAAAGTCCAACAATTCACACTTAAATGTATATAAGTATTTATAAAAGCATTTTCTTCAAAACCTAACCATACATGTTTACCACAAATGCAACTGAAAATTCTGGAAGGCCTTTTATCCACTATGAAGGTTTTGAAAATAAACTCAGAACACCCATGTTTGGTTTAGAAACAAATGATGTAAAAACAAGCTATAATTTATGGGAACACATTATCAAAGAGTTTTTAATGAAAAATAGGTTCAACTGAAAATGTCGAGGACCACAATTGTCATTAAATTGTCATTACTAATATGCTCATCCTATTGGCAGTTACACATGTATCTCTCACACTTTTCTATAATCACAATAGGGGAAGCAATGCAAATGTCTTCATAACATTTAACTTAAAAACACATTTTAATTAAAATTCCTCTTAGATGCATCGATAGTAAGACTAGTGATGGCTCAGTTTCCAGCATTGTCTTATGGATTTTAGGTGCTTCGTTTAATCCTGATAACCAATCTCTCTATGCTTTCTGAGTTTGGTACCATTTATGTCCCCATTTTACAGGTGAAAAAATACAAGCCTAGATAGGTTAAGAAACTTGTGGAGGTAACAAAAATAAGTGACAGGCTGGAATTTCTCTATAACTCCACCTTATATCACCATTAGTATTTATCTGTCTCTCACATCTGTTAATATAAAGGAATATTTGCAGTCTGTGTGTATGTGCGTGTGGGTGATAAAATTTTATAATGTTAACTACCCAAGATAAGTGTCTCAATAGGTCTGAATGTCTATACCATCTGATCTCAAAACAATGAACCTGATTTTATTACTTGAACTCTGTGACTATTATATGAAAAGGAAGGTCATTCTTAGGTTGCTTTGCATAGTGTAGAGGTTCAAGGAAAGAATAATGTAATCAAGCCAAGCAGAGGACTCTTTCAAATTCAGATGTAATTTAAATTATCTATGGCTAGAAAACAAACCACAACACATGTAAAATAGAGAGATGCAACCAATATGGTTAAATAATAATTCTCATGTACTTGAATCCTACTTTTCATTTATTTTCATAGAAATTTTATTTCCATACATCTAGAAATGTTCTAGAAATGTGTGGAAGTCTGAAATGCCTCTCTTCATAAGTGTCACTATATGCAGGCCTTAGCTTTGATGGGCTCCTAGGAGTGGCACTGTCTTGATTCTGCTACTATGTTTACCAGCTTGAGTCTTGCCAAACAGGGCTTTCTTTGAAATCTGGGTTCATGCCTTGTTGTTGAGGAAAAGATCCAAGTATTTTTATTAATTCTTAGTGAATGTGTGTTCCCCCTGCAGCACAAGCTGAAAGAGAACAGGATGAGCGTGAGCAATGGGTAGAATTGGAAAGACACCTTCCCTCGTCATCTCCTAATTGCATAAAGGTAAATGACATTCTGGCACCGTCTGGAATGCACTTGGCAATCACAGTTTGGCATCACATTTCAGAGATTACCTGCAAAATGAAGCATTTATTTAATTTTAAACAGTAGAAAACTGTGACATTTATTCATTTGCCAACTCTAAAAGTAGAAAAATATAAAATCACTCCAAATTGTGATATATAATTTTAAAATATATTCCATTTGTGTAATTGTATTGGGGACAGCTGGTATTTTATAGTTTGGTGAGTAATCTCTTTTCTTTATTTTAAACTGGAAATTCTTTAAAGATTTCCCTCTTTCTTTTTTTTTTAAGTTTCTTTTTTATATGGGCATTTGCTTTATTTTAAACTTAGATTTTAAAAATAATTAATAATAAATTATTAGTAAATAAAAAATAGTTCAAACTACTGTATGCTTTAGGTCAAGTCACATCTTTCTTTTGAACCACTAAGAGATGATTCTATGGGTTACAACTCTCTCTGTACAGTCAGTGGGGACCTCAACCAGGAAGGTTGCCTGGCATTGTTAATGAGAGACTAGAAAACATTTTATTGAACACATTTTGATGAAATAAACTAATTTTTAAAAGGCTTTATTTACAAGACATTGTTGTCTCAAAAAGGGCAAAGTTGTCTTTGCAGTTGCCAGGAATTGAGATTCAAACCGTGGAAGATCAAAACCAAGTGTAACTCAATCCAGCTTATATTAGGACAAACAACAACAACAAAAAAACATACCTACCAAAGTTCTCTTATACCCTAGGCAGTATTGGAAGAGTAGCCTGATAAAAATGGAAAATAAACAGCATCATTATCAGCTCAGAAAGGTCTTTAGAAAAAACCTTGACCTTGGCCTAGCAAGGTCAAGCATGATATTTCTTGATTAAGTTTTAAAAAGTAAATATTTAGTAGTTAGCTGGTGAATGTTCATAATATAGTTAACCAATTTAAGTAATTTAGGCCAATCTCTCCTCCATAATTTTTCTTCTAAATTATTCAGATCTAACTAAAAATGATCTGGGTAACGTCTACAAAATAAGAGGTGCGGTCTTAGTCATTCAGACAGCAGAATCAGACATCGCTGTCTAGAGGTTCTCATTCACGTACTATTTCAAACTGACAATCTCCATATATTACCATCCTACTGCCTTTGTTAATAGCACATGTGGCTCATGATAAATAACTCTACCTCTTGATAAAAGTTTAAATACTGAACGCGACTGATACATTTTATTTTATTTATTTATTTTTAACTATTATTTATTTTAAGTGTATTTTTCCAGGACCCATCCACTCCAAGTCAAGTAGTGGTTTTAATCTAGTTGTGGAGGGCGCAGCTCACAGTGGCCCATGTGGGGATTGAACTGGCAACCTTGTTAAGACCACTGTGCTCTAACCAACTGAGCTAACCGGCCACCCTGCATCTAATACATTTTAATTTTATATAACACTTAATACTTGAGCATGTAAAAGTAAAACTGATTTTATGTGATTTTTAAACAAATGTTTAACATTTAGGTGATAAAATTTAACATCCACTATGGGAAATATATAATGCATGGCCATCAAAATTTATTAGTAGAAAAAGATGTAGTCAAATGGTGTAGTCTACTTGAAGATGTTTTAAATTCTGTGACATAAAATAATGACCTTGCAATTTCAGAGTTGGTTTTCAATTGACCAAATCAATGTAAAAAATCAACTGGAGGAAGAGACATTTGGAGATTTTTCTGTTTTCAAGTTTTTATAGTAAATTATCTGAAGGAATAGTGTTATTATGTGCATAGAATCTGCACAACACAGAGTCAGATATATACAAAAGTTTCTAGTAGTGAGACTGAATTGGCAATGTGTTGAGGACATAGCATTGCAAAAAGTGTCAACTTTGGAGTAAAAAGATCTTTTGTCTTTGTTCCAGCACTATCAAGCTAAGAAAATACAAGACTTCTGGCAAGTTACTTACTCTATCTGATTACTAACTTGATTTGCACACCTGTAAAATAAAGTAAAAAAAACACAAATACCTACCATATAGAATATAAGGATTGACAATTAAGTTCAAGAACTTGTTGCAACAATGTTGCTAAACTCTTTTGATAGCAGAGGGATTATTCATTATGAATTTGTACCAACTGAACAGTTAACCAAGTTTTTTATTTGGAAGTGCTGGTAAAACTGCGTGAAAAAGTTAGACGACCTGAACTTTTTGCCAGCAATTCATAGCTCTTGCATTATGACAATGCACCAGGTCACACGGTGTAAGGGAGTTTTTAACTAGTAAAAAAATAACTGTATTGGAACACCCTCCCTACTCACCTGATCTGGCCCCCAATGACTTCTTTCTTTACCCGGAAGATAAAGGAAATAATTGAAAGGAATGTCATTTTGATGACATTCAGGACATCAAGGGTAATACAATGACAGCTCTGATGGCCATTCCAGAAAAAGAGTTCCAAAATTGCTTTGAAGGGTGGACTAGGTGCTGGCATCGGTGCATAGCTTCCCAAAGGGAGTACTTCGAAGGTGACCATAGTGATATTCAGCAATGAGGTATGTAGCACTTTTTCTAGGATGAGTTTGCAAACTTAATTGTCCAACCTCGTATGAGGAAGTACTCATGACTGCCTTTTCTCCTCACTAGGACTGACCTGCTAAGTTTGGGGGCAGTAACAGTAAGGAGTAAACAGTAAGGATTAACCTTACTGTTTCTCTGGCATAACTGATGGTCCTTTGCAGATCATTTTCTCTGTGGTCCCACTGAGAGGGTGTCGTTTCACTCTTGTCTGAAATGATCAAGAAGCAGCATAAACCCCTCCCCTTTTCTCTGTCCGCTGTGTTCACTCAGCCTCCATTGTGACCAGGACAGTATAGGAAGTGAATTGTCCTGCCATGATAGTCATTGGACATCACTTTATTCACTTCCCAAAAAGGGCAGTTTCCTTCAGGAGGGTTTTCCTTTGGATGTTACCTTCATACTGAGTTAGTTCTCCTCCTTCAGATTCCTGCTTAGACCGCCTTTACTTTTCCTATCAAACTCTTCAGACTGACTAGTCCACACCCACATGAAACTTCATACCCTCAACAGAAGAGGTCTCCAGTCTTGGTTCCCTCCTCTGTCCCCAAAATCGAGCGCCCCAGACCTCAGACTAGGAAGCAAAGTTTCCTGCACCTGTCTGAACACAGTCTCACTGAACTTGTTGAACTCTAGTCTTCCAACCGTTAAGAGATATGAGCAATGTGGGTCTAGATGAGAGATCTTGTTCTCTTACTCAGCGACCCACTGAGAAAGTACACTATTGAAAACTTAGTTTTTCTTAATGTCAATAAACCTGTTTGAATAATAAGCACCCATTTTGGGGGTGAGAGACTTTGTTTCATTAATCATTTCAGGATCTGATGATAGCATGTGCACACATGCAGACACAAAATTAAATTCTGCTTATTGTGGCACCAGCTCGCGGTCAATTCTATTTAATTAGTACCTCCCCGCCCCCACACAGGGTGGGAGATTTCCAGTTTTTCCTGTCACACTATCATATCACGATATGATCACGTATGAACATACCAAAAAGTGTTGCCCAAGTGAGATATTGTTATTGTAGGAAAGAAGGCTAATTTGCCTCTGTATTTCCTCAAATTGAAGATGCCATCATTGCATTATATGCCCATTGTTATATGAACCAACAACACAAGCAAACAATGCTGCCATTAACTCTGATAAAACAGTGATTTTAAAACATATCCCAATCTCAGAGTTGTTAAAATCCTTCTTGGAATATATAAAAGGTAACAAATAGGAAAAATACACATTTATCCAATGGGATATGATCAAAGTAGACTCACATGGCATAGAAGCATTTTTTAACATGTAGCACAGGTAATTATTGTGTTATTCAGTTTGAGTATTTCAATGGAGTTCACACAGCTCTTTTAGCTTTTCTTTCCAGGGATGGCTAACTTACTTGTTTAGAATATAATTTTAATGTTTCCACCTTAAACCCCTATGTCTTAACTTTTCTGAGTTAAGCTTACCTTTGGATTTAAGCACTCTTAAATTTATTTTTAAAAAGTAGTTTTTCTGTAAGAAAAAAAGAGATGTGGTGTGTGTGTGTGTGTGTGTGCGTGCGTGTGCATGCGTGTTTTAGGGAGTCATGAGATAAATAAAGCTATATTTAAACTTTGGTTTCTGTTTTGCGTGCTCACATAATAAGCTTATATGTTCAGAAGCAGCCCTCACAGTAGCGTTCTCCGTAGTGTTTAAACTATGATTTGCATCAAATCTGGGTCTGCAGTAACTACTGTGTAGATACTTAGGAATAACTCTACTATGTTATCTTTGAGAATGGAAATAAGGTATAGAAAATAAACAGAAGTGACAACTTTTTAAAAATATAATAAAATGATAGTAAAAAATGATCTGCAAGTGGCATGGCTATAGATTAACTAGAGAATATTAAAAGCCTTTGAAATGTTAAGGATGGCTTTGAAAATACAGTATTCAGACTAGCATCAAGTCATTTTCTCAACAATTATATGTTTCTTTGGGGATGAACGAATGTGATATATTTTATTTCTCCTTATTTTTCAAGAAAGAAAAAATAATTGCATCTCTATTTAGAATATCACCATCTTTAAAGAATAAGAAAATAAATCCTCATTAAGTTCTTTGAAACCATTAGACATATAGTGAAATATTTTTACCCTAAACGGTTAATACTGGCTGGGTGTTTGGGATCATGGATTTGTGAGTATAAGGAATTCTAGCCTGGCTTTCTAATTTACTACAGACTCAGAAATATATGTGTTGACCTACATGCCCAAGCTCAACAGACTAGTGTTTAAGAAAGAGCACAGGAAGTGACACAGAGAAACAAAGCTGGGACACCTGTCCGGGTCACTGTTGACCCATCATGCTTAACTAATTTTTCAGTGATCTCTGACCCAGATTTCCACAGTTCCACAGGGATTTATATCTTTCATCCAACAAATTCTACACCTGCATTCAATTAATGAAACAAAACTCAACTTTGTTATCTGATGAACCGAGCAACTAGAACCATTGAGACAATTGTTTTATTATTGTATTGACAAATTATCCTATTACCAACTGGCTACTACAAAAATCAATTAAAATCTTGGCTGAGAATTTTGAATAGCATTGGATAAGTAGAAATGGGAATTAAATAGCGAGATGATAGTTTTTAAAATATAGTTCATAAATTAACAGCAACCAGATCAAAAGCAGAAATTTGTACTGAAAATAAGAATTCTAAATTATAACAGAGCACAGGGAGCTGTTCAGTATTTAGTTTCATTTTATTTCATGCTGATGTATTTCTATGTACTTGCATGAATATTAATGTGTTATTTTTATTTCCTCCAATATACATTTCTAATATTTCACTTCTAGTGATTCCTTACTGTTACATTTGATAAACTACTTTGTAAAATATGTAACATGTGGAATGAAAACAATTTGAATCTTTGAACCTTTGGCCATAAAAGTATGATTCATTCACTTGCTTACTTACTTCAGTAATTGCTTATTTATTCAGAATATTGAGATAGAATCCATGGCCAAGGGGATTTAAGAGTGACCAGTATTTTGACCTTAGGAATCAAAAAAAAATTATTTTTTTTTGTCACAACAAAAGTTTTACTTTCTTTTAGCTAGTGGTAGACAAAAACTGATGATCTCTTGGCGTTTACTTCTGCCTTCTAAAATATACCTCTTAAATTACACGTTAAGTAAAAGTAGGTAAAATTAGGTATACTCTATAAAGACAACACTGTACTTAAGAATCATTTAATTACTTAGATACTTAAAGTATACTTTAGTAAAGAATAATCAGGAAAACCACCCTTGAATAAGAGACAATGAAACCTTCAAGGCAAAACCACATTTCTTCCAAAGTATATAACCTTTAATGGCATTAAAGCTATCTAATAACCAAAAAAGTGTTGCTTTGGAGGGTGGAGGAAATTAATTCCCCCTAGTCACTGATGTATTACACTTGGAAGTAACTTAGAAATGTATAACTTTCAAATGTGAAAGAGAAGAAAGAAGGATTTTACCACTGAGCATGTGCTAAATGGTTCATAAAGTTGTCAGTATGTTATCTTTCGCTATAAATAGGATTGCTGATTGCAGAAAGCAGACATTTGTCTAAATGGTACCTGATCTCTGTCATTCACATTAGCGATAGATTTTTTTCTCTTGAAAGATGTCACCAGCTGGTTCTGAAGAGGGAATATTGATAATCAAGGGAAAGAACAATTCAAAAGCAAAGGTAAAGAAAACAAAAGATGAAGTTAGGACAATTGTACCCCATTGAATCTCTGAATAGTTCTTTTTCACCTCCGAGAGTACAAAGACACTAACGTGAATACAAAAAGTAACCATAGAATGCAGAGGGGGGGAAAAAAGGAGGCTCAGAAAATATAAGGCTGATGCGAAACTCAAGTCCGTGCTACAGATTAAGAACCTAAAATAACCACAATAAAAATTGGTATCTAATGCATTAATACTTTCTAATTGTATCTATAGTGCTTCGACATATATCCTTTTCTGGTACTTTTAATAACTTCCTTTACTTTGTTTCATAAGTCTCTTAAATGATTATCTAAGCAAGTATTTAGACATTAGACATTTGGTTTCTAAATAATATTATTGATCCAATATAGAAGAGGCATTTTATATGAACAACATAGAAGAGGCATCTTATCTCTTTCTTTGAAGTCTATTCTAACATTTGCCCTTTAGCCAGGGTGGCTGGTGGGCTAATTGAGGTCTAATTCTCACGGATTATATTTGATGCATTATATTGCTCTCCATGAATGCCCTCTCCACTTCAACACATCTAAATGCTACTTGTTTTTTAAGTGTAGCTCACATTCCGTTTCTACCATTAAATCATTCCTCTGCACCCTTGTAAGAGATTGGCTGTCACTTCTCACAACTACACTAGAAATTGAAATCTATGCAACTCTTTTTAAGTTCACATCGCTGTGTCATCCTAGGAAAGCACAAGAGCCCCCAGAAAAGTGCTATAATGATTGTCCTTTGCAGCCTGAGGAGGAAGTTGGGAGATGTTGCCGTTTGAAAGAACTCCCTCATGTCAGTGGAGAATGTGCAACTCTGGAGGAGGCTAAGTGGCTAGGCAGCACCAAAGGTGACACAATTACAATAAAAAGCAGTGAAGATAGAGTGTTAATCAAAATGTATTGCTTGCAAGGAACTGTGACAATGACAAGTTGATCAGATAGTCTCTAGGGCCGCTAGAGTCCTAATTGATATAGGGAAACCTTCTATACATGCGAAAACAAAAGAACTCTAGCTCTCAGGAATAAAGGTGTGATTTGAATCACCGTGATGGAAATCCATGGCTTCCTGTCCAATTTCAAAGCCCGAATTCATTTGTGACCTAGAATCCCTTGAATGAAGATCAGGTACATGTACAGGACGACGCCCCCATAACACCTCAAAATAGTATAAATCCATTTCGTAGCCCCAAAGACTTGCAACTACTATGTACCAACTGTACTCAGGAGTGGTAAATATAGATATAACCAAGATCATTGAACACTAGCTCCAAATTAACACTCATTTCTGGGCACTCAGGATACCTATGTAGCCCACTAATCATAATGGGGACTTCTGGGAGACAGAGGTTACAGGTTTTACCCAAATCCATCATAGAGGTTGGCCCTAGTTCTTGCATCTAGATTTGGAATGGACATTACTAGCACTTAGCAAAAAACAAAACAAAACAAAAACCCAACCAAACAAAAAACACCATTTTGGCTCCATGACCCACAGAATGAGGGCACATTAAGGTAGAAGGGGTCAAAGTGAAGCATCTTAAATCATCTCTAATACTGCACATTAAAATCAATATTATAGCTCCTGTGGTATTTTTAATTTAGTGCTACAATCATAGACTTGGAGGCAGGGATGGATATTTCTAACATTGATTTTTAACTAGACTGCTTGACCAGAGATGATACTGGGTGGGTCTTGTCTAAAAGAAGGTTGTGACTCAAATTTCAGTTGTTATTGAAGATAAGTCCCTTGTTTGCAGAGCTATCATTTTGACAATTGGTTTTTATCTATCTCATTCAACACAGAACATCAGACAAAATTTCTCTTACCTGGAAAAACAGTCATACACCTTTCCTGTATTAAGTTAGAGCTAAGTCAATTCTCCACTCCTGTATCATAATAAAATCTTGAAGCATCATGAGCGTCTCACCCTCCCACAGAATATCACACTGATCCAGTTATTGATGGAATCATGTTAATAGAACCTGGTGGGGATCAACTTACAAGTACCCTCAATGTTGTGGTAAGAAACATAAGTGATTGAGAGAATGTACCGTGTTTCCACGAAAATAAGACTGGGTCTTATATTAAGGTTTGCTCCAAATGATGTATTAGGGCTTATGTTCAGGGGATGTCATCCTGAAAAACATGCTAGGGCTTATTTTCTGGTCTTATTTAGGAGATAAACCTCCTGAAAATGTTCTCAAGTGTTTGAGGGTCTAGTGGTCTGCAACATACAGATAACTTGTTGCACCATGTAATCTCTACCTCTAGAAAGAGGCACGATGCCTGGTAAGCCTCTGAATTTTGGAGGCAATTCATGTTACGTTAAGTGTGCTGGTTGCACCCATTTATGGAGCAACCCATAAGGGTCTCAGCTTTGGATGGGGCCTGGGAAAGACCTGCCTTTGGTTCTTCAGTCACTCAATGCTTTAGTTCAATCATTTAGATCACTTGGCAATATGACCCAACAGATTCAATGCGTAAGGAGTCTCTGGTGTATTGGAGTCAAACCACGTCCTCTTTGGAAGATAATCATTTCCTTCTAAAGAAAGAATTCATAGCTTTGCTACTAGGCCCTGGTAGCAATTGATTACCTGGCTACCATGTTTCCCCGAAAATAAGACCTAGCTGGACCATCAGCTCTAATTTGTCTTTTGGAGCGAAAATTAATATAAGACCTGGTCTTATTTTTCTATAATATGAGACTCGGTATAATATAATACAATATAATATAATATAATATAATATAATATAATATAATATAATATAATACCGAGTCTAATTATTAATTTTTGCTCCAAAAGACGCATTAGCTGAGGGTCTGGCTAGGTCTTATTTTCGGGGAAACATGGTATCTATATATGGAAACCCTGTAACCTGAGCTTGTCACCATGAATTAGTGCTCTTTTATTCACCCCGTCTTAGTCGTGGACCTTTCTACCACTCCACAATAATCTCTGAATAGAAGTAGTATAAACAGAGCTGTGCCCAAACAGGTCCTGACAAGACAAGTAAATTGCCTGAAAAGGTGATTTTGCTCTTAGAAACTACTCTGATTGTCATCTGCACAAATGGAACCGAGTGTGTGTATGTGGGTGGGTGAGGAGCGGTGGGGGTGGGGCGTGGGGAGAAGGTTGGGCTCCTGTGACGAGTTCCCTGAGATGGAAAAAAAGAAAAAGAGGAAGAAAACACAACCACTTGGTTTAATATACATTTTACATAATAGAAGTGGGTTAGAAGTAGATTGTTGCAGTGTTTAAAAACACATTTAAACGGGCTCCAAAGGACACTGGGGAAGGCAATTTTTCCAGTTGGCAAAATTTTTAGGACGATATCTGGTGATCCATTTTTCCTGTACGAAAGGTATAGAACTCTCTTATTTGATGCATCCTGCCTAATGTTTTCACCTAATTATCAGAGACTTGGAAAATGTTAATATTGGAGAATCAGTAACAAGAAAGTTTGAGCTTTCCTAAGTTGCAGACAGGTATTTGAAAGAAAAAAAAAAGTCCAGAGAACATTTGTGGAAATGTATATGAAGTGTGTGGGATCATGGTGGAGGGAACATACAAATGTCAAATTTATTGACATTTGCCCACTAAGCAGAAATTGTGGATTTCATTTTTCAGTTCAACGGATTCAAAAGTACTCTAAGAGTTCATTTCGTTGGTTGGCTGAAACTGCGCCAAAAGGTCGCCTACACCAAAGAGGTTGAAATTCCAGAGCTGTCTTGGTACCTTGTAGAGGAAGGGAGCCAAAGGTTTATGAGGATTCGATGTTACAGTGGATTGATAATGTTATCGCCTGCTCATTCACCTTGGGCAGGTCAGAGGGTACACCTTTTACCATATTTGTGAGAAGTATATTTGAGAGAGCAGTCCCACCTTCCTAAAAGAGCTCTGTGGTCAGTGTTCTCTGTTAGTCACAAAGTACAGTGGGACCTGCTGCCAAAAGGATGTTAAGTGTGGCTTAAACCCTTGTTTCTTGAATTAAAAAGAGTTGCTATTGACAAAATTATTATTATATTTATTTTATTTTTTTACTTTGTAGTCTATGTTTCCTTGCCCTCAGCCAGCAGCTCAGCTGTGCGGATAGTTTTGCATTGCATGGTTAGCCAAACCTGTATTCCAAATAGGTCTAAGCTCTTGATGATTACAGTTTTACTGGAGTTAACTTTTGCCCAGTTAGCCACATACCTAAAACTCCACTGGGTCTCATTTAGAGGGATGGGATACATGGCAATACCAGTGACACTCCCAAGTGATACCATATTTCACTCATTTTCCAGTGAAATATGCATAATTTCCTCAGTAATGAATAATGAGGTGTGTCACTACGTCACTCAGTAATTCTCAGTTGATGACAAGGGAAGAATCTGTTCTTGTCTATTCCAGCTTTTGGTGGCTCTAGGCTTTCCTTGGCTTTTGGCTGCATGACATCATTCTGTGTCTCTGTTTTCACATTACCTTCTCCTCTATGTTTCTGTGTCTTCTTCTGTCTTGTATAAGAACATTTGTTATAGGATTGAAATTCCATCCAAGTAATTGAGAAGATAACATCTCAAGAATCTTAATTACATCTGTCAAGACTCTTTTTCCAAATCAGGTCACGTCCACAGTTTCGGGGCCTAAGACGTGGGCATATCTTTCTGTGTGTGTGTGTGGGGGGGGGAGGCACCATTCAACCCACTATATTACCTTTGTGGGTTTTTTGCACCAGTAGTTTATTCCATATGATTGCTGAGTAGTTTTCCATTGAATAGATATACCACTCTGTTTATCCATTTGACTTTTGATGGACATTTGGGTTGTTTCCAATGTATGGCTATCGGAAAGAAAAGCTGTTCTGAACATTTGTCTGCAAGTCTTTGTGTGGCCATGTGTACTCATTTATCTTGTGTCAATGCCTAAGAGAAGAAACCCTCTGCAAATTTCCTATGTTTTCTCTTTGAAATTCCCTGCCTCTTTAATTTGCCTTGCAATTGGATTACCTGTAATCTGCTCTGTATCTTTCTAAGTCTTGGGGAGTGCCAGGCTCTGTTTGAGTACCCCATCTCTGTACTGCATTCTGGAGATTCTGTCTGTCAGTCTGTGGGTCAATCACAGGGCTCACCAGGTTTGTTTTCTGCTCTCAGGGATCACTATCTTATGCCACCTGTTGTCAGATGACTAAAACATGTTGTTTCCTATAGTTCATCTGTGTTTTAGTTACTGAGCATATGAGAGTAAACTGTTACCTGTTACTCCCTCATGTCTGAAAGAAAAGCTCTACTCTTAAAATACATTTCATTCCTTTGATTTAGAAAGTTATTTTCCTTAATGGAAAAGACATGCAAAATTAGACTTGAGCATTTATGGCGACTCTTTTGGTCTCTAACCATATGCCATATCTTTGAGAAATAGATTTCTCCTTCCCTAGCTGACCTTGCTGCAAACCTATTTAACATTGCTACACTCATGCTTGGAAAAACTCAGCTCAGTCTAGGTTTTTGCTTTCCTCACACAGGTTTTAAGGTTTCTACTCCCTGTGTTTTGTGTTTGTGGGTGTATGTGTCTGCTCATGTGCATTTTGTTCGTGCACGTGTATGTATATGTGCGGTTTTTATTGTAGGTTTTAAAGGAAAGGAGATTTATGCTACACGGGGGACTCTCTTTACTGAATTTTCTTTGTTGAATTATTACTAATTTTCTCACTAAACATGAAATACAGAGCAAGATTTCATTTGAATATCTTTCAAACAAAACAGCATGCTCACTGTAATACAGCTCATTATTTGGTTTGATTATATACATTAGCAAATTTCCTGGGAAAAATACCCAAGGCCTCACTAAAATGGGCTGTTATTGTTTCTGAAGATAATTTCTAATGTAATATCTGTGGGATACTCTTGTGAGACATTAAAAATGAACATTCTCTTGGAAAATCTAAAATCAATTCATATTTTCCATACCCCAAACAGTTGTAGTTTAAATAAGATCACTTGCCTGTGTTTACAGACTCTAAAATAAAAAAGTACATACTCAAATCTTTGAGCTATGATAAATTATTGTTTAAATGATGGATATGTGTCTATGCATGTAAATGAACACATATATGAAAGTAAATACATATACTCTCATATATATATATATATAGATGGGTAGAAATAAATTACATATGATATAGTAATTATCCATGCTTAAATAAATACCTTATAACTTTGATGATGGAAGCTAAATAAATACATTGTGTAGACAAATTAAATATACATACAATTAATCTAGTTAATTATATACTAGAGTACTAAGTATGAAGATTGTTGTTCTTTGATACTCTGCAAGTTTGTCCGTTAAAAATATGTTCTATTCAACAGTTGAAAAATAGAAGTAACCAAAAGAAATCCCTCCAAAAATGTCTGCTTAGAACTAATTTACTATTTTATTTTTTAAAATAATGTTCAGAAAGTCTTACATTCTTTCCCATAAAACTACACAAATGGTATAGTAAATATGACTCATTTTGACCAAGTGAATATCAACATGAGACCTAACTTTTTAGTACCATTCTATGTACTTACTATTCTATGTGCCATTCATCAAAAATCTTTGCAAGAGATCACTTACAGATTAGTGTTTGCTTATTTGTCTTCTATTTTGGAAATGATTTTAATTGTAAATTTAGTCTTATTTAACAAACTCTGAATTTTCCTTAAGTTTTATATTCCACCCCCCCACACACTAATATAATGTATAATATTTACTGCGGATTTCCAATTATCAGACACTTCCTTTACAGAAAAAAATGTATTGCTTTCTTTAACCATCTAGTTCCTGATGGGTGAATGAAATTCTTATTTTTATGTTGTGGACTTCAAACTCAGTATCACCTGTTGTATAAAATGAAATCCCCATTTGTTTAACATGGTGTAACTTTATAGCCATTTTTGTAGGGACAAGTCAAATCAAACGCAACCCCCACACGTTGGATGCCTAAGCACAGGCAGCTCTGAGATTGTTGTGAGGAAACGACAATGATGGAACAGCCAATTGGCCTTCTAAGTGATTAGTGGCGCCCCCTTCCTTAGCTGCTGGTTGACTGCAGGATAGAGTGTTACGCCGAGCACTACGTATAAAACTTTCCACGCAGTAGCGGGCCTACGCTTCTCCAGTGCACAGGCATTCTTCTCCTATTCTTCTCCTTTGCATTCATTGCTCTCGCCATAGTCAAATGCTTCAAGTTTCTGGAACATTCCATATGTTTATCTCTCCGCTGAGAAAGCCTTATGCCCTCCTCATTTCACTTCACTTGGCTTGCTCACCCCGGGTGAGAGCAGCTCCCTAATAGAGCATTTTGCATAGGATTAATTCACTCTGGCTTTTCCTGGCTATGTTCCCAATTTTCAGCGTAGAAGCACAGTTCACCGTTGGCGTGTAAGAGAATAGGCCAGGCAGCTGGAATATTTGCCTCCCTCGACCTTCATCTAAATCTTCAGAGAATTATCATCTCCAGGCCTGGCAGCATTTTCAGTTCCCCATCGAGAAAGAACAGACAGAAATGATGAAAAAATATGTTTCTGTAACACCTAGTATGCTACAATCTAGAATCAGACTGACCTCACTTCTAATGTTTGGAATTTTTTTTTTTTTAAATCATTGATCCAAGTATTTCCACATCTAATGAAAGCTCCAATTCCCAATTGAAAGTCTCAACGGAATTTTACATCCTTTCTCCTTTCTGATATGTAAGGACTAACTCATCACGCGCACAATCACTAAACACGTGTCTGTGTTTGTCTGTTCCCAGCTCCACGCAGGGCGCAGCAAAGAGCAAGGCACACAGACAGTCCTGTGAAGCAAACAGAAGAGTGCATCCTGGCACTGCTCACTAACCTCTCCCTTCACCACGGAAACACCAAAATGGGGCTGTGCTGGCCTTAAGAGCACTTACCATTTTTATGCTCTGACCAAATCATGGCTGACGATGTCTCTTTCCTTTCTTTTCTACTTTTATTTAGTTCACTTTTAAAGCTTTACTACCCTTGTCAGTCCACCAGGAGTTCAAGTCCCCACACATTCATGAGCATCTATTGATTGCTCGCCTCCTACCAGCAAAGCTGAGTGGTCTTTTCCCCATCCTTTGCTAGAACACTCATTTTTTTTTTAAACCAAGCAGCCTCAACCTTTTCTTACCCCTCCATTAAGTTGCCTCCACTGGAAGTGGCTCTTGCCTTGGTCCCATTGTCACTCAATTTCAATGTCACAGCTGCAGTTTTCCCACCGTTCTAGTCAAGAGCCCATGACGTGCCTTAGAGGCCTCACGCTTCCTGAGTCCGGGAAGGGTCTAGGGCTCAGGCAGCCTCCCTCTGAGAGGGATGTAGTCCCAGTGCAAGGTGTGGACCAGGGCAGAAACACAGCCTGTACAATGGAGGTCTCTAGGCCTGACGTCTGAGGTGAAAGCATAGATTTTAAATTCCAAGAGTACAGAAAATCCCCTAGGCAGAACCAATCTATTCATGAGGTCGCTAGATTGTTATCCAGGTGTGTGGCTTTTCACTTTGCAATCACTCTCCTCAGACAGACAGTGTATGCACTCGGATACTGTGAAATATTAGTTTTTATTTACTTTTTCTCCCCAATTTTCCTCTTTGTTCCTCATCCACGCAGGCTCAGATGTGCTTCATTGAGGTCATGTGCCCCATTGCCAGAATGGCAAGATGGAAAATAGAGCCAACAGTTCCAGACTTTCTCGCTCCGGTTTCTCAAACTCTACACACGATGAGGAAGCCTATTTTTATTGTTGCTTGTTTGTTTGTTTTCTAGAAAATCTGAATAAAGAAGGAACTGTGCCAAATTTCTATCAAATTTCTATCATTCCCTAACAGGGCTCTCTTTCCATTATAGGTTTGTGTGCTTTCAGATAGCACCCTTGGCTCACAGGTACTTCTCTGCACTTGGCTACTTCTAATTCATCCAGTCTTAGTAGCCACCATCTCCAGGAAACCCTTTAAAATCCTCAGGTTCTGGATTAGGTGCTACTTCTGTGTAAGCGGGCGACATCCAATTCTTTGCCCATCGTGGTTCGAAGTAAACTGTCTTGCAATTTCATGTTCGCTTATCAGTCTCCCCAGGAGGTCGTAAGTGGGTTGGGCATGTTTTTTGCCTTTCATCATTTTATTTCTTGTCATCGACAAAACATATTCATGGTGAATATGTATTTGATCAATTAAAACACATAATATGCATTTGATACAAAGTCTATTTCTTCTTCCTCAGTTTTTATTTAGCATTATAATTGTGGAAATAAAAGTTCCTTTCATTCATGTTTTAATAGAAAAATGATAGTCTCTTCAAGTTAAAAGCATGTTATGAAATATAATTAAACCAGACATTTTCACATCTAATGACTGAAATAGATGGCTCATGTACTGATGATTTAGAGAGGGCACCTTAGAATGAGAGACAAAAACAAATGACAGATACATATGAAGCAAATTAAAGTATGACATTTCATTTTCGTGTGTGTGCATGTGTGGGTTAGAGATACAACTACACAGACACACAAACACAAGAAAGCTTTCCCTTTCCTCAAATGAAGTTCAGCCTTATTTGCTATGAATGTAACATGCAAAGTGTGTCTATTGGAGAAAGAAACAACTTTTGAATAGATGAAGTCAGAGGATTTCAGTAGGATAATATTAAATAATATTACTAACAGACACCTCAATACTTGTCTTCACAGATGTCTAGAGGAGAATACATATAAAATATTAATAACTCTGCAGTAAAGAGACTACATAACAAAGTATAATTCTTAATTTTAAGAACTAAGTTGATATTTATGCATTATGTTTGTCAAAATTGGTGTGACAATTATAACCAATGAATTGTTCAATAAAGATGAAAAGTATGAGTTTATAAGAATTTACAATTTAAAAATCAAGGAAGATAATTTAATAATATTTAATTAATTCATTAAATATTTAAAGCATAGTATATCTTAAATTACACTTGGATTTAAAATATTTCTGTTTTAAAGTCTGTAATAATTTTGTAACACTCCCCCAAAAAAATCCCAAAATACATTTTGTTTTCATGTATATAATACCTTGCTATTTTTTATTTTGCTTACCTTTCAAAAAAAATTACCAATTTTGTAGGCAGCATTAAAATTTATCTGTAAACAGCAGCATAATTGGTATTATACAGATATAGTAAATATTTGTTTAAAATTAACTGATTTTACATATTCATTTAAATAATGTGATATATAAGGTTTAAATAGTATCAACATTTTTGACAGCTATTTCTCCACATTTATTAGTGATTTGTTTAGCATAATTTAATAATGATACATGGACGTATTCACCCAAATTCAAATTTTCCACATTGCTCTATAGTAAGCACATAGGTTAGTGATCATTTTATCATTTTTGAATGCTAAGGCAGTGAAATAATTTGCAGCTATAAAGCATGATGCTTTATTTGCTTCTGTTAAATGTGAGACCTTTTCCTTGGCTATATTTCAAGGCAAAGTTAGCACCATAATGCTTTTTAAAGTGATTTTTAACATGAATTTTAGGAGTCAATAAAACTCTATCAGCCCCACATAAACACAAGAATAAAAAAGTCTCTTCTGTAAAAATAAAAGAATGATTTTTATTAGACACAAAAATATTTAATACCTTATTTCTTTAGTTTTACCATTTTTAATTATGTTGGAAACCTAAATGTTATGTTCAAGAATAAAGGTTAGAAAGGTATTGCACAGCAGGTAAATTTCATAACATTATTATTAAAAGCAGGTATGTTTTCAAATGTGAGTGGCATAAGTGGAAAATGTAAATTAGCATGGTCAAAGAACCCCACAGGAAATAGTTTTCTAGAGAGTATCTAGCTTGTTTCTGAAATACTTTCCAGATAACCATATGCTTAGTCCTTAATTTTTTAAGGCAATTATTTAGAGGAAGCACATCCTAATTCTAACAGGTGAAGTTGATAGGGCAGGTCTAATAATAAATAATGTTCAACTTTCATTTGAGAACTTACGTTACATTTTAGAAAACTTACATTATTGCATAGCTTCCCTTTATCCCATAAAAACAACTTACTATACTTGATGAGATTTATGCGTTGAACCACTTTGAAATCCATCCCTCTAACTTACTTCAAGTTCTAATTTACATCACTCTTTGAGAAACTACAGGTCAGACTCAATACTCTAATTGTTTGACAAGTACTCAATATGGTGGAAATTATACTTAAGAATTACAACACTCTTCCTATGTGTACATCTTATTATTAATTTATTAATACCAAGCCCACAATATGGTCCACAAGACCTATCCTTGCAAGGTCTACACCAGGTACCTGGTGACACAAGGTGATTTGCTGGTGTTGGATGCATAGAGTTACAGCTACAGTCTCTAAAGGAAACATTTTTAGAAAACCTTTGTCTTGTTTCCTTCCCCATATTCACACTCCTGAACTCAGGGCTCTCATTTATTTGCATCAGATTTAGTGGGTAGAAGGCAAGCAATGGGATAAAGTAATGGCATGTGTTGACTTAAGGTGTGATGTGCAAAGCGAATGCCAACAATTCTTCTGCCAAGGAGGCTCATGAAATCCTGTGATGTTTAAGCCTGTCAGCACTTTCTCCATTTTCTGGCCCTTGTAGCAGGTCAGCAACCCAATGGATAAAAATGCCATAGTATTTCGTCTCATGAGTCATGAGAAACTTAACCTCCAAACAGTACTCATAATCCATCTTACTAATGTTTATTCTACTACTCACTGGCCCTGGTCCATTTGTTTTTTCATTTAAATATTATAAAATTATTTAGTCAAATACTGAATTATTATTTGCTTAATTGTAATCATGCCATTGTACTCTCCAAGCAGTTTTGGGCATAAAAAATATATTATTAAGTGTAATATTGGAAAATGTGCTTTCTAAAATATATTTGTGAACCACACTGTATTTTCAAGTAATGAAATGATAAGAGATTTTATGGAGATGACTGATTAGAAATAAACATTACACAAATTGTGTGTGTGTGTGTGTGTGTAGAGAGAGAGAGAGAAAGATTAAAAAGGGCAAAATACCAATTTCAGAAGGCACTACGCTTCAAGTTCATGCCCTCATTATCTCTCCTTTCCCCTCTATCTCTAGTCTCCACTAGCTCCAGTTTATCTTCCATGTTTCTGCCACACTGCCCTTTCTAAAATGCAAATTTGATCTTGCTTCTCTCATGCTCAAGGTCTTTCAGGATAAAATAGCACGTTCTCCGTGGACTTCTAGCCTAACTTTAGCCATCTCTGGTATGTAAGCTGTTCTCTGGCCAGACTGGGCAGCGTGCTTGCCAGAACACTGTTCATCTCAAGTATTTGGTTGAACCGTTGCTCTGCTTGACCTTTGTCCCGACACTGTCGGTCACTTCATCCTTGGTGCTTCCATGGCCTTTGCTTCAGCAAATTGCAATGGTTTGTATCCTGTCCTCATCTATTCCTTCCATTAGGGCATGCTTTTTAGATGAATGCCCTCTGATCTATTCTCTGGGTCTGAGACCTAGTAAGTGATCTTTAATGTTTTTAAATAACTGATTCAAATGCTGTCAAAGTACGTTCCAGATAAAATAATTTGTCCATTATAATTCAGTAGACAAAAAGTTCTCAGAAAAAAATTATTTTCAGGCAACTTGCACCAGTTGTTGACAGGTATTGCCTAATTATCATGAACGATATTTTCTACAACTGATTTTCATTTTGATCTTGAAAACATTGCCTTTGTTATCTTTGACTTTTGGGACTGGAATTCCTGGATTGCCCTCCTTTTTAAACAGCTAATTAATATAGGAAAATGCTGCAGTATTCCTCTTTGTCCATTCATTTTTTTCTTTTTTTTTTAACTGGTGGGTTAATATGTCTTGAGGAAATAATATATTTAGTTCTGGGGGTGTGGAAATGTCTTCCTAACCTCACTTAGCAACAAGCACACGTGAGGCCATCAGTAAACATTGTTTAACAGATGAGTGAATGGCAGACAGAATCAGTGTGGATGCTGCTTCTACTCTTAAGCAGGAAGGAGCAAGAGTATGTATAGCTTCTGTCTCTTTCTTCTTTGCCAATACCATAGAAAACCCTGCTCCAGGTTGGCCGGGAAACGAAGTAAGAGGCAGCAAGGAGGTGAGATGTGGGTAAGGACCACAGGGCTGGATAGGAGTGAATAGGAATGTTTCACAGTGTTGTCTTCAAGGGCAGGTGTCCTTATGGGCAAGTAAAAGCCATCTGTAAGAAGACAATAACTTGAGGCTTCTTGTTACTCTACGAGAGGAATTCACAACGGGATCTTTCAAGATACCCGTACACAAGAAGGTCACCTCTATGGTAGATAACCTCATAGCATTAAGAACATCACAGTTTTAGTCTAAAACATTTGTAAAAAAAAATTTTAAAAGAAATGGGAGGGGGGTAGAGGCTTGGTGCAATAGGGCTTTTAAGATTCACAACTTTTGACTCATAAACAGCTTTTTCGTAGTCTTAAAGGACAGCTAGAACAGTTAGTTCCTGGCAAAAGAAGTTACCTGATAGGTTAGAAAAATCTAAGACAGAAAACATAAGGATTGCACACAGCTCCTTTAAAGAACCCTTTCGTTTCACCCTTTAGTTTCTTCTTTAGTTTATCTAACCCACAAAAAGTGAAAAGACGTCTGCTCCTCCCTTTTACCTTGAATACCTCATTTTCCCTCTAAATATCAGTAAAATCCCAGCACGAAATAAAGGAATTTGAATTTAAAATAACACTGTGAACCAACATGGGGTCAGCTGCTGACACAATGGTGTAGGGGGTGCTGACGCTGAGCTTGCTGATAATTCTGTCACCTGGTGCATATGTTGACATTGAGACTGATGAGAGGGCAGGCTTGGATATATCAAAGAAGCTGGCAATAATAAAAAGTAACAGGAGCACATGAGAGAGTTGAGAAAAAGCTAAAGACACAACAGCTATACAGTTACATAAGGCATAGGCTTCTTATATTTTGACCCAGCAGAGTTATTGCAATGCTGATATGAGGTCCACATACGTATAGAGACAGGGAACAAAGCAGAGATGGAAAAAGTTCACCTTGCTCACCTCCAAAACTCCAACTAAGGGAATTAAAAGTCTGGGGCTCACAGCTTATTAAAAATACTATATTGAAGAGGACTGGCCTTAGTCACTAAGGGACTTGCCTGAAAACTGGGGTTAGTAGCAGGTTTTTAGAGCTCAAAAAAATGGACAATGTATAATAATAAATAAATATACAGTCAATAAATAAAGGTGTTGTATATTACCAGGTATTGATTCTTTTCAGCATGGAACAGTCTCAACAATTCAAAAATCTTATTTAGAATTTAAAAGATATAGTAAAGATGCTTTAGCTGAAGTTTACTTTCTACCTCTTTACAATGAGAGTATGAGGGAAGGGAATGTTTGAAATATTTAAGAGGACAAATTGTTTGCAAACACCCTGAAACGATTTGTACTCATTCCCATTGGAAAATGTATAAGCTAATTGCAAATATCTTTTAACCATGTATTACCGAATATTCTATAGTAATATCTGTGGGAAAACATGGTGCCCTGTGTTAAAACAGTATAAAAGGCTTGAAAATAATACTGCTGTGTTTTAATTCAATTTCATATTAAAACACTTAATTAGCTTAGGTTGATTTTCCCTAATTGGTTTAACACACTGTGATTTTACTATTAACTTAAAAAATAGTTCATAAATTCTATAATTTTGTATAATTTTTGCAAGCTTATAAGTAGGAGAAGCTCTGTTAAAATATTAAAACAGTAAAGGACTCAATGGTATTATTTTCTGTTTCTCTAAAGAAAAATAACAGAGGGACTCCGGTAAATGTAGAGTTTATGTTTGATGCTTTAAAATAACCAGTGTTATGAAGGATTTTCACTATTTGTCTGATAAAGGTAGACCTTTCCAAAGTGTTTCCTGGTATTTTAAAGCATGTTGGATTCTGTGGCAGAATGATTGCATTCAAATATCTTAAATAGATACAGAAAATCATTATTATTGCTTCCATGAGGGAAAGGTCCATCAAAGTTACAACCAGAACAACAACAGCAAAAACTATTTAATTTGCAATTTTTCTTGCACCAGTCAGTTCCTTTCCATTTGTATCAGTTCATTAAACTGCAGCACTTCATGACTAGACTATTAAAATGACCATATCGGCCTTTTGTGCCCCATTCCTAAATTATCTTCCGACATCACCTTTATCATATCATCGCTCTGCTCAAAAGCCTTCCAAGGCCTGAGTTCCTTGGCCCACTTATAGAGCGAGCCCTCCATAAACCGGGCCCTTTCCATTTCTTTTCTACTGTCCCCAACACAATTCACACTGTCCAGGGGGACTGCTTGCTGCCTTTGGCATGGTGCTTCCACTCCTTCTCATAACTGATGCCTCCATCAGGACAAATATATGAGCATATGTGTATATATATATATATATATATATATATATATATATACACACATACCTATGTATATATATATATATGTTATATTTATATAACTTACAAATTATATTTATGTATATATCCTTATGCTTCGAAGGAAGATGGCTATTGGATGGAGGGAGCAGTATAAAACATGAGCTCTCACAGGATCTAAGGTTATCTCTATTGCTTTGTTGGGAAAAGGAAAAAGGAGAGCTAAGACATATATCTTTGGCAAGAAGAAGAAAATTGTGTGTGTGTGTGTGTGTGTGTGTGAGTAATTTGATTTTGTTCATTAGAAGGTTTCTGGAGAAAAATACTAACATGCATGTTTATAATCATTAAAAATTCTCATGTGTAATATTCTTATCCTATTCACTGTTCTGAAGCAGATTATGGACATAATCGAAGATAGCTATCTAGGAAGCTGAGGTTATACTTTTTGTCTGAATTATAAAGGTACATACTCCCTGAGGTTCATCACCTGCATCATTCTTTGTAACAGAAACTGAACATTTTGATTTCTCATCTGGTCAATAATAATGTATTCACCACATGGCCAAATTGCGTGTGGTTATGTTGCAGAGGAAGCTAGCAGGATGGAAGCTAGCGACAGACAAAAGTGGGGACCAGGGACGGGAGGGACTAAAGAAGAACATGGGTCCCTGGCATAAAAAGGCAGGGTGCATATTCTTACGCGTTACATCAGCATTTTTATTTCTTACCTGCCACTACTTATGTAAAAGAGAAGGCAAGTTATTTACTCAATCAATTAGGTTTTTCTTTGAAAAATGATCATAATGCTTTTGAATTTAGGATATTAGGATGTATCTACATTCATAGGAGGTCATTTAAAGCTATTCATTTCCTACATTCAAAGAAATTCTGAAAATGTCCACACTCTTTAATCTTATCTAGAACTGATTGTTCCTCAGCTGAGCTAAATGTATTAAGGACTTAGCTTTTTTCTCCTTTTGACCCAGGAACTCTCTCCTCACAAAAATCTTGCTGTCATTGACTTGAATGAAGAATGTTGTCAACCTGAAACTCATTCAGGATGTTTCCAGGAAAATCATTTGAAGATAAGTGCAATGTAAAATTTTATTTTAACTCCCTGTCACTTTTTTTTAGGGAACAAAACAGATTTTTAAACATTCATCTAGAGTAATGAGAGAAGTAAAAAAGATGTAGCAGTGACAATGGCGAGTATTTTAAATAAGCAGAAAGTAGTCCCAAATGTACCTTCTTGGGAGTGGACTGTTTAATGCGTTTCAAGGTTTTTTTTTTCTTTTTAAACAAATATCATAGTTTTGAGGACCTAGGTAACCAAAACGAAAATTTATACGAAGTAGACATAACCAGCGGAAGTTAATTCATCACAAGTTTCACAAAAGCCTTTGCAGGCAGTTGGCCAGGCCCAGCACATTATCTGTTTGACTCACTGAGTCACAGCGGCTAATGGAATTTAGCCCCATGTTTGTTGTTGCCATGGTGATGCGATATTCTCAGGCATGTCATGTTCACAGATCAGTAGCACAGCACTGTTGCAGACATACAACTGCTCTCAGCTTTTGACCATCGACAGGAATTCCGTCGCAGTCAGTCTGTCAGGAAGGAAGTGTCTATGGTGAAGGAGCACCAGAGCTAGGAGACCAGCCCTTCCGTCTTCCTTTGTCACTGCGGCGCTATTATCATTAAAATAACCTTGAATTTTCATGAATCCACTCATTCACAAACACTGTCAAAGAAGGTGCAAGAGTTCAAGAGAACCCAGAGGGTCAAAGAGAGGACTAGTTTTAAATCTGTGCCTATTGAACCTGGAAATGACATCGCCGGTTAGATATAATCTTATTCTTACCATAGCAAATCAAATCGTGCTGACTGGCACCAACGTCCAAGGCGATTCAGCACCATGAAAGGTGACTGGGAGCAAAGGGGTCATATCTTTTGTGGCACTGCTCTGAGAAATAGACACAGACATGTGTGGGAATATTCTACAAAGAATAGATTTCTCCCCAAAGTGAAAAGCAAATCCTGCCAGCAATCTATAAAGGGAGCGGGTATTCTCTACTCTAGATATATTCGGATTTCAAGCAAAAGGTATAATTACGAGGCTTTTAAGATCTAAAATGTTTGAACAAGTCACAGGTATTGTGCAAGATGTTCCAATTTGTATAAAAGGAATGATAAAGGGTAAGACACGATACATTTTCAGAAAAGTATTTTTGCCGGTTGGAAATAGGCTTTTTATTAAATTGTGTATAATTTTCATGAAGCATGAAATATGCAAGCAAATCTGGCAAATTTAAAAACACTTCTGCAAATGTTTATCTATATTGCCCAATACAGAGTCCAGGGTTAATTATAACGAAGCAGCCTTGCATTTTCTGGGGATCCGCTTTCACGCTGGGGCCGTGCTGCTGTGGGCATCTGGAGACAGCAGTAACAGCTCACCACGCCGCCCGGCAAATCGCAGGGGAATTTAGTTCTGCGGATGGAAGAGTGAAATCAGAACCACGACTTCCTGAATGAGGATGTCGGCGCTGCCACAACTTTCTGTGTGCAGGAGATGGGGCACGTTGGGCTGAACAGGGAGGTGGGGGAGGGGCGCCTTCATTATGGTTGTTTCTTTCCCAGTACAGCAGCTCAAGGAGGGTGTGCGGCCCAGTTTGATCAGAATTTAAGGGTACAGGTACCCTGTTTTCCTGCAGATTCCAGAACTGAAGTTAATCAGAGAGCAAGCATGTGGGGTGGGGGAGAGAGGGTGGGGGAGAGGGGGTATATTACTCAGGCTGTTTAAGAAGATATGGGGAAGCTTTGTCCTCTGCCTATCTGGGCCATGTGGTCTGAGACACGGATGTGTATTGAAATAAAAGACAGTCGAGTTTTCCCATTGTGGCTATGTGAGTGTCAAGGATACAGCATTTGAATAACTCAGTGGGAGCACAAACACTTAACATGAATATTAGCAAAACCAGACTATTAAAAAGGGCTTGGCAGACTTTCTTCCAAAAAACTTAGAAAATGGAACTCTGTACCTCTAGGAGTGTTTAATGATTACTTTGCTTTGGACAAAGAGAAATCCATGGATACATAAGCATTATGTAATGCTACTATAATTTTTAATGCACTACTAAATTACCAGATTAAATGGCATGTGAAGAGTAATATCTGGGTTAGCATCAGATGCTACTTTCACTGTATCTTCTAATCAAATAATACCGATGGCATTAAAATATATGGAAATGGCCCCAAATGAAGAAAAGAGCAGAAGGGAAAACAAGAGAGGGATGACAGAGCACGTAAGAATTTTGAAAGGTTTAATCACCTTCTATGTTGACCAGAGAAGGTTGAAAGATACAGGACAGGGAGAGTCCTAGTAGGAAAAAAAAAAAAAAAAGACAAAGAGAGCCAACCATGCTGATGTCACCCACACAGGAACCCAAAGGAAAAGGAAGATCATGTGGATGGAACCTATGACTCTAAATCAGAACAGAATCCTACACTTGCTTTAGGCAGTGCCATATACTTAATTCTGAATTAGGGTCACAGTTAAGAAATAAAAAGGGAAAACAAACAAACAAAACAAATACCTCTTATTTTAAAGACTGAGTATTGAAAGACACTAGCCTTTTTTTTTTTTTTTTTTTCTTCTCCACCACCTTCTATTTCATTCTTGGCCTGAAGAAAGCTCATGCAGTAGGCATAGGAGAGACCACTCCTGTGGACTCTGTTCACAGCCACCCTGGGGCCACCATGGAGCCCAGGCCCCTGTGTGGCTTCAGGAAAATATTCTCTGGTGAGCTCTGTCACCCAGGACTGGAGCCTCAGGTCCCAGTGGCCATGTGAAAATTGCAAACATCGCGCCCTTTGTCTTTCTTGCTCACCATCCCCGTTCATTGAGTAACACTCCGTTGCCCCAGCCATGCCACAGTTATGGGAGTTACTGAGGATCATTCATTTACCACAAACAATGGTGGTGGTGGAGGAGGGTGTATTAGGGGCATTTTAGAGCCACACCTACTATGAGTCATAATGTATTGACACAAACACTATCCTAAATCAGGGCCAGCTACATAATTTGTACAACTCAGTGCAAAATGCAAATTCAGAACCCCTTGTTATTCAAAAAAAAAAAAAAACAGGAGCAAAAAAAAATAATTTCCCACTCCCATAGCCAATCTCTGTCTCTTTCTCAATCTGTCATGGTCATTGTTTAATTTAGTATTGCAAACCACGCTCCCTTGCACACAGGAATAATTGCACACTGAGAGCAGACCATCACAGCTGCTTGGGGCCCAACCCTCCACGTGCCCAGGACCCTGCTGGGGCAGAAGGCAGCCATCGTCAGGATCGGCAGAGCAGCAGGCAACTGAGAGCCCATCCTGGGGAGATGGGAACACACATGGGACTCCAAGCCCCAGTGATGCTCCATTGTCCCATTTAACTTAAGAAAAGAGAAAAATCAAAGATAAAATTATTAAGAATTTCAAGATGGTGTCCATGAAGCATTAAATCAAGTGTGGGCCGTCTTCTGAGCGTGGGGCCCTGTATGGCTGTATTGATCCCACCGGACCCATGAAGCCAACCCTTCTTCTAAGGAAAACAGTTACGTATAGTTTAGGACAACTCAGGATTCAAACATTTCTCTTCATGTTTTGAGAAATAACAAAAAAGAAAGAACACAAGAAAATGCGATATTCTTCATTAGAATGGATTTTGGGGTCTATGTTGACTCTTTCAAGTTGCCCGATTTTCTGCTCTGTGCAGACACACAGAAATATATTAAAAGACATAAATCGTATATTCACAATAGATGGAATGATGGAAGTACAATGTTTATAACACTTATTTCTTCAAATTATTTAGATGCCATGATGTTTTCAAGCCAGTTAGGGCTTTATGTGGGATCACCTGTCAGCATTTCTGTTGCCAGGCATTGATCTTTATCTTTTGGTTCCGATCCACGTCCTTCTACAACCAGAAATTTTTAAAAAGTTGTCAAAATAATTGTTCCTTGATGATATTTATCAGAAGCATTCATGCTCTCATATACAAATTAATATAAGTCACTGGGGAGGCCTCTCCTAGGTGGAGTGTCATTGCGCGAATGGTATTGTTGAGAGACTGTAAGCAAAGTGAGCATTGTGTGTAGTTACCCCAAGAATAAAATCACGGAACATAAAATAAAATCTGTTATAGAAGACAAGCGAAAGGCACTGTATATTTTCTCAGATCCAATCCAATTACTTTATTGTCCCAGAATAAAAAAAAAATTTTTCATCTCCTTTTAAATGTTTACTCATAGTCATTTGGTAGCAGTATATTTATGTTCACTTTTATTCAACACTGTCAAATATGCCCTTCACTCGACCCAGTCTATTAATTTTAAAATGCCTAAAGCCAAAGCTGACAGCAGAAGAAAATTTTTCTGGGCTGACGCTCCAAACTGCTAGAATAAGCTACCTGCTTCAGTAAAAATTCACAGCCACATTACTTCTCTTTCTGGAAATGTTAACCTTTTCTTAAAAATTTCCTTTAACAAAGTTTTAGAATAAAGTAAAGGAAACTAATTTCTCAAATTTTTAGATGTGGGGTCTGCATATGTTCTCTGTGTACACAACAGTTACGCTACCATGAATGTTGGCCCCAGGGTTCTTATTCATACTGGAAATTTTTGTGGTTTATTGTCCTAATATATTGTTGATAAATCTCCACATTCAGAGATACATGAATGTCCTGAATGGCTACCATCTTTCATAATTAATATTAATACCCACCAGGTCTATAAAGCCATGTTTTTCCTAACTCTCATCCTGATATTTAGTTTCTGTGTTTTTTTTTATTGTTGTTTGTTTGTTTTTACAGAATACATGTGTTTCTCTGTAGACTATTGTCCTGTAGAATACTGCTCTCAAAACCAAGTCACTGCCACTCCAACATCTGCTACAGCTCTGATATTCCACATTTTACTGGTAAAGAAACAGAGCCTTTATGGGTCTCATACAAATGAAGCTTATCCAAAGCAAGGGTGATCCCATCACTGAGCTCAACAGGTGTCTGTACATCTGGCGTTATTCGCTTTCTACTTTCCCAAGGTATCAACTCCTTCATCTACCTTTCTACCTTTGCAATTTATTCTTTTCGATCTTGAAGGCATTTTGGTCTTCAAACCCTCTATTACAAGAAATATCCACGGGTGCTCACCATTCGACATGATGCTTGCACACTAATACTCTTTAGTTCCCCATATTCTAGACATAGTGTTAGATTGTTGATGACTTAGCTGGGAATAAAAGTCAAACTCAGAAAAGCTGTCCCAAATTTGAGGAAGGATGGCAGAAGCTACAGCGGGGGTAAGTGCTCTTGCAAAGGGAGGTATACAAACGTGTTCCAGACAGTTTTACTCTGCAGGGACACAGCTCTTAATTGTCTCTAAACCTTCTGTTTTGGGTTTTTCAAATCCAAATCACCTACAGGTTTCAGAGTACTAACACAAGTACATATCTGTCATCGCATGTCTATGCTCAGTTCACTAAACAAGTCCCCACTAGTGACCTGCAATGTATTTCCCACAGTGGGTTCTGAGGGACGTTATAATCCCATGGGGTGCTGTGGAATAAAAAGGTTCAATGGTCCCAAATCTATGGGGAGGAATGAAAGCTGTATCTCTCTCTTAGAAATTTACAATATGCTAGCATTTTAAGGAATCTGCCAAATCCTGCTGAAAAGAACTCTGTTTAAAATGTGTCTATCAGTGTTTCACAGGGCTATTTGATTACAGAGCCCTTGTATCAAGCAACAGCCAGGGAGGATGCTTTGGGAGACCCTGCCCTTCAGGTGAAAGACCACATACTTCAGCATACTTCAGTTGCAGCCTTGCCCTCCCCTAGCTTCATCTCCCTTGCCCCTCTGCCTTGAACTTTGCACTTTGCCCTTCAGCCACACTGCATTGCTATCCTCTGACCACACCAGCAGCTGGGTTCCACTGCCAAAGTTCCTTCAGTTTGTGTTTTCTACCCGGGATGCTCCGCCCCACACCTTGTGCCTGCTTCTCCTCATTGAGGCTCACCTCACCTGGCTCATGTGTCCTCGTGGGCTCTTCCTGACAAGCTCTGGAGCAAGGCTTCCTGGCTCTGCCACTTACTAGCCATGTGACCTTAAGTAGGTCACTTGACATCTTTGCCCATCAACATCTTCATCTACAAAATGAGGGTAAAAAAACCAGTATCTACCTAATGGGATTATGGGGAAGATTGGATTATTGATGCATATGAAGAGTTTAGAGCAGTGCCTGGCACACAGTCAGCACTCAGTAGGTGTCATCAATGCTGTGATTTCCTTGTATGTGTCTCTGTTTGTACATGCTATGTCATCATAATCACACTGTGATTATGACTGTGCTCTTCTTATCTCTTTATGCATCTATATTCATCATCAAATTGTATTCGGCTTAACCATCAGGGCTTTAGGTTATTCATTTTTTCTCTATCCTTAGTGATTAGCACATAGTAGGCAATCAATAAACATTGAATAACGAATTAATCTAATAAAAATTGTCCAAACTTCAACTTAATGAAATATACGAAACCTATGGTCCAAGTAAACTTACAGTATTTCATAATGCTAGAAAAATCTCAGCTACTCATGTTGTGGCCAGCTATCTATTTATAATTTGCTTATAGTAGCAATAATACCATAGGATGTGTTCAGGCCATGAGCCTCTGCGTTAGAATGTTAGTTCAAATCTGAGGAAGCTATGTGGTCCTCACAAATTGCTAGAGATAAAAAATAAATGTAGGAGACAATTTATCTGGTCTCTTTCATCTAAAAAAGTCTGTGGTCCTATGACTGATGAGCCAGCACATAACAGATTAGAAAACTGAAGCACAGTCAGAGTCAATTTGTAGATGTCCTTCAACTTGACGATAAGACAATAGCAGCAAGTATTCATTTGCTTCCTTAGTTGGGAATAACATGTTGTAAAAGAAATAGGGCAAATAGTAAAATTCCTATTTTAGTCCTTTGTAGGTCCGTGGGCTACAAATATTTCTCAAACTTTCTTTTTTTATTCTTATACCTTTTTAAAAGTATTGTGTTAAATTATTTTTCAGTTGGCCATTTAATTATTAGAAATTTTTCAGCTTTATTGAGATATAATTAACAAATCAAATTGTACCTGTTTAAGGTGTAAAATATGATATTTGACATGCGTAAATTTTGTGAAATGATTACCACAATCAGGTTAAGTAACACATTTATCAACTGATACAGTTAACATTGTGTGTGTGTGTGTGTGTGTGTGTGTGTGTGTGTGTCTGTGTGTTAAGATCGCTTAAGGTCTACTCTCCTAGCCAATTTCAAGTGCACTATACATTATTATTAACTAGTCACCATGATGTACATTAGATCCCCAAAGCTTGTTTTCTTATACCTGAGGCTTGTACCCGTTAGCCAGCATCTCTCCATCTCCTCCAAACCTCAGCCTCTGGTAATTATCATTTTACTCTCTATTTCTATGAGTTTAACTTTTTTGTTTTTGCTTCTATGTATAAATGAGATCATACAGTATCTATCTGTCTGGCTAATTTCACTTAGCATAATATCCTCTAGGTTCATTTCTGTTGTTGCAGCTAGCAGGATTTCTTTCTTTCTCATGGATGAATAACATTTATATATGTATATCTCTTTATCCATTATTCCCTCAATGGACACTTAGGTGCTTTCCATACCTTGGCTATTGTGAATAGTGTTGCAATGAATATGGGAGTGTAAATATCTCTTTGAGATATAGGATTGATTTCATTTCCTTTGGATATATACCCAGAAGTGAGATTGTTGGATCATATGGTAGTGTTATTTTTAATTTTTGAGGAACATTCTATACCATTGTCCATACTGGCTATTCCAATTTACATTCCCATCAACATTGTACAAGGGTCCCTTTTCTATAAATCCTGGCCAACACTTGTTATACAGTGCCTTCCATCAAATCATTGTAACAGGTGTGAGGTGATGTCTAATTGTGGTGTAGATTTGCATTTCACTAATGATTAGTGATGTTGAACACTTTCCATGTACTTAGTGGTCATTTGTATATCTTCTTTGGAAAAATGTCTATTCAAGACCTGGACTCATTTTTAAATTGGGTTATTTGGCTTTTTTGCCATTGATTTTTATAAGTTTGCTGTATATTTTGGATATCAGATGTTTGGTTTACAAATATTTTCTCCCATTCCATATGTTGCCTTTTCATTCTGTTGATTGATTCTTGCTGTACAGAAGCTTTTTAGTTCCATGTAATTCTCCTTTTCCTCCTTCTCCCTCTGCTCCTCCTTCTTCTGCCCTTCCTCCTCCTCCTCCTCCTCCTTCTTCACTTTCATTTTTGTTGTCTATGCTTGTGGGCCCATCAGAAAGTCGTTGCCAAAACCAATGTCTAGGAACTTTACTCTATGTTTTCTTCTAGGAGTTTAAAGTTCTGGTTCCTATATTTAAGTCTTGAATCCCTTTTGTGAGTGGTGTGAGATACGGGTCCAGTTTCATTCTTCTACATGTGACTGCCCAGTTTTTGCAGCACGATTTATTGAAGAGACTATCCTTTCCCCTGTGTGTGTTCTTAGTGCCTTTGTCAGAGTTTAGTTGACTGTGTATGTGTAGGTTTATATCAGTGTTTTCTCTTCTGTTCCATTGGTCTATGAGTCTATTTTTAAGACAGTGCTACACTGATTGTTTTGCCTTCGCAATATAGTTTGAAATTAGAGTGTGTGATGCCTACAACTTGGTTGTTTCTCGAGATGCTTTGCCTATTTAGGGTCTTTTGTCAAATTTCTAACATGGATATTAGGATTGTTTTTCTATTTCTGTGAAAAATGCCAATGAAATTCTGATAGAAATTGCTTTGAAACTATTGATAACTTTGGGTAGTATGGACATTTTAGTAATATTAATTCTTCCAATCAATGGATACAGATTATCTTTCCATTTATTTTCGTCTTCCTCAGTGTCTTACAGGTTTCAATGTGCGGGTCTTTCACCTCTTTAGTTAAATTTATTCCTAAGTATTTTATTCTTTGTGATGTTAATGGTAAATGGGATTGTTTTCTTAATTTTTCTTTCCAATAGTTCATTGTTAGAGTATAGGAACACAACTGATTTTTATATATTGATTTTTTATTTTGAAATTTTACTGCTTTTGTTAATTAGTTATAAGATTTTTTGGTGAAATCTTTACATATATGATCATGTCATGTGCAAACAGAGACACTTTTACTTTTTTCTTTCTTATTTAGATGTCTTTGGTATTTTTTGCCTACTTGCTCTGTTTAGGACTTCTAGTGCTATGTTGAATAGCAGTGGTGAGAGTGCCCACCCCTGTCTTATTCCCGATCTTAGAGCAAAAGCTTTCAGTTTTTCACCATTGAGTATGATGTTATCTGTGGACTTGTCATATATGACCATTATTATCTTGAAGTACATTCCATGTATACCCAATTTGTTGAGAAATTTTATTATGAATAATGCTAAATTGTGTCATACGTTTTTCTGCATATTTTGAGATGGTCATGTGATTTTGATCCTTTATTCTGTTAATGTAGTGTATCACATTTATTGATTTGCATAAATAGAGGGTGCCAAAAAAAGTGGACAAATTTTAAGAAAGGAAAAAAATTGTATTAAAATTACTCCAATGATAACCACTTTGAGCACCTCTTGTAATTGCAGAAGTCAAATGTGACTTGTATTCATCTTTTGTTATCAATATATATTGAATATTACAACTTTAATACAGCTTTTCCTTTCTTAAAATGTGTATATTTTTTTGGCACCTTCTGTATTGAACCATCTTTGCTTCCCAAGGGATAAATTCTATAGATCATGGTATATGATCCTTTTGATGTGCTGTTTAATTCTGTTTACTAGTATTTTGTTGAGGATTTTTACATCTACATTAATCAGGGATATTGTCCTATAGTTTTTGTTTATTTCTTGTAGTACCCTTGTCTAATTTTGGTATCAGGGTAATGATGGCCTCATAAAATGAGTTTGGAAGTCTTTCCTCCTTTTCTACTTTTTGGAAGAATTTGTAAAGAATTGAAATTAATTCTTTAAGTGTTTGTAGAATTCACCAGTAAAGCCATTAGATCCTGGGCTGTTCTTTTTTGGGAGATTTTTGGTTACTGATTTAATCTCGTTGCTGGTTTTTGCTCTGTTCACATTTTCTCTTACTTGATGACTCAGTCTTGGTAGGTTGTACGTTTCTAGGAATTTATCCACTTATTCTAGGTTATGCAATCTCTTGGTGTATAATTGTTTATAGTACTCTCTTGTGAATTAAGAAAACTTGATTTTTAAGTGATTAATGAAAACTATCCAGATTGATATGCCATGGTTAGAAATAATTTTAATTAAAAATAGCTTAAGTGCATGTTTCTGAAACTAGTTAGCAAGACTTATTTCATATTCACATTAGGAGATTTTATATACATATATAAACTTATATATGTATAAATATAAGTATGTAAATATGAGGCAGGACAATTAAGTTTGTGAACTCATCCTAGAAAAGGTGTTATATACCTCATTGCTGAATATCACTATGGTTACCTTTGAAGTCCTCCCCTTGGGAAGCTATGCACCGACGCCAATGCCTAGTCTACCCTTCAAAGCAATTTTGGAACTCTTTCTGGAATGGCCATCAGAGCTTTCGTTGTATTACCCTTGATGTCCTGAATGTCATCAAAATGTCTTCCTTTCAATATTTTTCTTCCTTTATCTTCAGGTAAAGAAAGAAATCATTGGGGGCCAGATCAGGTGAATAGGGAGAGTGTTCCAATCCAGTTATTTGTTTACTGGCTAAAAACTCCCTCCCAGACAGTGCCAGGTAAGCTGGTGCATTGTCGTGATGCAGAGACATGAATTGTTGGTGAAAAGTTCAGGTCGTCTAACTTTTTCACGCAGCCTTTTCAGCACTTCCAAATAGTAAACTTGGTTAACTGTTTGTCCAGTTGGTACAAATTCCTAATGAATAATCTCTCTGATAGCAAAAAAAGATTAGCAACATCATTACAACAAGTTTGCGAATGTAATTATCAGACCTTGTATATGTGTGTGTGTATACTTGTACTATATATTATATTTTATATAAGCGTATATTATATATAATATACTGTATATTACACATATTATTATATAGACTATATAGTATATATACTATAATATATTTTATGTTACATAAATAATATATTTTTTATACTATATATAATGGGCAGAAACTATAATTTCTATAAAATAGACAAATATAGTGTGTTTGAGAGTTATATTAATAAGTACTTGTTAAACAGTTAATATTGTTTTAATAAAGGTTGATATTATGATAGTAATTCAATCTTCAACGTATATAATGAATTTAAAAGCACATGTATATAAAATCTGATGTAAATTAGAAGTATACTATATATAATATAATCTATTTTATATAAAATAAAATTTTATGTAAATTGAATTAATATCACAATGTCAACCTTTATTAAAACAATATTTAATTGTTTTATGGAAAAGGGAATGGAGGTGTAGATTGTTTAAATAATTTGAACAAAAATTAACTGATAGAGATAGAGGACAAAAAGAACTGACAGTAGAGTTGGGATATAATCCCAGATTATGTGATTCCAGAACCTGTGTTCTTTCCTCTACATTACATTGCTGTCTTAGAATGACATTTTGGTTGCACTTCATACTTGGAATTTTGTTGATTTATAATCTGGGAACATCACAGGATCCCCCAAAGTTGTCCATATAATGAGTATTACTTCTCTTTCCTGTTATCTGCCAACTTTCTCCATGGTTCATCATTGCTCAGCTTATTAGTTATCTAATTGTTATTATCATTTTATCTTCCAATTTGACTATTTTATTAGATTTTTAAAATCTTTGAATAACACTGTTCTCATTACAATAAAATCACCTCAGTTCTTTTCTCTAGGAAACCTAACTTGACAAATCTAGCCATGGATATTATTTTACTCTCAAAACATAGGTAGTCAGAAACATATTTCCTTGTACCTTTAATGAAATCCAGTCCTCACAGGAAAAGTGTTCTGCAAAGCTAAGTTAAAGGAGCATAAGAAGCACAGGTGTTTTTGTTTGTCTCAGTGTAGCACCTACCATACTTTCAAATTAATTCCTAGAAAACTTGTACAATATATTTGAAATGAATATTTTTCTACTTTTACTAAGATTCAATATTGTACATTATAGGTAAAGACTGCTTTATGTTGTGTCTATTCTTTTTTCTTGATTTTAGATTTAGTTTCATAAAACTTCAAAATTAGAATATTCAAGAAAACACACATAGATATTGCTGTATTTAGATGCTATTTCATTTTTCATGTCCACAGTCTTTTAAATTTACCTTTTATAAATTTATTGGGGTGACATTGGTTAATAAAATTCTATACGTTTTAAGTGTGTGAATACCATAGAACCATGCATATTTGAACTACAACTCATCACCAAAGCCAGAAATTTGATGTGTGTGTGTGTGTGTGTGTACATATGTGTGTACTAATTTTCTCAAGGGTGAATTTTAAAATAGCACATTTTAAATTATGTCCTATTCATAATATCACTAGAAGTATCTTTTAAATATATTCAATAAAGAATAGCCTCACTGGACTAAGAAGCTCTCAAAAAGGGAGGAATGTAAAAGAAACAGTCTACATGTAAGAAGGCAAGTAACACTCTATTCTAAATAAATACAAATAATTAAAGTTTACTGTTGAAAGCCACTGTGGCTTTTAAATCTAAATCATGGTAATTCATTTAGGTCCTAAAACTGTGATCATAATCCCTGTAATCTCATTCACTTTGAAAATAAATATGATCTAAGAGATGAAAGTAATAAGGAATATTTTGGTGTTAGTTTAAAGAGCAGTGGACTTTGCTGAATGCATTTCTTTCTTTTTTTAAAATCTTGATATTTTTGGTTAAATTTACATGCAATTTTTTTTTCTGATGAATAACACAAGTCATAAAGTTCCCAGATTTATTTTAAACAGTCACACTTTTTCTAAATTACTTCACTCATTACTTCAATAATAATCCATTTGGCCATAATATACATACATTTTAATTTATAAATCTTTATTATGGCTGTTTGGCTAGTTTAAAATGTCAGTAGTGGAGTAATCTGTCCTGTTACCTCAAGCCTGAGGATCTGTATTACAAGCACAATAAATACCCATCCATTTGTTCATTCGTTGTCTTGTTTGATGTAAACTAAACCTAGAACAGCTTACTTTCATTTACTCTTGTATTTCTTAAAAAAAAAAAACACCTCACAATGCAGTGAGTCTCAAAAGTTGACATGATCTTGTGTTACACTCATGGAAGTCAAGACTAGATACTAAAGAGTCCCCATGCAATAGGATGACACAATGCAATGGGGCAATGTGACACAATGAGGTGGCATGATGCTGCGTTGGCCGGGTCTTGCCCAGAGCAGGCGGTGTCCTCACTGTTTCACTTCCACTTGATAAAAACCTCTGTGCTTTCAGGTCCTGTGGTTTGTCAGTTATTTTTCTGGACCTCTGCCTATCTCCAATGGCCCTCAGCATTCGTATTCCCACGCCCTCCCTCCCTTCCTGACCCTTAGCCTAGCTCATCAGGTTGCCATCTTGCTCCTGGTTTGTCTGCTTTATCATTATAAACTACTTCATGTCAAGCTGCTTCATGTTGGAATGCTGGAACTATGCACCGTGCCTTGCATAAAGGTCATTCTTTGGAGCAGACAGAACTGACAACCTGTATGAATTCCTTACACCTTATGTGGTGACCTTGGGCCTCCCCAGCCTTGCTTAACAACGGCATGAAATAATAATGGCTTACCCCATCTCACAGTTTTATCTTGAGAGTTAAATAAGATAAATGCAGAGCAACCAGTATTGGAGAGATACTTGGTAATCTTTTGTTCTTTCCTGCCCTTTCAGGAAACAATTTTTTGTTAAAACAAAAAAAAGGAACAAAATGTGTCATAAATGGAATCAAGGTAGGAATGAATCTTAAGTGTGACAATGGTTCTGTGGCTGCATCATGACTGCTTCCGTTGGTGCCATAAGGATGAGTCAGACCACAAGGTGTTCACCCTGTCTCCCTTCTTCCACTAACTCACCTTGTAATTTATTCTCCTTTCCGCTGTGAGACAAAGGATCCTTGATCTCTTTAAGTGTATGACCTTTAGGCTCAAAAACTACAAATTTTGTCATTGGCACATAATCAAAATATGGTATCCTCAGACTGACTTTCACAACTCTGTTTGTTCGCCAGTGTAGGTGTCATTCTCAGTGTTTGCCTGTCATTCTCTATGTTCTTACCATTCTCTGAACGTGGCTGCCATGTTTGCCTCTGCGTTGGCCGGGTCTTGACCAGAGCAGGCGGTGTCCTCACTGTTTCACTTCCACTTGATAAAAACCTCTGTGCTTTCAGGTCCTGTGGTTTGTCAGACTGATAAAGTCTATCTTGATCAACATCAGTGATTCCTGTTAGTTTTGAATTGAAAAGTTTAGAAATGTCACGTAGGCCACCTCCCCTTCACCTTAAGGATATAATAACTCATGTTCAGACCCTAAAAGATTCTAAAACATTTTCTCTCTCCTATATCCTATAGCATCTTTAGGAAATACTGAAGATACTTGTGCACATTTCTTAGATCCTGTTACGGCCTGAATTTGTATGTTGAAGCCCTAACTTCCAATGTGACTATATTTGGAATTACCTAAAGAGGTAATTAAGATCGAATGAACTCATAAGGGTGGGGGCCTAATCCAGTAGGACAGGGGTCCTTAGAAGAAAAGGAGAAACGCCAACAGTGTCCACACATAGAGGAATGACCATGTGAGGACACAGAAAGAAAGAAGCACCTATAAGCTAAGGAGAGATCTCAGAAGAAACTAACCTTGTTAACACCTTGATTTCAGATGTCTAGCCTAAAGACAATAAGAAAATAAATTTCTGTTTTTAAGACACTTGGTATATGGTATTTTGTTATGATCACCCTAACAGACAAATACACCTCTCCTATGAAATTCAAAGCTTCTTAGTAATATAGCCTTTGAATCTCCCAGCATTCTGGGGGTATGGTTTAATATGTATTTGTATTTCAACAGAATTTTATCAACGATGACTCTTTTACACATACATGAATGCGTGCACACACGTACACTTTTAGGCCACCCACTAAGTCGTAATTTTTCTCTTTCTTGCCTTCAAAGTCTGTTTACTCATAATCACTTTACTTGGAAATAAAGTATTCTTTTAATTGGAGATATATACCCTTCAAAATCTGAATATCAATCTCTCTAGGTGAATTTCATCTCCTTTTATGTTTTATAAGGAGGTTAAATACCCCACAGAACACCATGTTTGTCCAGATAATGAATAAGTATCATTTAACTATAAATATAAAATGAATCTTTTTGAAACATGTCTCCTTGTGGAGTTACTTCTTTTAAACAAGTCTTATTTCAATGACAAGAAATGGAAAATTGGTACAGTTTCAAATAAGGCAGATAGACACAATCGGACATAGATTAAAATATATTTATATTATTGTCAGATGGATTATCGTTGAAGTAGAAGTGATTGAGTGGAGTAATTTAGCAAAAGTATGACTATTTAAAATAAATCTGGGAACTTTCTGACATTCTAACTCGTCAGAAAAAAAATAATGTAAAATTTAGCCAAAAAAAAAATCAAGCTTTTAAAAGGAAATAAATGTCCTAGCCAAGTCCACCACTCTTTAAGCAATCGAACATCAAAATATTCCTTATTGCCTTCATCTCTTGGATGATACTTATTTTCTAAGTGCATGGGATGGCAGGGCTTGTGATCACAGTCTTAGGACCTGAAGTACTAAGAACAGTATCATGTGTAACACATTTCTATGAAGTCCAAAGATATTTTTCCATTCATTAGTTTTCCTCCCTTCTAAATTCATGCTCTGTGACTATTCTGCAGCATCCTCATTGATGTGAAGTATTTTTCGGGGAGTGGGAGGGCAACATTTCATTGAATAATTGTCACAAGGCCAAACAGCTTTCTGAAGTGATTGGGTTTGCTAATAACCAAGCTAGACTAGTCTTCAAATGATTAAAAAAACTCATGTATCCTCATTATTTTGACAATCCAATCCAACTTCTGACAAAAGAATCTAAGGTAATATTTAAGAACAGTAGTATCTTTTTTATATGTGCTCTGTCCTTTCTCAGTGTTATAAAATATCCCCATGTAGACTTACTGTACATTGATTTTAATAGGCATTCTCTACAGAGCAATATGAATATCATTGGAAACTGTATAATACAATTTTCTCCCCCTGAAATGCTATAGAAAACTGCACATTTTATACTGACATGTGCCCCATCAATAATAGAGTTTTTATATCATATTTGTAGCTATTGATCTCAACAGCATAATGAAAAATTGATTGCAACGAAGTGCACCATTTCTTAAGTATAAATTTCAATGTCAAATTATTTTTATCTATGCTTCCCAATTATACATGAAACTTATACACTTATATATGTTTGCTTTTACAAAATTCTACCACAATAAATTACATATGGCAAGAATCTACTGAGTCAATAGAAACCAGGTTTCTCTCACTAAAATATGATTCCAGAATTAAATACACTAGTTTCATTTTTTTTATTATAAAGAGAATTAACGTCTTGATATATGGTATCACCTTCCTATACAATTTAACAGTTTGAAATGAGGTCTTATATCTTCTGTGGATGTAAACACATATGCACGCGTACACACACACACACACACACACACACACAATATATACACCCAGAAATCCACGCACTCATTTGCTAGTGCACATGACACTATAAATGAGGTGCCTGTTCTTTGTTATCTCTTGAGACCTTATTATTTTAGAGGGAACATTCTGCTAGGAAAATCTACAGGTATAAGTCCTCACAAAATGTGAGAGGGGCATCATCTGCTCATCAATGGTGATCCCTAAGTCCAATATCACAGACTTAAAATGAATGAGGTCAAAATCCACAAATCTAAACAAAATCCACAAACTTCTGCCTGTAGTAAATAATGTCCCTATAGTGTTCCAGGAAACACAGTCTAGAAAATGAGAAAAACTCATTTCTTATATTAATCTGTCCCTTTTATGTTATTTTATATTGAAACTATTGATTAAAAAGTTGTCAGATATTCTCTGACATATGTGAATTTAAAAACATAAATATATTATTTAACGAAATTTGTTAATCTCACAAAAGAAAATGCAGAACATACATATTCATCTGACGAACCCATTCCGGGCGCTCATTTGTAATAGTAGGGTGACGTGCCCCATAAACATGGTAATCAGCCTCACTCACAGTCACTGATAACTCAGTTTGTGAAATAATTTTGCCATTTCAACCTTTTCCATTGGGTTGACAACCTCTTTGAATCAATGACAACTGTTTTTCAGTGGGGTTTGGAGGGCTATAGTATTATTTTTCTTTTTAACCAGATTTCTTGAGATCTAATTTGCATACTGTAAAATACATCTATTTATATTGTACAAGTCAATAGCTTTTATTATGTTCTCAGAATTGTGCAGCCATCATTGTAATCTAATTTTAGAACACTTTTATCACCCTTAAAAGAAATCCCATACCCCTACCCCGTCACTCCCCTTTCCTCCCTCTGGCAACCACTACACTATCCTCTGTCTCTGTAGATTTGCTTATTCTGGACATTCTATACATGGAATCACACACTACATGGTCTTCTGTGCCTGGCTTCTTTCGTTACATGTTTTTTAGGTGCATCTATATTGTAGCACATCAGTACCTCATTCCTTTTTGTGGAAGAGTAATATTTCATCGTATGTTTGTATTTTGTTTATTATTTTACCATTTGATGGACATTTGGATTGTTTCCACATTTTGGCTATTAAAAATAATATTGCCATGAGCGTTATTATACCCTGTTTTTGTGAGCACATATGTTTTCATTGAACTTGGCTATATCTACGGATGGAATTGCTGGGTCGTATGGTAATCCTAGATTTACTTTTTGAGGAACTACAAACTGTTTTCCAAATGATGGCACCACTTTACATTCCCATCAGCCGTGTATAAGGGTTCCAATATCTCCACATTTTTGACAGCAGTTTTATTGTCTTTATTTTTTATTTTGGCCATGCTGGCCAGTGTGAAGTTGTATATTGTCATTTTGATTTGCAGTTCTCTGACAAATAATGTTGATCATCTTTTCATGTGCTTATTTGACCACTTGTATATCTTCTTTGGAGAAATGTTTCTTCCAGTCCTTTTCCTTTATTAAATTGGGTTATATGTCTTTTTATTGCAGATTTCTAAAAGTTCTTTATACATTCTTGATACAAGTCTGTGATATAATTTTCAAATATTTTCTCCCAAATATTTTCTCTCAAATGTTTTTTTTACTTTTATGTCACTCAAGCTTTGAAATGTCTACAATTGAAAGTTCTACCATTGAGAGTAGTAAACAAATATGGTAAACTCCTAGCAAATAGAATTGGGTCATCAGTTCTCCGTGAAAGAGGTGACGGTGATAGGACTTCAGATGATGTGAAACAGAAGTGCAGCATACATGGATACAGACTGGATTCCTGTTGTACTATCCCAATTTTCAATTTACTTAGCAAAAGCTTCAAAAAACTGTCAAGTGTCAAAGTCAGTAGCATGTCGACAAAAAAAATCTGTGAAAGGGTGTAAGTAAATGAATAGTAGAGAAAAATGTGATCTTTAGAGGGAGGCTGAAGTGCTATAGCAACTGAGTAGGAGAAAACTAGCAGATTTGACTGGGGGGAAGTCATAATTGTAACACTTTGCTATTGACAGATGGGGGCCCAGAAGGTAGCTTGGAGTCAAAACAGAGCACCACACACAGGAATAAGTCGTGAAAGAGTGGATGAGATCAAATGCATGTTTATAAAAAGATGATTATTTTAGAAGGGGATCTAAATAAGGTTCCTCAGCTGTGAAGGGTTCAAAGAAACAATTATTTTCATTCTCTTAATTTTTCTGTTACTGACAGTGATGGTCCAGTTGAGAACAGCGGGATTTTCTTGCTTAATGGTTCATTGCTCTTTGCAAAAATGACTGCTCCACTGGGGAAGAGTGAAAACAAATCAAGAAGTCATAATATATATATAGGTTTGGAGTCCTCATCTCATCATTCATTCATTCATTCATCTCATAAGTGCTTAATAAATAATCTTGTGTACCTGCAATTTTGCTAAATGCTGGGGATAAAATACTAACCAAGACATAGAGCGTGTCCTCTAGCAGTTTACAGTTTAGTGAGGGGTAGTATAAGTAAAAACATAATTTCATGTAGCAAAATTTTATATTGCCAGTGGCACAGCACTGCTCTTTTCTGGAGTCCAGAGGTGCTAAACAGCATGAAGTCGCGAGTCAGTTTGATTATCTAAAGGAAATACACTGAGGAATAGAGGGAAGGAAAACCTTAGAATGTCTCCCTTGCAGGTATTTGCATGCTTCCCCAGGATGGCTCTCTCAGTTCTCCTTGAAACTAAACAAACTTGTGCATGCAGAGGCTTGGTTAGGAAGCGTGTCTACACACTGAGGAGAGGGGATGGGGAGGAAAGCACTTTCTTCTTATTATGGCTCCCTCATTTCCCATGGCATTGAGGAAAGAGCTCGGCTCCTGAAGCTGATTGCCTTGGTTTACATCTTGACTCTGCCATTTAGCAGACATATGGACTTTAGGCAAGTAACTGAATTCCTCTGTCCCTTAACATCTTCATTTGCAAAAAGATAGCACCTAGATTATAAGGCTATCATGTGTCGAAAGGGAGTAAATGTGTAGAGTTTAGGGGACAGGACCTGATCATAGAAAACACTCAAAAGTTTGGATCTCTATTCAGATTCAGGACCTCAACTGAGATTTTTTTCCCAGAACAGCCCAACTGTCTTTTATGAGGAACCTTGTGTGTGGGGCGGGAGATAGGGGCACATGATGGGGGCCAGGGGACTCTCTCTTTATGGACTTTTATTGCATAGCTGGCAAGGACGAAAATTCACCACCAGTAACCTCAGGGAAAGGGCATCTGTGTTGCTTGGTGCAATTGCCAAGTGACATTTGTGGAGGAACTGTTTTCCTTCTTTCATTCCACAAAAATATCATGACAGCCTATTCTATGTCTCATTACTGTGTTTTACTTCTTCATGAAACTTATGCTCATCTGGAATGATCGCGCTTATTTCCCTGGGTATTGTCTGTCTTTGCACATGAGAATATACACTCTATGAGTGCAGTATAGTCCGGGATTGTATTCCCTGGGCCCTATGTGGCACATCACAGGTGGACGGGAAATATTTTCTGAACGAATTAATGCTCAGTGATGTGTTAGCATTGACGTGCAGGGACGCTCACTATCTGCCCACCTTGTTTGCGGGGGGGTGGGGGGGAAGACATGTGAACATGTACCCCCCAGCTTGCGCCCACCCTCTCAGGGGAGACAAGCTGTCTCTGTGGCTCAAGAGTTTAATACACTACTCACTGAACACAGAATTTCTGTTTTATTTTCCTTCTCCTGGATAGACTCATGCAACATCTGGGCCCATATAGAGGCAAGCTATGTTCCACTAGGAAAATGTAAAACTCAGATGTTGGGATGCTATGTGTATCAGTTTGAATACGCCTCTCCTTCTGTGGGGATGATATGCTTAGCGCTAACGGCACTTACTAGAAAATTAACTTTACTACCTGATGACTAAGTTCATATTGGCATTCCAATATCCAAGTGCTTTCCTTGACTTTTCTCAGAAAAAGAAAGGAGCAAAATGCCCAAATCAGGTGCTTTCTCGTAAGATTTCTTTTAGAACTGGAATTTCAGGTTAAAAATAGTTAGAAATTAGCTTTCCCTCTATTTTTTTTATCTTTAATTTCTGTATTACTAAAAACAAGAAAATGCTGATATAAACATCCTTTACATATGTTCAAAAGCCCCTCAAAATGTGAGTTTTAATTTGGTTTTAGATACCTCATATAAGTAGAATCGTGTAGTATCTCTTTTGAGATCGGCTTATGTCTCTAATGTCACAGTTTATCCCTGTTGTCGAATATGGCAGAATTTCCTACATTTTTGAGGCTAGATAATAGTCTGTTCTATGTATATATTACATTTTCTTTATCTACTCGTTGCCTATCAGTGGACGTTAAGGTTGTTTCCATATCTTGGCTTTTGTGAATAATGCTGTATTGTAGAAGCAGAGGGTAGAATGGAGGAGGGAGAAATGGGGAGTTGTTATTAAATGGGTATAAACTTTCAGTTATGCTGCATAGATAAGTTCCAGAGATCTGCTATTCAAATAGTGCCAATAGTTAGCAATAGCGTACACTTACAAAATTAAGAGGATAGATCTTATCTTAAGAGTTCTTACCACAGTCAAAAATAAACAAACAAAAATTTGGTTTTAGATTACTTTGAAAATTGTAGCTGCCTTCTCTCTTTGATCAAGTTCTCACATTTTTTTTTGTGATGAGTAAGTGCTCAAAAACAAACAAAAATAAAAAACTGGAGACTAAGTGCTAGGCATTGTCTTAAACACTTCAAATCTAGTTTTTCAATCCTGGGAGGCAGATGATGTTATTATTCTAATTTTATGGCTATGGAAACTAAGTCAAAAGATTAAGTAAACTACTCAAGATCATATAGCTAGTAAGGTGGTAAAGATGGAGTTTAAACAGGTCACCTGAAAATCGGTGTTCTTCAGCACTGCACGATATTATTTTTGCTTTTCTTACTCTATTCATTGACTTAAGGTTTTTTTTTTCCTAATCATTGATCTCTATTTTCTATTATGATTTGCCTTTTCAGCTATGTCTGGCTATTTGAAATTAGCCAGGATGCCGTGAACTTGAAAATTAGGCTATTGGCAACAGCTTGGGTTGGAATATCTGTCTAATGTGCCCTCCCTCTTGTTACCTCAATCTTCTAGGGCCTTTCCAGAAGTTCTTCCTTTATCTAGTCCCCTCCTCCCAATAGCTTTTCCAGTTTCCCCTACAGTACTCCCAGGAAGAGATCTTTCTCTCCCCAACCTCAATCCCAAACACCTATACCAGCCAGGCCAGGCCAGGACTACTCCTCCCATCCTTGAAAAACAGAGTGCTGACTATAAATCTTAATAGGACATACTTTCCCTAAATTTCCAAAGCCTCAATCAAAATATGTAACAAAATCCAACTTTATCCTTTCTGAAATTTTAGTGGTTCTGTCAGAATCCTAGGCATCTTATAGCTTGACTATTTCTTTTAATTCATTAACTGCTTCTGGAGAATATTTCGACTACTTTTGGACCCTTTTCCCCATTTCCATGGCTTCTTTTCTTGACAAGTTTCTGTTCTAGATTTTATCAAACAAGTAGGCAATGATGACTTTCTCATGATTAAATGAAAAGGAGCTGTGTATCTAAATCATACTTTTTATAACTTTAGGGACATTTTTACTGTGCTAGAAGAGGGTTGGTCTCTGCTCTCTATGCCACCCTCCTCATAACTGTACAGCTGATGCATACAGTTCTTTTTATAATAATAAGAATATTTATAACCACTCTGTTTTACTTTTTTCTTTATTACTTGGTGTGTTCACTCTGTTTCTCTTGGCTTGTTTCCCTCAGAAATCTTTTTTACATAAATGGTACATCATAGGCACCAACAAAGTTCTTCTGAACAAAGGGAAAAAGAGAAACCACTTACTAAGAATTACCTTCTGATTACACGTGAGTGTCTACTTTCAAAAGGAGAATGAAGACTTCCCTGGGGGAAATTGATGTTACTACAACATTGGAGGGTAATATAACACTGATAATGGCTATGTTGACTTTTTTCAGGCTATAATTACTACGGGAATGTCCAATAGTGCAGATCTGTGGATTGGTAGTCCTTACTGCTGTAACTGTTAGCAGAGACCCTCTGCTGTTCTTTACCAAGAATGGGAAGAGCATCATGGAGCAATTCTTAAAAAATATGACATTCCTTCACTTCCAAATTGTTTTCGAGGGAGCACCAATTCCAAGGGATGCTCTCTACCTAGAGGATTTCATTTTGGCTCTTCAAAAAATTAGTTTTTCTAAGTTTTTATGCCATCGACACTCGCTGAAAGGCATTGCCACAAACAGACAAATGACACTAGCTATCCAATTTCTTATGAGGATTTTGTCAACTCTGATCTCAGGATACTTATTACATGTACTAAATTTATCTAAGCTTTCTATATATTTCATAGTTATATTTTCCTTTGCTCCAACTTAATTGCTTTTACTGGTAATGTATAAAAATGGCTTAACATCTTTTTGCTATGTGCTATGGATTCAATGTGTTGCCCCCAAATTCCCATATTGAAGTTCTAACCCTCCAGACCTCAGAATGTGACCTATTTAGAGACAGGGTCTATACAGAGGTAGTCAAGTTAAAGTGAGGTCATTACAGTGGGACCTGATCCAGTGTGACTGGTGTCTTTTATAAAAAAAATGGGGGGGCAAATTTGGACACACATAGAGGGAAGGCAAGGTGTAGAGACAGAGGGGAAAGTCATCCATCTATGAGACAAAAAGAAAGGACAGGGAAACATCGTTCCTTCATAATCCTCTGAAGAAACCAACGTCACTGACACCTTGATGTTTTATTTCCAGCCTCCAGAAATCTGAGAATAAATTTGTGTTGTTGAAGTCACTCCATTTGTTGTACTTTGTCATGGAAGCCCTACCAAACAAATACACCGACTATGAATGTGGACAAAACCATAAAGAAGCTGATCATATCATTATTACAAATATCTTATTTCCAAACTCAGTTGTTGGATCTCTCATTGTGGTTCTACACTCATTCTCACAGCCCTGATCTCCTTTTTATATCACCACAGTGGTCTTACATAGTCATTGTTTATTGGACCATCAGACTTCAACCTCATCCCTCTGACTCTCACACATGATCTGGCCGTAAAATATTAATGAAAACAAATAAACAAACATAAAAGAAGCCATTTGGGAGGATCAATATCATCCCCAAATTTAAATCTGTGCATATTCCTTTCTTCTGTTTCAAGATATGAAGTTGTTCTTTTGCATACTGAAAGCCAAATTCAGCTACCATATTCTAAAACATGTATCTTTCATAAGTTTCTCTGTAATACAGTCCATTATCACTTCACTCTTCTGTTTCTAAAACATCTCAACACCACCACCTTCCCCCCCCCCCCAAACACAGTGCATTCCTTTAATATACAGGAATTCTCTAGTATTTTCAATCATCAAACAAAAGAAAAGAAAACAAAAAAACCCCACAGGGCCTGCTGTTCTGCCTATAGCAGAGTAGTGGGACTCCAACCTACTCACTCCACAGAACTGTAAAAGCCCAACAAAACATTTAAATTAATATCTTGCAGGCTCTAAACAGCAATGAATGGAGGTCTATGATACTGAAGGGAAGGGAAGCAAACAAAGTGAGTCACACAGTACCCTGGCTATATATATATATATATATATATATATATATATATATATAGCCACTACATGAGAAAACAGCCCCAAGCGGAGAGTATCTGTCTTACCAGGAGGAGAAAACGAAGTATGGAATTGTCATGCAATGGAATTTCACACATAAGAGCAAAAGCAGTAAGTGTAGGTGCCCACTACGAAATGGATGAATCTCAAACGGATAATGTTGAAAGAAAGAACACAGAAAGAACAAAAAACCTCCCACACTTTATGATTCTATTTGTATGAAGACCAAGACCAGGTCAAAGTATTTCATAATAATGATTAAAATCAATATAGCTCCTCTTAGGTCAGTTGATTCGAAAACGGTATGGGCCCTGTCAGTGTGATGGGAAACACTCCATTTTTATCTGTTGTGGTTGCATGGATATATACAAATGCAAAATTATTATTATACTGTATACTTAAGTCTCTATGTATAAACCTCAATAAAAGCAAAATAGAACTGAAGAAACAAGAAAAAAAGAAAAATTACCCTCAAGTCTGATAATACGTTTTATCCAAATCTTTCTTGAAATTACAAAGTTCTATAAAGAACAATAGTTATTTTCAGTTGTCACTTGCAGATTTCTCCAAACTCACGATATCTGTCCTCATCAGTCCACTCACTTAAACTGCTCTTGCTAAGCTCACCTGTGGATTGCCAAATGTAATGAATTGCTCCTACTTCTTTTCCAACCATATTAATGATGACTCCGTTCTTAATTGAAACTGGGTTTTACTTTGGTTTTTATGGGATGACTTTCTCCTGATTCTTTGCCAATCTTGACATCCCGTCCTCCTCAAAATGTCATTGTAGTCTTGTCTGCTTCAGCTCATTTCTTAAACCAGTGATTCTCAACACTGATACCCATTGGAATCCCCTGGGGAGGCTCCACAGCAATGCTATTGACGACTGGGCTTATTTCCGACCACATAATTAGAATTTCTTGAGTTGGAATCTGGACTTTGTAAAATAAAAAATCTCCTAGATAATTTTAATGAGCATCCGGAGTTAACCACTTCTTAAATATTTATGTTCTTGAGGAGTTGTGTTCTTTGAAGTTCTTATTTTCCTATATAAGTGACTTCCTGGTGCAATCTCAACTTTGCCCGTTGTATTAGCAAGGAAATGCTAAGTTCTGCTGTGATAACAAACAAACCCTACATTTTCAGTAGCTTAACACATAAAGATTTATGTCTTGCTAATACAAAGTGTTTTCTGGTCCACTGGCCCTCCAGGGCACCTCCTTTTCAAGCAGTGACTTAAAAATCGTAAGTGCTTGCATGTTAGAACTATAACTATCCCACCTGGAACACTGGTATAGAGGGGAAGAGAGCGGGAAGGTCACACACTGAACAGTAATCCTTGAACTTGGAAGTGTCACATATCACTTCTGCTCACAGCTCACTCATCAGAAGTACTTATACGGATCCATCTAAATGAAAGAGCTTAGAAAATATGTGGGGAACCTATAAGATTGTTAATCAGTAAATGTCTCTGACACATTTGTTTTCAATGACGTTTTCTAAATGTGTGTGTGTGTAGTGTAGACCTCTGTCACCTGCTCCAGTTTACATCATAAGCACTCGACCAGGAGACTTCATCTGGTTGCTATAAGTATGGTCTACTCTAAACGTCCCAAAGACATGTGTCCTCTTTGTCTTCCCCGGATGCTCCAATGTAATCTGTGAACAGGGCCAATATTTACGTACTTCTCCAATCTGGAATTTAACCCTGGACTCTTTCTCATCTTTCCTACCCCAGAACTATCTCTGTTCTCTCCTTGGTCCTCCAATCAAACTACCGCGATTTTGCCTCTAGTCTTCAATATACTTTGTCTGTATTACTATAATTTTCCTCTTCCAGTTTTCTTTCAGTGTATCCTTTCTCTAGTAACAGTGTGATTGTTCTTAAATAGAAAAAATGATCATATGATCCTCTGTTAAAATAATTTTCAATGGTGTTTAAAACTTATAGGATATTATAGAATAGTTTAAGTGGTTTGCAGAGAAAGTTTCTCAATTCTTTCTACCCTATCCATTTACCAACTGAATTGAGCCTTTTAATAAAGGAATTTATAATAGAAAAGAGGTCTACCTATTCAGATCCTGAGAACAATAAAGAGGAAAAATCAGAATGATTTAAGGATCTAAGCATTCTTTTCCAGGATGACGTGACTGGCAATGATTGTGATGTAAAGTGGTATCTTTTGGACTATCACTCAGGGACCCTGGGTCCTGTTTTTGTAGATGAGTAGGGGTTCAAAGAGTTATTTTCTGAAGAAATACATTTATGTTGCTCTGCACTCACTTTTACTATGCAAAACAATCTCATCTGTCTATTTTGTACACCTGTGCAGAAGCCAGGGCTTATCTTGTATTAGTTTATCTTCTCCTAACACCATCTCAGAGACTTGGATGCAAGTTGAGTTAATCCAGCACATTTCTCTGGCCAGGCACTGTTGACTGGAAGAAAAAATAGTTATTTCTAATACACAGTGGATTAAGAAAAAATAAATAAAACAAAAACTACCCTAAATATAGATATCTTATACACACACACACACACACACACACACACACACACATATATATTACACACATATATATCTATGTGTTACACACATATACACACACACACACTCCATCTCCTCCCTTTTCCTTTCATTTTAACCGAGATTATTAAGAACCAAACTTTAAGGCATTTCGTATACACAGGACAACTCTAAACTACCAAATGCCTTGATGTGCTGGCTCCCGTTTAGCCCCATCTGTCATTAAGTGCCAGCTATCCGTTTATTTTGTCTTAGCCACACTCTTTCTATTTGCCTGCTTTGTAACGATGGATCTGGGCCCTTCAGATACTTTTGCTTCTCCAACTGGGGTACAGCAGTCAACTTGAACAGTAGAGGGCACTAGAAAGACATTGCAGAAAGAAGGGTTTTGCTTCCTGCTTCTAGTATGCTCACCTGACGGGCTCTTGCTGTGGTAGCACAGCTTCTTCAGCCTCATACTCCTTGAGACCCAGAGATTCTCCAGCATCCAGCTCTTGCAGCATCAGACAGCCATCACCAAACTTTTGCAGTATGGGGAGCTCCTCTAGTGCCGGGCTCCCACAGGGTATGGCCGCCAGAAGCACCCAGTAGCTTGCAGGTTCTCTGGTACCTGCTTTGGATAGTTTTTTAGCAGAATATCTCTGGTGAGACACCTGTTCATGAACAGCTTCCCTTGACACACTCCAGGATGAATTCCAGCAAGTTCCAAAAGGCATATCTTTGGAAGTTTCTGCCAGCATGGCACCACAACTTCTCTGCCATGAAGGTGCCACAGTCATGTGCAATCAAGTCAGGTCTGGATCTCAGTCCTAAGGTTGTGGTGCTTCCTTGTGTGTTCTCTCTAAGCTCCAGGAGTAGTGGCTGCTCAGCATATCCACTATTTCTACATTTTTAGGGTTTCTTTTACTTTCTCCTAGCCAACCCCTTGTGACTTTAATCTAGGGGTTATCCGACTGTTTGTTTAAAGGTGCAAAGAGTAAACATTCAGCACATTGGACCTTGCCATTGTAGCATAAAAGCAGCTCTGGACCATACCAGTGAAAGTGTTTACAAAAGCTGAATCCCAGATGGTAGGTCCTAGCCTGACAACTCCAGCTCTAATGCCCTGTCATAGTTTATAATTCTTTATATTAAAATTTCTATTCAGATTACTGCTTGCTTTCTCTCCCCTCTTCGGACCCAGATTCACACACATCACTTACCCGACCCAGCTAGACTCCACTCATGGTGTGAATGCTCTGAACATGCCACTGTGCTCTCTTCTGGCTCATCTCTTACCTTCCAGGGGACTCATCTTCCAACTTTAATACTTACGTGTAAAAGTGGTCTTCCCTTCATGGGCAACTAAGCTTTTTTTTTTTTTTTTTTTTTCTTCAGTGTCTGTGTTCCATGTGAAAAACAGATTTGTGCACTTTGTTCAGAAAGCACTTCACCTGTGTGTATCACGGCAAACTATTATTCATCCTTAAAGAAGTCATTCAAAGTTCACTCTGTTTTGTGTGTGTGTGTTTTTTTGTTTGTTTTGTTTTGTTTTTGAGGTGACTTTATGCTTTCATGGGACATAAAACTATAAGATTTGGGGAGCAGGGAAGGACCTCAGAGATCGTCAAGTTTGGCTCCCTTTTTGTAGTAATGGGGAATTTAAGGCCTAAAGAAGGCAAATCAGGCGCAAGACCCTTTTGAAGTCAGGAAATCCACGCCAAAGAGTCCTTCAGAATCCCAGAACCTACTAAATCCAACTTCAGAACCCATTTCAATAATAGGTAACTTGGTAGCTAGACCCTGAGCAGACAGGAAATGTAAATTACAATGGGGAGAGGCGCGGCTTCCACTCAGAGATGACTGTTTAATGCTGAATACATAAATGAATGAATGAATGAATAGTTGCCAGGCTAACTTCTGCTTCCCAGCTATTTCCCTTTCCTCTGTTCCATTGCTTGCTGTAAGATTAATTATCTGTTTTTCTCATAGTATTTATTTTCTATTGAGGTATAATTGACACTCTATTAGTTTCAGGTGTACAACATAATGATTCGTATTTGAATATATTGTGAAATGATCACAACAATAGGTATAGTTAACATCCATCACCACACACAGTTACAAATTGCTTTTCTTGTGATGAAAATTTTTAAGGTCTACTCTCTTAGTAATTTTCAAATATGTAATACATTATTATTAACTCTAGTCATGGTGATGTACGTTACATCCCCAGGACTTATTTATTTTATAACTGGAATATTGCTATCTGGACTCTAAAAGCCAGGTAGAGGAGGTCTAGCTCTGGTTTGGTTAGTTTGTATATCAAATACATGCTCCTGGCTGAGCCCTTGTGATCTCTAAGAATTGGCTAGCCCTGGGAGGGCAGTGTCTCCGCTGCTAGAAAGTTGTTTTTTTTTGTTTTTTTAACACATTGTAATATACAGAAAAAAATATATATGTGTACACAGTACAATCTCTTCTACAAACACAAAATTCTGGCTTCTATAAGCCTACTTAGGTGCTGCCAGACAATGGATGATATTCCATTGATTCATTATTCTTATAAAATATATTTACTGTATTGTGTATCTATGATTGAGCTCATTGTCCTAATATATCACTCACACCTCCTCTTGTCCCCCACTGTGCATATGACTCCTTCACTGTCTTTATACAATATGATTTGGAACCTCTCGAAGACTGCAGTCTTTGTTTTCTTCTCTTTGTCAGTGATAATCCCATCTCGGGGCCTGACCTTTGCTCTGCCCTCAATGGTTCTTTGCCCTGGTAGTCGGAAAACCTTTGTAGATCTTTGAAGTCTATGTGATTTCCCCGTACCTTTTGTTAGACTCTATCAGTTTTCCCTTAATGCTTAGTGTGTTCAACAAGGAGTGAGGCTGCTGGATTGATGGTATCCAACTCTGTCTCAGGTTCAGTGAGAATAACATGGTGACCTAGAATTTTGAAAAGGTAGGGAGCATGGAAGGGGCAGCCTGGGGATTTGGCCAGGAATAAGGATAAGTCCCTCCAGTTAAAAAGGGCTTTTGACATTCTTTTAAGCACAGGGTTATGACATTGACCATGGAGTAGCTTATGTTATTATTACACCTTGGCTTAGTATTCCAATTTTAAGAGTCTTAATATGAGGACATCAGCTTCAAATCTCTTTACCTTGTATAATTCATTTCTCTAATCTAGCCTTTCTTAAACACTTAGGGCAAAAAAATTAAGCCCTAAATGCCTTAAAGCTTCCATCATTTGTAATGAATTAATTTCTCTCCAGAGTTGTACTAACTTCTACCATCCTTGAAAGAACTAGGAAAATAGTTAAATCATTTTCTATAAGGCTTAATTCTCTCTGGATATTTGTGTGCTCTGTATAAAATAAGAAATAATGTTTGTTTTGCTTACTTCACAGGGATGCTCTGCAGAAAAAATAAAATGATACTTATAAGAGAGACTAACTAATGATAAATCTCTAAGCACATTTGTTCTTCATATGACAGTTTGGGTTTCTCTTTAATCTGTGTTCCCCAAGACTATATGAGCTGTAATTCACCTGCTATCAACCCGGAAGTAGGACTGATCAATAAGTCCTCAATAAGTCCTTCCTCCCACCCGGTTCTTCCTGCCACTGGGAATACCTCACTTCCCTTGAACTTTGTACAAATGCCCTCAGCTCTAATCTGAGCCCACTCTCGGGAGCAAACTTTCTTCACTGGAGTGTGGAACCCTGGGATCCAGTTACCTCACTGTAGGCCAGGGGAGACTGGGCTTGTATCTTGAAGTGCATAAACCAAGCACTTTCTCAACCGAGGAGAGCCTTAACATATCTAAATGCAAGGCGGAATAAATTGTCTCCATATTATTATTATAGTCACCAAGAAGTTGTTAAATGACACAACTTACCTGTTTTTTGTTTTTGTTTTTGGATACATACCTATTTGTTGACTTGATTGAAGAAATTACTGGAATTTTACTTATTTTAGAAATGACCATAATGGGGAGCAGTTAGAGGGTTGTGGCTTGATTTGGGAGCAAGAGAGGGGTTTGGTGACAAGTTCAGGATTGGAGTCTCGAGCTGAGTTGTTGCAATTCCATCTAGTCATGCTTGGCTATCACATACTACTCCTAAGGTTGCTGGAGCTGTGCAGCCTGAGGAGGAGGAGCTGGTCATGTCTCACATATCCGGCTCTCTCCATCCCTGAACCCAGGATGGAGGCAGGAAGTAACCAGGTCTTCCATTTTGGATAGGAAGGACTACCTGTGCTCCCTCACTACATAGTGTAAAGAGCATGTAACGATGTAAATGCACCAATACATCAACAGCTGGATACCTAAATAACAGGTTGGAAGGTGGATCATACATAGGATTTCTAGATATCGGAAAACAGACAGGTGTTTTTGCTGCCTTGAGACCTGCTAACATCTATCTCTACGCTTTTTTTGTGTGTTGTTCTCCATGTGGCTGTCCCAAACTCCACCTTTGACAATCCAAGTCTTACCTAATTTCTAATACCCAGCTAAATTCCTTCCTCTTCCAAGAAACTATCTGATTACTTTAATTCTTAGGGGTCTTTCTTTACTGAAGATACTGGCTATCTCCGAAACCTTGAAACGTCAAGGTGTCTTATCCTACATTGCTTATTTATTGTTTTGTGGGTTTTAACTGCAATGCCTAGGTCATCTATAAAATACTTGAATATCACACACACACACACGTACACACACACACACAATTTCTCAAAGTGTAATATGAAAACCTCTGAGAGTCTCTGAGACCATCTCAATGGGACCACGAGCTGCCTTTCTTAAATAACGGTCTGACCTGTATTTTCCTCATAGAATTCAACTAATACTCTGCATATCACAATAGAATTGAATGCAGAAGCAGATATGACAATACAGTTGTCCTCTATTAAGCCAGGTATTATATATATTTGTAAAAATATAAAAACACACTAATTCACCTCAGTAAATATTTCTGTTTTAAAATATATAGCTATTTTTAAAAACATGTTTTTATGTAAACATGTATTAGAGTCATTATTGTTATTTTAAGTGGGTTGATAAATAAATGTTTTAAAAGTCTTAGTTTTAATTTCCAATATTATAAATATCGATAGTTATGATTCACATACACAAAAGCTCTTTGAGTCCTCAGTGATTTTTAAGAATTTAAAGGGGTCCCAAGACCCAAATGCTTGAGAACTAATATCCTAGTTCATTGCAGTATTTTCTCTTGTTTTGAGAGTGGGACAACTCTATGAATAACCATAATATATAAAGAAATACAGGTTCATAACAAGGACTAAGAATGGTATAAAGAGGTGTGCATTTTAAAAACCAGACATTTTAATATGGAGAAATGGGGATTCTTCTGCTACTTTAAGATAGATGGGTGTATGTGGTAGAGGATGTGAGAAGGAGTGGGGAGTTATTGTGAAAAGATGAACTGAATGAAACACAGCAAGGTGGGTGCAGTGAGGTACATCTTCTGTCCCCTCTGGGCTCCTCCCCCCACCATACATCCCCAGTTCTTTCATACACACCTAAAATCCTTCCAAGAGCACAAAGGGTGGGTGAGGTTGGCAGGCAAAAGATGGCATGTCATATTTCAGGATCTTTCTATAGACAACCATTTACTGGTGGAGTGTCTCTGGAGTAGGAAGATAGGTGGTCTCTCCAGAAGGTGGCTATCCTTAAAATAAATAGAAGAGAGAGGGTGAGAGGAAAGCTATCTAAAGGAGGTATTTTTCAGAGAGGAGAACATAGCTCTAAATGGAGCTTGAAAGAAAGCTTTCTGACAAAAGGCCTATTTTATTTTTATTTCGTATGAATTATTTGCTTGAAAATGTATACACTGCTCTTTTGTAAATGCTTGATTTAGCAAAGAAGATTCATGATCTGTGCCACTTGCTTTTTGTGCATAGACAGATGCATATTCGACTGCTTTTGAGTGTTTTTCATTTTTGTATACTCTTCTCAAACACCCTTATCCATTTCAACTAATTAAATTATCCATTGTATCTATTACCAACCCACATTTTTCTTGACAGCATAAAGCTATCTTTCCCTGAATATGTTTATCCTCCTTTAAATCTTTGCCTTGACCTTCACTCTCCTTACATTTTCATCTCATTTCTTTTCACTTTTAAACACTTTCCCGAATTCCAATGTAATAATGTACTTTTGTATGAATAGAAGACTGAATCCTAAGTCACAGGACTAATATCTGCAACTCACCAGTTATTTGCTCTTGAATTTTCTCTCCACCTTTCTGTGACTCAAGTATTTGATTGGCAAAATTATTGTAATAATATCCAATTTTTTGTATCTCATAGAAAGTCTGAGATCACAGAAGAATAGTATATCTGAACCTAGTTTAGATATAAACAAGGTACTAGTAAATAGGCAAGATGTATAATATTATCACTATAGCCCTTTACTCAAACATCGTCTTCTGTCCTCTATATTGTCAGTCATTGTTCTTAAGCTGTATTTTCCATGTTGTTCTAAGCAAAACCCCTCATTCATTCATTTAATATGTTTTGAGTGAATTGCTGACTATGATTCTATTATTTTGGGAATGGTGGATAAAAGTTGCGTAAACTATGATGACATAGCTCTCTTTACCATGGGTAAGCTAAAAATCATTTCGTAAGACAAACATACAGGCAGAATTCATTAGCCAGGAAAGGCTAGGGTCTTCTATAGTAACAAGTAACTTCCAAATCTCAGTGGCTTAACCCAGTGTGGTTGTTAGTCTCCAAAAATGACCAGCAGCAATACCTCCCCTCCATGTATGTCCACTGTGAACCCCCATCAAAGTGTGGTATTCTCCTCCCCTTAAATTTGGCTGGTCTTGTGACTTGCTTTGACCCACAGCACGTGTTTGTTTCAGACCTAGTTCTCATGAGTCCTGGCAACATCTGCCTTTGTTCTGTTGGAACACAGCCGCCATGCTGTAAGGAAACATACATTATTCTGCTGGAGAAACTCCCTGGAGAAATTATAAGTTGCTGTTGTTTTAAGTTACTACATTTTGGCCTGTTTCTTTGTTATATAGCAAGAGGTAACTAAAACAGTACAAGGTTTCTTCTCACTCGTGCTATTTATTCCTCATGGGTTGACAGGAAAGTTCTGCTCCCTAGAGTCACACAGAGGAACCCAGATTAATAGGGGTGCCACTTTGTTGTAGCAAACCTACAACAAGGCTTCCTTGGTCACTGCAACAGAGGAAGAGAGCAATTACATGTGTTTCCATGCTCACAGTGACCCTACCACTTCTGCCCACCTCCCCTTTGCTAAATCTGGTAATATGGTTCAAATACCTGCAAGAGGGGAGAGCTGTATAATTTTCCCATGTGCTCTGAGAGGAGAAGAAAACTTGATGTGGGTGATCACTAGAATTATCTGTGACACAGAGCCTCACGACATAGTGTACAAAGTGCTAGAGTAAATAAGAATGTGTCCTACTCTGGGTGAGTTCAGAAAGGCTGCTTAGATGAACTAAGAGCTGAGCTTACTGTGAAAGGATACATAAGAGTTGGCCACCAGGCAGAGAAGGTGGAGACCTTGTAGTCAGAGGCAGCAGCCCACGCAGCATCATGGGCAAAGCATGGCGCACTCTGATAACGGTAAGAACAGCAAGTGGTTGGAGCACAAATTAATTACCTAAAGGTGAAGGTAAACACAAAGTATACTGTTTTGAAGGGCCTCATGTACAATGCTACCAGCTTCCATTCTGTAAGCAACATGCAATATTATAAGGTACAATGACTACTGTTTACTAAACATAAAAGTTTGAGTTCTAAATCAGTAATATTTATGTTTCATTCCTTAATGAAGATTTTATGGTTGAGGATAACATGTTTTAGGAAAAAATGCATTTTAATGAATATAACAACCTAACTTCATCATTACAGATCATATAGTGTAAGACTTGGAAAGAATGGTCATGTCCATCTTTTTTTTTTTTTCCCCCAATTATTTTATAAAGAGTAGGTGAAAAGTAATACTTTGGCTTCTGGTTCTTGGAAGCATCTGATATAGGCTTGTGTCTGCACTTAATTCCTGAAGTGAGTGGCTGAATAAGTAACGCAATCCAAACTAGAAAATGGTGTTTTCCTTCAATATTTTCATTGACATCAAGCTGAAGTTTATGGTGCTGCTGAGCACGTTATTGGCTACCTAAGCAAGTTCCTTCCTTTCCCCCTGTTGGAAGGATGGGGCTTACTGAACTCTGCTTGAGGCCTGTGGTCATTTTGATGTAGCCCGTCGAATATCATTAGACAGGAAAACCTGCACTTGAGCCAAATTACACAAGTGTATGTCCTGGCACTAACTTTAATGTGCACCTGGGTTTCAATAAAGGAAAAACAGAAACCGAAATTCCTTCCCTTTCCTTCTGGGATTCAGCCCCAACACCATTTTGTTTAAATTTCGTAGGTTTAAGTTTCATCAAAGTAGAATTTGTTTATGTAAAATTACACACCAGATGTTCACTGCCATGGAAGTTGTGGAGTATTTTATTGCCAATGTGACCCTTGTGGATTGCACAATTATAAACTGAAGCAAGGTTGTTTGTATAAGGTTTCAGCCATAGACAGTGTAGAATTGTGGTAATGTGGGGCCAACGGTCTCAAGGACAGATCTACTTTTTTTTTTTCTTTTTAATATCAAATTTAGAAACGGGTAGCTGAGAACTTGTAAAATTTGGAGTTTGAAGAGTACAAATTAGTGACAAGATTAAATATGTTTTGAAGTATTTTCTAACTTTTGCCACCAGAAGTTGGAGATGAGATAAAGGAATATATGAGGTCTGGAGATTTAAGTTAGGGTCTTCTTCTAAAATAGTGATTCTCAATGTCAGTGCACAATAGCATTAGCTGCAGGGTTTAGTAAAACCCAGATTGCCAGACCCCCACCCTGAGTTCCTGATTGAGAAGTCTGGTTCTTGAGAACGTGTATTTCTATCAAGTTTTGGGGTCATGCTATTGCTACTGGTCCAAGGACCCCTCTTTAAACCTTTTGCTGCAATGGTCAGATAGATCTGAATGAATATTTCCATCCACTGACTGCGATGGAAACTTCCAGAAAGGTAGTTTAGGAAAGCAGATGTCCATTTTTCTACATTTTTGGGTTTTACAAGAATGAATAACAATAGAACATTTTTATACATAAAAGGATGTCATTTATATACAAAGCAGCTCGAATTGTTATTAAATGCATAAAATGCTCAAAATATCAACTTTTTGTTTTTTTTGTGGATTTCTGACACATTTTGAAAACACAAAACAAAACACTTGAAGTCAACTAATGCAGCGAAAGAGTTAAGAATCTGTTTGTAGCAATAATTCTCCATGCTGGCTGCAATGCACAGTAGACTTCCTGAATCAAAATCTTTGGGGTGAGGGTTTACCATTGCACCTTGAGTATATGTCCATAGCAAAGTAACTAGTGACCAGTGGCCTATGGTCTGGTGTGAAAGAGGAACTGGACCAATCAGCTGCTGCTTCTCAGGAATTTGAACCCCACCAGTGATCAGCGAGAGTAAAAACTGAGGGAATATGAGGTCGGGTCCCATTACAGCAAGCTGAACATATGGACCAGTGCTTTTCAAATGTCATCTTGCAGCAGAATCCTCTGAAGGGCTCTAGAACACAGATTGAGAACTGGTGTCATAGACAAAGAGAGGGAATGAGAGCAGCCTCAATGAACAGCAGATGAAGCAAATCCATGGAGGTTCAGAAGGATCAGACAATTTGAATGGTGTCTTCACAGTGTGTCTCCTATGTGTGCGGCATCAATATCACCCGGGAGCTTATGAGAAATGCAAAATCTTGGGCTCAATACCGAGTCTCTTGAATCACAAACTCTGAGGGTAGGGCCCAGAAAACTGTCCAACAAGCCTGCAATATCATTCTGATGCCTGCTAAAATTTGAGAACCAAGGAACTACAGTGTAGTAGTTCCAAATGCAGCACAGTTGCATTTCCACAGCACAGTTGAAGAAAGCTATTGGCAGAGAGGTAATGAGACAAAACATTGAACACAGGCAACTATAATGTTGCTACAGGTTACTGGAGTCCTACGCTTATGAGAATTCACAATGTTAACCATAGAAAAATACAGTGATGATCATATGAAACTAATGCCATCAGGGTGGAATTATACTTTTGAAGAATTGCTGCATTGACCTAGCTCTGACTCCAGAAGCAAACTCCAGAGCTACTATTTTGCCTCTTCTCGGATTTCCATTTATATTATATTTCCTTTATATTACCATTTACAGTTTTCCAATAAACCCTTTTCTCTGAACGTAGATTGAGGACTCACTGCTCTGTGTAAACAACTGTTCTACCTTAAATTCAATAGGATAGCCCAAGAAAGAGGTGATGGTAACAGAATAATCATTTATTGGCTTTAAATTCACATCCTTAAACCAGTGGTTCTCAACCCTGACTGTACCTTAGAATCACCTGAGGAATTTGTAACAATTAAATACCTAAGACATTCCACTGATATTTATATTTATATCAGATATTCTGGGGTGGGGGGGACTGGACTTCATATGTTTTCCCCCAGGTGATTTCAATGTGCAGATAAGCTTGAGAATGACTCCCTTAGTCCCAAATAAATATCTCAGACTACTGAAAAAATATTGTGCTATGATTCGAAACCATGATCAGCAATTTTTAAGGTATAGAATATTGAAGAGATTCAATGAACTATAGGAGAACAATAGTTCTCATTGTTTACAAATGGAGGGAATTACCTAGATATTACTGTTCCCAACAGAGGAAACAGAAGCTTAGTGAGACCACAGTGCTAGTAAATATAGACCCAAGATGTCACCCAGATTTTGGAAGACTGAAAGTCATCCCCAAATTAAATGAGGCACCCTGTAAAATAGCATGGCTTCCTTTATTGAAAGAGGACAAACAAATCTGGGTGACCATCTGCACAGATGTTGTCAAAGGAACCCTTGAAGTGATCCAGGAGTTAGGACCAGATGATGCCTTCTGTGTAATCTGAGATGCCCTCATATTTTGCTGGTTGCCATTTTGTTATTTCAGAAAATTAGAAAGATAAACTAGAGTAAAAATTATCTAACAGAATCATTTATTTAACCTTGAAACATTGCTTGCGATTCTATTTGTATTTTATCTGAATTCTGCTATTTTATATAAACTCCTTTACACATTTCTAATCGAGATTTGGAAAATATCCATGATTAGTCTCACCAATATGCTTTCTTAATATTTAATACCAAAATATCAAGGCAATTCAGTGAAAGCATTAGTAAACTGATATTAAAAATTCCATCTCCACCCAATGTCTTCCTTGAAATTAGAACTCCTATATTTAACTGTGTACTTTCCTCCTATAGTCGGACTGAGGACATGCCTAAAATGAACTCTAAATCTTATTCCCTGTGAGTTGCTCAATAAGGTTCTCCTCTCCTCTTCCCTTAACAGGCCCACCTCTGCCAAAACTTACCTGGGAGGAGTGAATGTCCCGGCCCCGTGGATGTTGACTGGGCTTGAGCGCGCATATTCCTTTGACCAATAAAATATAGGTAAAGTGTTAGTTCCAATTCTGAGCTGGGGCCAAGAAGACATTGCATGATTTTGCTTGTTTCTGCTGGAGCTTCTTTCTTCCATTATGAGAAGAATGCTCCTGAGTTAGTTGCTGCCACTTCAGCCCAGGTCTGGGGGAAAACAAAACAAAACAAAACAAAACAAAACAAAACAAAACAAAACACAAAACTTATGGAGCTGAGCTGTCCCAGCTTTCTCCAGTCCTTCAAGCTTGAAAACTAACTTACTTTTGTACCCCACTACTATTTTATGGTCTGTTTTGCAGAATGACTGTTATAGTTGCCAAACTCTTTTCTTCTACAACTTTTCCCTTTTATTTTCTTTCATTCTTGTTATGAAAATCTTTACATGGAGACAAATATAGAAAATACAAAGGACCACCATAACCAAGCTTAACAATCCTAAGAATATGTACTCTGTTGATTTTATTTTGTTTGCTTCACTTTTCTACCCTTTTCTCTCCTGCCCCGTTTCTTCCCTGAAGTCTTGAAAGAAAATGCCAAATATCACATGATTTCAAACACCTTCACTGAGAACTTCAGTATGCATCTCAAAACAAATAACATTTTATGAGTCATGCTAGTAGCACATCTAGCAAAATGATCATTCAAAACTATCTTCTGGTTCATTTCCTTGTGGGACTCTGAATCATTCTACCTCTCAAGTTACCTTTAAGTAAATTTTAATTAGAATAGTATCCCCTTCCCTATTATTAGTTTATTTTTATGTCATTGACATGTTAAAGAAATTGGGTCACTTGTCCTGTAGAAATATGTAAATATTCTAGATTTGGCTAACTGCTAGTTTGTGATAATCTTTAACTTGCTCCTGTAGCCCCAAAATATCAGTGGATTAGATGATACATCTAAAGGCTTTACTACGTACTAGTTTAAATATGTTCTACCAGGGGGAGAATACTTCATAGCTGGTGCCACGTACGTCATGAGGCCATGGCGTCAGTAGCCATATGGCGTCTGCTTATCTCACATTTAATGAGGTGAGATATATGTTTTACTTATTTATTAATACACAATTCAATATTTTTGAATAATAATTAATATACATATTTCCTTCCCCTTCTTACACAAAAGGTGACGTAATACTATGTATATACATTTTTGTTTCTGGCTTTTTTTTTTTTTACTTTAGAATATGTTCTGCAAATCACTGTCTCATTATATGGAAATCTCTTCAATCCTTCTTTGTAGTGGCATAGTACTTCCTTGTGTAAATACACCACTGTTTATCCAACCAGCCCCATTGGTGAATTTATAATCTTTTTAAAATAAAAATAATAGTACACTTAAAAAAATCGTACATTGTTTTCCATTTTATTTTGGGGATTGAATCCTAGACTCAGGAATGCTGAATCAAAGAATAAGTGTTTATTTAGTTGTATTAGACATTGCCAAATTCTTCTCCACACGGGCGGTACCATTTTGCATTTTCATTAGTTCTGTATGAGAAACAAGCTTTCCCCTCGACTTTGCTCTCAGGGTAAGTTATCAAACTTCTCCATGTCAGTAAAGTCATGTTTCTTTTATTATAAGTGAAATTGTGCACTCAGAGCTCAAGGTCATTTGTATTAATTATTCTTTGACTCATCTCATATCTCTTAACTATTTTCCCAGTGTTTGTTGGTCTTTTTCTTATCCATTTTAGCAGTTTTTTTGTGTGTTTTTGTTTGTTTATTTGTTTGTTTGTTAGTTTGTTTTAGTATATTAGAGATATTAGCCCTGTTTTATTTTTAGTACTTTGCTCATGTCTTTTGACTTTGCTTTTCAGGGAAGAATTCTGTAACATGTTTTACTATTTACAAGTGAGATCAGTTTGCATTGTTCATTGTTATGCAATCTTTATCAGATTTTGTACCATCCTTAATCTTTGGTATAGTCAGTTCATTTTTTAAAAATGAACATTTTTCACTGTTTACTACCATCTGAAATACATTCAGCAATATTATATCTAGCTGGTCTTTACAGGTTAGTAAAATTTTCGTATGAAATCATCTGGGTTTATCATAAATTTCTTTTTTGCTTTGTTTTTCTTCCTTCTATGGATATCAGATTAGATTTCCTACTTCTACAGTTGTTTTGCTAAATTATATTTTCCCTGAGAGATCTCTTTCATCTAGATTTGCAAATTCATTTGAATAGACGATTTATACAGAGATGTTTCTTTAATTTTGTTTTAATTTTATGTATTTAAAATACCATTTTCTTTTTGACATTTTGTGTGTGTGTGGGGGCGGAGAGCTTTCTCTCCTGTGTCAATTAAGGTAGCTAGTTATTTGGCTGATTCATTGATCTTCCAAATAATCAACATTTTGTTTCATTCATTAATTTTCCTACGTTTTTAAATAATTTCTCAATAATTACTACTTGACCCTGTGTTTCCTCCTGCTTTCCTTCGGTTTATTTTGTTATTAAGTCATTTTGATTTAGAAGCTTATTCTATTTATTATCATTTTTATTGTTCTAAATATTCAAAGCTCCAGACTTTCCTTGAGTACTTCGCTACTTGTGGTCCATGGACTCTAATGTGAAATGTTTTTATTGTTATTGCTTTCTAGTTGATCCTCAGTTTTCACTTGCACGTCCCCGTTGATCCAAGAGTATTTTAACAGTGAGTTTATTTTGTTTTGATTTTATTTTAGTTCCCAGATGTGTATGTGTTTGTGTGTGTGTGTTTGGTTATTGTTACTGATTTGTAGTTTTATGACATTGGGGTATGCTATTTGTATGATTTTATATTTCAAACTTTACTGATATTTTCTTTATGGCCTATTAGATAGTTTAATTGCATGAATGATCCATTTACACTTGAAAAGAAGATATGTTTCCCTTTATCAGGATTCAGAGTTTATGTGTGTGTGTGTGTGTGTGTGTGTGTGTGTGTAACACACACACATGTATATGGTTTATTCTATTGATTGCAAAGCTTATTCTATATGGTTATTGAGCAGTTGAAAAGTGGTTTGTACACACTGAACTATCATATAATTGTAAAATACAGACCAGATTTTGAAGCCTGAGAACAAATAAACAAATAAAAATATCTCTCTAATAATGATTTAAATTGATTAACTGTTGAAATTAAAATATTTTGGATATATATTTTAAAATCAATTTTACCTGTCTTTCTTCACTTTTTTATTTTGGCTTTTAGAATATTTAAATTACATATGTGGCTTATATGTGCAGCTCCCATTATATTTCTCTTGGACAGAGCTGTTTTAAATCCTTCTTACATTGTTAGTTCATTTAGTTAAAGTCTCCTACGATTGAGGTGTTTTTCTCTATCCATGCATCGCCTGTAGTTTCTGCTTTATGAGAATTGCTGATTTTGCTGTGTTATTGGACACACACATAGTAATATTCATTGCAGAATTCATTGTTATGACCTATGGTGTTATGGAATGTCCTTTAAAACTTTGTTTAATGGGTTTGACCTGTATTCAACTTGATTGATAAAAAAATAACTTGTCTGCTTTTTTTATGCAGCATATTGTAGCATTCCCTTTGTTTGCCATTAAGAAGTCTTTTTGTTTGTTTGCTTGTTTTTTAATAGGTGAGTTAACGCTGGTTGCTCTCTCTGCCTGGCTGACTCTCCACAAAGGTACTGGAGAACACTCCTCTTCACTGAAATCAGGTCTCTGCCCCAAATCACCCACCAGTGAAGCCTTCTCCAGTCAATCTATAGCACCACTTTTATTCTCTGTGTCTTCACCCTGCTTGACTTTCTTTTTGGCACTCATCACCATCTAATACAGTGCATATAAATTTACTTAGTATCTGACTTGCCCCACTGGAAGGTTACACAAAATAAAGTCATTTTTAGATAACTATATGTTAAAAAATAATAAACAAATAGCCAATATCTATTTTTATATTATACTAAAACCATTCATTTACTGAATAAAAAAGGTTCATACCTTTATTTTAGTGTTCTGCAACCCAAATAAAATCAACCATTGAGTTATACTTTTTCACTTTTAAATATTTGTTTTGAAATACTATATACGCAGCCATATATGTTCCTCTGTGGTATTTCCTAAAGTACATAGATCTTAGAGCCCAAAGTACATAAATTGTAAAGGTTAAAAGTTCTTCATGATTTCTGGTTATTCTCATTAACTATAGCTAGGAGACAAAAATTAACTTCTGTTTTCCATAGTAGTCAATGGCAGAGGTTAAATCTTCTTATTAATCGAAAGGGCTTTCTAAGTTGGAAGAAGTAAAATAATAATAATAATACAGTCCCTGGCACATAGTAAAAATTCATTAAAAGTGGCTTCCATTCTCTAATTGTATAGGAATTTGGATATTCACAATATCAATACAAAGAACATTTTTGTTGCTTAGGCAACTTAGAGTATTATGTAACCATGATGAAATTCATTTGTATAATGAGTGGCATTAATCAATATTGTTTACATTTTTTAGAAAAGCAAAAGGTTGAGATTTTAGATGAAAAATTAAGTTGATGCTCAGCAATAATGAAAATAGTGCTAGAGTCAAGTAGCACCACAGGCTAGAAAAGGAAGGGAAAAGGTGGACATGGAGAGGAAGATGGAAGTAGAAGCGATAAAGACAGTTTTAAGTTTTAATCCTGCACACAGGATAGAGAATTGCATCTTATTTAAATGAATGAATGACACCCAGCACTATTTTGGCAATCAGTGCGTGTTTATGAACAGCAATACAACTAACACAATAACTCGAACATGGTAGGAGAAATCATCAAGAGTGAAAAAAATGCATAATGAGTTACCCTAATGTGCAGTGGCTCCATTCCCCTTAGTCTTCCCTCTTATAACTTTAAAACACTGGATGTACCATTTTTCCTCGAAAATAAGACCTAGCCGGACAATCAGCTCTAATGCATCTTTTGGAGCAAAAATTAATATAAGACCCAGTTATATTTTACCATATATAAGAAGGGGTCTTATATAATATAATATAATATAATATAATATAATATAATATAATATAATATAATATAATATAATATAATATAATAAATATAATATAATACCCGGTTTATATAAATTTTTGCTCCAAAAGACGCGTTAGAGCTGATTTTCTGGCTAGGTCTTATTTTCGGGGAAACGTGGTAACTCAACGAATCAGCAAAGGAAGACCTTGATAAGTGGAAAGAGGATTGACTATGTGGGGACCTTCAGACTTGAGTGACAATGTGCAGCAAGTACTTTGAGTTTCTTTACTGCTCCCACATATCCTGGACAGGGAGCTGTAGGAGCTGCTAAGCAGACTCTTCCACAAGCACTGACAAAAATATGGCCCAAGCAAAGCCTGTTCCCCCTGGATGAAAGATGGAGTCAAAGGGGGCCTGACAACATAAAACTCTTTTAGTGAAATTCTCCATCTATCTCAAACACCAATAGAAAAACTACATCCCACTCCACCCAAGCAGAGATGCTCTGATTTCCATTCCCAGTAGTGTCCTCAGGGTCCAGCTGTGTGTGCAAGCAGACAATCAGGTGGTGCAAGGAGAGACTTAATCTAAGTAGAACTAGTATTGCTGGACTCCACTACACATGCAATTTTACTCACTACACTCATTTCCTATTAATTTTATGTAAAACACAAAAAAAGTATACAGAGGAGAATTTAGAAGGAGGGATGAAGGAAAAGGAAATATTGAGAGCTACCGGAATCTGAAGGGAAGCTGTTCTTGAAGGTATCCTGGAAGTGAAATTTAGATCATCGGATAAACAGCAAAAAGCACTGTAAGTCCTCTGAGAAAGAAAGGGTTTAAAGAGAAACATAGTTTTCTATCATGAACGTGGATGGGAGGACTCTCAGATAAGAGACAAAACTTGGTGAGGATACAACAAATGACTTAAAGAGATAGAGTTGATGAGTTGTTCATACATGCAAGGGCCTCTAAAACCCTCCTTACCTACAACCTGTGTTGACTTTCAAATGCAATCCATGTCTGAATGAAACTCAGGCCAATTCACTGACCATTATTTCCAGAAAACATGTGTTTTTTTTTCAATTTTGGACTCTTCTGGAGAGTAAGTGAAGAGGGTTATTATTCAAAGCAAGACTTACAAAGAACAAAAGACAGACATATCTCCAGGAGGTCCGTCATAAATACTGAGATGATTGGGAGTGAAGGCATTAGGAAACCACGGTGCAGGCTCAGGGACCTGAAGAATGAATGGTCTACTCTGAAGGCTGAATACATAAACTGACTTTTGTGCACAACTGCTGACTCTGTCTGATTCTTGGTTGATACAAGGGTCAAAAAGTCTAATCAAATTTGCTCTATTCTATTATACTCTCAGATGGAGGAGATTCCTTTTGCTGGCATTTGAAATCCATACGGAAGTACACTATCAGCAAATCCCCTTGTCATCTGTCTGCTCTTCTCTCCTGCCTTTGCCCCTAAGTGCCATCTAGGTGGTTTTGTTTCTTTCTTCTTCTTCTTCTTTTTTTTTTTACTGGACAGATATACTGATGGGGGTTGGGAGGTACACTTATTATTGTGAGAAATTATAACCTGCCTCCGTCTGCATTGAGAAATCACAAAGGGGAAAAAAAATACTATGCCTGCATAATCCAGATGTTGATGAATACAAGGACCCAGAATGCCCTTCCATCCTTCAAAAACATTCCAATGCCCAACCTACAATCAAAATTAAGAGCATCCAACAGTAATGAATTCAACAATAACAGTTAATTGCTACAGTGCTTTGCAGGCCAAGATTCAATTAAATTATATGCTCTTAATAGAAATATAGAATATATCAAAAATAAACTTCATGTTTTCACAGGATCTCTTGAAAACTAAAAGCTCTAGTTTGTAACAAATATGTTTATTTATCTTGTTTAATAATTTCCAGTTTAGAGCAGAAGTTAATATCCTTTAAGTAAAGACTAATAGCTTTCTATGGAAGTGCCTTTTTTTTTCCTTTCTTTCTTTCTTTTTTTTTTTTTGACCCATCTGGTTTGTCAGAAAAGTCTCCTACCTCTGATATTTATACAATATCATGCAAATGTCAAAATCTGAATGTCATCTTCAAAGACCCTTTTATGTCAGGCAACCCCTTTATAGGGAAAAAATAAACAATTTTATGTATGCATGCTTGATGCCAGTCCAATTAATAAAAGCCTTTTTTGCTATGCTTGGCTACAAGCAAGTTTCTCTTTTGAAAATGAACAGAGGGAGAATGAGATAAAAGGTCTGTATTGTTTCCTTGCAAATTTTACAGTTTCATTTTTAATTTGTGTTTGGATGTGAGGATCTTGGTGCAGATGGTGTGATAGTCCACAGTATGTTCTGAGAACCTGAAATGATAACAAAGATATGCAAATTGAGAGGGTGCTTTGGATGAAAGCCAAGATATCCAATTTCACAATAGCTGAAAACAAATTGATGTGCCCAGCAAACTACTCAGAGTAGCACTAGGAAATGTAACAGTGCCAAAACAAATTATATTAATGACCTTAGCAGTTTGTTGAATTCTATTGGCCAGCTTAATGTTGGTTACATTTGTCTGCATTGGCACTTCATTTACTGTGCAAAACAACTTTTCTAAAAAAACAAAAAAAAAACAACAAACCAAAACAAAACCAAAAGAAAAAAACAAATCAATCTTCATAATTGCAAAAAAAAAATTATACAACTAGTTTTGCACCTGAGAAATGTTTAGTGATATTTAATATTTCAAAAAATACAAAATGCAAATGACTTAATATTTAAGGAAAAATGTCAGAACTTTATCATTCTAGAAAAAAAGTATTTTTTTATGGCAATCAAATATGGCAGTCCCTAACACAGAGTACAATAAATAATAAAGTTTGCAGTACTTCATTGGAAAGTTCAGTTAGAATGACTAAACCAAAATGACTTGCAACAATTTTATTTAGATCAAGGCATACTTTTTACTTTTAATAGATAATTTGTTAAATTCTTTGGTTCAGAACGTAAAATGAATTATTTCAGAAGAAAGGAGCAAAGAAAGGAAGTAAGTAAATAAGGGAGAAAAGGAAGGAAAAATCCTGTTATAAAAACGAAAACTCAAGGTTATAAAATTTAATTCATAATGTACTATATCCAATTGTAAGTATATATACAATTATTCAGCATCATTTTGTAGTTGAAGAAAAAAAAATGGATAGTGCTATTTAGAAGTTATTTTTCTATCACATCTAATGTTAGCAACCTGTTTAGTAATTGTTGAAATTTAACATTCTGGAGTAAAATGTAAATGAGAATATTTAATCTTGAACCCTACTAAAAATATAATTCAAGACTGATGAAAAATGTTGACTAAAATTAGATATTTATTAATGCAGATATATTTTTAAGGCAAATGCTTTACAAATGGACGTCAAATTTCAAAGTGTTTTTTTTCTTGGATAATTAATCTGACCTTTCATTAAAAATGAAAAACAAACAAACCAAATACAAACATAATTTATAGGGGATGCAGTCAAACTTTTGAAATCAATAAAATATTTCTACAAGCGAACTGCAACTGTATTAACTTTTCCCTGTTCATGCTTTTGCAAAATAATTCATATGTAAACAGTTTACAGCTCCAATCCTCTAAAAGCCTAGAGTTTCTTAAAAATTGATTGCACACCTGTTGCTCAGAAATTAGTCAGCCAAATGCAAGAGCCACGTAAATAGGTGAATAAAATCAAGATTATGAAAACATTATGATTTCTGGCTCATTGTGAGAATGAAAAATGTGAGGTAACATTATAGAAAGCAGGACTCTACGTGTCTCATCACATCATAATATTTTCTAGTTAAAATATGTATTTTAAAAGGATCTTGTCCTCCGATAAGAAGGCACCTTATATTCACAATAGGACAGATAATAATTGAAGAAGGCAGTCACAATTAAATGCACATTCTTTAATAGATTTGACCACTTATTCAACTGAAATATTTATTAAAATATTAGAAATCTGTTTTTAATTTTAGGACACTATTATTTGTGTCCCAGAATTCCTATGTTTATATTCCTGTCTCTTTAAATGCTTCTAAATGTTGATTTGAAAAATTTAAAAAGGGAAATGACAGGAAATCCTTTTTTATTCAATAAGCAGGCAAATGTTAATAGCACTCTCCTTCTCGATACACACTGGGTACATTTTGACACTAGTTCAAGGTCAACTGGGCCTTGGCAAAATAATGCAAGTTTGACAATTCCAAGTTTAGTTATGTAAAGAGCAACAGGTTAATGTATAACTAATATCACGAGGTATCAACATGAGTAGTGTCTATGCACGATATCTTGCAGCTAGGAGCTGGAGGGTTGGATATGTAATTAGACAGTTGTGTATCAAAAAAAATCTCATCCCAAGAGCAGTTCTGTAGAGAAGTGCTCTTGATGTACGTTAGGCAAATATGAAAAAAGCCTCTATCTGCAACAAATAACAGCTCTTATTATCTGTTTAATCTAAGAACCACGAAAATATAGAGTTTCTGATAAGCCCCCAAGTGACCCTTGATTTGGGGGGAAAAAAAATGCACTAAAAGAAAGAACTTGGAGCTGTCCATCAGTTTCTAAGACACACAGAAATCCTGAGCAGTGAGGCAATGTACTCTCTGTCTTCATGCATAATACATACCAAATAGGTGAAGTAGTATGTAAAGTGAATTTTAATTGGCTATAATTGTCATTTCATTTAGTAAAGTATTGTCTGGAGACCAGGATATCAATTAGCACTCTATGGACTCTGTTACTTATGAAAATATGCGTATAGAGAGACGATGTGCTCAAGCCGTAGATATACTTTAATTAAGAAAATAGACAGTAAATTAAAGACTTTTAAAGTATCAATTAATTGCTATATAGGTAGGTTTTGAGTATCAACTTGGTAAAGTCAAAATCACTGTATATGATTTAAATGAACTAAGAAAACGTGTTTTGCCCATATTTTTTTTTCTCAAGGTATTCACTTATGCTGTTAGAAAAACCCCAGAGATATCTGATAATGGTAAAAAAAAATTCTTTTCTTTAATTTTAAGCCTCGATAGGTATGCATTGCATGAAAACATAAGAAAACAGTATTAAGTCAAGAGTCTCCCATAAAGATCTCTTTCATATGTCCTTCGTTTCCTCAGAATTAATGGACATTTAGGCATCAATAAGGTAGAAAAAAAGATGATTGATGTATTTCGTTTTATTATTAAATTGTTGGTAACCAAGGCAGCTTTTCTGTTTTCCAGGGGGATGAAGAGGGACCTGTCCCTTTTTAACCACTTGCTCTGAGTGACTTTTATACCCAATATCAGTGAGAAGAGAGGATGAATGTCACCTCTCTTCCCTTCCTCCTCCTGCCGATGCCTACTCCGTCCTTTGATTGACAGCTACTAATAACCTTCCTGCCCTAAGTGCCATGGAGACACTTTATTAGGACAAACAGCCAAGGAAATCTAGGAATGGAGCCAAGTCTGCAGTGAGTTATTATCGGGCTTGTATTTATCTCAGCTTTGTAATTTTTTTTCAGTGATATGCAAATTCTGAAATAGATCTTCTGCTGTTGAAGGACAGGTCCCTCTGTTAATTGATCCACTGAGATTCACTCTACCCTCTTTTAGCTCTCAGCCAAGGAAACGGGCTACATGAAAGCGGCTCAGAGCCTTACACAGGACACAGAAATTCTCCACACGCTCCTGCCCTAAGAACTTCCACACCGAAAATGAATTTTTGTTTCATAAAACCATGCTCCCTTCTCAATATTAGCTGCTCAGCAGATCAAGCTGATTTGTTTGTTTATTAGTTTCGTAGGAAATACTTTTTCAAATTATAACCGAATGTGATTTCAGATGGGATTTCTATTTTCTGTTGAGATACACAGAGCTCACATATATTGTAAATATATTAAAACTAATTCAGGGAGAATCAACATTTATTTTTCAGGAGGAAGAAAGAAATATAGAAAAGACCATGAAGTGAAGGAATCTATTCTCCTCAGGGCAGCGTCTCTTTGTAAAGTGAAAATACAGGTGTATACTCCATACCTTTTCATTTTAAGAACATTTCGTATTTGGTATTATATTTTGCTTCTTCATAACCACTCGGGGTGTGTGTGTGTGTGTGTATGCTTGTGCGTGTGTGTGTGTATCTACATGCCTGTCTCAAAAAGTTTACCAATAGGACATTTAAAATGATAACAATAATATATGTCTATTACATTTACATTGCCTTGATAGCTTATTTGGCCCTTAAAATGTTTACACAGCATGTGAAAGCAGTATTGGAACAAAGATAAATAAAATGATGAGCTAAACAGCTAACAATTGATTGGTATTCTGCAAGGAGTATATGGCATTAATGAGGCTGTGGATACAGGATCAGAAAGACTCGATTTTGAAACTGAGCTCCACACTATGTTCTCCCTTTCAGCATAAAATAAAAGTATGTGTGGAATTGCTCTATAAAGTATCATTCCAAGACAAGATATAAAAACAATAAAAAAATAACCAATACCAGCAAACTTTATAATGTAGTATTTTTTCCTAAGGCATGGTAGAAAGTTTGGGGAAGGAGCTACGTATTTGGAGAATCACAGCGTACACTGGCATATTAAATGTTTTCAGAAGTCTATCAACAACTATAGTGTTCAACCAAGGATATCCAAAACCAATTCGTGCATGGAACACTTTTTCCAAGTATTATCTGTTAGCATTTCTTAGATCGACGGACAGCATACCCGATAAATTTTACCCTTTAACATCTAGCAGTTTTCACAACAGAAGAAGCTATAACATGTTCCTGATATGCGATTGCTTACTGAAGAGCTGTTTTCCTTTGCACACTGAGGCCACAGACACGCTAAAATAAAACCCCAGTGAGGTTTCACTTGTGTTAGTTTAGAGTGTACCTTCAGGCATCATCTCTCACTCTGTACGAATGAGCTCCTCACAGCTGGTCTCTCGAGTTGCTATTCCCTAGAGCAGACATTGTCAAGTGTATAGGGAGTGACTTTTGTCCCTCAGATATTTGACAATATTTGAATTCATTTTTGGTGTCACAACCTGGGAGGGAGGTTCTACTGGCATCTAGTGTGGAAAGACAAGGGACGCTACTCAACATCCTACAATGCTCAGGACAGCCCTCCACAGTAAAGGCTTATCCAACCCAATCTTGGTCAAGGTTGCCAAGGTTGAGAAAACCAGCCCTAGACATTCATCATCATCCTCTCTCGACAGTAAGTGCTTTCAGCCGATGTCCTTGGGAGGACCTCTCTGTTTGGTGCCCTGTCCCTCCAAGCCCTGTCTCCTTGCACTATGCTCAGGTCCAACCTGGGTTCCCAGTCTCCTTAGATTGGATGGTGCTGGGAACACGTTCTTTTCAGCAGAAAGAATGTGTGCTTCTCTGAAGAGCAAGATAATTTACATTTTCTGTTTCCAATCATAATATTGGCTAAAGGTATCTATTTTCCAATAATATTTCTCTTAGATTAATAGAAACTCCTAGTGAATCTCAAGCAACCTCACAGAAAAATACTCTCTAAATACAGAAATCACTCAACAAAGGAACGCTGGTTCCAGTTTACTCTCCCATTCAAACAGTCATTGGGCAGTCCAGGGAGCCCATCAGACCTCAGATTTACTATTCATCAGTTCTTTTATTCATTCTTCATAATTGCTGCTTGTGATAAGACCTATTCTGCTATAACATGACTGTTTATTCCTGAGAAACCACAGTTATCCAACAATTGTTTCCTTAGAAATTTTTTAGACTTTCTCTAACAGAGTATTTAAAAATAAATAACAAAAGTGTTTCTATAGCTATAAGTCTATTCCTTCAATAACTAAATATCATTGAGAATACTCAACACTTGACATGTAGATTTTTTTTTAAATATTAGGAATATTAACTTTTCTTCAAACTAGTATGCTTATCAGAAGCAAGGGTATTTTTTCACATCTTATCATCTCTTTTATAATCCATTGGTATTAAAAGAGGAATTAAAACCACTTAAATTGAGCAGCAGTAAGAGTTAAGAAGACTGTTTCTAGATTTCTTCTAGATCCCAAGCAGAATTACCCATTATGGCCCACACAATGCAAATTTATATTCTAACCAATTGACCAAATTGTACAGAGTTTGCTTAAAAAAATACGAACCACAGAATAAGTACCCTTAATGTGATGATACTAAAACTACAAAGAAAAATAACATGGTCCAAGACCTTTAAAATTTCAGTCTAGTAAACATGCATTGTCAACATTTTGTAAAGATACACTATTCTGTACTAGTCTCAAAACGGGAAAATCAGGCTTCAAATAGCCCATTAGACTAAAAGAAAGAAATTAAGTGTTCTAAACTTAATTGTTATTCAATAAATTCAACAAATGCTCATTGAACTTTGAGATGTCCCAGGAGCTACAATATCCTTAATGGAGTTTATCAACGGTAGCACCATTATATCCATTACCTTAAAATAGTTCACCCTCTAGACTGAGTCGATTGAATCCTTGTTCTAGCATTGCCAAGCTCTGTTAGTGGGAAACTATTTAACCCATCTTTGGGGAAAAAAAAAAAAAGAATAAAACCATGTTCTGGCATCGGATGTTTGTGAACGTAGAAGATATATGTAAATTTCTGAGAAGATGCCCAGTGTTGTATGTGCACAAGCAAATGCAAACGGTTACTAGACTTTATATATGAGAACTAAAGGTAAATGCAAACATCTTTAATCTGGAACCCTCCCAAATCAGCAGAAAATAAATTCAACTAAATTTTCAACACACCGTCACCTACGATAAACTGAGCACATAGCTAAAGCAAGGGAAAATTTTCCATATCTCCTAACACTAAGTAGAAAGCATTACTGGCTATATTTGGACCCACAATTTATTACTGAGTTCTACGTAGTGTTTGCAAATGATGACACAATGTTAATGCATGTTTTGCAGTCACCATTTATCTACTCTCCAACACACTATAAAGATTATAGATAAGATGAAGAAACAAACTGGGGAATACACCTCACTTCCTTCCAGGAGCCAATGCCTCTTCCACTAACCAGGTATTTCCCTGTCCAGAAAGTACAGTTTTTGGAGTTTCTCAAGTTGTTCTGTAAAATAAAAGCAACAGCCAAAATAAGGGGAAAAAGCTAGAATCTGAGAGGTAGAAATGAAGCAGTTTGAGTTTTCCCTTTAGTAAGAAGAAAAATGACTTATTTAAGATTGGCTTTAAAAAGGATAGACTGCTTAGTGGTAGAACTGGAATAAGGTAAGAATGCCTTGCCTTGCTAAAGCCCTTTAAGCATTATTAAATGGTCCAAATCTGTGTCTGTTGAGGGATGAATGGATAAAGCAACTGTGGCATATATAAAATAGGATCTTGTTCAGCCACAAAAAAGAAAAAAAAAAAAAAAAACAGAAGGAAATCCTGCCACTTGAGACAACATGGATGAACCTGGAGAACATTATACTTATCGAAATAAGCCAAACACAGAAATAAACAAACAAAACTATATGATCTCACTATATGTGGAATCTGAAAAAGTCAAACTCATAGAAGCAGAGAGTGGCTCCAAGGGGCTGGAATGTGGGGGAATTGGGGAGATGTTGGTCAAAGGGCAACTTTTCAGTTACAAGAAGGATAAGTTCTGGGGATCTAATGTACAATATGGTGATGGTGACTACAGTTCATAATACTGCATCATGTAATTGAAATTTAAGAGAATAGATCTTAAGTGTTTCCAACACACACAAACACTCACACATACACACCCGTAACTATGGGAGGTAATGCACGTATTAATTTTTTTGATTGCAGTAACCTTTCACAATGTATACGTACGACGTCTGACAATTAAGTTTGTGAACTCATCCTAGAAAATATGCTACATACCTCATTGCTGAATATCACTATGGTCACCTTCGAAAGACTCCCCTTGGGAAGCTATGCACCGACACCAGTGCCTACTCCACCCTTCAAAGCAATTTTGGAACTCTTTTTCTGGAATGGCCATCAGAGCTGTTGTCGTTTTACCCTTGATGTCCTGAATGTCATCAAAATGTCTTTCTTTCAATATTTCCTGTCTCTTTGAGTAAAGAAAGAAGTCATTGGAGGCCAAATCAGGTGAGTAGGGAGGGTGTTCCAATACAGTTATTTGTTTACTGGCTGAAAACTCCCTCACAGACAGTGCCGTGTGAGCTGGTGATGTAAGAGCCATGAATTATTGGTGAAAAGTTCAGGTCGTTTAACTTTTTCACTCAACCTTTTCATCACTTCCAAATAGTAAACTTGGTTAACTATTTGTCCAGTTGGCACAAATTCATAATGAATAATCCCTTTAATATAAAAAAAAATGTTAGCAACATCATTGCAACAAGTTTGCAAACTTAGTTGTGGGATCTCATATACATACATACACATACATACCACATTTTTTAGAAGCAGATATATTTCTAGACACAGTTTTCCTAAAAATATACACTTTCAGACACATATCTAGTGCAAAATTTAAAAACCTTATGCAGTAGGTAAAATATAAATTAATCACAACATTATTTTATTGCGATCTTGGAACCACAACCTGGGCTTCTGCAAAGGAGCCTCATTGACTGATGATTCTGTGCATTGAAACACACTAACATACAATTCTGTAATGCTCCACTCACATCCACAAAAATGTTTGTTTAAGAAAGTTATCAGAATATGTTACTTATAGTTGTCAACATGGCATTCTCTAAGAAAAAAATATTACTTGTGCATAAAGAATAATAACTGGGATAAGTTACATCAAATGCAGAGGTGGAATATATGGGATGCAGGCAAAAATTTGAATCACTTTTCTCAAAAGAAAAAAATATAAATGAGTGTGGAAGAATCTGACTTGACTTGTGAAAGATCTCATCCAGGCCAATCCCCTTCCTCTGACTGTCCTGTGAGTTAATGATGGTCAACATGTATTTTTGAGGACTTGAATGTCAATATTCTAATAGTATAGCTGTTTGAAACTAACAAACAAAACTGTGCTTCCCCCCATTTTTCTCTTTGGGCTCAATGTATATTTGTAAGCAGATTTTTGTTTTTAATTAAAGTTTACTGGGGTGACAATTGTTAGTAAAGTTGCATAGGTTTCAGGTGTACGATTTTGTAATACATCATCTATATGTCACATTGTGTTCACCTCAAATTTGGGAATCCAAAACTCCAATTCAAAAATCTTTATGCACTCCTATGTTTATTGCAGCACTATACACAATAGCTAAGACATGGAAACAACCAAAATGCCCATCGGTAGATGACTGGATTAAGAAACTGTGGTACATTTATACAATGGAGTATTACACAGCCATAAAGAAGAAAGAAATCTTACCATTTGCAACAACATGGATGGACCTAGAGAACATTATGTTAAGTGAAATAAGTCAGACAGAGAAAGATAAGTACCATATGATCTCACTTATTTGCGGAATCTAAAGAAAAGAGTAAGTGAATGAACTAATCAGAAACAGTTTTGGAGACAAAGAGGAAAAACTGAGGGTTGCTAGATGGGCGGGGGGGGTGGGGGTGGGGGGTGGGTGAGGGGATTGGAGGGCAGTCGGTGACCACAGGATGGCCACGGGGTTTTAAAATTAATCTGGGGAACGTAATTTAGTGGTTACCAGAGGGTAAGGGGGTTGGGGGGTGGGAGATGAGGGTAAGGGGGATCAAATATATGGTGATGGAAGGAGAACTGACTCTGGGTGGTGAACACACAATGTAATTTATAGATGATGTGATACAGAATTGCACACCTGAAATCTATGTAATTTTACTAACAATTGTCACCCCAATAAATTTAAAAAATTAATAAAAAAAACAAAAACAAATTTGGGAATTTTGTCTTTTATGTTTTTGGAATGCCTGAGAATGTCTAGCACAGGTGGTTTAGCAAAACAAAAATAAGTAATAGTTCTATTCTGGCTTCTGAGTTCAAAACATTCCTCAGCAGGGTGTTGCTAACTGACCAAATCTAAGTGAGTGCTTCCTCAAAGGCTTCCTCCCTTTGGGATAAAATGGAAATTCCTTGGCTTGGCTCCAAAGCCCTCCCTGGTCACTTCACTCCCGTCCCCCTCCTCCGCCCTTCTCTAATATTCATTCACTTTACTCACCTCTCACACTTCACTTCCAAACTACTTGAAATTCACTTAAAACTTTGTATTTGCTTTTTCCTTCAGACCCACACCCCTTCCAGTTATGCCTTACTCCTCATTGATGACCAAGTTTAAAGGTCATCTCTAGGCCACCTTTATTATACATCTTTTTTTTTTTTGAATTTCTGCTCTTTCCAGTTGTTATATGGAGCTCCATGCCTCTGCTTACATGCCGAATTATCTATGTACCCACCACAATACCCATTCATTCATATTGTCTATTTGTATCTTAGAAAGACAGCAGAGTGTCTTTTGTACCCTTTGCCTAATACGGTGTCTAGCAGTTAAAAGAACCTAAATAAATCTTGAGTGAGTGAATACATGGATGGGTTTGCTTTCTTTTTTCTCTAAGTATTAGATCATGAGAGTGTCCTGGGAGCATATACCTTAGTTCTTCATTAAATTGTGTTCTCTGAACTGTAGCGTTCATTATCAGGCTGAGAGAAATTTACCAAACATTTGCTTGGAAAGCATGAGCAGCCCTTAAATTAAAGTTAGGAAATATGTAATGGATATCATATATGATACACATAAATCAATTTTTTATATTTGTATAAATTATGACTATAAAAAGTGAATTATTGATCCAAATAGATTTCTCATTGAACTTGACAAAAAGGTTGTTGATGCCTAAATGTGATCAGCACATTTAGTTCTGTTTCAGAAAAGAAGCATATCTTGGGGGTTAGAGCTGCTTCTTTCTTGTACCCAAAGAATAGGAGCGGAAAGGATTTACTGGTATGCGTGTATGTGTGTGTGCACGTGCATGTGTGTGTGTATGAATGTGTGTGTGCTTGTGTGAGTGTGTATACGAGTGTGTGTGTGACAGTGAGTGTATGTGCGACTGTGTGTGTGTGAGTGTTTCTGCTGGGAGTGGATGCAAGGGTTAGAGTGGGTACAAGCAGGTGGGAAGCTAAACTAAGCAATGTGAAAAGTGAATAAGTGAAGAAAAAGTAAACCCATGTAAGGGAAGAACTGCTTTCCAAACTCAGGGAAGGACTCTACAGTGTTTCAAAACTCCAAGTTGCCAGGAGTGCTGAGGGCTTTCGCGTACAGAGCCATGACTCCGAGGCCCAGGATTGAGGTGAAGCACAAGTAAAACAAGACCAGAAGAAACGGAGAAGAGGCAAGTTGGGCTTCTAGAATACTGGCTTCCGTCAATCAAACTGTTTTCTGTATGTGCCCTGAAATAAACATATTTATTTCTTTTTAAATTATATGAATGCATTACTGTTGTATATTGTGTGTTTTTAAAACTTGCAGAACTAAAAATCTGAAAGGATGAGATAGATTGTCACAAAGACTCTCTCCACAGGTTACTTATTTTTTAAAGGGAAAAAGAAAGTGTACTCTTACTGAACATCTCTCATAGATACCACCTTAACATATTGATAAAAAAAAAAAGACACACACAAAAAAGCAGACAATAACAAGTTTGGGTAAGGAATTATGGATAAATTGAAATACTCATACATTGCTGGTGGGAATGTAAAATGGTGAAAACATTTTGTATACAGTTTGCCATTTCTTCAATAAGTTAAGCATAAAGTTATATGAACCAACAATTACACTCCTAAATATATACCTCAAATAATTGAAAACACGTGTCCACACAAAAATTTGTACCTGAATGTTCATAGCAGTATATTTCATAATAGCTACAAAATGGAAGCCTTCCAAATGTTCATCAACTGAATGAGTAAATAATATATGGTCCATTCATACAATGGGATATTATTCAACTATAAAAAGCAATGAAATCCTGACACTTGCTACAACCTGGATGAACCTTGAAAACACTTTGCTAAGTGAAAAAAGCCATAAAGAAAGGCTATGTATCATATGGTTTCATACCTATGAAATGCTCAGAATAGGCAAATCTATAGAGACAGAAAGCAGATGATTCCCAAGGGGCTGAAGGTGGAAAAAGTGACTGCTAATGTTTATGAATGGGTTTTTTTTGAGGTGATTAAAATGTTCTGGAATTAAATAGTGAAGTTGGTTGTACAATTTTGTGAATACACTAATAGTTACTGAATGGTAGATTTTGAAAGGACAAATTTTATGGTGTGTAAGTTATAGATATTAATAAAATAACATTAAGTGCCATCCTGAAAAATTGTTGGTCTAAACTCGTTAAAAATGCCTGCATCATAAAAAACAAACAAAAAAAAATTGGTGAAATGTTTTAGATTTAAAAAGTGTATAATGTAACACATGATCTTTCATTAATTCTGTATAAGAAAGAAAAACGTAGATAAGACTTCACTATGACAGTTGGCACTGTATATTGGGTACTAGTTTTGTTTCAATGCTGAATTTCCTGAGTATAACCCTTATATTGTCATTGTATAGGAAAGCGTCTTTGTCCTTTGGAGATGTATCCTGAAGTATTCAGGTACTCTGATGCCTGGAACTATCAAATTGTTCAACAACAATAATCTTAAAAAATATATGTATATGTAATATATGTACATATATATATATATATGTAAACGTAGCACGATGTTAGCATTTGGTGAATCTAGGTATAGGTATATAGGTATTTATTGTATTATCATTTATGACTCTTCTGCTGTAGATTTTATACTTTTCACAATAAAAAGTTGAGAAAATAAATAAAATGATGGGGTAAAATAAGTATAAATAGATATGTTAATATTTTAACTACACCTCAATGCACAGTCTGCGCAACCACAGATGAAAATGGCCACATCTAGAACAATGATTTTTAGTTTCTAGGGTCTGGTGGCTTGTGTTAAACCTGCCTTTAAAAGTCTTAAAACTTTTAAAAGTTTTAATATACATGTTAGTCACCTTCAAATTAAATGTCTCAATATCTCTGCTTGCCTGCTGTCCCTCTCAAAATTTGATATATAACAGCACTTTGGTCAAAGAACAAATTAAAGCTTCCGTTCTTGGTGAAGTAGCTTGTAAACACCATTAAGTACTGTTAACAACAACGTTGAGTGGACATAAAGTGGAATGAAAAGTTAGGGATGTTCTCAGTTGAGCAATGCAATCAACTCTAGATTTCTTTTTGCTAGAAAGGATTGATTGTGCTCTGAATTGTCTGAGCGTGATGCATGAGGCTCCTTGTCACTTCACACAGCAGTGAGAGCACTACATTTGCATAGCCTCTCCTCCTGGTGCCATCTCCTCTAATGGGGACATTGAGTACAAAAAAAAAAAAAAAAGTGTGCCCCCTGTGATAAGTGCCTTTCCCGGATACATGCAGATCTAACGGTGCCCACTACAGTAATAAAGTACAGAACAGTGAGGGATATTCTAAGAAGTGGAAAATAACCAGCTTCCCCATGTATAGATAATGATTCAAAGCCTCTTAAAAGATTTTTCTTACTCATATTTTTTCTAACCTCTATGTGTTTCTGATATTTAATACAGAGTGGGTTTTTTTTTCCTTTTGCATTACTGTGTATTTGTTGCATTAAAATGAAAGGAAACACGATACGTTACATTTTATGCGTTATTTTATGTAAGAAATCAGAAAATGTTTTTACTTGCTAGGGCACAGAAATGAAGAGAGAAAACTATTACTAGGCATTGGATCTAGAAATAAAATCACAATCCAGTTGTTCTGCCAACATGTCACTAGGATACACTATACACAGAGAGTCCAGCAGGTGAAATGAAACAGCTGATAGGTGTGAGGAAGGTCCTGAATCCAGACAGCATTATACATTCGAAGGGGCACTTCTGATCATGTGCTATATTGAAGACTTCTCTCCGGGCTCCAAGTTGATAGGGAAAAATAACATCAGGATCTCTTCCTAACCATCAAAAATAAAATACAATAATATTAAGGCTACACCTCCATAGGACTTCTTCATCGACAAAGGGGAAAAAATAATTTTGCAGAATGGTGACTTCTTTAATAGATGTGTCTAAGACCCACAGTGCTTAAGTTTTGCTTCAGATATTTTTTAAGCCCCAGGGTTAGACAAAACCTAGGTCCACGCTACAAATCTTCCTGGGACTAAATCTGTTTTCCATGTGCATTTCCCCAGGCTTCCTCCGTCAAACTGCTGTAATCATCCTCCATCCGTATTCATAGAAACCTCTCTGGTGAACCCACTGCCCCTTCTGTACTTGCAAGCATATCCTCGGCAGGCAAGGGTGATCGTGGGTGGAACACACCTAACATGAAATGAAACTCCATGGACCAGCATGTGGTAGAAAATAATACTAAAGGCCACTCCCTCTGTATTGCCAAATTGTATATAAATTAAAAAGATAATCTCACTGAATTTTTAAAGCTTTGTCCCCCCTGTTTTTAGGGGAAAATTATTTGGTTTTGAAATTTAAGAAAGGTTCTCTTTTTTTCTCTGTGATTTTTTAGTGAAAGTCAAGTGCCCGTTCACATTGTTTTATGCCACTTTCATTCTTTTTTTAATCTTTATTAAATTTATCAGGGTGACATTGGTTAGTAAAATTGCATAGGTTTTAAGTGTACATTTCCATAATACATCATCTATCTATTGCATTTTGTGTTCACCACCCAGAGCCACTTTCATTCTTAGGGAAACTGCCAGTATCATTGATTTAATTAAACTTTATAAATTATCTGTACTTGATCTATCGCTTTAATGTTTACAATTAGATTATTTATTTATGTAGTATTTTACCTAACTCTCACCCCCAGATGTTATGATTTAATTTATATGTTTGTGATCTGGGCATTGAGACATTTTAAAAGTCCCATTGGGTAATTCTAATCTCTAGCAAAATTTGGGAACAACTGGATTAGAAGACAGCAGTGTCCTAATATTTGATTTTATGATTTTGCTTCCTGTTGTTATGTGGAAATACACCACAAAGTATTTCAGGATAAAATCATTGTGTGTCCACCATTATTATATGTGATATATATATATATATATATATATATATATATATATATATATATATATATATATATATATATATAATATGATGTAGAAAGAGAATGATAAAGCACATGAGACAAACTGTAATCAATTGTTGAATCTGGCTAAAGGGTATATAGGTGTCCCAGGTGCTACTTTAACACATTTTCTAAAAGTTTAAAATTATATTAAAATAAAAGTTACGAAAAATCATCTGACCTCACTTCTTAATTGTACGTACCTTCACATTCTTCTTTCACTATTCAGCGACATTTTGTTTTCTTTTTCCCCCCCACTTTTTTATGTTAGTGTAATGTGACTATACATGTTTTACAGATCAGATAGTCACAGGGATGTAAAGTGCAGCATAGGGAATATAGTCAATAATATTGTGATAATTGTTATTGGTGTGAGACGGCCACTAGATTATTGGGGTGATTACTTGGTAAGGTACATAACTGTCTAATCACTATGTTGTACACCTGTAACTAATAATAATATTGTATGTCAACTATAATTGAAAAATAAATTATATATATAAATTATATATATAAAGTACATATGTTTTACTGAGATACCATGGACTCATAGGGCTATTTGTAAAAAAATCACATCCTTTTCACATCCTACATTTAATAGCACTTAACAGTTTTCAAGTTCATTTCAGAAAATTATTTCATTTGATTCCTTCAAAAATCCAGGGAAGTGCTTATGGTAAGAATTATTATGGCCATTTTACAAATGAGAAAACTAAAGGTCACAGGTTATCACTACTTGACCATGTTCGCAGAGTTGGTGGGTCGGGAAAAACTGACATCACATCTACATACTGCCATGGTGGGGGCTCCTCTGTCTGAGGGAGTTCATTACATATCGGATAGATCATTGCATTGGTTTCCTATGGCTACTGTGACAAATCACTGCACACTTAGCGACTTAAGACAACACAAATTTATTATTTTACAGTTCTGGAGGGCAGAGTTTCACATGGGGCTGCAGAGCCGCATTCTTTCTGGATGCTATAAGGGAGAGTCGTTTTTCTTTCCTTTTCTGGCTCGTAAAGGCCACCTACATTCCTTAGCTCATGGCCTTGTCCTCCATCTTCAAAGCCAGTAATGTTACCATCCTCTCTCTGACTCCTTGCCTCTCTCTAATAGAGACCCTTGTGATTATGTGGGTCCCATGTGGATAATCCAGGATAGTCTTTCATCTCGAATACTTAACTTGGTCACATCTGCAACCTCTGTTTTTCTATCTAAGGTAACATAGTCATGGGGTCTAGGGATTAAGACTTTGAAATCTTTAGGGGACCATCACTCAGCATAACATCATCTTCTAAAATTCTCTTCCATATACTTGAAACTTCCAGTTAGTGTTTTACTGTCTCTTATTTATTTTTAATTAATGGGTATTTGAGAAAACCCTCCTTAATAAGAAGAGAATACAAAAAATAAAAAAAAATCAGAAAAGTAGAAAGGATGAGAGAAATAATGCAGAAGCAGAAGAAAAGTTTAAACACATTATAAGTAGTATCTTCGTAAAAATGATAATAATATCTAAGTGGAACTTTTGTTTATTAGGAATGGTTTGCTATGAAAAAATAACAGCATGAAAAGCACATCTAAATCAAAACTGAAAAAATGAAATGAAAAATTCAAAAGAACGATTGCAATAGGAACTCAAAGGTATCTCTGAAAATGGAAACAAAAATAAAAGAACTTAAAGTAGGAAAGAAAGATAATAAAATTAGTGTGCAACTGAGGTGGTGAAACATGTGACTAAAGGAATTTTGGAAAATGAAGAAGAGATAATTAACCAAGAAAAATGAAACAAAAACCAATCTGCAACAATTTTTTTTTATGCTAAAAACCATGAATTCCAGAACAAAGAATATGAGACTCCCGATTTAAAATGCTCAGGGTAGAAATCAACAACACTGACACATTTCAGAACCCAGGGCATGAAAATAATATTCCAAAAGAAAGAGTGGATAGCTCATACAGAAATGACTGGAATCAGAATGAAAGCATTAATGCATGCTTTGGAGAAAAGTCAAAAACTGAGTTTAAATTTTCAAGGGAATAAGAGTTTTGCCCTAGAATTTTATACCCAGACAAAGAGTAAAATAAGGGAGATGGTTGAATAAACATTTTTCAAATAGGCAAGTATATTTCAGATATGCAAAGACTAAAAGAGCGTGACCTCCTCCCACGTATTGTCTCCTAGGGACTACCTTAGTGTGTTCTTCGGTAAATCAGAGAGTAAGCCCAGAAAGCAGAATCTCCAGAATTCAGGAAATTCTGAGTCTTCACACTATAAAACATCAAAGAGTTGCCCTGAAATGAGGCCTGTGCAGCAGATCTGGAGGGAAAACAATCAGAAGAGGAAAACACAGGGTATGTGATGTAGCTCTTTAAGAAGGGAGCAGAGGGATGGTTTGAATTTTTAGCAAGTTCTCAGGTGATGCTGATGCTGCTGGTTTTGAAAGTACACTTTGATAGCCTCTGTGCTGGGGAGTCACCTCTGTGGCTCGGGGCTTTCTTCTGGCTGCAGGTGTACATCAACCCAGTTACAGAAGACAGACCAGACGTGACAGGAACTCAGCCACCCTCACCGTGGAGGGAGTTGCTGGATAAATACCTGAGCTTTCTTGCCCTTAGCTAGGATGACTGAATCTCCAGATAGGTAATTGGCTTGATGATGAATTTTTCATTGGTTTCTCTCTCTTCCTTGTGTCACTTCATTAATTCTCTACCACCGTTTCTTGAAATACTGTCTTGATAAAGCTACTCGTTCTTGAATGGCTCGGATTCAGCTTCTGTGAGAACCCAAAGCAGAATAGTGGGGGCTCAAGAAAATTAGTTTAATTAAATCAGTATAAAAACAATTTAAAAAATTGAACAGTAGTTCATTAAAACACTGTATTGTAGGTATTTGTTTATTGTTCTTACACACTGCCGTTCACATGGTTTATCTATTGTGCAAGAATTGGTACCATATTAGAACTGCTTTTTAAAATTACTTTCAAAATCACGTTAGTCATTTTGATTTTTCTTCATTTTTGAAAGCTAATTACCAAGCATCCTATTGAAATTTGAGTGGTCCTGTGAAAAGTAAAAATGATCATTAGTATTTATTTAGCAGCTAGGACATTGTTGACAGGCTCACAAGTGCCACAAAAACTTGAGAACGGAATTTAAATGATTTTTATTGATGCAGACTTGCAAGGGGTAACATTTCTACCCACTAATCTGGGAACAAGGAAATCTGTCAAACAGGAGGCATTTTTAAACGCTGAGACATGAGAATAATGCTCGTCAGTTTTCCTTGGTGGACAAAGTGAGAGCGAAAGGTTTAGATCCTTAAAGAAAAGAGAAAGAAGTACATTTCAAAGTCTGGGTGATACCGCAGGTGACAGGGACCCCACTGCCTGAGGGCACTTGCATGGGCCACCGCAGCTTCCCTCACACAGGCTCGTGAAAGGGTGGTTTTATCCTCAGGCAAAGCTACACGGATTCAGTGAAAACTCCTTTCTAACATCAGATGGCATGTCACAGTGCCGCACACTGTCTTCTTGCCGAGCTTATAATGAGTTTTCCTCTCTGCTATTACCTGAGCCCCAAAATGCACATGAAAGGGTCTCTGTCAATTAACATTTGGATCAAAATATGACCTACATTACTACTGACATAGTTTCATGGAGACAGTCCTGCAGAGTCCAAATGTCTACTCATATAGTTTCAACACTCTATTACTAAGAAGGCATAATGTTCAATTAAGAAGAGGCGATCCCTTGGGACGCACAAAAACATAAGAGTTCTGTACATTACTGCTAATGTGATAGCACTTAATACATTGGCAGTTTCCTTGTAGTTCTGCTCCTGTCACTCACTGTCGAGAGATTCAGAAAACTTGAACTCAACCCCTGACTTTATTACCGAGAAGCCAGACCATCTTGGTTGAATCTTGCTCCCTCCCTGCCCATTCCCCCCCACAATGAAAAAAATGTCCTTTTTTATTAAAAGAGGAAGTTTGACTACATGACCTCAAAGACGACTTCAACTCACAGCCACTTTCCTCTCTCTTGTCTTGTCAGTGTCTCACTCTCTGGTGGGCCTTCGTGAAACCATGAAGCAAAACAAGGCAGGAGAAAGGCTGGCATGTATCCAATGATGAAAGATAAAAACAGCAAAAACAACAAAAACTTAAGTGGACATAAACATAACTAAGGCCTGTGTGTCTTCACACTATGTTTTTCTTTCTTTTAGGTGCAGCTGTATATCCACAGATCTTTTTTCCCTCTGGCTCTGCTGCGTTAGGAGAGGCTCAGCCCTAAGGCAAGCGTGGAAAAGTGACTGAGGCAGAATTTCTACTTCCTGCTCTGACAGGTAACGGGCTTGGAAATTTTGTTCCTGTTTTTCCAACATTAAAAAACAAATGAAAATCGGTGACTTTTCGTGGATCCATCAGAGAGAACTGCAGTAAACTACCACCCGAAAAGATGGAGATACAGATATATCTTGAGGTCCAGCATTACACCCAGAATCTGCTTACCTGGAAACAAAGCCAATGGAGACATAAACTGGTATGAACAAACAAATGGTATTTCTGACAAACAGCTAGAAGTTGCATGTGCACTATTGTGAGAGTAAGTTTTCCGTGGGACATGGTTTTCTGTGGGGGTACGTATGTTCATAGGGTTTATACCTCCAGGAACTTTATTGGTTTCTCAATCTAAAGTTTTGAGTGAAATCTACTCCTGGCTCTGGAAGGGTGAGATGAGGTATAATCTTTATGAAATGAATGAACTTCCAGTGCCTTCTAGGTAGCAAAGGCCTACTTTCCAGGGGAAGAGACTAGGTCAGAGCTTTATCTAATCTGGATGGACATTTCCCTGACTCTAGCCCCTTCTACCCTTCCTCTTTCACCTAAGGAAACAAGGGCTAAGAAACAGTGGTGAAGGACACAGACTAGGGAAACAGTCCTGCTGACAGATTAGATCACGAGATTATAGACATCTCCCCTCCCCCATCACAGGGCTCAAAGATCTGCAAGACAAGGGCTCTGTCTAAGGAGAAGATCTTGGGAAGCTGAAGGATAAGCGGAGAGATAAGACACTAGAAGAATTTGTAGCCTGTGGCACCTTCAGCGATGGCAAACATTGCACACTTTACAGAAGGAAAACATTATCTGTGTTGAAGGATAAGAATTACAGTATATTTCTCCTCAGAAACCATATTAGGGAAACCACTACAAATTTTTAAAGAAATGTAATTGACATGTTAAGAGAAGATATACAATGGAATATAAAATGCTCAATTCAAACCAGAGAAGGCAAAAATAAAAGAGGAAATAAACAAAAAACAAGTATGATGACTAGAAAACAGTTACAAACATGGCAGATATTAATACTATATCAATAGCTACTTTAAATATAAATGGCCTTAACACACCAAATGAAAAATGGAGTTTTTCAGAATGGATATGTTGTCTATAAGAAATTTATATTAAATATAAAGATTCAGTTAAGTTAAAGAATGGAGAAAGATACAGTGCTACACTAATAAAAAATAATGTATTAGCTATGTTAATTTCAAACAAAGCAGACTTCAGAACAACATAAATCATGAGGGATAGAGAGGAACATTACACACTGATTAAGAGGTCAAGTCTCCAAGAAGACAAAGCAATCTTTAGCAAGTATTCAACTAAAAACAGTGTCAAAATACGTGAGGCAAAAACTGATACACTGTAAGAAACAATAGATGAATCCACTATTATAGTTGAAGATTTCCAACATCTGTTTCCTTAAATGATTGATCAAACAGGCATAATATAAGGTGATAGCTGACCTAAACAATCTTATCATTAATTTTAACTAATTACCATTTATATAATACTAAATTTAACAATAGAAGAATGTACATTCTTTCAAGGTCAATCAGAACATTCATAAGGTAAACCACATTCTGGCCACACAATACACATTAAGGAACTCAAAAAGGTAGAAATAATACAGTGTATATTCTCAGGCTACAGTGGAATTAAACTAGTAACCAATAAAAAAAAGATCACTAGAAAATCCCCAAATATTTGGAGATTAAATGACACACGTCTAATAAAAGAATAGTGAAAGAAATACCAAGAAAAAATTTAAAAATACTTTGAACTAAATGAAAATATAAATACTTTCATCCAAATTTGTAAGATACAGCAACACAATGCTTAGAGAGAAATGTATAGTATAGGAAACATATATCAGGAAAAAAGAGATCTAAATCAATAATCTAAGCTTTCACCTTAATAATCTACAGAAAGAAGAGCATACAGACCTAAATCAAGCATAAGAAAGGAAATAATAAAAGTTTTAGCATAAATCAATGACATTGAAAACAGAAAACCAATAACAAGAATCAACAGAACCAAAAGCTGAACAAAATTGAAAGATCTATAAAACTGAAAGACCTCTGGTGATGTTAAACAAGAAAAACGTTAGATGGCTCAAATTTCCAATATCAGAAATGAAAATGGGGTTATTACTATTGGCATCGTGGATATTAAATGATAATACTATGCTGTATACCTGAAACTAATATAAAATAATACTGAATGTCAACTGTAATTGAAACATAAAATATTTTTTAAATGATAATAAATGAACACTATGAAAAAATACATGGCCAGAAAGTTGATAACTAAGTGAAATGTACCAACTTCTTGAAACACGCACACTACCAAAATTACTATTGGAGAAATAGGTCATCTGAATCACTCGTAACTATTAAATACTTTCAATTGATAATGAATAGCATTGCATAAAATAAAGCACCAGACCAAAATGGTTGCACTGGTGAATTCTACTAAACATTTAGAAATTATATATACCAACTCTTCACAATCTCTTCCCCCTCAAAAATAAATAAATAAGTAAATAAATAAATAAAAGCAAAAGGAACACTACCTAACAGAATCTATGAAGTCAGCACTACAAAAACACCAAAACTAGACAAAGGCATTACAAGAACGAACAGTTACAGACCAATTTCTCTCATGAACATTGAAGAAAATATCCTCAACAAAATATTAGCCAGTGAAACCCAACAATGTATAAAAATAATTTTATACCATGACCTAATGGGACTTACTTCAAGGGTGTAAGGTTGGTTCAGCATTCAAAACCTCACGGACACAATCCACCATATTAACAGATTAAAGAAGAAACATTACATTAGTTCATGCAGAAATAGCATTTGACAAAATCCAATGCCTATTCCTGGGGCGGAGTGCTGCAGAACTCTTCAGCAAACTGGAAATTCAGGGAAACATACTGAATTTGATAAAAGACATCTAAAAAATATTGTATGATTAATATAATTCTTAATGTTGAGAAACTGGATGATTTTTCCGGTAAGATCAGGAACAAGACAAAAATGTTATTTCTCACACATATACTTCATGCTGAAGTCTTAACTACCGTAAAAAGACAAGTAAAAGGCATACAATTTACATAGATTGGGAAAGGAGGAATAAAACAGTCTTTCTTCACAGGTGACTTAATTGTCTATGTAGCATACCTAAGGAAATGATCAAATAACTCCCGGAACTGATGCGAGTATTCCAACAAAGCAGAATACAAAGTTAATATTGAAAATTCAGTTACTTTCTTATGTACAAGCAATGAAAAATTGGAATGTGAAATTTTGAAAATACCACATACAATAGTACCAAAATAATGACACACTTAGGTATACAGCTAACAAAATATATCAAGAAATTAGGTACAGAAAACCACAATGCTTTTAAGGAAGAAATTAAATAAAACCTAAATACGTGGAGAAACAGTTCATTTCATGCATTACAAGACTCAGTATTGTGGAGATGACAATTGTTCCCATCTTGACCTATAGAGTGAACACAGTGTCAACCACAATTCCAGCAAGCTTTTTTGTATGTATCAATTAAGTGACTCAAAAGTTTATAGAAAGGTCTTTTCAACAACTGGTGCTGGAAAAATTGATTGTCTGTATGCAAAACATGAACCTAGACACAAACTTTACACCTTTCTCCAAAATTAGGTAGAAGTAGATCACAGTTTTAAATGGAAAATTATGAAACTTCTAGAAGAAAACTTAGAAGGAAATCTAGATGATCTTGAGATCAGTGATGTGTTTTAGATAAAATATCCAAAGCATGGTCCATGTAGGAAAAAACTGATAAATTAGATGTTATTAAAATTTAAAACTTCTGTTATGGAAATGAGATTAAAGCCGCGGACTGGGAGAAAGTATTTGCAAAACATATTTCATAAAGGCTTTATTTATATTCACCATATACAAGGAACTCTTAAAACTCAACAATAAGGAAATGAACAATCCAGTTTAAAAAAAAAATGGATAAAGGATTTGAATAGACTCCACACAAAAAGTGATCTACTATGTCTAACAAGCAAATGAGAAGATATTCAATGGAATTTGTCCTTAGGAAATGCAAATTAAAATACTACATATTTATTAGAATGGCTAAAATTAAAAAAAAAAAAAAACTGTTGAGGAGGATATATATAAGTGCATGAAGAACTTGCATTCGTTGTTGCTTGAATGCAAAATGGTACAGACCCTTTTGAAAACAGCTTGGCAGTTTCTTATAAAGCTTACCATACAACCCAGCAATTGCACTCCTGGATGTTTGCTCAAGTGAAAACTTATGTACACACAAAAACTTGCATGTGAATATTTTTAATTAACCAAATCTGGAAACAACCAGTATATCCTTGAACAGGTGACTGGACTCAGAAGTATGTTGTATCCATAAACTAAAAGGAATGAGTTCTCAAGCCACAAAAAGACACTGAGGAATCTTAAATGTACATTTGACCCTCGAAAAACAGTTTTGAACTGCGCAGTTCCACTTATATGTAGATTTAAAAAAAAAATAAATACGGTAAGTGCATTTTCCCTTACTATGATTTTCTTAACATTTTCTTTCCTCTAGCTTACTTTATTGAGAGAATACAGCATATATTAATAATACATATGACATACAAAATATGTGTTAATTGATTATGCTATCTGTAAGGCTTCCAGTCAGCACTAGGCTATTAGCTAAGTTTTGGGGAAGTAAAAAATTATGCATGTATTTTTTTTTGTTGTTCGCCTTGTGGGGAGCGGTGCCCCCAACTCCCACATCGTTCAAGGGTCAACTGTCTATTGTTAAGTGAAAGAAGCCAATCTGGATGGTAATATACAGTATGATTCCTTATATATGACATTCTTGAAAGGCAAAACTATAGAACCGGTAAAAAGATAAGTGGTTGCCAGGGTTTTGGTGGGCTGGGGAGAGGGCATTGAATCCATGAAACAGGATTTTGTTTTGTTTTTTTGTTCTAATCCAGTTATCTCATCAATATTTTTATTCCTAACTGTTACCATAGATTATGTGTCCCAGCACCATTATTAAATTTCCTTTCCCTTTGAATTACTAAGTTACCTTTGTTAAACATTAATTGATTTATGATTTATGTCTATACTTACACCAACACAGGTGTGTATATATGTATGTATGTATGTATGTATGTATTTTTTGCAGTGAAACTATTCTGTATGATACTATAATTGTGGATATAGGATACTATGCTTTTTTCAAAACCCAATAAAATTTACAGCACCAAGTGTGTACCTTAATGTACTCAAACAAAATAATTATTTAGGAAGTCGAGAGAGTCCCACGATCATATGCAGGATGTGTGAAAATAATTTAATTGTATTACAGTTGTATGGAATTGTCTCACTTAATGGGGTAGGGAAGATATGTTGACGAAAGTACCTTTGAAAATGGTACATTCCAGAAAAAAAGAAAAGAAAATGAGTAGCGTCCACCAAAGGCCAATGACACTGCGTAAGCACTCTATTCTAGCAAGGTCATCAAAGCCAATGCAAGTCTTAGAAACTGCCTAAGGAGATACCAGGACTGAATGTAAGATGGAACAGAAATGCACATAATTAAAAACAAGGAAATCTGAATAAAATATGGACTTCGGCTAATACTATATCCACAGGGATTAAACTGTAACAAATGTAATGTAAGATGGCAATACTAGGGAAATGGAGGGTGAGGGGTATGGGAACTCTGTAGTGTCTTCATAATTTTCTGTGCATCTGAAGCTCTTCTAAAATGTTTATTTAAAAAAAATGCAGGGAGCCAAATTAAATTTGAATTTAGATAATGAGTGATTTTTAGTATAAGTATGTCCTATGGGGTATTTGGAACATACTTCTCCTGGAAATTGTTGGTTGCCCGAAGTTTGTATTTAACTGCATAAAACTACGCTGCACATAAGAGGTTTTCAGTAAATGCCTGCTGAATGGATGCATACCCTTCAAATAGCACAGCTCTCATGAACTCATTGATAAAAACAACAACAACAACAACAACAACAACAACAAAAACTATCAGTTCTTTATTATTCTAGAATGACCTGTTTCTACTTGTCCAGCTTCTCATCTTTCTAATTTGACTCCATATCAGGTGTCCAGTTCATCTTTTGCTCTCCTGTGGCAATGGGAGTGGGCTGGATGGTTATAACCTGGAGCAGGTCCCAAATTTCCATTTGGGAGAATCTTAGAGGCAACTATGGGAGAGGGGCTAACAAAGGAAAAGTTCATTTATACAGATTTGAAGGAAGCAAGAATTACAGCTGAAAGGATAATTTGGGATTATATTTAAAAAGTAAAATATCCTTTACGTTACACTCAAGGGACAAGTATATAAAGCTTTTAAGCAGGATATGGTTTAGTAAATCAGGATTTTTTCTGGTGATAGGGAGGAGGCTGGATTGAGCATGGAGAGAAAGGAGGCATCTGGGTAATGTGTCTATAATAGGATTAATTTATTTTAAAGGAAGAATATGAAGAAGTCACTGAGTTTCCATCTGGATTTTTCTTTGTTTGCAAATCTTCTCAAGTCCTTAACAGATTTTATCATGACCTTAGTGGATTTTTCAGTGAGCAAGCTTAGATAGAAAATAAAAATATATTCTAAATATTTAAAAATATATATTTCAATGGGGTTAGAACATTTCCTTTGCCATAAGGACGTTTACCAATCTGCACAGAAATACTCGAAATCTTGGATAGTTTTCTCCGTTTTGTTGAGGATTCTACCATCTGCATTTTGAATTTTGGTTATTAAGGTTGAGCTGCTTTGTGGCTTACTCAGATTGCCAACATCTGCCTCATTTATTTATGCTTTTCCTTTTTCTAATACCCAGGATGCATTGAGTTTTAATGGATGGTGCCGATTTTAACCTCAACTTCTATTCAAAAATAAACTTTATTTTTTATATGACTCTAAATCTTTTCCCCTCACTCCATCCACTTACTGGCCAATAGGCATTTTGTAGAATGTAATTATTGCAGAGGAGCAATGCTATTCTTTATTCAGCACAATTTACCTATTGCAGAGCATAGCACCCGGTTCTGTAACGCACAATAATCATAATGGGCTCCATAGAGCCTCTCGGCTTGCTCTATTTTTGCATATGATTCATTTTAATTTCAGAAGCACAAAAGGGATTATGTCTCTATTGGAATGTAGTGAGTAAGCCCTACAGCAGGGGAGCTGTGATGTCATTTGTTCTATGAAAAGCAAGCATTCATCTATTGTAGAGTGAGTCTAAAATATAAATATAAGATACTGAAGGTTCTCTTGCTAAGAAACGAGTCATGTTCATTTTTCTGCCAGTTTAATAATCAGTACACATTTTCCCAAGTAAATCATTTATTTCATAAATAAGTTCCAGCAGCTGACTCTCAAATTGGAAACTGATTTAAAATCATTATCCGCAACTCCCTTCTTCAAATATCTGGTAGCTATTTGTGACAACCTGGGCAAGGCAGTCTGTGGTCTTTATTATTTATTTGGATCACGAAAGTTTTGTTAAGGTTAGGCTATAAATATAGTTACTGTGTGCAATTTCTCAAGAACTTTCTCAATTCTATTGAAATTTTTTCCATTCGCTTTCTGAAAGTTAGTTATTAAGATAGTGTTTAATAATATAAATTATTAAATCACAGCAATACCTCTGATGATGAGGTTTATGACATAGAATAAACTTGATACGAGGTTAAAACTCCTGGACAAATCAGAAGTTGTGGATTTGAGTTCTGAATTCATCATGTCCTAGCTATGTAATTAGTGCTGACCATCTAGTATTTGAGCCCTTTTGTTACTTGTCTTTTAAAGGATTTAGATCTATGACATCTAGTAGTGACTGATGGAATTGGAGATACTTGATATGGAAAAGAGAAGATGCTTGCGAGAGACTAAATGGATGACAAAATACATACCACACAAACCTTTACTAAAAGAAAACTGTCACAGCAACACTTTTAATCATAAAATTAAAATTTAAATCTAAACAAATTAACCTCCCGATATAGAAAATAGACAAATATCATTACAAAATAAATCGACAGATTCACAGTCAACCTGGGAGATTTTAACACAGCTCCATCAATGACTTGTACATCACACAGACACAGAACTTATGATAGCAAAAAGGCTTGCAAAGCAAAACAAAAAGTGTGATCCAATAGATTATATAGAGAGAAACCTACAATGAACAAATAGACTACTCATGGGAAACATTTCCAGAAGCTTTACAAAATGTTTTTAAGATGTGAAAATACTAGATAACAAAGAACATCTAAAAATTTCAGAGAATTGATTCAATGCAAACCAAATTTCCTGATTAAGATGCAATGAAGCTAGAAATTAACAACAATCGTCATAATAATCATACCAATAAACTCATCACGGCAGCCAGCTTCAGGGTTGCCTCAATAATCCTGGACTTCTGGGATTCAATTTTTGTGTATGACCCTTCCACATTTTGTCATAGTTTATGTGTGTCATCGATGATTATGACAGAAGTTATGATACGTCTCCTCTGAGACTAGGTAATAAAGGACATCACAGTTTCCTTCTTACTATGTCTTGCTAATATCGTTTGCTCTGGAGGACCAGAAAGCAGCTCCATGACGAAATCCACAAAGAAAGGAACTCAGGTCCCTGCCAGAAACCAAGAATAATAGGGCTCTCCAGAAATCAGCTATGTGAACGAACCACTTTGGCAGTGGATCCCTCAACCTAGTACAGCCTTCAGCAGACTGAAGGCTTGGCCACCTTTTTAACTGAATCCTCATGGGACCCTGAGCCAGAGCCACCCAGCCACACCTCTCCCACATTCCTGGCACCAGAAACCTCAGAAACTGTAGGAGATAATAAATGTTGTTGTTTTCAGTCACTAAGATTCAGGGTAATTAGTTAGGCATCAATAGATAATGACTACATTTATATACTTGGAAAATGAACATTTTATTCCCAAAGAATTCCTGGGTCTGATTCTTCTTTCACTTGTTTTGTGGATAGTTTCAAAATTACACTAAAGTAATGAAAAGAACAAACTGAATGTCCATGTACCCATCAGCCATACTTTTTTTAACTCAAGTGTTTAATTTAACCTATGTTCGTCTTTCTTGCCTCAATATTTTAAAAAGTTGTTGCTCTCAATAATTAAAAAATACTTTATAAGATGAAACTTTATTATAAAGCAATAATTTATTATGCAGACCACAAAAGCACATTATTTAACCACCAACACTTATGTATTTATTTTTAACAGTTAAGGAACTAAAGAAAATAAGACCACAAAACCACTGGATATTGAAATTTCTTGGATTATCTATTTTTAAGAAATCTAAGGTAGGTTTGTGCGAATTGTTTAAACAAGGTCTACCCACTACATCGTGCTAATATGCCTCTTAAATGTCCTTTATATTGTAATAGTTTTCCTCCCTGATCACCCTTTTTTGATTCTGTTTATTGTTGAAGAAACTGAATTATTTACCAGTCAGAATGTCAGGTATTTGTATTTGGCTGATTGCTTTCTTGTGATGTCATTTTCTCTATTTTTATGTCCCTTCTATTTATTGTCAGCTAAGATTTTTTTGGATCTTAAGACTTCGATTCCAGTTCATTGCGTGTGTGTGCGACAATTGGAGATGGCTTACACTTCCTGTGCCATCATGTCAGAGAGAATATAGAAATTTGTGACCCACATTTGGTGACGCTAAGATCAGTCCACGGATTCAGGTACCCAACAGGTATCCATTTAGGTGGTGTATTCCTTACCAAGTTTCCAAACAAATAGTCATCTAATGGTTTGGGCACCTGTGGCCCAGTTTTGTTATGCATTAGGAATAACAAAATGGTGAGTTCTGTATTTATTTTGTATTTATTAGCTATCATTTGATTTTAAAAAATTCTATACCAACTATTTGTTTACCCTACAGTAAATTTTCTTCCAAAAAGGCAAGAAAAATACTTAATTAAGCATTTTAGTTATTTACCATTTATTTGAATAATAATAAATGACCAATGAGTATCTTTTTTCTTTTGGGGTATTATTTTGACTCATGAATTTTTCTATTTTTGTTGTTTTGTAACCTTTGCAATCATTAGTCTTTTTGATATTCACATTGTTCCATCTTTGGCCAATGGAAGTCCTTTCAGATAGGCCAATATATTTTTGTTTACATGATATCAATATTTATTACCATCCATGTTTTTGGGCACAACTAGATGTTCTAGGCTTACTTATACATATCCTGACCTGAGCCTGGAATCATCATTTCTCCAGGAAGCCCTGGACACTAAGGATTTTTAGTATTTTTATTTCTCTTTGCCAGGAAGTATGTATGTAAGCCCAATTTTTAATATACAAATATTAAAATACATTTATTAACAAAATCAGTCAAAAAGGGAACACATTCACACATACAGAGATAGCACAAACCATTTCTCTCTTTTTTGTTTTCCTAAGAACTACCTGGCAGCTGAATCCAAGCTGCTCTCCAGGTAACATTCACAAACATACCGTTTCACCCAAAATAAGACCAGGTCTTATATTAATTTTTGCTCCAAAAGACGCATTAGGGCTTATGTTCAGGGGATGTCATCCTGAAAAATTGTGGTAGGGCTGATTTTCTGATTAGGTCTTATTTTCGGGGAAACACGGTATCACAAGGACATACTGGTCCATTTGTATGTAATTATCACCTGCATGTCCATAATATTCTTGATAAAATCGTCAGTACAATACTTAAAATTTTTTTAATTATCAGATGCCATTTAAAAATTTTTTACTCAGAAAATTAGCATTTTATTTCCCATGCACGTAGAGATCTTATTTATTTTACCAGTGCCTTGTAAGTTTGGAAAAAAACATTTACTTGAGATTAAAAAAGAAGTGATACACATTTTGTGTGACTTATTAAAAAGCTGACTTTTCACACATACTCTGGATAGTTCTTCCTTCTACTAAAATAAAAACTTAGTCGATGACAATTCAAATTGCATATTATCCTACTTTGTTCATAGAACCTTATAAAACTGATTGGCTATTTTCCTGTTCAAAATTAAGGATTATTGAAGCTTGTGTAACAAGGACTTTGTTCTTCATAATTCATTTCCTGTTACTTGCTTATTCAATGAACCATTATAATTTGCAGTCTACTACTTCACAGGACTTATAGCTTCATTGCTTGTACAAAGAAAAGAACAAAGATAGTCAAGAGTACAAAAAAATTTCCTAGGTAATGAGAAAATAAATCAACATACATTTCTTGCAAATTGATAAGTAGAAAGTTTTTACTAATGAGTTCTATAATTCTGACAGTACAGTGTTTATTTATAGAGTTCCTTCCCAAGAAATATGATCATATAAGTTAATTATTATACACTAAGTTTAGGTTCCAGGTAAACACAATCTATGCTGAATGACTTCCTTAAGAATTAATATAAAATATCTAGCTATACTTTCAAATTGCCATGTCTCAATAATTTTAAACCCACTAACACTTTTGACAGACTATTAAATAGTATTTGAAATGCATCATGTAGATTCATTTAAAAATTAATGAATCATTCTTACATTAAAAAGATTCACACTGGCTTTGCTCAACAAAGCCATAGCCATTTAAAAGTGCTCCCAAGCAAAGTCAGTTGAGCGGGTGAAGATTACACACATTGACCTTCACTCCCCTCTTAGTATTTGAGAGGTTGAAAATCAGGAAGCTTCAGGATTTTACAACTGGGATGGGTCTTGAGTTTATCATGCTAAGTGAAATAAGTCAAACAGAAAATATCGAGAGCCAAATGATTTCAGTCATATGTGGGATATAAAACTGAAAGGAACATATGAACAACAACAACAACAAAAAAAAAAACCCTCATAGACACAGACAACAGTTGAGGGGTTACCAGAGGGTAAGGGAGGAGGGGAGATAGTAGAAGAGAGTAAAGGGGGTCAAATATATGGTGGCAGAAGGCGAATTGACTTAGGGTGGTGAACACACAATGCAATATACAGATGATGTAGTATAGAATCGTACACTTGAAACCTACATAATTTTACTAACCAATGTCACCCCAATAAATATAATAAACATTTTTAAAAAAGAAGAAGCTGCAAGGTGTTGAAGGCCTGGATATCATGTTCCATTCAATCCTTATTTGAGTCACTAATGTTGGAATTACATCAGCTCCTTTACAGGATTCCTTTGAATACCCAGCAAGCCACAAAACGGAAAGTTGTGTATTGCCTACGAGTGGAGTGACTGTGAAATACAGGAAGTCTGCTCTGTATCCATAAGTGATGACTGTTATATAAATAATCAGTCTAATTAAGAATGAAAAACGAGACACAACTAGAGATTTGGCAGAGATTAATGAAATAAATACTATTAATAACTTTATGCCAATGAATTTGAAAACTTAAGTAACATGGAAATATTCCCTAGAAAAATATAAACATAAATATAAAGAAAAAAATTTAACAAAACGCAGGAAACATGTATAGTCGTATGATTATTAACACACTTGCATCAGTAGATAACTATCTTCCCGCGAGAAAACCCCAGGCTCAGATATGTTTATAGTCAAATTGTAGCAATCATTCAAAAAAGAGATTGTTTCTATCTTTCTGATATGAAGAGAAGTCATATTCACAAAATCATTTTATGAGTCGAATACAACCCAGATAGCAAAACAATTTAAAAAGAGTAAAATAGAGATTAAGACAGAGTAAAATAGAAAATAAGAGAACTAAGATAACATTACTCATGAACTTAAATAAACTAAATCTGCAAAGTATAAGTCAGGGTCATTGGAAAGCTACAAATGGCATCACATTCATTGAGAAAAGTAGAAACAAAAAAACCATAATCATCTCAAAGATGCTGAAAAACAATTCAGTGCATCTGAAAACATGATTAAGAGCGGTCAGTAAAACAGAAATGGAAGGAAGCTTTTTTAATCTAAAAGAAAAGGGATCTAGCAAATTTATAGTTAAAACCAGACTCAATAGAGAAACATTTAAAAATTCTCTTAAAAATAAATTAAAATTCAAGGCAAGTCCCTCAGAAAAATAGAGCAAATAGTACAGAAAACTTTAAAATACATTTATCATGGAAATAGGGAAGAATTATTGCTCTAAACTCCAGATTAGCAACTCTTGGAACCAAATCATCGCCTCAAGAGCTGGATGGGAACAGTAAATGTGCAAAGGGTGGAAATGGATTTCAAGACGTCTTAAATTCTGAGGAGCACAAAATTCTCCAACAAGCTCTTACCCCAAAGTAGAGTATCTCACTGGGACAGGAAGACTCAGCTGACAGATCTGAGAACTGCCAACAAAGCTAGGAGCGAGCTTTGCAGTGGATACCTTGCCAATGAGTGTAAGAGACTGTGCCAGTACCTAAGGCAGCAGGGTGGGCTAGAAGCGCAGAGATTTCCAAAGTTCTCTGAAAGGACTGTATCTTGCACTGATGAGAAACTCATGGGAATAAAAATGTGAATTATTCAGGACAGCTACTCTGGGAGAAAAGAACAGAGCACTAGTGGGGGACAAAACAGAAAGTACTAGAGAGGTGGCTAGACGTAGAGGTCATATTTTTAATAATTAATCATAACAGTGCAATAGGAGGCCAAGAACCCTCACGGTAGGAATGTTGCCGTGGTTCACATGGTCTCAACTCTCAGAAAATTACAGGAAAACCCATTTCACTTAAATGAAAAATAAAGAAAGGATTCAAGTTGAGTCTCAATATGAATATGCCTCTTTTTTTCAAAAGAATAAAGACAACCTGAAAAACATGCCTACAAATAATGAAAAAAAATATATGTATATACCATGTTTCCCCGAAAATAAGACCTAGCTGGACAATCAGCTCTACTGCATCTTTTGGAGCAGAAATTAATATAAGACCCAGTCTTATTTTACTATAAGACTGGGTCTGTACAATATAATGTAATGTAATGTAATGTAATATAGTATAATATAATATAATACTGGGTCATATTAATTTTTGCTCCAAAAGACACATTAGAGCTGATTGTCTGGCTAGGTCTTATTTTCGGGGAAACAGGGTATATACATATATATGACTCCAAAACACAGTAACACTGGAATCTAATGATATAAAAAGAGAGGAAATTTAAAAGATGGCAAAAACTATGAAACACACACATAATATATTTCACAACAAAGATTATAAAAATAAAAGGCAATGTATCACTTGGATTCCCTAATAGCATGGTTTGAAACATGGAGCTGGGTACAGCCTTCTCTCCCAAAGTATTTAGTAGTCCTCTATTGCTCTTTTAACTTATAAAATAAAGACTATTTCCTTTTTCTCTTTTTCCTCATCATCCCTTTTGAGTGGGAGGGAAGGGGGGAGGGTGATGAAATTTGAAGGGGAAGGTACAAAAATACCTCCTAAATGTGTCATTCATGCTTCAACTTTTAAACTCTTAGCTTTTAGAATTTTTTTCTTCATTTCTCATTCTTGCTTCCCTTTTCTTTGTCCTCACCGAAACTTCATGCCCATCTCTTGGATTTCTAATAACATAATCTAAAACGACTAAGCAAATTATTTGAAACATGTAAAAGTGTAAAATTTTGAAAGATTAAAAAAATAATAATAACTATGTCCATTTCTACCTAGCTGATGAAAATTCCTGCTTGTGTGAATGCCAGCACTGCTGAGAACTTCCCTTTGAGGAATGCGTTCCCCTGGCTTATTTTGGAAGTGACTTTTGCATAACACCAAAGGTAAACTCAGAACAAAACTACTTCGCATATCTTATGAAATTCGGGTAAAATCTTGTGCCCTTATTGTTTTTTAATTATTCATTTTAGGGAGTTTTTAAAATTTAGATATGAGCCTTTTGTCTGTATCTAAATTGCAAATATTTTCTCTCAATCTATGGTTTGTATTTAGAATTTCTTTATAGATATCTTTTCATGAGCATACATTTTTACTTTTTCTGAAGTACAATTTATGAATGTTTTGTGATCAGTGTGCTTTGTGTTCTAAGAAACCTTTGTCTATCCCAAGATCATGAATATATACTCCTATGTTTTTATTTTTTTTTCCTAGAGCAGGGGACATCAAATATTTTCTGTAAAGATCAAGATAGTATGGTTTAAGTATTGTGGGCTTAATGATTGTTATTGTAAATACTCAACTCAGTCATTATCGCGTGACAATGTGATAGATACTACACTATAGACAGTACTTAAAGAATGAGTGTAAGCATGGTTGTGTTCTAATAAAACTTTGTTTACAAAAACAGACAGAAAGACTTTCTGTTCAGGGACAAGATGGCCTAAGCTCAATTTTTCAATTGTTCCTTCTGTCTAATCAGAACAAAATACCGTATTTTGCTGTGTATAATGTGTATCCACGTTTTTGGCCCAAACTTTCAGGGAAAAAAATCTTTAGTTTTAATTTTTTAATTCAAATTTTTATTTGTTTATAATTAGGTGCTTTTTTGTATTATAAAGGAATTTTAGCATTTATTTTTTAACATATTAAGGTACAAGAAATTTTGTGTGCTGGTAACTAATCTACAATAGTTACGCATCATAGAAGGTCAAGAACTCTTCCTCGTTGAAAGTTTGTAGTATGTTTAACAAATGATTATCGTATTCCAGGGTGTTATTTTGAATATGAATATCGTTATTTATTTCTAGAGTTACACTTTTAACTCATAAACATAAATAAAAGAATTTAAAACATGTATTATATAAATATTGAATTAGTACTACCCATGTATAATGCTCATCCTTATTTTTCCCTCACAAATTTGGGCAAAAATGTGCATTATACACAGCAAAATATGGTACCATGGAAATCATTCAGTTGACAATTGTAAGAAGACTGTAAAGGTGGAAAGAAGGTGGACTGGACAGAGAACTCGGGACCTGAAGGAAGACACCACCTTGAGTTCCCTTGGTTTTTCTTTTATCTCTTGTAGGTTTCTGATTGGGCACCAAAGAGGTCTGCAACCCAGAATGCCAACAGGAATAAGCAAAACAAACAAACACATACACGAGAAAAGCCTGCTCTTTTTGGTCAAAGAACTAGTGAGGGGAAGTCCAGTAGGGACTTACCCAGTGGCAGTGGTGGACAACACTCCAGCAGAGGTAGAGGTGTGGGACAACCCATTCTGTATTCTACACAGTGAACACAGATGATGGCTATGATGACATGAAACATTTCATGCAGTTCTTGTCATACAGCTACTAGACTTTCACATATAAACACTAACACATACACAACAGATAAGTTCATTAACTGTACAACACAGCTTATTAGTTAACTGTGATTGATTGCTATTCATTAAGTGACAGTGGATCGTCAGAACAGTCTAAGTCCTTGTCTTCACATTGAGTAGGCTGGGGAGGAGGAGGAAGAAGAGGGTAGGTCTTGCTGTCTCAGGGGTGACAGAGGGGGAAGAGATGAAGGAGGTGGAAGGGGGGACCGACACTGGTTCCGAAGCACTCGTCTCCATCAAGTTGTCTACTGCCAATTGATCCCTGTGGTACGGTGCCTATGCGTTCTTGAATTTCTCCACATTGCTCTCTTGAAACCCTTTACCTTTCACACTTTTTTGCCATATCCACAAACTTTCATGATGTCTTTGATTGGCTTGGTGGTATATCCGGTGGAGTCATACACAACATCTGGACCCAGTCTTCTCCAGCAGGAGTTTTTTGTTCTGGGCTTAGTGGCTTTCACAATTTATTTTATAACAATGATGGCATCTACAATGGTGTAATCTTTCCAGACTTTCATGATGTTCTTTTGGAGTTCTCTTCCATAGTGTTGGCAAGCCTTGCCATGAGTTGTAAATGTCCTTATGACCATATGATCTAGAGGTTGAATTACAGACATTGTGTATGGGGGCAAGTACACCCACTTTGGTGTAAACTCATGGGGTTTTGGGTAGCCAGTGGCATTGTACAATAGCAAAAGATCTTTCAAAGCAGTCCCTTACTGGCAAGGCATTTCCTGATTTTAGAGACAAAGCATCAGTGGAACCAATCCAGGAACCGATTTCTCATTGCCCAAGACTTCTTGTTGTACAACTCAAAGCGTGGCAGCTGGTCTGTATATTTTCCCTTCAAGGCTCAGGTGTTAACAGCTTTATCAATAAGAGCAGTCCTGATCAGAAACCCAACTGCATTTACATAAAATAGTAGAGTTAGCCTATCCCTTCCTGCCTTAAATCTTGGTGCTTGCTTTTCTTCCTTACCAATTAATAAATGTCATTTGCAGCATTTCTTTTTCCAAAATAAGTCTCTTTCATCTGCATTAAAAACCTGTTCTGGCAGATATCCTTAATTGTGTCTGCTTCCTCTTGGTTGGCAGAAGCTGCTTCTCCTGTTAACTTGACATTTTTTAAGCCAAACCTCTTTCTAAAATGATCAAACCATCCTTTGCTGGCATTAAATTCTCCAGCTTTAGATCCTTCACCTACCTTTTTCTTTAAGTTGTCATACAGTGATATTGTTTTTTCTTGAATCATATTAGAGTCTATAGGTTTGCCTTTCTTATACTAGCCCTGCATCCACATAAAAGCTGCGTTTTCAATACGAGATAAAAAGGTACTTCACAAAATGTGCAAAATTTTCATGTCTGCTGGCATGGCTGCAGCAACGGCTTCACAAATTTCCTTTTCTATTTTTACAATGTAGCTTATGCAAGATTCATTCATCTTGAAATGGCTGGTAACCACAGCTGAGGACCTCAATCTGCGGGATGTATCAAAGCAATTCAACTTTTTCTTGTAATGTCATGACTTTTCTCTGCTTCTTGGGGGCATTTCCAGCATCACCAGTGGCACTTTGTATGGGTCTCATGGTGTTATTCAAGGTTTAAGGTATTGCACTAAACACAATGACAAATGCACGAGAACCTTGAGAAATCACTTTTTACTGCGGTACGCAATTTACTGGAGAGACTAACTGCTCACGCAGAGATGATTAGTATAACATGGCCTTTTAAGCAGACACTTGCAACACTTGAGCTCACTGCAATAATAACAGGAGGTGGCTATGAAATTATTACACTAGCACAGTATGCACTACAGTAAATTTTATGCAATTATGATTTAATGCTGCATCTTTATGTTTGTTTACATTTCTCTCGACTGCGAATGGTGCCATGTATGATCTGTAAGTGTGTGCATATGTTTTGACAAATTTTAACATCTTATAATAGATTTGTGTATATTTTGTGGTAGTAAATGATATAACAGACTAATATCTACACATATTTTATGAATTCATGACATATGTAACTTTTTCTATATTTCTAGGCTATGCAGTTGTTCTGTGAGTTTTTTCAAATTGTCGCAAATCTCAAAAAAAATTTCTAATACATTTATTGAAAAAATCCACTTATAAGTAGACCCATCAGTTCAAACCCATGTTGTTCAAGGGTCAACTGCAAAATTGATTTTTGCATGTTGATTTTTAAGTCATTTATTAGTTCTAATTTTTTTTCATGAATTGCTTGGGGTATTCTATAGACAAAATCATGCAATCTGCAAATAGATATAGTTTTAATTCTTCCTTATCAATCTAGATGTTTTCCTTTCTTTTTTTCTTCTTGCCTAATTGCCCTGAATAGAATCTCCAGTAACATATTCCATAGAAATGGTGAGAACCGGCATTGTTTTATTCCTGATCTGGGGAAAGCTTATGGTTTTTCACCCTTAACTGTGATATTAGCTATGGGGTTTAAACAGAGGTCCTTTATCAAGTTAAGAAAGTTCCTTTCTAGTCCTAGTTTGTTGATTGTATTTTTTTTCTTATGAAAGTATCTGTTTTATGTCTTACTGCTACTTATGAATCTTCAACTACTTCAAAATAAAAACATTAAAAGAGAAAAAGACAGGTGGCAGGCCAGATTAGCCTTTGAACTGCAGTTTGCTGACTCCTGTTCTATTATTTTAGCTTTCACTTTTATATCTATAAACCATGTCAAAATTTTTCATAAATTTTAATGAATTGTGTGAGGTAAAATAGTCAAGATTTTTGTTTATTTGCAACACCATGTAGTAAAAAGTTTCTTTTTAAAAGAAGATATGTAAATGACAATATGAAAATATCATGTAAAAATTACCACGAATCATTAGACATGAGGAAAATGTGAATTAAAATCACCACCATAAATCATTGCCACATATTTCCCAGAATAAATAAAATTAAGAAATGTTAATGTGGGTATGGCATGAGTACATAATTTGCACGAGTGTAAAATGGTACAATGACACTGAGAAAAGACTGACAGTTTCAAACACTGAACACATCCTTCTCTATGTCCTACTCAAGATAAATTATAAATGTGTCCAGTAAAAGACTTGTACAAGAATATCCATAATAATCCAAACTGGACACAACATGAATGTCCTTCAAAGGAGAATGGATAAGGACATTTTAATGTATTTGCAAAATGAATGCTATGAAGCAATAAAAAAGAACAACTTACTTTTTTGTATGTGTATGACATATACATACTATGTGAATGACAACCGCTACATGCATGACAACATACACATATATATGTATGACATATATAGAAGCATGCATGAATCTTTAAAAATATTACATTCTCTGTACCTATGAGTTAATTTCTGGTGTATGTGTGTGTGTGTGTTTATTTTGTTCTTTAGATTCCACATATAAGTGAGATCCTATGGTATTTGTCTCTCTCTGTCTGACCTATTTTACTTAGTGTAATACCCTCCAAGTCCATCTACTGTGTTTCTTCGAAAATAAGACCTAGCCAGACCATCAGTTCTAATGTATCTTTTGAAGCAAAAATTAATATAAGACCTAGTCTTCTTTTTTAATATAAGACAGGATCTAATGTAATATAATATAATAAAAGACCAGATCTTATATTAATTTTTGCTCCAAAAGACTCATTACAGCTGATGGTCGGGCTAGGTCTTATTTTTGGGGAAACACGGTATGTTGTCCCAACTTGTAAGATTTCATTTTTTTTATGGCGTAATATTTTATTGTATATATGTACAGCATTTTGTTTATCTAGTCATCTATTGATGGGCATTTTGGTTGCTTCCATACCTTAGCTATTGTACATAACACTATAATGAAGATAGGGGTACACATATCTTTTCAAGTTAGTGTTTTGGATTTCTTTAGATAAATACCCAGAAGTGGAATTCCTGGGTCAAAAGGTACTTCCATTTTTAGTAAGTACACAATATATGCTTCCACTTCATAAAAAATTCAAGAAAAAGTAAAACTATAGTGGATATCTATAAAGGTATTGATAATGACCCAAAAAGCATATAAGAGAATCTTCCGGTGTTATGAAGATGTGCTATATGCTTATCTAGATGATAGTTTAATGCATATGTATTTATACACAACATTAACAAGCCTTATACTTAATATACTTTGTGCGCTTTACTGAATGTAAAGTTTATCTGAACAAAAGAGGGCATAAGTGAAACAAGAGTAGTGGGAACATTATTGAAAGGCTGTCACTCTGCCAAAATACCAAATAGAAAATATTTGGCACTTTGTTTACTTTCTAGAAAAAGGAATTGGAATTTGTATAATTTGTTCACTCATTCATTAATTCACTTAACAAATATTTATTTCATACCTACCAGATGCCAGGTAAGTTTTCACTACCAATGCAAGCAATTTAAACCAAATCATTCTTTTGAAAAACTCCCAGTATTTAAAAACTTATCGTCTTAACCCACTCTAAAATCATTATTGTACAATTTATCACAATTTCCTATGTTTTAATACTAAAATAAATACTTTCATTAAATTTTCTAAACACATATTGCAGATTTAAGGAATATGGCACCCTGAGGCTTCTAGTTCTAACCTGTTATTATATAGTTTTATTAATAACTTCAAACACATTTCTATTTCTTCTCATTTTTCCCCCAATTGCTTCATTTCCCTACTTTTAGCCTTTATTCAATATTCCTCTCTCTTTCAGGCCCAGTGCCATTTATTTTTCCATTTCTATCTCACTATCTTCATGACTTTGTATATTCTTGGACCTTTCATCTTTGCTATTTCATAGAAACAAGAGAGAGAGAGAGAGAGAGAGAGAGAGAGGAGAGAGAGAGGAGAGAGAGAGAGAGAGAGAGAGAGAGAGAGAAATGTAAATTATAATAGGCATAGAAAAAATGTAGGGTCACAATCTAAGGCATTTTTTCCTCAGGTTGTTTAGAAAACTTTTGTATTGTCGATAAAGTTTAAAATATTACCCTGCTTAAAATAATGGGATCTATTTAGCAGTAAATATCAAATGGGACCTCCTTTTCTTTTTGTTCTTAAGTACTTTTTACTTGGTTGTTTTATTCGATTGATCTGTGTACAGTTCAAACCAGAAGACAAAATATATGATTCATCTGCAGTCTGAAGCCTCATTTAAATGACATTTTATTTACATTAGCATTCCTAATTACTTAATGACCAATCAGATATGGTTCATTGCTGGTAAGTGTAGAGACATGTTGTCTGAAGGATGTAGTTTAATTAGTATACTCCTAAAAACATGTCCCTCGTGACCATTGGATGTAATCATTATTTTATGTATTTAACTGTGAAATTCATATTTACTCATCAGCTGGAGAATAGCTTTTTAGTTTTCAAAGCAGTTTAACAGAGCATAGCTAGATTTTTAAAGGAGCCTGCAAAATCTTAACAAAGGCAGATTACTTAAAAAAAAATAGCCATCATTCTATTAAAATAGTTATTACAACTAAATACTGATATCATATCCATAAAACAGAAAAGGGGTAAGTACGCAGCTTGTTGTAATTCTGCCCTTAGTAACACAGGTTTAGGAGGGTCACATTATCCTATATCACTGAGATTATTTAGATATTTTTACTCTTGATGAATAATTTTGAAAATGACCTCATTTCAAGGGTAACTGGTGGTGATTTCTATTTTTCCTCTTACTGCTTATTCATTAAATAACCAAATTCGATATATTTTATTACCAGAAAACACAATGTACAAAAGCCTGAACTTACAGCTTTGGTGGGAGAGCTATGATTCTCCTTACAAATGGATTCTTCTACTAAAGATTATATCTTCCATGGATTGTCATTTGTACTTGATTTCTGAGAAACACCATATTTCTTATAGGGGTTATGATTGGTTATTATACTTGTGTATACATATACATACATATAAGTACACATATATTAAACAAAACTAGTTTGCAAAGATTTCAAACAATTAATAATAGATTATACTGTGAGCAATAAGCATCCTGTAGAACTTTCTAGAATGCCTTCATGAGTGCACTGATTATTCGTTGTCCATGGTTCTGTTTAGAGTGTGAATCATACAGATGTCTCAGGGCGGCTTTATTTGCTTTGCATTCCGGAATTAGTCAATAATTCAGCAATTGATTCTAGCATCCTGACACTTTCTTTTTCCATGGGAGATGTTTTCTCACTCGATTTCTTCACATACTGTTTCAGGAGTAGACAGGCAATATCTTTACAGCTGTCTCCCATCTGCACTACTAATAGCAACAATAATAATAATAGCGACTTGATATTGTCAATGTTATTGAGTAAAGCATAATATTATAAATATTATTTTGGGCCTTCTTGTGTATCAGACATCTTTATAATCATTACATGCTTCAACTTGTTTACTCCTCACAGCCATCTACTGAATTAGGCATTATTATTATTTCCATTTTAAAGATGAGAAAATGGAAAGAATGAAACATCTAATACTTGTATGAAGGTCATATATAAATAGTAACAGGTGGCACCTCCATTTAATAACTTCCTTTAGAAGTTAAAAATAGGAATCTTATAATTGAAGAATTAGGACTGCTACTGATTTGTGAGCTTATGGGTTATCTTCAGTCTTTACAGTATCAAAAACATATAAGGTAATCATTTTGGGGACAAATATTGAAATTCCTGTAAAAACTACTTGCAGTACTTCTTATACAAGTAAATAATGAGTTCATGTTTAGTTTTCTCTTTATATTACCATTATTTAAGGTCTATTGGTGGTTGAGTGACACCTGTCTTTCAAATAACTTTTTCTGAGCAAGTATCAAGTATGCTAGGTGTTAGTATCAAGTGTGCCTGGCTCTGTGACATAGAGCCCTTGGCCTGGGCTTACATGTCGTAGAGCCAAGCATCTGAGAGTCATTGCCATTTGCTGAACTCTTGCTTTGATTACAGTGTTTAATGTATTTATTGTTTTCCTGAAGATCCCCTAATCCCTTTCTTTCCCTTCAATGTCAACTCACATACACAGATACAGAATGGAGGACTTTTGTTGGTATAGGTTTGGGAAAGCATTTTCTGCATTAAAATCTATATCAACTTACTCTGATAATGAGCAAAGGTTAAAAGGTAGGTTCATTTTTTAAAGTGTACTATAACACATACTTGTAGACAGTTCTTTAAAACCCAAGCCAATTTGAGGTGTCATGTAATAGCGAAAGAATCCTCGATATTTAGAGTCAGACATTTACCCAATTTCCAGCTATATCAATTAGTGTATGCAAGATTTAGGAGAACTTTGTTAACTACTCATTCTGATTTCTCTTTGTTTTCTTTTCTCTTACAAAAGGTGACTAATAACCCTTTCATAAGGATTAAATAAGGTTATGTATATAAAGTGAATAACAAAGTTTATAGCACTGAATAGGTGTTCAAAAATTGACAGCTACAGCAAGTAACACCTAGCATATTGATCTGAGGAAAAAAAGAGAAGGAGCCCTGACCTTCTTTTAAACCAACCAGTAACTGGAAAGGAAATCCAAATCAAACAGTTATTTAAGCATCATGTTGAATAAACACCTTGTCTGATTGACAACAAAGAGTAACTCACAATGAGAACATACAGAATTAAAGATTTTATCCATCAAGCTATCCTTAGTATATATTCTCTTAGCATGATTAGGCTTCAAGCCTGTCTGACTTCTATTCCTGACAACAAATGTGTATGTTATTTAAATGAAGTCAATCTAAATGATTGAGCATTATTTAGACTCAATTCAAACATATAATGCTTTCTCTCTCTCTCTCTCCATATATATACATACACACACACACACACACACACACACACACACACACACACACACATATATATATATATATATATATATATCTTTGTAATTAGGCTTACAATATTGTTGGTTAATCCGGATAGATCTTTTATTATACAATTTTCCAATGATACAGCCTAGAATTTGGATCACCTAGAAAGTTTATTTTAAAATGAAGATTCCTGGATCACACTATTAAAATTCCAATTTGGTCCATCTAATGTGAGTTTCAGGGATCTACATTTCAACAAGCACTTCTGGTATTTCTGATGTCGGTGTTTGGACATACTTTGACAGAGCCCTAGAGCATCTAGAATTTTTGTTTTAATTTATCACAAGGGACACCTAGGAAAACATATGGAATTACTTAAAACCTACATTAAGCAGACATTTTAATTTATTTTCAGTATCCTCATTATATAGAGGCCCAAGAAGATGCAATGATACAATAATTAAAATAATAGCTAATATTTGTAGTTTGTTATCAGATACTATGCTAAGCACTCTGCTTTCATTATCTTATTACTTTTTCATAATTCTATTGTTATCTCTATTGTGCAGATAAAAGAACCCAAAATTAAAGTATATATCATTGTTCCAGGTCACAAAATTAATTAATTCTGGGGGAAATAGATCCAAGATGGTGGAGTAAATGGTGTGCCTTCCTCCTTCTGTTAACACGTGAAAATTACAATTAAATTATAGAACAATCAACCTGGAGAACCATCTGAAGTCTAGCTGAACAGAAGTTTTATAACTAAGGATGTAAAGAAGAAGCCACATTGAGACTGCTAGGAGGGACAGGGATGCAGATAGGCTGGTCCCAAACTTCTGAGTTGGTGGAGAATCAGGAGGGATATCTCGTCCTTGGAGGGCCCCCCTAGAAAAGCAAAGGACCACAGCCTCACACAGCGCTCCCCAGCCCAGAGTACTGGTGCTGGGAAGAGGAGCTCCTACAAAATATGGCTGTGCAAAACAGTGGGGATTCCAAACATCCAGGTGAGATGGAAGGCTGTGGGAAACCTAGGCGTTCACTTAAAGGCTTGTGCACAGACCCATTTGGTCACAGACACTCAACAAGGGCCCCAGTGGAGGAACAGTGACGCAGAGGACGTCAGAGACATACGGGGAAAGACTGAGTTGTGTGGCTTCAGGGCATGTACTGGAGAGACAGTCACCATTTCCCCTGTGTGAGGTCCTCTTCCCATGCAGCCAGCAGGCAGGTGCCATCTTTCCTGTGTTGAGCTCTCCCCTCACGCCCACGGTCATATCTGTATCTGAATTGGTCTGGTGAGCTCTGCTGGGACCCCACCCTACCAACTCCCTCAATGCTGGAGGCATTTTTTGGTCAGCAGGAAGCCCCACTTCCATTGTACTTTTCCTTGGAAAACTGTCAAAGTCTAGGCCCCAAGAGGGTGGCACCTGGCCTCGGTGTGCTCTGAGACTTTTGCTGAGTAGCTCCAGGTTCAGCATTGGTACCAAACCAGAATTTACATTGACTTGGTGAACACAACTCTTCCCACTCTAATGACTCCCTGAGGTCCTGACTCATCCAACTTGCACACTGCATGAGGCTTTATCAGTGACTGAACCTTAAGGGAGCTGGCATGTGGTAGCAGGCGTCAGGTTTTCTGGCTTTTTGTACAGCTACCCGAGGCCTGGTACTGGTGACAGCTATCCTGGTTTTCCAGCGCGGCCTCTACCACACACCTCCAAATGCAACACAGGCAGTGACCAACTGGGATTGATGTAGCTCCTACCAGGTAGTCTCTGGACAGTCATAGGTAATGAGTGACTGGACCTGCACTAGAGCCTCTATCAAGAAGCCCCAGAATCAACATACTTGGAGTTGGAATCAACCTCAGACCACAGTAAAGAACCATGAAATTTGCCCCACAAGCAGCACACACAAAGGGCAGTCTCAGCAGACACCAGAGCCCATTGTGGTGAATTCCACTCAGTGGGGTAAGCCCCCCGCACAGCAGCCCATAAGCTGTGGATGTGTCCAAACCCCACAGCCAATTAGCCTGAGGGTCAATATCACCCACTGACATGCCAATAGCAATCAAGACACAACTATAACAAGAGGGCACATACAACCCACACAAGGTACACTCCTGGATCATCCAGCACAAGTGACCAGTGAGACTGTCAGGCCCCATAGGACCCCTACTACATAAGACCACCTGGCAAAGACTGGGAGACATAGCAGATGTACCTTATACATAGAAACAAACAGAAAAAGGCAGCCAAAATGAGGAAACAAAGAAATACATTCCAAATGAAGGAACAGGAGAAAAATCCAGAATAAGAGCTAAATGAAATGGAGGCAAGTACTATACCAGACACAAAGTTCAAAACAATGGTTATAAGGATACTCAAGGAACTTATTGAGAACTTCAGCAAAAAGATAACAAAAATTAAAAAGGATATAGAACCATAAAATGAACCAGTCAGAAGTGAAGAACTAACAATAACTGAAATGAAGAATGCACTAGAAGGAATCACCAGCTAACTACATAAAGCAGAGAATTGAATCAGTGATTTGGAAGACAAGCTCTCAGAAAACACCAATCAGAAGAGTAAAAAGAAAAAGAATCCAATAAAAAGAGGAGAGTTTAAGAGAATTCTAGGACAACATCAAGCTTAACAACATTCATATCATAGGGGTACCAGAAGGAAAAGAGAGAAAGCAAGGAATTGAGAACCTATTTGAAGGAATAATGACTGAAAACTTTGCTAATCTGGTGAAGGAAATAGATATACAAGTCCAGGATGTTCAGAGAGTCCCAAACAAGATCAACCCAAGAAGGAACACACCAAAACACATTATAATTAAAATGGCAAAGGTGAAAGGCAAAGAGAGAATCCTAAAAGTAGTAAGAGAAAGGCAACTGGTTACTTTTAAGGGCTCTCCCGTAAGATTGTCAGCTGATTTCTCTACAGAAACTTTGCCGGACCGAAAGAGATTGGCATGAACTATGCAAAGTGATGAAAAGCAAGAACCTGCAACCAAGATTACTCAACGCAGCAAGACTCTCATTTAAAATTGAAGGGAGATAAAGAGCTTCCCAGATAAGAAAAAGCTAAAGGAGTTCATAAACACCAAACCAGTACTACAAGGAATCTGAGAGGGATTTCTTTTAGATGAAAAAACAAAGATAAAAAAATGAATGCTAAAATGGCAATAACTACATATCTATCAACAACTACTTTCAATGTAAATAGACTAAACGCTTTAATCAAAGACATAGGGGAGCAGAATGGATAAGAAAACGAAACCCTTACATATGCTGCCTACAAGCGATTCACTTCAGATCGAAAGACACACACAGACAGAAAGTAAAGGGATAGAAAAATATATTGGATGAAAATGCAAACAAACAAACAAAAAGCTGGGGTAGCAATACTTATACCAGACAAATTAGACTTTAAAGCAAAGGCTATTACAAGTGACAAAGAAGGACCCAATAATCCCATTTCTGGGAATTTATCTAAAGAAACCTGAAGAGATGGGTGCATCCATGTATTCATTGCAGCATTGTTTACAATGGCCAAGATGTCAAGGCAGCTTGGGTGTCCATTGATGGATGAGTGACAAAGAATAGGTGGTACATATATACAATGGAATATTATTTGGCCATGGAAGAGAATGGATTCTTCCCATCTGTGGAGGCGTGGATGGACCTGGAGGGTATTGTGCTGAGTGGAGTATGCCAGACAGAGAAGGACAGATGCAATGTGATTTCACTTATATGTGCAATCTAAAGAACAAAATAAACAAACAAACAGAAACAAACTCATAGATACAGAAAACATTTTGATGGTTGCCAGATGGGAGGGGAGTTTGTGGTTGGGTGAAAAAGGGGAAGGGATTAAGAAGTACACATTGGTAGTTACAAAATAGTCATGGGGATGTAGGGTAGAGCATAAGGAATACAGTCAATAACATTGTAATAACTATTTATGGTGTCAGATGGGTACTAGATTTATTGGGATGATAGGTGGGAAGGGCTTTGGAGGCCTGGGTGAGAAAAGTGAAGGGACTAAGAAGTAGTTACAAAATAGTCATGGGGACGTGAAGTAAAGCACAGGGAATATAGTCAATATGATAATAACTATGTATCATGCCAAGTGAGTACCAGACTAGTCAGGGGGATCATTTCTTAAATTATAGAAATGTCTAACCACTATGTCATACATCTGAAATTAATATAAAATAATACTGAATAGCAACTGTAATTGAAAAATTAAAAAGGGGTGAACAGGTGACAGGCAGTAAGAGGTCCAAATTTCCAGGTATAAAACAAATGAATCATGGGGATGTAATGTACAGCATGGGGAACATAGTCAATAATATTATGATAGCATAGTATGGGGTCAGATGGTGGTTGCACGTGTCATGGTTATCAGTTATTTAGGTATATAAACGTACCTTGAATAGCTATGGTATACCCCTGAAACTAACATAATATTGCATGTTAGCTATATTTTTAATAAAAATCTTTTAAAAATAATGAATTGTGGAGACGAAAATCAAACACAGAACGTCAGGCTACATAGTAAAAAAGCAACAACAGCAATAACAATAGCTAATGTGTACTCAGTGCTCATTATGTACCAGGCACTTTTCTAAGTGCTCTCCATGGATTAATTATTTAATCCTCACTTAACCCTACAAGGGAGGGATTATTATTATCTCCATTTTGTTTATGCAAAAATTGAGGCTAAGAGAGGATAAGTAACTGGCTGCAGGTCATACAGGATGAGGGAGCTGAAATATAGAATTGGGTTTGACTGCAAAGCTCATGCTCTTAGCTATTACAACAACGCATTAGAGGTTGCCTGACTCTCAAAGCAATCTTCTTTCCACTGCCACAGACAACTGAAAATATAGAGCAGCTACCTACCAGGATCTGATAATGCACTACCTGCATTGATGTATAAATATGCATAGGCACATGTACATATATGTACCATTCTAGACTCTTAGTTGCATGCAACAGAGACTGTTTGGACTCTAGTTTATTGAAATGATATAGAGGAAAAGACATGATAAGTACCAACTTATACGAATGACAGGAGGGGCAGGTGGAACCTCAGGCAAAGTCATGCAGCAGGAATAACTTGCTTCATACATGGCCTCTGGTAACACCTCCTTTGCCTTGGCAGAATATCCAAGCCACTGGATGTTGCCACGATGAGAATGTTGAATGTGGATTAAAAGTTCTAAGAAGAAATATATCAATGGCCAACGGTGAATTAGTTGACTGCATTTTACCTTCCAAGGTCTGGGGAAAGAATGTTCCTATCCCTGCCTCCCACCATTGAGTATTCTTTCAATCAAAAAGGTGGTTACACATAAGTGAAACCATACAGTATTTGTCTTTCTCTGTCTGACTTATTTCATTCAGCACAGTACCATCTAGGTTCATCTATGTTTTCGCAAGTGGCAAGATGTCATTCCTTTTTGTTGCTGCATAATATTCAACTACATGCATACATATATACACATGCCACCTCTTCTTTATCCATTCATCTATTGATGGACACCTAGGTTTCACTTACATGTGAATCTAAGAAACAAAACAAAATAAACGAACAAAGAAAACAAAATTAAACGTACTCATAGAAACAGAGATCAAATGGATAGTTGCCAGACGGAAGGGTGGTAGGAGGATGGGTGAAAAAAAAGTGAAGGAGAATATAGTCAATAATATTGTGATAAGTTTGCACAGTGACAGATGAGTACTAGACTTAGTGTGGTGATCACACCGTAAGGTATGTAAATGTCAAATTGAATGTCAAACCTGAAACTAATATAATATTGTATACCAACTATAGAGAAGAAATTTCCTGTAGAAATTATGCATAAACAAACATCCATTTAGGAATGTCCAATAAGGTGCTTTCTGACATAAGCTGACACACTAGGAGAGTTGCTTTCCATATTAGCAATAAAGCATTAAAATATTTTCAGGGAAACACAATGAAATTCAATAACAACGTGATGTTTATAAAAATTGAACACAATTTATACTTTTAATAAAGTATAACTGAAATCAAAATGTTGAAGCATATAGTCAAAATCTCTATGACTTGACATTATATTTGTGGATTTAGATCATATGTGTAAGTAGGTCGCTCTAGTTAAAGTAATAATTTAAACTTTTTCGAAGCTTTGGTTGGAAGACGAGAGATAGAAAAGTATTGTGCTGAATCCAGACTATTCTGGTCTTTTTGATGCTTTACATGGGGTCTTAAAAATGAATAACCAAGATATTAGAGAATATTCTGATGTTGAATTATTGTTTGATTTCTTTTGAGGGACAAAGGAACAGAGCACTGCTCTGTAGGTGAGGACATGGTTTTCCTTGAAGTAAATCAAATTTCCCCTGTCAGTCATTCTGGGAGGCCATGGGGAAGAAGCTCTTGACTTCAAGGAGGGAAAATCTTTTGTCTCTTGGGCTTGGAGAAATTGGCCCAGAAACCATGGTATAGTCACCTGTAGTTATTATTTTTTTTAACAGCTTTATTGAGGTATAATTGACATATAACTAATTGCACCTATTTAAAGTGTACAATTTGATGAGTTTTGACATATGTATACACCGATGAAAACATCACCACAATTAAGATAATGAACATATCTGTCATCTCCAGAGGTTTCTTCGTGACATATGTAATCTATTCTTACTCCCCCATCAGTCACCCCTGCCCGCAGGTAACCACTGATGTGCTTTTAATAATGCGTCCAGTTGCATTATTATCTTTAGTGTTGCACAAATGGAATTATAAAATATATACTCTGTTTTGTCTAGCTGCTTTCACTCAGCATAAATTTTCAATTCATCCATCTTCTTGTGTGTATCAATAACATATATTTGTTTTCCTTTTATTGCTGAGGACTATTCCATTTTATGGATATACCACAATTTGTTTAATCATTTATCTGTTTAAGAGCATTTTGACAGTTTCCATTTTTAGGTATCATAAAGCAGCTATGAACATTCATGTACAATATTTTGTGTGGGCATATACTTTAAGCTAGGGGCTGTGTAGCTATTTCACATGGTAGGTTTAAGTTCAACATTTAAAGAAACAATCAAACTATTTTCCAAAGTGGTTGTGCCATGTTATGTTTTCACCAACACTATATGAAACTTCCATGTTCTCTCCAGTCCATGGTATTGCCAGCCTACTGTACATTTGTCATAACCAAAGAAACAATGTCAGGACATTACTATTAACTAACCACCACTTGTTCAGATTTCAGTAGTGTTTTCCTTAATATTCATTTTTTTTCTTTCTTTCAGGATCCCATGTAGGATGCCACATTATATTTAGGCATCTTGTCTCCTTAGCTTCCTCTGGTCTGTGACAGCTTCTCAGAGTACTGGTGACATATTTTGCAGAATACCCCTCAACTTGAGTTTGTCTGATGTTTTTCTTGTGGTCTAACAGGTTATGGATTTGGGGGAGGAAGATAACAGAGGTGAAGTGCCTTTCTCAACCCATTACATCAAAAGTACATGCTATCACCATGATGTATCACTGATGATATTAACCTCGATCATTTGGCTGAGGTAGGGGTTGCTAGCTCTCTCCACTGTAAAGGTACTGCCCCTCCCTTCCCTCCTCTACTCTTTGAAAGCAAGACACTAAGTGCAACACACACTTATGGCGTTGAGTTAATCGCCACCTCCTTGAGAGGGAAATAGCTACATAAATTATTTGCACAGAGATTAATCTCTTCTTTATCATTTATCCAATCATTTATTTATATTAATATAGAGTCATGGGTATTTGATTTCTATTTGGGGTTGTAATCCAATGCTATGTTATTTATTTTGCTGCTCAAATTGTTCTAGGTTTGGCCATTGGAACCTATTTTAGCTGTGTTCTTTTTGACATGCCTGCCATCTTTTTTATTTGTTTATTAAGCATTTCATTATATGCTGAAACTACAGGATGATCCAAGCTCATGTTGTATATATTTTCTGCCCCAGCCTTTGCATTGTCTATTTCTCCTTGGATCTTGGTTTCATTTACTGGGGGGATAGTAATACAAACCAAGATCTGGGTGCTTGTTTGCTACTGGAATGTCATTGTTACCAGTTACTCATAACAGAAAGAACAAGACAACATATCTGTACTAACTTATGTACACTCACATAATCATTTTTAATGCATCTATCCACATCTATGTTAAGCTAAAGGTAAGTTCATACAATGTCTCTGACTTTATACCAATACCATATTACTCATGGTAGTCTCCCTCCATGCTTATACGTAACCTCTCACTTTTAAAACTGAGAATCCACCAGGAATCCCACCGTGTAGCATCCATTTGCCTATTTGTTCAATCTCATTATGCATGCACATCAGATTCAGAATCATAAGAGTCTGCATCCCCATAAGAAACTTTTCCAGGTAGAGCATAGGGCTATGTACTGTTACACAACTTTTCCCCCACCCCCTTCAGTGACATTATGTGATACATATGCTAGATTTAAATTATTCTGTCACCGTCTGCATTACATCCTGAGTGCTCTTAACTTCTGCTCATTTTTTAAGCATTGCGTGTATTAAGATTTTTTGTGTGTGTGCAGTAATATTCTATTGGTTTTGACAAATGAATGGCATCAGTTCCATACAGTACCATACTGTGCCATACAGATTATTTTCGCTACCCTAAAAAAAAGAATTTCCTGTACTTTTCCAAGTCAAACACTTCCCTCTCCTCAAATATTTGGAAACAATCATGTTTTTTCACTGTGTCTAGAGCTTCACCTTTTCCAGAATATCATATGAATGTAATCAGATAGCATGCTACCTCTTCAATGCTGCTCCTCTTATTTAGATACTTTTAAAATTGTATATGCTGCTTCACAGGTCAATAGCTCATTATGTTTTTCTTCAAGATTGGTTTTCTTTTGTTATCATTATCATCATCATCATCATCATCATCATTACTATTACTGTTACCAACTAGTAGGCCAGAATTTAAACTTACAGTACCTATTTTAAGAGCTCACCCATTTGTGTTTCAATTAGTATTGACTCTCAATATTATTTTATATTAGTTTCAGGTGTACAGAATAGTAGTTATATAACTAGGTGATCACCCTAATAAATCTGGTACTCATCTGACACCATACCTAGTTATTACCATATTGTTGACTATATTCCCTATGCTGTAATTTACATCCCTGTGACTGTTTTGTAACTACCAATTTGTACTTTTCAATCCCTTCAACTTTTCCACCCAGCCCTCTAACCCCTTGCCCATCTGGCAACCATCTGTTTGTTCTCTGTATCTATGAGTCTGTTTCTGTTTTGTTTTGTTTTTATTTTGTTCTTCAGATTTCACATGTAAGTGAGATCATATGTAATTTTTCTTTCTCTGTCTGACTTATTTAATTTAGCATAATACGCTCTAGGTTCATCCATGTTGTTGCAAATGGTACGATTTCATATATTTTTTATGGCCAAATAATATTCCATTGCATATATGTACCACATCTTCTTTATCCAAATGCCTATTGATGGGCACTTAGGTTGCTTCCATATCTTGACTATTATAAATAGTGCTTCAGTGAACATAGGGGTGCATACATCTATTAAAATTAGTGTTTTGGATGTCTTCATATAAATGTCCAGGAGTGGCATTGCTGGATCATAAGGTAGTTCTATTTTTAATATTTTTGAGGAACCTCCATACTGTTTTCCATGGTGGATGCACCAATTTGCAATCCCTCCAACAGTGCACAAGGGTTCCCTTTTCTCCACATCCTCACCAACTTGTTGTTTGTTGATTTATTGATGATGGCTATTCTGACAGACTCATTCTCTTTTATTGTTGAATAGTATTCCATTGTACAGACATTATTCATTTTCCTTTTATTTTAGGAAATACAGTTTATTTATTCATTTACCTATTGAAGAACATATTGGTTGCTTCTAGTTTTTGGCAATTATAAATAAATTTGCTCTAAACATTCAAATGCATGTTTTTTCAATGAACATAATTTTTCAAATCAGTTGAGTAAATACCTAGGGGTATGATTGCTTGGTTGTATGGTAAGATTACGTTTAGCTGTGTAAGAAGTTGCCAAACTGCCTTCTGAAATCTCTATACCATTTACGTTTCCAACAGTGATACTATACATCCTCACCAGCAACTGGTATTGCCAGGTTTATTGATGTTTGCCATTCCAATAGGTGTACATTAATATTTCATTGTTGTAATTTGGGGCTAACCTTTTAATTTTGGCAATTCCTCCGGATATATAGTGCTAAAACAATATGGCTTTAATTTGCATTTCCCTAATGACTAATGATGTTGAGCATACTTTTCTATGCTCATATGCTACCCATGTGTCTTCTTTGAAGGTGTATCAAATCTTGTAATTTCTTTTCTTAAATTAAACTTTCTATTTTGAGATAATTGCAGATTCACATGTAATTGTAAGAAGTAATACAGAAAAATCCTGTGTACCCTTTACCCTTTTTCTCCCAATGGTAACATCTCACAATCAATAATCAAATGTTACAACCAGGATGTTGCAAATGAAAAAAATCAAGATACAGAGGTATCACCACAAGGATCCCTCTTATTGCTTGTTCAAAGCCACATCGGCTTCCTCCCTTTCACTACTCTCTGGCAACCATGAGTATTCTGTTTCTAAAATATTGTCATTTCAAAAACATAAAGGGACTTATACTCTGTGTACTTCTGAGAATTGTCTTTTTTTCCCCCACTCAATTTAATTCTCTGAAAATTCATCTAGGTTGTTAAATATATCAATACTTTATTCCTTTTTTATTGTTGCCTGGTATTTAACGATGAAAATACATTACAGTTCTCTCTACCGGTTCATCCATTGAAGGATATCTGAGTTGTTTTCCAGATTAAGACTATTATGAATAAATCTGATATAAACATTTATGTATAGGTTTTTGTGTAAACATAAGTTCCCATTTCTCTAGAATAAATGCCCAGGAGAGAAATTTCTTGGTCTTATATATTTGTCAAGTTTCAGCCATTATTTCTTTAAGTACTTTTTCAGCCCCACCTTCTTTCTCCACTCTTTCTGGGAGTCTGGTGACACAAATATTGGACATTCTGTTATAGTTTCAAAGGTCCCTGAGGCAATGTTCATTATTTCCCCCTGTATTTTCTCTCTGTTGTTCAGACTGGGTAATTTCTATTGTTATGTGTTCTTGTTTACTTATTAGTTCCTTGTCCCTTTCATTATGCTTTTGAGCTCATCCACTGAGATTTTAACGTCGGTTATTGCATTTTTCAGTTTTAAATACATTTGGTTCTTCTATATTGCTTCTGTTTCTTTGCTGAGACTTTCTATTTCTTAACTATTTTTTTCTATTTTTTCATTTGTTGCTGGCATGTCTGAACTTGCTTTCCGAAGCATTTTTATCAGGGCTGTTTACAAATCTTTGGCAGAAAGTTTTAACATGTCTGTCATCTTTATGTTAGCATTCAGTTTTTGCCATTTTAAATTCAGTTTCAGGGAAATATTTCCTCTTCATCCTGGTTCTTTATATAAGAAGTAATTTTCAATTGAAACTTGGATATTTTCACATTATGTTTAGAGACTGGATTTTATTTAAACCGTCTGCTTAACTATCTCATTACTACCAGGTAGAGGTAGAAAACCAGGTTTCAATTTTTCCTTCAGCCTCTATTGACACCCACAGTCAGGCTCCTTATTGGTGCTGGGTGGGAGTGGGATTTCCTGCTCTGCATGTCATCTCCGTTGCCTCGACAGGGTACTATTGCTGAATGGCAGCCGTGAAAGATGTTGCTCTGTACCTGCTCTCTGACACCATCCAGATTATGGGTGTTGGGAAATCTTGTTAAAATCTCAGAAGATGAAAGTCTAGGCTTTCTTCTCAGCCTTTACAGGTGTGGGTACATTGGGGTCACTTTTTTTTTTTTTTGGTAGTGTTTGGCTAGAATAGAAAGATTATTGTTCAAAATCATCTTATCTTACGAGGCTGTCCCTTTATTGTCCTTTGGTGAGGGAAAGCAGGGTTTTCTTGAGGATTTTTTGTTTTTGTTGTGGTTTTTGTTTTTGTAAGCTCCCATTGGTGCTTCTGGGTTGCTGGCTTCATCAGTTTTAAATTTAGCCTGTAAGAGGCAAAAAAGAAAACCCAGGAAACTCACTTCTATCTTATTTCTCTGGTGCCAACATCCCAAGGCGGTAAGCCTTCTTCTCTCTATCTTTCAAAGTCTTATTTTAATTGTTTTGTATATAATATACAGAGGTTTTAACTGTATGGAGAAAAGAAATAGAGGCATGTATGTATACTCCCTGTTGTTGGAAGTGGATTTTTTTTATGCCCACTTTTAACTGTGGTGTTTATTTTTGGACTGAATTGTATCTCATCCAAATTTGTATGTTGAAGTCCAAACCCTTAATGTTTGATGTATTTGGATATAGGATCTTTAAGGAAGTAATTTGATCCTTAAATCAAATTTAGTAAGTCTGGAACATCTTTATTTCGTTTTGGATTTTTAAAGATATATTCACTGATTATAGAGTTCTGAGTGTTTTTTTCTTTCGGTATTTCAAACATATTGCTTTATCATCTTCTGGTTTAAGTTGTATCTGGTGCAAAGTCAGTTCTCCTTATTTTTGTCTTTTTTTTTTTTTTTCTGGCTCTTCTAAGAGTTGTCTTCATTATTGGTTTTAAATAATTTGAGGGCAATATGTCGTATCTTAGTTCTTTTCATTTTTCTTGTTCCTGGGGTGTTCTGAGATTCTTTGATTTATGAATTTATACTTTTTATTAAAATGTTAATACTTTGGGGCCTTGCTATTTAAAATATCTTTCTGCTCTTCTCTCTTTTTTGACTCTTTTCGGGGTTTCAATAACATTTATTTTAGGCCTTCAGTTGTCCTGTAGCTCACTGAAAAAGTATTAATACTTTTTCTCCCTGTGATTTATTTAAGATAATTTCTATTAATATAGCTTTAATTTTAGTAATATCTTCTGCAGTGTCTAATCTACTTTTAATGGTATTTAAGGTAATTTTAATCTCAGTCATTTTATATTTCATTTCTAAAAGTTAGATTTGTTTTCTTTATTCCTGTCGTATTTCTCTTTAACATGTTCATGCTTGCCTCTAATTTCTTTAACATGAATTATGCCAATGTGATATGGTTATAATAACTGTTTTTCTGTCTTTGTCTACTGATCCTATCATCTATATTTCTTTTTCGTTCCTATTGATTGATATTTCTCCTCACTAAGGCTTGTATTTAACTGTTTATTTTCATCATATATATAATTTTGAATGGCTAGGAGGCAATGTGAATTTTTCAATGTTGGGGCTGTTTTTGTATTACTTTAATTTTTTTTTTTTTTTTTAAATTTCTGAGACACTTTTACATTACTTGGAAACAGTCTGATTGTTCTGAGGCTTGCTTGTAAGCTTTATTAGAGGGGACCAGAGAAGCATTGAACTAAGAACATTTTGCTCCATTACCAAGGTAACACCCTGCTGAGTATCCCGTGCCTCGTGTATTATAAGGATTTTTTACTCCGACTTATGGAAATATGAGCTATTCTGATTCTTGTGCAATCTGGCTTGTTCCTCCTGTTCCATTTGGTGTTTCTTCCCCTGAACTGAATAATTTTCTTACAACTACGCACTGATTAGTACACAAATAAAGACTTCAGAGGTACTCCCTTTACCTCCCTGGAGCTCTTCAAGCAAATCTTGCTTCTCCAGTACTGTGCTCTGTGCCTTGAACCTTCCAACATCTCTACTCTGTCTCTACTCAGGGAGACCTCAGGCTAGCCTTGGCTTTTCCCTTTCTGCACTATATAGCCTGTAAATTCTCACTGGTCTAGGGCAATAGTAGGACTTAGCTTATTATTGTCCCCCTTTTTAAAGGACCAGTGTCCTTTAAAAAGGACTTGCCTGGTGTCCAATATGTCCAAATGTTTATTTCAGATAATTTGTCCAACCTAAGTGTTTAAGGAGAGAGGGGAAGGTAAGTCCCTGTTATTATACCATAGTTGGAAGGAGAACTCTCTCTAGGACTTCTTATGTGGGAATGAGCTTCCATTTTCTATGTTTCGACAGCTGTAGAAAAATGCAGGAAACATTTTTGTATAAGACCCTGAAAAAAACCTGGGATTGGCCTCTAAGTTAGTATATGTATAGAGTCACCTTCATTATACATGGACGTCTAAGAAGATCTTTAAAAGTTAAAGCAAATGGTCTACTACTCTGTTGAAAGAGAGAGACCATCCCACTTTTTGTATAACCTAGTTAGAAGAAATCATTGGGACAAGAACCCTGCAGTGGTGACAATTGAGAACAGTTTAGCCCAAGGGAGGAATTGGGCACAAAGTTTTGTAATAACATGAGTTAAGGATTGTGTCAGTGTAATTTTCACGTTTTGTATTCCATGGAACTAAAACGATTACTCATTGAACATGTTACTGTAAGCAGAAAGAATAGGGCTGCAGGGAGAGATGAGGAAGGAAAGGAAAGAGTATGTGAAGGCAGACAATGGAAGGAGGAGATGAGATCATTCTTAAGAAAAGATGCATCTATCAGACGAGCCAGAACTAGATTTTGGTGACTCAGGACATCATCTTGCTTCTTTAGGTAATTATAATAGATCATAATATTATTAGTATCACAGGCAGGGAAAATATCCACCCCCTGTACCTCCATGACAGTTCCAACAAGGGCCAAATAAGGACAAGAGAATTCCACCTCCCAACGGGAAGGAGGAGTCAGTGAGGACTTGCCTGGGCATGCCGATAATGCCACCCCTAAAGCTTGAATCTTTTGTGCCTTCGTTCTAGTGAAATCCTAAACCTCTTTGTTCTTCAGGGCAGTTGCCCTTCTTCTGGCCTGTCCACTCCACTATTTTGGGAATGTACTCTCTTCTTTTAATAAATCCACTGCTTGCTTGGCTTTGCTTGTTTGGTTTATTTGGTGCGTCCTTGAATTCTTTTCTGTGATGACACCAAGAACCTATTTTTAGCAACAAACAGAACTGGACTAAAGTTTTCATAGAGGAAATGATTATCACCATGATAGGATACTTTAATACTGTCCCATTCCATGCTTCTTAAAAACTTTGTGAAGTTTCAACAATAGCATGACAAAGGTAATTTTCACGAGAAAGGATAGGAAATATGAATGAACTAATCATCTCTGCTTCATCAGGGGTATCACAGTACCATGTTAAAATAAGCATTGATAAAAATACTTGATCAATATTTTCTTTAAATTAGAAAGGTAACCAATAAGAGATATAAATATTTTAAAGATGTACCAAATATTGGGAGAAAGAGGTATTAATGTAAATAAATTAATCATTTATATTGCCTTTAAAGAGTCAGTAGATACCATCTAAAATGCATAATTGAATGAGGATAATGTATGTCATTAGGAATAACAAACACAACCATAAAAAGACATAAAATCAGAAGCCAGTTGGGGTTTGTGACTGAGGTAGAGATCCTAGAAGACTACGTCAAACTGTTTTATTATAATCTTACCATATGATTTTTTTGTGTCAAAAAACTGGTGCATAAAAGACAAAGCCTTGAATATCCGTAATGCTTTTTATGCAGAATATTTTGTTTTCCAGTATTTGACTTAATCACCAAAACACATGAAGAAAAAACTTTTAGAAATCCACCTAAACCTGTTTTGTATCTATAAAAATCCCTCCCCTGAATTTCAAACACTTATAACCAAAAATAAGTAGAAAGAAAGTCCTGACTCGAATTTAAATGTCAGGAGACATTGATAGAGCACATAGGGATGCATAATCTATTTGTATTCTTATTTCTTGGTGACCTTGAATCTGATTTAAACCCAGAGATTAAAAGGAAGTGATTCTTTACACACAGGAAAATAACCACTATAAAACAAAGACAAAGCAGGGTAAAGGCAGAAAATAAATAAATAAATAAATAAATACTTCATGTAAATTGCAGAATTGCTAAAGCTTAATGTCCACAAATGAAAGATTGAATGAGGGATATTGCTAAAGTGTAATATTAAAATTTAGGTTAGTTTTGTTTGTTATGCCCAAATTTAGTGAAACAGTTCTGTATCATATTCTGTGGGATATTTTAGAAGATATATATATATACACACACACACACACACACACATATAAATCTAGCATAGATATATTATCACAAGTTTTAGATTGCTGGTTCACATATTTCAAAATAAACATTATTAAAAAAATAAACCCACATTTCAACAGATTTAACAGATACAAGTGAACATAATAGAGGAACTCTCCATAGTAAAAATGAATAATTCAAAAATAAGTAAGAGAGAAAGGTAAAGTTGACATAATAATAATGCTCTTGCATTTTTTTTAAATTAAAGTTTATTGGGGTGACAATTGTTCGTAAAGTTACATAAATTTCAGGTATACAATTCTGTAATACATCCTCTATAAATCACATTGTGTGTTCACCTCCCAGAGTCAGTCCTCCTTCCATCACCATATATTTGATCCCAGTCAGTTCTCCTTCCATCACCATATATTTGATCCCGCTTACCCTCATCTACCACCCGCCTCCCCCTTCACCGTCTGGTAACCACTAAACTATTGTCTGTGTCTATGAGTTTTTGTTTCTCATTTGCTTGTCTTGTTCTTTTGTTGTTTTTGGTTTATATACCACATTTTAGTGAAATCATATGGTTCTCTGCTTTTTCTGTCCAACTTACTTCGCTTAGCATTATAATCTCAAGATCCATCTATGTTGTTACAAATGCTCCTATTTCATCTTTTCTTACCAATGAATAGTATTCCATTGTGTATATATACCACAACTTCTTTATCCATTTGTCTATCGAAGGACGTTTTGGTTGTTTCCATGTCTTGGTCACCGTAAATAAAGCTGCAATGAACATTGGAGCACACTTGTCTTTGTGGGTAAATGTTTTCAAATTGTTTGGGTAGATACCCAGGAGAAGGATTGCTGGGTCATATGGTAATTCTACTTGCAATTTTTTGAGGAACCTCCACACTGCCTTCCATAGCAGCCACACCAGTCTGCATTCCCACCAACAGTGTATGAGGGTTCCTTTTGCTCCACAGCCTCTCCAGACTTGTTACTATTTGTCTTGTTGATCATAGCCATTCTAATCAGGTGAGGTGATATCTCATTGTGGTTTTTATTTGCATTTCTCTGATGATTAGTGATGTTGATTATTTTTTCATATGTCTATTTGCCATTTGTATGTCCTCTTTGGAGAAATGTCTCCTCTGCCCATTTTTCAATTGGGTTGTTTGTTTTTTTGTTGTTGAGTTGTATGAGTTCCTTGTATATTTTGGATATTAGCCCCTTATCAGAGGCACTGTTTGTAAAAATCTTCTCCCATTCAGTTGATACCTCTTTATTTTGTCGATGCTTTCTTTTGCTGTGCAGAAACTTTTAAGTTTGATTATAGTCCCATTCGTTTATTTTAGCTTTTACTTCCATTGCCTTTGGAGTCAAATTCATAAAATACTTTTTGAAACCAAAGTCCGTAAGACTAGTACCTATGTTTTCTTCTGTGCAGTTTATTGTTTCAGGTCCTATGCTTTACTCTTTGATCCATTTTGAATTAATTTTGGTACATGGTGACAGATAGCAGTCCAGTTTCATTCTTTTGCATGTGGCTTCCCAATTCTACCAGCACCATTTATTGAAGAGGCTGTCTTTTCTCCAGTATACGTTTTTGCTTCTTTGTCAAAAATTGTCTTTCCATATTTATGTGGATTTATTTCTGGGTTCTTCATTCTATTCCTTTTGTCTATGTGTCTGTTTTTCTGCCAATACCATGCTGTTTTGATTATTGTTGCCCTGTAGTACAAGCTAAAGTCAGGGAGTGTGATACTTCCAGCATTGTTCTTTTTTCTTAGGATTGCTTTGGCTATTCGGGGTCGTTTGTGGTTCCAAACAAATCTGATGATTTTTTGTTCTATTCCTTTACAAAATGCCACTGGGATTTTGATGGGGATTGCATTAAATCTGTATATTGCTTTGGGTAATATGGCCACTTTGATTCTACCAATCCATGATCACAGTATGTCTTTCCATTTCTTTGTGTCTTCTTCAATTTCTTTTAAAAATGTCTTATAGTTTTCAGCATATAGGTCTTTCACATCCTTGGTTAAGTTTATTCCTAGGTACTTTATTATTTTTGTTGCAATTGCAAAAGAAATTGTTTTTTTAATTTCTTTTTCTGAGATTTCATTGTTAGTATATAGGAATACAATGGACTTTTGTACACTGATTTTATAGCCAGCAACTTTACTGTATTTGTTTATTGTTTCTAATAGCTTTTTGATGGAGTCTTTAGGGTTTTCTATATATAGCATCATGTCATCTGCAAAGAGTGACAATTTAACTTCTTCATTACCAATTTGGATGGGTTTTATTTTTTTCTCTTGCCTGATTGCTCTGGCGAGGATTTCCGACACTATGTTGAAAAGCAGAGGTGATAGGGGACAGAACTATAGAGTTCCTGAATGTAAAGGGCTTCAGTTTTTCACTGTTAATTATGAGATTAGCTGAGGGTTTGTCATATATATACCTTTATTAAGTAAAGGTATTTTCATTCTATACCTATTTTATTAAGTATTTTAATCATAAATGGATGTTGTATCTTGTCAAATGCTTTTTCTGCATCAATTGATATAATCATACGTTTTTTGTCCTTTATTTTGTGTATGTGATGTATCACATTGATGGATTTGCGTATGTTGAACCATCCTTGTGCCCCTGGGTGAACCCCACTTGGTCGTGATGAATAATCTTTTTAATGTATTGTTGCATTCGATTTGCTAGAATTTTGTTTAGGATTTTAGCATCTGTATTCATCAGAGATATTGGTTTGTAATTTTCTTTTTTTGTGTTATCCTTACCAGGTTTTGGTATCAGGGTAATGTTGGCCTCATAAAATGAATTAGGGAGTACTGTCTCTTCTTCAATTTTTTGGAAGAGTTTGAGCAGGATTGGTATTAGATCCTTTTTGAAGGTTTGGTAGAATTCACTAGTGAAGCCATTGGGTCCCAGACTTTTGCTTTTGGGAAGGTTTTGGAGGACTGATTCAATTTCCTTACTGGTGATTGGTCTATTTATATTTTCTGATTCTTCATGATTCAGCCTAGGAAGGCTAGGAACTTGTCCATTTCTTCTAGATTGTTGAATTTAGTGGCATATAGTCCCTTATAGTATTCTTGGATGATCCTTTGTATTTCTGTGGCATCTGTGATTAACTTCCCCTCTTTCATTTCTGATTTTGTTTATTAGTGTCTTTTCTCTTTTTATCTTAGTGAGTCTAGCCAAGGGTTTGTCAATTTTGTTAATCTTTTCAAAGAACCAGCTCTTTGTCATATTATTTTTTCTATTGTCTTTTTGTTCTCTATTTCATTTAGTTCTGCTCTGAGTTTTATTATTTCCTTTCTTCTCCTGACCCTGGGTTTCATTTGTTCTTCTTTTTCTAGTTCTTAATGTGTAACGTGAGGTTATTTATTTGGGATTTTTCTTGTTTCTTGAGATAAGCCTGTAATGATATAAATCTTCCTCTTAAAACTGTTTTCGCTATATCCCAAAAATTTTGGTAGGATGTATTTTCATTCTCATTTGTTTCTATGCATCTTTTCATCTCTCCTCTTATTTCTTCTTTGACCTGGTTGTTCTTTAAAAGTATGTTGTTTAATCTCCATGTATTTGTGGTTTTTCCTGCTTTTTTTTTTTTTGCAGTTGATATCCAATTTCAAAGCCTTGCGATCAGAGAATATGCTTGGTATGATTTCAATCTTCTTAAATTTGCTGAGGCTAATTTTATTTCCCAATATACGGTCTATCCTTGAGAATGTTCCATGTACACTAGAAAAAAAATGTATAGTCTGATGTTTTAGGGTGAAGTGCTCTACAAATGTCAATTATGTCCACTTCATCTAATGTTTCTTTCAAAAAATATTTCTTTATTTATTTTCTGTTTGGATGATCTATCCATAGCTGTCAATGGTGTATTTAGGTCTCCTAGTATAATTGTGTTTTGGGCAATTTCTATTAGTAGTTGCTTGGTATATTTTGGTGCTCCCTGATTGGGGGCATAAATATTGATGACTGTTATGTCTTCTTGTTGTATAGTCCCCTTTACCATTATGAAATGTCCATCTTTGTCTCTTGTTATCTTTTTCACCCTGAAGTCTGTTTCATCTGATATCATTATGGCTACACCTGATTTTCTCTGGGTACCATTTGCTTGGAGTGTCAATTTCCACCCTTTCACTTTGAGTCTATGTTTGTCCTTGTAGCTGAGATGTGTCTCTTGGAGACAGCATATGGTTGGGTTTAGGTTTTTGGTCCAGTCTGTTATTCTGTGCCTTTTTTTTTTTTGGTGAGTTCAGTCCATTTTTATTTAGGGTGATTATTGATATGTGAGTATTTCCTGTCATTCTATCTTTAGTTTTTTGGTAAGACTCTGTCTCCATTGTTTCTTTGCCTTTTTATTGTTGTCTGTTATTTCTGTGTGGTGGTATTCTATGATTTTTCCCTGTTTCTTCTTTTATTACAGTATATATTTCAGTTCTGGATTTTTTTTTGAGTGGTTACCATTAAGTTTATGTAAAAGAAAGTTTGATATTTAGAGTATTCCATTTTCTTCAGCATGCTTACTTTCTCCATTCCCATATTCCGGTTCAGGCCTTTACTCTCCCAATGCTCTTGTATTTATATGGACTATTTTTTTTTTTAATATCAAAATGCACATGCTAGGAGAGAGTGATTTGGATAATACAAAACAAAAAAGGAAGAAAAGAGAGGCCATAACACTGGTTGTGATGAACAGAAAGAACATTTTGAATGAACAAAATTCATATATATATATATATATATACACACATATATATAATATATATGCATATATATGTATAAAAGTAAAATTTTATATTATATCATGTATGAAAATGAAACACTATGTGTTGACAGCAAAATTGAAAAAAAAAAAATCAGTCACCAAAGAAACAAAAAGTGAAAAAACACAAATAAATATGTGAAAATATTAAATGAGAACAATAAATTATTGGAATGGGCTCACAATGTCGGTAAAATTTTCTATTTATTTAAAAGGTGAATAACTTACATTATATCATTGATGAATGGATCAATTGATACACCTATCATCTATATCAGTGGAAAGATGGCCTCTACTTGAGATATTGCTTTATATATTTATTGTAATATATTCCATGTTAAAAATCTAAGAAGCCATGTTTATTCAATGTGACATAAAACAATACATATCCACAACTTTCAAGTTGAAAAAAACCAAGTTTCAATTGATGAAATTAAAAAAGGATTTATATAATCTGTAAATTATGATGCAGTGAATACCAGGTGCAGTAAAGAAGTATTGGTGTAAACCATAGTTATCTAAGTGTTGACAAAAGTTATCTGAACTTGTCTAATTTATTTCGGTGGGCTAGAAACATTTAGGAGTAGATTATAAAACAATCAAAATTATATTGTACATTGAAAAATGAATAAAATAAATCAATATTAGAAAGCCAGCCAACTCTGTGTGTTATATTGTAAAAAAAAAAAAAAAAAAAAAAAAAAAAAAAAAAAAAAAAGTCCCTGCAAGTGTAATCTGATTTTTCAAAAGAAATAATATAATGAATGAATATTACCTTGATTGTGGGCACCATGCCTAATTTTATTTAACTCTGGGCAGATTATTCAATGTACGAAAAAATTTTACACTACTGGTTCTAATTAAATCAAAAATACCTTTTAAACACAATTTTGAAAATTGTTAGCATAAAATAAAATGAGGTTAATTTAACAGTGGGAGATCACAGAGTAAAATTGCATTTATTGCAATGCAGTTTTAAATACAGCCTGACCTTTCGGACCCCATGATTTTAAAGAATTAAGTCATTCCTGAAAAGGGTTCTGGGTGGACCATGAAGAATGAGTGCCTGGAGAATATGAAAAAGGAGCAAGAGAATTCTCAGCCCAGAGAAAAGGATCACAGGTAACACATCTGGGGGAGGTACTGGGTGCTTGCCTGAATGTCACTCCATGCGTGGGGTATTTAAGTATAAGAGCCATCAGGAAGCCACTGGCTATGCCATGTGGTTTTCATATCTGTGAAAGCAGCACTAAATGAGATGAGCAGACAGAATAAAACAACTTTTTAATGTGCTCTTACTATGAGGCAGATATTGTGAAAAGTGCAATGCATATTACTTCATTTAATTTTTGCAACAAGCCTATAATGTTAGGCAATATTGTCATGTCTACAGATGGGGAGCTGTGATCTAGAGAACTGAAATAACTTGCCTTACGTTACCCACTGGCGTGGATGAGAGTCCAAATCCAAACTAGAGCTGGAGTTTTTAAAGGCAGCAATGATTTATTTGTATCCATGCAAAATTATTTTATGCATGAAGATGGACAATTCCGCTGAAAATGTTGCTTTTGTTCCTGTGGTTCCCCTTGCAAAAAAAATGTCCTTTCCATATGGACTCATGAAGAATTCCCGAGTCTTTTTAAAACATTCCCAACTGTTACCTCTTTTGTATTTTTCCTGATTTACTATGGTATCTCTTCCCACCTTCCATTCCTGGTATTGAAATAGCATTTTAAACATAGCATTTACTATTTAAAAATAATTTTCCCTTTCAATCTCCCTTTACCAAATTCTGAGCTTCTAGAAGAAATGATTTCTTACAAATTTCTCATCAGACTTGTTCCTAGCATAATTATCAGCAGAGAACAAGCACCAAATACATACTTTTCATTGATTGAATAAATAATTATTTGGGGAACTAGTAACACATCTATGGTGTACTGAGTTTTGTCTTTGCATGATACTTTAAAATTGGTTCTATTTGCTCTCTGAATCACCGAGTAAAGGGAATGTGTGGCCCTAAAATGTGGAATTCATGGAAATGATAGAACTGAGGCAATCTTAATGTGCCAGTGTGTATATGTCATTCTTTTTTTCCTCCTGAGATGAGAGCGGGATAATTACACAAGGCTCTGTGCTAAGAATATTTAAAAAGTTTCAAAGTTTTGCAGAATGGAAGATTATTTTAAAATGCTTTCCAACTTCTAGTTGCACTCCTGTTTTAATCTAAGTAGCTTTCACCCCTACAGTCAAAATTATATAAAACAAAGAAGTTGAAAATACACTCTAACAATTTTGCAATTTCTGAGCTATCTAAAAGTTTCTTTCCAAAATACTTGTACTATTTTCCTGTGGATTCAGAACTGAACTGAAGTGTTTCCCTTTCCCTACCAAAAACCTGAAAGTCTACTTTTTAATTGAGATTTATTTCCCAGGCAATTGCCGAGATTTTTTCATAGCGTAAAGGTCTGAACTTGACTTTCAATGTATTTACTTTGAAACCTTGAGATGTCTTCCATTTACATAGCTATCTCCCGAAGTGATGAACTCTATAGATGACATTCACGAAGTGTCAATTCTCTTTATCTTTGTTCTGTAGTGGAATAGTTATTCTAAGGAAAGCGTAGGTATAAATTATCGCTGAAGAGTTTATCAATTGAGGGTCATTGTGTACAGTTGGTTAAACTGTATTGGTGATGTACCATTATGCAAACACTTCTGAAAATCTGCAAAACAATTGAGTTGCTGGGGATGATGGAGGGGCGGGTTACACTTGCAAGTTTGTTCTCTTAAATCCTTTGGAATTCATGTTGGGGATCTTGATACTTGTAGCACATCATTATTACCCACCTCTGCTGTGTGTATTGCCTTCCCCCTACCTTTAAAGGAAGATATAATTTAGCTTGGCACATCACTAACCAAAATAGGGACTCTGTTTCCTAACTTTTTTTGTTAATAAGTGTGGGGAAGTTTATAATCTCTCTCAGATATACTGTGAGGCAGCTTCTAGGAATATTATTTTAAAAACAATGTCCGTATATGCCTTTTGTTCTTTTCTAGAACTCTTCTTCCAGGTTGATATTTTGAATGGATGATACCAACTTGGAACGTGAAGCTAAGGCCAAAAAACGTGGACCAACAGGAAGAATTTAGGGTCTCAGACACTGGACCATAACCAACCACCTCCAATAATTTGCGTGAGAAAAACATGAACAGTCTGGTTCTGTTATATGGGGTTTTCTCTCTCTAATAGACAATATTGCTGTCTATGTCTTTATTTCAGCCCTCATTCAATAAATGATATCATGCTTCACAGCCTTAAAAGAACATAAATAAATGCATTTGTCTTCCCGCTTAGTACAGCTCCCTTTAGCATTACCTTAGAGCAAAATAACTGAAGTACCGATAATTTAAAAACCAACACAACTATTTCTTGTTTTTAATCTTTTCTTCTTTTTTTGAGATTTTGAGTTTTACTAATATTGTTAGTGAGCATAGTGATCAACTGAAGTCTGTTGAATAGGCATGGAAGATAGATCTGTGGGCAGGATACTGACATCCGCATTTATCCAACACCAGTCTGAAGCAAGGGGCATGCCTCCAGTTCCCTTGTCTCCAGGAGTGCAGCAAGAGGTTACTTCCGCATTTCTGTTTTACTTCTGGTCTGTGGAGATAACTATCTCATATTTCAGGTAAGTTTTTTTTTTTTTTAATATATACTGTTGCTATGTGTTTAAGAGCTTTTCAAACTATGCCTTCTGTGTGCTTTCTTGAACCAGAAGTGGCTCTGTCATTTTTTTAACTGTATGATTCTTAGCAACATACTTTATATGTCTGAGCCTCTTACTTGATTTGTATAATTAATAGACCTCAAAGAGTTTTTGGAAAATCAAACATGTTTTACAAATAATACTTAATCTCGTTCAGATATCTGCTGAAATCTTGACTAAACTTCCTCAAAAAACCCACTTACAATACATCCCTCTTTCCCTCTCTACATTCCTACCCTTCTAGTGTGCTTCATGTGACTCCATATTTCTCATTAGCATCCAATGTATTGTATATTCCAATAGCATTTTTATGTTTTATTGTCTTGTTCGTTGATCTATCTCCAATGCCTAGTGTCTGGCACATAGTAGACACTAAATAAATATGTATTGATTGAACAAAAAATTGAATGAATGAAATGAAGATATACATTCCATATATCTTCTATTTTGGCTGTTATAAATAATGCTAATGCTAACATTTTTATACATGTATCTTTGACCATATGTATAATACCTTAGGATACATTCTTATAAGGAGTTATTAATTGATTCTTTCCTATAGTTACATGTTTCCATCTGATATCATTTCTATTCAACCTAAAAAATTAATACCTTTAGTATTTCTTTATTGAGGTTCTGGTGTAGATAAATTATATCAACTTCCATTTATTGGGAAAAAAAATCTTTACTTTATCTTCATTTTTAAATAATATTTTTGGTAGCTACAGAATTCTGAGATGACCTTATCTATCCCCCACCTTAGATTCTGTAAGCACACTGTTTTCTGACCTCCATTTTTGCTTTTGAGAATTCAAACATTATTTTTATTGTTCTTATGTAAGTAATGTATCTTTCCTCTCTGACTGCTTTTAAGAATTATATTTAATATTTAGCAGTTTCTTTGTATTTATATTTCTTAGAGATTTTTAAATTGTGTAAGTTGAACTCTTTAAATAAATTTGGAAACTATTTGGCCAATATTTTTTTTCACTTCTTCTCTGTCCATCTCTCATTGCTCTCTTTTTGGGAATTCAGTTCTACGTCAGGTAACTGAAACCCTCTTCAATTCTTTCAATTATTTTTCTCTCATTTGCTTATATTTGGTAATCTGCTATTCTGTCTTCAAGTTCCCTGACTTGTACTTTTACTTTCTTCAAAATTTTCTACAGTTACCCATCAAGTAAAATTTTCTTCCTGATATTTTACTTTGCAGTTTTAAAAATTCCCTTTGGTGATTTTTGATATTTTTCATACCTATACGGATCCTCTATCTGGTCTACTATTAAAATCATATTTTCCTTTGCATCTTTAAACAGATTTATATTTGTTTAATTTTTGATTTCTTGTCAGCTAATTTCAATATGTATCACCTTGTATCAGTTTTTGTGTGCTGCATATTTCTTGATCATGGCTAATATTTCTTTTGTTTATATTTTATATCTATATATCTATGACAATCAGTTAACAGTTATGAATAAGGTTCCCTTATAATATAGGTCTGCTTTCTAATTCATTTCAGAATATTAGGTTAAGCGTTGAACAGGGAACAGTGTTTGTTTTTGCTTTATTTTTTTTTCAATCTCTGATAAAGAAGCCCATGGCCTAAAAATTTATTGGTGTTTGCTAAGTTAGTTTACCACATTCTTCAAGGTTTTCCTACACTTGTCAGAACATAAATGTATTTTTATGTAGTTTTTGAATTGCTTGCTATTTTTAGACTATGCCATATAATTTACCATCCGATTACATTAACATCTATAATAGTTACATGTTTGTATTGTTTGTATCCCTAAATAGATTTCAATGTCTTCACAGATCAGCAACAGGTCTTTTCATAATCAAAAGCTGTTAGCCTCAATAATGTGGCTGGATAGGTGAAAAGTTTTGAAATATTGATTAATAAGAAACAAATATTTCTCAGAGTTGAATAAAAAATAAAATTTTGTCATCAGCAGATAGAATTAAAATACAAAAGATTTATTTGAGAAAAAGATATCTATTGTCTACTTCATCTATATTTTAAACTCTTCACAGAAAATTCCAAGTTAACCCTCTCTATGAGAAAAAGCTCAACTGGAAACTTATTTATTGCCAGGCAGAGTGATCGTTACACAGAAAATATTGAATTAAAGGTGCTGACGCAATCAATCTGAGGCATTTTCAGTGTCTTCTGACTCTAGTTGAACCTGTAGATTAACAAATAAAACTAACAACAACCAAATAGAGCACATATGCAATATCCATAAGTGGTCCTCGTCCCTTGGGACAGAATCAAATATTCGATTACTAAATAGTACAAACTAAAATTATTTAATTACTTTCAGAAGCTGAAAGGTAATTAATTTAAATTTATGTTCTTTTAAATTCACACTATGGTAAACCATCATTGCTTGAATGAAAACAGATCTTTGAGCTTAGATTCATCTTCATTACGTCAATACTTGCACATGCATATGTATTGAAAATTAAACTGCTGAAAATCAGGAATAAATAGATAATTTTAAAGGCCACAAAGGAAAAGACAGATTTCCAAAATAGTATTTATGTAAGATAATCAGTTGATTCTCAATGCTAAATATAAGTGCAAAATGCTATGAAGTAAATATATTCACCAGAAAGAAGAACATGTTTAAGAGGCATGCTGTAACAAATACCAAGGTAATCATGATGTCTTATGAACAAAGGTATCGTGATATTAGTACAGAAATAAACTTTTAGGACAATGTAATCAAAATAACCCAGAAACAGACTCATACTTGCATATAAAACTTGCATATACGATTGATGAATGAAGAAAGAAGGGCCGTTAAATAAAACATGTTAGAATGACTGCATATATATATATATATATATATATATATATATTTGTATCAGCTACATTCTGTACCAAAATTAATTTTAGATGAATTAGATATTCAAACAAGTGAAAAGTTTTTTTAATGAAAGGAAACTTTTTTTTTTTAATTTGGGATAAGTAAAATTTTCTTAAAACCAGTCACACTATATTAACCCATTAAGAAAAAAATGATTATTTTAACTATATTAAAATTACTAGTCATTAAAAGTCATTTTACAGAATGGAATTAAGCCAAATTTAAGCCAAATGAAAAAAGATATATGTTATCTACATAATTAATATTAAATAATTAATTAATATGATATATGAAATCCACAATATACAACAAAAATCTGTAAATAAAAAGGAAAAGGCAAATAGTGAAATATGGTCAGAAGACAAAAGAAATTTCAAATAAGAGAAAATTGGGATTAAAAAATAAGTAGAGTATGGAAGTCACCAATATGGTCAAATAGGTCATTCCTGACTTTGCTCCCCCTCACAAGAAAAATGACTCTTCAAGAACAAGACACCACTGAGAGTCCGAGAACATGGGGGTGAAGCTGAAGTACTTCGTTGCACCTCAGAGGACAAAATAGACTTTTTTTGAAAGGGAAGTGAGTACATATTGACCATATTGCCCCCCACCAACCCCCCGCAGTCCAGAGCAGCACTACATGGAGAGGTCTCCCTGAACTTCTGGTTCCTCCAGTAGGAAAAAAGAACTAGGGTGTCAACTGGCCCCTCTCTCCCAGCATTGGGGTTATTTTGTGAGACCCCCTACTCTGATCTTGCCTCATGGGGATTGCAGTGGAATCTCTGGGGCTCAACCACTAGGAATCGGACTGTGATGGAAAAGGGTGGGGTTGGGGGAGGACTCACAACAACCGGCACACAAATCTTGTCCAACCTAGTTCACACCTTCAGCATCCAAGTAGTGATCTCAACCAGTGGTATTGCACATTTGCAGAACCAAGTTGGGGGCAAACTCTGACCAAGGAACTCAACAGGGTTCAAATCTGCCTGATTCAAATCCTTTAATGAGGAGTTTCACTGGCCCAGGGGTCCACTTTGCCCAGGCTCAGGCAAGAAGCTGAGTCATAGCCCAGCCCACGTAAGGGGGCTGAGACAAAGCCCGCTCTCTGGAGATGGTGTCTTCTAGGTCTCATCTGACCAGAAGGGTTGGTGACAACACCAGGAAGCTGTGCAGTCCAACAGTGTTCAAGTTGAGAAAAGGGTAGGCACAGCTGGAAGTTTGCACAGCAAAGTCAGTGCCCTAATTGGCTTAGAAACTTGAGATACACATCAGCTTGAGTTGAAACAACAAAGAAAAAGCTTCACCAGCTTTAAAGCTGCTTTTCCTATTTTACCCAAAAGGAGAATCTAATTTGTAGCCCTGCTCACGCCTGAATAAAACCTTCAGCTTGTCTGACCAGGGAATCTAACCAGAGCACACAGGAAGCTGTGTGGTCCATTCAACAGCCCTAAATAGAATGACACTTGAACAGAGAGAGCAGCCCATGGCTTCCCTTATCAGCCGAGCAAAACCAGTCGCCTCACCAGAACAGAGAATTCAATGCACACTCTGGCCCAATTTGGGTCCTCAACAATGAGCTGTATAGGCTCTGGGTCCTCTCCTGCTTCCCTTCTAGGGAAAAGAAACTAATTCATAGCCTCACATACTACTGAGGATAGTACCCAGTTCTAGCATTTAGTAAGCAGACCAAAGAATTCAAGCAACTGAGGAACTCATCCTACAGCCTCACTTGGGTAGGGAACCAAGCCAACAGTCCTATCCATAGTTCTCAGCCAGAGCCACACCCCCTCCATCTCTGTCCTCAGAGTTCAAACAGTTGCCTTGCTCCAAAATAGACCACAACAGGAGGTCACACTCCCCCCCCCCCCCCCCCCCCCCCCAAGGACATTACCAGCAGACATATCCAGAAACTCAAACTGAGCTGACTGGTTAAGAACTGTTTCTGTCATAGAAAACATGTGAAGGATGGAAGAAGAGCCCCAATACTCAATGTGCCAATGTAAGGATTCGAGGATCATGAAAAAAATCAGGTAAATATGACACCACTAAAGAAAACTAATAAGCCTCCAATAACTGACCCTAAAAAGTAGAGATCTGTTAACTGTCAGACAGAGAATTCAGAATAATCCTCTTAAGGAAGTTTAGTAAAGTACAAGAAAACATAGACAACTAAACAGAACTAAGAATACAGTTCATGAACAAAACAAGAAATTCAACAAGAAAATAACAGCCATAAAAAAAAAAAATCAAAACAAAACAAAAACACACCACAGAATCTTAGAGGAAAAGTACAGCAACTTAATTGAATAACTCAGTAGAGAGTTTCAAAAGTAGATTGAACCTTGCCAAAGAAACAATTAGTGACTTGGAAAATAAGACATTAGAAATTTCCCAGTCCGAGGAGCAAAAAATAAAAAAGGATGAAAAAGAATAAAGAATTAGGGGACACAATCAAAAGAAAGAACATTCGTATTTTGGGAATTCCAGAAGTAGAAGGGAAAGAGAAAGGGACAGAAACTATATTTAAAGCAATAATGGCTGAAAACTTTCTGAACCTGGGGAAAGAAATGGGTATCCAGATCCACATGGGCCAAATACGTTGAACATGAGTAAGACTATAAGATACATTATAACTAAATTGTCAAAAGTCATAGATAAAGAAAGATTTTTAAGAGCAGCAAGAGAAAAGAGAGACATTCCATACAAGGGAACCTTACCCCCACCCCCACCCACCAAGACTCTCAGTGAATTTCTTCACAGAACTTGTTTAGGCCAGGAGAAAATGAAATGATATATTAAAAATATTGAGAAAATGGTAAGATTTTATTATTTTTATGGCCAATTAATATTGATTGTATAGATGTACCACAGCTTCTGTATCCAATCATTTATTGAAAGACACTTGGGTTGCTTCCATATCTTAGCTACTGTAAAAGTGCTGCAGCGAGCATAGGGATGCACATATCTTTTTAGATTAATATTTCGGATTTCCTTGGATAAATACCCAGAAGTATAATTGCTGCATCATAACGTAGTTCTATTTTTAACTTTTTAAGTAGTCTCCAAACTGTTTTCCACAGTGGCTGCACCAATATGCAATCCCACCAACAATGCACAAGGATTTCCTTTTCTTTGCATCCTTGCCAACACTTGTTGTTTATTGATGATAGCCAACTTGACTAGGTGTGGGTTGATCTCTCATTGTGGTTTGGACCTAAAGAATATTATGCTAAGTGAAATAACTCAGACTGACAAATACTGTATGCTCTCACTTATAAGTAGAATCTAAAGAACAAAATAAACAAACAAAACAGAAACAGACTCATAGATGCAGAGGGGAAGGGTGTTGGGGATCTTGGTGAAAATGGTGAAGAGATTAAGAAATACAAATTGGTAGTTACAAAATAGCTACTGGGATGTAAAGTACAGCATAGAGTATGTAGTAAAAAATGTTGCAACAACTATGTATAGTGCCAGGTGCGTACTAGGCTAATTAGAGGATCACTACATAAATAACATAGGTGAATAACCATTATACTGTACACCGGAAATTAATATAAAATAATATTGAATGCCATCTGTAACTCAAAAAAATAAAATAAATAATTTAAAAATCTATTGGGAAAAACAGTTAACCAATAATTCTATACCCGACAAAGCTGTCTTTCAGAAATGAAGGCAGGATAAAGCTTTTCCAGAACAAACACAAGCTGGGGGAGTTCATTGCTACCAGAACAGCCTAACATAAAAATGTTTCTTTGACTGGAGGTAAAGGGACACTAATTAATATCATAAAAACATTTTTAAAAAAGTATCATAAATATCACTGGTAAATGTATAGTCAGAGTTTGATTCTGCAATATGGTAATAGTGATGCCTAATTCACTTAAAACTGTAGCTTAAAAGTTAAAAAATAATAAATGAATAATCTGTTATTAGCTACACAATATAAAAAAATGTAAATTATAGCAGCAATAACCTAAGATGTGAGGGGGTAGAGAAGTAAAAGTGTAAAGTTTATGACTTTTATTGAATATAAGTTATCATTTTAAAATAGTGTGCTATTAGCTTAAGATATTTTATGCAATCCTCATGGTAACCACAAGGGCAAATGCTGTAATAATTACACAAAAGAACACCATAAATAAGTAAAAACATACTGATACCAAAAGACATCAAAACTCACACAAAAAAGACAGCAGGATAAACTCTCTTATATGTTCACAATTTTTTCCCTTACTCTACTCCTGTATTTCTTTTAGTAAATAAAAATGCCTTAAGCATATCTCCCTCCTAAAAAAATTTTTCCATATTATCTTACTTATTCACTCATTTCAGGTTAGAATAGAAAATATCACTTCTCATTTATAAGTATTATCAGTATTCATTTACATTGTTGTTACGACTTACTGATTTTCTTCACTATTTCAGCTCTCTCAGTTAAAGCCATAGAATTCTCATGATCTCTACTAGAATATTAAAAAACAAACAAACAAAAAACACTTTTGTATTTTTATTTACTTGTTATTTTGCATTAGCTGCCTCCTGGGGGATGAGAGGTTGGAAAGGACAACTGCAAGCAAACTGTAATATCAACAGATGTAATGTTACCTAGAACCCATTATAGTAATGAGCACTTTAAAATATGAATAGTTATGGCTTTTAAAAGGTTATCAAGTTTGATTTTGAAGTCATATAGGGCAAGTAAGTAAGAATGTTTTAGAATTAAATGTTTTTTTGTGTGCCTAGGGTATAGAAAGCCGTGGTGGATTATGTATTACATTAACTTAACTTTTGAAGAAGGCACAGAAAACAATCATAAGAGTAATTATTTTGCTCACGTTATTTCTATCATCTCTGCATCCTCAGGAGGTCAGAATGTTATCAGGTCTGACCAAGGAGAAAGATTACGGGGAGAGGACTGGCAGGACTAGAGGAGTTGAAAAGAATACCGATGAACAAAACAGATTTCCAGAAACTTGACTAGGAAGAATGGAACAAGCTGAGGTCACAAATGAACTGGTGGCATGACATGATATACTAGTTTTTGGTTTATGTACTAGAAGCATAAAGAGAAAATTTTCAAGTAACAATTTTGAGAAAAAGTATAGCTAAAATATTAGATAACTCAGTGTATGAAGTGTGATAAAAATACAGTGAGTGTTTAAATAAAAAAAAATTACAGTAAAAGACACATTGCCATTAATCCCCCCTCAAAATACTCCCCCTCACTTTGAACACACTTATCTCACTATTTTTGTCACTTTCTGAAGCAGTTCTGGAAGTCCTCTTTCATGAGTGTCTTTAGTTACGCTATCATGGCTGCCTCGATGTCCTGAATCAATTCAAAACGTTTACCTTTCATGATCATTTTGACTTTGGGGAAGAGCCAGTCACACAGTGCCAGATCCGGTGAATAAAGTGGATGAGAACACACGGTAATGTTTTATTTTGACAGAAATTGTTGTACCAGAAGTGATGTATGACATGGAGTCTTCTCATGATGATGGAGGATGATTTATGGCACACTTTAAAACATACCTTCTCTCAAACTCACACCCAACTGACTGCACTGAACAAGTTGCAACTTTTCACACTCTGTTACTAAGGTTCGGCACACCACTTCCCATATCGAAGATCCCTGCTTTTGCATTGTAGGGATTCGGCAGCAGCATTCACCATAGTTTTTTATCATAACTAATAAGTCATGAAGAATATAGCAATTATAATGCTATATTTAATCAGACTTAACTTAGAGTTTTCAAAATTTACTTCATAATTTATGCAAATGTTTGTGACTCTTTAAAATGTTGTATTGCAGATGCTTTGAAAAATACAATGATTTGGGATTGCTACCTGAGGAAAAGGTGCAAACATAGAAGTTCCCTCTAACAACCTCATAAATTTCTCCCATTTCAAGTTCTTTTCATATTTTGATTTTTATCTTTTCACTCTTTATGAGCGTTTCAGTTAGGTATCTAAAACTTAGTTATGTTAGCATTGAAATCAACCAGGACACCTCTTACCAAGATGAGCCATATCGAGGGATTAGAAGACAATCCATGGAGTGTCAAGTAGCTGAATTGCATTTGCTATCAGTGCACAGGAACTTGAAAAGAATTTGTGCATGAATGGTGAGGAATGGTCAGAGCACGTGCAGCATGACCAGTGAGTGCCGACGAGAAAAGGTGCTGTGAGGAAAACTGAATTATGAGGTGACCATGGCAAGAGACAGAATAATTTTCCCATCATTAATCTATTCAGCATTTTTAAAGCTCACATCAATTACCACAGGCGACAACACAGAGAAAACACTCAAAACAATCTCTCTGTATGATTAAAACTTTCAAAATCATAAAGGGAAATTAAACAGATCACTAGAAGAATACCTAGACACATACGAGGTGACAATTAAGTTTGTGAACTCATCCTAGAAAAAGTGTTACATCCCTCACTGCTGAATATCACTATGGTCACCTTTGAAGTACTCCCCTTGGGAAGCTATAAATCAATGCCAGCACCTAGTTCATCCTTCAAAGCAATTTTGGAATTCTTTTTCTGGAATGCCCATCAGAGCTGTCATCGTGTTACCCTTGATGTCCTGATTGTCATCAAAATGTCTTCCTTTCAATATTTCTTTTATCTTTAAAGAAAGAAGTCATCGGGTGCCAGATCAGGTGAGTAGGGAGGGTGTTCCAATACAGTTATTTGTTTGCTGGCTAAAAACTCCCTCAGAGACAGTGCTGTGTGAGCTGGTGTGTTATTGTGATGCAAGAACCATGAATTGTTGGCGAAAAGTTCAGGTCTTCTAAATTTGTCATGCAGCCTTTTCAGCACTTCCAAACAGTAAACTTGGTTAACTATTTGTCCAGTTGATACAAATTCATAATGAATAACCCCTCTGATATAAAAAAAAAGTTTAGCAACATCATTGCAATAAGTTCACAAACTTAATTGTCAGACCTCGTACATACCTATTGCTAAAATATTATATTTTCCTTATCAGATAGAAGGATATAACTACATTGGATGGGCATAACTTTGGGAAGACATGTGAAGAAGTCTAGAAGAATTGAAAGGATGTAGAATGTTGGGAGAAATGGTATCTGAAGAGGGTACAATTAGGCTGAATATGTTAGGTATTTCATATAAAAGATCATTGGTGAGACAAACTACTATGAGAAAACATAGCTGGAGGAATAGGCTAGGAAGAAGAACATCCAACAGAGAGGAATGATGACTTTGACCATTGTAGTCTGGCAACAACCAAACTTGATGTGAGCTGTGATCTTGATGTGATCTTCTTTAATACTATGGAATATGGTAAGTACCATATTTTTCTCCAGTGACCTCATCCACTAAGCAAAGAACGGTTGTTTGAATTTCCATAGTTAAGACACTTAGGTTACATTTCAAATATCTGTACTTTACCAGGAAAATCTGATATAATTTATAACTGATGGAAAAAATAATATGTATAAAGTTCTTAGTGTGTCTAAGAGGTACATGTTATTCAACTAACATGACAACTCTAAAAGATGAATAGTATTAAATGAGTAATATATCATATATATGTGGTTGTGTGTATGAAATTCATACACACAACCACATACATATATGCACACACATACATATATGTATGCCATGTGTAAGATATATTATTTTATAAATATAACATATTTGTATGCATACACACATAAAAATTTACAGTTTATTGATGCTTGTCATTAATGTACACTCATATGTACTGTTACAAACTATTGGCTCAAAATATATGGACTTTTAACTCTGCTAGCAGATAATTTTATTTTTTACTTAAATGAAAACTTAGTGGTGTAACTCACCATATTCAATATTATTTCAGTTATTCTATCTGAAAAGTAGCAATCATTTTTATTCCCTTTTCATATATGAGGTGTGATCAAACAGTACAGTGAATGCTACTACGAGTGCCATCCAACGGAAAGACAGGATTTTCAGTACAGAAAATGGCAAGTCGAACCTTAGGAACTGTGTGTGATAAGTTTCAACTTGTTTGGTGCAATCAGTAAGGTGTGAGCTACGGTTGAGTGAAGGTGTGTTTTAAAGTGTGCCATAAGTCATGGATCATGAACAACACATTAACGTAAAATAGTCAAAGTGTGTTCAAAGTGAGGGTATTTTGTGGAGGATTAATGGCAATGTGTCTTTTACTGTAATCATTTCTTTTAATTGAAACATTCACCGTATGTTTTCATCTCACCTTGTATATATTGAAACAAATGCTATTGATCAGTATAATAGAAGTTATATGTGTTGCAAGAAACAAAACAATTTTTTTTACTATATCAAACCTAGTATATCTTCGATATATAACTATAATTCTCACTAGTGGTGATCACATATCTGTTACATATAAAAAAGAGACAAAAACAAATCCTTTTATACTTACAAAAATATAGGGAATTAATTTTCAAAAATTATCAGATAAGGAAGAGAGGAAAACATCTAGGTCTATAACTTTTAGAAATTATTTTTTTTGAGTTATTGTTCATCTTATTGTGTTAGGTATACACAACTCCTCTAGGCCCTCCAGCCCTCTCCATGTAATCACTTTTGTTGTCAGACTTCAGAGCCCCTGATTTTCTGTGTCTGTGTCTACCATCTGGTAGACGTCACATGAGCAGTATGACTACTCTTTGTCTTCCAAAGTGAGTGTACCATTTCATATCATCATCAGTAGTATATGAGAAATCCCTGCACATCGTTACCCACACTTAGTGTGATCAGGTATTTTAATTTTAACCATTCTAATATGCATTTAATGATAGTTTATTTTGGTTCCAACGTGACGTTAATGTTGAACATCCTTTTGTGTGTTTACTTGGCATTTGCAAATTGTTTTTGGTGAAGTATCTGTTCAAATATTTTGCCTTTATATTAAGCTGTATGTTTCTTTTGTTTGTTTGTTTGCTTATGTGTTTTGAGAGTTCTTTAGATATTTGGGATATGAGTCTTTAGCAGATATATGATGTTCAGCTATTTTCTTCCAGTCTGTGGCTTCATTTACATTGAATTAAAAGCCTTTTGAAGAGACAACATTTTTAATTTTTATGCAGACTAACTTATAAATTTCTGTTGAAGACCATGCTTTAAGGATAATTTAGTGAAGAATGAGATTATCATGTGTGTGCATGTGTGTGTTTAAATTAAAAAACAAAAACAGCTTTCTTTTCTTTGCTTTAATTTCCTTGTCTATAAACAAAATCGTGTTTTGCATAAGTCTATATTAATGAGCTCAAAGAAATACTTCCTAGTAGCTCAGACCTAGGAAAAAATAAGGGAAGGTAAAAAGAGGGAGAATAGAAGGGAAGAAAAGAGACAGAAAAAAGAAAAAGGCTACTGTTTTAGAAGAACTTATTGTGCATTAGGTACTAGATTATTTCTTTAAATAAGAACCATGTGACGTAGGTGCAATTACTCCAAATATGCAGTTGTAAAAGCGCCAAGTTATACAGCTCATCTCAGGTCGACATGATAATACATGAAACCCCAGAGATTGAAAGTCAAACATAAATCTCTGACACTAAGACTTTCTTTTAGACATCAATATGCTGCCATGTTGGATGCTACCAAGTAAATAACACAATTCTTCAGAATAAAATGATGTACTGGATGTTAGTCTTTTATCTATTCAACTGCACTACAAGTTAAGAAGCTAAAAGTTTCTTGAAATACATTTTTAAAAATCTCCTGTTAAAGTACCTTGATTGGTTAGCTTTTGACTTATACCAAGTCATTCTTATCAAATATAAAATTTTTGTCAACTCCACTTTTACACATACTTTATTTCAAAACATTATATTTTTGAAATAATACTTAGAAAGTGTACTTCTTTGTTCACTTATATAGAGTTACAATTTAAAACTAAATGAAAAACTTTGTTCATCTGCATAATTTAAGCACAAGAAATATCTAAATAAATATATTTTTTAGGTAACCTAATATGTGTGGCAATCCAACTTAGGACACAGATGTTAAACATATTCTTTTAAAGGGAATATAATGACAAATTTTAAAAAAATGAAAAATGTCTTCATTCACATTTACAATCATCAGTGATATTGTGGGCTAAATTTTTGCATTTTTTAAACCTGTGCATTTTAATGTAGCTGGTTCTCATTTATTTTTTCCTATTGAAAATTGTGTCTGAGAAATTACACTGCTCTTAAGAATTTGTATTATTCTTTCCCATTATTTTTAAGAGAAGAAAACTAGTTCTTAATAATTCTCTTCTGTCCATTACAAAGAAACCAAATAATAATATAGAAAATTTTGTATTGTAGGCAAATCCCTACAGCCACTTGCTTTATATTTGTTGTTTACAACTGCATGAGGTCATTTACTAGCAAAGCATTTGTGTTATGCAGACAATAAAGAAGTTAACTTTGTCTTCCCTCACTTCTGTAGGATTCCATTAATGATTTCTAGTTATTATTTCTTGATAGATTTCTGCTTTTTCTTACTTTTAACTGAAGGGTATGTTGTACTTACTATATTGACAAAAACATCACAAAAGCTTTTGAATAAGAAAACAAAATCAAACACATTTAAAAGGAGTAAAGTACCATTTTAAGTCACTAAAATTATATCCTAGAATTTTGCAAAAATATTTGAACAGATCCTTCACCAAAACTCTGCAAACTGTTTTGCTAATATAATCTTCAGAGCACAATACACTAAAAACGTGAATTTTTTTCTTCATCCAAAGTGAGCATGATGATACACAGAATTTCATAGAGGAAACTTACCATTGCTGCTGCTTTCCCACATTTTATGCCAAAATTGTTGACTAGAAGTATTAAATTAATTTACTCAAAGTTTAAAAAAATTAAACAACAATTGTGTTTTCTTCTCAAGTTCACTTTTTAATTAATGCACTTTGGCAAAGAGACAGTAATTGCTTCAGTTTCAAGAAACATCTCAGGAATACACAAACACATTGGTAGTATTACGTAAAATAATATAAGGCTTTGACGTTAATTATTGGGTTTGTATTATTTTAAAATGTTACCACGGCCATAAACTATTGTTTTGCAAAGGATTAAGAATTGCAATTTTATTTAAAGAAGTTTCCTATTATAAAGTGACTCTCAGGAGTCAAGAACCTAAGAAGCACTTAATTATGGGAGACACTTCTGAAATTGGTATATTTAAATTTGCCTACACAGACCTCTCTTCATGTTTTCACTGAGCACACTGAATATATATATATATATATATATATATATATATATATATATATATATATGGAGGCAAAAAACATGTATACGCATTTTAAAAAAGAAAAACTATATTAAAATTGTAGTACTCAACATATACTGATAACAAAAGATGAATACAAGTCACATTTGACTTCTGCAATTACAAGAGGTGCTGAAAGTGGTTTCCATCAGTGTCCAGACACTTCTGATTGAAGCAAACTACTGCTTGAGCAACATTCATCAAAGTGTACTTTTATACATTTTTTGGCACACTTGGTATATGTTTGTATATATATAGATATATCTATATATCTATATATATAGATATATATATACATACATATATATTTATAAACTTTATATATATAAATTGTATATGTGTGTATATATAATTATATACGCAATTTATATATATAAATATATATAGTTTAAGTATAAATTTATAATTTATATATATAATTTATACATATGTATACATATATACATAATTTAACCTATAATATAGATTCATTTTACTTACCATATAAACTTATCTCTATAGATAGAGTTCTTTAATATTTATATCTTTGATGGTTCTTATTCAGGAACATACATAGATTCTAAAGATCCAAAGAAGATATGTTTCTTATATACTCTCCTTCCAATTCAACCTTTGTGTAGATAACACTCTTATTTTCTTCAGCTGAAATATTCCATGGGTACCAGCTACAAAAATGCTTCTGTCCCTGTTATTTTTCGTTAGATAACATAAAAAGGAGGGCTGGTGAGGAGAGTGTATATCTGATGATTAGAGACCACAACTGTTCCTCCAAACTTCTAGAACAATAGTAAATTACATGTGTAGAAATTATGCTAGTTGATTCTGATACATCTATAGATGATAGAAAATTAACCCATGGTTGCTTTTTAAAAACATTAAGTACATCATAGTGAGAACTTCATAATAAGGGGCTTGTTTTTACATGCACATTTAAAACAGGAATAAGATATTACTGCTTAGATTATCAAGTTACATAAAAACAGTAAGACCTCCAGCAATATGTATACATATGTATTTGTATTTGCATATGTATTTGTTAATCTTTTTTATATGCATTGGAATTTTACTGCGTAAATATGAAACTAAGGGTTCTGGCATCTTATCAAAGTATTATTTGTGTAAAGTCGTTAAAAATTTGGTATGCAAAATGCAGTTGTTTGGGTTGTTAATTTTCATTCAGCCTCATTCCACCATAAAAAAGCTATTAAAAACATCCATTAACTGTTAATTTGAAATACCCCATACACTATCCCTAAATCTCCACTGATATCTTTCCCACAGCCTCCTAGTCTTGCAAGTTGTTGGCAAGTGCCAAGATAGTTCATCAATTCTCCCTTTCAGTTTTTGAACTAATGCAAATGATTTACCTGCAGATGCTTAAAGGAAAGGCAGGTGTGCCGATGTGTTTAGAAAAATACACTTTACAAGCTAACCTCAGGAGCCAAACTCCTCTAATATCTTCATGTCATAGCAGAAAGACACACACATTTTGACTATGCTTTTATATAATAAGGAGCTTATTGTGTACTTCGCACAATAAGTTTACCATGCCTAAACTGCTGCACTTAAAGTTTTCGATCTTCAAGACTACGCCCGATCAATTTTTAGTAATTATTTCCAAGACAAAATAATCAGTTTTCAAAATATATTGTAATAACTGAGTCTATGAAAAAAATTTATTTGATGTGTTCATTTGTATAGATGTTGAAACAAGATTTTCTATCCTCAAGCTATCGTAAGTTAGATAAAAATGCAACTATTAGTTTGTTGAAATTATGATTGCATCCTAGAGGTCTTGCTCAGATGAAATTAGCATTAATATATTGTACAAAGTGTAAAGAAAAGATAAATTTTTAAAACAAAGCCACAAAGTAATAAATGCAGTAGATATATGAGGGTAGTCAATAATCTATCTTGAAGGGATTTATAGATTCCAAGGTACCACTGGAGTTACAAAATCAAAATTACCTGAGAAAGTCCTGAGAAACTGTATTTTATTGTGTTTCTCCAGGTAATGCTGGGGAAAAGAATACATTTTATACATTTGCTTACAAGACTAGGAGTTTGTGGGAAAGATATCGGTGGAGGTTTAGGGATAGTGTATTTCAAATTAACAGCCAATGGATATTTTTAATAGCTTTTATATATAATGTATAATAGCTTTTATAAATATATATATATATATATATATATATATATATGTATATATATATATATATATATAAAATTTACTTTTTGGTGCTATTAAAATAAAAATTAAAAAGGCATCTTTGTGAGGTCATGTTATACTATTTCCCTATAAACAAGTATTTTCATGAATACCTTGTTAAAAAGAAGAGAAATATATATATTTCAGATATAATATTTGATAAATTAAAAATACTTGTGGCTTAGGCATCAAAAATTTGAATTATTATTCTAAATATTTAGTACCCGAGAAAAAACATTAAGAGTTTCCCAAAATTATTTAGAACAGTTATTGTAACTATATAAAATACTAAAAGAAAGCATGAATATAATGTAGAGATAAAAAGGAGACATTAAAAAAAACCCTAAACTTATTAGATGAAGAACATAATGCCTAAAATGAAATTTCACCAAATGGTGCTAAGAGCAAGTTAGACATTCTACAAAGGAAAATGTCAGTGAAAATAGAGACATGAAGATACAGAATAGGCAAAAGGGAGCAGAGAGAGAGAGAGAGAAAGATGTGAAAAGGTGATAAATTGAGCCTCCATGACCGCTGATATAATATTAATATATCTAATATAAGTACATGTATGCACCTACAAAGGGTGAAGGCAGAAAATTGTTTGAAGAAATAATAGCCAAAAGTAGTCCAAAATAAATAAAAAATAGAACCAACAGGCACAGGAAATTTAACGAACTCAAAACATGATAAATATATACACATGCATGAGAGAATGGGTGTGTGTCAATATGCACACACACACACACACACACACACACACGTACCCACCAAGGCATATAAATATCAAATTCCTGAAAACCAGTGATGGAAAAAAAATCATCGAAGTGGCCAGCTGTGAGTGCGAAATGGAATGGTGTGGAAAAAGGCATGTTACATCCTTGGGCAGGCGAGTGGTGAGGGGAAAGGAATGAAGACAGAGTCTATGTAATACTCTGAAAGAATTTTAATTTTAATCTATGATTCTGTTATATATAAAGTGAATTTTTTTCCAAGAAAAAAATAAGAAAAGGAGGAATGACCATTAAAATGGCATAGGTAGCTTCAAGGTTTCCTTTTCCCACAGAAACATTGAAAACTAGCAAGAACTACCAGAACAACTTGTACAGAACTCTGGAAAATACTTGAAGGTTTACAACAACCAAAAAAAAAAAAAAAAAAAAAAAAATAGTGGAAGAAGGCAATTTCAAAACGGTAGGGAAGCTTTGTGACACTTTCACTTGCTCTGCCCCGTTGCATGGTGGCAGCATTCAGGAGAGGAACGTGAGGTTCCCAGAGCAGGACTCTGTTCTGTTGCTCTGGAGGAAGTACAGATGATCTTATTTACAAGTTATTATGTCTGCCTTTTCTTAAACTGCCTGGAAACAACTTGAAGGACTGCCACATGGTGCTGTTCACTGTTTTTGCTAACTCAGGACTCAGGCTGGACAGACAGAGGGCATCGCTTGAGAATACTGAAGGTGAACAACCTGAAGGTGTGTGGGGCAAAAAGATTATAGCCAAGACATAGAATAGAACATCTCAGACCTGGGAAGAGATTCTTTGAGACATTCAAAACACCCATATACGAGAAATTTAAAAACATTTTTATGCACAGGGTAAGATGATGTTCAGAAAACAAATCTAAGATCTTAAACTTTCACCTCATTAGTCTCAGTTACTAGGCTCAGTGGAAGCCTAGCTAAGTGTTCAAGGACTGTTCTAGCAAAGGCCAATCAGCACAGACTAGGGAAAGTGGGTGGTTTTCTTTTTTTTTAATCATTTGTTTTCAGTTTTATTTGTATTTTGCCCCCGCTGCCCCCAGGCACCTGGCATTCAAGGAAATCTCTGTAAAAACACTAAATGAACAGAGACTTCAGTGATGACATATGACAGGGAATAAAATTGTTGCAAAACAGTTTGAGAAACCCACTAAACAGACTACTTCAGCTTTCAAATATATACAGACGGTGACAAAAAAAAAGTGCACACATTTTAAGAAAGGAAAAAACTGTATTAAAATTGTAATATTCAATATATACCAAAAGCAAAAGATGAATACAAATCATATGTATACATTTTTTTGGCACCCTTGGTGTATATTCTAACATATCAAACCCTGGAAAGGGGGATTATCTAATGTTTAGAGTTACCACATTAAATATGCAAACACCTAATTTTCAAGAAAATAATCACAAGGCATGCAAAGAAACAGAAAAGTATGGCCCATCAAAAGAACAAAATACATTGACAGAAACTACCCTTGAGGAATCCCAGACATTGTATTTGGTTGAATCCACAGATAAGAAACCTGGGGATACAGAGGACCAACTGTATATTTATTGAAAAAACAATCTGCATATAAGTGGGCCCATGCAGTTCAAACCTGTGTTTTGCAAAAATCAGCTGTATACACAAAGCAACAGTGTCCCAAAACATATGAAGCAAACAATGGCACATTTGAAAGGAGAAATAAAGAGTTCTACAATAATATTTGGAGACTTCAATACACCACTTTCAATGATGATAGAACACATAGAAAGAATATCAATAAGAACAGAGAGTATTTGAAAAACACTATATATCACACAAATCTAAGAAGCACGCATAGAACCATCACAGCAGAAAACACTTTTTTCTCAAGTGTACATATAATATTCCCCAGGATACACCATATGTGGGCCAAAATAAATTTAAAAAATTGGAATCATACAAAGTATACAGAAATTAATAACAAAAGCAAATCAGGAAAACTCACAAATATATTGAAATTAACAACACACACTTAAAACCAATATATCAAAGAGGAAATCACAAGGAAACTTAGAAAATTGTTTGAGATGAAGTAAAACAAAAACACAACATACCAAAACTTATGAGATGCCGCGAAGGCATTCTTGGGAGGTAAATTTATAGGAGTAAATTCCTACATAAAAGAAGAATCAACTCAAATAAAAAACCTGATTTTATACCTTAAGAAAATAGAAGAAAAAACTAAACCTGAAGTTCGCTCAGGGAAGGAATAAGAAAGGTTTAACTGAAGGTAAATAAAATAGAGAATAGAAAAACAATAAAGACATTCAGTGAAGCCAATAATTGAGTACTTTTAAAGGTCAACAAAATTGATAGATTTTTTGTTGCACTGACAGAGAGTTAGAGGGAGGACACAAATAGTTAAAATCAGAAATGAAAGTGAGGTCATAGCCACCACCTATAAAGGAAGAAAAAATAATAATACTATGGATAATTGTACACTAAGAAATTAGGTAACCCTGATAAAATGGACAAGTTACTATTAATATAAATAAACAGATTACTAAAATTGTCTCAAGAAAGCATAGAAAATCTGAACAGATTATAAAAAGTAAAGAGATTGAATCAGTAATAAAAACTTTTCTGACAAACACAGGACTGGTGAGCTCCACCAAACATTTAAAGAAGAAATAACACCCATCCTTCACTCGTTCTTCCAAAAAATAGAAGAATAAAGAACACTGTCTAACATATTTTATGAAGTCAACATTACCCTGATACCAAAGCTACGTAAAGACATCACTAGAAAAAAGAAAATAAAAACCAGTGGCTATATCCATTATGAATATAGAGGCAAAAAATCCAAAATACTAGCAAACCAAATTCAATAGTATACTAAAGAATTTTTCATCACGACAAAATGAAATTTATCCCAATAATGCAAGGGTGGCTTAACATTTTGAAAAAATCATCATCACAATATAGAATTAAGAGAGAAAAATAACATGATATTCCACATCGCCTTAATTAATATAGAAAAATCCATGTGACAAAATTTAGCACACTTTCATGATACAATTGTCTGAAAACTAGAAATAAAGAACATTTACTTACGATGATAAAGGCAATTTATAAAAAAAATCTGTAGGTATCTTTACATTCAATGTTGCTTAGAGTGACTTGAAAGCCTTCCCCCTAAGATCAGGAAAAAAGACAAGGATAATTGTTTTTATCAATGTGATTAACACTGTACTAGGATTTCTAGCCAGGCAATTATGCAGGAGAAAGAGATAAAGGACACCCACATTGGAAAAGAAGAAATAAAATGATATCTATTCATAAATGGTATGCTCCTATATGTAGAAAATACCAAAGAATCCATAAAAAGGCTACTATGGCTAATAAATTTAACAGTGTTGCAGGGTACAAAAACAGTTTTAGGGTGCAAAATAAGCTGTGTTTTCCTATATCAGAAATAAGTAATCTGAAATGGCAATTAAGAAAACAATTCCATTTAAAATAATGTTCAAAAATAATATACATAGGACTAAATATAATCAAGTATATGAGAGATGTGTACTTTGAAAACTATAAAACATTGGTGAAATAAATTAATTAACTGAAATAAATGGGAAGACATCTGTATTTATAGATTAGAAGATAATATTTTTAATATATCCATATTACTCGAAGCAAACTACAGATTAGATGCAATTCCATGAAAAATCAAATGGCCTTTTATGTGGAAATCAAAAAGCTTATTCTCAAATTCATATGTAATTCCAAGTGGCCCTAACTAGCCAGCACAATCTAGAGGAAGAACAATATTGGAGTTTTCACACTTTCTATTTTCAAACCTTTCTACAAAGCAACAGTAATCAAAACATAAGGATAGACATATACCAATGGAACAGAACTGACAGTGCAGAAATAAACTTAGGTATCTATTGCCAACTGATTTCTGACAAGGGTGCCAAGCCCATTCAATGAGGAAAGATTAGTCTCTTCAACAGATGGTGCTGAGACAACTGGATAGGCGCAAGCAAAAGAATGAAATGAGACCCCTTCCTCACACCATATGCAAAACTTAACTGAAAATGGATCAATGAGCTAAATATAAAGGTAAAACTTTCAAACTCTTAGAATAAAACATAAGAGTAAATCTTGATGACCTTAAATTTGGCAAATAATTCTTAGATAGGACACATGAGTACAACATGAGTAAAAACAAAAGCAAAACATGAGTAAAAACTTAAAAAAAACAAATTAAACTTCATAAAATTAAAAACTCATGGGTATCAAATGACATCATCATGAAAGTGAAAAGACAACCTAAAACATTGGATAATATATTTGAAAATTATGTATCTTATAAGGTTATAATATTCAGATTTATAACTGGACAATTAACTTTTAATTCAACCACAATAAAATTCAATCCGAGTTTTAAAATGCAAAAATGACGAAAATAAACATTTTTCCAAAGAAATTCAACAAATGTCCTATATACAAATGAAAAGGTGTTCAACATCATTATTCATTAGTTGTATTCATTTGCTAATGCTGCTGTAACAAAGGACCACAAATTGGGTGGCTTAAACAATAGAATTTTATTGTCTCACAGTTCTGGAGAAAAGAAGTCAAAGATTAAGTGTTCATCAGGGTTGACTCCTCCTCAGGGTTGTGAAGAAGACTCTGTTACATGCCTGTCTCCTAAAGCCTGAAGACTCAGGTGGTCAGTGAGTTGTATATGGTGGCTTTCCTGTCTTCACACCTTCCCTCTGTAGATGTCAGTCACTTTGTCCAAAGTTCCCCTTTTTCTAAGGACACCAGTCATGTTGGATTAGGTCCCACCCAAATGACTTCATTTTACCTTGATCATCCACAATAATCCAAATAAGATCACATCTTATTTATTATCCAGGGAAGATCACATACACAGGTTCTAGGGATTAGGACTTAGGACTTCAATATCTTTTGCAAAAACACAATTAATTAAAATAAGTGACATGCAAATGAAAACCACAATGAGATACCATTTTATATCCACTAGGATGACTATTTAAAAAAACCCAAAAACAGAAAATAACAAGTATTGGTGAGAATATACAGAAATTGGCAACCCCATACACCACTGGTGGGAATGAAAAATAATTCAGCAGCTGTAGAAAACAGATTGGCAGTTTCTCAACAAGTTAAACATAGAATTACCATGTGACGTGTGATTCCATTCCTGGGTATATATCCAAAAGAATAAAAAACAGTACATGTACATGAAAGTTCATAGCAGCATTCTTCACAATAGCCAAAAGGTCCATCCATTCGTCAGTCAATGCATGTATAAAAGAACTGTGGGATATACATACAATGAAACAATATTCAGTCATAAGAAAATGAAGTACTGATACATACCACAACATTGATGCAAATCAAAGGATTATGTAAAGTGAAAGAAGTCAGAAACAAAATACCACATATTGCATGATCAAATTTTAGATGAGCTACCCAGAATTTGATAAATCCATGGAGACAGATGGCAGATTGGTGGTTTCCAGAAGCTGTGGAGAGGAGAGCATGAGGAGAAACTCCTTAATGGATAAGGGTTTTACTTTGGAGTGATGAAATATTTTGGAACTAAGTACAAGTGGTGGCTTCAACACATTATGAAATGTACAAAATGCCGCTGAAATTTTTACTTTAAAATAGTTAATTTTATATTATGTGAATTTCACCTCAATACATTATTATTATTTTAATATTGGAAGCCTCCTTGAAGATATGGCTGATTCAGGACTAGGGTAAGAAACATACACTATGAGTTGGAACACCTTGTAGATCAGAAAATAAGAAAGTAGTAAATACCGGGGGTGCCAAAAAATGTACACAAGTGGACACTTTGGTCAACGTTACTCAAGCAGTAGTTAGCCTGTAATCAGAAGTGTCTGGACCCTGATGGTAACCACTTTGAGCACCTCTTGTAATTGCAGAAGTCAAACGTGACTTGTAGTCATCTTTTGTTATCGGTATGTATTGAGTACTACAATTAATACCGTTTTTTTTCCTTTTTTAAAATGTGTATACATTTTTTTGGCACCCTCTGTATATATACATATTGGGGTGTATGGTGAATGTACAGAGTAGCCAATTGAAATAGATCCCAATGGGCAAAACTTGAACAGTTTGAGAAACAAAATAAAAAACATTGGAATATAACACAGAATATAAAATATACATTCATAAGTCTATATTTTTAAAGAAATTAAATACATAAATAGAAAGGAGAAGCAAATCTCCCTTGCAGAAGAATTCTAAATAATTGCTCCACCCTTAAGTTGGTGGGTCCTAACTGTTCATTATTTACATGTTGGCTGATCATAATATCTCTGCATTTGGAAGCTTACAGAATGGAAAAGGGACAAAGGATTAACTTTAAACTGGAGAAATCTGGTAAATATGACCTCAGCTGTGTGATCAAGATTACCATCAACATGACAAGTCATGTTGTAGTATGTATCCTGGGTAAGATGGCACTTTTCCTCAATGGTCATTCTTCTGTAAGTTCATTGCCACAGTCTACTTCTGAGAAATCATTAGTCAAATCTCAACTGAGGAACATTCTATGAAATATATTACCAATAATTCTCAAAATTCTCAAGGCCTTCAAAAATGAAAAATATCTGAGAAAAAGCAAAAGCCAACAGGAGCTTAAAGAGACATGGTAACTAACATAATGTACCTTGAATGATATCTTTGAACAGAAAAAAAAAATAGGTGAAACTAAGAAGATCTGAATAAAACATGGACTTTAGTTAATAATGATGTACTAATATTGGCTTATTGTGAAAATATATCACATTAGTGTATAATTTTAATAATAGAAGAGGGTGTGTAGTATATGAGAACATTACACTATCCTCAATTTTTTGTAAATCTAAAGTTATTGCAAAATTTAAAGTTTATTAATCAAATGCATTGTACATATAAAAACAAAAACAGGAGTGGCATTAAAATTATACTTTGTGCTTCTACCTCATTACGTATCATCTTAGATTTGAAAACAGGTTGAAAGAATGAATTTCGAATGCTTATTTATTTCTCAAATTATTTTGGGAGACATTTGGATTACATATAAAATTATCTGTGTGATTGTAGAATTTTTATTAGTAGGTATGTGTGTGGAGAGGGTTGGTGTGTGTGTGTGTGTGTGTGTGTGTGTGTGTGTGTGTGTGTGTGTGTGTTTCCAATCCTATCACAGAGAAGTAGCACAATTGTTTGAACTTTTTGACACATTTACAAAGCCATGCACAGGATTTCCACACAAGTCAGTAAATATTAATGTAAGCAATACACAAAAATAGATTTCACAAACTAATAAGGATTTAGTACCTGTTATTGTAATCAACACTTCTGATTCAATTATTACACTGTAACTGAGGGGATGTGAAATAATTTAAAAATCATTCACATTTGCTATCCATGTCTTTCCTTGCCAAGTGACTGTTAATAATTGCTACCTCTTGAGTGAGATGAAATGTTATACTTCCTTACAATTTATGCTTTCAAATTTATTTTGCTGTACTCTTCTAGGATAACAGTTCCATTCAAAACATTAAACTTTAAGTTATGGAAGCATTTGCAAAATAACAAATCTACATTCAACTTCCTCCTTTCACTGCATTACTACATGTCATGGTGTCATAATCTCTGTGTAAACGAAGATATACTGTGAAACTTAGCTATCTGTTTATTGATGAATCACATAATCATTTAACCACAATTAGAAACAGAATAAATTGTAGCTGCTTCAAATTCTGTTAGCTCATGAAGATGTACTTGAATGTCAAAATATATTCGTAGGAAAGGGAAAAAAATAGCATAAGCAATTTAATTGAGCTGAATTTTTATATTTCACTAATGGGTGTAATCACTGTTCCACTGACAGCATAAGTCATTTTTGTGCACAGCGAGAAACCACTGGAAAATGTATTTTATCCATTATATGCCATGGTAATATGAATTTGTCCATACCATCCTCTTCCTATGAGCTAACTCTCTTTGAAAACTATTTGTCTTCTGGTAAATTTCAAAATACAAATTGCTGTACTCTTAAAATTAATTTACCTGGCACAAAATTATATACCAGTCAATATACCTGGTATTTAATTCTACCTGACTGATCTTCTGGAAATCTATGTAATAAAGTATTTTTCCCAATTTTCTTTTTTTTCCAGGAGAATTAAGCCTGGTTTCCTTAGTTTACAACAATACAACAACTCAATCTGGCCTCAATCTATTTTTCTGAAGTATTCTAAACTGTGGTGTAGTGGTTAAGAGCACATGCTCTGGAAATAGGCAGGCTGTTTTATCCCAAACCAAGGCACGGGCATTTATTATCTATGTGACTTTAGGCAAGTTATTTGGTCCTGTTGCAACTTAGTGTTGTTATCTATAAAATGGGGATAATTATACAAGTCCTCAATCCCTCACGAAACTCTTGGTTCCGCATGTATTTGTAGTTAAGAATTTTAAAATTAATTTGAAAGGTAATTGAATGAATATATCCAATATTATGGGTGATTCTCAGAGAAATCTAGGGCTTCACTTCTTATCAAAAACATTAATAATTCTTCAGTAAAACAACACATATTTCTGCTAAGTAAGATAAGGTGAGACCACATGTAGCAGAAGTCAATTCAGAATTGTTTGCTCATTGACATTATGAAAGGATTTTTGCTCTTCAGGATTGAGAACAGGGAACAGTGGAGCAGTTATAAATATACCATCATATTTGGAAAGTTAAGCTGGCTGCAATATGTTAAGCCTTTAGAATAAAACTGAGCACCTGTGATAAACTCAACATATTTTGCTTCTGTAATTATCATTTCTACTCTTTTCCTCACAAGAATCCACCACTACTGCAGAATCAACTACTACTGTCCCCTAATGACACCATCCATATTTCCATCTTTCTGTCCTGTGCCTTCCGTTAAGTCCTTGCATCTCTTCTCTAATATCCATAGCTCACAAAGTTTTCTAGGCCATCATTAATTCTACTTAACTTTCAAATGTTTTTAAACTCCCAAATCATATTATTTTCCCTCTAAATTAAAACACGCTTTTTGAATAAAAATTCCACTTAGTTTTATATTTATATGTATATATGGAGGGTACCAAAAAAATGTGTACACATTTTAAGAAAGGAACAACTGTATTAAAATTACACGGATAGTAACCACTTTGAGTGCCTCTTGTAATTGCAGAAGTCAAACGTGACTTGTATTCATCTTTTGTTATTGGTATATATTGTTACAATTTTAACACATAAAATAAACTTTTAACAACCCATTTCCTAAAAAAGTATTTTACAGCATTATTTATATTTAAAGCTTCTACTATATATGTATATTTTAATAATGTTTATAACACATGGTGTTATTTCAACCATTTTGTAGTAAGCTACTCCTCATTTGCTAATTGTTACAATTGAAAGATTTTCAATACTATTTATAAGAAGTACTTTTGTGTATGTTTTTATGAGATTTTTAGAAGTGATACAATTGAAATTCACCTGGGCTCTAATTAAAAAGGTGACAAAGACTTATGAATTGACTTTATAACCATGATATTTATTGTTCATTTGTTTCTTTTCATTAAGGTTTTAGAGAGGTATAATTTTTGTAGTATGTTGTATCAGGGAGGTTGTACTTAAAGTCTCATTTTTTTTTAAATACAGATTTCCTCTACTATCCAAAAGTGGCGCATTTTGATGGATTCTTTTATCAGCCCAAATGGTGTAAAGCAAAAAAAGAAGTGCTTACTATTAATTTACATGGAAACATTTTTGGTCATTTCCGGACCCAAAATTCAATGCATGCACAATGTCTTTATTTTGTACATCATGATCAACATGCTTAATTACTTCTAGTTTTATACTCAATGTAACACTCTTATGAGTTCTCTTAGCCTGTTCTGATACCTTAGGACACATCTTGCTAGTGAATGTACAAAATAAATCAAGCTTGTATCGATGTGGGTGTGAACAAAACCAACTCTGTCTTTGAGTCCTGGATGCGACCTTTAATCAACCTTACTGTCGTTAGCAAGCATATCAAAGACTTCTAGTTGACGATTATCTGTGTTCCTTAAACTTACACAATGTAGCCATAAATATTTTTGTTAGTAATGGCCAGAATGGCATGACAACTGAGATAAATATCACGCTGGTGATAATATCATTTATAAACAACCATCCATCACAAGACCACCAGGATGTATGGCCCATGGTGCATAGTGTTTTCTGTCCCTTTGTCTTGTCAATCATTAGCACATGAGTCATATTTTTTAAAAAGGTATTGAAGGAGTCTGTTAATGAAGAATAATCTGCGCAGACTGATGAATCATGCTCCGTTCTGCCCCAATCTCTCTGTAAATAAATTACCATATAATAAATTTTGCTCTATTTTTTGGAGTTGCCTGCATCATTCTTTGGTTCAAGATACTTTCTTGTTACAGTGGCCCTTACACCTTTGCCCCAATGTCAGATGGAGATAAAGCACAGATGCTCACAGTTCAAAGCTACGGCAGCTTGATGCTGAGTGTAGTTCCTGAGGAAGGAGATTGGTGATGCCATCCTCGCTGCTTGGCATGCATGCTGCCCCTATAGCACTTGCTCCAAAAAGAGTGCTGAAGGCTATTTTCATTTCTCATCTTTTTTTTTTTTTATGAAATAAAAAAAATCTTCTTCAGATTTCTTTCTGTTTGAGAAAACAGGTACTAATATAGGTTTTCATAAAAGTGTAGTGGCATAATGTGAACTTTCAAAAAGTGGTGGATACCTCTACTTAAAAGTTTTAACTGAGCAGGAATGCCTTTGAAAACAAAAGGTAGGGCAAATATATTTTTCAGTTAATAAAATATGATAACAATGTATCTATGGAAGGTTTCTTCTAAAGCTTAGTAAACACTACTTGTTTTGAAGTTAGGATAGAGTAGAAAATATAAGACATTATTGTAATAATAATTTCATAGCCAAGTTAGAAGGCAAGCTGAGATATGAAGTCAGAATGGTAGCCCACCAAACAGACAGTTTATTAAAAGCGACTTTTGTCAAAATGGAAAACTTTTAAAGACATTTTCACTGTTAAAATTTTTCAGCATACATGTTAAGCTAAAAATGTCAAAAGAAATTATACTAATTTACTAACTCATATGGAAATTGGCATTTATCTTAAATTATAAAATCAGTAAGATTTGTTATTTTCTTTTGAAAATAAATATATAAATGAAACATTTTGGAAGATGGCATATGATTCAAAATGATAGTCACAAATTATAATATATGTGCTAACTCACCTTGGCTCTCCATTCTCCAGCAACTTTTCCATGAAAATCAACTAAGGTGCAAGTTGTAATAAAATCACCACTGAGAATTAAATAGTGATGTCACAAAATTCACTGTAGTTCACAAAGTTCATCTACGGAGGAGCCCTTCAGATCCTTCACCAAGATTTAATCTTGTTTGAAGTAAAAATATAATAGGCTTGATTGCTTCATTCTCAATCTTAAATCATATCTTTCATGATGTAGGTTCATCATGAACCTAAACTGCAGGGTCAGTTTAGGAAAGCGAGGATTGTCTATATTAGCAGGTACATTGTCCGGAAGAAGTGAGCACTGACCCTGCAACGGGAAGACTATACTAGGCAAAAAAAAACAATTCCAGAAACAAATCTCTGGGGTCATTTAGTGTAAATGGGGACAGTTATAGCAAATATTTTTATAACCAATACTAATACCTGATAGAAGAACTATTTTGCAGTAAAACATCATTTCCAATTGTTGTACTTAGTTATGAAAAATCAAGCAAAAAATTAGGTATTTCCTGTTGATATTACTGTTCGATGGCCCATCATTCACTATCTAAAAATGTAATTATTTAAATTAATTCATTTACCAAAGAGCTGCAGAGAAATGAGCGTTTACTAAACGCTAAAAAACCAACACAACAGTTTTTGTTATTCTCTTTAGGTAATAAACTAATTGCTTTGAAAGGACAGTTCCATTATGGCAAGAACATATCTTTCGGCATCAGTGTCTTGATGTCAATTTTCAGCTTTTGCCTCTCTTGTGTAATTGTGGGCTTATCTCTAAATTTCAATTTCTGCACATTTAAAATGTAGATAACCATAACTATTTCACTGGGTTATTATGGGAGAAATATGAGTTGAGTAACTGTTTTGACTTTTATCAGTTGTTCAAGTAGTGTCAGCTACCTTTTTATTTTCTTTGTTACCCTTCTCCTTTTATTTTTCACCTAAAAACATAATGGGAAACTGACTTTCATAAGATAGAAAATAAGAATACTTCACAATTACAACCTGTTCAAATATCAAGATGTCTTCTCTGTGAAATAAACCAATCTGCCAATTCTAGAATAAAAAATAGCAATCATTAACCCATAGAGTATTTGTGATAACTCTTTCATTAAAAATGAAATTACATCGATATGTACATTGCAGATGTTGGTAAGTGCACTCAGGTCCCACATTGTTTCCCTAATCTGCTTGTTTCTCTAAATTTTCTACAGAATGCTACTAATCTTATTTGTTCACTTTACAGTGATTCCTAAGGTAAGATTTGGCCTCCTCCATTGTTTGTAAGAGGCTAATCAGGGTCAAAAGATAAAGGAGACATATGGAATGTGATCAGACACTGTTACAGAGAGATAAGAATGGTTTAAGTGAGTATTCTAAGGACAACCTGACCACAATTTCAGGTGAGAGATGGATAAAGAATAGAAGTTTGAAAACACTGTGAAAGTAAAGAAACATGGACACAACAATATTAAAGGGAGGGGTAACCTCAATTTCAACACAAATTAAATATTAAATCTGGTTCTTAGGAAAACAGACCTGAATATTACGGTGCAAACTATTGGCCAATACTTATTAAAAATCCATTAAGCATTCTGGAAGACAGCTTCCAATTTTTCAATGTGTCTAAGCTTTAAACAATACACATAAAAAGTAAGAAACGAACAATGTTGATTTCAAAAGGCTGGACTACTTGTAGAGGACAAGCAATTGATGAGAACTTAGAGCTTTCATAAAACAATAATTTAAAAGGTTTTAGAAAATAGAACATACATAAAGCTGGAGAGAATGACTTTACGTGTTATTAAATGTTACCACAGCAGCAACTCATGCCTTTGCTCAGTCCCATCACGTGTTGCTTATAAAGCAATATAAAGAAATAAAAACAATCTCAATATTACCAATCACCACTCTGCTCAAATTAGTTCCTCATAACTTAGACCAAACTGTCAAAACTCACGGGTAAACTCTACAAATATGGACTTAGGATTTGAGATATTATTTCTATAATTGTTAACAAAATAATATTATGTGTATGACACATTTTATTTTACTAAGAATTTCCTTAACCATCACCCAAAAGGGGATTTTTAAGCCTCACATGGAGCATATACATTTTTTTTTTGCCTGAGATCATGGATTTACAATAGTTCTAAGTAGTTCACATTTTAAAGTCACAAAGCCAGCAAGGAATTTTACAAGAATTATCCAGCTTGTGTTAACTAGGTACTTCAGACTTAAGTCATAAACATAAGCGGGTTTAGGGATATATAACCGAGTTTGATGGGATCATGCAATAATCGTATGGCAGATCAGTGTATCCTAACTCCAGCATGCTTGCTAGTGTGATGACAGTCTACGGAAAAATAATACGCTACACAGCTTAATCATGTAATGCTGGATTATATTATCTATAGGTATAGTCTATACTGTGTGTGGACATCAGCCCATAAAGAATTTAAACATCCCTGTACAATACCCCTTTCACAAAAATGCTATTTTGAAATCATTTTGTTTGTGAATTGCAACATTATTTCAGCATGTATTTTTTTTTAAATGTTTGTAATGAGGTATACTTCGCATAAAATACAATGTACAGATTATCAGTTCAGACTTGTTAAAGCTGAGCAACCTGGTGACTTTATAAGAATGAAGTTGTAAACTTGGTGACTTAATAACTGAATATACTCAAAGAAGAAATCGAATATTTCCATTCCCCAGAAACTTTCTTCATGATTCGTTCCATTCAATTCCTGCCATCTCCCAACACATCTAATGGAAGCTTTTCTGACTTCCCCAATCAGCAAGAGATTTTCCATCTTTTTGGACACCATATAAATAGAATCATATAATATATAATTGCTGCGCATATGTCTGACTGGTTTTGCAAACAGTCTTTTATGAGATTCATTCATGTTGTGTATTTCAGTAGGTTTAGTTTGTTTTCCCTTCATTATTCCTAAACAATAGTTATTGTATAAATAGACACAAATCTTCCAAATAGTTTTCCAACTATTTTTGTGCTCTTCCATGCTCCCACTAGTAATCCAGTTGCTCTAAATCCTTGCCAATATTTAGTGTTGTCTGTCTTATTCCAGCTAATCTAATGGCATCTGACTGTGGTTTTAAATTTGCATTTCTCTAATGACTAATTATGTTGAGCATTTTATCTTTTTTTTCTTTTTTCTTTTTTTGTTTTTGTTTTTTTGCTATTGGCCATGTGTTTGCTATTGGATATATCTCCTGTCTTATGTCTGTTATTTTGCTTAATTTTATTGGATTGATTGTCTTGAGGATGTATAAAGATGCTTTATATGTTTTAAATATACATATTTGTCAAATTTATGTCTGCAATTATTTTCTCTCTCTGTGGCTTGTATACCCTTTTTCTTAATGGTGGCTTTTGCTAGGGGACATTATAAAATTATTATTCTTATTTCAAATCAATAGGCTTTATTTTGAAGTTTTAGGTTTAAGGAAAATTTGGAAAGTATAGAATTTCCGTAGACCCCTCTTATCTCCAATGTTCATATGAAGGGTTATTTCTTACCCTCTCTTTTGCTTCCAGACGTTTCTTACATAAAGAAAAGACATCTTTGTCCAGGCTTTGTAGAACTGAGCAGGTGATCGTTCTCTCAGCTCAATTATACGTGTAGATTTAGATTCAAATTCTAATTTAGGATGCTTTACGCACAATGTAGGCCCAAGTTATACTCTCCAAAATAGCTTTATTACATATTTTCATTTGGATAACCAGAGTTAATCAATTTATTTTCTGTTTTGTTATTTATCAAGTTATGTATGCTATTCTAGCAGGAAGTCTTAGGAAAAAAAGGAGTAAATACTAGGACTTAGGCATAAAAAATATATATTTGTGTCCCTCATAAATCAAATAATAAAGAAGATCCTGACTGGCTGGAAATTGTCTTAATTGATGTATTTGAATTTAATACAGTGATTTTAAATTCCTTCTTTTATATTTAAAAAAAAATTCACATGTACAAGAAGAGAGAAATCAGTCTTGGCAGCATTCACATATAAAATACATCAGTGTTTAAGCTGATTAAAAGTTAAATATGAGCCAACACAGTGATAAGTGTACTGAATGCTATAATAATTATAGGGTTATTAATAAAGTATAATTTTAGTTCACAAAAGTCTGTAACCACATTTTATTCTGAAATGATCAAGATACATCTGGAGACTTTTTTTCATTATTTATACTCTTTTAATTTTAAAGTAATATTCACTTGAACAATAGTCATGAAGGCAAAGGAAGACAGAGTTTCCCTCTTGGCAACTACAAGGTTGTTTATGCGCAATGTTATTTGGTAATACAAAAGAGCTTGACCTTTCCAACACAGATAATGGGCTATTTTAAGAGGTAGTAGGTTCTTCTTCACTGTAGGTATCCAACTTCCCCTCAAAGATGGAATAAGAGGCATTTCTTAATTGGGGAACTTATTGAAGAAAAAAGATGTAAGATCTTGTCAATCTTTTTTTTTTTTTTTTTACATTCTTTTGTAACACTTAGGATACAGAAAAAAATTGACATCACCATTTGCCACCTGAATCTAATTGATTCTTTTAAATTAGTTTTTTAAGTCATCTTATTTGTAACAATTTATAGAATAAAGTGATAGCAAAAATTGTTATTTAGTAACAATTTAAACTTAGCAGATCCTCTTGCATTATGTAAACTTTGGTGCACCACAAATATTAAAATAAATACCATCACCTATCCTTTTACAAAACAATATGATCCAGGTTCTTGTTGCAAAACATTGCATGATAAAATTTTTCTTAGTGAATGGCTAACTGAATAAGAATATCGTAATTCATTTTTAGCTTTATAAATATATAATTTCCTTATATTGACCCCAGGAAAGAAAATACCTACCAAGACAGTCTCCTGGTGGCTAACTGGGCTCAAATTTAAAAGCAGCCTAGCAGCGGTTTCTACACAGGTCTCTGAGCAAACCACACTTTGGGAAGAAGCCTCCACTAAACTGTCTTCTGCCTGCACTGAACTGCCTGATTCTCATACTGATCAGCCTTCCTGTACTGTGTTCCTGCCCATATAAAGGAGTTCCTGGAATTGTATTTCAACCAATGGGACTGAGACCTTCCTCATCCAATCGGATCTGCGCAGTTGTATTCCCCTCCCCATAAGCATCTTCACTGACCAATCAGAGTGGCTCCATTCTGACCAATCAAGACGAATCAAACAGAGAGGTTTTGGAGTTCTCATTTCCATGAGGATGGACCAATCAGGGACCAGGGGCAAGGACTTCTTTCTATATAACAACTTCTGTGGGTAGGAGAGCATGCTTTCCCTTTCCATGGAAGACTGAAGACTGTATTTCCCCAGCTGAAGCTGAAACACTGAAGACATGTAACCAAAGCGTGGAGTAGGGCAGAGTGGAGTGGACTAGACCAGAACAGAGCAGAGCTATCTAGCTAGAGAGGCCTCAGCCAGTACTGCCTCACAGCCATTCTGTTCCATAGCCCTGCTGTTTAATAATTAAGCTATAACATTATAGCCATGCCATTCTCAGAGCTGCATTGTACCACAATTCAGCTGTTGGTACTGATTAAAGTTTCCTTCTTCACTGTACCCCAAATGGGGATTCCTGTTGGTATTGAATTGGCACGAACAATCACTGGCTGACACTTACTTGCTCTGGAGTTTAAGCACATTTATCTAGGATAATGTCATCTCAGAAATCATAGTCTAAGGTTTCACTATGAGAAGAGGCTAGAGAGCTGCTCTCTCTTTGCATTCTTCTGATTTGTCAATTTTGAAACATCTGCATCCACTAATTTTTTTTTGACATTATGGGCAGAAAATAATTATAAAATCTAAGATGTGTTTAGTGAAAGCTAAGAATGGACTACACATTTACAATGCGTCCAGACTCCTTTATATCTTCTTGAAAGATGATATCATAGCTTAGACTACCCCATAATAAAACAGAAAATGAAGAATCATTCAGTATTCTATCACCCTTCTGGGAGATTCCAACATTCTTACATGTTCTTTTTAGTCTTTTATGGCATAATTGTTAGTAATTGATAAGTAATATCAAATGAGGATGAAATATTTTCTAGCATGATATAGTACCAAAATATTTCAAGAGAGAGGCAAGATAAAATGACTGACCACATAATTCATCATAGATTTATATGAGAATCGAGTGGACCAGTGTGACAATTATAAGATAGAATGAGCTTTATTCTAGTGTTTAAATAAATTTTTATCTTTGTTATTTGGAGCATGTATAAAAAACAATACAAGTCATGAGATATCAGTCCTTGCAAATAGTTTGAACTGCTCAAAAAAAAAAAAAAGTCGAAACCTCAAATTGTATCCAGTGTACCCATAATTAATTGATACTTTCTAAACATTTAACTTTTAAATCAAAAGAACCATATAAAACATAAATTTAGAAATATATTAAATTTAGTGATATATTAAAAAAATAACCTCAAATTAAATCCTAAAGTCTGTACTAATAGTTACTGAGTGACCAAACATAAAGTTACAGTTTCTATTCGGTATTTAAGGTAGAAAAGTATAAGGATACACTTGAAATAGATTTTCAACAATAAATATTGGGGAAAAAATGTCTTTTAACCCGCCAATTGGTTCATTTATTCATCTCAAATTAGATTTTGAGAGTGTATAACTCTACATACCACTATAGTATATACTCTGGGGAAGTATCTAAAAATTGTCCAGCTTTCCCAAATAAAGTTCTACTTTGTCTATTGGCGCATAACAAACTATCACACTTAAAACAACAATTATATTATGCTCAGGATTTTATGAATCAGGAATTTGAACTCAACTGGGCAGTTTGATATCAACTGGGATGGCTGCAACTGGAATATTTACTTCCAAGAAACTTGTTCAACAATATGACTGGCAGCTGCATGCTGCTTGGCTTCTTATCTAAATGGCAACTTATCTTCAGGGCCTATCCATGTGGCCTGAGTTTCACACAACATGATGGTATTAGAGAAGTTAGACTCGCTATACAGCCTCTGGATTCCCCTAGTGGAGTGTTTCAAGAGACCTAAATAGAAGCCATAAGGTTTCTTAACACCTAGCTTTGAAAGTCTCATAATGTGTTTTCTATACACTATTTTGGCAGAGTCACCAACTCATCCATTTGTCTTGGACTTCCCCAATATTAGCATGGAGCTTTCCAGGTTCAGCGGATCCTTATGATCCCAGGTAAACCTGGGTGCTTGGTCACCCTATCTATCTGTCAACCAAGCTACTAAGGTTGGCCTATATTCAAGGGGGAGAGGATGGAGAGTCCACCTCTCAATGGAGAAGTAGCAAAATATTTATGGCCATGTTTAGGCTACCACAGTCATTTATCAGACTATACATTATTTAGATTCCTTATGTATGCAAAATATACCCATTATATTTTGACAACCATCTCAAGCTTGATGTAGATTTTTACCAACTAAATGAGGTCCAGGCATGAATGAGCCTCTGACACCATTTCCTCAATTGTGGTTCTTCTCAGTCTAAATTCCTGAATTAAAGAGACAAGTTGTGTTTCCCTTTCACTCACCCAACTTTCAGTGCTGAAACAGAGATAGGACAACTGCAATAAACTCTCATGTTAAAAAAAAAAAAAAAGTAGGGACAAGAGGTACCAAGCACTTACTGACCCATAAAAGTTCTGAAAGTTAGCCAGGAATATACAAGTACAGCCATGACCTTGCCTGGGGCTCAATCTGAGTCTCTGGGAGTGGGTCCCATCGCTCTTAGGGTCTGTCCTCTGGTCTCTTAGAATCACTTTTTGAGTCACTTCTCATTTTCTCTAAGAAATGTACTATGTTCACATCTATATAGCTTTCTCAGCCTGCTTCCTACTTGTAGAAGGCTAGGAGTGCAAAAGTCGCTTCACTTTGAACTAACTCGGTCCTTTTTAATTTAAGCTGATAAAATTCCTTTTAAAACTTTGCCACCTTTCTGTGTATCAAATTATAATCATCTTCCCTAGACACAAGCCAGTCACCCCAATGTTCCTTTTCAAGACAGGCTTTTCTGTACTTGGGCTGAGTGTCAGAGTGCTGTACTTAGAATGCTTAGAAGCATTTTGTCTAGTTCAAGGGATCTACAGAACACAGCATTAAGATTCAAGAGGTCTTTTTGTCTAGCGGAGAGGGTCTGAGAGGCACGCCCTTAAGCATCTTGCAGTTTCCACTAAGAAAGCACACATATCTTTCTGAAGTCTCAATAAAGGCTGTAAAGCCATATCTTTGAGAGATTTACCCCGTGACATGATTTACTATAGACCCTGGATTGGATATTTTCCCTGAGCACAGAGAATTTCACCAATAGAAAAATAAATAAGGCTGAGAAAGATGTATTTTCAAACCCAGCAAGTCTTTTCTCTTTTATATTTTTTTCCTAATTTCTGCCAGAAAACTGAAAATTTACTTTATTTTGCTCACTTCTTTTTATCCATATTGTATCATATGGGGCTAAAAAAAAGCAATTTGTCACTTTCAACAATCTACCTGAAAATCTCTTAGCTAAATACTCACGTTCATGAAGTATATTTTCTATTTACCTTATTGCCACAAACAGCACTGCTGCTCGACTTTCCTCTACTACAGAAAACCGGGGCTATATTTTTCCAGTTTTCAGTGCCAATGTGCTTACCATCTTTCAAAGTCTCACTAATAACTTCCACTAACAGCCAGAACAGTTAGGAGAAAATGTCCTCAACTTAGGCAGTGGGTTCATTTAATCATTCACCAATTAATTTTTGAGTTTATTATCTACAAAGCCCCACAGGAAGTGACATAGGTCATATGATGTAGTATGCCTGGGTTCTGAACACCTAAATTAACATAACAAGAGGTAGAATGTGTTAAATGTTGAATAAAAAGATGTACTGGTAAAGTTCTAAGAGATTTCAGAGGAGACTTTTTTAATCCTTTTTGTGTTTTCTGGCTGAATTTAAGACTTGGGCTACCAAGATCAAGGGGCAAGCATCAGTTAGCAGGGAATTCTTTGAACAGAAACATAGAAGGATGTTTGGGAAACACCAAATGTATTACTTTGGGTTAATCAGCAGAATGTGAGGTAGGAGTGAGAAATAATGCAGGAATGAAATGGAGACCGGGCTATAAATGTCAGGCTAATGATTTTAAGATCTTTGTCCTGTAGAAAATGAAAAGACGTTGTTGTTGTTTTCATTATTTTCACCTTGGCATTACAGAGATTAGTCTGGAAATACAGGATGGACCAGAGAAGAAACAATGAGGGCAGGTCATCAGTTTGGAACTCTGGCTTTATTTCAGAAGTGCTGTTTGAGGGCCTGTTACAACAATGGCGGTGGGAATGCAGAGAATGATGCGATCAGGGAGAGTATTAATCAAGTTTTCACTGTAACTCGTTATCTCTTTTTCTCACTCTATTACTATCTCTCTAGCCATCTAAATGAGCAATTCCTCATTATGTATAATTTTGCTAGAACTACTAGCAAAAATCTTATGATTGTTACATGTATTTTATAAATTCAACTACCTGTGGTAAAAATGTATATATAAGAATTAGTTTTAGAATGCTTCTTGTATCTGGAAAGCTACTTTATTTAAAAGGATTTATCAGCTAGTTTCCAGTTATTCAGTTGCTCGTGAGTTTCTGAAGAGAGCAGCATTCAGATCAAGGAGATGGGGGTTTCAGCCTTCTAGAAACCACTACTGTTTGTTGTTGACTAAAATCAAGATACAATTAATCATGCTCTTGACTTCCCCCTGAAAGTCCCTGGCACTCCCAGTGACTTAAATGTAAGTAATGTAAAGTCATCTTAGACAATTTTGAAGTCAGATTGCTTTTGCTATCAGACATATCCAAAGGCTAAAAGCATCTTAATTTATTTTAAATTGTCTTATAAAATGAAATGTATTTATTCAAATGGCTTGCTTTTATATCTAGTCCTTCCTTACATGTAATTTTACCACATAAAGAAAAGGGACTTTTTATTTTAGTTACCATGTCTAGTGATAAAGAACTCTTTAATCAATTGATTTATTGGCTTTAACTTTGACTCTCTCCATCTATTAAAATCAATACCTGAAAATTTGAGCATCTTTAATATCATGATCTAAAAGCTTTAGTCTCACTATTCTACCATAAAACCCTATGTATCATATATAATTTCCAAGTGCAGCAGAATATCTCCCCAATATTTGCTCTGACTCTAAAATAGAAATAGCACTAAACTTAATTAAAATTACACAAATAATATAATACAGCAATTAAATCATAAAATACACTAAGTTGACTGCTTGTCTTTTTAATGGGTTGTCATGAATTTAACGATTTTTAAAGAGACAGGAATGATTTTTTTTTTTTGAAGACAGCATCCACCGTTTTTTTTTTAAACATAATTTAATTTCATTTGGAAAGATAAGCATGAGTTTCAAATATTTTATCTTTTCAGAACCATTAAGAATTTATGATACTTATTAACCTGGTTGGTGATGTTTGAATATTTCTTTTAAAATGGTCTTTCACCTCTTTGAAAAAAGTGTGCTGTGTAAATATTATTTTATATTCTTTTTCCCCCCTAAATATACCATTATTTGATATGAGATTTTATGTTTAAATCATCCAATATATATTTGAAACTAAAAACTATGTGGACACACCCTGCCACTATTCTGAGTGAAAAACAAAGGAGAAAAACATGAAAATCAATGAAATACTGGAAATCACCCTACATGATATTTAAAGAATGATTGAATTTGGAAAATCGAGTCAGCACTGATGCTTACTTGGCTTGGAAATAAGAAATAAAAGTGATCTAAGCCAAGTCACAAAGTATCTAAAACTAAATGAAACAGTACAAGCATGTGTAAGTGACATTTTCTGATGAGTGACATTTTTTAAAAAGTACAAATGCACACTCTCTTTAAAAATGTGAGATAGATAAAATGTTTAAGATTTAATTACTCTTGAGAAAGAAGTACAGGGCACACTCAGTCACCCTGACTTGCCCTAAGACTGTATATGATTTTCTCTTCTCATCGCTTAGTTAAGCATAAATTCATAGATTTCATGGTTAAGAGAGCTTGAGATGAGATGCTGCACTTAGTCCTGCCACTTCTTATCAGACCATCTGCTGTCACCTCAAAAAGCCAAGACTGTATAATCTCGGTAAACATACAAACCATTCCTGCATTTAATTTCAGTTGGAAGGAGGACCCCATTATGTGTATTGATTTTGAAGTGTCACTACTTTCTTTTGATAAATTCTTAGTACCTTATAGCTACTGACTGCCTTTCCATGAACACAATATTAAGTCTCAAAAGTGTTTACTTCAAACTTCCTACATAAATGCTTAATAAAGTTCATGGTCTTAGGAGTTAATCTAGTTTGCATGAAAGTCTGCTCATGTGTTTATTCACCTTCTAGATTTAAGTAGCATTTGTTACCAATGGACCCAAAAATGCTGGATCTGGCACAGTTAATGATAAGCAGAAGCAAGAAACACTGGTTGCTGAGACCAGCAGCGCTAGCTCAGAACTACTGAAAACTCTCTTGGCGAAAGACTGTATTGTTCCTGACCAGTGGGACAGGTAGGCGTCCTTGCAGTTGGGTTTATACGTGTGTTCTGGCATGTTGGGGGCATGTGAGGCAGGAGAGGGGAAAGCCAAAAGTGGTCAAGTTTATAGGGCTTGTGCCTTTTCGCAAATCTGTAGCTGCCTGTTTTATTGTAATCGAGTCTCAGAGCCCTGTAGGACCTATATTAATGCCATATCCATACAGAAGAGGCTCAGAAAACCTCACATTATAGTTAAGCTAGTGAAAACTTAAAAAAAATAAAGATTCTTGAAAGATCTTGAAAGATTCCAGAGAAAAATCACACCTTTTAAAATGCAAAAATAATTTCAAAGATGGTAGACTTTTCATCAGAAACTCTGGAGGCCAAAAATAATGTAAAGACATTTTTAAAGTGCTAAAAGAAGGAAAAGAAAAAAAAAATCACCAACCCAGAGACAATGCCCAGAATAGTAAAATTATTCTTCCAGAATAAATGAGAAATAAAAATATTTTCAGATTCAAAGAAAACCAAGAGAATTCATGGCCAACCCACCATCAATACAAGATATGCTCAAGGAATTTCTTTAGAATGAAAGGGAATGCTACCAGTGGAAAATATATATCTTCAGAGATGAATAAAATGTCAAGTAAAAATAAGATTATTTTCTATTAATTCTTTAAAAATACACATAACTCATTTAACACAAAAATTTATAACATTGTCTTATGGAGTTTGTTATGTATAACACAACATTTTTAGCATAAAGGAAGATGGGCTGGGGGTAAATAAAAAAACATGTTGTGAAAGATTCTACATTTAAAGAAGTGATACAATATAAAGTCTAAGTAAAACACAAAGAGTGGAGGTAGTTTACCTTATGACCCAGCAATTCCACTCCTAGGTATCTATCTGCAGAAATCCAAAACTCTAATTCAAAAAAATGTATGCACCCCTATGTTTATTGCAGCACTATACACAATACCCAAGACATGGAAACAATTGAAATGCCCATCGGTAGATGACTGGATTAAGAAACTGTGGTACATTTATACAATGGAGTATTATGCAGCCATAAAGAAGAAGGAAATCTTACCATTTGCAATAATATGGATGGACCTAGAGAACATTATGCTAAGTGAAATAAGTCAGACAGAGAAAGACAAGTACCATATGATCTCACTTAGATGTGGAATCTAAAGAAAAGAATAAATGAATGAACTAATCAGAAACAGTCTCAGAGACATAGAGGAAAAACCGGGGGTTGCTAGATGGGAGTGGGGCTGGGGATAAAGGGGAAGGTGAGGGGATTAGAAAGCACAGTCAGTAACCACAAGATTGCCATGGGGATATGAAAGTCAATTTGGGGAATGTAATCAATAATGTTGTCAAGATTTTGTAGGGTGTCCGATGGATACTTGTCTCATTAGGGAGACCACCTCAGGGATGATGTAAATGCCTGATCACTGCACTGCACACCTGAGGCAATAATGAATGTCAACAACAATTTTATATACATATATATATATATATATATATATATATATATATTTTTTTTTTTACAAGAAGCGTAGTACAGCATTAGGAATAGAGACAGTGGAAATGTAATGGTTGTGTGCGATATCAGAGGGGTAGTAGATGGGGGGAGGGGGTTGTCACTGTGTGAGGGATATAAATGATAAATGTTTAACTATTACATTGTTTTGTGCACCCGAAACCAATAAAAAAATGTTAAAAAAAAAGAGTGGAGGTAGATTATTGTAATCCTTAGAGCATTCAAATAAATAAATAATGCAAAGAGATAAAACTAATAAAATAATACATAAATTAAAATAAAATTCTAAAAAAATGTTTTATCTAATACGAAATAAGATATCAAAAGGAGAAAAAAAAACAAAAGACAGAGTAGACGATAGTAAAACAAATACTAAAATGAAAGTTCTAAGAAGAACCAAATCAGTAACTATATTAGATGTTAATGGATTAAACATTCCAATTAAAAGGCATATATTTTCAGAATGGATTTAAAAAGCAAGGCTGAACTAATAGTCTGCTATCTATAAATGATGCACTTTAAATGTGAAGAAATGTATATGTTGGAAATCAATGGATGGAAAAAGATATAACCTGGGAACGGTAAGTATAAGAAGGCTAGAATGTATACATTAGGATCAGATAAAATACACTTGGAGGGAAAACACATTGCCAGAGATAAAGAAAGATATTTCATAAAAGGGTCAATTTATGAGGAAGACCTAACAATCACAAGTATGTAAACACTGTTTAACAGAGACCCTAAACATGAGGCAAAAATTGACAGAATTTTAAATCATAATAGCAGATAGTAACACCCGAATTGATTGAAAAGGACAAACATGTAAGCAAAGAAATAGATAATCTGGACACTATATATAATCTTGACCTAATTGATGTCTCCAGAACACTATACATGACAACTGCAGAATATGTATTGACAGAGGATATACTAGACCATAAAACAAGACTCAGTACATTTTAAATGATTGAAGTCATATCAAGTATGTTGTCTGACTATAATGAAATTAAAATAGAAATTGATAAAAATCAGATATCTAGAAAAACTCCAAATATTTGAAAATTAAACAGCATGCTTCAACATAATCTATCTGCTGAAGAAAAAAATTACAAGGGAAATTAGAAAATATGAAATGAATTAAAATGAAATCACAACATTTCAAAGTTAATAAGATGCAGCTAAAGCAGTTTAATGAGGACATTTATAGATTTTGATGTGTATATTAGGAAACAAGAAAGATCTAAAATCAATAAAGTAAGTTTTCACTTTAAGAATCTAAGACAAAAAGTGAATTAAATCCAAAACAACTAGAAGAAAGAAAAAAAAAGATCAAATCAGCAATCAGTAAAGTATAAAATTGAAGCCAATAGAAATCAGCAAAGAAACCAAAAACTAGTTATTTGAAAAGATGAATTAAACTGATAAAAGTTGCTTGAAGCCAAGTCACAAATGTCACTCTCCGAAAAGAAAAAGAGGCAACATTGCCACATATCTTATAGATTAAAAGGTTAAAAGATTTTATGACAACACATTTGATAATTTAGATAAAATTAATTGAATTAAAAATTTTCAAAGACATAAATTACTAAATTGACATAAGATGAAACACAAAATATGATAGCACTATATTTATTCATTAAAAAAAAATAACTAAAAGCCTACCCATCATGAAAACTAAGTTTTCTGTAAATTCTAGTTTTCTGGTAAGTTCTATAAAATACTGAGGATACAAATAATACCAATCTTAAACTTTTTCACAAAATAGAGGAGGGATATATAATTCCCAACTCATTTTATGAGGTGGGCTTAAGTTATAACTCAAATGTGACAAAGATTTTACAAAACAAAAAAATTAGAGACTGATATTCCTCATAAACAGAGATGTAAAATCGCTTAACACATTGTTAGTAGATCAAACCCAACAACATATAAAATATATCATGAATAAATAGGGTTTCACACAGGAATCCAAGTGTTGTAGGCAGACTTTGAGATAGCTTCTAACGATCCTTGCATCCTGTTATTCATGACCTTATAATCACTTCCTATTGGATGTGGACTGGATTTAATGATTCACTTCTAACTTCTGACATTGGGTTATTAAAAAGAGTACAGTTTTTGTCTTTCTGTTTTCTCTTCCTCTCTCTTGAACTACTCAGCCAGCCTGTCATGAGGCAGTGATGTGGTAAAACAGCCAGTGAGAAACTGAGGCCTTCAGCTGGTAGTCCATGAGGAATAGACGGGCATGAGTGAGCTTGGAAGAAAATCTTCCTCCAGTTGTATCGTCAGATGAGACCACAACCTCAAACAATAGTTTGATGGAGTACTCATGAGAGATCTTGAGCCAAAGACAACTACCTAAGCTGTACCTGGGTTCCTGACAGTGTGATTTGCACATCAATGGAGATGTAGATTAATGAAACAGAATTGAAATTCCAGAAATAGATAGACTCATATATGGTCAATTAATTTTTGACAAAGATGACAAGGCAATTCAATGGGGAAAGACTTTTCTATAAATGATGTTGAAATAACTGGATATTCCCTGTAGAAAACAAAACAAAACAAAAAACAAAGAATTGTGGCTTTTATTTCACAGAAGACACAGATATAAACTCAAAATACACCACAGATCTAAATGTAAAAATTAAATCTATAAAACTTCTAATAGAAGAGAAATGATAAATATTTAGTAACTTAGAGAATGAAAAGTTTTCTTAGATATGACAAAAAAAGCATCAATTAAAAAGATTACATTTGATTTTCTCAAAATTAATAATGTCAGCTCTTCAAAAGATTCCACTGAAAAAGCTATGGAATGAGAGAAAATATTTGCAACACATATATCAGACAAAAATCTTGTATCTAGAATATATAAATAACTCTTATAACTCAATAGTACAAGGTTAAAAACAACCAACAATAAAATGGGGAAAATATTGTACAAAAGAAAATACATATATGAGTCCATTGAGCACATGAAAATACCTTCAGAAATAATTGCAATGCAAATTACAGCTACAATGAAGTATCTCTAAATATCCACTAAAACAGCTAAAATTTAAAAAGTCCCAAAATACCACGTTTTGGTGAGAATGTGGAGTAACTGAAGCATTCATATACTCCTGGTAGGAATATAATATGACACAACTATTTTGGAGAACTATTGACAAGCATTTGAAAAGTTATAAATCTACTATACAATTGAATTATGCTACTATTAGGTATTTGTCCAAGAGATATAAAAACATATATCCACATAAATACTTGTATATCAATGTTCATAACAAGATTATTTGCTATAGTCAAAAGCTGGAATAATCTAAATGTATAACAACAGGTGAGTGAATACACTGAGTTCTACCTGTAGATTAAAATACTACTTAGAGAAAAAAAATACTACTTAGAAATAGAAAGGAATGGACAACTGTCACACACAATAATAAAGACCAATTTCAAAATCGTTATGTGAGTAAAACAAGCAAGACTGAAAAGACTACATGCAATATAATTTATATAAAAATTCTAGAAAATTCAAACTGATTTAAAGTGACAGGAAGCAGGTCAGTGATTGTCTGGGTTCGGTATAGATGGAGTCATGTATTTCCAAGAATAAAGAGAAAATTTTTAGAGGTGATGGAAAGATTCTGTCTCTTACTAGTGGCTATGTTTACATGAGTGTATATTTCTGGTAAAAGTCTTTAAACTGTATGTTTTAAATGGATGTAATACACAAACTTATACAGTATGTAATTGATTCAATGAAAATTTAAAAACTGGAGTGAAACCTTCCTCATAGAGGAAAATGAAGTAAGCCATGCGAATGTAAAGATAACAGCAGGATGAAATATGAAAGCATAGTATTATTGTTATTATGAAATATACTCCAAAATAAACCAGGCACATTCAGTGTGTAACATCCTGTGCTCTTCACTGTGGTGGAATCAGACTTGAATGGAGGCTCCGAAAGCACTTTCTAGAAACTCCACATCAGCAGCTTTTACGAATCACAATCCCATCCTTTTCCTTAAATCCTGTCTACCAACTATTTGTTTCTAGCAACAAATAAGCATAATACAGAGAGAATACTCTGTCAGTGTTTAGGAGATGGAAGCAAAGCTTCATGGGAGTCCAGAGGAGAGATTAATGCCCAACTGAACAGGACCAGAGAAGCTGTCACAGAAGAATGGACACTGGATACAGCTCTTCAAGACCATACAGATACTGGGTAGCTTGAGGAAGAGCAGCCAGATAAGGAAACAGGAGAGTTATCAGAGGGGGAGGAATGAGCTACCAAGAAACTGCAGGGCAATGAAAGTTAAGGGAGGGGAATTTCAGAGAGGCAGCATCCCCACTTCTGTTTGCTTCATCTGGGCCAATATGTTGGTGTGTTGTTTTGTGTGAATTTGTAAAATTCAGTACATCCCAGATGCGTATCAACAGTGCCATTTTCGATTTAAAATGGGTGTATGGACTCTGAACAGTGATTCTGATATACTCAACAGGGAAGCCTGCCATTGGTAAAATGAGACTTCACACATACATTATCCCTTGGCTAACTCCATTATAGACGCAATGATGCCTACTCATCAATTAGTCATACTGATTCATTGAGGCAGAGAGCGACCAAGCTATGACGCTGGGGGTCCGTTTCACAGAGGGTTTTTAAAGAGCATTAGGCACAAAGAAGGCCTGTGGCCCACTGAAGTTGAATTTATCCTATGAGATCTCCACTGGGCCTTCAGTGCTCTCAGCCCTCTATGCATCCACAGCTCCGTTCTGTCCCTATTCACCACTGAGATGCCTCCATGTTTCCTCAGGCTCCTCCCACACACTCACAGGTGTCTTTGCTTCCGCTTCACACCAAAAAAGAGAGGTCAGCAATCCTGAATTTGCTAAATAAACTTCCCCTCTCGACCTCAAAATTATTATTTTTTTTTCCTTATGAAAAGTCTCTTCCCTTGACCAAGGTTAATTTGTTCCGTCCTTTTTTTTCTGACATCCTTTGAGACCAAGTTCCACATGTTAACTATTTTACCTTCCTTTCCAACTCTCCACTTTCTGTTACCACTGTGTCCTTCACTAAACTCACATTGACCTCAACTGAAAACAGAAGCAAGTTTTAAGAAGCTTTCCACAAAAGTGTATTTTATTCAAGTGTTTTAAAATATAGTGCATTAATAGAAAATTTGAGGCACAGTAACGCCAACAAATCAGAAGATGAGTGCCATTCAAGAGACAGTGCATTACTCACAATTCCCCAAAGGCGGGAGAATACTGTGCCATGAGGAACTGGACAGAGAAGCACTGCAGTTACCAGGAAGAGAGGAGAGGGAGAAACTGAGGGCAACAGCTTCCATTGTGGCTTCCATGCAAGGGGACAAATGGTGAGGCAGAATAAACAGGTTTCGGGTTGGGTAGTTTGAATGATTTCAGGGGGCTCCATGTTGCAGAGGTTGCCCCGGCAGTTTTGGACCTGGCCCTGGGTGTCATACGGGGCAGCCTGCAGGGTCTGCGGGGGATCCTGTCGACTACGCCATGTGTCATGCAGGGTATCATGTGGGGGTCTCTGCTCCCGCTCCCCACATAAGAACGCAGGACATGGTGAGGCCAAAAAGGAACACCCACGGAGCCATAGATAGGGAAGTCATATTAGTATATTCTCGCTGGCGGCTGGATTGGAGACACAGGAACCAGGAGCCACACTGTTCGCAACCCTCACTGTGCCGCTTGCAGACTCAGCCACCATCTTCTTGCTAGCCCCCATTTTCTGCTAGCCTAGCCTCGGCAGTTATATTAGTGCCCAATGGCTCACTGGTTACAGCTGACGGCCAACTAGCCACAGCGGATGGCCATTTGATCACAGTCGATGGCCATTTACTACCTGAGCCAGCACCTTTCTATGTGAGGCTGAGAGCCTGGAAACTGCTTTTTGGGGCTCTGTCCCCACACTGGGGTAATAAGACAGGTATATAACTCAAAGTGTGAAGGCCAAGTAAGGGGAGTAATTGGGGTGTGGGCTCTGGATTGGCTGGTATATTGGAAAAGTGTACCCCAGGAGAAGGACTCCTCCAGAGGAGCAGGGGAGGGCAATGAAGGAGGAAGAGATAAGGCAAGGTGACTCAGGCGTAGTGTCAGGTTGTCCGGAATAAGGCAGGTCCAGCATATACATGTAGGGCAGATGTTAAAGAAGGAAGTTTACAGAAGCCAGTAATATGATAAGTACCTCAAGGGATCATGCCGAAATTCTCGTTTCCTTCAACATTTCTACATTTTACTTAGTATTTCTATTTCTGGCTTACTATTGAGCTCAGTAAATCTCATTTAGACTTTGAAACTGAAGTAAGGGTCACAAGGAGTTTCTAAATGTATTCCCAGCATTCTCACTGTTATTATTTATAGTCATCAGCTTCATTCAGATGCTTATCATATCCTGTCAGAATATTTAAATTGCTCTGTGAGTGTTTCCCTGCGTATAGATTAAACCCTGAAAACCGTATGCCCGCCCTGTGTGGCATTCTAAAGTACACATCTCCTCATGTGCCTCCTCATTGCTTATTACAGGGCAGAGAACACACTCCTCAATCTCTCATGAAGTAGATTTCCAGTCTCTCTCTCTGCTATCCGCACCCTATCCCCTTCCACGTACTCCCTACACTTTAATCACATCAAAGTATTTAAAACTCATCAGCTCCCTCTTGCCTTCTTGCCTTTGTATACATGGTTAACTTTGCCTGGAAAACCACTCAGAATCCCTCCCACCACCACTCGCTACTTCCATTGTATTTATTAACAAAGCAGACTGACTGTTGATGGCCCCAGTTGTCTACTTCCCCCATCATGTGAAGAGTTCTGTCCCACACAGTGGCCCTGGGATTAACCATGTGACGCGTAGCCAACCTCACAAGCATGGGAGAGCACAGGGGGAGACATTGGGACCACCAGTTGACCAAGGATTTGTGAGAAATAATAAATGGCTGCTGTTCTAAGCCACCTATTCTACTGTGCTTTGTTACACAGCAATGACTGACTAACTTTTACATAGACTGGGATCCCTTAGAAACAATGTGTCAGTCATCTTGATACATCCTGTACCTAGTAGGAGGTAGTTGCTCAAAAATTGTGTGATGAATCAATAATTAAGTGAAATTGTATGTATTTCACTTGCCAATACCCATTCCTCCTCTTTCCTACACTTACCATTTTTATCATATGTATTTGATCCCACTTTAAAAGTTTAGAAATGATAGAGATGTTACTGCAAAGAATACATTATAGTATAATCATAAACATAAGTTGTTATAAAAATAAGGCTTTAGAAGTATGGAATGTCCTGATTGTTAATTCTGATAGGGTCCAAGGATATAGTATTATCTGCAACCTGTGCTTATTCTAATACTTGACTTGATATTCTTAATGACACTACACATAATGAATTATGAAATTCTAGGTAATGCTACCACTTGTGAAATAGCAAGATAGTTTAAACTAAGGCATGAATTAACTTGAATTTGCATGAATGTGAGAGACAGAGCCAGTCTACCCTCAATTCAAATACCAGTTTATGTTATGGAAATTAGAATGGGGGAATATTGAGGAGTTTCCCAGTAGTTCTCTTTGCAAATTAATTTGTAATGATTCTTAAGAATTTGCCCTTCAACACAATCTCTCTTCTACTTTAGTTATTCAAACATTAGCCTCTTTTATTTTAATGCAATTACAATAGAATTCTGAGCCCTTGTTGCCACATGCCTTAAGATTACTAATGACAATTTTTAGGTTATCTAACCAGTCAAGCATTCAGTCATCCACAAATTTGGCTATGTTTATTATGAATGAAGCTGCACAAAGCCAAGTGCAATGTCATACATTTAATTTCTCAAATACTGTGATAATACAAACAACATACACAAAATTTTTTTTATGAATACACATAAAATTAATTTTTTTTTGCCTGACATGCACTAATTCATACATATATTAATTCAACAAATATTTGGAGGTCCAAATGTGTTTAAGCTTATGAGAGCAAAGGTAGAAAGTGCATAGGTTTAATGGACAAGAGAGAGATTTAAATAGCAACAATACTGCAAGCATTATGATTGAATTGTGTACAAAATCTTGGGTGAAAATAGAGAGAAGGGAGGTGTATATACATTTTCCTGGGGAAGTCTGCCAAAGAGAGATAATTTTTGGAAGTGGGTGTTGAAGACTAAGTATGATCTCCTAGGTGGACAAGGTATGTGGGGACACCCTGGGACAGAAAGGACGGCATGATTCAAGTTAAAGACCCTGGGAAGTGCTTGTTATTTCTGCAAAGAGTTCTCTGGCTTTCTGGCACAGCACTATACCAAGTGCAGTGCATGGACCAGGGACATTGGCATCACCAGAGAGCTTGTTAGAATTGCAGATTCTTCCGTCCCAATTTCAGTCATGCTGTTAGAATTGCAGATTTTCCGGCCCAATTTCAGTCATGCTGAAACAGTCCCTGGTGGTGGGGCAGAGGGATGTGTTAATAATTCTCCAGGTGATTCTTATACTCATTAATGGTGACAAGACTAATATAGGAAAGTGGTTCTTAATGTTAGGGTACATCAAAGTCACCTGCAAGGCCTTGTTAAAAATGCCAGATTTCCCCCGCTCCAGAGTTTCTGATGCAGGAGGTCTGAGGTGGGCTTCAGAATTGCATTTCTAAAAAGTTCCCAGATTAAGGCAATTCTGCAGGTCCAGAGGCCACACTTCAAGAACTACTGACTCCAGGGTGTGAGTAACTGGTAGTGAATTTTCAAATTTAAGTTGGGGCCAGATTATGACAGGACGAGGTGATAGGCAGAATTCTCAAGTGGCTCCCAAGATTACTGACTCTTGGTGTACAGGTAGCTTTTTCCTGTTATTCAAACTAATCCTATTACACGTATTACTGTTTTGAAGGGATTTAGCAGATGTAATTAAGGTCCCAATTTGTTGAATTTGAAATAAGGAGATTACCCAGGTAGGCCTGAACTACTGGAGTACTTTAAACCTAGGTCTAAATGTCACAGATGGAATAAGTCAGAGATTCAAAACAAGAGAGGGATGTGACATATCATTGGATGGGCCCCATGTCAAGGAATGCCAGCAGCCTCCACAAGCTGAGTGTGGCTGTAGACCAGGGGTGTCCAAACTTTTTTCAGTGGTTTTCACCAAGGACCATATGCGGTAAAATACACAAACAGCCGGGCCACTCACTCGAGGTGAAGTACGCATTGCCTCACCTGGTTTATTTAAGTAAACTAAATATATCTTTGGAATTTGCTGCGGGCCAATTAACAATGGATCCCAGGCCACAGTTGGCCCGAGGGCCGCAGTTTGGACACCCCTGCTCTAGGCTGATAAGCAGGAAAGGGGACCTCAGTCCTACAACTGCAAGGGACTGATTGTTTGCTAAAAAATGAATGAAACTGGGAAGGATATATTTTTTTTCCCTAGAATCTCCAAATGATAACTGAATCTGCCTGATACCTTGATTTCATTTTTGTGATACCCTGAGCAGAGAAGCCATCCGTGACGTGCCACACTTCTTGTCTACAGGTCTGTTCGTGTCATTTTGAGCCACTATTTTTGTGGTAATTTGTTATGCAGCAATTTAAATTAATTTACACTATAAATGTCATCCTTAAAAAAGTTTGAACTTCAAGTTCAATCCCTAAAAAATGGAGAGTCATTAACTATTTCTAAGCAAATGTGTATGTCTTTATGTTTGTGTTTTAAAAGTCTAATTAATGGGGCTGTGTGGGAAAAGATTTAAAAAATGAAAGAGGAGAGATAGGAAACTTGTTTTGAGGCCATTTTAAGAGCCCATATAAAGGAAATGACAAATATTAGAAGGGAGCAAGTAGCAGTGGGCATATTAGAAATGGGATTTTTTTTTTTTTATGTACTTAGTATGAAAGATGAATGGGAGGAAGGGGCCAAGGGGACTCCCAGGTTTTCTAGATTGAGCAAATCTCTTAAAGCTCAATGAGAACAGAAGCTCTAACTAAACTGGAAGAGAGACTTTCAGCAAGTTCAAGATAATAATATATCACTTTTATTATGCTTTTAAACTGAGGACAATTGATAAACGAAGGTCCAAAATTAATTGTTTTCCCAAAATAACAATTTAAAACCAAAACTAAAATTTATTCTGTATGACCTATTACTAATCAAATTCCATTTATCTTTTTTTCCAATGACTACCTACTTTTTCTTCAAAAGATGTGTGATATACATTTAATTTCATTAAAGATCAGTTATTTTTTTTTCCTCAAAATGGTAACATGAAGACTTGTGATACTCATACGTCAAAGAACTGAGAAAGTTTCAAAATAAATGTTTCTGCAAATGAGCCATACGCCCTTGGGTGAAAGGACAATGAGAAAGTCCTAACTAGTCGTATGGTTTTCATCTCATATACTGATGAACAGTGGGTCAAGGAGGGTTGTATTTAATAGTACCTTCCTCAGTGAAATGCCAGTTTTTCCTCAGTATGTCCTCTGTGTGAGCTAATTAAAATCATGTTTGCTGCAATGTCAGCACACCAAGTTGCTGACTTTCTTGTTATCTTACTACATGGTACAGAATGAATGCTGTCATTGGATAAACCTGAGATTGTAAAGTCTCTGTGACATGAGATATAATGTATGCTTTTTGCAAGCCACAGTTCTACTTTCCTCCCACTCTTATATCATCAGCATTCACTCATATCACACGTGGATAGAAATTAAGTAAGTTGAAAAAACATGACTACTGTTTTGTTGCCCAAATCCAGAAAAACAATTCCTATCTTTCTCTGAGTTCTACTCAATGGAAGCCAGGTGGTGTCACACAGATGTACATTTTTAACTACTATAGAAGATTATGCTTGATAAATACCATTTATATAATTTGAAGGGTCAAATTATAAAAGTAATATCTGGGTGGGGATTTCCGATCTAGATGGCAGAGTAGGTAAACGCTGTGCTCACCTCCTGTCAGGACTACAACAATTAAAACTAAACCATGGAAGAGCCATTATTGAGAATCACCTGAAGTCTAGCTGAACCGAAGCCCTACAACTACACACATACAGAAGAAGCCACCTCGAGACTGATAGGAGGGGTGGAGATGTGGAACGATAGGCAGAGATGCAAAGCTGGTCCCACACCCAAGTGTGACCATTAAAAATCAGGAGGGATATCTTGGCTAGGGAGGTAGCCCCCTGAGGAATGAAGGCTCCCAGCCTCTCCCAAGCCCAGGGTTCCAGTGCTGGGGAGAGAAGTCTCTATAATTTCTGGCTGTGAAAACTAGTGGAGATTGTGGCTGAGTGAGACAGAAAACAGCTGGAGTTGTTCTTCCTAAAGGGTCTGCACATGAACTTACTTGCTGATGGACTCATTTGCTCTGAGGTCCAGCACTGGGGCAGTTGCTCAAAAGGTGGCAGGGACATATGGGGAGGAACTGAATTGTCTGGCTTCAGGGTGAGTGCTAGAGGGGCAGCTTTCTCCAGGATGGAGGAACTGGTGGAACCCATTGTTTTTTTGTTGAGCCCTCCACCACCCTGTATGCACATGCATGCAGACATCATACCTGATTATCCATCAAACAGGCTATCACCTTTCCTCTGCCCTGCCTTAGTGATAACCCCACCTAACTTTTGCGCACACCCAGGCTGCTTCCAGTGGCTTTTCCGTACAAATAACCTGTCTTGGCTCATGCTGCAGATTTTCCTAAAATCTCTCAAAGGTTCACAAAACCCAAACAAGAAGCATCTGGCTTCAGTTTGTCCTTTACCTCTGGCTGAGCAGCCCTAAGTACAGCACTAGCAACATCCAGGCTTGATTTTCAGCTTGGCCTCTCAAGGCACCTCTAAGTACTGTATGGATTGCTTTGTGGTTCATGCCAGGTGGCCATGGTCAGGGCACACTGCAACTGAACTTGGCTTGCAGCAGGTCCCCTCCCAGGAGGTCCTGGGGATGGCAGTCCCCATGGCCAGCTTCCGACTGGGCTAGAACATCAACCAGCCACTTCCAAGAATGACATCCAAAAGGAAGATTGGGCAGGCACCAGGGCCCTGCTGAAACGAACACTGCTCCATAAGGTCAACCCCTGCACAATAGCTCCTCCACTGTAGTCACAGCCAGTCCTTACAACCAATCATCCTGAGGGTCAATCCTTCTCCCTCCCATTAATATGCAAACAGCAATCAAGTCTCAAATACAAGAGAAGGGCACACACAACCCACACAAGAGACACACCTGGAACACCTGTTAATGGTGACCAGGGATACTGTACCATTTTGTCCCACAGGACACCTACTACATAAGGCCACTCTACTAAGACCAGGAGGCATAGTAGCCCTACATAGAAACAAACATAGAGAGGCAGCCATAATGGGGAGACAAAAAAACATTTCCCAAATAAAAGAACAGAACAAAGCTCCAGGAAAAGAAGTAAACAAAGTAGAGACAAACAATCCCACATATGAGTGAATTTATATGGTTCTAGACTTTTTCTATCTGACTTATTTCTCTACATTCCTTATTCTTCGTATAGTAGGAGAAAAGGCCAACCATAAAGAATAAAAAATACGATGTCAGGGTTTAGTCTAATGGGAGGGAGAGAAATTTGGGAAAATTGTTGTTCAAAATGTGATATATAGTTGGTGAAATATAAATGTATGATTAGTAAAGATAGTGAGGACTCAACTGAGAACACAGGACATAAATTTTGCTAACTGTAATGGTCAAATATTCCACATGTTTATCGGTTTTTAAAAGATTTTATGTATTTTTATATGCATATAAAAAAATCTGCCATTGTAATTGTTACCAATTTTTCCTAATTTTAACTTCTTATGTTAAGCTTTATATTTATTGGGTCCATTTTGTTAAAATCAACATGTCAGCAGGGCTGCATTGCTTTATGCAGGCTGCCTGCATTCCTTGGATAATAGTCCCCTTTTTTTATTTTCAAATCCAGAAAGGGCAAGTCAAGTCTTTCTCATATTGCCTCTTTCCTAGGCCAATGGGAAAAATTGTCTAATTTCTTCTTCACAGACTAGGGAATCCTTTAAATCTGTAAGGCTTGATTGATTGATTTATATTGAGGTATAATCAATATACACCATTATATTAGTTTCAGGTGTCCAACATAGTGATTTGATATTTGTATATATTGCAAAATAATCACCACAATTAAGTCCAGTTAACATCTCTCAAAATACATAGTTACAAAATTATTTTTCTTATGATATGAGCTTTTCAGATTTATATTCTTAGCAATTTCCAAATATGCAAAGCAGTATTATTAACTATAGTCACATGTTGTTATATCCCCATTACTTTTTTATTTTATAACTGGAAATTTGTACCTTTTGACTCTCTTCATTCTGTATGCCCACCACCCCTAACCCCTGCCTCTGGCATACATCAACCTGTTCTCTGTATCTATGAGTTTTTCTTCCTTCTAGTTTCATATATATATTTAGGTTCCACATATAAATGAAATCATATGGCAATATTTCATTCTTTTATTATAGCTGAATTAAATATATATATATATATATATATATATATATATATGTATACACACACACACACACACATATATATCACATTTTCTTTGCCTAGTCATATCTTGATGGGTAGCTGGACACTTAGGTTATTCATATATATATATATATATATATATATATATATATATATATATATGCTATAGAAAATAACGCTGCAATGAAGATGGGAGTGCATGTATATTTTTCAGTTTGTTTTTAAATTTTTTCAGATAAATATGCAGATGTGGAATTGCTGGATCATATGATAGTCCTATTTATACTTTTTTCTTATTTTGAGGAACTTCCATACTGTTTTCCACAGTGGCTGCACCAATTTACATTGTGACTAACAGTGGACAATGTCTCCCTTCTCTCCCTATCTTCTCCAGCATTTGTTATCTCTTGTCTTTTTGAAAATAGCAATTTTACCAGGTGTGAGATAATATCTTACTATGGTTTTGACTTGCATTTCCCTTATGATTAGTGATTTTGAGTATCTTTTCATATACTTATTAGCCATCTGTATGTCTTCTTTGGAAAAATGTCTATTGAGATCCTCTGCCTATTTTTTAAACATATTTTTTTTTGCTGAATTATATGAGTTTTTAGTAGGTTTTGAATATTAACCCCGTATCAGATATATGATTTGCCAATATTTTCTCCCATTCAGTAGGTTGTCTTTTTGTTTTGTTGATGGATTTCTTTGCTGTGCAAGAGCTTTTTAGTTTGATATAGTCCCACTTGTTTATTTTTGTAAAGCTGCAGCTTTTAAACAATTCTAGGAGCTACACCCATGACACATTAAAACCTAAGTACTCGGTTCTATTAGAATCCAAAAACAATATAAGTCAGTGTCTTTAGTTAATTTGTACACCTCTGGATTTTATTTTTTCTTTATGGGAATTTATCTTTCTTTCTTTTGAGATCAGCTATGCATTAGATTTTCTCTATAGTTTTTAAATGCATTGCTGTATGTCAATACTATGAGGGCCACCCATGCATTCATCTTATATTATACTCAATCAGTATGGTTCTAGAATATTTTCCAACTCTGTTCAGTAGCATGAGAAAAGAAATAGAAAGTTTTAATTGTAGGTGCTAAAGAACTGATAAAGCAGGAATGGTATAACACAAATCAATGGTGAATTCCAGGGAATAATTGTTGTTGCTCAATGATGAGGAATCAATTCTGTGTGAAGAAAGTTCTCCTAGAAAAAAAATCAGGTCACTTAAGAGGAGAACAAATATTATGTGCAAAGGGAATAAAATTGTCTATTATGAGCCAGGAGAGAAATTTTTAGTTCATATTCTGAAAACATTTTATTTTTATTTTGTGATGATCAGATTAAAACTTCAGATGTACTTGTAAGTTGTTTGGAAGTGGTGAATATGGAGGTCATTGATAATGAGGAAATCTATGAGCTCCACTTGAAAGTCATTACATAATAAGAGCAAGTCAAATAATTTTTTAAAATATATGAATGTAAAAGACGAGGATATTGGTAGGTAAACAACAATTGCCTAAGGAGTACAGACTTCACCAATTCCTCTTCTTAACTCTGTTAAGTAAAGCTGCGTAGAAGAGATAGCCTTGTATCTTTGATTAAACGGTTATATTTATTTAAAAAAGATTTGCATATAGTCATGTTTTATCAGATTTCAAATTATAGCTTAGGGCATAGGTCCATGTTTTATACAACATAATTACCTGTTTTTTTTTGTTTTGTTTTGTTTTGTATAAAACACTGGAAACAATTCTTTAAAGCAATAATTACTCAACAGAATCCAGAATTATGAACAACTGTAAAAGGAGGCGAGACAGATTTTGTACTTTATAGTTGACCATGTGGTGAAGAAGTTCAGTATTTATAGATATAGGTAGTACAGTCAGAACTATCTGAATCATGCCATGCTCACCAGCTGTGTGCATTTGAGCAAATATAATTATCCCTCAGACTCTCAGTTTACACATCCAAAAACTGGACATAATAAATAGACATCCCAGAAAGTTGTTCTGACAATTAATGGGATGATGCAAGCAAAGTCCCTGTATATTGTAAGTTGTTGGTATATATTTATAATTTCATAAGTGTGCACAATCTAAAGCAGTTTCTTCAGAGGTGCTGTCATCTAATTCTTGCTCATTTAATAGGAATGAGTTAAATGTCTGTGATGCATAAAAATGAACTGACCTTTTACATTGAAGCTATGAGGAAAATATTAAAATGGGAAGTAGGGAGAAATACATGATACATTTTACTTTATTACAACATAAAATATGTACAATTCTGAAAGTGTGCAAAGAGTTCTCTATAACCTTCAGTTACTTAATATTAAGTTAATCCCATTAAAATATTTATTACAAATACTATATCATAGTCAATGTATATTCATGTTATCGCTCATGTGCCAGGTACTTTCTTAGACACCAGGGATCACCTTTAGTGCCTCTTCTACTTCAGTTTATACCAGTTCTAAGTTCTGTTGATTCTGTAGTTTCTCATGGTCATATCTCCCTCACTGTTTCCCAAGCCATTGCTTCTGTTCAGACCTACTTCATCTCAATTTGTATATTTACTTTCCATTCACTTCCACAGCTTTCAGCATTCTGAATTTTTGCTCTTTTTTCTGAACTTCTATCAGTTCAATAACATGAGTGAGAATATGTTACGCCCCAACACAAAAACTTGCAAAGGTTTCCCGAATGCCCACACAATAAAATTGAATTCTGTGTGCATTTTTTGGTCCTTTATGATCTGACCACAGCTATATCTCCTAATTTATCCCCTAAAGCTACAAAGGAAATGAAGGTTTTGAGGAGCACATTAAGTCTTGGTAGGGAAGTGAATGAAATCAACAGGGGTTGGTAACCCAGAGGGAAATGGAGGGATTGAGTGACTGACACGTACGCAGCAAGATGTCTGAAAGGATAGACATTAGTGAACAGAGAGGGAGCGATTCAAATTTAAGATTTCGAAAGTTGAGGAATCCATGTGTTTGCAGGTCTACATTGTGGCCACAGGTACGAGCAGCTTTCTGGGGTTAGAATATTTTATCTCTTCTTTTGGTTGCCAAGATGGAACATTTTCCCAAACTGTTCCTGGTCCTGTGCAGATATCCCTAATCCACGTCTAGTAGTAGATGACCTATTTGATGACTTTGGGAAATGAGGTAAGCACCTGTGGTGTAGCCTCTTTTCTTTTATGAGCTATCTGATTGCGGTGAGCACAATTTAGTCTGCTACCCAAGCCATATATTTTATAGATGCAGGTTCTGCCTCATGCAGGGAGGCCACAGTGGTCCTATATCTCTGTGACTGAGGGCTTGAAGCCTGTGTTTTTCTGGGGTTATTAGTAAGCTCATAGTGTTTCATGTATATAAGTCACAACCTCCAAAGTAGTCCTTATTTATAATGAGTTATACACTATTTCCATCTAACTTATCATTTGACTTGACTCTCAATATGTTCAGAATTGGAAGATTACTTATTAATTTAGTTATGATGTGTCTACTTAGCAGAAAGTTAGTATTTGATTGACAGTCAAGTTATATTCCATTTTAATAGTTATAGAGATATTTTATATGTCCTGAGATATAATTTTATAGTCAGCCTTAGGTCAAATTATTCTAGACCTAGAATAAAATGCATTATATGGTATGGAAAATGATATCTTTTCAGTTCTATGCCTCTTTATTAAAAAAAAAAAGAAGAAGGTAAACGTAACTTAACTGCTAAAATTATCTACTTTTTGACCTCTAGATTTATATAAAATAAAAGTTTTTAGAGGAGAAATAAAACCCTGGAAAATTATGAGAGAGAGAGAAATTCTTGTATTTCTGTTTCCTTAATCTTAGTCCCAACTTCATTATCACAAATTAGGAATAATTCTCCCCAAATTAAATGTCTAAATAATGTGAAAAACTTCTTGAGCTGTCTCAGACATGCTGGAATGTTACTATGTGCCTTGTTGTCTGAATTATTCAAAAACTATCCCGAACAATCTTACTTAATTCCCCACACAGTCTCATATTTTCAATACAAGAGGGTAATCTCAGGAAAAGGGCAGAAGAATTATTGTTTCTGTTCTGAGTGAGGCATCGGGATAAATCCTATGAAAACCGGAGAGGTGCTTTATGGAAACCTTGATAAACCTACATAAGAAGCAGGACTGCACAGTATGACAATCTTAGCTAAGATTTACTGATTGCCTACTATATGCAGGCATTCTACAAGTGGGTTAATGCATGTAATCTTGAAAGGACCCTACGGTGTATACGTTCTTATCCCTGCTTGATAGATGAAGACACTAAGCCACAGGAAGTTTAAATTATTTGCACAATTTCACACAATTAGTAAATGGTTGAACTAAGTTTCAGATCTACAAAGTCTAACTCCAGGACTGTCTCCTTGCATGCTACTGTATAGTCCTCCTTATGTTTGGGGAGCTGTACTTACATATCCATACCCAGCAGGGCATAAAGGTAGAACCACAGAAACAATCACACCTGGAAGATCTACAGCTCTGCCTTCTATGATTTCATGCTCCTTGATGGGCAGATGTCAAATCATCCTTCTAAACATGTCAGTTTCTTGGCTATCACACATGTACTCATTCATGGGTATGGTCCTCTCAGCTGTCCATGGAGCTCACTCATTCCTTTTTCTCTGTCCTGACACCGGGCAGAAATATGCTGTTGTTTAATGCCATTCCCTGCCTTGCTCAGTGTGATGATGCCTGATAATTGTCAATCTTGAGGCACTGGGGCCTGCCTGGTGGGGAGAACACAGAATCTCTGCTATTCAAGAGCCACTGTCACTTATCTGTGTTGATTTAGCCTCAGGAGTTCCAAAGAAGTTGTTTGTGTTATCAGAGTCTCATAAAGTGTGTTCTCAATGTCATTTTTAGAATAGCTTAGATTTGGAGAAATAGTGTAAATACAGTACTTTGCATATATACCATACCTATACTGGTTTCCCCCATTATTTATACTTATAATAGTATGATACAATTATCACAATTGGTGAACTAATATTGATACACTATGAACTTAGTTTTCCCTTGAGTTTTTGGGTTTTTTTCCTAATGTCGTTTTTCTTTTCCAGATCCTATTCAGGACAGCACACTATATTTAGTCACCATGTCTGTTTAGACCTCTTAGCTGTGACAGTTTCTCAAATTATCTCATTATAAAAGAGACTTAAGCATTTTTAGGAGTACTGGTCAGGTATTTTGTAGAATGCCCCTCCACTGGGATTTTTGTGATGTTTTTCTCATAAGTAAACTGGGGTTATGAAATTTTAGGAGAAAAGTTTGTGTTTTTCCTAGATAATTTAAGTTTTGGATTTTAAAATTATATGTATTCCATTTTGAGTTAGTTTTTTATGTAAGGTATAAGGTCTGTGTCTATGCTCATTTTAAGTTTTGTTTTGTTATGTTTGCATATATAAACATCTGATTGTTCCAGTAGCATATGTTGAAAAAACCATTTTCACTCCATTTAATTCCCTTTACACCATTGTCAAATTCATTTGACTGCATTTCTGTGGATCTATTTTGAGGTTCCTATTTTATGCCATTTTGTTGCATATTTCTATTCTTTCACCAATACTATGCTGTTTTTATTTCTGCAACATTACAGCAAATATTGATGTTGGGTAGTATCAGTCTTTCAACTATGTTTTTCTTCAGTATTTTGTTGGCTCTTTTGGTCTTTGGCCTTTCCATATAAATTTTAAAATCAGTTTGTTGACATTTACAAATAGTTTTCTGGGATTTTTTATTGGGATTTTGTTAAATCTATAGATCAAGTTAGGAAGTTTGGACATCTGAAAGCACTGAGGAGTCCAATCCATGAATGTGGAATGCCTCTTCTTTCATTTAGTTCTTTTTCGATGTGTCCTCTCAGTGCTTTTTATAAAGTTTTGAAACATATTTCCCTTACCTTCGTTTCAGTCTCCAGTTGTGAGGACAGTGGCACAACTTGCTATAACAAAGAACAAAGGCCCTGGGGATACATGCTATCTTCTTTGTTTCCAGGCCCTTGTTCTTAGGTTTCTTCTCACCAACTTTCTCCTTCTGTGCGATGATTTTTTTGTTGTTGTTTTTCCGATGTGATCTAACACCCAAAGCCCTTTCTAGTCAAGGCCGGATATGCTGGTACACTAAAATGAGCACAGCTGATCTTCCCGCTAAGATTCTTGACATGCTTGCCTGAACAAGTCCATTGGTATTGCTGTTTGGTCTTGGGTGATAGTCTCCAAGTCATGGTAGCCATGACAACTATTACTAAGATAGAACTTTATAAATGTTTATAGGACGAATGAATAAATGAATGAATGAACATACTGAAGACTTACAGAAAAGAAATGCCACAGTAGCATGAAAAGACATTAAAGGTGGATTTGGGTCAACCACAATTGGAACCCATTGTAATTCTTTAACCAGAGCTGGTTCTGACACTTTTCTCACCATGTTTTATTTGGATTCATTTCTGTGTTGACTTCTCCAGAGAAAAGGCCATCCTCCATTTACACTCATTACTGGCTTTATAGCAGGTCTCACTGTTGCATCTTTGTCTGGCCCTATTCCATTTTTACTACTTCACTCTTGCAAATTTTAACCCATCAGGATATACACATGCTATTTTAATAAAACTTGTTTACAGTTTTTGAGAGTTACAGTTATTGCTAATTATACTTCAGTCAATTCTTGTACATAACTTGTTTTTCCTTAGCAGGTTTTTAAAAAAGCCTTCTTCCAATTCCACATTTTCTAGGAGGTTCTTGTTATATGTCATGCAGGGTGTCATGCAGGTCTCAGCTCCTGCTCCCCACATAAGGACGCAGGATATGCTGAGGCCAAAAGGGCACACCCACGGAGCCATAGATAGAGGAGTCATAACACTATATTCTCACGGGCGGCTGGGCGGGAGATACATGAAGCAGGAGCCACATGAAGCAGGATCCACAGATCTGCAATCCGCCATCCGCTTTTCTGCCTGCCAACCAGCCAACCAACCAATGCAGTCACGGCAGTTACATTAGCATTCGCAGCCAATTGGCCAACCAGCTACAGCCAGTGGCCAACCACCACCCCAGCCAGCACCCCCCAATGCGAGGCCGAGAGCCTGGAAACCGCTCTCTGGGGCTCTGTCCCCACACTATACTAGTAGTTTTCATGTTTAAGTATACAATACATAATTTTTCAGTGAATCACCTACACTCCCACCAAAAGAGTAGCTGCACAAAAAGTCCAGGGCTCTGATTAAAAAGTACTAATCACTTTATTAGCATTTTTGAAACAAAATAAAGTTGTTTTATCCTTTTTATTTTTATTGAGTTAATCTCTAAATTGGTGAGTAAGGCACAGTCAAGTTTCAGTTATAAACAGAGTATTTCTTTCAAGGTCTGAAAAATGTAATCATGAAAATCCTTTGTTTCCGTCTCTTTATTTCTTGTTTACTTTTAAACTCATCCCACTTCCATACAAATACAAGCCCACAGAATGCTATTTAAATTCATACATTTGGTATTGTTCAACTTGTAAAAGGTCTGAAGCCCAAATACAGAAAACTAGAAAAGGGATCTTAAATTTGACATGGTTATTGCATCATTTGCAGACTTTAGAATGCACTAGAAGGTGAGAAAATTTTTAATGGATATACAGGAGCAAGGAGCAGCATTCGTGGTGGCTACCTCCTGATGTGGATTATCAAGGCTGGTACTCACCTAATAATGAATAAAGGATTGCCAGGATACCAGGTATATCTCTATTCCGAAACATGCCAGCACTTAATATTAATAACTGAGTGTTGTTTGGAATGTCACCCTCTGGTTTGGAATGTCATCCGTTTTCTTCTGTATTGTTTGGGGCACTTGGCAAGGTTATGTAGTTCTCTTTCATGCAGTTGTCCTTTATTGCCTCACTATGGCACCTGTCCTCTGTTGCTATTAAATCCTATCAGTCAAAAGAGAATAGGAAGTTTAATTGTAAAGGTTATGGTTCTCTTTGTTTATTATAAAGCAGAGGTCGGCAAGCTATGCCTGTGGGTCAAATCCAGAGCACCTCCTGTTTTTGTATGTAAAATTTGATTGGAACTCAGCCTTGCTCATTTGTTTATGCTGTCCACAGTTGCTTTGGCATTACAATGGCAGAGCTGAGTAGTTATGTGAGAGACCATATGGCCAGCAAGTAGTTACTATCTGGATATTTTTAAAAGTTTGCTCACCCCTGAGGTAAAAACGTGCCCCAAACACACATTTTACATAATAGTGAGTTAAGAAAATTTTATTTCCCTGGCTTTAGTGTCTGTGTAATAGTAACAAAATGCCCTACTAAATATTTGCATAAACGCACTAAGGGTAATTAATATGTAATTAATTTTATGTTGTCATCAGAAATGACTTATCATTGTACTTTTAAAACTATTATTTTTTATCATTTTTTATAAGCAGATAATTTAAGGATGTTATATAAACAACACAAAACCTTGCTCTCTCAGTTTCTGTTTTTCTAAAGAGAAGAGAGTTTTGCTATAATTTATAAGCAAAGTACCATTTTGTTGTCAACTTCTTTTGTATATTTTATAGCATGGGCTTGACAACAGCATAGGCTAATGTCTCTTCTTATTGAAATAAAGTATTAACTGTTAGTACCCAGGACAAGGTGATATTTCAAAGGGCAGTCATTTTAAAGTGTTCGTTTCTTGTTTCAAATTCTGCATTGTATACAAAACTACAAGTGCTGACTTCATGTACAAGTTTAAAACTAAGAAGTAGAAATCTAGGAATGAAGAACATTCTAAATAAGCTGATTCTTCAAAGCTAGCAAGTGAAATCTTTGAGGAGAATAGTTTCCCAGCTTTTGTGACCTGAGACTTCTATAATCTCCAAAATAGCTATAAAATTTCTTGTACCATTTCACTTTATACTTTAAATTCTGAATTTCTCATCTTGATTTTTCATTCCTACTACTGCTAATATTTTGTCATAATGAGAGGGACTAGGGGTCTCTCCCTTAACAAGATGATACTTTCTCTCTCCCTTCTACTTTGACCTCACCTTCTGTGACTTAGTCCCATTTCTTCTTTCCTACTGCTCTGCACATATTTTCAAATCTTAATGCCACCACCAAGAAGCATCCAGTCATTTGTTCTCTGTTTTTTCCCCCCTGTTTCTCTTTCCCCTTTTAAAATAATGAGGGGCATTTGTTGCTTCTCTTCTCATATCAGTTCTCACTGTCACTTTTCATGTGCCTGAAAGACTTTCGCTTATCTACTATGCCAAACCCCTGAAGCCCACATAGCAATATGACAGGACACATGGAATAGGACTAAGTGTTGTTCTTCCATATCTGGAACAAAACCAATCGTCATTAAGAAGAATCCTTGCTAGAAATGCTTAACTGTGAGCCATGACTTTCATTTTCTTTTGTACTATTCTATTACCCATATCCACATATTAAACTTTTGACAATCCTTGTCCAAATAATATCTTTATAGAAATGCAGCCAGGTTCTTCTTGGTACAGTTGATCTAAACAACTAAACTAAAACTAGCTTAATAAAATAAATACACACACACACACACATATATATATATAATAAATATATATAAAAAATAAATAAATATAAAATAAATATATATATATATATATTTATATATATATATATGTATGTAAAGCCAGCTTAATAAAATAAAATAAAAATATTGCCTTAAGAAACACTGAACCAAAGGTGAGAGCATATTTGAATCTCAGAGATGACCACCTAGAGAAGGGAACCAGTGCTGGCTTTTTTGCCACCTGTCCTCCCAGTGCCTCTCAGGCTAGTTTCTTCACCTTTCCTTATAGCAGCTGGATTATTCCAGTCAGGGAAATAGCTCCCTCTTAACAACTTTAACTTTGTCCCCTGGAGAGGTTAAGTCTCTTTCTTGGTGGCAGTGAGAAAAGTTTTGCCTCTGAGTGGTCAGACTTGGGTTCTGAGCTAGATAAGTAATTGAAATATAGAAACCATGGTTAGAGCAAGGTCAGGGGCAACATTCCCTCGTCAGAAAAAAATACTGCTCCCATAAGAAAGTTTGATGGAAAACAGAGTAATGTGTGTCCCCTACTGACTATTACCATAGTAATTATTGCTTATAATAGCAGTTTTCCTAATGCCTAGTACAATGTTAGGCACATAACAGAAAATCAACAGATTTTTATTGAGTTAATGAACAAGGCTGTCTCACTTGGAGATTTATTTGAGAAAAACAAGTAGTGTAAAAATGAAACAAAAGAAAAAGAGCATCATCTCATTTACTTTTTGTCATTGCATCTTTCCTCCCCCTTGCTGGTCTGTGGAACTAAATACATTAGTGCATTGGATTACAGTTGTGTTTTATCCATCCTGCTTAACATAATCCAGAATCCAAGGCCAGCACATTGCTCAAAAAATAAAATATAATAATGATAGATTTCCCATGCATTTTCACTATCTCCGAACCAGAAAGAGCTATAATTTATGTGCCATCCGGGACTCATAACTCTTTCCTTCAGGACATCTCAGATTTTATCAGTACTCTTGACCTTTCCTCTTTCACTCTGACAGCAGAAACTTCATCTTAACACCCACTAAGCTGTCAATTCCAGCAGACACCCTATTTTGGTCTAGGTTTCTTTTCTCACAGTCAACCTAGGATAGCCCTATCACAATCCACGGATTTCTTCCTCATCTCCCTTTTTGCCAGTGTCCTACAAAGTTGTCACTTGAATAGAGACATGGTAAGAGCCCGAGTGTAACTAAATCTGGACTTACACGTAATTTAGGCATTTGTGTTCTATAGTGAATCGCTTCATGTGTTCTTCCCCCAAACAATCAAATTTCTGATGACACTACCAGACCATATTTTTTTCAAAAAGCCAGAGTAACTTCAAAACTAGCCATATTAGACGTAGTCACTTCTCAATATCTCTTAAAGGCTGCTTCACTCTGATTCAAAAATTATATTATTTATTCAAATACTTGACTCAAAATAAATGTCCAAAGATCTCAGATAATGTAGAACTCACAGATGACAACTGAAATACAGATCCTTTATAACTATATTAATTTTTCTTGGATACTGTTTTATTACCATCAAGTGTAAAACAAATGGAATTAAAAACAAAGAGTAACAGTTTAAGTGCAAATGCTGATGTGACATTTAGGGAAGTCACTTCTCCCCTTCTCCTCTTCTAGAGTTACAACAGAATGTTTCAGAAACATGTAGTAAGTACTAATGGGACTTTCCCTTTTGTTCCAGATTTGAGGGGTGTGGCACACAGCTGAACACAAGTATCACTGTATAAACCATATTCCAAGGCAAGCCAATAAGCGGTGCCAGATATCAGCTTATCAAGAAGTGGCAGACCTGCCCTACTATCATTAGCCACCACTTCCAATCTATGTTTTAAAAACTGGGGAGGAGAGCGGGGTAAGGGTTCCTGAGAGTCCTCAGAGTCCTAGGCTGTGGAATATGGTGTTTGTGCTGAGGAGCGAATGAGAAACAAATCAGGCCATCGCCCATGGATGGATGACTATAAGAAGCAGTGGCTAGTCATGCTTTCCCTTCTGGAATGTCACCTTAAGCAACAGACTTGCTCATCATCCCCTACTCCTATTTCATCAGAGAGAGAAAATTGGAAACAGATGGTTGGGACAAGCATGGGGTAGCAATGACAGCTGTCTGCAGACCTAATTCTAGGAATGGTGAGATTGTGTTAGTTTGCTGTGGACACTGCAGAAGGTACTTACTCTGTGAAAACATGGTAATGCTATATCCCAGAGAATAGACTCCAAACAAGGGCCCCACAGCAAGCCTGAATGGGGAGAAGTCCTGATGATGGTGATAGGGAAGGGCTTTGAGGTCCAGCCAGGGGACTCTGAAGTAGGAGGTCCTGGCAGATCTCCCCCAAATTCTCTCTACAACATTCTATTTATGGACATCTTCTCCTGAAGGGGATTAACAGAGTTGTTATTAACTAGAGGATCAACAAAACCAACACAAAGGGGATTACAATAGTTCAAAAATGGGCTTTGTGTTTTTCTACTGATTTCTTTAAGCAGTTCCCACCAGTAAAGGATACAAAACCAAGCAGAGGGAAAAGGAAGAAAGACTTGCTTCATTCTCCCTTAGCTTTGTCCTCCTGAGGTTGTAAGTACTACCTGCGTTGGGTGAGGGAAGTACCTCCGGATTGCACATGACATTTAAATTTTACACTAAAAAAAAGATGAGTTTTAATTACTAAAAACTACTGGAAAGTAAAGACTTGACATATGCTGTAGCTCTCATTATGTGACAGGAAAGATTCAATAAAGCACAAAGTAATGAAAAAAAAATAAAATACATGTGTATACTTTACATGACAAAGAATAAAATGTGAAAAAGTGTCTCAAATAAAAGTTAGGAATCTAAACTGTAGCCTTGGCTCTACTTCCAAATCCTTGGGCAAGTCACTTTTCTCTGTGGATAATTGGTAAATCGGACAGAATTCTTCTTACCTGACCAAGCACCCCAAAAACTCAAAAAAATGATAAGATACATTGTCATGTATGTTACCATATAGCTGACACTTAACCAAGTTATTTGTTTTCTATTACTGCGTAACAAATCACCACAAAGTTAACAGCATAAAGCGATACTCACTTAATTAGGTCACAGTCCTGTAGGTTAGAATTTGGGGGTGGGCTCAGATGGGCTTTCTGCTTTGGGTCTCGCCAGGCCAAATCAACATGGCAGCCACGCTCGACTCTTACCTGGAGGCTTCAAGGAAGAATCCAGAACCACCTCATTTAGGTTGTTAGTCAGACTCCATTCATTTCCTTGCATCTACAGGATTGACTTGCATCTACATTCCCTTGATGACTGACAGCTGAGGCCCATTCACAGCTCCTAAAGGCTCCCTGCATAATGCATCTTGTCATGTGGTGTTCTCCCTCTTCAAAGCTACTCACTGTTCTTTGAATCCTCTCATGCTTCAAATCTGACTTGTCTTTTATTAGCCAGAAAAAATGTTATACTTTCAAAGAGCTCATGTGACTTGGTCAGGCCCACCTTGATAGCCCTTGGATCTAAAGATCAACTGATTAGAGAGTTTCATTATATTTGCAAAATAAAAAAAAAAAAAAATTCCCTTTGCAGAAGTTGGTGTTTGATTGAACAAACAAGGGATGGGAATCTTGGGGGAAGGGAGTGAGGAGACAGCATCTTTAAAATCCTGCTTACTACAATAAATAAATAGGCATTTAACTTTATTTTCTAAATTATCATACCATAAAATTGACCTTTAATTGATACAATTTAATGATGAAATAAATAAATGCTAAATGTGGGTAGAAACAGGAAAATGCATTCTATTTATAAATGAAATAATTAATTTATATAACTATGTATTAGCTTGCTTTTCACAAGCCCCTAATTATACAATGACTACTGTTAAGATTTGGGTAAATATCAGTGTGTGGGAGGAAATGATCAGAGAATTCAAAAATTCAAGTATGATCGCACTTCTTTCCATTGAAAAATAGGAAAATTTGAAATAGACAGACATAGCAATTTCTGCTTGTACTGAAAAAAAAATAATCTCAAAATATTCCAATGGTGAGTGACCAACACAAGGATACATTTCAATAAATGATCTATTATTATGTAATACTTTCACAGACAGACTTTTTCATGAACAAACCATCAAGGAACTGAGACTGACAGTTGACTATTCTCCATTATAGCCCTAAAAGTGAGGGCTTACAAATTAAAATTTTCTATTCACAGATATTATTCAATGATCAGTGTGTGTTTGCATAAATGATTATGTTTATGTTTGTATTTTAAACCTTACACAATGCTTTTACACACCTTAACTCTTCCCTTTACTTTACCTAAAAGTAATCTGTCTTGGTCCAATCTCTTTACTTTCCCACAATTCTATAAATTCGTTAATGTCATGGCTTTCTTAAAAAACACAGAAAGTCATATTTTTCAGAAGCTATTGTTTAGTTACCTTCCAAATGACTAAATTTTAAGTGTGTCTGTATTAAATTTAAGCTAGAGAGTGTCTACTTCACAATCCTTGTGGGCCAATGATGCCAATTTCTTTTTTATGTTGTCATTTTGTTTTGTTTCAAATACACTTTTGCAATGTTTCAGGGCTCTTTTGTCCAGTCCCCACTAATAACAATTACTTTCTTGGTTTGAAGTTCCACTATTCTTTTTCTTTTCCTGATCATCATATCCTCTAGGACTTTATTCTTCCAGCACGTGCCTCTGCGAGGGCAGACATCTCCTAACTAGTCAATAAGCTTATCTCCAGAGTTTGACATCAACAAGGACAATTTTGTCTTCCTAATTTCTACTTCTTTAAAAGTTTCTAGTACACAGAACCTCTAGTGTGTGGGTGGGAAATTGTGTGCTCATGCTGACTTTGGAGGCACGTTGAAAATCGAGATGAAAAGAAGCTTGTGGAAAGAGCACAGTGAAGACAGTCTTGGAGTGGATCAGTAGACTGTGGACCATGAACTCTCCCTCGCAGGTACTGTGACAATTAAGTTTGCAAACTTGTTGCAGTGATGTTGCTAACACTTTTTTGATATCAGAGGGATTATTCATTATGAATTTGTACCAACTGGACAAACAGTTAACCAAGTTTATTATTTGGAAGTGCTGAAAAGGCTGCATGAAGTTAGATGACCTGAACTTTTCACCAACAATTCATGGCTCTTGCATCACGACAATGCACCAGCTCACACAGCACTGCCTGTGAGGGAGTTTTTAGCCAGTAAACAAATAACTGTATTGGAACACCCTCCCTACTCACCTGATTTTGCCCCCAATGATTTCTTTTTTTACTCAAAGATAAAGGAAATATTTAAAGAAAGACATTTTGATGACATTCAGGACATCAAGGGTAATATGATGACAGCTCTGATGGCCATTCCAGAAAAATAATTCCAAAATTGCTTTGAAGGGTGGACTAGGTGCTGGCGTCAGTGCATAGCTTCCCAAGGGGAGTATTTCGAAGGTGACCATAGTGATATTCAGCAATGAGTTATGTAGCACTTTTTCTAGGATGAGTTTGCAAACTTAATTGTCCGTCCTTGTAAGCATGTCTGTGTCCTTGATAATTTTTAGATGACTTTTAATGAATTAAAGCATAGCGCTCTGATTTGTAAGTAGCCTGTCATAGAAAATTTTAACATCAACTGCTAATAGAAGTATAAAATAATGTAAAAAAAAAATGAGAAAGGAAGGGATAAGAAGAGTAAAAGAGAGCGGGCACAATATTGCAGTAGAGTGTGTCTGGAGTAAGTATAACCAATATCCAGGCCTGTCTCTGCCACATCTCAGATGTGAAACCTTGGGCAAGTTTCACAAGTTTTTTAAGATTTGGTTTTCCCACTTGTAAAATAGGATGATTATATTTCAAATATTATACAATTATATTATTTTTATGCAATAGGATTATTTTGATATCATAAAAAAAAAGAGGGTCTATTTAACTACACAGGGAATTTCTTTGACTTAACTTCATTCTCAGAATGCCTATTTATGCAACAGAAAGTAGAAACAATTTTTATCACTTTAGAATACCTCTCTTACAATGTAAGTCAACAGAATAAAAGACTTACGTGTCTCCCCAAACTATCTTTACTGTATAACATATTGGATCCTTTGTATTGTTAAACATAGAATCAACTTCTGAACTTAAAATTTGTAATAAGGATTCTGTCATGAGCACAAACAGTAAATACTGCAAGTGTTTGGATAAAGGATCACATGATGTTATTTTCTGGTATATCCACACTGCGCTATGACAAAAAAATCCATTCGAATCAGCTAGAGTCTCTTATGGAAAATATGGGTTTTCATCAATACACATTATTCTAAATATATCTACTTCTAATCATGTAAAAAAAAGTTGAGGAATGAGTACTGGTGGGAGACAGAAATTTTGTTCATTTCTTGCCTTTTTACTAACAGACCCATCTCTTGAAAAGTGAAAGAGTATGACAGGTAGGACCATACATCCATAAACCTGTTCTTGGCATGCACTCACTTTATAAAATTTCACCTCCCTCTTCTACTGGTTTAAACATCCAAAGAACATATAGTAAAATAATACTGACTGAAACATGGACTAAACATACAAATAGAAAAATATCTATTAAAAAATAGAACCATGTTTACAAAAAGAATCTAGAAGGAGTTGCAATCACAGCACTAAAGATACCTTTCTGTTTGAATTTGGCAAAGCAATGTAAATCTTAAAAAACACTTATGTTGGTTGGTGAGCACATTTCCCTTGATAATCCGTTGTCTTTCCTTTACCATATAAAAAAAACAGGCTCTTGGTAGAATAGGGGCAGGTGGGAAATCCAGTGAACAAATGGAATTGCAATTTTATAAAGAAAGGTTGGTGTGTCCAGTGGATGCAATCTCAAGTAGGTTTTATATTATCTATGAATAAGACAAAATTTTCCTTTTTTTTTTTTTTTTACTTAAAAAATAGCTTTTATGTGGCCCTGATTATTTCTTTTAGGAAAAAAGTATAAGAAAGAATCAAAATTTCAAAACAGGAGTATAATGAGTAGTATTTAAAACTTGAAGATCTGATTTTTTTATTATTATTAAAATTAAAACAGGTTAGGATAATGGAGGATCAGGATGGCCTTAGTCAGCCTATGACAAGGAGTAAGAACATGATGGGAATCAATTCTACAGGAACTACCGTAGAGCTTCTAAGAATTAGGCTACAAACAATACAAATTGTGGTGGGTTGAACGATGGCCCCCACAGTGCCCCATGTGGACATCAGGTTGTCCACGTCCCAATCCTCAGAACCCGTGAATATGTACTTTACACTGCAAATGACTTTACAGATGTGATTAAATGAAAAATCTTGAAATGAGGAGATTTTCCTGCATTATTTGGGTGGGACTGCTATAACTACAAGGGCCATTATAGTGGGAAGCAGGAGGACCAGGGTCAGTAGTAGGAGATGGAAGGATGGAAGCAAGACGTGGAAGTGATGCAAGGAAGGGAGCAAAAGTCGAGGAGTGAAGGTAGTCTCTGAGAGCTGAAAAGGCAGGGACATGGAGCCTCCAAAGGAATGCAACCCAGCTGACACCTTGGTTTCAGGCTTCAGAAGTCCAGAGCTGTAAGAGAATAAATCTGTCTCATGTTAAGTCACTAAACTTGTGGAGATTTGCTGCAGCAGCAATAGGAAACAAATACACTAATATCAATATTTCTATCATTTTTTTTATTGGTGAATATTTCAGAAATAAAATGCTGGCTGAAAAATAATCATTTTCAGAGGAGTTTTCTTGGACTTGGGAAGAGATTTGTAACTCAAATAACAAAATCGAAGTTGAAATAATCATAAACAAGTATAGCAATAGCTAACATTTATCTAGCACATTCTTATATCTCAGACACTCTGCTAATCTTTTAAATTACATTAACATATGTAATTGAATTCTCACACAACCCTGTGAGTTAAATATTGATATCTACTTTGTATAGATAAGAAAATTAGGTACAGAAAGGGAATTAGGTTAGTCCATAGGAGAGTTTTCAAATGCTACTGCTGCTTGTATATTACCAGGGAGAAGAGGGTAAGAAAGAAATAAGCTTTTTCTATCCTAGAATGAAACATAAAATGCTTCAGTATTTGTCGATATTTGCTACTTTAGAACAGAAGATGGAAGGGTGTTCACTAATTGTAGAGGATCTTCAATGATGCCTCTAAATATCTCCCTGTAAAGTTCATCTGTAATGTAGTATTAACATTAGAAAGCAATCCATTAGATAATTCTGATTTTTCTGTCATTATTGGTCTGTCAACAGGGGCGGTTTTATGACATATTTATATTCCCTTATACTTATTTTACAACTGTATTTAGGTAAACCAAAGTATTAGTTTATACATGTCTGCATTATATTGCAATGATAGCTAATGTTTAAAACAGCATTTCTAAATTCTGGCTTCTCTAATACTGCTTCAATCTACATCAAATAATTCTTGATAATAGCAATATAGTTTCAACTTCAATGTACTCAGAATGTCTCGGTACTGAAAGAAAAGAAAAGCAGTTATTTAGCCCAGTACCTCCATGTATATGCAATTATTCCTTAAGAGTTCAAAAGATATAAGGCAGAGCTTATCTGAATGAACTACAAGTGCGAGTTCACAACTGCTGTAAAGTTTTATGACATCTCGTATTCTTGTGCTTTGGGAAATATTTTCATGGCTAACCAATAGTCATCTAAACTAGATATATTAATTTGATGAAGGCATGTATCTAGAATACATGCCTTCATCAAATTAATAATAATAAATTGGAATTATAAATTCCAAATAATAAATTGGAATTATAATGTATATCTGATATACATGACTTTTTGTATATCAGATATACATTATAATTCCAATTTATTATTTTTTCAATGAGAAATAGAACTTTTGAGCTGACTGGATACTTTTTTTCAGCTTCTCAGAGCATTCTCTACTATGAAGAAGGCTGGAGACAGATGGCCAATTGTTTGTTCTTTAGATGATCTTTTTTTCTGACTCTATGTAGACAATCACTTTTCCTTAAACACGCAGTTTCCTCAGACAGATTCAGTACATTTATAGGAACACAGATTTTTTTAAACATTATGATTCTAGCCATGGTTCATCTGATTGGGCATTTGCATTTCATAAATTTTAATCAAAAACACTTGCAAGCTATTCTTTTGATAGGACACATTTCTTAGATGTTACGCTCATCGTTATTGTTAATTCTTCCTAATTTGGGGGAAACCCTTTCTGTTACCTCATGATAGAATTTATTAACCTATTTGGTTTTCTCTTTCTGTCTCTACCTATTTTTGTTTTCTCTGTCCTTTTCTTCACTTTTTCCTCTGTGACTTTCTTCTTTTCCTGGTTTTCCTCCTTCCCTACTTTTGGTAAGAGTCTATTTTTCTACACTGAATTATAAATTTGATTTTATGTAATATTTGTCCAAATGCCATTCATTAGTCCCGTAAGTACATACTTCCACTAGAATTCCAGCAATCGTAGCTTCATGGGCGTGGATATTTTCTACCTTATTTTATCATCTCTTCCTTCTTACATCCGTCAGACCAGCCTGCCGATATGCTCCATAATTTCCACAAAAGTCATTCCTATTATCAGATTATCAGTATCAGATTGATCACATAGGGGAAACTTCTTGTTCAATCAGATTACATTTTTTAATTGAATTATTTAGATGCCATCATGTGCTGATGGAGAACATGCTGAGGCCACAATGTAGTCTAATGGAATCATACACCATCTTTTTCTTTTTCTTTATTTAGGTATAGTTACTATATACTCTTATATTGGTTTTATTAGTTTCACGTGTACAGTATAGTGATTTGACAATTTTATACCTTACAATGTGATCACCCCACTAATTCTAGTAACTATTTGTCACGTGCAAACTTATCACAATGTTATAGACTATATTCCCCTTCCCCTTTTCACCCACCCACACCCCCACCCTTCTGGTAAGCACACCTTTGGTTTCTGTTTCTATGAATCAGTTTTTGTTTTGTTTTGTTTTTAAATTCCACATATAAATGATACTATACAGTATTTGTCTTTGTCTACCTGACTTATTTTACTCATCACGGTACCCTCTAAGTCCATCATGTTGTTGAAAATGGCAAGATTTCATTCATTTTTAATTGTTGCATAATATCCAGTGTGTGTGTGTGTGTGTGTGTGTGTGTGTGTGTGTGTTTATAAAACATCTTCTTTATCCATTTATCTATCAGTGAACACCTTGATTACTTCCATATCTTGGCTATTGGAAATAATGCTGCAATAAACATATGGGCACATATATATTTTCGAATTAGTATTTGCATTTTCTTTGGATCTTGCAACCATAAAATAACAAGTCTGAAAATGATGTCAGAGATGTTGATAACTATGGAGGAGCAGAAAAAAATATGGGACATGAGAACTGAAGATATGGTGGAGCCACTAAATGAGACCCAGATATCCAACACAGCACTTTTGTTTTGTGCGAAAAATAAACCCTTGTTATTTTAAGCCCTGAGAGTTGGGTTTAGTAGTTCATGTAGCTTAAAATAAGCCTAACTAAGAACGTTTCCATTATTTAATGGTGCATATTTCTTTAGAGCTTTTTGTGTGTCTCCAGTATTGTTCTCTTGGGCAAACAAGATGACCTACTATGCCATCTCAAATTAAAATCTTTGCAATTGTAAGTCTTAAATTATTTCCTCAGTGTCAAACAACCAATGGGACATAATTTTACTTCTCATGCTTAATAAAGTTGAAAATGCATTTTGGCTTACTCATTTCAGAGGTACAGATGGCTCTTTCTTAGCTATAGGTGTCAATATGTAGTTCTTATTTGAGAATAAATTAGAGAGCAGTTATTATTTTAAATTGTCAACTACAGTGATTTCCTCATACATATTTCTTCTTTGGGTTGTGAAACAGTAAACAACCAATTGAAATGAGATGTTTCACAGTCATGGAGGAACTTTGATCTGAGATTCTCTTTATATAATGAGAACTTCGCATAGCCCAGAGCATATTATCTCTGAAGTTGCAATGTCTTTGCACGATTGATGATTGTTCAAGTTTAGAATTATCTGAAGCAGTCAAAAGTACATATCATTAATTATGTTATGTCCCAGTAAAGATGAAAACCACCACAAATTAAATGATTATATGCTCTTGCTTTTAGGACACAACCTACTTTAAGAGATGTCAAAGCTCATGTTTTAAGTGAGTTAAGAATCAATGAAATAAATTATTATTTAATGAAATAATAGAATCAATGAAATCAAAGAAATAAGTTAGCTCCTACTGTGTGTAAAGAAGAATCCCAGATGACAGACAGGATAAAAGAAGATGAAACATAATTAAATTCAATAGTATTAACAGTTCAAAAGCTTGGAGAATAATAATAAATTAGAAATATCATTAAAATTGATACATATAGTATGTCCAAGTAACGCTATTTCTATTGCAAGCATTTATTAAAACTTTCATTTAGTTACAAAATTGAAACAGTATATGATGATATCTTCCAGAAATGAGCTGATGTAATAAGTTTTAAAGGCTTCTTGCGCTGAAATGGGTCTATTTACTCATAATACAAATCCTTGTGGCCTTTTCTGTGTTAGTTTTTTTTTTTTCTTCTTCTTCTTTTTTTTTTTTTTTTTAAGGCATTTTCAGCTCTGGTAAGTGTGTGTGAGAAAATATTTTTACTTGGTAACATTTCTTTCCTCAAGTGCAGTAGAATCTAATACAAACTACAACATTATGTACCTACTAAAGCTATAATTAAATACATAGAAAATACAATATTTTTATTGAAAATTTACTCAGTGCAGAGTTACTGTTGCATATAAAGGTACCCAAAATAACTTCTAGTTGCCCCACCAGCTTTCCCCCTATCTTCGTAGACAACAGAACTACCGGAATTGAATGCGGCACAGGATGCCCCAAAAGAAAGTTTACATTTTTCAGTATTTCTTGCTTGGTAGTTGCATAAACATGATGGAGCCCCACACAAAATTGGATCCAAATTCAAAACCAATGATCTTATACACACCACCAAGAGTATGTAAAAGGATTTATCACTTTCATAATGAGACTTTCTGGGCAGAGGAAGGTGACTCCTGAGCAGATCCAAAAAAGTTTTGAGTGAAACGGCAGTAAAAGGAGACAGGTTTAAGGTTTCTATGGTGATTAGGTAGCAGGGTCAGAGTGGGGGTTCCCCTGCATAGGCAGAGGCTTTAGTGGTTTGAAACTCTCACCAGAGGCAAAGGAGGGAGCTCCTAGGTTTTCTTATGCGCTTACCCCAAAGGGCAAGAGGGAGAGGTGCGGCTTAAAAACTATGGGCAGTAAACATAAGAAAATGGAGTCAGATTCTATTACAGTAGTTGTGTAACTTAATTCTGATCAAGGAAGAGTATGCAAATAATATTTTCAACTTCTAGGAAATATTCCTAAAAACCTAAGTATTCTAAAAGTCATCATTCCTGTGCTCTTTCCTGCCGGATTGAACGTAGTCTTCATAGTTGGAACTGGAAGTGCCATGGTGAATCATGAGGTCACTTTTAGAATGAAGGCAATTTATGGAAAAAACACTTATGAAAGGATCCTGGGTCTGTGCCATCATGGAGCATTACTTACTCAATACCACTGACTTCTGAAATGGTATAAGGTAGATAACTAAGCTGCTATTTCATTGAAGACACAGTTGTTTTTGTTTTTTGTCACAACCAAACTTAATCCAGACTGTTACATTGAGTAAAACAAGGCCTGAGAAACAAAGACATTAAAATGCACCTTAGGCAGTCTTGGATGAGAAAACTCCACTAACAGACAAAATATACACCTACGTCATACAGAATAACATATTTTCCAGAGAGAAGCATGGTGAAAATGCAGAACAGGGGTTGTAGGTAACTAAAGGTATGAAACATCTTCAAGGAGAGGCCACAAAAGTCAAGTGGTATTACATCACATAAAGAAAGAAGAAAAATAAAGGCAAACATGATTGAGAAGGATGCTCTGGGAACAGAGAACAAGAGTTTCTGAAATAGAGTAGGGAGTAAGGTTAGGTAGGAATGCAGGTTTATACATATAGGAGAAGGAGAGTATGAGACTGGGAAGGTAAGTTGAGATTATATTATGAAAGTCATAACTCTTAAGGTTAAATTTAATAGTTTAGTTTGTTTTTCAACATAAGCCATGAATGAATTAGTAGTGGGACAGTGATCCTAGTTATACAGGGCCATTTATCTGCTAGCTGTGACAGTGCAGTTTGATTAGTCCTTGTAATATTGTTTCCAGCAGGACAGAAGGAGAGGACAACAGCTTGAACTTGGGACTTAAAACTGCTCCAGAACAAGTTTCATGGCAACCATCCAGTAGCATATGCTGATAATAATTTTCTGAGGGGTAAGAGAAAACAGAACAGAGTTGTTCCAATTAATATCAGACCAAGTGTTGAGTAGTGCATCTTAGTATTACTAAAATACATAGCATAGGCCTGAGCCACAGGTGGAATTATATGTGTCCATGTAATCTGCATCTGGAAGGTTTTACATGAGTAATTGGAAGCAGATATTTCTTTCAGTACCAGCTCATCAGGGATGATTAAAGAAAGGCAGAATCCCACTCCTATGAAGGATATCAAGTCAGAATTAATTCAAGAAAAAACATCTAAGCAGATGCTTGTCACTTGAACAAAAGGACGTGAAGTAGGGACAGAAGAATAGGAACAAACCAAACAAAATTTACTCAAACAATTTCAGACCAGAGATCAATGCTAATAAGTAGTTAGGAAAGCTAGACACATGAGAAGAGGAACGTAATTATGGAGCTATTGCATACCTGGGTAAGGAAGTATGCTGAGGAAGGGATAAGCATCAAATTGACAGTGTACAAATGCAGTGAGTAGCGCTGCTATATCATAAGACTATCAGCAAGGTTAGCTCAGTGATTAAATTGTGCTATTGTTCTCTGAATTCCATTACTTACACTTTGGTCTCTCATCACCCGTACCTTTTCTTCTCGATTAGACATTTTCTGGACTAGTCTATCAATGTGCTTAATTAGCTATTAAGCTCCCAGGGCATCTAGTAGATTTACAAATGTCTTGGAGGCAGAAGTTGTTTTTCTTCAATTTGCATTCCATAAACAACTAAAATTTGTGTATAATAGTCATCCAAATATTTCTGGGAATTATGTTATTAACAAGTGTTGAACTGGGTGAAATGGTGCAGAGGTCAATGAGAAAGAAAACTTGGAAAAGAGCCAGTCAATAACACTGTCCATGGTGCTGAAGACATATTTAAACAAGATGTAGTTTCTGTCCTCTGTGAGCTTATCCGAGACATAAACAGGAAATTGTAATATGATTAGGACTCAGATAGAGATATCACAGGATGATGTAGAGAAATATAAGAATTTTACCTAATCCATTGAGTTTGGTACTATAGAGGTCACTGTATTAGTTTCTCATTGCTGCTAGAAAGAATTATTACAAACTCTGGCTTAAAATAACACAAGTATATTATCTTACAATTGTATAGGTCAGAAAACTGACACCTGTCTCATTAAGCTAAAATCAAAGTATTGGCTGGGCTGCATTTCTTTCTGAAAGCTCTAGAGAAAAATGTGTTTCTTTGCCTTTTCTAGCTTCTAGAAGCTACCCACATTCCTTGGCTAGTGGCCTCTCCATTCTGTGTCACCAGCCAGTAACATTGCATGTCTACAAGTCTTATTTCACTTCACGTCTCTCTTTATGACCACAGCTGTGAAAAATTCTCCATTTTTATGGACACTGAGTTTACCCGTGTAATCCAAGATAATCTACCCGTCTGAAGGTCCATAATTTCAATCACATCTGAAAAACCGCTTTTGCCACATAGGTATTATATTAACAGGTTCTGAGCCATAGGACATGAAAACGTTTGTGGGGGACGTTATACTGCTTACTTGAATCACTGATACAATCTAGAATATCAATTTTAGTTCATCAGATAAAAGAAGTTGAAATATGAGTGTGTGAAGAGGACTGAAAGCAGTGAGTGTAAAATAACATTATGTAAATGAATCATAGATGGAATAGTGATTTCAGGTAGTTCTGTGTTAAGGGTAGTATTTTGTTTCCATATTACTAATGGCTACATTCATATACCAAGGGGAAAGAAACCACCATATCTCCTAATTCCTATCTTTATGTGTCACATTATATTCTGCTGGCAGGTTACTAAAATATAAATCCATTGAATGTTTAGGTGTCATTTTACATATACCTTAGGATGAGTAAATTTTTGGAATGTGTTTTGTTTTGTTGTGTTTTAGAAATATATACAGTACTTGGATGATTTGAATATCCATATTTCAGATAATAGTAACTTTGTTTTTCCTGGTAGTAAGAGTAGGTGTGTAATTACAGGAAATTATACCAAAAATAAGTATATTTTTAGTAAGCAGTATAATAGTAACAGGTTTATAATCATTATTTAAAAATATTTCAAGATTTATGAAATGCTTAAGATATTTATTTATTAATTTTAAAGGGGGTTATTTAAGTACTTATAAAAAGTCATTATGTTAGATTTGTATGTTTCCATATAAATTTTTCAATATAAAAACTAAGTATATTAAATTGAAAATTTTAGTTTACAATGTTTAAAAAAATGCACTTAGTGAAATTGGTAAATCTTATTAAGTAATAGGCGGATTTCATTTTTAAAATATATAAGTAAATCAAAGTTAATCAAAATGTAAGTAAAAATGCTTGCTTTCACATTTACAAATACTACCATTATTAAAATTTTTAATTGGCTTAAATAGCATGATGTATATATTCAGGTTAAAGTTAAAAATTTTAAGGTATAACAGCTCAGAATTTTAAGGTATAACTTGAATGACTTGACAATTCATTACAAATATATATTTAATGTTAAGTTTTCCTTTTTATACCAAAGAGGCCTTGTCCAAAATTAAAATATGATTAAATATAAGGGAATGGCTATATATATATATATATATATATATATATATATATATATATATATAATCATTTCAGTAAATTAATGTTTATCATAGCAAATTTGTTATATTAACACAATTTTGAGAAAGGCTAAGTTTTTTTTCTTTCTTTTTCTTTTTAATTAAAGTTTATTGCAGTGACAATTGTTAGGTTACATAGGTTTCAGGTGTACAATTCTGTAGTACATCATCTATATATCACATTGTGTGTTCACCACCAGGGTCAGTTCTCTTTCCATCACCAAATATTTGATCCCTTTTACCATCATCGACCACCTTCCCTCCCCGCTTACCTTCTGGTAACCACTAAACTATTGTCTGTGTCTGTGAGTTTTTGTTTCTTCATTTGTTAGACATGGAAACAATCAATATCCTTCGATAGATGATTAGATACAGAAGATGTGGTATATATACGCAATGGAATACTATTCTGCCACAAGAAAAGATGAAATAGTGTCATTTGCAACAACATGGATGGATCTTGAGATTATTGCGCTAAGACAGAAAAAATCGAGAACCATATGATTTCACTGATATGTGGAAACTGAAAACAACAAAACTGAAAACAACAAAAGAACAAGACAAACAAATGAAGTTTTCAACGTTCAGGATTAGCTTAAATAAATTAAGGCCTATCTGTGGGATGGAACTCTTATCATTGAAGAATATTTGTTAACCACATTAAATGAAAAACATTGTTTCAGGCTATCTTTTGATGTTATATAAAATCATGCACATATGAGCACAAAAAGAAAATTAAAATGGATATTAATGTGTTAACTGTGGCCATTATGGGTGTGGCATAGATTGCACCTTTTTCCTTGGCAATCTTTATGTTCTTCTCACATATTATAAAAATGCAAGGCAGTGTCTATTCAAAATACAGTCTACCTGTTTCAATCAACTTGGTGTGATAGTATGACTAACTGACAATTTCAGAGAAACTTTTTAAAGAAATAGCCCACATTCAGTATTTGCTTTCACTTTGTACTTTTTGTTTTCTGTCATCTAGGATTTGGGTGTTATTATCTTTTAGTACACCCTGAGGTCAAGATTATTTGTAGCTTAGAAGCAAGAGAGAAGGAGCCTAGCTCCCTGATAGCAGGAAGTGAACTTCTACATGACAGTGAAATAAACCTCCATCTTGTTTAACTCTAAGAGATGTCATCATTTGTGCCAATATTGAACCTAACTAGGTGGTAAGAACACAGATAATTTAAAAATAATTAACCTTTTATGCATTTTATATATTGTCTTCAATAATCACTTATTACAATTATAAAATAAGAAATGACATATTGTTTAAAACAATGTTATCAGAAACCTAAAGTCAAATATATTATTTATCTAAAACTTGAGCTAATATCTTATGAAAGAAGAAAAATTTTCTTAACCTAGAATATTGACATCATTTTCTAATAATGGTTTCTTAACACGACTAATTGGGTGATTTTAATATGAATATCTCTGCATTTTAAATTTTTTATTAGTTTTACTTAATAGTATTTCTATTAAGGATTTTTCATAATTTATTTTAGTTTATTGCATAAATTACTGGATTGTGCACAGTAATTCAAAAACTCCACATTTATATGAAAATCACTTTTACAGAAAATGAAAACATTTTTGCTCTCTTCTAAGAAAATGATTTTTAAATTATTTTTAAGAATCTTGAAACATTTAAATATATTTTCACTGTCAATTCAATATCAGATGAATGAGATATGCTTAGGTCTTGTTGATTGCAAATCATTTTACTTACTTTTACTTGAATTATGATTCGTTTTATGCTGCAATGCCTGTCATTTTATAATTTTAAGTTTGTAGTTTATGTTGTTTTATGTTAGTTTTTTTCTTTTTTAATTATTGTAAAAGTTAAAAGAAAGAATATTTGCTCTAGGTATGCTTGCTCCGTAAGTGGTTAAGTGCTTCTTTCAGGAGACTGGTTAGCATTGCAAGACATGTTTTCAATGAACGTTTATTAAGTACCTACTGGACTGTAGCTGTGACGTTGTGGTGACAATGCAAAGATTAAAATGGTATAATTTACAAATTTACGTTCTTTGGACTCATCTCATGTTCCAAAATGGGCTCTTATTAAGACTGTACGATGATATATTTTCTACTCTGAGTTATCAAAATCCAACTCTTTGTCTAATTGGAAGAAATTAAGCAAATTATTGAAATATTAGATGCAAGTCAATACATATTTATAGACTCTCTAAGTAGTAAATCACAAAATTTTACTTATTTATACCTCCATATTTTGAACAGCTATGTGAAATCTAAATTAATAAACTTATTCTACTTTTTCTCATAAGTGTATAGTATTAGGAGTATAGTAGGAGTTTTGTGATTAAAGACAGAAACATTTTCTTGTAATTTTGAGGTCTAAAAAAGTGTAAGATTCTTAACATTTTAATTGACATGCTGGAGATTAATGAAAACTGCTAATTTCACTTTATAAAATTTTTGGCATGCGATTGAAAAAAATGGGATTTTAAAATAACTCACACTCTTGAAAATATTTTAATTAAAGGAGAAGTAACACTTAGTCCACTATATCTTTTGCCTTAAAAACAAGAGTGTCCTAATGATCTAAAAATGTAATGGAAACATCTTATCATAGCAAAAATCTCCACCCCCTGACAGCGATATTAATTTTCCCCCCAATGACAATGTATATACCAGTGATTACTTTAAAATGTTTAAGTTTTTAAGGATCTTTATGTCTCAAGTATCCTAGAATATTTTTTAAATTTTTATTTAAATTTTATCTAAAAAAGAGTATTTTTTCTTTGGAGAGAAGTCAAATCAGTATAAATATGTATGAGCAACACTACAAGCAGATCAGTTTAGCCTGTTGACAAAATGAAGAATTTATCTGAGGGATGTTTGTATGCATATTTTCCTGTCTCTCTTTGGTTAAGTCATAAACTCCCCTGTAGTCCTAGGTTAAATTGCAGGGATCTGTAATTTATCTATTGCTGTGTAACCACCCAAAAACTTTGTGGCTTTAGGCTACAGTGATGGGTTATTTTTAATAGTTTTTAGTGAGCTTAATAGAGCTCAGTGGTTTTTCTGTTCCATGTGATATTGGCTGGCGTCATGTTGGTGGCAGGGCTCAACTGAGACTTGGGTGGGAAAGGGACATTCAGGATGGCCTCATTTTTCTGTCCATCACCTCAGCTGAGGTAGCTGAATGGCTACAGGTTGACCGGAACTTTCTTTCTCTGCAGAGATTTTCATTATTTAGTAGTCTAACCCATGCTTATTTACCTGGCAAGTGGCTTACAAGAGATTGAATGTGCAAGCAGCCAGGTCTTAGGCATGGGTCTGGAGTTGGTCAAAACAAGTCCCAAAGTTGAGCCTGATTCAACAGGAGAAATAGACTTCACCTCTTCATGGGAGGAGTGACATAACACTTTTGTAGGGGAAAGAGAGGAATAGTTGGTGTCCAGCTTCGTCGAAAATCTGGATACCAACTATTGGCATTTTCTCTCAGCCACCAGGGAACCAGCTGCTATGCCCCACAGCACAGTACTTCCTATGAGTCTGTAAATAGACAGGTGAGAGGGACCTGGGTAGTGGAGCTCCTGTGATAGTAACCGTGATAAGGACAGAGTTAGCACTCAGCCTTCACCACTGCAGGAACCATGAGGACTTGTGATGTCAGAAGATACGACTGTTGTAGTGGGGGCCAGGTTCCCATTGAGCCAGTATCAGGAGACATGTGGCATCATGGCAATTTGAGGAGATGCACAGAATGGGTGGAGTACAGGGTTTAATATAAAGCAACAAGATGATCACTTGAGTCAGATTTGAGCTATAGTCTTATATGACCTCATGTTTTATGAGGTAGATCCTTGGTTGGAACCCATAATACATTTCTCATGAGTAGCAGCAGCTGGACACTTCCTACTTAAACCATATGTTGCCCTACACAATTCGTATTTCTGTCATTTATTCATCATGTCTCTTGCCCTGAAAAACCGTATCCATTTTCTCTTTGGGGTAAAATCAACTCACCTTTCAGATCCAGTTCAATCCCTCTGAGAAAAACGCATCACTCCCCCTTCTCTCTCCAAGGAGAGCTGTCCCTCATGGCATGCATCTGTTGGATTCATCAATGTTTGTTTACCTATTTGTCTTTCCTTCAAAGGCTAGTCTTCTCATGTTCTCACTCACTTTGATCCTCACACCCAATCCCAATGTGCTGGTTTCCATAATGCATTCTTTGAATTCAGAGTAGAAACAGGCAAATTGATGAGGCACAATATTGCCGTCTTTGGCAATGTTTCTATTAAACTTATAAAAAAATGAGAGTGGGGTTCAAAGCACAAGACATATTTACGAAAATAGTATATATTTTCTCTTTTAGTCTTTTCTTAACAACATATATATTTATTAAGAGACTCGGAGTTTTGAATGCTATAACTTCAATCTTGGGACCCATCTAATATAGACACCTAATTTTTCAGATGAGAACACTAAGGATCCTAAGCTTAACTCGGTTTCTGGATTAAGGATCAAAAATACATAAAACTTTTATTAAAAAAACAAACAGAAAATACGTTAGGTTTTAGCATTAGAACTTGCCAAGACATTACTGAAGTAAGTTGATATCTCCCATCTTGAAATGATTAAATTGATTTATAAGTAAACAAATGTATAATTAAACAGACTATAGTTAACAGAATTTATATGTATATTTGAAAATATTCTCTGACATTAAGAATAATGAAAAAATATTGCAGTCTAAAAGAATTTTTTTTTTGACTGATGGATGAAGAAGCTATACAAACTTAAATGACAACAGCACAAATTAATGTTTGTTAACTATAAAGAAGAATTCTGAACATGAAAATTTGGTGGCATTTGATAAGATATAGAGTAACCAACCTCCTATATTTGAAAAGTTTGATGATCATAGCGGTAGGTAATTTAGCCCTGCCATACATGAGTGTTACTATAATTCACTCAAGGGGGTTTTAATTAGTTTGTTTTGTTTTTGCTTTTTATAATTCTGACAATACTGTTCCTCAAAGGCTTTGCTGGTAAAATACATTTTTTTTTTATTTACTTAAAAATGTTAGCATGTGTAAATGCTCATTCTAAGATTTCCTTCTGGGTGTGAATAGCATATCAGGCCTCAGTATAAATGGTGGTCTTCCAAACATAACCAAGAAATTTAAATGCAATGAAAAATATCCATTTGAAGATAATAATAAAAAAATAAAAGGGTGCCAGCAATCCTTTAGGTAAGACCATATACTAGATAACAAAACTTTTTTGAAAAAAAAATGGAGGCATACATACACACCAAGATATTTTGTTACTTACACAGAATATTTTTTACACCCACTACAACACATTTCTGTATGTTTCATTTTTTTTGTAACTTGGCTCACCAAAAACAAACAAACAAACAAACAAACAAAACAAGATTAGATCAGTGAACAAAGGATAAGCCCTAGCATTTCCTTTCAAAATGAATTCTTGAATCTTAGCTGTTTAGAAAAAGGAGACAAAGGAAATGTTGGTGAAAAACATCCACAATTTTCTTATCTCAGCAATAGGATAGGTTGACCAAACTGGGAAAGGAAATGGCAGAGTGAAAATGTTGTGGAGTCTCAGAAAAGAAACCTTATACCTTCCCCTCTTCCTGAAGTTGAAACCATGATACTGGATTACAGAACCCCAATACAGAAGTTGGAATATTGGTATCCATTTTTTATTTGGTGCTCTGCTAAGGTGGTAAGCCCTGTATAGAAAATTTTATCTTCCTCATCGTGTGGGCCATGAAGTAGATATGGTAAAGAGGTGCCAAGGCCTGAGGAGAGCTTCAGAAACCCAATGCACTGAAGACTGTGAGGAGAGAGTCACATAATTATCATATACCCTGATACGGGTAGAGAGGTGAGTGAAGGAGAGAGCTGGTGACCTGAAAGAGTCCCATGGTGGCAGAAAGGGTCCTGTGATATTGAGCCAAGTGCAGATATGGTTATTTCAGAGGATACCAGTTTGAAGGATCTGATTATCTCAGTAGGTGTCTCTATGGAGAGGGGCTGACAATCACTGTTATCTTCTACAATATACAAGGTCTGACAATTAAGTTTGCAAACTTGATGTAACATATCGTTTTTTGATATCAGAGGGATTATTGATTATGAATTTGTACCAACTGGACAAACAGTTAACCAAGTTTACTATTTGGAAGTGCTGGAAAGGCTGCGTGAAAAAGTTAGATGACCTGAACTTTTTGCCAATTCATGGTTTTTGCATCATGACAATGCACCAGCTCACATGGCACTGTCTGTGAGGGAATTTTTAGCCAGTAAACAAATAGCTGTATTGGAACACCCTCCCTATTCACCTGATCTGGCCCCCAATGACTTTTTTCTTTACCCAAAGATAAAGAAAACATTGAAAGGAAGACATTTTGATGACATTCAGTATATCAAGGGTAATACGATGACAGCTCTGATGGCCATTCCAGAAAAAGAGTTCCAAAATTGTTTGAAGGGTGGACTAGGCGCTGGTGTTGATGCATAGCTTCCCAACGGGAGTACTTCGAAGGTGACCATAGTGATATTCAGCACTGAGTGTGGCCGACCAGCAGCCACGAGTCAACGAGGAACCTGAAAGGGGGAGTGGGAATGAACAAAGACACTCACAAATGATGATGATGCGAATTCGGTCTCCAGTGATGCTGAAGCACCGGCTTTATTTTCTACCACCGTTTATATACCCTAAGAATACGTGCAGTTTTAACAGTCAGCAGATAAAGGAATGCATTACATCACAAAAAGTTATCTTTCACCTAAAACACAGAAAAGCAGAAACTACTAAACAAGCCTCAATGCTATTATCTCATTAAGAGTAAATTCATAACTTTTACATACAAGATACAAAATCCTTGAAACTTTCCCAAAGTCATTATCTCATGACAAAGCCCACCAATTATCCTGCTAGTCTTCAGTCCTCAGTGTCCGAGAACCGGTCACTCCGACCTACTTTCTCAGCAGCTCGCAAGCACCCTCCAGGCGCAGGCAGAGATAATGCCTTAGAAGCCGAAACAAGTTAATCATAAACTGAGCCAGTCTGCAAGGCTTGTTTAGAATAACAAGAAATCATGGCTCCCCACAACTGAGCTATGTAGCATTTTTTCTAGGATGAGTTTGTGAACTTAATTGTCAGGCCTTGTAAGCTCTATTTAGGCAAAAATGCTGCTGTATCTCCAGGACCAAGCATATGGTCCACACTCAGTAAGTATTTGTTGATAAATAAATGAATACTATATTAGCATGGGAAATCGATTCTGCTGAGCCTATATATGAATTTAGAGTTTCACTACTTACTAGCTCTATGTTCTTAGTTTAGTTCTAAGTAAAATACAAATAGTGCCTTCCTCAACAATAGGCTCATGAATATAAAGACTTTCATACAATATTGGGCAAATATAGATGCTCAAAAACAACACGTTTTATACACTGTTGAAAAATAATTTTTTCCAATATTTCATTGGATGAGTTATTCTCATCAGAGATCAGAAACAAAATTGATAAGCCAACAGAGAGCTTGAGCAGAGAATATTCATACATATATGTGTGTGTATATATATATATATATATATATATATATATATATATGATATTAGAAACAACAATCAAATATTTAGTTTGGTACCTGGTAAAATCATTCCCTTTTCATTGGCTTTTCTAGCCAGTGATGTACTAACCAAGAAGCCGATACACGCACTTAAACTCCTAGACTCACTTGCCTCTACTTACTGACACAAACACACATAGTGTCACACAATTGACTGCAGACATGTGGGATTCAGCCTCTTCTGCATTGTGCTAAACAGCCTGAAGTGAAAGAAAAAAATGAGGCCTGGAGCAAAATTTCTTGATTAACAGCACACAGTCTTTTAAAGTGATCATATAAACTTTTATCTGAAACATTGCTTGGAGCACCTAAAGATGGGATCTGTTGCTATGAGAGAGAGCTGTCAAAAACTCATAAATGTAATGTTAGATAGATAATAACCTTTGTGTCATTTACTATTGGATTCCTTGTTCCTGATGTCGGTAAATATCTTTCCTTTCCTTTGGTGAACAGTTGCTTCATCCCAAAGCCGAAAACCATGTTTGAAGACGTTTTAGTAAAGGATTTTCAAGTAAAGCGCGCAGATCACCTAGGTCTGACCTAATCAGTGATTGCCTTGGGCTATCTTCTGTGTGCTTTGTGCTTACCACATTTTCTCCTGGGGGTTGTCATTATCTAACATTTGTAAATATTTCAAAAGTTCGAATTATATGTAATCAATGGTAAATGTTATGGAGCCAGGGATCACATCACAGCTTGGAAGAGGATTCATCATCATTAAAATTACAATCAATCAATTTTCATTTCTCCTAACATTTTTTTCTATATTGTAACATATTTTTATCCAGTGCTTTAGTATTATAATAAATGACAACTTTGATCTTAGTGAAAAACTTTAAGATTTTTTTTTTTTTAATTTGGGAAAACTGATTTACTTTCCTTACTTTGACACTACCATAGTTCACCAAATGCTCCCAGGGATTATGTTGCCGTAAGTGTTGTCCAAAGGTGTATTGATTTACCATCTCTTTTTGGTTAGTCTTACTTTTTGACATCAAATGGACTATATTTGAAAAGCACCAAAAGTAGTATGCAATCCACCTTAGAGTGGGAACGATTCTTTGAAGTGTGAAAAAATATTCATCATTTAAAAATATTAAGTACCTACATATTCACATTATTACATTGTAGGCATATTCAATTATGCCTACAACATTAATGGTTAAATGAAACTCTGCTGTGAATGTCCTTGAGTTTTGACCAGGTCCCTGTGAGTTTATAGCATTAAGAATAAAAATAGAACAACTTTCCTACAAATAGCTTCTATTCCATTTGAGATCTAGTTCATTGGTTAATATGGTTACTTCTGCTTTTATTCAAGGGCTCTCTACACACAGAAGAAAGCATTGGTGAGCCAATGGTAGACTATAATGATGCTGAAAGATATCAAAGGTCTGAAAAATGGAGAGATATTCCATGTATAGGAAGATTCAATTCTGATGTCAGTGTCAGTTCTTCCTAACTTCATTTATAGGTTCAACAGAACCCCAATTAAAATCTCAACGTGTTACTTTGTGGAAATCGAAAACTAATTCTAGAGTTTATACAGAAAGGCAAAAGGCCCAAATTGTAATATGTTTTTGACAGAAATAAGGAATATCCGTGGGTAATATCTTCATGCTAAGGCAATCCTGCAAACTCTTAGTAGAACATGGTTTGGACTAGAAGGTTCAGCTGTGTTAGGCAATAGTGGCCTTGAGCACCTGGTCATGATTTTACTTCGTAGGCTTAGGGCAACAGCTTATTCAAGCTACCAGATCTACGTCTGTATCTATATCTATATCTGTATCTATATCTAAATCTGCATCTGTCTGTGTCTATGCCTATGCCTCGGCTTAGGCCAAGGCCTACACCCACGCCTATGCCCGTGCCCATGTCGATGCCTTTGCCTATGTCTGTGCCCATGTCTATGTCTACGTCTACGCCTACACCTGCATCTAAGCCTATGCCTATGTCTGTGCCTATGTCTCTGTCCATGTCTACATCTACAGTCATGTGCCACAGAACAAGATTTCAGTCAATGACAAACTGCATATGCGACGGTGGTCCCATAAGATTATCATGGAGTTGAAAAATTCCTAGTGCCTAGTGTTGTGGTAGCCCTTGTAACATTGTAGCACAATGCTTTACTCACATGTCTGTGGTGATGCTGGTATAAACTGGCTACTGCACTGCCAGTTGTATGAAAGTATAGCACGTACAATTATGTACAGTATGTAATACTTGATAATAAAAGAAATGACTATGCCACTGGTTTATGTATTTACTATGCTATGTTTTTAATAATTATTTTAGAGTACTCTTTCTACTTATTAAAAAGAACTTTGCTGTAAAACAGTATGCCATGTTATGCTGGCAGAAGCCTCATACATCCAGTGTTTACTGGGTCTCATTGTATTGTTTTCTCTTGTGCTTTATTTAATCTCTTGTTCTTTTGTTCCTCATGGCCCCTAAGTGTACAAAATCCATTGCTCATGTTGCCAGTAAGAGGCCCCATCAAGTGATTGATGTGGAAACAAAATTAAATGTGATTAATGACTACATAGGTAGAATATCAGTGATGGTTATTGCTCGCCAGTCAGGCATTTCCCATTTTACCATAGCTATGATCTTGAAAAACAAAGTGGTGAAAGTTGTCAAAGTATCTGCTTCATTGAAGACAACTGGACTAACAAAAATTTGAGAAGGACCTATATCAGACATGGCAAAACTTCTAATGACCTGGATTGAAGACCAGACACAGAAGCATATCCCTGTCAATACCATGACCATCACAGGCAAAGAAAAGAGTTTGCCTGTGACGCTGAAAGTAAAGGCTGGACCTGACTATGGTGTTGAATTTACTGCTAGCTATGGGTGGTTTAAATGATTCAAGAATTGTTAGTCATTACATAATGTGGAAGTGAATGGTTGAGTCTGTTGAGTGCTCATGTAAAGACAGCTGAAGAATTTTTGGAAACTCTAGATTAATTGAGTGTGGAGGAAAATTACTTGCCAGAGCAAACACTTAATACAAATGAAAACTTCCTATTCTAGAAATGTTTGTCTGAAAGGAGTTTTATCCATAAGGAAGTCAAGTAAAGACCAGGTTTCAAAGTTTTTACGGACAAGGTAACAGTCTTGCATGTGGGCAATGCTGCAGGTTACAAATTGAAACACTCTGTGATCTGGCACAGTGAGAACTCCAGGGCCTTCAGACATATCAATAAGCACACACAACCAGTGTCCTAAAAGAGCAATAAGAAAAATAAGAAGTCATGTATGGCCCAGTTCTTCTCCCAGGATGCCCTCCTGAATTGCTATACCAACAAAATGGGAAGTACTGTTTGCAGAATATCATACCTTTCAAGATTTTGCTTACTATTGATAATGCTTCTGGACATTGTCCTTTTATTGGTGATCTTCATCCCAATATAAAATTAATATTAATATTTCTCCTTCTAAATACCACATCTTTGATCTCATCAATGGATCAAGGTATTCTAGCAGCTTTTAACACCTACTACATGAGGAGGACATTCGCTCAGGCTATTGCTGCAACTGAGAAGATAGTGATGCAATTCTGGAAGGATTATACCAGCTATGACCACATTGAGAACCTTACCTGAGTTTGAGATGATGTCACCAAGGAATCTACGAATGGCATCTGGAAAAAACACTCAAGAGTTTCACCCACACATAAAAGTTTTGGCGAGGATGAGGAGGTTGCAAAAATCAACAAGGCTGTGGTTGACAGACAGCTTTAACCTGGGAGTGGATGAAGGTGACATTGAGGAGCTTCTAGAGGGGGTTCCTGACAAAGTGACCAAAAAGGAGTCATTGGAACTGGAATAGGAACCCATCGCTGAAGAAGAGGCAAGAGGAAAAGAAACTGCAAGAAAAGAAAAAGAAGAACCCCCTGGAAAAATCACAGTGGAAGGTTTAGCAGAAGATTTTTCAGGCCTCAACAAGCTCCTTAAAATGTTTGAAAATGTAGGCCCCAACACCAAAAAGTTGTCATTAATAGAAAAGAATTTTCATGGTGCATTACTTGCTTCCAAGCAAATCTGTGATGAAAAAAGAAACAAACCAAGCAAACCACCACGGACATATTTCTGAAAAGAGTGACACTTCCTCCAAAAGAGCCTCAGGCAGATCTTTCAGGAGGTGTTCCAGAAGAAGACATTGTTTTCATAGGAGATGACACCTACGTTTATGTTATTGTCCCTGAAGAACTTCCTATCGGACAAGATACAGAGGTGAGAGACAGTGATATTAATGATCCTGACCCTCTGTAGGCCTAGGCTAATGTGTGCGTTTGTGTCTTAGTTTTCAATAAAAAAGTTTAAAAGACAAAAAAAACAAAGATTAAATAGAAAAAAGCTTATAGAACAATGATATAAAAATATTTTGTACAGCTGTACAAGGGGTTTGTGTTGTAAGCTAAATGTTAGCACAAAAGAGTAAAAAGGTTTTAAATAATTAAGAAACTTATAGAATAAAAAAGTTACAGTAAGCTAAAGTTAATTTATTATTAAGGAAACTTTTAAAAAATAAATTTAGATTAGTTGTACAGTGTTTAAAATCTGTAGTAGTACACAGAAAAAAACCAAAAAACAGTCGTGTCCTAGGCCTTCACACTCACCCCTCACTCACTGACTCAACCAGAGCTACTTCCAGTGCTGTGAGCTCCATTCATTGTACATTAACTATAAAGGGACACAGTATTTTATGTTTTTTAAAGATATTGTTACTGTACTTTTTCTATGCTTGGATACACAAATACTTAGCATTGTATTATAATTGCGTATAGTATTCAGTACAGTAGCATGTTGTATAGAACAATGGACTATACTGTATAGCCTAGGTATGGAGTAGGCTAGACCACCCAGGTTTGTGTAAGTGCACTCTATGGTGTTTGCCACAACAACAAAATTGCCTAATAATGCATTTCTCAGAACATATCCCCATTGCTAAGTAACATATGACGACTGTATCTCTCTCTCTCTGTCTCTGTCTCTGTGTGTGTATATCTATATACACACACACACACACACACCCTACACACACACACACACACACACACACACACACACACACACACTGGAGTGTCAAAAAAATGTAGACCAGTGGAAACTTTGGCCAAAGTTGTTCAAGCAGTCATTCACCGTAATCAAAAGTGTCTGGATGCTGATGGTAACCACTTTGGGAACTTCTTGTAATTTCAGAAGTCAAATGTGACTTGTATTCATCTTTTGTTATCAGATTGTATTGAGTATTACAATTTTAATACAGTTTTCCTTTCTTAAAATGGGTATACATTTTTTGTGTACCCTCTGTATATGATTCATGAAGACACCTGGAAGCTAAGGGTCAGGAAACGTCTAGTAGAAGGAGGGATACATAGTACACATAATGCTGTGGGAAATATCGGGGAATGTGAAAACTACTGGAGAGAACTGAATGTGAAATATTAAAAAAAGAGGAAAGTTGATATCCCATCTAGTATCATAGTTGGTTGCATGCTGCTTTCTTATTAATCCATTGCTGTGGAAGAAAATTACTTTTCTTCATTGATGCAATTAGAAAATCAACCAGAAATTATTTTATTTTAAACCTTCTGTCAAAACACAAAGAAGCAGGTATTAGAAATTATGTGAAGATTTGGAAATATGTTTTTTTTTTCTCTTTCTTTCAGGTAAACAGTTGAAATCTATGAATTCATAGCCTGCAACAAAATACTTTCTGATTTGAATGAATTGGTGGTACCTGTTGGGTCCTACTCAACCAGTGTCCATTAGAGTAATTAGCTCTAATTAGCACATTTATTGTCAAATTTGGATGTGATCCTGTGAATGGGAGGACAGAAAGGATAATCCCCTTATCTCCACCCCTGCTGTTCCCTCCAGAAAAGAAGATTGAAATACATTGTCAGGAATCTGTGAGGCAGGTTCCCTGCAACAACCCCAGCGGAAGGAGTCACAGAGCCTGCCACCTATGGCTCCTGCCTGTGGCTCTCATGAACCATTGTCTTCCTCCAGAAACGGTAAATGAGACTTCAAAGAAATGATAATGTTATTTCCATTCATGGTCAAAAGTCTCCCAGGGATCTATAGTGCACATTTTACATTTTAACCCAATGGAGACCACTGAGTACACTGAGACCTCATGAATGGAGTTCCATTAATATGGAAGGGATTTCCTGTGTAACACAAGCTGCAAAATATCCTCAAGTTTAATAGCCAATAGAAGTTTTCTCTCCTTTTCTATGCTTCTACTCAGGAAATCTTTGTCTCATCCATCTCTGAGTTGAAGAAATAGAACTTGAATCAAAATTTAAACCTAGTTTAGATAACAGGGCGCTTTTATTTGTTATTGAATGATTATGAACTCTAGAACATGAATGGGACTACACAGTGCAAATCAACTTGATAATGTAATGTGAATGAAATTTATAATTTTTCATTGATTTACAAAGTTTATAATTCCATTAATTCTATCTTCAATTAATTTTAACATTTATTCTATATGGCAATCCCCAAATTATCGTAGAGATTAGATTATAAAGTAATTCAAAATTTAGTTATTATCTTAGGGTCATAAAGATGGACAGGAAAAATTAAGAAATAGGCCTTAAAAAAACACAATAGAAAATGGTGCAATCATTTGAAAATGAAATGCGACAATATAAGATTGAAATGACTACAGTTTTGGGAATGTGCTCTAAACAAACTAGTGAAAGAATTCAGAATATCAGAATATCTGGATATATTTCAAATTTCTTTTGCCAACTAAAAAACAAAAACAAAAAACAAAACCGTAGCAGTAATCTAAATATTGATCCAAAGCGAGCACTATATTATTGTTTACCATATAATCACTCAAATAATGAATTATATTGTTATATGTGTTTATATGAAAGCATGTGTGTTAAAATAAGTTTAAAAAAATTCTATAGTAAAATCTTGGAAAATGTACATGAATGAATGGAGAAGAGGTCATTTGTTTTCTAACTTTATGCTTTTAGGTACCCTTTTTTTAAAAAAAATTTTTCCCCACCGTAAGGATATATATTTTTTTATAACTATAAAACAAAATTTAACTGAAAATACACAGAGAAGACTGCCTTAAATTCATTTATAACTAAGTTGAGAAAGAAACCAGTGAGCAAACAAATAATATAATTAAAGAATAGCAACACCAGCAAGAAAATCAGAATTTTAAACAATATGACTTGATATATTTTTACATTGCTGAAATATGTATATAGATATATATATCATACAAGAATGAGGGTGCTATCTTGCAAATGCTAAAAAAAATTGTATTTTTTTCTTTTCAAAATATTTAGTGTCTACAATTTATCAGCGCACCAAGTAAATCATGGCTTCTTCAAGTGCAAGGATCGAAACCAATTACCATTAGTGACCATCGGGTGCAGCCGATCCTTTCTGTCCTGTTGCCTGAATCTCAATGATCTCCCAAGTGTGCCCATGCAATTTAACAGAAAGATCAATATACCACAGCAGTTAGCAGCAGCTCTCTTGAAGTGCTTCACAAAACATGCTGCATTTCTCTACCGAATAAATGTCAAAACATTCCAACAGCTACAATTCTTGGGAGAAATCGTTCTTCTGAAACATTATTGACATACTTTAACCCACATTTCCCGCTGCTTGCAGGCTTCCTACTGGCCAGTCAATTCTGATTTGGCAAGAGCCACATCGATATGTGTCCCCTGCTGACTTGCTTGGGTGGCATGGAAGATTTCAGAATCTGGTAGATAGGTCTTAGGTTCAAAGGTCAGTGATCTAACACTGACCCAAGGTCAAGGTGATGGCAACCACTCTCCAGAGACTTGGCTTCATCTCTAATATGCCCTTGAAATCAATCAATATCATCACAGAGCTTGCCTTTCTAAGCATAAAAGACAGCCTGATCTAAATGCTTCTAGGTTACGTCCTATGAACTGAAAGCTTAAAAACCATATAGGAGGAAGGTAGAGCAGATTGTACTCACTTCCTGGAGGTACTGTTTTTAAAACTTAGAATAATTGTTACTTTTCAAATATATGTGTATATGTGTGTATATGGAGATTTTCAAATGTGTGTATACATAGAAATATTTGCACACATATCTCTGATATATATGACATTCAAGGATATATGTCATATAGATATAGATGATATAGATATAGATAGATGTTATAGATATAGATATATAGATATACCAGTGGTGACAAAAAATGTATACACATGACTTGCATTCATCTTTTGTTATCAGTATATATTGAGCATTACAATTTTAATACAGTTTTTCTCCTTTCTTAAAATGTGTATACATTTTTTTTGGCACCCTCTGTAGATACAGGTATAGAATAGATGATATAGATATAGATATAGATAAATAATTAAATTTGTTTTTGTTACAATGGGTTATTTTTGTTTATTTCACATCAGAACTCACATTGTGACTGGTTAATTTTTATACAATGTTTTCCGATGTGTTTGAGATGTTCTTAGCATTTGCTGAAATTTCAAACTAGAATGAACATTTCCTTTGATGTTTGTTTTGTTTTTCTTTGTTTTGTGCCCTTCTAAACACCTTTTCCCCCTAATCTTTCCATGAATTATTTTATTTGAAAATGTGAATGTCTATCAGATAGCATTGTGAGAAACAATCCAATATATGTGCAAGGAGAAAATTACTGTTAGCCTAAGCTTTATTTTGATGCTTACAAAAACAAGGGGCTGTTTTGTCAGAATGATGCTCTCCTTCATTCCAGATCCATGACTACATGACCCAAGGACTCACTAACTCAGTGCTATTGCCTACTGGAGTCACTCTGATAACATAACTGCAGATGGGCAACGATGAAAATAGTTATTAAAAATGAGAAAAGTGAAAGCAATTGTTATTCTAACAAACTGGGTTCTCAAAATTTTTGAAAACCAAACTTATTATTAGGTTGCTAGATTATGAAGTCTGAAAATTACATTCGCAAACTCATCCTAGAAAAAGTGCTCCATACCTCATTGCTGAATATCACTATGGTCACCATTTAAGTACTCCCCTTGGGAAGGTAGACATTGATGCCAGTGCCTAGTCCAGCCTTCAAAGCAATTTTGAAACTTTCTGGAATGGCCATGAGAGCTGTCGTCGTATTACCCTTGAAGTCCTGAATGTCATCAAAATGTTTTCCTTTCAGTATTTCCTTTATCTTCAGGTAAAGAAAGAAGTCATTGGAGGCCAGATCAGGTGAATAGGGAGGGTATATAATACACTTATTTGTTTACTGGCTGAAAACTCCCTCAGACAGTGCCGTGTGAGCTGGTGCACTATTGTGATGCAAGAGCCATGAATTGTTGGTGAAAAGTGCAGGTCATTTTCGTCTAACTTTTTCATGTAGCCTTTTCAACACTTCCAAATAGTGAACTTGGTTAACTGTTTGTCCAGTTGGTACACATTCATAATGAATAATCCCTCTGATATCAAAAAAGGTTAACAATGGTGAGGTTGTGGAGAAAAGGGAACCCTGGTGCACTGTTGGTGGGATTGCAGATTGGTGAAGCCACTATGGAAGTCAGTATGGTGGTATCTCAAAAAACTGGAAATGGAACTACCTTATGACCCAGCAATTCCACTCTTAGGTATCTATCCAGAAAAATTCAAGATGCTAATATGAAAATATATATGTACCCCTATGTTTATTGCAGCGCTATTCACAATAGCCAAGACATGGAAACAACCAAAATGCCCATTGGTAGATGACTGGATTAAGAAACTGTGATACATTTATACAATGGAGTATTGCTTGGCTATAAAGAAGAATGAAATCTTACCATTTGCAATGACATGGATGAACCTAGAGAACATTATGCTAAGTGAAATAAGTTAGTTGAAGATAGACAAATACCATATGATCTCACTTATATGTGAAATCTAAAGAACTGAATAAAAGAGCAAAGTAAACAGTAATAGTCTCAGAGTATTGAGAAAAAATTGATGGTTGCTAGAAGGTACGGGATGGGGCTGAGGGAGAAGGGGAAGGGATTATACAGCATAAAGTGGTAACTACAATATTGCCACGGGGATATGAAAGACATTTTGGGGAATATAATCAATAATGTTGTAAAGATTTTGTAGGGTGTCAGATGAGCACATGTCTTATTATGGAGACCACTTCATGGATGGTGTAGATCTTGACCACTGCACTGTACACCTGAAGCTGAAGCTGAATAATATTGTATGTCAACTATAATTTTATATATCTATATCTATATCTATAGTCACGGGATATGGAGTATAGAATAGGGAATAGAGTCAATGGAATTGTAATAGATATATATGATGTCAGAGGGGTAATAGATTGGGGGAGAGGGGTTATCATTTTAGGAGGGGTGAAATGTCTAACTATTGCATTGTTTTGTACACCTGAAACTAATTAAAAAAAAAAAAGGTTAGCAACATCGTTTTGACTCTTGATTTGGACAGAACTTTTTTGGTTGTGGAGAATTGGCTGACTATCATTGTGCACTTGACGCTTTGTATCAGGGGCATATTGGTGCACCCATGTTTCATCACCAGTGATAACACGGCCCAAAACATCATCTTGCCTTTCCAAAAGGTCTTGGCATAATTTTACTCTCCTTTGCTTTTGTTTATCAGTGAGCGCCTTCGGGACCATTTTTGCTTCTTTGGGACACACCTTTCTCATGCCAAGATTTTCAGTTCAGATTTTCCTAACTGTTTCTCTATGGATGTTTACTTGGTCTGCTATGCTTCTCACAGTTGGCCGATGATTTTGGCGCACAATTCGACGAAGTTTTGCAATGTTTTTGTCAGTTCTGCTCGTTACTGGCCGCTCTGAACTTTCTTCACCAGTGACATGTTCTCTCCCTTCAGACAAACATTTAATCCATTTGTGCACTGTTTCTTCATGACATTATCTCCGTAAACATGGGCTATCACGTCCCTAATTTCACTTCCACTCTTGCCAAGTTTAACAAGAAATTTAATGTTTGTTTGTTTCTCTAATTCAAGCTCAGACATTCTTGCGATGACACTCAAAGACACGCAACAACAATAATGAATGCCACTCAGCAAGACACCACCACACGTCAACACGAACACAGCTGTGAGACACTAATACACAAAGCTTATGAAACCTTACAGAGCTGTTTGTACAGTGCTGCCAATGTAAGTGCACTATGGCAAGTTCACAAATGTAATGTCAGACAACAAATACTGTAATTTCAAAATACAGCAAGTTAGTTTTACTAATTCAGAAAAAGTTTTAAATAGCAGGTGCATTGAATCAACAGTTGCATTTGGCTTTCACAGCTCTGCCCGTGGTGTTTATTGTGTCTACAGTTCTAGTCAAGATGAATTATAAGAATGAAAAGATCTCTACCAAAAAAATAAAATGTTACTAGTAGCTTCCTCTGGTGCAAAGTTATTTACTGGAGTACGTAAATTTATATAAGTGTAGTTGTTAAATCATTCAGCAAATGGCGATGGAGATATTGGGACTCTTAGCCTTGATTTTTTTTCTATAAATATCTGCAACATTCGTCTCAATAATAAATTTCCCTTTGACTCTACTTAAAATTATAGTCTCTTCCAAGCAAACAAATCTTAACAGTTATCCATCATTAATTAATAGATCTGGAAGATAAGATATTGAACCAATATTTTCATAGTATTTTTATTATCTTTTTTTCAAGACATTATCCAAACACATAGATTTAATATAAATATGGCAAAATCACATGAAATTTCAAATGTAACTTTCTCAGTAAGATAGCAACTACATATCTCAGGGGGGAAAAAAAATCAATGTCACTCTCTCTTTCCCCAAACACACACACACACACACACACACACACACACAAAATCAATAATGTTAAAAAATAATATTTTACATATACATTTTTGATTATGAGATCCCATGACTGAGACAACATAAAAGAATTACCTAGAGCCACACGTCACCAACATGAGATGAGATTAAAGGTATAATAATACCCAAGATAGAATTTACCACACCCCCGCACATATACACACAAATGAGTTTCCTTGACTCAGATATTGAGTCCAAGGATTTAAATATTCTAATCTCATATAATTCAAACATTCTTTAAAATAAATGATATCTAATTGAAATACTAATTATCAACATCGATTCAGTAAATTGCAGATGTTATTCTTTAACTTGAAAGGGAGTGAAATTTGGCCCCTTTAGAGGAGGATTCTTATAACTAATATAATATAATCACCATATAGGTTTTTTTTTAGCCATATAGTTTTTGCATTCCATTGTTTTAAATATTTTGAGAAAAAAGTTATTTTCTGCTCTAAGCTATACAAATATACCTTAATTTTGTTATATCTTACCAAGTACCTTCAAAAATCTAAACAGGCGCCGTCTCGCTTTGGCCCTCCAGCCCGCTCCTTTGGTTGCTAGCGCTTTCGCTCGCGCTCCCCTCGCGAATTGAATCAAAGGGGCTCTGGCCACGGCCTGTGGCCAGGGAGGGAAACAGAGGCTGGGGGCGGGGGAACGAGGCTGCAGTGGTAGTGGTGGCAGGAAGATGTCAGGCGAGGACGAGTAGCAGGAACCAACCATGGCTGAGGACCTGGTCGTGGTCAAGTATAAGGTGAGCGGAGACATCACCAACGGGGTAGTCGGTCTTCGGTGGAAGCATCCTGCTCAGGTGTGTCAGTACTGAGCTTGTGTGAGAATGGCGATGCCATGATTATGGAAGAGACAGGGAAAATTTTCAAGAAAGAAAAAGAAATGAAGAAAGATATTGCCTTTCCCACCAGTATGTCAGTAAATAACTGTGTATGTCACTTGTCCCCTTTGAAGAGCCACCACGACTATATTCTCAAGGAAGGTCACTTGGTAAAAACTGACATCCATGTGGATGGCTTCATCGCTAACACGGCTCACACTTTTGTGGTTGACGTAGCTCAGGGGACCCAAATAACAAGGGGGAAAGCAGAAGTCACAGGGAGGAAAGCAGATGTCATTAAGGCAGCTCACCTTTGTGCTGAAGCTGCCACCTGGTCAAACCTGGAAACCAGAACACACAAATGACAGAAGTTGCCCATTCATTTAACTGCACGTCAATAGAAGGTATGCTGTCACACCGATTGAAGCAGCATGTCATTGATGGAGAGAAAACCATTATCCAGAATCCCAGAGACCAGCAGAAGAAGGACCATGAGAAAGCTGAATTTGAGGTACATGAAGTATATGCTGTGGATGTTCTCGTCAGCTCAGGAGAGGGCAAGGCCAAGGATGCAGGACAGAGAACCACAATTTACATACGAGATCCCTCTAAACAGTATGGCCTGAAAATGAAAACTTCATGTGCCTTTTTTAGTGACGTCAAAAGGTGTTTTGATGCCATGCCATTTACTTTAAGAGCATTTGAAGATGAGAAGAAAGCTCAGATGCGTGTGGTGGAGTGTGCCAAACATGAACTGCGACAACCATTTAATGTTCTCTATGAAAAGGAGGGTGAATTTGTTGCCCAGTTTAAACTGACAGCTCTGCTCATGCAGATAACCAGCGGTCCCTCTGCGCTTGACCTTTACAAGTCTGAGATAAAGGTTCAGGATGCAGAGCTAAAGGCCCTCCTCCAGAGTACTGCTAGTTCGAAAACCCAGAAAAAGAAAAAGAAAAGAAAGCTTCCAAGACTGCAGAGAATGCCACCAGTGGGAAAACATTAGAAGAGAATGAAGCTGGGCACTGAGGTGGGTCCCCTCTCCCCAACTTCCTGCTCCTGTCTCATGTCCTTCCCACCACACCCCAGGCTCTGTGAACTGCAGTTGTCTTCTCCCCCCAGGACCACTGGCAGAGCAGGGGTCTCCCTGCTCCCATCCAAGTCCCCCAACCCAACCCCCTTCCAACAACAACCAGCCCCAACTGACTCTGGTCTTGGGAGGCCAGGCTTCCCAGCCACTGAAGACCACTTTAAATTGAAAAAAGAAATTGATAATAAAAATCAGGCATCAAAAAAATAAAAAAATCTGAACAACCATTTTTGAATATTTACATTACATTTCTTATTCCAGTTAATTTTGAAGTCACTTTTGAAGTAAGTATTTTATTATATTCTAAATCAAGAGGCTCTGAAAAGTTAAGAAATGTTTTCATATTTGGTGTCCAAACTCAGGGCTGTCTGAATCCAAGGGCTAGATTTGTACACAATGGGCTATTTAGTGATGTCGTGCCACGATATCTGAAGGTCACAGGCCTGTGGTCATTGGAGGAAAAGTTCTTATCAAAGGGAATGTGTGCCTCATTTATCAAGTTTAGAGATGACATCGAGCTGAAGCAATCAGTAATACAACTAATGACACAATCAGTATCCAGACAGATTTGGTAAAATTAGAGGGAGAGGAGGATTTTTTGGTTTTTACTAGCTCAACAGAATTAAATAATTGTGACAATTCATGTTTCATGAAAATCACAATGAAACAAACAAAGCCCCGCCACCGGAGGTCAGAATGTAGGAGATAAAACTTAGCTGGAAGTTGCGGTATGAGGGAAAAGTTTACTTAGATTGAATTTCAGGTTTCAGGATTAGTTCTGGCATTTCTACTGTGTGGTCCAAGGTATAGCCCACAACTTATCTGAAATTCCCTTTTCTTACAAAGATGAGGCTAGTAACGACCACTTTCATTGCGAGCATTAGCTGAGATAACACATATTGTTGAAGAGGTCCACCAGGCAAAAGAAAAGAACAATAAACACCCACATCACAGCCATTATTCTGAAATACTAGAACACCAGAGATAAAGAAAAGAGCCTATAAGCCTGCCAAGAGAAGGTCGAATAAAGCCGTCTACCAAGTGGCTAACAGAGATGGCACTGGAAAGTTCAGCGTCAAGGCCAGAGGCCAGATGTGATGCAGCAAGCCTTCGAATTGTGAGGGGAAAAAGACGTTCACCTGTGCCGGGTCAAATTGTCAATCAAGTGTCAACACATAACAAGTGTTTGAAAACACACAAGGATGACTTAGCTCCTAAGTACCATTTCTTCAGACGCTACTGGGAAGGTCAGTAGAATAAGGAAAAAAGAAGACCGCAAACAAGATGATAGCCAAGGGAAGCCTAGACTTGGCAGATGTATAGCAGGCCTGCACCTTGGTTCCGTAAGATAGGGCTGCGGGAAGAGAGCTGCTGTGAAGGGCAGGGTTCTGGAAGGATTATGTGATGATCTGTCAGTAAGAAAAACAGTAATAGGTACAGAATCAACCAAACTAAAAAAATAAAATGTTATCAACTCCAGAAAAAAAATCAGATGGTGAGGAAAAAATGTACTCACAACACAAACATAAACTTGGTCCAAGAAAGAGAAACATTAATATTATCCTAGAAATGTAACCATCAATAACTTAACAAAAATTATGATTACTAGGAATATAAAGTTGAGAAAAAGAAAGGATTTTCACACAAAGGAAATCAAAAGGTAGTATATAATATGTAATTCAAGAAATACAAAAATATGCACAGTATTTAACAATACTTCACCACTCCCCAAAAAAGTACCTCCCCACAAGACACATACACAAAGCCTCAAGGGTTCAGTGTGGTTACCTCTGAGAACCAACAAGATATGTATATTTTATTATCATCCTTTTAGTAACTGTTTTTGCCCACGTTTCCTGGGAACATAGCCTGAGATAGAGATTTCAGGGCACATGTTTGACAGAATGTTCCCAAGAGAAAGGAAATAAGGGAAGTATAACAGAACAAGAAGAGGATGTCTCAGCTGGAGAAGTTTTGCCTGATCCTACTGGGAGCTCTGGAGATGACGCCACCACTGATGAGACACACAGGCAAAGGGTCTTCTGTACCCTGTGTCAGGTAATCACTTGTGCCAGCTGCCCTTGTGACGAGGTGAAGGTGGTACTTGTCCAAGAACTGTTCTCTAGAGTGGGGGACAGCTGTAATCCACTGGCAACCAGAAGTCACAGAAAGTGCAGAAAGACTAACCCCGCCTGGGAAGAGGATCTGGGAGGCACATTAATAGCCTCTACTGGAGCAGAATATAATTTTTAAAAGTACATTTATGTGCTTTTTTTGTTAAAATTAATTTTGAAACAAGAAATAAATGTGTAATACAATTAACAACACTGTGTATTTACAAAGCATGAATTTTAGTTGATCGTGGAGTTAACATGCTTAAAGGATGTCATGTAGCTACAAAAACACGCCTGATTTAACTTCAGTCCCATCTTCTTGAGAAGACAGAGGCTCTATCCTGATCTACTAAATATAGGTTACAAGTTGAAGAACCAATATTGTAAGGAGACACAAGTGATTATTTAAAAGGGTAAAATAAGATAATAAGGGGCCTGAAAACCTGTCATTTGAGGAATGGGTGAAGAAAGTGGTGAATTTTGCCTCGAAAGGCTTCCAAAGGGTAACTAATAATTCCCTTGAATTCAAATATTTGAAGGACTATTGGGCTGCACAGAGATCAGTCACATTTTTTTATGATTCCAAGAATTATCAAGAGGACAATAGAATGAATCTTATGGGAAACATCTTTCATCTTAACATAAAATAATATTGTCTGACATGACATATGTTTGGACACATGATTCTTTTGCTACAGGAATGGACACATATCAGACAATTGCTTGATAGAGATTAAAGATGGAATTCAAGCATCAGAAATAAGAAGGTTTATTCTAGATGGCCTCTAAAACATTTTTCCACCTTGGGCCTCAACAACTCTATGAGAACCACATAAGCCATGATTAAAATGGGAAGGTTATCCCACTTGGCTTACCCATCTTAGATACTCTGGAATGTCATAATACTCTCTTTGAGACTGTAATCCTAAAAAAAAAAAGAAAGAAAAAGAAAGAAAAAAAGTAAATAATAATAATGCAGAAATTCTGCTGGATCCTTTCCTCCCCACCTGCAAGTGGTTGAACCACTGAATTTATTTTATGGTTCAGCAAATGTACTTTCCATACTCCTAAGTAGTCTTCTAGGGGTCATGATATAGATTTGAACAAGACCAAAAATATTCTTCAGTCAAGGAGCTTGTATTCTTTGGCTCATCTTGGCAGGCATACTGGAAGACAGATGGAGACGTCCTTGCTGAGGAAAGGAAGATTCGGAAATATGAACTCCACCAAATAAAGTTTGTCAAAACCACCAAATGAAGATTAGAGTAAAAAGGACAGCACAGATGTGTATATTATTTGTTGTGCTAGTTTATCTGGTCCAGATGTATGAGGGTGTGACTCACATGCTCAATGTCATCTTTTTTTTTTTTTTTAGTTGAAAAGATTTTAGCGGCTATAAAAACTTGAGATATCTTTGTTTTAGCTTATGTCATGGTAGACCCACAGGATGGGTAGAAATTTCAGGAGAAAGTAGTGGTGACAATGCATGGAAAGGTCAGTTTGGTAGTGGTGAGTTAGCCGAGTTTTGTTTGCCTAATGATGGGCTAAAAACCAGAGATCTACTCTTGTTCTTGGCAGAGAACCGCACTCTCCTATTTGTTACAGGCCCAGTTATTCCAAATCAGGTCCAAGGAATTCTTTTGTCCGTTGGTTTTCTTTCTGACATCACCCAAAATGGCCTGTAATTTGCATGAGGAAAAGAGCAAAAGAGTTTGAAAGAGTTTTTCATTCTTTCAAATTTTTACAGCACATCTGAATTATACCTACCAGATGCTCTTTTTATGTGGGGGGATTAGAGGGTATCAACATAATTCCATTCCTTCTATATGATGGGTTTTAGGATGCTTTTAATGAGATTGAGAAATGTTAATCACTTTTAAAGTGATACTGGGACTAGGTTAACTAGAACTATCATTAAATACATTTAATTCATTTTGCTGAATACCAGCACAAAAGTATTAGAAAGGATAATTGATTCTTTCTAGAATTATTAGTTGATGCCTTTCCTCTAGCATGTTTTTTGCTAGCTACTAATAATCAGAATGAACACAGTATCCTGCCCAAATAGTTGTCATGTGCTGAAGACTTATAAATGAGAGTCCATATATCATTTGCATAATATCATATGCAGTCACAGAAAAGAGCATGAGTGGAACAATCCACAAACAGTGCTAAATTTCTAGGCATTTATATGTGATTAGTTCTTCTTCTTCTTTTTTTTACAGAGAGGTTATTTTAAAATTTTATTTGAACTGTCAATATACAGCATGATTATTCCTCCATAGAGTTAAAAAAGAATAAAGTTGATTTACATCAAATGCTCAGGAGGGTGGTGCTGCTATTTTTTCAGATTTCTGGTATGCGAAGATTGAAATTGTCACATTCAATTAATAATAAAATAACACAAAAAACAATATCTGGGCATAAGTAAGTATAGTCAATTCACCTGCAGTCAGAATTACATCTATGACAAGTACTTTGAAATGCATTAACTGTAGGTTATCATTGTGACAAAGCTATACTTTTTTTTCGCTTGTGTTAAATTAGAGTTTCTCTTTTAATTAAATCAATAAGTTGGTTTTCCCTCCTGAAAAATTAGCCCAAAAGGCAATATTCTAATAATTTGTAAACAGGCTGAAAGGAACACTGTAATCAGAGAACCAAAATGTAGCATATTATTATTTCCCTGAAAAATAGACACAAAAGGATGAAATTTCCTTTTTCTATCAGATAAGTCTTTAAAGCACTACATTATTCTTCTAAAATAATCTCTTCACAAATGAAATATTTAAACTTAAACGCAATATAAGGAACTTCAACTTTCTATAATATGTTTTAAGTGAATTTAATATTTTATATACTCTATCAACAAAAAGACAAAATGGTGGACAGCCAGGTTTCCAAACTATTAAGGAACAAACACTACTGGACTTAGGCCAGGGCCAGATTTAAGTTTATGCTGAGGAAGCAGCTTTCAATAGCATGAGAAAAATATTTCTTCGCCATGGTCCCCTGAGAGCATAGCTGGGCTAAGAGTTTGCTGATGGGATCTTCTCAGAATTGTTCACCTGGGAGGCAAGTGGGGAGCATTTATCCATTGGCTCCCACCCTGCCTCATTGGTTCAGGCTGTCCCATGGGTGAGCTCCTTTGTACCTCCAGAATGCACATGTGTAAATAGCAAGAGGGTGCTGTCAAAACAACTGGGTGAAGACAAAAGATATGTGGACAGCTGAAGAGAGGCACTATGTGCATAAAACCATTAAAAGCCTTCATAGAATTATTCACCATATTCGAAATTGAAATTAGAAACAAGGCTGCCAGGGTGTCAGGTGAGCCACAGAGGTGGTGTAAACAGAACCCAGACAACACCTCTCATAAACCCTCCATGAAGAGTGAGAAGCCCTCTCACCTAATCTCCAGTAGTGAAGACCTCTGTTACCATAGCAATATAATGCTTAGCAGTGAGGACCCAAGGGCAAGGCTCTTTGGGTCCAGATCCCAGCACCATGCATTGCTATGTGAATTTCGACAAATCAACTAACCTCTTTGTGACTGAATTTCACCATCATTCAAATAGGAATAATAGGACTGACCTCACAGGGTTGTTTTAAGAATTAAATTAGCTAATATATATGATGCAGTTTAGAATAGTATCAAGGGTATATAAGTGTTACCTATAGATATGATCTAGAATTTATCATTCATTAATGCATTAGTGGATCAAATTATCAGAAGGAACATCAGTGATTTTCATCTTAGACCCACTGAAGGGATCAGGAAAAGAGCAGGGTTTTCTATGTGGTTGTTGAAAGGAGACTTGAATGAGATGCTCAAAAGGGGTTGTTCATGCAGAACTGAGCATATGAGAGAAGCAAACCTGTAAAAATAAAGGGAGGTGAAACTAAGAACACAAGCTTTACTTTTGAGCAATGAAGTTATTTGGAGAATTTTTTGCATCTATTCCACATTTGCTTTTAAAGACATCTCTATTATATGAGTTAGTATTGCTTATACCAATAGTCAAACAAAACATTCTTCTGAGGTAAAGTTTCACTTTAGTAGAAAAACTAATAATGAGAAATAAGAGTTTCCTTCTCGTTATGGCTGAAAGCAAATTTGGAGCAAAATATTGTGCTAGATAGGGTCCAGGAACTTCTTTAGGATGGATTTTTCTGAAGAAACACCCTTTCAACCATTTATCTGACTACATTTGTCTTTAAAGGATACTTACATTTGCATCTTTTATTTTTTATTTTCATTTTTTTGTATTTTATTTTTTTATTAATTTTTATTAAATTTATTGGGATGACAATTGGTTAATATTGCATTGTGTGTTTCATCACTCAGAGTCAGTTCTCCTTCCATCACCATAGATTTGACCCCTTTTTCCCTCTTCTACCTCCCCCACGCCTCTTACCATCTGGTAACCAGTAAATTGTTGTCTGTGTCTAAGATTTTTCGTTTGTTTGTTTGTCTGTCTTGTTCGGTTTTTGCTTTCAGTTTTATAGCCCACGTATGAGTGAGGTCATATAGTTCTTAACTTTTTCTGTCCAATTGATTTCACTTAGTATGATAATCTCAAGATCCATCCATGTTGTCACAAATGGCAGCATTTCATCTTTTCTTAGGCTGAGTAATATTCCATTGTATATATATGTACCACACCTTCTTTATCCAATCACCTATCGAAGGACACTTTGTGCCTTTTAGAGCCTTGCAAGCCCAAAAGTAGTTCTAGGATGGGCAACTTTATCATACTAGCAGCTCTTTAGAAAAGAAGATTTCCAGACACCATCCATGAGCAGCTAAACTAGAACCAGCCTTTTTAACAAGATTCTCTGGTGAGTCCTGTTCTTACAGTTTGAGAAGTTCTGGTACAGTGCAGGGTGCTCAGAAATGAGTTTTGTTTTTGTACTGAAATAGATAGGTATAAATAAACATTTTTGTGTTCGATCACTGCTGAGGTAAGCCTAAGGAAACTTTCTGCACAAACACTTTTAAGAACGTGCTCTAAGTTCATTTGTTTTTCAGTCGTTCTCAACTTTATCAAATTAGAAGTGACTTTAAAGAGTCTCTTCAGTTTAAATTTGGCAGCCATTTGTCTATGTTTTCTGTCCTTATAGAGTGGAGATGAGGCAGCAGTCTTTATATCGTGTACAATAGGAATGTTGAAATTTAGGTGTAGAAAGAAATAAAAATCAGAGACACAGAATATACATTTTCATATTGGTGTGCTGCTATGAATGCATCTTGATTCCCACCACATTGTAATTTTCATCTATTTTGACTTCTGTTCTCATTGTTATATAGCTGCAGGAAATATAAATAGGAGTATAAAGACATATTTATTTTTAGTCAAGAATAGAGATATCCAAAGAAGTCAGAATGATCCGTTTATTTTGGTTTTTGTGTTTCAAACACCAGCTTACTCATTCACTTCCCTTGGTACTATTTATTGACTTCATTTTTGTACTATCAGATGCACAGATCTGAGCCTAATGGTATTCTCTTCTAAGGTTATTTATAATCTTGATATGTACGCAGACCCCTGCCCATTAGTGAGCTCTGCCCTCTATAATTCTGATAAGCACATTTATAATGCCAATTCCCATTTTGCTTATTCATTTCTTAAGAATGAATCAAAATGTGAACAATGAGCTATTTTATCAGGGTTCTTGTCAAGATTACTTTCCTAACTGGAAAAAAAAAAAGAAAACAGTTGAAACTATCTATAAAACCATATACATCATTACTGTTTGTTTAATCAATAAATGTTAAAATAACAAATGCCAACTATAATTTTATATATATACATATATATATGTATATATATACAGTCTCTCTCTCTCTATATATATAGTCACAAGAAGTGGAGTACAGCATAAAGAATAGAGACAATGGAAATATAATGGCTATTTGTGATGTCAGAGGGGTAGTAGATAGAGTGGGGGAGGGGGTTATCACTTTGTGAGGGGTATAAATGATAAATGTCTAACTATTACAGAGTTTTGTACACATGAAACTAATAAAAATAAATAAATAAGTACATAAATAAAATGTAATGCTTTTCCTTAAAAATTTAACTAATGTTTGTGTTCATTTTGATTAGCATCTAAAATAAATTTTTCCTCAGATGCAAAGATTTCTTTAATATAAATAAGAAAACACTATGACAGGTTGAGAGACCAAGGAAAAAGATAAAACTTTGTATTTCAGTGCCTTTCACAGCATTTCTTTCCTCTATTTTAAACAAGGGACCCAATGTTTATTTTGCACTGTGCCCTACAGTACATCAAGTGACTCATGTACTTCACACCTACCTTCTTCTATCTGTATTGTGGAACACAGTAATTAGCCAGCAAAATATTTCTTATTTTTTAATTAAATTTATTGAGGTGACATTGGTTAATAAAATTATATAGGTTTCAAGTGTACAATTTTATAATACATCATTGCTTTATAGTCCCCACTCCACCCCCACCCCACCTCCCCACTTTGATTATTACAATGATTATTTAGGTTTTAGAAAGTAAAGATGACCCTCTTTTGTGAAGAGGCAATGTATTAGAAATGAGAGATTAGGGAAGTCAAAGGACTCCCGCTGCCTTGTAAGGAAAAAATAGAGCTCGAATATTGTTAAGAGGAATTCTAGCAGGTTCCTAGTCATCATCCCCATCTTCTCAGGAAGACTCATGGGTAGGGTGACCATCCATCCTAGGTTTCCTGGAACATTCCCAGGTTCCACTTGTGGATCTGGAATAATTATCAACTCCCCCACCCCCTTTCTTTAACTCTCAAAAGTGTACTATTTTGGATGATTAATTATTGGGTCACCCTACACATGGACATGGTAAGTGTTATGATGGGCACAAAAAAGACGAGGATTAACAGAGACACTGGGTACGTGCTCTTAGGATCTCTGAACATCATCCGCTCAGAACACAGGGAACACAAAAACTCACCATGGTGACCCTTTGAACAATGGTCATGTGCAGTAATACATCGTGGCAGTTTTTTTCAGGAAAACAGCTTTCTCCATCCACAGTGTATCGTCAAATAGTGAGTGGTTTATTTTGACTCTTTGGTATAGAAATTGCACAGGCCCATGCTAGGGATATGATGAGGGCTATGCCAGAGGGCTAGGATGCCAGAGGGATAGGATGAGGGCTTGCTGAGAGAGGCAGACAGGAAAGCAGAGTTCAGAAGCAGGGAATGGATTCGGGAGGTGAAGGAGAGGTTGGAAAGGAATACACTTTTTAAAAATTAAATTTATTTGGGTAAAATTGGTTAATAACATTATATAAGTTTCAGGTGTACAATTTTATAGTACATCTTCTGTATATTGCATTGCATGCTCACCACTCAAAGTCCAGTCCCCTTCAGTCACCATATATTTGACCCCCTTTACCCTCTTCATCACCCCCTCATACCCCTTACCCTCTGGTAACCACTATACTGTTGTCTGTGTCTATGAGTTTATTTGTTCTGTTCCTTTGCTGCTTTCAGTTTTATATCCTGCATATGAGTGAAATCGTATGGTTCTTGTCTTTTTCCATCTGTCTTATTTCACTTCGCATGATACTCTCAAGATCCATGCATGTCATCCAAAATGGCAATATATCATCCTTTTTTATGGCTGAGTAGTATTCCATTGTATATATGTACCACATATTTCTTAAGGAGTACACTTTTCATCTATCTGTTGGCAGTATGAAATTTCCAGACCGGATCTTTACTAAGACGTGAAGGACCCCATATTGTAATTAACTTACAAGGTTGACAGTTTTTGGTTACAGAAAACCCAAAACCATCTCAAGCTGAAGGGGAAAAGTGGTGGTTAGGCAATAGATTGAGTCAAGTACATAAAACAAGAAACAAACAAAAAATAAGGTGGATATGATATTTTCCAGTTGGTCTAGTGGTCATTACCTAATTTATTTTCTTCCTCAGCCTTGCCTTCCACAGTCTAACACTGAGGTTGGTGTCTGTTGTAATTTTCAGGCTTTCTTGCTAACCTCCTTGGAGGAAGACAATGGGCACCTTCAACAGTCCTTGTGAGAAAAGAAAATCTTTTTTTCCGAGCAGCCTTGAGAAAAGATTTTCTAATGCCTCCTTGATCCTAGGTAGGTACAAGAATATTATTGCTGTTTTAAACTTTAAAAATAAAGAAAGGAAACAAAACTACTTTTTTGAAAATCAAGAAAGTGAGAAACAGGAGACTCAGGATGCTGGTGACCTTGGGTGGGCAGGCCTGGGGATGGAACTGGCAAAAGACAGGAGCATCACAAACTTTTAACTGTAAGCTGAGTAGCGGACTTAGGAGGCTGTGTCATGAATTAAAGATAATGAGTAATCCAATTTTCAGGTTAAAAGAAACAAAATAACTAGCTGAAAATAATGTAATTCCTAATATGAAATATTAACATTTTAAAAGAAAACCTTTACAATACTTATATTTTCAAAGTTTTCAATATTCACAATCATAAAATCAATGAAAAACAAAGGACAAACATTGTCAGAAATTTTAAATTGTTTCTTTTTTTTCTTAAGTTCACAATTTCATTTCTTTCTTATATATACTGTATCCTAATATTATTATATATTTTAGGCTTAGGCATATTTGATTTTCACCCATCATCTTTTCCTGCTATAAAAATGTGAATGAAGGGTTAATATTAATTTATCTTACAGCCTGTGATCATAGGCTCTAAATGTTAAAAAAAATATATTATTATAGATTGACTTATATGTGTATTTAATATTAGCAGATGTCAATAAAATATATTAATTTTGATAAAAATTTTAAATATAAAAATAAAAACAACAGGAATATATATTAATTAGATGAATATAGCTTGTTTTTCATGTAGTTCATGGATGCAGGGATAAATATTACTTTTTGCTGGAATGAGCAAGAATTAAACTCTATTCTAGTCCTCATTTATTCCTTTTTTTCTATTTCTATTATAAGTTATGAGAAAACTTTTTCGTAAATAAGAAAATGGACATGGGATGTTTGTCATGTCAATGTCGCTCGTTTACACTCTCTCCAGGTTCTTTGCCAAACTCCCATATGATCTGTCATAAAAAATGATTTTCAGAGATCTATCGACTGCCTGCTAGATTAGGTCTTTCTTAAGTTTTACTGAAAACAGAAAAGGAAGTCACCTGAGTTGCAAAATTATTTGTTACCTAGACTTTGGAGGTTTTTACTTTTATAGTATCTATATTAATATTTCAAACTGTCCCTTTGCTCGATATCTCAAATGTTTTTTCATGCTGGGGAAATAAATAATACAAATGCTGAGGAGATGAGGTGAGGGAGGAATCAAGAACCTGTGTGGCACAAGGGAGTTCTCAGGCAGAACAATTTTAGGAAATTACATGTTGTAGCTGAGGATGTGGGGACTGGTTCCATTAAAACCCTTGGAAGATCTTAGTATAGTTTCGGGTGCACAATTGGAAACTACTTCATAATTTTATTGTGGAAATGCTAGGTCTATTAGGAAGCTAGAAAGGGAATAGAAACAGGAAAATACCACAAGGTAGTATCTGACTCACTAAGTAGATCAAGACAGCCATGTATGTAGACCAGTCAACAAGATAGTTAAAACCAAACCAAAAGAAAAAACAAAAAATAAAAAAAAGAAGAAAGTGGCAAACTTTCCACTACGTGCCTACAGAGGCCTAGGCCAAGTTCTTCTTACAGCTTAGTCAGTTGTAACAGATTCACAAAGATGGTATAACAAAAATGAGATTTCTGGGCCATATCCCAGGTCTGAGACAAGGATGTCCAGGAATGAGCTCAGGAAATTGAATTTTCAATGCTCACAGTAAAGATTCTTTTCCACACGAAAATTTGTGAACCATTTATTTAGCCTATTCAATGGTCAAATATTCCTTAAACTTGAAACAACAACTCATGGAAGAGGTATGCAGGTAAATTTGCTTTTGAAAAAAAACAAAAAGAAACACCTTGATCTGTAGCTTTAACCATGTCCAAGGTCACTTCTAAGTTACCAACACTGTATCTCTGCACATGGAGTCGAGACAAAGATGTACACAGCAGCTCTTGCAAGATAGTACAGACTGACTCCAGCGTATCACTGACTATGACAGAGGAGTTCCATTTGTGGTCATAGTAGATTAGTTTTTAACCAACTAAAATATTCACAGGCAAAACTAGAAAATCTAGATACATACAAAAAAAAAAATATCTGTTGAAGAAATCAGGAACCTACCAAGGCAATTCGAAATGCAAGGGCCAACATCCTCGGGGGAAAATAAAACTCACTAGAGTGAGCCTAACATTCTGTGACAGACCTGCACCTTCAAAGCATTTGATTCTTTCTTGTAGCACTCTGCAGGAGAAGAGTTGAGAAGCCACACAGTAAGCAAATGCTAAGGGGCATATAGTCTTTCTAGCTCTCTGGGGAATTTCACTGGACTATGGGAAAAATTCTGAAATTTGGATCTATTAAGGCAGTGAAAACTTGTATTTGTGTTGGGGGTGGAAGTGTTAAGTTTCCTTCGAGAGCAGAATCATAGACAAGTGAGCCTGAAAGTCTGACCTGCTTTAATAGTTCAAGGAATTCTCCTTATAGCCATGAGAAATCAAGGAAAAAAATGGAAGCCAAGAAATGAAGGCGCTAAATACAGCTTTTGGTTGTCACAAAGGGCTGAAGAGATCTAAACTGAGTTTAGAGCTCTTCCAGACCTCCTGGAAAACTGCAGACTTGCAGATTTTCAGTTGAGATATCTGAAATATGAGCCCTGAGTTAGAGTGAATGAGCAATAAATGAGTCCTTACAAAGATGGAAACCTAGTCCTGAAATAGCTCAGCCTTTGATTGGTTTAAGAATGATTTACCCCTTCTCTAATTATCTGTTGGAAGATATAGTTTCACCCAAAGATTGTATGTGTTTTTAATACACAATTTCTGTTATTCATTATAAAAGTCAGTGGGTATTCTGGGATACATGATGAAGAACTACACCAATAGACAATCAGGTTATTAGGACCATCATGCAGTCTACAGAATCATTGGTTTACATATTCAAGGGCATGGATGACAATAAGAACAACATAACTAGTGGGTTTGTATGCATTTCTATTACTGAGTAACAAAGTACCACACATATAATGGCTTAAAATAACACACTTATTTTCTCAGTTTCCATGGGTCAGGAGTCCAGGCATAGTTTAGCTGGGCCCCTCGCTCAGGGTCTCCCAGGCTGTAATCGTTATTTCAGATAGGCTACATTTTCATTGGGAGGCTCAACTGAGAAAGAGTCTGCTTCTACACTCATTCAGGATGTTGGCCAAATTCATTTCCGTATGACTGTATGACTTAACCATACAGTAAATGAAATTAAGGACTCATCAGGTGTGTTTAAGAGCAGATTAGGCATAGCTAAAGAGCAGACTCTTGGTCTGTAATACAGCTAAGTTGAAAATGTATAAATTGAAAGATACAGGAAAAAAACAAAAAACACATACTGAAAGAAGCATAAAATACGTGTAGGACACAGTGAAAAAGGTGAATACATGTGTAATCGCCGCAAAAGTAGAAGGAAAGAGATATAATAGTACCAAAGTAATATTTGAAGAAACACTGGCCAAAAATCATTAAAAAAAAAAAAAATTGAAGAATGACATCAAACCACAGGTTTAAGAAGTAACAAATCCCAGATAGGATACATACATGGGAAATCATTTTGCAGTTTATTGTAAAATTTCCTAAAACAAAGAAAAAAGTTAAAAATCATGAAAATTGCCATGAAAAGGAAAAAGAAACAGATTGTGTTAAAAAAGGTAAATAAAATATGATCACCCTAATAAATTTTGAAAAAGACTCAAATAAAACTAAACATCTTTCATGATTAAAAAAGAGAAACTTTTAGCAAGCTAGGAATATAAGGGAAATTCTTAAATCTGAAAAATGTGTCTATAAAAATCTACTATAAACATCATATTGATTCTGAAATATTGAATTTTCCTTGTGAGAACAGTAAGAAGAAAGAATACTCCAACACCATTCTGTTCTAATGCTGTACAGAGAAATCTCAGCCACTGTATTTAATAAAGAAATAATTGCTGCAGGCAGACTATGGAGTACTGTGAAAATCAGGAACTTTTCGGGGAGACATTCTTGGGTGAGGCTTACAGTTTTCAGGGCTTTACCTTCGAAGAGCCTCATCAGGTCCTCATGGTGAGGATCTAAGCAATATCCTCATGGCTCTGGCAGCAGGAGGAGAAGCATACTCCTTTGAGATACTCCCAGGACCTTCTAGATCAAAGATCTATGCCACATGGAGAAAAGATTATACCAGAGTGTTATTCCAGCTTGAAGGAGGGCTTGCTCTCCCTGGTGACCTCCTCTAGCCTCCTGCTTCACTTAAAGTGGAAAAACACAGTTCACAGCAATTAGAATATCAAGAAAATAAATTGGGAACACTACATCCACGGAAAGGAGTAAGGAAAAAAAAAAAAAAACGTACACCAAGAGAAACACGTTGAAAAGTAACAGCCCTTGGGGACAGGTCCACTAAGAGACTGATATTTAATCAGAATATTATATAACAAACCCTTTCACCCACATTTTACTGTTACATCAACAAGGCTCAGTATAAGAACAATGGTTTGTAACTGAGAGAGCTGCTAGAGTCTCTGAAGAGGGTTATGTAGGGAAACCCAAAGTCAAAAGGGGAGACAAAAACAAAGGCACTAGAAGAAAATTAAATCTCTGACGTGTATAACTATAGCACACATTAAATATAGCCCATCTTCTAGACAGATTAGCATAAATTCTCATGTTAATGGTCTATTTGCCCCTTTACTTCTGTACACAATACAAAATATCCAATTGAAAAAATTGTAAGTGATGCCAAAAGCAAGATAAAAAAAAATCACAATCTGAAGAGACAAAGCAATCATCATGACCAGCATCAAATATGACCCAGATGTTGAAATTATTGAACAGGAAATTTAAAATAAGTACGCTTAATAGGTTAAGGGCTCTTAAGGAAACAGAGGACAACATGCAATAACAGAGAGGTAACGTAAGCAGGGAGATAGAAACTTAAAGAATCAAAAGGAAATGATGTAAATCAAAAACACTGTAACAAAATTGAAGAATGCCTTTGATGGGCACATTACTAACTTGACACAGTTGAGGAAAGAATCAGTGAGCTTGAAGATAAGACAATACAAATTTCCCAATCTCAAATGCAAAGAGAAAAAAGAATGAAAGAGAAACAGAACAGAGCAACCAAGAAATATGGGACAATTTCTCACAAAATATGAGCAAAATATTTTAAATAATAACTACTGAGGAATTCTTTTAAATGACAGAAAACTAAGCACACATCCAGGAATCTCATAAAATACCATGCAGGACAAATAGTAAACATTCTATAACTAGGTATATCATTTTCAAACTGCAGAAAACCAAAGAAAAAGAGAAAATATTGAAAGAAGCTAGAAAAAAACATACAAAGAAACGAACACCTTATCTACAGATGAACTAAGGTAAGAATTACATTGGATTTCCAACCAGAAGTTACACAAGGAAGAAGGGGTGGAGTTAACTATGTACAATTTTGAAAGAAAAAAACCCCATCAATCTAGATGGAGAAAAATTACCCTTCAAAAGTGAAGGAAAAAAAAAAAAAGCTTTTCAGACAATCAAAAGCTAAAGGAATTCATCACCATCAAACCTGCCTTTTGAGAAACGTTAAACTAAATTATTTAGATAGAAGGAAAATTATATAGGGCAGAAACTGAATCTACATAAAGAAAGAGGACCAGACAACGAATAAAGGTTTTTTTATTTTTCTTATTCTTAATTGATTTAAAAAGTGTTTGTTTAAAGTATTAATAATGATAATGTATTTAATGATTTTGTATACGAAAGTGAAGTAAATGACAGCAATATCACTAGGGATAAGAGAGAGGAATTGGGAATGTTTTTCATTACATATAAAGCAGTATGATGATCTTTGATTTAGATCAAAGATCTAAACATATTTTAGTTAAACATATTACTGTAAACTCTATAACCACTAATATATTTTAAAGTATACTAATATTCTGAATGAGGATATAAAATTTAATAATATAAAATGTTCAATTGGAACTAGACAAGGCAGAAGAGGGGACAATCAAGAAATAAAAGAATTAATTTAACAAATAAAAAACTTATAAATGTGGTAGATATTAATACAGCTGTGTCAATATTTACCTTAAAAGTGAATGGCCTACATATATCAATTAAAAGACAGAGATTGTCAGAGTTACTTAAAAAAACCAACTATATGAAAACCACTTTAAAAGTATAGTCTCAGATGAATGAAAAGTGAAAGAACTGAGAAAGATATACCATGCTAAAACTAATAACACAAAATGAAAACAGCTATTTTAACTTCAGTCACAGCAAAGTTCAGAACAGGGAAGATTATCAAGAATAAAGAGAGGCATTACATAATTATAAAGGGGTCAAATGTGTAAAAAGACATTGATATCATAAATGTGTGTGTACCTAACAACAGTATATCAATATACATAAGGCAAAAACTGATAGAAAATAGAAAACAAAGGTTAAATAGAGAAAGGCAGTATAGTTGGAAACTTTAACAGTTCTCTGTCAGTAGTTGATAGATCAAGTGGCAGAAAATCAGTAAAGATATAAAAAACTGAACAGGACTATAAATCAACTTGATTCAATTTATATTTATATGCTACTTCATGAAATAACAGCAGAAATCCTTGTTCTTCTCAAGTTCAAGTGGAAAATCCACTGAAATTGACCACATTTGGGGTCATAAAATATACCTTAACACACACACACACACACACACACACACACACACACATATATATTTTTCTTTTAATCTACAAAGTATGTTCTTAGAGCAAATGGAATTAAACTAGAAGTCAATAACAGAAATACAAATTAATAAACGCTAAATATCTAAAAATAAACAACACACTTTTAAATAACCCATGGATCAAATAACTCAAAATAAATTTTAAAATATTTTGAACTACAGAAGAATAAAAATATTAAAATATATGGGATGTAGCAAAAACAGTGCTGAGAGAGATTTACAGAATTAAATGCATACATTAGTAAAAAAAAGGAAAGATTTAAGGTAATAACTTATGCTTTCTCATTTAGGAAACTGTAGGAAAAAAGAGCAATTTAAGCCTAAAGAATACAGAAGTTAAGAAATCTGGCATAGACATTACATTTTTCACAAAAATTAACTCCAAATGGATCACAGACCTAAAATGTCAAACTCTGAAATCTAAAGATAACATAGAAAAAAATCTAGATGGCCTTGTGTTTGGTGATTGGTTTTTATATATAACACCAAAAGCTTGATCCATGCAAGAAGAAGTATAACTGCAAGACATTTAACTTTTGTCTTTTTATTTCAAAACTGTTTAGCTATTCTAGGTATTTTATATCAAAATGCACATTTGAGTATTAACTTGTCAAGCTCTGCAAAAGGTATACCATGTTCAGGGATTGGAAAATCCAAAATTGTTAAGATGTCAATTCTCCCTAATTTGATCTATATATTCAATGTAATTACATCAAAATTCCAATTATATTATTTATAGACACTGAGAAGTTGTTTGAAAATTTATATAAAACAGCACAAGGAGCAAAATAATGAAATGATTCTGAAAAAGAACATATTTAGAGTGTCTACACTGTTCGATTTTAAGACATATTAAAGCTAGAATAATCAAGATGGTGAGGTATAGGTGAAAGAATATGCACATACATCTATAGAATAAAATAGAGACCCATAAATAGATCTATATAAATATAGTCAGCTAATTATTTTTAAGGTACAAAGGTAACTCAGTGAAGAAAATATAGGCTTTAAAATTGGTGTTGAAACCTTTATAAGTTCATATGCAAAAAACAAACTTCAACACATGCCCAACACCTTACACAAAAATTAACTAAAAATGGAAGATGAACCTAAATATAAAATATAAAAATTGTTTAAAAAATTAGAAGGTAATGAAAATTTGCATGACCTTAGATTTTATGGTACATTTTAGATATGACACCAAAAATACAATCCATAAAAAAATTAATTTATTATTACCAAAATAAAAAATATTTTCTATGTGAAAATCATTGTTGAAAATACAAACGTAAGCAGCAAACTGGAAGAAATATTTGCAAATCATATATCTGATAAAGGACTTATATCTATAATACATGACAAACTCTTAAACCAGCAAACAATGGAAAATATCAAATTTTTAAAAGTGGACAAAGAATCTGAAGAGACACTTTACCAAAGAAGATATGTGAACAGCAAGTAAGCACGTGATAAGATGCTCAGTATTGCTCATTAGGGAATGCAAATTGAAATTATATTGAGATACTATTTCATATGGATTACAGTGGTTAAAAAAATAAATCTGAACATACCCAGTGCTGACAAGGATGCTGTCTTAGTTTGCTATGGCTGCTGTAACAAAGTTCAACAAATTGAGTAACTTGGATAACAGAAATGTATTGTTTCACAATTCTGAACGCCAGAAGTCCAAAATCAAGGGATTGGTAGGGTTAGTTCTTTCTGAGGGATGTGAAGGAACGAACTGTTCCTATACTCTCTCCTTAGGATAGTCATCTTCTCCCTATGTCTCTTTACATAATCTTCCCCTATGTGTGTCTTTGTGTTTGAATTCCCCTTTTTCGTAAGGATACCAGTCATACCGAATTAGGGCCCACCCTAATGGCCTCACTTTAACTTAATTACCTCTGTAAAGACCCTATATCCAAGTACAATCATATTCCGAGGTACTGAGAGTTAGAATTTCAACATAAATTATGAGAGGAACAAATGTCGAGCATCAGGAATGCTTATTTAGTAATAGTGGGAATGCAAAATTGTACAACCACTCTGGAAAACAATTCATCAGCCTCTCATAATCATAGACTTATATGTGACCCACAATCACACTGCAAGGCATTTAAACAACTGAACTAAAAATTTATGTTCACCCAATTACACAGTTCAGCAATAATAAGGAGCTATTGAATCACGCAATAGTATTAATATAAATTAAATATATTTGCTAAGTGAAAAAAGCTAAATCTCAGTGGTATATATTGCCTGTTTACATTTCAATGGCATTCTGAAAATAGGTAAAACTGTAGGGACAGAAAACAGATTAATGGCTGTCAAGGATTCAAGGAAGTGGGTGAGCTCACTATAAAGGAAACACAAAACTGAAATTCGAGGATAAAGAAACTGGTTTGTGTGGTGGATACTTAACTCTACGGGTTTAACAAAACCCACTAACAAAACCCACAGAATGTGTACACCAAAGAATAAATTTAACTGTATCCAAATAAAATTATATTATCCAGAATATTGGGGTATCTCAGGATTGAATGCAATGTGTTAAATGGCTCTAACCATGTTACAGATGTGTGACGTAACCCTACTCTAAGGGCAGAGAAAAAATAAGCAGAACTGAAAACTGGAAAACAGTGCTTTGACCTGACGCGATAAAACTAAACACAAAAACGACTTGTACATAAATATCATCATCTAGTTAAATTTATATCTCACAGGGCATAAGCTGGCAATTCAGAAATAATTCCATATGTATAGTAGAGATAAAACATGCAAATGCAATTTACATGATGGAAACCAAAGTATCTCTCAAACAGAGAAAAAAATTACAACGAACAAGAGAAGGCTAGAATGGACCATTGGTGCTTTTTAGGCAGAGATTTCAGTATTAACTCATGTTCTTTTTAATACTTGTCTACCAACATATCACATAGATAAATAGATACAGAAATAAATACAGACATGTGTATACACTGCTTAGTATACATGCATGTATTTTTTAAATGTGACCCTGTGAGGGCCGAGAAAGAGGAATGCCCCATTAGCAATGTGCACACCCAACACTTAGATTTAGGTTTCTGATACCATTCCCATTTCTCTCATTGGATAAATGGCTAAATCCAGGGCCAGGGACAAGAGAGAGAAAACACAAGACAAGCCTCTAGCCTTTTGTAGTGCCAGAAAATAAAGGATTTCTTAAAAAAAAAAAAAAAAATTATGAGAGCATGTCAAAAGGACACAGAGGCCAACCTGAAAGAACTCTCAATGACCAACACTGGAACAGTGTGAAAAACATATTAAATAATGATAGTATTGGATTATAACCAAAAAAAGAAACTAAATAGCTCTGAGTTGAAAATGCAGGAGGCAATGTTAAAATCACTTGGGGAAACTTGAATGAAAGGAAATAGGATACTTACCTAGCTTCAAAGTATCTCTGCTACATTTACCAATTACTTCAGTTATTGTAATATATGACCACAATTCTTGGAAGCTCTTCCCACCAGTAGGTAGAATTGAATGTCTCTCTACTTGAGAAAGCCTGAATTTAGTGACTCACTTATAATAAGAAGAGTGTGGAAAGGGAAAATTAGTAATTTTACAGCGGAGAAAGTAGGCAGATACTTCCTCAACCAGTGATCAAGGTTAACATCAGCACTGATAAGTCATAGTTGTATCATGTGCCCCTGATAGCATATGCTATGATGAGAAGGGCATATATAATTGTTTACTTCGTCATATTATTAAGTAGAGGAAATTACGGACAACTTTATCTTGTTCTCGATTTAATGCGAAAGATTCTGGTATTTCCCAATTAAGGAACGTGCTGGCTTTTATGATATGTATAATCACGTCAGGGAAAAACCTACCAATTGCTATTTTATAAAGGAGTTTATTAAAAACACAGAAAAGCACAAAAATAATGTTTATAGCTCAATTATTCACAAAAATGGAACATACCTCTGTATGTAGTAACTAGATTAAGAAACAGAAAATTGCCAGCACTCCAGAAGCCGTCTTTTTCTGTCTTAAGTCACCACACACCACCAGGCTAATCAATTTCCTAACCTTCACCACCAAAGATTAGTTTTGTCTGTTTCAAATCCTATAAAAATGTAATCATATAGTACATACTCTTTTTTTTGAATACTCTTTTGCTCAATGTTATTTTCAAGGTTCATTGATGTCAGAAAGGAAGTGGTAAAACTATACATATTTGAAGTAATTTTGATTACATATCTGGAAAATCTAATTGCTCGTTTTCTATACTTTGTGGTTATTAAATAATCACTAATATATATGTAAAGAAAAGTGAAATAAAACATATAAAAAGTGTGTCTCATTTTTATATTTCAAACAGGGAAATAGCTGTATGTAATTTCAAGAGCTGTCTACATCCTGTATGAGGAAAACCATTATTTTCTGGAGGGAGGAAAGTTCCCGAGAAAGGAGAAATTATAACTTGAACAAATGAAAGACGTATCATATTCTAGTTCAGAAAGACTCAAGATTATTAGTATGTCATTTATCTCTAAATTAACATACACATTCCATGTAATTCTAATAAAACACCATATTAGTCTGAAGCTAGACAAGGTGATAATAAAATTTATTTTAAAAAGGAGAAATAGCCCTAGCAGATATTAAAATATACCCTAAGGTACCTATAATTAAAATGGCACTGTTTGGGTATATGATTAGAAAGACTAGTGGAACAGGAGAGAAAAATCCATAAATAGTCCCTATTATACTAGTGTGTACACATTTAGTATATATTAAAGTAACATCTTAAAGTCGTTATAAAAACACTGACCGTTTAAAAATGGGCTATATTTTCAAATATGTGAATTAACTGAATATCCATGAGAAAAATATAAGATTATAACAGAGCAATTTTACTTACCATAAACCAAATAAATTCCCAAATGAATCAGAGAATTGAATGTAATATAAAAGTTTACTATTAATAAGAAAATGATAGGTAAATTCTTTTATAACTTGAGAGAAGGGAATTTTCATAATCATGACTAAAAAAGGACTAATTGATGATAGAAAAATTAGGTTGCAAAAAAAGAGAAAAAAGAAAGGAAATGAAAAAACTTTTGAATGGCAAAAACCCACAAACAAAATAAAAGACACATACATTGGAAAAATATATGTGAATAAATATATATTCATATATATGTTGTATAATTACATATGTATGTATGTATGTATATAAATTCACATATATTTTCCAGTGTATACACACATGTATGTGCATCTATGTGTGTATATGCATACACATGTATGTCTATGCATGTATATGTACACACATATGTATATAGTGTGTGTGACTACATATGAATATTATTGAAAATAATTTATAACACTATCATTTCTAAAAATAAAGATGAAAATATTAACAGAAAAGATTAAGTTGCTCTTACCTTTATGAAAGAACAATTAACCTCATTTATCATAGAAAAAAAAAAATGCAAGCCTAAAATATCCATGCTTAGAAATCAGTTCTCACCTATTAGTTAACAAAGTTTTTAGAAATTGACAATACCTTCTGTTGATGAGGCTTTCATACATTGATAGTAGGTATAACAATGTTACAAATCCTATGGAGAGGAACTCAATATTTAGCAAAAGTGCATACACATTTCCTTTTTTTTAAATTAAAGTTTATCGGGGTGACAATTGTTAGTAAAGTTATATAGATTTCAGGTGTACAATTCTGTAATACATTATCTATATATCACATTGTGTGTTCATCCCATTTTCAGGAAGCTACCCAAAAGATACTCTATCAATAACATGAAAAGATTTATGAACAAGGCTATTCATTGCGAAAAATAAAATAGCAAAAGACTATAAACAACTCAAATGTCCATTAATCAAACTGGACCAGATGAATCAACTCTGGCACATGCACACAGTAGGAAGTTGTGAAAAATCACCGTTGACTATTACTATAAACTATTAATGAACAGTCTCCAAGCTATATTAGAAAGTGTAAATAGAGACAGAGAAAAGTGTATCTAGTATGCTACTATTTATGAACAGAAATAACTAAGAAGGTAGATATATAGATGATACATGATGATAGATAGATATATAGATATAGATAAATAGACAAACAAGTAGATAGATGATAGATATAGATGTATAATTATATTTAAAAAAATAAGAGAATGAATCATCAAAACATTTTAAAGTACCTACCTATAGGAAGAACAGACATCTCTGGAGGATTTCTTTTATATCATGTTTTACTGAGATTTGACTTTGGAATCATGTAAATATATAATTGTTAGAGAAAATTAAATTCTAAAAGCTTTCCCTAAAAATTAAGAAGACATGAATGCAAGTATACATTGAATTCGTGTCATAACTATCAGAGAGGGATTACGTTAAAGAACTTTAAAGCATCGTAATTAATTATGAGTCTCTAGTGTAATATGCACCGAGAACAAAAACTAACTGAAAAAGCAATCGTAAACTCTTTCTGTAATCATATCGTTGGTGGCAGCCTCAGTATTATGATAAAACTGCTGTACATGTAATAGGCGATTATGAAAATGCCTAAGTGATAGGGTATGCTGGTTATATTGTTTCCAGGGTCTCTGAGCATGGGGACCTACTGGGAAGGAGGGACAAGGCAGAGTAATATGAGGGAGGTTAAGTGAAGACAAGTCTATAATCCTGAATTTTATTTGCAAGTATCACTATAAACCTATGATGTATTTATTTCTAGCCTTACTTTGTCCACTGCAAATGCCTAGAAACAATGACCAATTCAATTACAATGAGCACCTCACCATCGAAATTGTGATCTTGTAGCACTATCTCCAGGGCTCCTTGAAGAGACAATAGAAACACACGAAATAAACTTGAACATCTTATCAAACCAGATCATAAGGAAACTAACAAAGACCACACAGGGTCATGTCAAAAGGACTGTGCCAACTCTAAGAGGTACCCACTTACCAATAATGGGATAATTTGAACATCAATACAGATAAATGCAATGGATTGAAACACATTGAATATATTTAAGTCGCTAAATTTATAATGTGTTTTAGTCTCTGTGAACAAACATTTTGAAATCAGGTAGGTAAAGGAAAAAATCAAACATTTATATTTCCTATTGTATACAAACTATATTACTGGTAAACAATTCTAGATGTACTATTTACTGAATTATTCCAAATAGTGAATAAAAAACAAATGACAGAATTGGAGTATAAATATTTTCAACCCCAAACAGAATAATGGAATTTCACATTAATCATAGATGGTGGCTAGATATACAAAAAGGGAGGCATAATATACCTCTTGATGGAGAAGCACAGTACCTCAATTAAATAGTTCCTAAAACAAAAAAGAGAAAGAGGAGAGGAAAAAGGAGGTGAGGAGATGGGAAGGAAATGGAAGGAAAGAGAACCAAGAGTCTTGATAAGATTCTCAAGGCTACAATCAAATTACAGGAAATATAGAAAATATAATGACATGGTAAATGTCATCATGGAGAGGCAATAAGAAAAATCTAGACTTGTGGAAATCAGTACAAGGAAATGACTGATTTCTTGCAAGAATTAAATTGCTAAGGGAAAAAGAAGGAAATTGAACCTTAAATTAAAAGGCTGAAGAGACCTATCATTCCATTGAGATGTTTATGGAATTTCATATAAACATCTAGCTGGTTAAAATATGACATTTAAAAAACAGTTAGAAAGTATATACCCGAATAAGTATGATATTGATAAATGATGGTTCAATTTACAAGTTTTATTATGGTATTGTGGGTGTGCTTAAAATGTATTCTTTAAAAATTATGGTAAAATATTCTCGCATTAAAAAAATACTGCCTGAAATTGTTTGGAAATCATATGGAAAGGAGTAAATGAGCAGAAGTATGAAAGAAACCAGACTGACAATTAATTTTAATTGTTTAAAATTTTTATAATAAGAAGTTTATAAACAACAGCAAGTAAGCTATACAGTTGAAGAAAATACCAAAGAGTATATATTGTAAGTTTCCATTTGCATGCTGTTAAAAAGCTGACAAAAAGAAAAATAAATATTGGTAATAGTGTGTATCTTTGGGGACAGAAATGTGAAGGCTGCATGAGGGGGCTTCTGGATTGCTGATAGTCTTCACTTCCCTTACATGGATGGTCTTTCAACGTCGTGAAAATTCATTGAGCTCTCCATTAATGTTCTGTAATTGTTTCTGTATTAATCTTTAACAGAAAGATAAAACTAATTTTTAAAGAATCCTAAGATTATATTAAGAACTCAACACTGTCAAGTGTACTAGGTCTGACAATTACGTTCACGAACAAATCCTAGAAAAAGTGCTACATACCTCATTGCTGAATATCACTATGGTCACCTTCGAAGTACTCCCCTTGGGAATCTATGCACTGAGGCCAGTGCCTAGTCCACCCTTCAAAGCAATTTTGGAACTCTTTTTCTAGAATGGCCATCAGAGCTGTCGTCGTATTACACTTGATGACCTGAATGTCATCAAAATGTCTTCCTTCCAATATTTCCTGTAACTTCAGGTAAAGAAAGAAGTCACTGGGGGCCAGATCATGTGAGTAGGGAGGCTGTTCCAATACAGTTATTTGTTTACTGGCTAAAACCTCCCTCACAGACAGTGCTGTGTGAGCTGGTGCATTGTCGTGATGCAAGAGCCATGAATTGTCGGCAAAAAGTTCGTCATCTAACTTTTTCACACAGCCTTTTCAGCACTTTCAAATAGTCAACTTGGTTAACTGTTTGTCCAGTTGGTACAAATTCATAACGAATAATCCCTCTGATATCAAAAAAGGTTAGCAACATCATTGCAACAAGTTCGCAAACTTAATTGTCAGACCTTGTAGTATAGAAAGGTGCGGCCTCTCAATGCTCACATCTATAAAGAATCACAATCACACACATCCAGGAAAATGGAAATGGGATAAAGACTTAGTGAAGTTGTTGTTTTGAAATAAAATTAATTCATTCATAAGGTGAGATGAGTAATTATATTAATATAACCTACATTATACACATTTACTAGTTGTGACTCCTTAGCTTATAATAATCATAAACTATCTTAAACTGTATTACTATTTTTAATAAATAATAATAATTTTTTATTAAAACACAAATCAGCAACAACAAAAACAGCCTAACTGAGCTTTGTGAAAGCATGAAATGACAACTGGATATATCTCATATGGAAAGGAGAATTTAGTAATCTGTAATTTTATGTATATCAGAAATAGAGACAGAGATATGAGACAGAGAGAGAGAGAGAAGTTGAAATGTACGTGTATCTGCTTATCCTATGAGCAGTATATATTTTGGGAAAAAAATTTAATTGTGGGAGAGTATACAACCAAAAGTCATGATATTGTCTGACCTCTTGGAAGGAATGACTTAAACTAAGTTGTTTTCTCTAGTAATGGGTGAATCCCAAAGAAATCAACACCACCAAACTTGCCAGTATGGCTGTAAGATGCTTCCTTGCTCAATGTTTCAGGAAATTCCTGCTGATCCCACAGATCTCAGTCCAGATGTCATCTTCACTCTCTTCCTGCCTGAGCTATCGCCTTGAAGTCCTAGTACTTTCTCAGATTAGAGCACTCTTCACAGGGCTCTGAATCATCTTTGACATATTTCTTCCCGTTTCTCACGTTAGACCTCTGTGAGAGCAAGGATTGTACCCTATTCTTCGGTGGGAGTAGTAGAATAGAATATGATGAGTTTGGTCACAGCTCCGCAGTACTTTACTGTGAACGTGGGCAAGTGACTTAAGCTCTCTAAACTGTAGTTTTGTGACATGTAAATTAAGTTTAACTCTACTTTCCTTATAGAGTAATTATGGGACTTAGATGATGTGTGTGGTGTTCAGTACTTTAGTTAACAAGAGTCATTGTCAGGGAACGGGGTTGTGGAGGCGTGCAGCAGGTCATCTCATGCTTACCTTGTACCTGGCACACAAAAATGCCTGTTGAATACATGTGTGAGCTCTTGGAACAAGTGAACTTTGGCACTACTTCCGGCATAATTGGCTTCAGTCTTTGGTTGGAGATTTTCCAGAGAGAAGTGATTCTACTAGTAAAATTTCATTTATCCAAACATCAAATAGAAATGTTTCTGAGTTCTCTTACATTGATTTTGTGTAAGTCTTTTCTTTCAACTCATAAAATGCTTGTCTATAAACATGGGTTGTTCAGCAAAATCCTGCCATATTCCAGACTATACAACTAAAATATACCAAAGCATTAGCCCAAATTGCAAAGTTTATATAATGACATATAATTCTCTTTTTGTTTCCTATAAAAGTTTAGTTATACCTTAGGTGTTCAAAAGGAGATTGTCCAGTAAAAAAAAAAAAAAAAAAAAAAAAAAAAAAGATATGTACTATTACTGCAACATAAAGATCATTGCACTAAAGCGTACGGTGGAGTGGGTGAGGAAATTTTTGATAATAAGGTGACAATATGTATTTCTTTTTGTAGCACCAACAGAGTCAATTTCAAATATACTGAACTTCAGTGTATTGAAACTATGTGACACGAGGAGATTCTCCATAACAGAATTCCCCATATGCCTATCTTTGAATTTATTTTCTTGTAGATCAAATCTCATTGACAAAGTACAGAAAATATCTCCTTTATCTCCCTGCTAGGTACACTCATTACAGACACAACAAAAAGGTGAGTTAAGAGGCAGCTGACTAAACTAGTTATTTTTAACAATGAAATATCCACTGGACATTTCCATAACTGGTGTCATTTACAGATTTAACCTTACTTGAGATGTCTACTCTAGGTACTGAAGTGAAACTAGCTATGTCCAGGGGCCCAGCTTGCAGAAAAGTTGGCATTTTTAACCGAAAATATATTACAATACTAGCATCTTTCTCCTCACTCCTTCCACAAATTACTCATTCCGACAGCTTGTGAATTGGATTTGCAACTACTGTTATGTCTTACACAGTACAAAAGAGAGAATGCCTGGTGGACTTCATTGGTTAATTATACAACACATGATGTCAGATCTCTCATAATGTTCTATTGGCTGGAGTGTCCATTGCTAAGCTTTTACAAATATTAACTGTGTGCTTTCTATGTGCATTTAGAAATCTCTAAAAAAAGTAACACATCTTGGATAGTCTTAGGTATTCAGGTTGTGCTTGTCCGGGAGACTATTTTAGATCTGACTGGGGACATCGATGAAGTTAGAGGGCTTTTGATTATGATCCCCAACATTGAGTTTGGATCACCTCCGAGAGGAAAATATGAATACTGTGAATACAGATTAATTTTAAATGATTGAGGAACAAATTAAAAATTGTTTCACTTTTTTTTTCTTTAATGTTTAGTTAATGTGATGTGAATATCATGGACTCTTAGAAACGTCTCAAAATGCATTCTAAGTTCACAATTTTCTGCTTTTTCTTAATTATCTTTGCACATTTTTTTTCTTGTTAAACTGATACCCCAACATGATGAGAGAAAAGCTAGTCGTCAGCTCCTGCCAGCCATAAATCAACATTTTTTTGGCACAGTGAGTTTTCATTTATCTCTGGTATGCAGCATTTGAGGATTGATGTGTTCTAACTGTACTTTTAAGGACAGATTTTCATGTGAATACAAGCACTGGCATTTAAACAAAGAAAATCATTAATCTGAATCTAAAATGTATATTAACCATTCGGAGTTTTAATTTTTTCTGCCTTTTTCCTTTTCTTTCTTCAAGGTCATTCTCTGCCATTTCCAAGGGCATTTACAATTTTACCCTGGGTCTTGTGTTGCCTGTTAGATGAAGGCCTAAATGATTATTCTTCAGTAAGGAAATGAAAGTTAGATGAACCTTGACATACCACTCAGGGTATAATTTATATCACTGGGATTTATCTACTTTAGAAACTAAACAGTTAACCTAATCATCTCATTTTATTGCTAATTTAGAAAAGCTTTCCCCCCCTAAGTACATTCTCACTTTTCTAAATTCACTGCTTATGACCTGAGCCTTTTATCCATTGCACTATTACCAACAGCTAATCCCTCTCACTTATTGATAATTGGACAAAACTGAACAACATGCCAACTTCTGAAAACGACATGCCCCTGAGGGTTCTATTCAGTTATTCCCCCAAAACCACATTGGTTTCCAAGTTTGGTTCTTTTGTGGCATATCAATGGGAAACAAGCGAGAGATTTTTCTCACTGCTTAGGAATTTCGCCAATTCTAACCTGCTTATTGCACATTCTTTCTAAGAATAACATTTACAGTTTATATAGTGCACAGATCTTTCTTTGCTTATAGTCCCATGAATTGTCTGCGATTCCTGTTTATTGAAATAACGATTTTAGTGCCTATATTTAAACTATAATTGCACAATATGTATTTCTTCCAGAACTGAGTTTATTTTGTCAATCCAATGCAAATTAAAAAGCGAGATGCCCCAGTGTCTGGGGCTCATGCAGATTTGTCACAGGATCAAGCCACAGGCATTTACTTTCTATCTGCTTAATTAGTTCTTGAAATTATGGAAGCCCATGATTTGATGTCACGTAGAAATCAACGCCACACTTTCTGAAGGAGATATTTCATTAAATTTTGAAACTGTGTTAAAATATATGCAGGTTTAGGTAGTATTTTTTCTATCTTTAAGCTTAATAAACATATTTAATGGCATCTGCTTGCATGAAACAAGCCTTTGGGGCATATGTTAGGAAACAAGGACAAAGACTTTGGCAACTGAATTATTACAGAATGAAATTAAATGCTTACAACAGAGTAGCATTCAGAGATGCTCACAAAGAGAGTACACATTTGGGACTTGAATTTCTGCCCTTCCCGACTTACTGCGGAGTGCTAGCTCCCTTTCAGAACCTCCACACCGCCAGAGAAAAAGGAGAGACAGAGAAGGAACACACAGGCCTGACTGCGTTGGTTCTCCATCGAATCGTCCTTTCCATTTTTCACCCTAACATGACCATGTTTTCTGACAGCCTTTAACATACTTCACATGTTGATTTCCCTAGAAGTCTGATATTAAAACACAGATGGGAAGCCATGCATTTTATTAAATTTGAGCACTTATGTTTAGAAGGATTGGGAAAGTGGCCAATACTTGAATTCAAATGACACTCAAAGTTAGAAAATTGGCCATTTAAGGAAGTGAACTGACTCAAGACACAGGAAGGAAATAAATGGAATGCAAGGAAAAAAAACAACGCATGACAAACACGTAAGGGAAACAGTAGTATTGAAGTTAAGACGGTGTTGATCCTTTTAAAAAAGTATTTATATATCTCTTCAAATTGATTTTTTAAATCCCCCAAATAAAACGTGTCTTAAGCTAGATGTACGTAATTTTCTTTCAGCTTGTTTACACTTTTCAGTTGAGAGTTGCCTTATTAACTAACTTATCAGCACAGGTGTGAATGTATTCATTCATTCAGTCATTTACTCACCCACCAAATACAATAAGCCTCCTACAAAATCCTCTTCACTATCAGGCACCAGGGAGTGAGGTCTTCCTATGGAAATCTTTTATTTTCTCTAGATGTAGCACAGCCGTGGCGTATTTCCACCAATGAGAGTTTCTAGTACTGACAGAATGGAACCTCTCTCAGAAAGGGAGCCTTGCACATACAGGGGCTCCGCCAAGAAGACCAGAGCCTCATCAGATCTCTAGCATTTTTCCCTTGGCTCTTCCAGAAAAATCAAGGCCTAATGTCTATAGCACCCATCATATGTAATGAATTAATTTGTCTCCCATTCCCTCAGATGGTATTAGTTATGTGTCTTGGGAGACATGAGAAAATGATCTAAAATTATGTTTTGTGTTCCACGGTCCAGATCAGGTTCCCCAGTTGAGAATACACAAGGACTCCAATGTGTCAACTGTCCAAAGGGGCTTTGCAACTTGGTTTTAAGGATGAAAACAGACAGACTTTTTTTTTTTTTTTTTTTAAATAGATGAATGTAAGAGTGTTTTGATTTTGGTGATTTGGTTTATTTGTAAGAAATATTTAAATTCTATTGCTTTCTTATATGGCTATTTTGCTTTTTATTTTCAGAGCCTCCTCTCTCTCCAGCTAGATCCATATTCTATATTTGTCTGCCTTGCTTTTCACTAGAAGGCAAACCTTCATGGACTGCTCGCTGGGCTTCAGGTAGGGTTCTGCCAGGGGGAGGCACTGATCGGACTGCAGGATTGGAGGACAGAGAGGTTGGGGGAGGCTTCCCCCTACCTTGAAGCTGGCTCCTGGTTTTGCTAGAAGCATTCTCCTGCACTAGCTCCTATCTTGTGGGCCTCCTTCTTTTTCTGAACAGTAAATCCATCCTTTGGTCCCCTGAATCCCGTGTGGAATCCTCTTCACTTCAGGAACTTGCTGATTCAGCAACACAACAATAAAATACTAAATACTGATGTTCCTGATACTTTTGTGTCACTCAACAGTCGAGTTTTTATTTATTTGGGAGAAAGCATGCTTTAGATAGGTTTGGAGAGCCGTTCTTTCCTGATTCTAAGCGATACCAAATTATTGTATCATTTGTCTGAAAACAAATTGTTAAAAGATTAACATTAATTCTTTGGTTCATTTTAATTGCACAGGAAACGATTTCTATTTCCTATTCCATATAGAGTGTTTTAAACGTAACATCTCATTGACTGGTGGAGATTTCTAATGGTTTGCTTGAGGCTGGATTTTCAGGGCCCTCTTCCCTCCTTCGTGACAGATTCAACTTATTCGCATCTCATTTAAAGAACCTGTACGTTTCAGGTCTTACACAGCCAGAATCTCTCCTGAGGATGCGAGGCAGCATTACTCTTTTGATTTTTATCATATTACTATTATCTGACATGCTATGACTAAAAATTCACCTCAAAAGAAAACAGGAAAAACAATCCTTGGTTTGCAGATTTTGCTATTCAGTAAATGTCAAATTTGAGAAAGTCGTTATACAAATAAAATCCCTCTTAAGGTATTTTCTTCCTGTTTATTCCAATAAATAAACACAGTGAATGACACAAAGATAATTTCTAAGAACGATGAAAGTTGCTTATTGCTTACTTTTTTCCTGAGGTTGTAATCTCTAGTTTGGAGGATTATATAGCATATCATCTCTCGACGTTTGTGTTTTTTATATTTAGGACTCAATTTATCCCAACAGAATAGTATGTTTCAAGGTCTAGATTAAGGTTTATGTAGACTCCCAGGAAGTCTGCCAATTTGCTTTATGCTGTCTTTGCAGTGTATATTCATGATATCAACTTGTTTTTCAACTTGCCTTAGATTCTTACAATCAGCAATGAACTTTAAACTTGTAAACCACATCCCTAGACCAATTTACATATACAGCAAACTACGAGTATCACTAGGCAGCCTGTAGAAATAAGCATCAAAACATAAGCACAAGTCATGAAACTATTTCTTTCATTATTCTGGTGTAGACAGTGCTATGTGGAATCGCTGTAATTTTATTTTGAGTATAGGCTTTTGTCCAGAAGCCTATAACTGAAGCTGGGGAGAACAGACCTCAATACAGTTATTTACAGGACTCCCAGGGTGTTTTATCCTCATGAAATACAATTTAAAAAATAATAACAATGGCGGAATCTCAGAGGCAGAACAAAAAAATTATAGTAACTGAATTACTTAGCTCTCTTAGTTAACAATTGTCGTCAAAGGCAAAACAAGGGAGTTACTAACCAAAGAACATTTATAGCCAACTTCTTCAATTTACTTATTAGACACCAAACCTGCCTGTTTGAAATGTTATGGGTGACCGTGCCCAAGAAGACATTGCATTTGGTAAAACAGAGAGGTACCCACAACACCTAATCTGAGTGGATACGACTCAGATGTTCAGTGAAGTGAGATCTAGCCAAACACTCTCTCCTCAGGCTGAATAATGATCATAAACCTCGGTCAACCCTGCAACCTCAGCCAAGGCAGCTCGAGAAAAGGGTCCGGAAGGGAAGGGTTAAAGAAGTAATACTATTTAAACGGGGTTGCAGGACTCCTATTAAAAATGGCAGTACTATAAATGTTCTAGTATTGTCAGGAATGTTCTGTTGGATGACACTATGCTGTGATTTGTACACACAGCGGACCAGAGTTGATGGGTGAATGAAATGATCCATAACCCTCTCTGACACATTTAAAGCAGTTCAGCTGCACACAGAGAACAGTCCATCATTTGCACCCTTCTGTGAAAGCTGGCTTTACCAAGTGTTTCAATGAAATATGTGCAACTTCCCATTTAAATTAGTACCACATGAACCATGAAGAGCACCACAGGTATCTGTTGTAGTACCAGCCTAATGCAAAAGTGGCCTGTCTTGTAATGCTCTAACAGGAAAGACATACAGCCATTCATCTGTAACATATTAAAACCAGAAGAAATAAATTACTCCATAGATGAAGAATTATTGCTTGTGAAGAAAATGTGCAAAGGTAGTCCTAAAAAGCAGCTTTTACTAAAAAATTATCGCAACAGCATTTGAATTCTTAATGCATATTAAACTGAGAACTCGCGACCATAAATCATCATTTCGAAATGGAGAAAATCTGCTTAAAACTTTTAGCAGAGATGTGTTTCACGTCTTCACCATGGTTTTAGCCTTGGCATTGATAGGAGACTGCCTGAGTTATGCCAAGAGCAGTGAATCAGAGAGATTGTAACGAAGCCAACAACGAAAAGAGTAGGTGCTTGTTGTTGTTTTAATGACTATTTCATAACATGACATAATCTAAGTGAGGTTAAGTGCAAGGTGTCGACCAAGCCAGATCTCCCTCTGTTATGAAAAAGAGCACTATTCAAGTAAGACCCTGAAGAATGAAAATCACCTTTGCTGAAATATGTGCGATTATCTGCAAAGACCTAGTAAGAACCATAAAAACCACCCCAGTGTATACAATACGCATTTCAAAGAAACACAAATGGTTGCAATTTAGTTAAACTACTTTCTCAGTAACTTGAAGTGCTTATATCAAAAGATTAATAACAGAATCATTTGTTGGGTTACGACAATAGATTAGGTACTTTGCTAAATGTTTCACACACATTATCTCTTGTAATCTTCACAGTCGCCCTCTATGGTCCATGATTTTACTGTCACCTTTTTCCAGATCAGGAAATTAGGTTCAGGGAAGTGAGGCAACAAGTTCAAAGTCACCCAGGTGAATCCTGGAGTCAGAATTTGGTAGAGTGTTCCCTGGGTGTGAGAGTGCTTTCGTGAAATGTTCTCATTCAGTTCTCATAAGAAGCCTGGATGTAGATTGGGCAGTTATCGTGAGTTCATTTCACAAATAGGGAAGCCTGATTTCAGAGGTCTGGAGTGGCCTGCCCAAGCTCAGAAGAAGAGAGTGACAGAGCCAAGATCCAGACTTGAGGCTCCTGCTTTAGCTGCAAAGTCACACACAGGGCGGCCCCAGTGGTGGGAAGCCTGGCAGACACACAACCTGTGCAGCCTCTCACATCCTGCTCCTCCTCAGAGCAAATTTGGCCCATTCCACTTTCAATTAGCAAAGGATGCTTGAAGAAAGTCTGTAAAAGAAGATTGGTAATATGGCCTAATAAATTTAAACATCATTTCTGCGAAAAAATGTTAGTTATATTTACTATGTGTAATAGAAAACAATCATACACAAGGAACAAGTAGGAAATCTCTTTTCCAGTCACATGTCAAACTGCTTCTTAGCACCTGTTGTTAAGGCAGCCTTGATAATATTTGAGATGGGACTTTATATTCCATCACTTAGTATATTTTTGTGGAACATAGAGTACACAAATAGATTGAATGCTGGGCCATTCAAGAATTCGCTGAGCAATTTTTGTAATGGCTATAACTTCATGATGAAAACATGTCCCCAGTAATATTATCACCTTAAAAGGGGCATTGTATATTTATATGATAAAACAATGCCGAGCATTTTCTTCTTTACAGTAGATCCACATCGCCCAGGTTAAAACTGTGCTGCTCATATGAAACCCACTGCCTATTTGTGCAATTGCTCTCTTCAAACACACCACCTGAGGTAATATTCATGGCTCTGTGGACAGACACTCACTTCTGAAGGAAATGTAATTATAACCAGCAATTCATTAAAACTGCCACTTTCAAGTTGGATGTTACCTATTCCATAAAGTTCTGTCATGAGGTGTTGAAAGAACAGTTCAGAAGCCATATTATTTATCTGAATGGAATCTAAATAATCAAAATAATGGAACAGCCATCTACAGCACTAATCATTGCCCAAGATTGGCAAAATTAAGGGTTCCATGTATCAGAGCAGGACACCCGGAAGGCAATTTTACTTTTTATCTAGTACCTCTTACTCCAACGCAAATTCTACCAAACACAAAATAAAGTAAGATAAAGTAAAATAAAACTTGATAAAATTCTGCAATTACATCATTCCCCCATCTAATGAGGTACATAAATGGGGGTGGTCCTGTGATCTATCTATAAATTGTAGGTATTTTAGTAAAAAATGAAAAAATAAAACTGTATCTTGCTATTCACATTACTCATAATTTATTTTTAAAGCAAAAATGCAAAGAGAAGCACGTTAACTGCAAAAATGAGAAGGGAGGTAGTGAGACCCCCACCCTATGCAGGAAACCACTGGAAATCACCAAAGGAGGAACTGAGGAGAGTTAATGAAGGAAGCCCTTCCAAGAGTGAGGGCCGGGTTAACAGAAATAAGAGACGGGGAATCACTGTGGAACTAGCAATGACAAAACCTACTGTTGTAGATATTAAACTTACTTACAATGATAATGCACGAATGACACAGAGAGCAACCCTTCTTTTAAACAAATTATTTAATTAAGTGGAACAGCATGGTATTTCCCGCCCATGCCAACTAATTGCTTCTCTTCTATATGTTCCCTCATTACTCTGTTTGCATTACCAGGATAGCAATTGCCAACTTGATAGGCTGTTTAAAAAGTACCCATCAACTCCATTTCTAGATTGTGTGTTTCTTGAAGAGATCATTCTATTCCCAGAGCTAGAACTGAACCACATATTGAACGAATGTCACATTGATTTGAATGTGAGCTCAACAGTGGTGAACACAAACACACACCATATACCCACACGTGTGTGTGTGTGGTGTGTATGTGTGTGTCTGTCAAAGCACAAAGACGCAGAATAGATTACACATTTAAAATCTAACTTCCAGCTTCTATCTCGGGGGAAAAGAAGAGTTGTTAAAATTCTTAGAAAGTTGATAAAAATGAAAACTCTAATAATAGTATATTTAAATCTAAAGCTGTAATATGCCAGTTCTACTTTGATACTTTTATCCCTTTTCCTGTTTCCTTTGCTTTGGGCCTAGACATACCCGCGGCACCCCATTTTCTTCCCAGCTCCAATTATCACCAGCCAGTTACTACAAAATAATTGTCAAATGGTCTCTTAACCCTACGCTGGTTATTCATGTATCTTAGTTCCCTCCTGTTCCCTTCTCAATTACACTGCCCACACCTCATTACCTTCCTAGATCTTCTCCCAGTATGATCCACTGAGAACCACGGGACTCCTTGGTTTTCATTCTCTAAGTATCTCTGTGCTTCTCTCCTAAGCTTTTTCTCTGATTAAATTTCTTGGCAACCCTAACTGAGGATTTACACTCCAGCTAGTTTCTCTCTGGTTTTGGTTTTTCATGCCCTCACTCACCCAGTACCTGCTGCTCTTATTTTCCCCCAAATCCCCTGTCCTGGGGTCCATCCTTCATGTGTAATTTTGCCTGTTGTGACAAAACAAAATTTCCTACAATGCAGTATATTAAATTCTAGTTCACTCATGTCTCTGCCTGCTTTCTCTTCTCTACAGAGCCTTTTATCCTCACCTCTACTTATGTTAACTTAATTATTCTCATTGAGTAAAACACTCTTTTTAAAATGGTTGACATATGATTATCCAGGAGAATTCCTGTATTTCTATGAAGGTCGAATCTTTCATTCTGTCTGGTTTTGGTCATTTCTTCCTGCACCTCTGGGTGTTTTTTTTTTTTTTTTAAATTTTATCCTGGCTTTATTGAGGTATAATTCACATACCATACAATTCACTCATTTAATGACAATTCAATGGATTTTAGTATATTCACTTACTGACAATTTTCTTTGCCCTGTCGATGTCTTTTATCTGTTGGAGTTCTTCAAGCAATTCTTCCTCTGCACTATACATATATTTCATTGACATACAAAGCAGAGGTAGTAGATGAAAGTGCCACTATCATTGGGTCTTAAATTGATCAAATCATATCCCGAGGAATTTTTAAAAAGCATAGTGCATAATTTATTTTGTTGTCTTGTTGGTGACAGGGAGACACCTGCTATAGCTGATGTTGAATCTGTGTGAGAAAGGTTTAGTACTGTGTTTTTTCTGTTTTTTTTTTTTTTTTTTTTTTTTTTTTTTTTTTTTTTTTTTTTTTTTTTTTTTTTCTGAAGTAGTTGAGGTCCAAAACAGATGAGGATTGAAGGAAAGAGAAATATCTCAACATATTTGGGAAAATTCTTATAACTACAGTGATAGGTTAATTATATGTCTGCTTGTGTTTGTATGTATTGTGTGTATATAATATAACTATGCCAGATTTTGTAACAAAATCTATTACCTAAAATATGTTTTTTAAATCTTCTGAGGCTTTTGATATCATGGTTTGTTTTGGCAGAGGCAGCATCAATGGTGCTGGGAAAGAACTCACTTGTCCTCTGCAAACGCTCCACTTTTCTGCCAATATTTGGTATCCCATCTTCTGTCTTGTTTATTTTGTTGGTGATAAAGTATCACTTTGGCACCATGCCCTTGAAACAGACTTCAGTGATACAAAAATTTGTCTGATCTGGCCAGCAGGAAAAGAAAGACATATAATTCCTCACAACGATGATTTCAGGGGACATTTGTTTAAAGGACATGATAAGACAATAAGATAGTTTTAACTCCCAAACCAATGCATATTCAATAGTTTCCATCTCAAATTGTTTAAAAATTAGTAATGATTTTTTTTTAAACACTGTTCTCACTCACGCAGTGATTTATACTAAGAACCCAAATAACGCTCAGTTGAAATGTGATTCAACGTAATCTCATGTGGCCTGAAGAGACTATATTTCTCATATAGGAAATCTCATCTCCAGTGATGGTTGGAATTATCTTAGGAGTATACCTAATATACTCCTTAGTAATTGGAGTATTATTCCAATTGGAGTATTACTCCAATGCACTTGGGTAATCCACAAAATTACATTAAGGAGGATCATTTAGAATGGTCCTTAAAAACTGCCTGTATAAGGAAATATTGCCAGCATCAAGGGTTCCAGCATCAAGGGTTCTTGAACAAAATGTTTTCAAATAGCAGAGAAAGCTACCTATTTGCTTATATGAAATTGGTAACAAGCCAAATTGGTAACAATATTGTAATCTGCCTTTATAATTACCATGTGAAAAAAAAAGGAAATATCAACTATGGCACACTGACAACCAGTAAAGTGTTCAGAAATATTGGATTGACTAAGGTGAGAACCAATCTAACTCCCTTCTCTGTTCAAAATTGGTATTTCAAACAAAATCTTTTTGTTGGTTCTCATAACAGAAATTTTAAAAAAATTTTTAAAAATTAACATACATTGAAACTTTGGGGGTAAATTGTAGACTAAAAATTATATATGCTGAATTCTGTTTCCAATTTTGGAAATAATGTACTGAAAAGTAATCCAAGTAAAGGGAAAATAGTAGATTGTATTCAGCATTCAGATATATAATTCATTTACAGCTCCATCTTTCAAAATATCTGCCTACATCTAACCCTACATTTGTATCTATTTTTTTTTTACATCTCTACATATTAACTACACCGATATATGGCTCCATAAATGATTCGACACTAAACAAAGCACATCAATATTTGGATTTAAAATATTTTATGACATTTGAGTTGTTGTGACATCCCAACTCTAATTTGGAAAAAGGAGAATTATAAGAATTAAAATCCCAGGGTATTTCAAATACATAGCAAGCTGGTGTGTAAGATTTTGATTTCAAATGTGTTGAGTGCAAAGAGAAAACCAGCTCTGGATTGAGAATTTACTTAAGACGTTGACCATAGGCGCACACACAGATGCATTGACCAAGCACTCTCAATTCTTTTCATTAGTGTCAAATGAAAATTCTTCATTTGATGGTCTGTCAAAGATGCAAGAGGCTGCATGTTTTTTTTTTTCTTTCCAAATTATCTATGGAATTTAATTTATTAGAAGTCCTAAACAAATCCAGTGAGAAATAAATATGTCTGCCCTGTATTGTATAACTCAAGAAGCTGCTATAAATAAGTACATAGGACAGGACTTATGAGAAACAACTTAGAATTCATAATTGAAATGAAGTTCAGATTCACTAAAAAGGGATCGTATTGGTTGTTTTCTCTCCAAGATTTTTTAAAACATGGTTTTAATCATCATATTCCAATTCAGTGATGAAAGAGAACACAAGAACAAAGTCATGAAGGAAATCTTCTTGATTTCTGATTATTACTTAATATTAGTAAGCACTCTTCTGTGTAAGACACTATGCTCAGAGGGCAACTCTAGGACTCCATCTTATATTTCTATTACAAATAATATTTAGGGCCATAACATTTGGGATTATGAACAAAGGGTATATAAACATTTCATATAAACTTCATTGCTCCATAAAACAAGGAATTAACTAATTTAATGAAGAATAATTTTTAAAAATATCTGTTATGAATCCCAAAACTAACTATTTTCAAATTCTGTGATTATCATTTGTAGACTAAGGAGATTTTAGCTTATAACTTTCATATTTGAATTAGTGAAATTCACTTATTCATTTGAAAAATAGGTATTATGCTTGGCACTGAAGATACAGTAGTAAATAAGAGACAGATGATTCAGCTTTCCCAGAACATACAATATAAAAGGGAATATAATCAACAAACAGTTACACGATTAAAGATGTTACATAAATTTATGATAAAGACACAAGGCATGTTAGGAGGTATTAACAGGGAAACCTGACTTAGTTTGGGTATTTAGTAAGGTTTCCCTGAGGATGTGACAATTAAGCTAATATCTGAATGGTTACTAAGAATTATCAGTGAAGAGTGGGGTAAAGTTACATTGTTCTCTGACTTGGAAGCTATGATTCAGAATTTCTGGGTTATTTTCCTCTGAGGATTGGAAAGTCTTTGAAGGGTTTTGCTCAAGAAGAGATACTATCATATTTTTTATTTTTTAGAAAAGATCATCATAATTACTGTGCATATAATAAATTGAAGGGTCTAGAATTGCACTGTCTGATATGGTGGTCACTCTCAATATGAGTTTATTGAGTACATAAAAATAAGTTAGTAGAAACTGAGGTGAGCTATAAGTATAAAATATACACTGGATATCGAATACTATGGGTAAAGAGGAATATAAAATATATCAATTTTTATAGTTGAAATAATATTCTGGATATATTGGGTTAAACAAAATATATTAACAAAATTGATTTTACCTGTTTCATTTATTTTTTAATGTGACTTTAATTAAACATTAAAATTATATACGTAGAGATTTCTGCTCTGGAAAAGATGACATAAAGACTTTTTTTTCCTGCTCCACCCATTGAATATAACTTTAAATCCTGGGAACAATGCAAGAAACAAGCAAGGAGAGCTATGTAGGAATGAAAGAGAAAAAGAAAGATATCAGGGACATTGGCACTGGAAGTACATCACACTAGCAGGGTATGACACAAACCCATCCAATAGAAGACATTGTCTAAACTCCAATCTAGACACATACTGTGGCCCAAATAGGTTCATTTGTTTTCATGATTGAATGATAGATCAGCTAACAAAATTAAGAGATCTCATTAGTATCACCCAGAAGCATTGATTGGGAGCTCTGCTGGCAATACAAGGCCAAGGGAGGAGTTCTCCTTCCCCACTGGACCCGAGACTCTCTTTTACCACCAGGAGATACTGGGAGACGGAAAAGCAAAGGCACTTAGCAGCCCCCCCTGGGAAGCATTCATGGGCTGGTCACTCCTTTTCCCACTCAGGAGTACCTCGTGCCTCGCCTGGCGAATCTCTGCCATGTCAGGCAGCACCAGCAGGAACCAGTGAGGGAGACTGAGCAACACCAATAAACTGAGCAGACCGGAATAGCTCTACAAAGGCTCTGAAAATTAAATTGTCATTAAAACCACAACCTACAAAAGCAGGCCACGATCTGAGAGCTAAACATAACAGGGTGACTTCATTTTAAAATAAAAGATATAAATCAAACTGAGTCTCCTCACACAGTAACCAAAATATCCAGAATAGAATTAAAAATCATCTGTCACACTAAAAGCCAGGAAAATCACATCATTTGAGAGAAAAATGATTAACTAATGCCAACACCAAGATTAATCAGATGTTGGAATTATCTAGGAAGGATTTTAAAGCAGCCATCATAAAAATGTTTCAGCAATCAATTATAAAGTCTATTGACACAAATTAGAAATTAGAAAAATAAAAGCAACAAAATAGAAAAGTTAGGTGTATTTGTAAAAGGGAAACATGAGGAGTCCTCATGGTGATGGAACTATTCTTTATCTTGACTGTGTGGTGATGAACGCACACATGGTTAAATAGCATAGAATGCAATGCACGCAACACATAAACACATTCACTTACACACATCACAGAAGTGAATACAAGGAAAAGTAGGGAAATCTGAGTTAGATTGGAGCATTGTGATGTAATGTAAATATCTTGGTTGCGACATGATTCTACAGTATTTTTGATATCAGTCCTTTATCAAATGTGTCTTTTGCAAAAATTGCCCCACAGTATGGCTTTTCTTCTAATTCTCTTTCACAGAGTAGAATTTTTAATTTTAATGAAGTCCAGCTTATCCGTTGTTCCTTTCATGGATTTGTTGGTGTGTTTAAAAATTCTCTGTCAACATCAAGAAGACAAAAATTATGACTACAGAAGAAATCACAACTTTAACATAGACAATGAAGACACTGAAAATGGTAAAGATTTTGCTTAGCTTGGTTCAATCATCAATTCAAATAGAGATTGCAGCCAAGAAATCAAGAGAAAGCTGAAATTTAGAAGGCAGCAATAGAAGAATTAGGAAACATTACCAAGAGCAAAGGCTTGTCATTAGAGATCAAGGCTAAGATCATCCACACCTTCATATTCCCAATTACTGTGTATGGATGCAAAAGTTGGACCATGAAGAAGGCTGATAGGAAAAAAAAATGGTTCATGTGCAATATGGTGTTGGAGGAGAGCTTTACAGATATCCTGGACCACCAGAAAGACAAACAAGTGGGTGTTAGAGCAAATTGAACTTGAAACATTGTTAGAGATAAAAATAACAAAGCTGAAGCTGTTCTACTTTGGGCACTTTTTGAGAAGTCAGGATTCTTTGAAAAAGACAATATTGCTGGGGAAAATAGAAGAAAGCAGATAATGAGGAAAACCATATATGGGATGAATTGACACCATAGAAATGAATCTGTAGAAGCTGAATGGAGCTGTTGAGTATAGGACATTGTGGGTATCCCTCATTATTAGGGTTACCAGGAATCAGAGTTGATTTAATGGCATGTAACATGTAACACACACACACACACACACACACACACACACACACACACACACAGAGTAATATAGGTTTTATCTGATGTCATCTTCTAGGAGTTTTATAATTTTACATTTAGGGGGTCTTTGATCCATTTCAAGTTAATTTTTTTTCTGAACCATGTAAGATTTGTGTCTACATTCATCTATTTTTTTTTTTTACAGGTAGATGTTTCTTTGTTCTAGCATCATTTGTTGAAAAAGATCATCTTTGTTTCGTTGTATTGCCTTTGCTTACATTGATCTATTCTTCTATTTCACCAACACACACTGTCTTGATTCAATAACTTTATATTAGGTCTTGAAGTCAGTTAGTGTCAGTCCTCTGATTTCAATATTGAATTGACTATTCTGGGTCCTTTTACTCTTCAGATAAATATTAGAATCAATTTGTAGATATATCCAAATAACCTACTGGATTTTGATTGGGATTACATTGACTCTATAGACCAAGTTGGGAAGAATTGACATTTTGACAATATTGAGTCTCCCTATCCATAAACATGAAATATCATCTATTCATTTCATTCTTCTTTGATATGTTTCATCAGATTTTGTAGTTTTCCTAATATAGGTTTTGTTAGGTTTATACCTAAGTATTTAATTTTTGACAGTACCAATGTAAACGGTATTGTGTTTTTAATTTAAATTTCACTTGTTTATAATTGGTGATTTAATTTTTAATTAAAGTTTATTGGGGTGACAATGGCTAGTAAAGTTACACAGGTTTCAGGTGTACAATATTATAATACATCATCTGCATATATATCACATTGTGTGTTCATCTCCCAGAGTCAGTTCTCCTTCCATCACCATATATTTGATCCCTTTTACCCTCATCTACCACCCCCTCCCCACTTACCCTCTGGTAACCACTAAACTATTCTCTGTGTCTATGAGTTTTTGTTTCTTCATTTGTTTGTCTTGTTCTTTTGTTGTTTTCAGTTTTATATACCGCATATCAGTGAGATCATATGGTTCTCAACTTTTTCAGTCTGACTTATTTCGCTTAGCATAATAATCTCAAGTTACATCCATGTTGTCGATAATCGCACTATTTTATCTTTTCTTATGGCAGAATAGTATTCCATTGTGTATACATACCACAACTTCTTTATCCAATCATCTATCGAAGGACACTTTGGTTGTTTCCATGTCTTGGCCACCATAAATAAAGCTGCAGTGATCATCAGAGCACATATATATATTTATGGATAAATGTTTTCAGATTTTTGGGGTAGATAGCCAAGAGCAGGATTGCTGTGTCATATGGCAATTCTATTCTTAACTTTTTGAGGAACCTCCACACTGCTTTCCATAGCAGCTGCACCAATCTGCATTCCCACCACAGCATATGAGGGTTCCTTTTTCTCCACAACCTCTCCAACACTTGTTATTATTTGTGTTGTTAATGATAGCCATTCTAACTGGTGTGAGGTGATATCTCATTAGGTTTTATTCCCTTTTCTCTGATGATTAATGATGTTGAGCATCTTTTCATATGTCTATTGGTCATCTGTATGTCGTCTTTGGAGAAATGTCTATTGAGGTCTTCTGCCCATTTTTTAATTCGATTGTTTATTTTTTTGTTGTTGAGTTGTATGACTTCTTTTTAAATTTTGGATATTAGCTCTTTATCAGAGGCATTGTTTGGAAAAATCTTCTCCCATTTGGTTTGTTGCCTCTTTGTTTTGTCAAGTTTTTTTGTGCTGTGCTGAAGCTTTTTAGTTTGATATAGTCCCATTCATGTATTTTAGCTTTTACTTCCCTTGCCTTTGGAGTCAAATTCATAAATTCCTCTTTGAACCCAAGGTCCATAAGTTTAGTACCAATGTTTTCATCTATGTGTCAGGTCTTAAGTTTAAGTCTTTGATCCATTATGAGTTAATTTTGGTACATGGTGACAGATAGTAGTCTAGTTTCACTTTTTGCATGTGGCTTTCCAATTTTCCCAGCACCATTATTGAAGAGGCTGTCTTTTCTTCATTGTATGTTTTTGGCTTTTTTTTTTTTTAAATTATCTGTCCATATTTATGTGGGTTTATTTCTGGGTTTTCAATTCTATTCCATTGGTCTGTGTGTCTCTTTTTCTGCCAATACCATACATTGCATTCCAGTATACTAACAATGAAATCACAGAAAAAGATATTTAAAAAGAAAAACTAAACAAAAAAACAACTCCTTTTACAATTGCAACAAAAGAATAAAATAAAATACCTAGGAATAAACTTAACCAAGGATGTGAAACACTGAAAACTGTAAGATATTTTTAAAAGAAATTGAAGAAGACACAAAAAAATGGAAGACATTTCATGTTCATGGATTGGAAGAATCATCATAGTTAAAATGGCCATATTACCCAAAGCAACATACAGATTTAATGTAATACCCTCAAAATCCCAATGGCATTTTTTTAAAAAAAATAAAACAAAAAAATCATCAGATTTGTATGGAACCACAAAAAACCCCAAATAGCCAAAGCAGTCCTGGGAAAAAAGAATAATGCTGAGTTATGGCACTCACTGACTTCTGCTTGTACTACAGAGCAACAACAATCAAAACAGTAATGGTGATTGATTTTTGTATATTAACCTTATATCCTGTAGTTTTGCTATAATTAACTATTAATTCGAGGGCAAGGGGGTGATTAAAATAATTTCTTTTGGATTTTCTACATAGGCAATCATGTCATCTATGAATAAGGGTAGTTTTATTTCTTTCTTCTTAATCTGTACACTTTTTATTTTACTTTCTGTTTTTAGTGCAATAGCTAGGAATTCCAGTGTGATATTGAAAAACAGTAATGGGAGGGAACATTTTTGTCTTCTTCCTGATCTTAGAAGGAAAATTCCTAGTTCTCACCATTAAATATGATGTTTGCTTAGGTTTTTTGTAGAGTTCTTTACCAACTTAAATTTCTCTATTGTGAGTTAGCTGAGAATTTTTATCATAAATAAGTGTTGGATTTTGTCAAATGCCTTTTCTGTGTCAATTGTTATGATCATGTGATTTTTCATCTTTAGCCTGTTGATGTGATAGATTTACACTAATTGATTTTCAAAGGTTGAACCAACCTTGCATTTCTGTGATAAATTCCTCTTGGTTGTGGAAATTCCTCTTTTTATATATTGTTCTATTTGAATTGCTAGTATTTTATTGAGGATTTCACTTCTGTGTTCTTGAGAGTTATTTGTCTTTAGTTTTGTTTTGTTATGGTGCCTTTGAGTCATTTGGATATTAAGGAGATGCTGCCCTCATAGAGTTAGGAAGTACTTCCTTTGATTAGGCACTAGGGAGAGACGGCAGAGAATTTGTATAATTTCTTCCTTAAGTGTTTGGTAGAATTCACCAGTGAACACATCTGGGTCTGGTGCTTTCTGTTTTGGAAGGTTATTGATTATTGATTCAATTGTTAAAACAATTATAGGTGATTCAGATTGTCTATTTCTTCTTGTGTAAATTTTGGCAGATAGTGTCTTTCAAAGGACATTTTCATTTCACATCATTTATCAAATTTATGTGCATAAAATTATTCATAATATTCTTTATTATCCTTTTTATTTACATAGGATCTGTAGTAATCAGTCATTGTATTTCTGAGATTAGTGATTTGTGCCTTCTCTCTGTTTTTCTTAGTTATCTTGGCTACAGGCTTATTGATTTTATTGAACTTTTCAGAAAATTAGCCTTTGGTTTTGTTGATTTCTCTATTGATTCCCTGTTTTCAATTTCATTGATTTCTGCTCTTATCTGTATTATTTATCTCCTTCTGTTTACTTTGTATTTGATTTGCTTTTCATGTCCTAGTTTTCTAAATCGGAAGCTTAAATTATTGATTTTAGGTTTTTTTCTCTAATATATTTATTTGATGTTATAAAATTCCTTGCAAGCACTACTTTCACTGTATCTCACGAATATTAATCATTTGTATTTTAATGATAACATTTTTCAGTCTGATAGAAAGCCAAGATCCGATTATATGCTGTCTACAAAGAGATAAACCATTGGTTTAAAAATACAAATAAATTGAACCAAAGGATGAAAAATGCTATATCAAGTGTTAGCTTCCTATGGCTGCTGTAACAAATTACGACAAAATGATTAGCTTCACACACCAAAAATTTATTTTCTCATATTTCTGCAAGTCAGATGACTGAAATCAGTGTCACTGAGCTAAAATCAAGGTGTTAGAAAGGTTACACTCACAATGGAAACAGTATAGTGGAATTTATTCTTCACCTCTTCCAGCTTCTTGTGGCCACTGACATTTTTTTTTCTCTTTACTTTTGGCCATATAATTCTTAATTTTGCCTCTGTAATCTCATTGTTTCTTCCTGTTCTGTGTGTATCAAGCTTTCCTCTGCCTCAGTCTTATAGGAACAGTTGTATATGGATTTAGGGTCTCACCTGCCTTATCCAGGACAATCTCCTTATGACAGGTCCTTTAATTTAATTATTCTGCAAAGACCCCTTTCTACTAAGGTAACATTTACAGGTTTTAGGGACCATGTCCTGATATATTTGGGTAACCATTATTCTGTCCACTATATCATGCAAATAATAACCATAAGAAAGCTGGAGTGACTATACTAATATCAAACAAAATAGGCTTCAAAAATATGTTACTAAAAATGAAATTTCATTTTATATTGATAAAAGGATTAATACATGAGGAAGATATAGTAATTATAAACATATATGCATATCATAACAAGACCCAAATTACGTGAAGCCAAATCTGACATAAAAAAGAGAGAAACAATTAAAATTAAAAATGTCAGGACAAAAAGAGTTGACATAACTAATGACATTATAGGAACAAAAGAAGATTATACAGGGTTGACATGAATAACCACAGGTCAATATATTTGATATTAAATGGAACAAACAAATTCCTAGAAAGACACAAATTTCTGACTATTACTCAAGAAGAAATAGAAATCTTGAGTAGACTTATAACAAGTATAAATAAAACTTAATAGTATATTTGCAAACTCTTCTAAAAAGTACAAGAGGAGGGACTACTTCTCAGCTCATTCTAAGAGGCCATAGTTGCCGGATAACAGAATCAGACAAAAGCATCACACAAATAGAAATTGATAGACTTATGAATACAGAAATGAAAATAAAAAAGTCTTATGTAGATGGAAAAATCCTCAACAAATATTAGCAAACAGAATCTAGCAATATATAAAGAGGATTATACACTACACCCATATAGGATTTACCCAAGAAATAGAAAATTAGTTTAACATTCAAAATTCAATTAATGTTTTGAGGAAATAACTAGGTAAGTGATAAGGAATCTTGGGTCCTAAATTGGCTAGAATAAAAGTTATATCAATAAATTTCATCTCTTTTATCCACTGCACTACTGTACGTAGCCTCTAGAACAAGGCCTGGCACATACTTGGTGGTAAAATAGTTGAGTGAATGAATATATGACAGTCACGGTGCTAAATTTAGTATCCATTCAATCTTCTAAGTCTAAACAGTCATATCAGATAAATGTTATTGAACTCGTGTTACAACAAGAAGCCAAAATACTAGCTAATTTGCCACAGTCTATATCTGTGAGGTAGTAAGGAAAAATTGATTATGTCCCCATCTGCTGAATGAAAAACATGGTAACAGTGCAATTAACCACTGAGGGTGACCCTCTGAGTCTTCAAAAGTAATGGGTCTAATAAGTTTCATAGGGTTATGAAAGCATATCAATCGGGGTGAATTATTATTATTGCTATTGTTGTTATTATTTTTATAAGAACTGCAAAGTCAACAGTAATAAAAAATAACAACTGTCAAATAAAGATTGAATCACCCATATTTTTATCAAATAGTCACATGATAGATATATGGAACGCTGCCACTACTCTTCCAACATTCATAGTGGATGAGAACTGTTTCTTGGATCCTAACTAAGTGTTCATTTTTATCTATATTTTGGATTAGAAATCTAATTTGGGGTGTCTTTCTGAAGAGCTGTGATTCTACATCTTCAAATTAGAAAAGAAAAATTATTATTTCAATATGTTCAGAGCATGTACCTTAGCAATCTGTACTACTCTCGTATCTGTTCATTCACAAAAAATAAGACAAAAATGGAAATAAATTGTTGAAAGCTCGTTAAATTCAAGTGTTTGCCATGAATTGTCTATATAAATGGTGTATAAGACGTATTCGAGAACCTCAAGGAAAGCACAGTCTAGGGGGAGTGTGGAAAAAGGGGTAGTGTCAGAAAAATGCCTGAGTTCCTAACTATAATAGAACCTACAGAATTAGTGTAGTCTCTTCCTGAAACCAGCATCTCATTGCATTAGTTCCCTGGCAGGTTGATTCACAGGAAAAATATGTTTTTTCTATTTTTCTTTTTCTCCACAATTTGAGTAGGATGTAGGATAGTATAACCTCTTGATTTTAAACACAGTTGTCTTTTGTGATCTTTACTTTATTGTTAAAGAGACACATTCTTTCATCTCTGATCTATTGATTTTAGCTAAAAGTTATTTCAAACAAAATATCTTATTTCTCTCTTGTTTTCCTTGTATTTCTCTTTGATAGCTTTCTCATTAGTAAAGCTCTTGTCTGTTCCTCAAATGATAATAAATTTATCTAATTCATGAAGGCAATATTTGCCTGTTATTGCTTGACAAAAGCTAACCCCAGTAATTTAGGAAATGCCCACTGCGTTAAAAAACAAACAAACAAACAAAAACATAATCCATTAAATATATCAATCTTTGAAAATATGTCCTAAATTTTAAAAATTAAATATATTTTAAGCTATGTTTTAAAACAATGGATAATGGATGAAAGAACCTTTCATGCCACACAATTATTAATGCATGTATCAGTCATTTTAATTTCTCATATGTAAATTGTCAAATTGTATATAACCACCATCAACCTATGTACTCTATTCATGTATTATTTAATGGTAAAAACTCATATCTGTTTCTACTTGGTTAATGCATGTAAAATAAAATACATTGAAGTATGTTTTACCCCAAAGACTTCTCTAATTCAATAATAAAAGTAGTGTTGTAATAATATTCATTGAACATATGTAGGTTATTGACATCTATTGGTGAACTAAATTAAGGGCAGTCAGCCTTAAAGGGCAAATATATCTTAATGATTGTCATATGGGATTAATGGCATGTCTTTATTGATAAAATTTCCTGTTCCAAAATATAGACAACTCACAAAATGATGCTCAAAAAAAGTATTAGAAAATGAAGACATACATAGAATATCTAATGGACATAATTTATTTCATATTCTAATTATTTAAATACCATCTCCAAAATGTTCATTTAGACATGTTTTTGGAATAATATTTAAAATTAAACTGTTTGTTATTGATGCTGGGCAACCTAGTTACTTCCTATTTTTGTAAAATAAATAAATCGATATGGAAGATTATTAGCATTAGTAGTTTTGGAATATTTTTCAAAAGGAATATTTTCTTTTCTTTATGGAATTGATAGTGTTAAATACCTGTTTAAATTTTGAGATTTTTTTTTCAAGAAAAATGAAATAAAACTAAGATTACTCTACCTGAGATTAGGAAGTAAAGCAATTTGCATTCCGTATTTAAAATGGAAATAGCATTAAAGATTTAATTGGGTGAAATTTCACGATGAAATTGAGGATGTCCAACTCTTCCCATAATTTTAGTTATCTCTTCTCATAGGTTTAGTTATTGTGTTTATTACAAGACCACAATGTAATGTCACGTCAACTAGGATGGGCTCAAACAACATATGACACAAGGTGCCATTGTCATTCCATCCAGTTTTCAAGTACTGAATTTCCACAAATAGAATATAGCGAGAGATAAGAACAAACAGCAGACCTTATACCTAAATAAGAATCCATGCTTTTCTTCCATTAGAAGGAACAATAATCATTTGTGATGTCTCTATTTCCCGACTCTGTGGGAGGTGTTTCACATTCATTGCATGATGTTAATACTCAAAATGTTGAAAGGAAGGAAGAAGTCCATTGTATTGATAAAGATACTACTTTTCATCGAGTTTAAGTTATATAAACTCACACAGCTAGTAAATGCCAAGTTAGGATTCAAACAGCACTTTCTCAGTCTGAAACCTGTGCTCTGTAAATGCTTTTCCTCCTTGCTTTTGTCACAGGCTTTGGGTTTGTAGTTTTGGAGGTATGAATAACCTCGTCAACAAGATGGCAAATGTGTAACCTGGGGGCATGTTATTTAATCTCACTGCTTTAATTCCCTCCTCTGTGTGGAGCTGAGCACCAACTCAGAGGGTGCTGCCAGGATAAAAATGAGTTAGCACATGCATTGCTCTCAGGACACTGTGTGACATATAGAAAACATTATAGACATTAGCAATTCTTACCACAGCCCTCTCAATGCGCATGTACACACACACACACACACACACGCACACGCAAACGCACACGCACACACACACACACACAGCACAGAGCAGTCTAGAATGCACTCTCTAGAATTAGCCCTCCCAGACTTAAAGGCTTTAACTCTGACTACATCTTACTAGCTGTGTGAATGAGTAGAGACGAGAACCTCTCTCTGACTCAATGCACTCATCTCTAAAACAGTTGTGGTAGTGGTATGTACTTTGTAGGGGTTGTGTACAGTAAATGAGATGATTTACACAAACTGCCTAGAATAGTGTTTGGCACTTAGGAACCACTCAGGACTCCTGTCCCTCATTCACTTCAGTCTATCAAGATGCGATCTTCTTGTGCACATATTTCCTCAGTTAATGATACAGGAAAAGGGAAAGTACCGCATCTGCAGCAAAGCAGAAGTCATTGTTATTGCTGAAAATATCACTCAACACTCTAATTCACACCGGCCTCTTCCCTAGGCTACCTTGGCACTGTGGTTACACCCTCTTCCCTGGGCCATGCTGGCACTGGGGTCAAGTTGGGTCCCTCCACTAAGAGTTCAGATCTCTGTGCTACTCCCGACTTGTCCGTGTTTGACAAGCTTTTTAATGGAGGACTAACGAGCTGGGTGTATTTGCCCCACAATGCTAGCAGTTAGTTAGCTCTGTTCTTGTTCACCTCAGATTGTTTTATACCATTTCCACCAACCAACTGGACACCAAGGCATCTGCAGGTGGTTGTTAAGCACTCAATTGGACATTGCAGTGACATTTCTCCTCAAAGGTGGACAAGGCAGGAGATCCAAGGCATAAAAGACAAAAGATTAAAGAATCTATTTCTTCAGAGGACACAATTCAAAGAATTTATTGTTTGCTGTATATAGAGAGAATGCAACTCAGATATAGTCTCGAGCCAAGAAAAACTAAAGGACCTACTTGAAACTAATATAAAACAGTGCTGAATGTCAACTGTAATTGAAAAATTATAAAAGGTGGGGGAGGTAAAGGGGAATAAGAGGTTCAAATTTCCAGTTATAAAATAAATGTTCTAGGAATGTACTGTATAGCATAAGGAGTTAGTCAATAATATTGTATTAAAGTTGTAGGGTGCCAGATGGGTGCTAGACTTATCATGGTGGTCACTTCTTTAGGTACATAAATGTTGGGTAACTATGGTGTATACCTGGAACTAATATACTATTGTATGTTAGTTACATTTTAATACCTTTTTAAAAGAAAAATATAAAAACCAAAGGAGAAATTGCCCCCAAGTTTGAAAAAAAAATTATTTACAAATCATTGCCTTGTGAAATTACTTTTGCCTGTAGATGGCCATCTTCTGTATTTTCCATCTCACCCCCTTTTCCATGGCTAGTTGGTAGTAACTGAAATTTGTGGCAAATCTAGATGTGTTCACGATTAGACAGTCATCTCTGAAAGTCATTAGCAAAATTATTCTTTGTGTTTGTGTCTGTTAAATTACATTTTTCACTGAACATTACCTAGTGGTAATCTTCTACAGTCTATAAACTTGTAACAATCCTTCACGAGCTAACACCTCATTAAACCAGTGTCTTGCTTCAGAATAGTGCATAATTCAAAGCAACTGTTATTCCCTAGTCAAATAAAATTTTTAATATTATCAAACAAAATATTGGGAAATACAAACTAGCTAATCAAAGATTTTTTTTTTTTTTTTTTTTTTTTGGTTCTTTGTATTTTGAGTTTAATGAAGTTTTACACAACTGGTCTTATATATTTCTACCACAGATATTCAAATACCTCACATACAAATCTCTTTAATCTTTAAGATATGCATTAATAATTTGGAGAATACTGTACAAATCATTTCATGTTCACATACACACACATTTATGTATACACATCGATGTGTAGCTGTATAGCTACTAATTTTTCTGAGTCACAAAATATTATGAAATTTTAAAGTAACATGTTAATTCATTATCATGAATGGTTTGGCTCTTACAAATCAAATTAACCAAGAGATTGGAAATCTTCATGGCACTATTCATCCAAGAATTCCATGTTTATCTGTATAATGCCCACAATATATAACTAGAATTTTGCATGCAATAGGTTCAGAATAAATATTTGTTGAATATATTTATGGCAAATGACATAACAGAGACCTGACAGAATGTAAGGAGATTAGAGGAAAGAGAGAAAGTAATGGTGGCTCAGGGAATTTTGAAAGGCCGTTAGTAAAATTGGGAAATTTTAGTGAAAGACAAGAGATAAAATCCAGGATTTGCATGTCTTAAATACAGACAGGGAAAAAGTGCCAGGTAGCTTAAAATCTCAGATTCTACAAGGGATTTGTATGAACAGAGAGTACTTTTCCTATTGACAAGCTGTGACTAGGTATTTTCTGGAATTTCTAATTTTATATAAATACGCAAATGTGAACTTCTTATACATGCTTTTATTCTATTGCAATCTTTCCTTTACATTTTAATTGCTTAGCTTCTATCTCTCTCGAGAACACGTGTCTTTCATTCTTACAAGTATATGCACAAACCACCCCAAGCAACACATGTGAAAATCTAGTAGGTATTCGCTAATATGTTTTTATGTTCATGTGGTTTATAATACATATATGTGTCAATTCATGCACATATTATAAAATTAAATCATATTATACATATGTTTCACCATTTTGCTTTACATACTCAATAATTGCTCTCACACTCATAAACAATAATTTATGTCTAATTATTTATTTTGAATTCTGAATAGAATTTAATGCTAGTGACATACTATAAATTATTCCAGAAGCAATAATACAATAGATGACCATATACATTCAACTTTTTGACCTCAAGGAGTTTTATTTTTATAGTATAGAGACTCACGACACCGATTTTGGCTTTCTAATATATTGTAATACCTCTGCTTCTGCGAATGATGTGACATGCTCCTTACACCCCTAACAGCTTCAGGTGTTTTTCAGGTGTTTGTTTGAAATTTTTCTTTTCTTTTTTTTTTTTTTTTTTTTTGCTGGTTTAATGGGAGATAAAATGACATCTTACTGCTTCATCACCTTGAAGTTTTATGACTACTGGATATAGGTTTGCTCTTGTGCTGCATACACACACACACATCTTTCGTCCATTTTTCTATTGGGTTGTGTGTGTGTGTTTTATTTTGTTTAAGAGAAGTTTGAGTATTATAGATATTTGTCTTTTATCTTTTCTGTCAGTTTTTAAAACCCATTATTTACCTTTTCTATTGAATTTCGACAGGACAATATCTTGTATAGGTAGCTTTGGGTTTTCAGCTTCAGTTATAAAGTTCTTCCTTTCCATCCACATTCTTGATTATGCAAATATTATCTTAGATTTTCTCAAAGGGTTTTCACTTTTTACTTTTTTTGTACATGAGTTTTTAATTAATCTAGAATTTACTTTACATGGTATAATCCATGAGCACAGTTTTGTTTTCTTGTTCCAGTGGGTGCCCAGATGTGCCAACTTCATTTATTATGTGTTTTAGGTCTATATGTAGTTTTCTTTTCCCCTTACTTTCACCTGCCTAGGAGAAATGTAAGTGGCCCAGCAGTCACGTTTATGGGTCTGGGGATAAGACAGACTGAATTATAACCCTGTACCTTTTCTTTTTAGATTTGCAACATACGATAAGGTGCTTATCTTCCCTAAATTTTGATTTCCTTATTATTGAAATGGGTCCAGTGACACTTAACTTCTTAAGGTTGCTGTGAAGATTAGAATAGGTAATACTACATGGAAGAGTTAGCACACGGCCTCATACACAATTGTTCAATGTGTGCCAATGCTAATCATTTACTCTTTATCACCATTAAAGTCATATGATAATGCCTAATAATTACTACTAAGTGGCTAAAATGCTGAACCAAACCAATTGAACCATTTCATCACCTGACTAGTGGTGACCTAAGATGCACTGTGGGATTGTGTCTATTAAGTTTGGAGAAAATAATTCCCTTTTGCAAAATGCCCAACTTCACTATAAGAAAAAGTAAAACCACATCACAATTGTTGATTCTCCTGACCACGCTGATTCAGAAAAAAAGCTAATCTCCTAGCCTCAGCTGGCTAAGGCTATTCCACTGTTCCCAAAACTACCCCAATTTCCCTAAGGTTATTCCAATATCTTTAAGTTTACACTAGTGCTTCTAATGCTATCCTACTGTCTATAAGCTTGGCAATTATGTATTCATGGGACTATCCCCTTGTTCATAAGCTTGTCCGAATATCCCCAAGGCTAGCCACGTTTTCCTAAGGCTACCCAAATTTGAAGAATATCTCATCTCATTGTTCCTAAACCTTTGCTAACATTGTAGGCACACACATTTTGTCTTTGTAACGAAAATATATGCACTTAAAAAAACTCTCCAACATACGTTCATTACCTATCATTAAGAAAAGCATTTACCAAAAAAAAGTAGAAGAAAATATTGCCCCAACTGAAATTCAACCCCCAGCAGAGTTTTCAATTAACTTGCAGCAAACATGCATTTACAACTTACAATATCCTTGTAATACAATAAATCTGCATGTCTCTGGTTATTTATATTCAAGGTGGTAGTAGCTCATCATTCAAGTCTCTTTAAAATATCAAAACAATATATATTTTTTTCAGTTTTATCTGAAAGAATGACAAGAAATCAGGCTGCGGTTTCCCCTTTGGATTGTGTGCTCATTAGCCTCGTTCCTCAATGATGCCTAGGGCACAGCTTTAGTTAGAGGTCAGTTAAGGTTTTGGGATTACAGATTGCTAAACCAGTAGACATGCCCAAGGGGTATGAACTGAAATCTCAGGTTAAGATTTCCACAGAGGCCAGAAGTTGCATTTGGAGTGGACAAAAAGAGTATGTTCTGAAGCCTGTAAACACTCCCTCAGGACATTTGACATCTGTTTGCTATTCACCTCCATGGGCTGACAGCTTTTCAGAGTCTATTACAACCCTCAAAGCTCTGTTTCATGCTCTTTGTTTAGGCAAAATTTCAGTTGACTTCTGAACCCAAATAGGATCCCTGTTGCTGAATGGAGACATAGGCTTTCTCTGGTATTTCCATTTGTGGTTATTTCCATTTATGTGCTTTGATAACCATGGTTATCTGGTGTGGGGGTTGAACTCAGGTAGGTTAAGTGTGTTGTTGGCCAAGGAGGCAAGTCACAGCATGACTTAAAACTATGGTGAGCTCAAAAGCTTGCTCGGGCCATTCAGCTACTTACTCATACTGAAAAACAATCATATCTTTACCTTAGGGTCAGTGAAGTTCCTCCTTACATTACTATCTAGACGAGTAAACTTAACTCATAAGGTTTTCCATATCAAATATAATTTTTATTCTGTGAGATATGGTGAGCTGATAATTTAATCACTTGAACCAAAGGATTCTAGTAAAGCGAAAATGATTAACTGTTCAAATGATTGAATCTTCATAGTTGAAACAATGATATGAGATCCAAAGAACGTAGTTTCATATTATTAACAACCTTGACTGTTTATGTTTCCAATTTTGCAAAAAATTGCAAAAAAAAAGACTTCTTTTGCCTTCTTAGTGGGTTCCCTCAAGAAGGGCTTTCACACGGGTAGTTTATTTTAGGAAATTATTCCCCAAAGCAAGAATGAGGAGGCTGGGGAGTTTTTTGGGTAAAACACAGAAAGAAGAAGGGTTAATACAAGCATATGGTTTTAAGGTGTTTAACACTGTAGACAACTGGGGCTCAACCCTATGTGAACCCTCTGAGAAGCAGTAGAATGAGTTTCAGAATTGTTGGCCAGGGAGGCTGAAGTGGGAAGCATTCCTCTATCAGTTCAAAGGTTGATCAAGTAGCATTAATTAAGTGGACCTCTAGGCTTGAGGGTTCCCCTGGAGTCAGGAAAACCATGAGATAGAGAATGACAAATGTGCAATACAAGCAAGAAGTGTTTCCAGGTACACCTGTGTGAAGCTGGTCACCATAACAAGGGCTGGGATCACAGATAGACAGAGAATATGTGGGGGGAGATATAAGAAGTGTCCATATGTTGCCATGACTTTGTAAGTTTTTGCACCAATTCTCTCAGTAAGAAACCTTTGAAAATATAATTACCTCGTGGCTGCCCTCAATCCTGTCCTTACATTATACTGCATTAAATCCTCTCTCAGAAGAGCAAGATGGATGGTAAATAATCTCCTTCAAAGCCAGAAGTCATGGAGAGCATCAAATTGCATGCCCCAAATTATGCTTAATATTTTGAAAGACGAAAGGAAGTGTCTGACATTAGAATGAATATTCCTCCCTCCGGGCAAGAGCATATTTGAGATGGCTCCTACCCAAAAGACACCACAAGCCTATAAGAGGTAATCTTGCCCTGTTCCCTAGTATGGGGGAGAGAGGGGTGGGGGATCAGTAGGTGTGTTACAAATCTGAGCACCCCACTTCTCATTTAGATTACTAATATCCAATTTCTGGCAGCAACTTCTAACTTTTTGTTATCTGACAGTGGCCTGTCAGTCATGGAATAAAATGAAAAACTCAGATGTACCCCAGTGTTGTAGGACAGGCACAGTTAGCAGCCCAAAATACAAAACAGGGAATTCTATTCAGAAAATAAGATTTAAAATTTTTTGGTTATGGTTCATGTCAGATACTATAAAACAACATTCATCATATTCTAGTGAAATTAGAAAAAAATTCAAGAATTTTGGAGCTGCAAAAAGCTTCTCATCAAAGAGAATAACAAGGATTTTGCTACAAATGAAAGAATCATGAAAAGTCTTCTCATATTCGTAATAGCGGCCTTTACTCTTTGTTTTTAATTTTCTCCATCTTCTCATAGCCTTAAAACTGTCTAAATTGTTACTTAAAAACTTATTTCCATCACAAAGGATAAGAAAATTTATAACAATAAGCCTTAAGTACATGTTAGGAAAGAAAATTCTGGAAATTTCATTGTTTTCATTATCATCTTCAAGACACTCTAAAATCAATAGCTCTCAAATTGCACAGAATTAAAATATTTTTCTAGCTGTTTCTCTGAAGGAAGACATTTAAAGTATACTCAGTAAAGTTAGAATCTAATGCACAATACTTTTGTATTAGAGATGGGTCTGCTATAAACTCTTAAAATAAAGTATGATGCTTTTACTTAGAAGAGATCAATAAGTACTACACCTGTGTTACCGTTTTCACATGCCTTTATGGGCAATAACAATTATGGGTTTCTTTACATGATCATATTTAAATATAAGCAGCTTACTGTTTGGGGACTTGTGAGTATTATTAAGGTGAAACAATTGCTCTCATTGGACTTAATGAAATCTACACTTGCATGTGCCTAGGAAATCATTACAAATAAGGTAAACACAAATAAAGCAAAGCACACTTATTAAGTTTATTTCCTAAAATAAAATTAGCCCATCTAAAAGTAATAAACATGGTAACCCTGACATAACAACTTCTTCTCCAAACAACTCCTCCTTCATACATTAATAAAGGTAGCTCTTCATTTCTTTTGTGCAGCATTCCTGTTGTCTTACTCTTAGTTGAAACCACATATTACTTTTGACCTTGACTTAGGGAGTCCTTTCTGCATGAATCTCATGGATTCATCAGTTTTATGTCTAAGATTCCTTTGCCTTGAGACTTTGGAAGGGGGATAAAAATAAATGAATGAGAGTATATGAAACTAAAGAAGCTTCTGCACAGCAAGAGAAACCATCAAAACAAACAAGCAAACAAACAACAAAAAAACCCCAAAAAGATGCAACCAATCTAATGGGAAAGATATTTAAAAACAACATCTCCCAGAAGTGGTTAATATCCAAAATATATAAAGAACTCATACCACTGAACAACAAAAAACCAAACAATCCAATTAAAAAATGAGCTGCTGACTTGAACAGACACTTCTCCCAAGAAAACATACAAACGGCCAACAGATACATGAAAAGATGTTCAATTTCACTAGCTATTAGGGAAATACAAATCAAAATCACAATGTGATACCACATCACACACGTTAGAATGGCTATTATCAACAAGGCAAAAAAAATAACAAGTGTTGGAAAGTTTGTGGAAAAAAAGCAACCCTCTATACACTGTTGGAGGGAATGTAAATTGATACAGCCACAATTGAAAACAGTATGGAGGTTCCTAAAAAAATTAAGAATAGAGTTAATCCGTCTTCTGGGTATCTACCTAAAAATCTGAAAACATTTATCCATAAAGATATACCTACCCCGATGTTCACTGTAGCATTATACATGGTGGTTAAGACACCTAAACAACTGAAGAGTCCTTTGATAGAGGATTGGATAAAGAAGATGTGATATATACAATGGAATATTACTCTGCCATAAGATGAAATATTACCATTTATGACAATATCGATGGATCTTGAGATTATCAAACCAAGTGAATTAAGTCAGACAGAAAAAGTCGAGAATCATATGACTTCCCTCATATCTGGGATATAAAACTGAAACAAACAAGACAAACAAACAAACAAAAACTCATAGACACAGACAACAGTTTAATGGTTACCAGAGGGCAAAGGGGGGTGGTAGAAGAGGGTAAAGTGGGTCAAACATATGGCAACAGAAGGAGATTTGACTTTGGGTTATGAACACACAATGCGATATATAGGTGATGTGTTATATTATAGAATTTACACTTAAAACATATATAATTTTATTAACTGATGTCACCCTAATAAATTAAATTAATTTTTTTTAAAAAAAGAAAAAGAGGTTTCATATTTAAAATTACTAAGGAAACCACCAGAAGGCCTAAAAAGGCAAACTGCTAAAATATTTACTTCTGGAAAGAGAGAGTCAAGAGGAAGAATGATTTAACAAATTATCGAGGTAGAATTGGTTAAAAACATTAAATTTCAAGAGCACAATGTTGTACTTTGATATCCATATATTCTATTAGATGCTTACCACCATGAAGAATGACTTTGTTTTTATTTTCACACTTTTCTATGTTTTCCCTCATTTAATTATTAGATTTATTACTTTTACATTAATAAAGTTTTGAAAATGCTGTCTAAGCTATGTCTAAAAATACTGTATAAACTAAACTGAGAAAGGTACATATCACATGACTCCAAATATACAATCATGTGAATGGAATATTTTGTGCTATTGGTATGTCTTTATTTTCTTTCATGCTCTCTCTTTTTCCATTTACTTAGGAGTTTATGTAGAACGTGACAGGATTAATAACAGCCAACGCAAATGGTTTTTATTAATGGGATAAAAAGTTGCAAACAAATTGCAACTAACATCTCCCCAGCTTAGCTCTGCAATCTGTCTCTAAACTTCCTCCTCAAATGTATTTCTTGCTGCTCCCGAAAATAGCTAATGGATCATTCATTCATTTAATTAACATTGAATATTGTAGAGGTAAATTTTACCATAAGCAGTCGCTAGAGAAAAAAATAGACATGCAAAAACACCACTTAAATAAAAATATATGTGTTTTAATAAAGTAATTGAAGCAGTATTGTGTGAATAGAGAGCAGGGGCCCCTACTACATCCCTGGGGTACCAACAAAAGCTTGATAGAGAAGATATATACTTGAGTTCAAATTAAATAACAAAAAGGAACTCACCAGTTCATTTTGGAGTTGGATTGTCCAGGCTGAGTGAGAGGGAGCCTGCACACTTCACCCAGCCAGTTAGTGGCAGAACTAGGCATTGAGTCCAGTTCATTCGTCTTCACCACAATGCCTCACCGTCTGCGACCATCTGTGGGTTGTATAGTCATGTATTTAGAAACAAAGCCAAAGAGATCATAATAATTAGAATTGGGCACAACTACATTTTTTTCAATACTATTCAATAGGTAATAATGATGATGGCATCACTAAGAAACTGGCAAACACTCGAGGGTTCATTTACAAAATTGGGATGGGATAATAGGAGCACTATGACCTCATCACAAGCTTTCGCCAACAATCCCACTTCATTCTGCTGATCAAACCAGGCAACAGCCATGTTGGCAAGCTGAATCTATTCCAGTACTTACATTCACTGCTCTTTTAATAATTATTACATATACGTCAACTGCTCTGCTTTGGAAACTATGTTATGGTGGTATGGTCTCCATGTTACTTCATTTCACTTCCAAAGGTAAAAAGAACAAAGCCCAGCATGAGCCCAGAGCTGCTAAACAGAAGCCTATCAGCCTATGTGCACCTTCCTGTGCTCCTTAATCACTTTAATTGTCGCTGCTTTATTGGAGCACGCAAGGCAAAATTGACTGCAAAGCGTGGGTTCTGTTTAGAGTAATTGGCTTTGTGAACAAACATGAACAGCCACGGACAACCCTTGAGATATGACACCTCATATCGGATGCATACACTTGAATTAGATGGAAGTCATGGCCAATATCAAACTATTTAAATGTGCGTTATTGCTTCTTTTATGGAATTATACAACCAAAATAATATGCTTTCTCAAATCTAGTATTTCAGGAATTAATTTTAAATATAACTTAAAGATCTGAAAATCTTTAACAATAAGAGAAACACTCATTTATTCACTAATTAATATGTGAATGTGTGTGTGTGTGTGTGTGTGTGTGTGTGTGTATATATATATATATATAAATGTCTACTAAATGAGTCATTATATACACATATCCTGGCGTGATGAATTATATAGCTCCCTAGGGTAGCTCTCCAATCACTAAGGGAGAGGAAGAAGTAAATAGGTAACTACGACATGTCAGGCAGGAGCGGACCCCAGGCTTCGCTTTAGGAAGAGGGACCTCTAGAACAGAAGAACAGCTTTAAAAATATGCATCCGTGGGCCAGTGCATCTCAGTCTTTACGGCTCACCTGGTCCCTACAGACCCCAGGTCTCACTCCCGCTTCGATGGATGGGCTTTCCGTTTGCTCGTGTCTTTTCTCTGGCTTTGGCTTTTGAGTTAACTGTGTCTCGGCCTTGCAGCTCCACTGCATTGTCTTCTTGTCCACAGCATGTGTCCTTGCTCCAAGCCCCTCAGCCAGTTCAGAATGACCACATTGTAACCGACATCCAGCTGGACCTTCTTGTGAATAGAGGATAGAGAGGGAGGATCTGATTTAGGGAATAATTAGGAAAGACTGGATTTGGTCGACAGTAGATAAGAATGTGATGTGATGTGGTGTGTGTGTGTGTGTGTTTGTGTGTGTGTGTTTACAGGGAGATAGAAAATAGCAATGAGGGAAAGAACCTCAGAAAATAAACTGAAGAGGTAAGCGGTATTGACATAAAAGCGTATTTTATGTGTAGTAAATGTAGATATATGCATTTACAGTAACTTACAATTACAACAAACTTCAGTTTATGTATATGTATAAAAACTAACATAAGTATTTACTTTATACATTTTAAAAAGGAGGTTCATTTTTTTTCTCAGAATCCCTGAAATTAACCTGGGTGGGACAAGCCTTCCCTGCCTTTTATAAAGTAGACTCAGTGTATATCCTAACACAAGACATTCCTTCTTATTGGGGTTCAATCATTCACTCAACAAATATGTTTGAACACCTACTACGCCTGGGAACGGCAAAGAAATAAAAATAAAAGCAAATTAACATTAAACACATCAAGTGGCAATATCGTCTATGAATGCAAACTAAAGAGAGAGTTTGATGGGATTGGAGATTGTGTTTAGTGACATTGGTCAGAAAAGTCCTCTCTGATAAGACGACCCCAGAATACAAGGCCAATGAAGCCAGGGAGAAAGCTGCCTGAATACCTATACAGCAGGAATGACCGTGACATGGAAGCACGCTTAGTGTAACAGGAGAATAGCAAGAAAGCTGGAGTAGAGTGAGGAAAAAAAAAAGTGGGGGTGAGAGAAGCCATTTGAGCAAAGACTTGAACTAGGTGAGCTGATCCTAGGTGGGGAGAAGTGTTCTAGGAAGAGGGAAAAGCTCCTATTCTGTGGAAAACCTCCTTGAGGAAGCGAAGGGTAAACTTAGCCCTAAGGGTGAGTAAGAATGAAAGGACTGAAAGGGGCCAGGAAGAAACGGCCACTGCCTTCGAGCTCCACTCCACAGGCAGTTCATGAGATTATGATTTGGCTACTGACTCACTGTGCAATCTTGAAAAAACATGACCCTTTGTAGATCTCACTTTATCCAGTGATAAAGTCGGTTCGCTAACAATGTCTCCCTCAGAGAGTGTTGTGAGGATTAATTGAACACGTACATGTTAGCCAGTGCTATTATTGTAGGTGCTGGGGATGGTAACTCAAGGCAAACCTGGAATGCTCCCAGAAGGAGGCAGGCTTGAGGAGGGAAGAGTCACATCTGGTACATTTAAGTATTTTCTCTAAAGGGCAACCGAGTACATGGGGGCTGGAAAAGGGAGATGAGGGATCAAGGAAGGTGTTGCTTTGCTTGTTTGTTGGAGGAGGGGTTGTGATGGTGCACTGGTATGCTTTTGGGAAGCATCTAGTGGATAGGGGAAACCTATGTGAGAGGAGGGAAGGGAGACAAGGTAGGGATGATGGCCCCTGAGCAGATGAGAGGGGGCAGAGCCAAGGCGCATGCAAAGCAAACAACCTGTGTGTGAAAGATTGTAAGATAAGTGTGGGGACAGAGCCCCAAAAAGCAGTTTCCAGGCTCTCGGCCTCACATAGAAAGGTGCTGGCTCAGGTAGTAAATGGCCATCGACTGTGATCAAATGGCCATCAGCTGTGGCTAGTTGGCCGTCAGCTGTAACCAGTGAGCCATTGGCCACGAATATAACTGCCGTGGCTATGCTAGCAGAAAATGGGGGGAGCTAGCAAGAAGATGGTGGCTGAGTCTGCAAGCGGCGCAGTGAGGGTTGAGAATTGTGTGGCTCCTGTTTCCTGTGTCTCCAACCCAGCTGCCAGCGAGAGTATAGTGGTGTGACTCCCTTACCTGTGGCTCCGTGGGTGTTCCTTTTTGGCCTCACCACGTCCTGCGTTCTTATGTGGGGAGCGGGACCAGAGACCCCGCCGGACGCCCCGCATGACACATGGCGTAGTCAGCAGGATCCCCTGCACTACAATAAGAGTAGCTGGAAAGTCTGTGCTGACTCTGTTTGGTGACCACCACTCATTTCTCTTCACCTAGAGAACTAACCAAACCCAATTTAGATTGTCTGTGGGTCGCGTTTTAACAGGTTTTTAACATTTTGATTTTCAGTATATAAATGATTACCCAGGGCAAATCTTAACGACACTATTCCTATCCCAGGGCATCACTGGTGCTGAGTTCATTTATCCTCCTCCAAATATGGCATATGTCAACCCATTTCTAGCTCTCTCAGTCTTGAGACCTGCAGCCATGTTGAAGCTTGATTTAAATTCCACTGTAATTTGAGACTCTGGCGGTTGTGGCAAAGCTTCCTCTTAGGCCAGTAATTCTCAAAGTGTTTTCCTCAGATCAGCAGCACTGGGTGACATTTTAGAAATACAAATTCTCAGGCCCCATCCCAGAGCTGCTAACTCAGAAACCCGGGGAAGGAGAAGGCAGTGTGTGTTTGTTGTAACAAGCCCTCCAGGTGACTTAGGGGTGTGTTACAGTGTGAGAACCATTGTTTGGCCTGCGGGAGAGAGAGAATGCGTATAAGGAGAATCAGTAAAAGCCCTCTTCTTTCCCTCTATTGCTACCTCACCTCACGAACACTAATTTAGGAAAAACAAAACAAAACACGTATCACATACAAACTCACTAGACAAAATTTGGAAACGAAAGGTCAGTCAGGGTCCCTTTACTCCAAGACAACCAGTTAGCCTTTTCTTCTTTTCATAAAAGGCAGTGTGCCTGTCACCTTTATCAAGCTTGCAGCTGAGGCCAGTTACTTTCTTCACTGGTTGAACTATACAGGCTCTTACTAAATTGGGATTAACTTGGAACTTCAGGAACCACTAATATTTTTGTTTAGCATAATGCACTTGGCCTAGAGCTTACTTTTCTTGAAGAAGCACATCTCTCTGTGGCCAGACTTATGCTATTCCCCTGCTTACCTTGGGCTTCCAGAAATATTTATGCAGTCAGTAAGCATCTTATAAGTACTCATTCCAGCTGAATTGATGTTTGTGCTAACTACAAAAGAATGTTGATTCTGGCACTTTGTTACCTTTCCACCTTATAAATAGAGGGGATTTAGTAAAAAAAGCAGGGATGGTAGGGACTCCCTGAAGCTTTTTGCAGAGAGGTTATGAAGGAAGGGAACCCAGAGCCAGGACAACTTAGCACACTGACTGCCAATTCAGGCATTCTGGGCCTGGCTGGGAGGTGGCGTGGGTGGAGGCTTGCAAAGGCATCCACCATATTAGCCATTTCTCTCATTTATTAATTCTTGCCAATGCATTTCTTTCTTTCCATTCTTCCAGCTCTCAGCAGTATTTGCTTCAGCGCTTCCCAGTTTTCTATTTTCTTTTCTTCGAATTTCTCTTTCTGCATCCTTTACTCTTCCACAACTATTTCCTCTCTTCAATACAGAAAACGCAATAATTATCTCTGCACCATCTCTCCTCTTTGCATTAGTAGAAATACGCTATTTTTCATTCACATTTTTGTTCTCTTTTACCTTCTTACAGGCAAACACTATTTCCTTTTAGATTAGCTTGTGTAAAGGATTTAGAATGTTCCTATGGCCCTTACATAGTCAATTTTCTTTTACATCAGTGATTTTGCCAAGAAAGAGTTATAAAAGACTGACAACAGACTGAAAAAAAAAATCTCTTTTATGAAGACAGAGAGAAAATCAGTTTTCACAGCGAGTCCTTAAACAAAATATTTTTAAAATTTGCATCTCTAAATTTAAACATGCTTACACCCACTCACCTGAGGTAGATACAAGGCAGGGAAGCAAAAATAGAGCAAAAGAATCTTAAGTAGAGTGAAAGACATTTGTCAACACAGCTTTCGCTGTACTATCCAGTAACAGGTAAATATATGTGCATACTTTAAATCCTGTTAATTACTTAGTGTGAACTGAATGCAATATGCTTTATCTCCGTTGCTTACTGATTTAGTTGTCCTGCTTTTTATGGTTGTACAGACTTACTTACAATCCTTGACTTTCCATGCCATGGTACCGTAGGTCCAGTAGTGTAATAGCAGCGCTATCATTTTCCAATCTAAATTGTGTCTACTTTTAGGAAATAAAACATTGATATTTTTAAAACATAGAAGTGTCAGAAACAAGATGCTAGTAGATTCAAAACCAGGATGCTACATAGCCTTAGGCCGATAAAATAGATGTCATCAATTAGGTACTCTTTTCCTGCTTTCACTACACTTATTCTTTTGCTTTGAAAGTGAAGTGCCCTTAAAATGAGACAGTCATCTTAATCCAATGTCAATAAAATTATGAAGACATAATTATTGTCAGAACATTATTTGAAATCACGAATTCACAGGGTTGCTTCCAGGGATTTATTTCAGCCCAGGCAGTCAATGCAACAGATGGCCTAACTTGTTAGTTTCTCTTGTTATCACCTTGCCCTCTGGGCCCAGATCAGGTCAATCAAGGATACATGCCTTGACCTAAGTCCCTGCTTTCATTTAGTTACCAGGAATACAGCAGAAAAACGCTACATGAAAGGGCTAGGGCAGTCCTCTGTCCATGCTTTCATAACTCTGTGCTTCTGTCAGCGGTGTCTTCTAGGTTAGTTGTGTATTATTGTTTAAATAGTTTTGTAATTGTTATAATGTTTTATTATAACATAATAAAATAAGATAATTATAATTAATTATAAAATAAGATAATTATAATTGGGGACTCTTCACATATTCTGGTTGGTGCTACAACTTGGTGATACTAACATAACAACGTGTCACAAAACTTTTCTTGTCATACATCTGCATGCCCCAAATAGTGTGTGTGTGTGTGTGTGTGTGTGTGTGTGTGTGTTGGGAGAGCAGATACAATATTGGTACAATAGTGGATACTTGAACCAACTCAATGGTCTGGCAATAAATTGGGATTCTCAGGGGAGCAATTTGGAAAGGTACTTAAGATGAAATGCTTACTACTTAATGCAATTGTTTTACTGACTAACAGATTGTTACCCAGTGGTTCCCATAGTATTTTCACTGCAATACCTGTCAATCAAGTCTACCAGCTCATGTTTTAATTAGCAAGTCTTAGAACTACAACCAACAAAGGGTGAAGGTAAAACAAGTGGTTATCTTTTTGTCCTTTTATAGTTCTCAAGCTATTCTATACTATATATTATCTAAAATAATGATGGAGAGATAAGAGAGAAATATTTTAAAAATGATTAGTGAATTACTTGATCGTTAATAAATATAGAAATATTTATGCGTCGGGGTGTGGGTGTGTGTATTAGCATACTACGTATTCTGGATACCAAAGTAGAATATCTGTCCTTGCTAAAAGGAAGCTAAAAGGATCATATATGTATCAGAGGGATAGATATAATGGTTAACCAAGGGAACCAGAAAGGGGTCTTGTTTTTCCTCCTCTAAAATATTAATAATTACATTATTGTAAATGTCCTTTTGATTTTTCTTAGCATTTCCTCTAGTACTTCTTAAATAGGCACTTGATAAATAGGTACATACATAGATTCATGGGTGAAAATTCTACATTGTTCTTATCTTAAAGCAAGGTTGGAAAAAGAGGGAAATAAAGAATTGATACTAACTTAAAATTCCAATTTCTGATGTTATCATCTACGCTTTCTCAAGATAACTTCATTCTGGTAATGACTGAGATCCTGAATTGAATTCTCTAAACTGTGAGTGGAAGGGATCACTATCTGAATGGTTCAAGACCAATGAGAAAATGCAAAGCTTGTCTCAGAACCAGCAGGTCTGATGCTTGCTCACTCTATAGGAGCTCTGACAATTAAGTATGCCAACTCATTGCAATGCTGTTGGTAACCTTTTTTGATACCAGAGGGGTTATTCATTATGAATTTGTACCAACTGGATAAACAATTAACCAAATTTACTCTTTAGAAGTTTGGAAAAGGTTGCATGAAAAAGTTAGATGACTTGAACTTTTCACCAGCAGTTCATGGCTCTTGCATCAGACAATGCACCAGCTCTCACTGGACTGTCTGTGAGGGAGTTTTAGCCAGTAAACAAATAGCTGTGTTGGAACACCCTCCCTACTCCTGATCTGGCCCCCAAAGACTTCTTTCTTAACCTGAAGGTAAAGGAAACATTGAAAGGAAGGCATTTTGATGACATTCAGGACATCAAGGATAACACAATGGACAGCTCTGATGGCCATTCCAGAAAGTTTCAAAATTGCTTTGAAGGGTGGACTAGGCACTGGCATCAATGTCTAGCTTCCCAAGGGGAGTACTTAAATGGTGACCATAGTGATATTCAGCAATGAGGTATGTAGCACTTTTTCTAGGATGAGTTCGCATACTTAATTGTCAAAGCTTGTAGATAATAAATCTAATCAGCCACTGAGATTTATAAATGAGGACTCCCTTAGAAACAGTGTCCAAATCTCAGCTAGATGTATGGTACGGTCTTGCATGATACCCGGGCGGGTGTAGTGGTGAAATCTGGGTTGAATACAAATCTAGTCTGCAACTTTTAAACTAGCTAAATATGTCCATCAAAACAGTGTTTAAAAGTCTATTTCAAGTAGGAACTAGAGAGGCCTTAAAACTTGACCCTACTAATGCACATGAAGACAGATTAAAAAAAAAAAAAGAATCCAACAAGATTAATTTTTAAATGGTAAAATGCAAAGTATAACTTAGGGGGAGAAAATTGTATGCGTTGGTAAAGGATAGATGGCATTTTCTCTGATAACACCTTATGAAAATATCCCCCAAGGTCTTCATTGCTTGTAGCTCCACTAGATACGTTTGGAGTATTCTTAGACAAATCTTAGATCTGAGGCACCTACTAGGATGGATTTGGTCTTCACAGAAGACATTTCCTGTCTCCTCTGTGACAAGAAATGGGAAAAGACGGAAGGTCAAGTTAAACAAAGATGTTGAGATGAATAGGAGATGTTAAAAAGGCTCATATCAGATGGCATCCTGCTGCCTCAGAGAGATCAGTGTAATTACTCTAGTCTATTAAATTGCATTTAATATTTTGAAAGTGAATCTTTTTGTTTATTCTACACCAAGAAAGCAAAATAAAATGGGATCTAATAATATAGAAACATTGTTTTTGAAATTTATTTTTCAAATTAGGAGATGGTGTAAATAAAACCCTTTGCTTACAGTGATTGATTATTTTTCATTGTGGTGTATTAAAATGTGGATGGATTTGTAATATAGGTAAGAGAAAATGCAAAGAGAGTGCTTCATTCTGATCTCAGACAAACCCAAGTTTGGTCCACAGTGTATTTCAGTTTGATCATGGATATTTATTTATGTTTCTTAGTCTCTTGGGTGGAATCTGAAATTTCATCTAGTCCACAGTGTAACTATGTTAGATCATGAAAGGATAATCATGAAAGATTATCACTATTAATCTAACATAAGTATCTTTAATTTCTGAAGAATTAGTCCATAATTCTTATTATAAAACTGAAAATAAAGTTCTTATAAAATATCTGTTGATGAGATAGTTGATGAAAAGAATACATAAAATAAATACAGTTGGACTAAGAACATTTTCTTGACTGAGGTAAAAATCAACATTTTTGAAAAATCAAATAATGCAAATAAGCTGATTATTAAATTTCCCCTCCATTCAGTGTAAACATACAGCTGTTGCTAGTAGTGTTGCTATTTTAGGTTGAAAGGTGAGTCTATGGACAATGATTTTCAATGTGGACAAATACAGCTGAAGAGACTGATGTGTGACCTTTCCTTTCCAAATCCAGTGCATGTGTAATCTGCCCATGGTTAATGCCTGCACCCATATTCAGGAGAGACATCGACTCCCCTTGGCCCTGTCCCTGAGCCTAAGAGTGTCTATGAATCCCGAGCTGACTCAACACAAAGGCTCTGAGGCATACAGGCTCACAGAGCTGCCCACAACTTGTCCAGCAAATAAAAATGCAATCTGTGAATTTGCTTTAAAAATACTTTACGTTGCCTTCTCATCATGGTTCTGGGTTTGGACTCTGGCATTTCAAGCATTTTGCTTTTGTTCTCTGTAGAGTGATAATGCTCTCTGCAAACGCTTATCAATTATTGAGGACCTTTATTCTATTCTTGAAAATAATGTGACAATAAGCAGTGTTACTATCTTATGACATCCTTTTTCATTCCAAATGATTGAATGATTCCCACACATTTGAAATTCCAAATAAGGAGGTGGGGAAGGGGGAGAAAAAAGAAAGACAACCCACATACAGATTTCACCTCACTAACGACTTAATTGGTATCACCCCTGGGGTGAAATGTTGTAACACCCTACAAGTCTTTATGACAGGAAGTGAAAATTCCATATCCAATTGGAGCTACAGGGATAATTTAGGGAGGCAGAATGCAATTATCCAATTAGGAATTTAGCCAGAACAGAAAGGTTAATCCCTCTAAGTCCTTTCAAAAGAGCCCCTGGGATCTTTAATGACGACAAGGGGTCAGGACCTGTGTTTTACAACTGAAGCCAAAAAATTATTCAGACTTCTCCCTCACTCTCTAAAAACGAGGGAGGCTTGATCGAGTCCACCAAACTTCCAGGGAAATCATGGCCAGTATCAGAACTTTTCAGAATTTGCAGTTTTCCCATATTCTCCATTCTAGGTTCTGAAACCACTAGGTACCCGTTATTTTAGTTTCAAAAACAAGTTTAGTCTTTAGCTAACAATGGTTCTGTGGCATGGGATCCTTTCCTCACATACAGTGGCATGGAGTTGGATGCTGACTCAGAGGTTTGGAATGTACCATTGATGCCTGGCTGGCCTCCAGTTTTGGGCTTAGAAGCTGCCAACTTGGCAGGCTGGAGGTTGCCGTGGCAATTGTTCAAAACAGGAAGAATCTGTCCAAGGAGGAGGTTGTTTCTACACTTTAACTACCAGGACAAGTGACAGGGTTCTCTCTAACAGTCTGGCCCAAGACGGAAAGGGAGGCAGTACGCAAAGGAGAACCAAAAGCATATTTGCAAGAACCTCTTGCAAAAAGTAATATACTTTTTGCGCATTCATTTCAAAGTTCCAGCCAAAAGAAATATGAATTACAGATTTCAGTCTGCGAGGCACGGTGCACAGACCTGCTGGATGCAACAACAAATGGTACTTTGCAGGTCTCCCTCTTAGACATACAGTTAGTTTTGAAATGGGTATTTAGAAGTGAAGCAACTTTCTTTGGATGCCAGCCAATACAGGATCATTAAACAGAGCTTTTTGAATTCTCAAATCTAATGGAGAGAGAGAGAGAGAGAGAGAGAGAGAGAGAGAGAGAGAGAGAGAGAGAGTTCTCAGCCTGCAAGCAAGTATAGCTTTGCTGTCTTTCACTTTTTAAAACACCAATATATATTTCTTTAATAATTCACTTGATAAATTCCAATTGACCCAAACATTTTGATGGAAACTCTAGAATGTCCTGAATATTTTTAAATTTTCTCAAAATTCCAGTGTGGCCTGATGTCCTACAGAATAAGTTTTTTAATATAAGATTTAAGAAGATACCTGCAAAAAATTTTGGTAATGCATCAATGCAGAAATTGGGGGACTTGGTTAGCTTTTGTTAATTGAGAGAAATGATTACACTCATATCAAAGTATAACTCAGTCATGTTATAGCATTACTATTTACACATCAGATTGAAAGTTCTATTGAGGCAGTACTAGAAAATGCATCAAATCCTGTCTTCTTCAGAACAGTGAAACATTTAATAGTACAACATAAAACACATACACATTTTATATCACCTTATATGTATTGCTGATTTTAGACTTCTATGAAATTTCTCAAGAAGACAAATGTTTTGTGTGCAGGAACTTAAAATACCTAAGAAATACTTTCCCTAGGAAACAAAACATGATTCTGTAGACAGAGGAAGGTCAGTCACTGCTCTTTGAATAACATTGCATATCACATTATTAAATTTACATTGAAAACAAAATGATAAAAAAGTATCGACTGAAAGACATACAGAAATAACCTGGGATGCCCGATAGAATGAAATCTTCCTTTAGAGTACTTTTGTTTTATCTTAAAATATTTAATTGTATAAGCCCTCATGATATCTGAAAAGATAAAAATCTAAAAGCACTGTATTTGTGATATACAATTTATTCATTCCTTACCTATGTAGGCAAATCTTTAAAAAAAAATTTAGCCGTGGCATTATCTATTTTTAAAGCAGTGTGTACTTCATTCTACTCCTTTCAGAAACATAACCATTTAATTCATGATTTAATCATGATCTTAAGACAAATGTTTGCTTTTTTTTTGTTTTTTCAATTATGTTGGATGAGGGGAGGAGCTAGATTTCTAAGAACAAAGATAGCTGAGAAGTTCAGGTGTATGTTTTAAAACGTACATTTTAATATCAGGTACAATGAGACCAACAGATCAAGAGATGATTGCCATTGAAAGGGTAGTTTGAACTCACAGTCGTCAAGAGGTGAGGTCAGGCCACATGTGGAAGCACCAGGGTCAGTATGGGAGCGGAAAGAGTGAGGGTGAAAAATGTGGGCAAGTCTTCGTTGTGGTACCTGGAAGCGAAAGTATGAGGCAGAGCATGCAAGCTTTGAAGTGACTATTTTCACTAATTTCATCGGGCTCAGAGAAGGTTGTTCCTAATTGTTGGTATCTGGCCCTGGGGTGGTTAAGACAGGTGCCTAGGGCCCTGGAGGGTGACAGCTTGTGGAGCGGGTTGTTGGGAGTGTGGGTTCTAGATTGGTTGGTTTGCATTTGAAAGACACACTCATAATCAAGTCAGTTACTATTTCTCTGAATTGGTTAGTTCTGGGAGGGGCAGTCTCTCCAGGGTTAGCAAGGATCCAGATGTCAAAGCATCAGAAATACAGAAAATAAAAAGGTACAATTAATACAATATGCTTTTCGTTTTGTTTTGTTTTAAGTCAGTATGACAATCAAAAAGCTTTTTTTAATTGTCAAATAAGCCCTCATTTTCTTTAATTGCACCCGTTTTGTGTTCATTTTACTGTAACTGTAAAGAATTATTTAACATTTCCCTATATAATGAATCACTCTTTCATCAGAATTCTTTTCTTAGGTTAAACAGTATTATTTCCTTTGGTGGACAGACCCAAAATCAAATCCCACCTTTGCCCCCTTTCACGTAGGTGATCAGGAATAATTAACCTCTCCAAGCCTCACTTACCTTATGTATAAAAAGATGATTCTTTTATTTCTTAATTTGAGGATTAAATGAGATAATATATGGAAAAATGCCTGTATAGTGCCCAGTGCCCAGAAGGTTGTCAATCAATGAAAACTCTTACTATACTTATTCTCTGCAAGTTGACAAACTGAAGCCAATATAGGATTCTGATTAAGAAAGAAGCTGGAAGTACTGTCACTTTTAGTTTATTCATGGCCATTTCTTTATAGTTCTGTAGAGTTACACCAATTATTTATAAGAAAACCTTGCTGTATCAGATATTAAAAGGTCCAGTTAGTGAGAGAGAATAATGAACTGCTAGAATACCACTGTTCACTGTTGGCTAGTGGACATCTGTAGAATATGGGAGGTAAAAAGACTTGGGTAAAGGCAGAAGAGACCCCGAGAGCTTATAGCAAGGGAACATGTGGAACGTAGTGGGAAATGCACCAAGACTCAGGAAATTCACAGCCATTGTGTAAGACTGCCCTAGGAGAGCAAACCAAGTTTTCCAATTACTCATGGTCTGAGAGTATCCAGGACAAACAACAGAACCCCAGTGAACACCATCCCCTCAGCTGTGAAACGGGACCAGGAGAACCAGTTTCCTAGTGGTAAAACATGTACCATAGTTTGTGGCACACAGCACGTGTTCCACATATGAATGATTGTGATTATTAAGCCTTTTTATCACTTTACACAAGACAGAGGTTATATAGGAAAGTTGTTCTTCTATTTGGGGGAAGAAATGCAAAAATTGAGAAAGTTTTATTTTGGGGTCCGAAACACCTCTGCTGTATTCATCATGATCATTTTAACAGGACCACCACACTCATGCTCACTTAAATCCTACACATTTTAAACTATACAATATTTCCTCATGTTTTACATAGTATTTTCCCCTAAGTGTACTGACTTTTTTTTTTTAATTTTTTTTCTGGTACAGTTTATATTCAATATTATTTTATATTAATTTCAGGTGCATAGCATTGTGGTTAGACATTTATATAACTTACAAAATGGTTTCCCTGATTAGTCCAGTACCCACCTGGCACTATACACAGTTGTTGCAACATTATTGACTACATTCTCTATGCTGTACTTTACATCCCCATGACTATTTTGTAACTACCGATTTGTACTTCTTAATCCCTTCACCTTTTTCACCCAGCTCCCCAACCTCCACTCCCCTCCGGCAGCTGTTAGTTTGTTCTCTGTACTACCTTATACACCACTGACTGAATATGTTTGTTTTTATAAAATCATTTTCCATTTTTCAAGACCGTTTTGAATTTGTTTTGCTTTCCAGGTGATTATACAACCCATGTGATTTAGCGTTCCATGGTAATATAATGCGCCTATGCTTGCTTCATTCATCTCAGACATCAATATCAATAAAGATATCAATATATGAACCTAAAAGTATAGATGACTCTCAATCAATTCATATATTTTTCTATGGCTACAGAGGCAGGACATATAGCCTTGTACAAGGGTAAATCATCGTAGGTACTTTTTGTATACTCATCAAATTAAATAAGGTTAGTTAATAAATTTATGAAACTCTATTGATAGTGCTGTTTTTATTTTCTTAAACATAATTATACCTGAATGTTAAAAAACATATATAAGTTTAAAAACAGCATTTTATAAGAAAAAATTGGAAAAGATGAAATGTGATTTTCTTTTTTACCTCCTCCTTTATTTAACAATGGAAGTTTCAGATAAAGAAATGCAATTATGTCTGTCACAACTAAGGTATATGGAAGATCTTATTCTCAACTGTTTCATATAGAGTTTCAGTACTTGGTTTCTTAATTAGTTTTCTCAACAGTCCATATTCTTCCCCAGGCCCAAACTGATCCATATCTGATTTCAGCTGTTCATCACAGGCCACGTCCAGGTCCTTCCTGTGTAAAACTCTCTGTTCTCTATAGAAGGAGAGCTCCTTGTTATAACCATATTTCTCAAATTTCTCTGAGAGTAACAGCTTTAGAAAAAAACCATTCATTTGTCTCTATGTTTCTAAGACTCTACCATACTCTGAAATAGGAATTTCCACAGTTTGAAATAAGTATTTGTTTTTTTCTGACAATAGAACTCTAATGATAAGCCAAAGCCATCCAAACTTCTTATTATGAACATGAAATAAGCATACACTAAATTCATTATGTCATTACTAGACTTTTTTTTTTCCAGTAATGGTTCTGTTTTAAAGATACCAACGTATGTTTCTGAACTAAACTGTGAAGAATGATCTATAAAGATATATAATGAATGTCAAGCAATTGAAATTGATATGTGTTAAATTTCTCGTGGCCATACAGATTTTTCCATTTTCTTAAAACTTTGTTCACTACCCAAGAATTTTTGTAACGTAATATGTACAAACCTGTGCAGAGAGCAGGGTGGATGTGATTGACATCACCGCACAACCCTGCCATACAGGCCGGCGCTGACCTCAGAGGTTCCCGACGTGACAATGACTCAGGGCACCGAGGCCCCTGTTCCCATTCTTCTGTCGCTGCTTAACAATGCTTGGGATGCCTCAGCTTTCTTTCTGTCTCCTTCTTTGCTTCATTTAATGCATTCTGGAAGTTTCCACGCCCTACTGTATAATGAAAAGGCTGCTGGCTGACACAGGAGAGTCCACAGGGCAGATCAGAAGGGAATGAAGAAAAGTGAAAGGGAATACTGATGTGCTTCCGCACACTTCTCCGGAGCCTGTCATTGGGAAGGGCCAAGCGATGAGTTCGTGGCATGTGTCATTTTGTAGTCAAAGACTATACCAAGACGAAATGATTCTCCACGTTCTGTTTTCCTCTGCTGGAATCATTCGCAAAGTCACAGGTTGAGCTTGTGCAGACACATATGAGATTTTGAAGATTCCTAGGTGACTGCTTGAAAGGAAACTGCCGTAGAAAAAAAAGTTTCTTCATGTTCTTTGTCTGAATTAAAAAAAACACAAACACACACACTTTTTTATTAAACCACAGAGATGTGGGGGTTTGTTTGTTCAAACAGACAAGCTTCACTGTTGAAACTAACATAAACCATCATTTCCAATTACTGTTATCACGGATGAGGTGTAAATGTTTCCAATCTGCCTAACACCAAAAAATAAACAAACAAACAACCAAAAACAAAAACAAAAACCCTGGAATTCTGGACGTCTTTTTTCAAGAGACTGTGCCAATACAATTTTACTTCAAGTACTTAGAGGTGGGACAAAACCTTGTTCTCCATTAAACCACTAGGTAAGTGGTCACTGAACAAATCGACCCTAACCATTCTGTTTTTATGGCAAACTATACCTCCAATTTCAAAACATATAAAATAAATAACTGGTATTAATGAACTAGAGACACAATGGAGAATGGGAGTTCATCTCATATCCCTAAGAGTACTCCATTCCTAATTGGAATTAACAATTGAGGACATCTGCGCAAGATGATTTCTTTATTAGCAGGTCTTAAACCATGGATTCAAATTCTTTCATGGACATAAGACTATTCCATTTTTCCATTTCCTCTTATGTCAGACTTGATAAGTTGATATTACTTCTGATTATTAGATGAATTTCCACTATAAAGTGCTATAAAGTGCAAAATATCACCTAAGAATCTTTTAGTATCTGTGGGATTACTGGGATGTCCTCTTTTTTTAATTGCTGAAGTAACTTTTTGTGTCTTTTTTTTTTTTGTCAGAAGTTGATCAATTTTTGACACGTTTGGATCTCCAACTCATAATGGTTTTCTATTACATTAAATTTTGGTCTTAATAATTATTTTTGTAATTTTTCTATTTATGAGTTTACCTTCCTGCTCTTATCCTAAGTTCTCAAGATGGATGTTTTCAGTCTTTCTCCTTTAAAATATATGCATATATAATTATAGCTTAAGCCACATCCATCAGTTTGATAGCATTTTGTTATTATTTATTTCTAAGCACTTTATAATTTCCATTATGATTTGTTCTTTGACTTTTGCCTAATTTTCAAGCATGTGAAATTTTCTAGTTATCTTTTTGAGTTGATTTCCTGCCTAATTTTTCAGTGTTGAACATATAACCAGTATGATTTTAATCTTTGACATTTGTTTCGCTTTGCATTGGAGCCCAGCAAATGATCGATTTTGTAAATGTTTCGTGTTTCCTGCAATTTGCAGACATAATTCAATGTATGTTAATTAGGTCACGTGTTGTAATTTTACTGAAATCTGTATTCTCATTGACTTTTTGTCTGCAATTCTTTGTAGGTGTGTTAAAAATTTCTCATTATAGTTGTAGTTTTGTTTGTTTTACTTCTGTAAATTTTTGCTTTAATATATATTTTTCGGCTAGGCTATTTAGGCACATGCAAATTTTGAACTCAAATTTTCCTGAAAAATGGAAACTTTATCATGATTAAATGCCTCACTATATATCTTGTAATGCATTTTGCATGATAGCATACATTCATTCATATAAATATCAGCTTGCTTTCAGTGATTGTATAGTATAGATTTACTATTTACTAACCCACCCAGTATTTCTCAGTCCTTATATTTAAGAAATGATATTTGCAAAGATTATATGAGTTAATTCCCTTTACCTTTTTTCTTTTTAAAATCCAGTCTGCCAATACTTGTGTTTTTTTCTATTGGAATTTTTAGTTGTTTTACTTATGTTATTACTGATATATCTGAGAAGTAATTTTCTTTTATTACATATCTCTTTTATTAGTTTTTTAGTACTATTAATCATGACATATACTGTTGTTTTAATAATTAATCTTTCTCTAGAATGATTACAATATGCACTATTACTTGTTAAAGTCTATCATAAATTAGCATTTTTACCACATTTTATACAAAGCAAGGATCTTAATACAGTTTAGTTTCAAGTAACTACTTTCCAACATATACATTATTTGTTGTGTATTATGTGATTGCTGACATTAATATTGTTTACAATAGTTTCATTTAAATTAACCCACAAACCTTCATTCTTTCTCCTTGTCTTAACTTTCATGTTGGGTCATCGTCCTTCTTTCTAAAGGTCACCTTTAGTAAAGATGTGTTTGTAACAAATCATGTCTGTTTTAGTTTATTGCAAAATGTCTTTATTTTATTTTTATTTTAAAATAATACTTTTTGTTAGATATGGAACTTTAAGTTGGAATTTTATTTTCCTTCAGCACAATAAAGCTATCGTTCCATTGGGAAGACAGCTGACATTCTTCTTTTTGCCCTAATGAAGGAAATTTTTCTCATGTTTCCCTAGCTGCTGCTAACTTTTTTTCTTTCTTTGATTTTCATCAATCTTGGTTTTGCATGTGCAGCTGGATTTCCTTTCACTTTGTTTTGTAATGCTTTATGAACCTGACGCTTGACGATATCACGATTTCTGGCAATTTCTCAGCCATTACCTCCTCAAATACTTTCTGCCCCATTTTTTCTCTCTTTTATCTCCTTCTGGAACCCAAATTGAATGTGTATAAGAGCTGATGACCATATTTCATATTATGTGTTTCCCTTTTTTGCAACTACCTTTATCTCCAGCCAATCCAGAGTGCCAGCCACCTATTGCTAGCCACTAAACACATCTGATCACGGAAGAGTATGTGAGGCCTCTTCAAACTCAGGCCATGGAACCCTGCAGCCTGCCAGGAAGTGGAAGAAGGGTGTCCATCCATGCTATCACTATGCCTGCCCTGCAGACTCCCTTCTGGTACCAACCAAACACAGGCTGAGCAGACGGCTGTGTCCAGGGTCCCCTGCCTGAGCTCTCTGCAACCCACAGAGGGACTAGGGAATATTGCAACATCCCACTTTCCCCTTCCATTGTCCTACAGGAGAGAGAAAGTCTCTTCTTTTTTTCTTGAAATTTTTACTAAATGTTGCAGTTTACTGCATTGTGCTATAGTTGCTATGCACTTTAAGAACTGGGGTGACAATGACATGTACACACACAGATTTACAATGAATACAAGATCCATTTGATACAAGAAAGAAACCTGCCTTCTCGATAGGGTAAACCTTTTGCCTACAGGGATGTATGTAGCTGGGAGAACAGAAAGGGTTATAGAGAGTACTTATGTATGCAATTGTTCCTTTTCCATAGTTGACTGTGCAAAGTATTGCAATATGAGATGTTACAGAATGCATTCTTCTATTGAAGGTTATGCAAAGTTACAGAAAACAACAACAACAACAACAACAAAAACCATACCACTATAGACAATAACCCCTCTGAAGTGAATGAACATTTCCTTTTATAGGCAAAATTCCTGGTCAAGAGCCTGGAAAATGAACTGAAATGGTCACGTTATACTTGTGATCTGATGCTGCCAATCACTCCTCTGTCATTCTGAGCTTTGGGAAGAGAGGGGAAGGGATCAATATTTACCAAGGGCAGCACCATTTTTCTGATCCTCTTCATACTAAAGTCATAGGTTAGCTGGCTGAGGGAAGGAGATCTTTAGAAAGCCAGAGAAATGAAAGTTGGGCTGGTAAGCTCAAAATCTGCAGTGGAGACAACTGCACACCTAGGGAAGAACGGCATTTCAAGTCCAAATGCAGTCAGTTGTTATGCGACGAGCCGGCAGGAAACACCGTGGCTTCAAACAGCAAACACGTAGGCAATTGGGGCTGGGCTCCAATTGTAGACAGTTGGGGAAGTTCTTATTTTAGCTAAGCTCACTGATGCTTTGGCAGTTCAGTTGCCAGGTTGGCTAGGGCCTGGTTGTTCTAGGGTAGCCTTCAGTGGGAGAGATCCATTCTTTTCTATGTAGTCTCCCATTATCTAGTAAATTAGCCCACACTTGGTCACATAGCAGCTGGGCACGTTTCCAGGACCCAGATTCATGGGGTAGAAAATAGATTCCACGGCTTGATTAAAAAACAAGGAAGGAAAGAAGGAAGGGAGGGAAGAAGGGAGGGAGGGAGGGAGAGAGAGAGAGAGAGAGAGAGAGAGAGAGAGAGAGAGAGAAGAAAAACAGGAAAACACTGGAATTGATGAAGGAGGTAAACATGGAGAGACAGAAAAGAGGTTCTGGGGAAGTTTGTGACTTACTACAAGTTGAAAAATGTCTTTTAAACAATGAAAAGATTTAGGGAAATCCTCGTTTGTGTGTCTTCATATCAAATACTAGTAGAGCTTGGGGTGCTTAGGTTGACCCCTCACATATTACTAGTGCTCTATAAATAAGAAAGAATGGAAAGGAAGGAAGGAAAGGAATTTATCCTGGGTAGAAAAGACCACAAAAGTGCTGGCAATTTCTCTCCTGCATCCCTTTTCAAAGGTCAAAACCTCTTGTGCACTTGGCTGTAAAATTTTTCCTCCGTTTTCAATTCTATGCAAATATTTACCCTGAGTTTAGGAACAAAGAAGAAGCATCCTTTACTTGGTGGTTGATAGTTTGAGGTCCACCTTCTCCCTGACCCCATTCTTCAAATTTAAGTTTGTTCTCTTCTTATATTTTACAGCAGGAAAGTTGAGAGAAACAGACACTTAACAGCCAGAGAATTACATGCTTTGAGAATAGACAAAGCGGGGTGTGGTGTAATCAGTTCTGAAGTGGTCCCAAGAACTCACGACCTCATTCACTAACTCTGGAAGTTTCAACCACTTCTGGGCTTCAACAGAAGGAGATGCCAGAACAGACAGCCGTCTGAGATATGGTGTGAGACTTGGCACACCAATGGCACATTACCTTCAGAATCATGCAGCAAGATGATACTTAAAGCTTTTAGTGAGGCAGGCCGTGGCCAGGCTGCAAACCTGCCATGATTTAGTCTCATTGCATAGAAGTTGGTTGGTTTACCGCTAAGTGTCCTGATATGAGGTCACCTAAAAGGCCAATCCATCACCTCCAGCTGGTATGTGCTGAGCAGGGCTGGTGGGGAGCATGAGGGATTCCATCAGCCCTCACATTTTGTGCTCTGCACAACTTATATTCCTCTCCAGGCTGAATTTATGACCTTTCTGTCAACTGCTTCTTTAATGCATAAGGCTAAATATCAGCGGCATGATTCAGACACTCAAGCTCTTGAATACCTACTACTACCAGGGCCACGCAGGGGTGCGCTGACTATCAGCATGGGACATTATAATTTAAAGCCTAGCTGCTGGGTGTCAGGTCCCTCACTGAGCAGCTGGCGTACTTTATGCCATCTTTCCCTCTTCTATTAAAAAGAAAGGTACAATGTCTCAGATCCCAAGAGAAGCAATATAAGCATATACAGAGGGTGCCAAAAAAAAAAAAGAATACACATTTTAAGAAAGGAAAAAACTGTATTAAAATTGTAATACTCAATATATGCCGATAATTAAAATTGAATACAAGTCACGTGTATACATTTTTTTGTCATCCCCGGTATAAGCAATATAAGAAATATAAGATCCTGAATTAAACAACACTTTTTAAAAAATGAATGACTTCCTTTTTCATTTTTATGGGAATTATTTGTTAAGCAAATATTAGTCGATTACATAAACGGAAATGTTGAAAAAATATTCCCAGGATCTTTATGTAACCAGGAACGTGAAAAGGTTTACTACCGATAGGATATAAAATGTAAAACTCCTGAGAACTTGCAACCTTTAGGAAAATAACATGTGTCAAGCAGCAGCAGAAACACCCATTTCAGAACTCCCTGCTCCCTCCTGCTTGTGGAAGGACCTTAGCATCTTCATGCACATTCCTCCCGAGATGTGAAGAGGTCAGCAGGTAGATCTCACATGTGGGCCTGAACTGTCTTTCATGCTTTTAGGTCCAGCCCCTCCTGGACATCCTCTGCCAGGAAGTTTCTGCAGAAGGTGATTTCCACGCTCACAGCTGCTGGCATGCACTGGGACCCCACTCATGTTTGTGTGCCTGCCATCTAACGGCAAGAGTGGACATGTTCCTGTCCCCTGCACTGTGCTGACATGAGGCCTGAGAGGAATGGAAGGAAGCATGTTCTCCCCCAATTTGTGTTGCTGCCTCTCTGGGCACCAAAGCAGAGCTGCCTATTGCTACATTCATGCTTTTTCGAGTTCTGAATTTACCCCTTATTCTGAGGACTCAGACCCAAGACAATGGGAGTGATCAGAAGATGACCGTCTTACACAGATTTGGGGCCATTTTGTGGTCCTCCCAACCTACTTCACCCTTTCTTTTCCTCTAAACGTGGCTTTCAAAACTCTACCTTAATTCTCGTTCAGTGGAAGAAAATGTTAAATCAAGTAAGGCCGTGTAAGGACAGAGTCCCAAAGGATGGACCTCAGACACACTTCTTGTTCAGTTAAAGCTCAAGTTAAGGTCACAACTGCACCCACGTGCATTTATAAATGACACGAACTGTCAAGTCACATATTTCAACAAGTGTGAGTGAGTAAAAGAAATCGTCTGTGATCAAATAAAGTTGAAAAATGCTGCATTATAAATCACCAATTGGGGATTCATATGCACAGCACATCCAGGGCACAAATAATTTCTGTATAAAGAAACTCGTTTGACTTGGCTTAAAATAGCTTTTTCAAAACTTATTTGAAAACAGGCACCTTTTAAAATTTTTTCATACTGTCTAGTTCTTGAGGAATCAAAACCGCATACAACAGAACTTGGCAAACACTATGGAAGAATATTCTAGAAAATTCTGTTGACAAATACTTCTGATCAGTTACTTGCTGAATTAATGTGAAAAAAGTCTGCTTAAGTGTTTAGTCATTCACTCTACTTCTTCCCAAATTAGTGTTAGATCCCTTTTTACATTAGGAGGCAGTGAGAGGCCAGGGGTGCAAAAGCTGGACTGACAGTAACGTCCTGGAGTGACTCCCCTTGTCCTACAAAGAGGCCCCTGAACTACCGCAACGTGCAAAGCAGGGGGCGGTGTTGTGAGGTCCTTCTACTTTAACCAATTTTTGGTGAAATCTCCTAAATTCTAAATGTTGACAGCTACATTTAAAAAGAGAAAGGAAGACATCTTACATGGAGGCACCTTCCTTTCACCAACAAAACAAAACAAAACACAAAACAATTTTTGGGTTGAATCTAATCCACGCATTGCCGCATTCCTCTCTTACGTGGGTCCTTGATTTTGCGTAGAGGGTCAAAAGTAAAGGGAAAAAAAATTCAGCCTCTGTTTTTAATTTCTGTCTGCTTTTAATTAATGTATACAGCCTGAATATTGAAGTAAACAACAGCGAGTTTGATATTATTTTATCACATTCATGAGATTTTAATCTATCTCCAGTGAAAGGGGGAATTATAAGGTAAGTGTTCACAGGCAATGACTCTCAAGTAAAGTGTTTTTTATGCTGTTAAAGTCAAACAAGCAATGTTTTAAGCCATACTCCTTCTGGGTATATTAAAGATTCATTTTATTGGAACTATAATTAAAACTATAATTTAGTGATAAACTTTCCATCATGTTATTATCTTAAATGGCTGAGCACTAATACATTTTTATCAAGGATAAAAATAATATTGTTTTAAAGAAATCTACAATTCAAGGGAAATTTTGATATTGGTTTAAGTCACCTGAGAATTATTTAAAGCCCTAGAAGAAAATTACCTCACAATGGTCCCAGTGGTTCATACTGGGCTTATTCTGGACAATATTTTCACTGTGGACTGTTTTCACACTGCCATGTAGCGCTCTGTATTTCATCCTTAATAGGAATGGTCCAACTATCACACACACACACACACAAATACATTATATATATATATATATATATATATATATATACACACACACACATATATACATATGTGTATATATATATACACACACACATATATGTATATATATGTATATATGTATATGTATATATATACACACATATATATGTATGTGTGTATATATATATACATATATACACACATACATATATATTCCATAAAATAATTTCATTTAACAGTGAATGTGTAATATATCATGTCGCATAACCCATGCTAATGTGAAATGATTTTGTGAATTATTTGTCATTCTCTATTAGCACACAATTTGCAAAAGACTCTGATATCCTACAGAATATGTTTACCTCTTATCTATTTTACTTCCAGAAAAGGTCAATGCAAAATATAATCTTTTAGAAAAAATAACTTTTATTAATATAGCTTGTTTTATGTTATAGGTAATTTTGCTATATTTTACCATATTTTATAAGATATGTATGCCTGAAAAGTCATAATTTTATTTTTTATTTTTGAGATTGGACGTTAATATTAAACAAATGTTTTTCTTTTAAGAAAGATAAATCCACTTATTATATCTCTGTAACACACTAGATTTTATAAAATGAATTTATTGAATCAGGACACAAGTATATTAAATAAATACTTGATTTGCATTATTGTAATATTTGCCTTTGATTTAATGATTCTTCAATTAATTATCTGTTCTCTTTACAATTTAAGAGAAGTGATTTTTGAAAGAGAAATTATAAACTTCCCTTACATTCTCTTCTGGGGAATAAAGATTTTTTTTTTTTTCAATCTAAAAGGATCAAAGAAAGAGTGAGGCTAGGAGAAGAGTGGCTGGCACAGTTAAGGAAAGATGGGAAGAGGCAGATTTTTGGCTCAACTGAATGTGTTAATCTGCAGTGAAATTAGCTATTTAAAAAAGTATTTCTCAGCTGCACATCTGAAAAAATTTATGGGTCTAATTTTCCTTTGGAAATTTAAAATGTTACAAACCCATAAGATATAATTATCCAAGTTTTTCCACCCCACACTCACCATGCCCACAGAAAAGAGTGGGAATTATGTATGGATGCAAATGGGATGACTACTGCAAAGAATTTAGAAACATTTCAATAAACATACTTGCAAATATTTTTGGTATTTTAAAAAAGTAGGACACATATGTTAAATTCAAGTGAAGAGGGCCTAAAAGGAAATCTCCAAGTGCACAGTTTGCTTCTATATTTGTGTGAACCATTTGGTTAAGTATTTTACAAAATATCTACACTTTATTTTCCAGTCCTTATGGAATTTTCAAAATACTGTATATCCTACAATAGACTTTTCAACATATGTGTAAGCTGTAGTGTGAAAATAATTGTGGAAATAATTCTAGATCTATATAATTCCACAACCTACTTGCCTTGAATTGGCTGAATGTGTTTTTCATGTAAGTATGCATCGAAAATGTTTAAGTGTTTCACACTAAACTTGTTCAGATCTAAAAACATCTCTGCAGTTGGCAAGGCTTTGCCAACCTAAGGAAATTAGAAAAGATAACATTTAATAACACCAACCAAGAGAGTTCTTACTTTTGTCATATTTCTTCAAAATGCTTAGAAGTTTGGGTGAAATATAGATATGTTTAGAATAAACACTCATCCCTTAGCTTACAAGATATTTGATAGTAGGGAATGATCTGCACTAATTTTAGGGCTTTCAGAAATTAATTATTTGATGACATTTCCAAAAAAAATAGAAAGATTGCTAGGGTGTGACTCTTTTCTATTCCATTCTTGGTTAGGAATAGTCTTTCCCAGGTTGTAGGATCCCCTATTATCTGTCCTCAAAAGTTACTGGGAACAATTTTTTAAATAGTCAAGGCTTTTCTTTAATCTTCTCTTCCCTAAATTTCTTCCTCCTCCTCCAGCTTTCCTTTACCCACTTAAGACGTTATAAAAATTATCAAAGAAAAAACTAGCACTCAGCAGAACTATACATATTTAGCGGATGCTAAATAAATACTTTTGATGATGATGAATGTTGGCACGTCTCCATGGAAGAAAGACCTTACACAAAAGATGTTATAATTATTATGTTTAAATGATTATGCTATAATTATTATGTTAGAAATCTCCTATCCTTGCAGAGCTGCTCGGCGGTGGCAGGGCTGTGACATACCCATTAAACCTCATCTATTGCTAAGGCACTTGCCACCTTCGCAACCAACATACAGAGAGGCTTGGCCAGGCCAGAGCAATCTGTGTAATGGGTGGGGAGGGTTTCCTGGAGTGCTCTCTCTCTCTCTCTCTTCCCTCACTCTGGGAGGCTAAAAGATTTTGGCAAGTTCATTTACTCAAGTTTAAATGAGGCTCAAAATGTTACCTACCTCTCCTGGGGTTAAATAACTTTTATAGGAAAGATGATAAAAGTTAAATAAATGGATGTCTAAGGATGACATGTCTTATTATTAGAAGGGGTTTCCCTAAGGCAAATCTTTCGATTCAGGGCCAGTTGTCCAGGGATTTCAGGAATCCAGAGATGCCAACACCTACCTGCAAATAGCATATTCTACAGAGGATTTTTTTTTCTTTTTTTTTTCTTTTTTGGGTTCCTATAATATTTCCTAGCTTGAGAATAACAGGCAGATTAGATAACTTTTCGTAGACCCTATAGATACATTGATGGTCATCACAGTCTTCTCTAGAATTGTGGGAATGCGAAGTGCAGCCAGGTTTTCGGTTCTGACTAAGGAGCAAATAAATGTTTCAGAGGAAAGTGACCTCTCCCTGTACACATCCAACAACGTGTCTGAGATGGGTCTCGGGGGTGCTTTGAGATCATCCAGGTTGTGTCAAAGTGCATTTCTGCTTTAGCACCAAAATTCACTATGCCTTCGTTTTTATTGCTGTTGATAAGGTTTTGACGAGTACGCAGAAGAGCTGTGGTTTTGAATGACATGCTTATACAGCTCACCTTTCTGCCATCAGTCGGAGGAAGGGAGAATGGCAGCATAGCTGTAAAGGCACACAGACCCTGATTCAAGTGCAGCTCAGACCTTCCCTTGCTGAATGTGAAGAGCCTGCACCTCCTGGAAAGTGGTAGGGGCCTGACTCAGTGTAATTAGTATTACAATTACCACCCTTAAGAGTCACAGTCAAATTTATGAAAATCTTTTAAGATAGGAGAGAAACAGGATCAGGGAGAAGACGGGTTGAAGGTGGGACAATGTGACTCCTGTTGAGAGAACTTTTAGAGAGTATGTTCAAACCAGAAGGAATGGCACAAGAGCAAAAAGATGAGTTCACAGACCCAAGTTGGAGGATTTGGGATTAATTGAAATCCTCAAGTGGTGCATAGTAAGTGCTGCCTATTTAGAGCCAACAGATAGGTTTCCGTGAGGTTAAGGAAGCGAAAAATCCCATATGAAGCTAGTGAGATGTTAAATTCTAATTAGAAGTGTTAATTAAAAAAAAAAATTCCAATTTCATCAGTGAGAGTGCTTTTGTTGTTCCAATTCTCTTTGCTACAGTGAATCCTAAGTATCTTGACTCACTTTGTTGCAATATTATTTACCACTTCTATAGGGTCGAGAAAAGTTGACTATGGCCCTTGGAGCACAGGGCACTCGAGTGCTCTTCCCGGTGCTGCCATGATAAAAGCCCTTCCGCATTTTTATAGAAAAATTCCTATTTTCAGGGCTTTACAGTCATGCATAGGAATTCATTGTGGCTCAAAGTTTAGCAAATCAAGTGTGCGATTATCAGGAAAAAAACAAGTACTTATCTACTTCTTCACAACATCCCTTTGCCACTATTTCCTGCTATTTATAACTTCGAAAAAGATCCAAGGAATTTCTCAAATTTAGATGAGTTTATTTTGTATTGTGCATTAAGTTTAAGTAATATCATGTAACACACCATTTTGCAGACCATTAATCCATGAGGATGAAACCCATTGGATGAGAATACAGATCTTAGCTACCCAAAATTGTTTAAAAATTAAACATTAAATTAAATCTAATATTTAACAGATTTCCAGAGAATGTACAAGTGTACATTAATATTTTATTTCGCTAGTAATAATCAACATCTTTCAAATTATTTCATGTAAATTTAAATGTTTTCTGTTATGCTTTTTATTTCTGTTTAGACATTTTCAAATTTTATAATCAACATTAGAGAAGAAAGTGTTACATATAATATTTAAAAGTATCAAATGAAAACCTTGAATGTAGGTGGGCCTATTTAGTAAAATACACAGTATATTTTTTACATTGAATACCATAGTTTTTTATTTAGCCAGAATAACAACTTTAAACCCTAACAGCTAATATAATACTTTTTTAGAAAATATGTGTCTATCTTCATTTAACCACATGACTTTTCCAGAATAGATGTCATGACATACACATTTACAACAGCTTTTCCAAAGCTAATATAAAAATAGAGGATATAGTTAAGACTTTGTTTAATTCCTAAAAAAAACATAATTTCCAAGGTGTAGCTCTTTCAAAACATCTTTCTATACTGTAAAATCTATAAAAAGTGGATGATATTTTATTTGTAAATTATCATGGAATACATATAAAATAGTCCAAGGAAAAATAGAAAGTAGGTATCGTTTGTTCATTCTCTTTATTCTATCCTGCATGCATGCTCTCATTATTCTCTTTGGGATATAAGACCCTCGCATTCTTTCATGTTGCCTCCAGTCTGTGAAACCAAGGGTCTTTATGACTTTGATTAAATTTAGTTTTAAATCCTAGCTCTAGAAATCATCTCTCTCTCTCCACACCCTCTCTATCTCTGTCTCTATCTTTCTCTATCTCTATCTCTCTCTATCTCTCTCTCTCTCTCTCTCTGTCTCTCTACCTCTCACTATCTCTGTGCCTATCTCTATCTATCTCTATTTCTATCTATACACATGCCCTCCCACACACAACCCTCCCAGACCTACCCCTTCTCTAGGGTAATCAGCAAACCCTGAGGCAGCAGAAGACAGTAGCCCGGACCTGACAAATGGTCCTATGGTCAAGGACCTCTGGCTGGCTAAAGATAACATCTTGAACTAAGTTGTCTTTCAGCATCTCAGCCCTGGGGTAGAACAACTCCCTGGCTACTTTCTCATGACACCAGACAGAGGGACAGCAGAAAAGACCTCAGAGCTGTCCTCAAGACCTGATGAAATGATTTATTACCCTTACCTCACTTCTGATGAATCAGGTCATAGCACAACCCCAACCTCCTAACCCACAGTTTCTTGTGATTTTACCCTATAGAATCTGTAACCTATATGCCACCCGGGAGTTGGGTTTTTAGACCATAATCTCCCTGCCTATGAATTGGCCAATTCAATATTAAACTATTTTTTCTCTGTATGCAAGCTCCTGCTCATGCATTTGTCTGGGGCCAGTGCATACAGGCAGGAGGACACAAGGAAAAACATTAGAGTTCTGAAAGTCACGGATAGACATTTTCATTTCCACACTCTACACCAAAATATAACTCTACTGGTTCCCATTTTTGCTAGTTGTTTTATCTGTTGGAAAGCTGGAAAAGTACTACTTTAAGTTATTTTCAATATTGTTGGAAGTGGAATTTTCAGGGGTCTGGATAGATCAATGAATCCTTAGACATATATTTTCTTAGAACATTTCAATGTACGTCATATATGGTAGATTCCATATGACAGAAGGTAAGACAAATGCTTCAATCATTAATCTGTTTATTTTTATTCATCCTCAGTTATGATTTAAATATATATATTTTGGAAGTGCTTTAGGATGCTTAAAGGTTAATATACCCTTTTATTTAGGACTGAAACCATCATTAGTTTAATAGGTGGAATCAGTGCCTCTTGGGGCAGAGATGGAACTTCTTGTTTTGATAAGAAACCATGGCAGGTATTGAGGCATGGATGTAAGGGTCAGGTCTCTCTGCATGATGTAGAGCAACACGTTTGATGGTTTTGCTTCCAAAAGGAAAGAAAAAAAGAAAAAATAAGAGGAAAGAGAAAGACGAAAGCAGAGAAAAGTGTAAGAAGAATGACAAGAGATTAGGATTTGGTGTAGGAACAGTGAAATCTCTCTATGGAGCCGTGACCAGAACACATGGTTTTGGTTCTGTTTTGTTCAAAAGTACCTGTATACCTGGGATGTCACTCTCCCACTCAAGACCCAATAGAGCCTATTAGGCTGGTGGAGTTTTATCTGTGTGATGATTTGGTGGTACTCAGAGGGCTGGGTTCTGTTTTTAAATGGATGCAGTACAGAGCAGGAATCAGGCATCAAGAAACACTAAGGACAAATGCTTCAAGGATAATTAATTGGGTACTAGGAAGTAAGAGAATCTATGTTGATTCAAAGTCCTTCCACCTTTGCAGAAATAGAGGAGATGAGTACAGACCATGGTACATGGAACTCAGCCAATGTTACTTTACTATTAACAAATAGAAGGCTCCAGATTATAGTACTACTTATTGGACAAAATGATCATCATACATAAAGTAATTTTCGTGAAGCCACCTTTGTAAATATCACATACTTTGATTTCAGCACAATATTTGACAAGGTATTTTATATACATATAGTCATGAAGGCAAAATACTTAAAGCTGATATTTTTAAGTGGTTTGGAAGTTGGTAGAATTATTGATGTAAGCATTGAATTGATATCATCTTAGAAAGATTTGCCATCATATACATTAGTCAACCCACACCTAAACTAACACTTCACTTTAAAGAATATTATCAAGTCAAGAACACTCTGAGAAGAACTAACTAGTAACTGAAAAGTAACATTTATTGAGCATTTTTAATGGACGATTAATCCATTTTATTCTCACAACAGACCTCTTAGGTAGGTATTAGTAATATTTTCAAATTAGAAAATTAAATCACAGAGAAGTTAAATAACTTCCCCAAGATCACACAGCGAGTAAGGGTGAGGTTGGGATTTGAACCCAAATTATCCTCACATCCTACTTTCTTAACCAATATGCTATGTTGTCTCCCTAATAATAACAGTTAAAGTCTATAAAGGCATGTCTTATGAGAATTATTGAAGAAACTGGAACTGCTTAACTTGGAAAATAAGCATTTGGAGAAAAGGAGGAAAAGAGACTAACGATACAATTTTTTTTTTTTCTGAGCCACACTGTTTACAAATAATGTCGAAAAATCAATCCATCTGAGACAGAGTATCACCTCCTTACCTCTGATGTGACATTCAAATTATGCAACGTTTTCGAGATCTTGAAACCTTCAAAAAATCTTTTTTTCATTGAAGTCTTCTTTAAAGTTTTTTTTTTTTTTTTTGCCTTCTAAAAATCTTAACACCAAATTACATCAGCCCTAAAACACAGTAAAGCAGGAGTTAAAAATATTAGTCTTAGCAGAGTTCAAACAGGAAAAATGCAACTAAGTCTAGGGGTGCGTTTATCATCAAAATATAAAAATTGGCATTCTTTTATGTTTTTTCCTCTCTTTTGTGCTCAAAATGTGTGAGGGTCCAGGGACCCAAGCACTTCTGAGTCACGTCCAGTATTTCTGGACATGTAGGACTGTGGGTATGATGATCCGTGCTGTGTTGGGCAAGATGAGAGTGCCTTTGGTCATGCCCTGACAAATTGCACATCTGTAGTTGAAATTCTACTACATGTCTACCCACCCATGACAAACCACCAGGTAGGGAAAGTCAGTCTTTAGTGCTTCCAGCTTCTTCTTTCTGAACTCCTATCCTCTTGAAAGAAGTAAGTGACCCATTCTCTGTTTTGCTTACCATGTTTTTGTGTCCTCTTTCCTCAACTCTTATGAAAATGTGCTCTTATAAAAGAATCTGAGGTCCAATACAGATACCAGCAACAAAATATTAATGGAAGAAAATTCACTACTTCTGTTGTTGACAATTATACTGTATAAAGTATCATAAACTGTTGTGGAATGAATGACTTTGTTCTCTTTGGAAAATCACTCAAGAATAAGTAGGCCAGTAGAAGAAATATTTTAAGCAAGAGTTTCTAAATCAAAATTACTATGTGAGTTTGTGTGTATGAAGAGTCTGAGCTGAAAAACATAAGAACAACGCTTTTGTTTACCTTTACACTCATGATTTTGAATATATGCATATTTTTATGTTATCATTTACATGCAAGTTTTAACCTTTAAAGGAGACATTTAGAAGATATACACACACACACACACATATATATATATACACATACACATATATATATACATACATGTACATAATATATGTGTATGTATATATATATATATATATATATACATATACACACACATAATACACACACACACACACACACACACACACATATGTATTGCAAAGAGATGTTTCTGTTGCTGTCACAACGAGGAATTCACATCAGAAGAGACACTACCAGAAGGGACACCAGAGACATGTTTTAACAATTCAAATGTGGAAGGACCAAAAGAAGCCATGTTAAACCACCATAAATTTTACTACCAGCAGCTAAACATGGTGGATTGAACATATTCATTTATCAATTCTCCTTCCCTGAGAGCCATGTAATGACACTAAAGGAAGTAAAGATAAATGATATAAACTAATAAGACCAAACCAAAGATAGCAATGGTTTAAACATGTTAACAATAGGAATTCAAATGGAGAAGAGAGAAACAAAGTTGAAAATTACAAGCCTGCAGAGAGTGTTTCTAATAAGAAAAAGTCAATTCATGCTTCAGAAACCCAGAAGTTGGGGTTATCAGGAATCTCAGAAGGGATTCTGAGAATTAGCTGAAAATGTAATTATAAAGCAGTTAGACATCAGATATCTCTCTTCACTAAGAGTGGCAAATAACTACCTGGGAGAGGGGATTTCATTCTCTGGAGAAATTCAATTGAAGAACCTCTGGACTTGGCACCAATGAGAAGAGCAAAGGATGGAGGTAAGGCATAGGGCTGAAAAAAGGTTAAATGAGTCTATGCAGTGAACAGTCAGATTACTGGTCTTTTCTCTACTCAGCCCAGCAAACATTGGTTGCCAATTACCTTCTCTTCCAAGGAAGGGTTCGGAGGAATTTCCTCTGCGTAGTCTGATTGTCTCCAGAGAAAAGTCCCACAGATACCAATGATTATATGTTTTTCCAAAACACTACCCATCTAATGACCATAAAGGAAACTTACCAATACACCAGCTCATCATGGAAATAGCATATCCAATTATCAATTTACTGTTCCATTTCTAAACACAAATAAACAGTCAAGGATCTTTGAGGAAACCTCCAAAGTGAAAGGCCAAAAACAAGGTAGGGAGATTTACAATGAGGGAGAAATGTAAATCAGGAAAGAAAAAAGTAAAAATAAAATGCTCAGGATACAAGAAATGCTTTAATATACATTCATATGTATATATATAATATAATCTCTGAATCATAGGATATTACATCCATGAAATATGAACAGGAAGTGATAGCGTTTGAAATGAGCTCATGGGAATATATATGATAAATTGTAAAAAACAATAGAATAATTTATCAAATAGAGTCAATTAGATATTCCAGAAAGTAGAACAAAAGAATAAGCAAGAATGAATAATAGGAGATAACACATTAGAAAATACGAGAAAAATGTTTATGGTTTATCAGAGATAAACCAAAAGGAAAAGATTTGCAAAGAATTAAATCAATAATATTTCACAGTATACATGCTTATTGTTTGAAAGTGTCCACTGAGTACCTGGCATCATGAAGATCTTATTTTTACTAAGGCATGCTCCTGGTTAAATTTAAGAAACTATGAGCTAAACAAAAAAATCTTAAAAGCTTTTAAAGAAAAAAGTAAATGTCACATATAAAGGATAAAGAAACTTTATGGCCTGAATTCCTCAAAAGCAACACAAGAAGCCATAAAACTAAGTAAAATAGGAGGGAAAATGGAATTTACTTGATAATTTCATTACCAGCCAAACTATAGCTTAACTGTGAGGGTGGAATAGCCCTTTTTAGACTTCATAGTCCAAAAAAACATTCCACTGTGGATTCTTTCTTAACAAACAATTGGAAGATCGCCTGCAGCAGAGTAAATCAAGATATAAAAAACAAAACAAAACTGGGGAATCATTCAACGCAGAAGAATGTCAGTCAAGAGAAGTTCTAATAGTTGGCAGCAGACAAAGGAAGTGACCAGATGATTTGGAGCAGGAGGTTGGAAAGCTCTAAGAGAAAGTTCTCTGGGCAATAATAATAGTAATTAAAAAATCAGGAATGATATGAATGAGGAGATGGGAATTTTTATATAATGTGCTGAAATACAAATGAGAAGGGTTTTAAGGAGTCATGGGATTTGTGAAAATTCATAGTAAATGCAGTAAAACCATAAGCAAATGAAAAATCTAGGCATTGTTAATTATAGAAAAAGAAAAAATATGTGAAAGAAATGTAATAAATGTATATTACTTGGCTTAACGATGGAAATATATATTCATAGCCAAACTGAATATCACTTTAAGTCAGAAATTTTAATGTAGCTGTTTTCGAAGATGACAGGAGGTGACACAGTGTTATATAAAGTCTTCATTACCATTTTCTATGATTGAATGGTAAAAGGTGTGTAAAGAAATAACAGTATAAGCGTGCAAATACTCTATAAATACCATTAAAAACAGCTAATGGTCTTGAAATAGATGACCCTGAAGAGAATATCACGGAGACTAAGACAGCAGAAAACTGATATTCTATTAGTAGCTTTGTAGTACTATTTTCTTTTTTAAACTACACAATACATTATTTCATTAAAAACGATCTCTTTAAAAAAAGAACACAAAAGAGCTACTTCCTGATCACATCAAAAGAAGGGAATACTTGACGAGATCACATGACCATGTTTCTATTTCATTGATACAAATAAAATGTATAGGTGCATCCATTTTCAACCTTTCTTAGAGAAAGACATTCTGGTTTAGGATGTTTTTAAACTTATCTATAGGTTATGGTGAAATAAGTAACACTAGTACAATATGTACTATGGGAAATGCATTTTTAAAAGCATGCATGCATGCAATATTTTTTGTCAATATTCCAAAAGCTCTCCATATGAAATTCACTTACATAGTCAATCATTAGAACACCATATCAATACCACAGTTCAACTTCAAGGAGCAATTTATCGGCAGCATTATTCCAGTATGCATCTAGTGACTTGCAGTAGTAGCCATCTTCCTCTGAGGTTTCAAATACTCACTTTTGTATATCTTGGATTTATACCAAGGTTACACCATGAGGTGGCTTGAAAACCTTGTCCTGTGAAGCTTGCTGGGCTGACATATGCAACAAATGACTCCTAAGTCATTTACACTCTATATGTATAGTCTAAAAAACTTTCTTTGAAAGGTATGTTTTCCTATTTATCCTTTCGGAAGTTCATATGCCAGGTTTTGTGCTCACTGACACAGGCTTTTGAAATATTTCTGCAGCTGGCGTTTCACTGTCTGGCATTTCAGTTATTGTTAAGTCACCCACTGGATCATTTCTAACTCTAAAATGAGGCCAGTACCCACACCGTGGTCTGGAGATACACAAAAGTAAAAATAAAACAATACTGTCCTCCATGGACCCTCCATTTCTCCCGTTTACTGTCCCTGAACTAGGTCCTGCTGCATGGCAAAGCAGGCTGCTCAAGCCCATGGTGATATTTTGATTGGTTTTAAATGAGTTTATGGATTTAAATCATTTCTATGTCTTGGGTGATCCTTTATTCTTGTGTATCCTGCAATAGATAATTTCATTATTATTACTTATTACTGTGACTGTTGTTTGCAAATGACACAAAACCAACTTACACCAGCTTAATAAAAAAAAAGGTGTAATTATTGGAAGGATTTAAAAGTATTTCCTAAAAACCAAATGCAGGAACAAAGCTTGGACTCAAGAAAGACTGGAACCGAATGTCTTAACATCATCCTGTTCTTTTTCTTGTTTATGCACTATTTTGTTTGTTTGTTTGTTTTGAGAGAATGAGTTTGGCTTTTCAGTCCATACAACAGAATTAATTCATTTCCATTTTTTCCATGTTGACCAAGCTTATATAAAAAAATAGTATTGCATTTTATTTTGATTTACATTTTCATTACAGTGAAAGTAAATATATTTTCTTATTTAGCTTTACTTTTCTATTTGTAGTTCTTTGTAAATTTTCCTTTTACATACTTGGCCTAGTTTTTTCAATTTATTTTTTTCGGGGGGGCATAAGATTTTTCGTAATTTAAAAATCTTTATAAGAGTGTCTTATATTTTTTCACGATATTAGCCTCTTTTCTATGATATATATTCCTAGTTTGTTAATTTTGTCCTTAGCTTTTTATGTGGTAGTTGGTCTACAGAAATTTTTAATGTTTCTATTTTTTTAAGTTACCAACGTTTGCATTATGTACATAAAGTTTTCAGTGATTACATAACTATTTCTCTATATTGTATTCTAGTAATTCTATGAGATTTAAAAATATTTACGTCTTGTTTTGTCTGAAATTTATTTTGTAAGATATGAGGTAAATGTCCATCTTTATGAGTTATTTTGCTTCTTGTTTTAATAATTTTATTTAAAACTCCATCCTTTGAGAAGGCAACTTTATCATAGTCTCTCTCACACACACACACACAGACACACACAATATTTAGTCCCCAGTGCCACCTAAAATTCAGTGGCATAAAATAAATGTTATCCATGATTCTGTGGGTCAGAGATTCAGGAAAGCCTTAGCTAGTTGGTTTATCTCCATGTTGTATTAGTTTAGATGACTGGTATTGGAGGACACAACTGCAAGGTGTCTTCCCTTGTCTGGTGTCTTCATGTTTCTAGGCCTCATTTCCTCTCACAACACATACCCTCTCATCCTCCAGGATTTCTCCATGTGGCTTAAGCATATCACCACATGACAGTCTCAGAATAGTCTCAAGGTTTCCAAGAAGCAAGGAAAGGAAGCTGCCAGGCCAGTCAAGGGTTAAACGCAAAACTGGCACTGTGTGACTTCCACTGTAATTTACTGCCCAGTGCCATTCAAGGGGATGAAGAAATAGACCACATTTTATTCTAGAGAAGAGGCAACATCCCATTATAAAAACATATATACAATGGGAGATTTTTGTGGCAGCCATCTATGGAAAATACATTTGATCACGCACACAAAGACACACATAAACACACACAAATATTAACTCTTACCATTCAAGAACATGATGTGCTATTCTTATTTAATTTTAAGTATTTAGTAAAATAATGATTATTGCATGTTCACAATGTGAGAGACCTTATGCCAAGGCACTGATGATGGAGTGGTAAACCTCACAGAGTAGGACCTTCCTAGAGCTTGTACAAGGTGTTATGAATATGTGACTAAAAAACAACTTGTTATGAATATATGAATCTATTTTGCAATCAATCACTGTATCATTCAAGGTTCCAACACAAAAACAAGGCATACTCAAAGGGTTTTGTGAGGACAGTGTGATGGAATGATAACTATTTATAAATGTGTGAACAAGGGTAAGGGAAGTACTAAAAGATGGTGGAGGACCCAGGGACTAGTGAAATGGGGACACAATTACATCCACTTAGCCTGACAGGACTTTTTATCCCAGAAAAAGCCCAGAGAAAACTCAGAGCTCTGAACAAAGGGCTACCTTTGCTCAGTGTAAACATGGCTACAGCTACTGCTAGAACCACAGCAGAGGGAGTGGAGCTAGACTCTGGCCTCTCTTCTTTTTGACCCTCCAATCTCATGCCAGTACCTCCTGTTGGCCATTCCAACCAGGAACCTGAGGGCAGGAATCTACCTGATTCCAGAGCCCTCACTTTTAACCACTGTGCTTTAAGGCCTCTTTTAAATTTTGCTTGTCTGTTTGCATTGATTTAAATCAGTGTCTGATTTAATGTTGCATAATTTTAATCTTCAGTGATTTTATTTAGTCTAAAATAATTTCACTGAGAGCTAGAGAAGGCAGCTTGTTCATTTACTCGTTGAAGGGTAGAGTCTCAAGTGCACATCACGATGTGGGCCCTTATTGAGAAAGATATGTTTGAACATACTTAGCAAATACAATTTTATTTCTATATATTAGAAGGGTTTTTTTTTGTTGTTGTTTGTTTGTTTTAATTAGAGTACAATTCTTTAACAAATTCAAAATTCTCAGAGTTCACCAGCTCCGATCCGCATATGATTCTTTTTTTTCTTATTGACTACGTATTTGTCCAATATCTGTTTTGTCAGGTACTGTGTTAGACACAAGATCTCATGTTACAAATTATGGCATTGGAGTGTCTATCATTCACACTGTACTTGAACTTGCAAAATTATTTAACCTCTCCTGATCTGCATTTCCTTCTGTGAGGAATGAGGTTAGTTTAAGAGTCATTCTAGGCTCAACATTTCTTTATTCCTCTAAGAGTCTATGGATATGAAAGACAATCTGGTTAATTAATTTTTTGATATCTCTCAGCTAAATTTTGAGGCCCTGATCTTTGGACACATTCCAGATACATTCTACAGCTACTGCTAGAACCACACATAGCTACAGCTATTGCTAGAACCACAGCTACTGCTGTGCCATATCACTGTGAGTTTTTGGCTTTTAAGAATTTCAGTTTGTTTATCCAGAAAATAAGGGAAGTAGAGGTGACGTTATCATATGCCTATTCAAATATGTATATATGAACATCTGTCATCCACAAATATGACATGTAAATACACTGTGTTTATACATTATTCCAAATCTGTCTTTGTATTAATTGAGCACTTAATTTTTAAACGTTGAAGTTATGACCACTTCCTAGGAATTACATTCATTTTCAAAAAGAACTCTGGGACACATAAAATTCTTAACTATAACAAATAGTGATGTTTCAGTGCAGGAATAGTTACCATGGGGATTCTGGAAACTGCATCCCCCCCAATTTTTATGTTTATCAAGAATTTGTCAACCAAAACGTATTTAATTCCTGTAACTATCCATTATCTGCTCCCTTGTCTGATGGTACAACGTGCTATCATCATACAAGTGTACCTCATGTTTATGGTGTTCTGGGGGGATGATATTCTTATAAGCAAAAAAGCAGTATATTTCACTGTTTGTGTTTTAATTTTCCTTTTTTGGTGGCAGAAGATACAACACATTTTTTCATATTCTGTTTCCCTGAAATTAGATAATTAGGTGTGCGTCCATTTATTCATTAATTCATACGCCCTCTAATGCTTCAGTGAAAAGTGGGAAGAGTAAAATATATTGTGAACATCAGAATCTTTTAAACAAAGTGTTACATATATGGTTAGGATGGATTTTGCCTTTTTCTTTCTAAATTCAGATTATGAACTGATTTGCTTTATCTAGATTTAACCTTGTTGTAGACTCTCGCTACATGTAAAATTGAAAGTGATGTGAAACCTGGAAACAATTAAAGTTCATCTTGTACATGGTAGCAAACGCCACTGAAGCTTCAATTGCTTCTCTCCCACTGTTAGGGAAATAGAATTCAGGATTGACTCTTCTACCTCTGATTGGTGTGACTAACAGAAAGTGAAGAATTATTTAGCCTACCAAACCTTAATGGTGCAGTTCAGGATTTATTATGTAAAACACTATCTTAAAATAGCATACTTAAAAATGATTTTGCTTTAATGGGGAAAAAAAAAAGCTCTAGACTTTAAGAGTATTTTGTTTGAAAATATACAGTCTTCCTGTGTCAGTCACACATGGCTTTTTAAAATTTCCTTTAGACAGATGCAACTTAAAATACTACTAAATAAGATTTTCTTTGTTTTATCTGATTATTAGGGAAGCAAAATGAAGAAATATATAATATGGTTTAATCCGTTTTTTCCCCCTCAGGCAACATTACCACATCTGCCTAATTTTCAGAAGGTTCCATTGACTTCTACAATTATATTGTCCTCGTTGCCCTCTCTCAGTAATCCTATGGGACTCAAGTGGCCATTAGTCTCTAGGAAGCTTTCATAAACTAGATGTAGTTGCTTTTGAAACATGTGGTGTGTTTTTCTACATTTGATTCGGATAGAAACAACAGGCATTGTTCAAGTGTGACTTATAAGGATGATTTGTTTAACTATAACAAACCTGAAGAGAAGGACTATGATAATCACTGTTTTACAAAAGATGAAACTGAGACCGGGAAGGTTAAATGACTTCTCCCAAAGAAAACAAAGTAATAGTCTCATTTGAATCAGGCTATCCGGCCCCAGAAGCTGTGTTACTCAGCACTCTGCAAGTGTCATTAAATACAGGTTTTGTTCTCTTTCTTATTTTATACTACCAACTTTTCTTTCACTAGATAGACAAAGGTTAAATTGCTTTCTTGGTATTTATTTATTTACTTCATAGTATAATTTTAACTAAGTTTTTGTTTGTCACACAGATGTGAGCTTTGTGCTTGGACAACTTGTTGAATCAAGGATCATTGCTTTCCCTGGTCAAGCTGCTCTATCTAGGTCCTTCCTGGAGCTTCTTTTTATATTGGCATCAATCACATTCCATCTGTTGTTCCTCCAAGTCACTTTCTTTCTGAATTCTTTCCCTGCCTCTTCCAACGTTTCTATGATTTACTTTCACTTAAATGTTTTCTTGAGGCCATTTATTCCTGTCAAGTCACTGGAGGGATAAGTGATTATTTTAGTGTTATTCTCACTGGGAAAAAAAAAAAAAATCAGGGAAGTATGTGGGCTCTGAGGCTAAGAACTGGGCTTTGATTTGTGTATCTGAAAACAGAAGAGTATGCGAAAGTCTACTTTTGCCAAGAGTGAGTACCTGATATGGGTTTAATGAATTTTGAATTAAAATATCAACCCTTCAAAAGGAAAGCCATGTTTAATTATATAAAATTAAAATTACTGTCATAGTTGTAGAGCATATAGGAAGAGGAAGAGAATACAGATGGTTCTAATTTAGAATAAATATATGGAGACCTCATGTGTTCATCTAGATTCTGCAGAACAAATATAAAAGAGTGAAATGTTGAAACAGAGAAGGAGAAAGATGGTGGGATAGTGGAATCTGCATATTATCATGCTTGGAATAGTGCCTGGAATATAAATATATAAGCAAATATATTGCCTTAGTTGGTTCAGCCTGCTATAATTAAATACTGTGTGGCTTATATACAAGAGAAATTCATTTCTCACAATTCTGGAGGTTGAGAAGTCCAACATCAAGATGGCAGCAAGGTCAAAAGGGTGCCAGCAAGGGTGAAAGCCCTCTTCCTACTTCATGCCTTCCTGCTTTGTCCTCAAAAGTGGTGTCTCTTGTATAAGGGCACGAATCTCATTCATGAGGGCTCTACCCTCATGACTTAAGCACCTCCACAAGGACCCACTTCATGGTACCATGATCATTGGGAGTAAGGATTTCATCACATTAGTATGTGCTAATAGTATTATAAAGAAGAGGTTATATAAAAGTTGGCTTTAACTGAGTTTGAATATAAGGATAAGGGGCATCTGACTAGGGTATAAAAAGAAGTCAGCATTCTTTGCAGAAATGCAAAGAATGGGGATGAGTTCACATCTACATTGATGTGATAAAATGGCAACAGTACATATTAAAGAGTAAAGAGAAAAAAAAGACGAATTCAGGTCAGGCAGGAGCTTAGAGACAACAGAGAATTTGAGATTCTAAAATCCTAGGAAAGGAGTATGATGTTTAAAAAAAAATGGATGCATATTCTGTATGTAGTCTTATTCTATTTGTGAAACCTGCATATTCGTAGCTCCATCTCGCATCTTCCAAATGATATTTTCTGGGAGTTGGACCTGAGATTCTGTACCCTTCACAAGCAAGACAATTGTTTTTCATACATGATAAAGCTTGAGGATTATAGTTTTGGGATGATTTGATGTGTAGCTCTGTGATCATCACCTCTTGGGCTGTCTGGGGAGAGGAAGCAACAGAAGTTGCTATGACACATGAACAATAAGTGATGTGGTCAGATTTGTCTATTTGAAGATCACTGTAAGATTAACATAACACAAGACTGGAGAAAGGGAAGTAGGTGATAAAAATTGTCTAGTATAAGGACTGGATAAAAACTTTTATGTGTTTGCTTAAATATCCAGGGCATTTCATGAGTGATTAGTCCATACTACATGGCTTTAGAATGGAAAATAAAGGTCTTGAAAATAGATTGGTAAAATAATCTGTGTCATAAATAGTTCCTCAACGTTTCCAGAATGATGTTTCTGAAAAGCTTCTATTCTTGGTGGGAAAATATCCTCCAAAAAACATATGAAAACTCTTTTTTGTGCACTTGGATTGAGATTTAATTTAAAAAAAAAATTGCTGGCTTCACAGATCATAAATGGATAGGGGTAGGCCAACGATGGAGTGAGGTATTATTCCGAGGATATCCATCAATCCCAGGAGACTATAATCTGAATGGTTGGATAGACTGAGTGTATGAGGCCATGAGACACAGCCTGAGACCCTGCATGGTGAGAGGTCAGAGAGGAAATGATTCTCTCTACATAAAGTTAAAGCTAATAGAGTGATATCTTTCGTGGTTAAACCACGGCAAACAGACCATACATACAGAGGGTGCCAAAAAAATGTATACAGATTTTAAGAAAGGAAAAAACTATTAAAATTGTAATAATATATGCCAATAACAAAAGATGAATACAAGTCATGTTTGACTTCTGCAATTACAAGAGGTGCTCAAAGTGGTTAACATCAGTGTAATTTTAACATAGTTTTTTCCTTTCTTAAAATGTGTATACATTTTTTTTTTGGCACCCTGGTATATGGAAACTTAACATATGACAGAAGTAGAATTTTTTATGTGGGGAAAAGATGGGGTTTTTAATAAATTGAGATGAGATAACTGGCTATACATATTCAAGATAAAAAGGGAACCCTACCTCACACTCTACACAAAAATAAATTAAAGATGAAGTAAAACAAATTTTAAAAGCTAACTTTTATAAATTTCAGAAGAATATGTAAAAAATAGCTTGATAGGGACATAAGGAAGAATTTTTTTTCAATAGGAAGCAAAATCAATATAAGAAAATACTGAAGGGGTAGCCTGATGGCTCAGTTGGTTAGAGCGAGAGCTCTTAACAACAGGTTGCAGGTTCGATTCCCACATGGGATGGTGGGCTGTGGCCCCTGCAACTAAGATTGAAAATGGCTACTGGACTTAGAGCTGAGCTGTGCCCTCCACAACTGATTGAAGGACAATGACTTGAAGCTGATGGGCCCTGGAAAAACACACTGTTCCTCAATATTCTCCAATAAAATTAAATATAAATTATATATATATATATATACACACACATATATATATATATAATAATTCAACCATATTAAAAGTAAAAAAAATGGGTTTATCATAAAAATTTGAAGAAAGTTGTAAAACAAAACAGACTCTTAGAGCTGTATTTGCAACATGTGTGGAGTTTTTATAAGTTTAATAATCAGAATATAAATAATAAAAAAAACCCTCCTACAAATTACTAAGAAAATTCCTTATATCAAGTAGACTGTGCAAAAATAGTGCAGTTGACCCTTAAACAAAGTAGGTTTGAACTGCATGGGTTCATTTATACGGGCATGTTTTTCGATTTATCCGCGCAATTCAAACCTGCATTATTTAAGGATTAACTAACTGGCAGTTGGGAATCTACCTCTGCGGAGGGTCGATTTAAGTTACAGGCCAATTTTCAGCGACCTGGTCTGTCCACAGCCCCTAACTCCAGTGTTGTTCAAAGGCCAACTGTAATTTCAGACAAGAACAAACATGAACATATGAAAATAGATTAGTCATACACAATCAAGTTATGCATATTAAATACAGATTGAGATAATATTTTACACCACCCCGATAGGCAAAATTTGCAAAATTGAACAAAACTAAGTGTTGGAAAGAATGTGGAGAAACAGAAACTTTTATATACAGCAAGAAGTAAGACCCCTTGCTACAACCACTTTGAACAATGTGTTTGCTAGTAAAATTGAACAAACACAAACCCTGTAACCAGGCAGCTCCACTCCTAGGTATGCATATACTCTAGAGAATGTATTTAAGTACATCTAGTCCTATAGGACAATATTAAAAGTCTTGCTGTAATTTGAGTTTCATCCGCTGGAATTGCTAATTTTAAGCTGTGGTTTTTAGATCTCAGAGAATGTACTTTACAATATTCAATTTTATTTTTATGTTCCTTTATTATTTTAATGACTTTTTTCAGAATTGCTTTGTTTAAGGTAAGCATAAAATAAAACCTTGAATTTTAATCATATTTGTTTTGGCTTAATCACGTACCATGTTATGCACTTGTAAAAATTGTTTAAATTATTCATAGGTACCTATTCTTCCAAAACAAATTTCTTTCCCTTCCTCTTTCCTGACTCAGAAAAGAATTTTAACAGAGTAAATTCCTGGAAATTTATTATTATTTCCTTATTATTCATTATTATTATAGGGTTTTCACAATTTTCAGATGTGTCAAAAATGATGTCATTGTAATCAAATTATCATGTAAGGACACTGATGAAAACTACCAGTTACACATCAATTCTTCAGCATGAAAATTGGTAGTTAAATGCAGTTCTAAGGAAGCTTGTTAGCAGAATAAAAATATGATGCCAATGTACTTTTATTCAACAGCCATCATTAGTTCTCATTTCATAATATTTACCTTAGATATCTGAGTCACAATATTTTCCTAGAGTGAGATTTCATTGTTAAACACACCGTAATGAGAAGTGTTGACATTTTATTGAAAACCACTCTATATTGCAAATCTGCTATGAATATTGCTATGGCAGTGGGGGAAAATCTGTCAAAACGTGTTGGGTTATGTTCTGTCTTGATGAGAGGGAATAACTACTCACAATACAGGCTCTTATTTAATTACTGTTTCTACGGGACAATAAAAACTGGGTTGTCTTCCACCCTTTGCCTTCCCCGACTTACCCTGCTGGATTTCAGTTGGAAGGAATGTTAGTTCTCTCCGTAGAGAAGTCCTTTTTGTCCAAAGTTAACATTAGCTGTTGTGTGCTGTCTTGGTTACCTCTTCTTTTCCTTTATAACAGTTGTTACAGTTGGTAGTTGTATATTTTACTTTTCCAGTCGTCTACCTTCCATGATAAGTGGGTCATCATTGTTTGTTTGTTTGTTTGTTTACTTTTGCATGTCTATAGATATTTAACTTGCACTGTCACCTATGTGAGATTGAGTTGGCCATTTAAAATCCTAGTTTCCATTTCTTTATGAAAACTTGGGAAGTTAATATGTTAAAGTATGAGATCTCATAAAACTTAAACCAATTAGCTAAATTTTAACAGTTTCCCAATTCTACACGGACTTTAAGATATTGAAAGCTTCGAATATGTGGTAATGGAAGGGGAACTGACTCTGGGTGGTGAACACACAATGGGATTTATAAATGATGCAATACAGAATTGTACACGAGAAATCTATGTAACTTTACTAACAATTGTCACCCCAATAAACTTTAATTTAAAAAAAAGATATTGAAAGCTTGAAGTGAATTATTAACTTGGGAAGCACAGGTAAATTATATCAGGTTTTCAAATAATTTTCAAAATTTGATACAATCAATAAATTTTTTCTTTCACCTATGCATTTCACTGGGTACAACAGGAATAATCCATGCTCCCAGATTTTACCATTGAGAAAGTAATAAAAATCTACAAACATACCAAACTTCAAGTAAAACACCTAATTTGTTAAAAGATATAAAAAGTATTCTAAGAGTTCAAACATGGTGCTGTTGATTTCTGCTGAAGTCATAACAAGTTCCATAAAGAACTATTTACAATGTGTTTTGAAGAACAGGGAGAATATAAAATAGTCAAGAAGAACAAGAAGGCATCCAAAGTAGAGGAAATGGTATTATCAAAGCCAGTGGAAACTGGTTTAGGTACTAACTAGTAGGCCAGTTGCAATGACCCGAGATGAAAGAATCAAGTAGATAAGGACCCTAATGGGTGAGGCAGTTCATTTCATCTGGGGATATGGTATCCTGGAGGTGGATGTCAACAGCTTAAGGAGAAAGAAGAAGGAGGGTTCTCAGATTTCACACCTATACCACACTCTCCATTTCTACTGATACACCATTCTATAGGGCGTGCCTCCCCTAAAGTCCTACCAAACACATGTTCTCTCTCAGTTATATGTTAGTGCAAAAAAAAAAAAAAAGAGTGGGCAGTATTTGAATAGCACCAGTTAATGCAGTCAATGCTGCCAAATTTAATACTTTATCTGTTAAATAAACACCTCTGTACAAGTGCTCTGTACAAGTGCTAGGAAAGAGAGAGTTGTAAATGTTAAAAATTAGAATGCAAAGAAAAACTGCCTCCAAAAACAATTCAAGAAATTCACAAATTCCTGGAAGAAATAGATTGGTGAACATGATCGTACTGCATGCAGTAAGTATTCTCCCTAACATGACGAACACATAGATTCAGTAACTACCAGGAGTCCAAAAAATTATAATATTTCAGTACATTTTAAATTCTCATTTATGATTCAGTCCCTAAAAACTTCCTTACAATGTGTGGTTTCATGTTAGTAATAGCCAAGATTGGAAGTAATAGCCAACCTAGATGTCCATCAATAGATGAAAGGCTAAAGAAGATGTAGTACATATATGCATATACCATTAAATATTATTCAGCAATAAAAAAGAATGAACTCTTGTCATTTGCAACAACATGGATAGACCTAGAGGGTACTATGCTAAGTGAAATAAGTCAGACAAAGAAAGACAAATACTATATGATCTCACTTACATGTGGAAAATAAAACAAAATAAATGAATAAACAAAACAAAACAAGAACAGACCCATAAAATTAGAGAACAAGCTCATGGCTGCCAAAGGGGAGGAGGTAAGGAATGAGAAATATAAAAAAAGGAATACATACATATATGCATACATACATATATATATATATATATATATATATATGTATGTATGCATATATATGGGATTTACTTTTTTTAATTAAAATTTATTGGGGTGACAATTGTTAGTAAAGTTACATAGGTTTCAGGTGTACAGTTCTGTAATACATCATCTATATGTCACATTGTGTTCACCACCCAGAGTCAGTTCTCCTTCCATCACCATATATTTGATCCCTTGTACTCTCATCTACTACCCCCTCCTCCTTACCTATATACTAACAATGAAATCTCAGAAAAAGAAATAAAATAACATTTCCTTTTGCAATTGCAACAAAAAGGATAAAATATCTAGGAATAAACTTAACCAAGGATGTGAAAGACCTATACACTGAAAACTATAAGACATTTTTAAAAGAAATTGAAGAAGACAAAAAGAAATGGAAAAACATTCCGTGTTCATGGATTGGAAGACTCAACATAGTTAAAATGGCCATATTACCCAAAGCAATATGCAGATTTAATGCAATCCCCATCAAAATCCCAATGGCATTTTTTAAAGAAATAGAACAAAAAATCATCAGATTTGTGTGGAACCACAAAAGACCCCAAATAGCCAAAGCAATCCTAAGAAAAAAGAACAATGCTGGAGGTGTCACACTCACTAACTTCAGATTGTACTACAGGGCAACAATAATCAAAATAGCATGGTATTGGCAGAAAAACAGACACACAGACCAATGGAATAGAACTGTGAACCCAGAAATAAACCCACACAAATAAGGACAGATCATTTTCAACAAAGAAGTCAAAAACATACAATGGAGAAAAGACAGCCTCTTCAATAAATGATGCTGGGAGAACTGGAAAGCCACATGCAAAAAAAAGAATGAAACTAGACTGCTATCTGTCACCATGTACCAAAATTAATTCAAAATGGATCAAAGACCTAAATGTAAAACCTGACACAATAAACTGCATAGAAGAAAACATTGGTACTAAACTTATGGACCTTGGGTTCAAAGAGGATTTTATGAATTTGACTTTAAAGGCAAGGGAAGTAAAAGCTAAAACACATGAATTGGGACTACATCAAACTAAAGAGCTTCTGCGCAGCAAAAGAAACTATCGACAAAATAAAGGCGCAACCAACTGAATGGGAGAAGATTTTGGGATTTAATTTTATAAAAATCTGGTAAAAATAACCTTTGACTCAGAATTGGTAATCACTTAAAATAAATGCATAAAAAGCCTAATTCCCTAAAAAGTCAAATTAAAATGTATCACAATCATTTTTTAATATAGCAGTGAGATTTAGTTCATTTTTAGAACAGACTTTTTAGGGAAATTTGACATTTTTACCCTATTTCACCTACATGATCGAAAGAAACTTGGCATGATTTCCATTTATTTGGGCATTTCTCTATTCATCCATTCCCCAAACACTACTGAGTATCTAGCATGTATACAATGTACCATCTTTCAACTAAACATAAACCAGTGTGCATAGTGAAAACTGGATTTTTAAGAATTTTACAACTTTAATATGGAATATTAAGTAAAGATTTAGTTTTCTTACATTATCTATTTGAATATTTCGAGGGAAAAAATTTCAAATCTATTCTAATTATTGATAGATTTTGCATAAAATCACAGAAAATCACATGGGATCATTACTTTGTCCCGTTTCCCTTTGCAAATATAGACAATCTCATTGTCTCCATAAGATTTAAAGTGGTAATAGTAATAATAAAAAGTAACAAGTGTATTGAGTGCTATGTGCCAAAAATGTTCTAAGTACTTTTCATATTGAGACTCATTTAATCCTCAAATCGTCTTTGAAGTAGGTTCTATTATTATCAGTATTTTTCACATGAAGAAAGTAAAGTTTCAAGCATTTAGTTAGCTTGTCTAATAATATGCAGCTAGTCTGTAGTTAATTAGGCTGGGCTGAAATCCCAACCATTCTGAACCAGAGGCAGCCCTCTCAAAAATATCTACAGTATATTCCTTGTTTACAATGTGTCTCAGTGAAAGAGGTACTTATTAAATTCCTAATATGTGGCCAGCTCGGTGCTAAGTTTGTCTCAAAAAACTCAGTCCAGTCCTTCAATCCAGCTTCACCAAAAGAGGTGCACTAAATTCTGATCACTGTGGGTCTGCTTGCTTATATTCCTCAAGCAAAAGTTTGGCTCCTCAGATCTCTTGCTTTCATTCTCTGTATTTCTCTCCATTAGCTCACTAGGTGAGTCAAGTAAAAATCCACAAGTATCATGATGCTTTTCTGGTTTTGGCTTGTGTCTTTCTTTTCTTTTCTTTTTTTTTTTTTTTAATGAACATGTAACCTTATAATTTTTGTTTGTTTGTTTGGCTTAAAATGGCCCTAATACAACCCTAATACAACTGTTGAACTAGGCCTCATCAGGTGTTGTTTTTGTTTTGCTTTGTTTTGTTTCGACTGAATTTTTGGGTTTTCTTCCCTTAGAGAGAGACAGATAGGAATTGTTAGAAATAAGGTCAGCTGAGTTGTGTTCTATGAAATACAAAATCTTCCATGTTGTTTTCCTCCCTAACAAAATCCTACTCAAAATGCAAGTGTGTCTTTAACCTCAGAGATTAATAATGTTTTTTTCTTTGATTGTTTGTTGTGGTTGCTTTTATTCAAGTAATGAAAACAGAACAAAGCCTCCTGTGTTCAAACAGCAGTGATTCCACAGTCTTTACAGATACTGTCTGAATCTAATTGGATTTTAATGAAATGATATTTCCTTTGTGATAAGTACATATAAATTATGTTTCTAATTAACATCACAAGGTATAAGCTATAGATACCAAGTTTAAACAGAAGTAATAATCCTTTAATGTTTTCTTCTTTTGAAAAAAAGACAGAAGTAGTAACAACTTGGTAGGAAAGTGAGTAAATTAACGGGACAATGATTAGGGTCTCTAAGTTTTCTTCCTGGAGGTTGTGCCAGATTGACTATGTCTACTTCTTTTTACATTTCAAACATCATTAAGTAGTTTTGTTTTGAAAGATTTTCTAAAGATTTGCTTTTTAAATCCTTGTTATTCAATTTTGACAATGTTTGTACAGGATTGCAAATAATCGAAGTTCAGTTTACATTGTGATAATCATTTCAAGCATTGTTCAATGTATGTATTGGACCCTAACACTAAGAAAGCAAAATTTGTAACATGGAATAGTCTGTTTGTAAAATGTACCCCTTTTTATATAAAAACATTGTTTTTTTGACTCAGAGGGAAATATTTGATTCTCAGGAAAAAAAATGAGAAAATGATATTTTAGAAGACTCAGGAGAAAAGCGGAAAAAGGATTTCTCATCTGTATAGTTTCAAAAGTGACATGAAAAACCCTCAAAAAGAAAACAGTGAACAAATTATAGTAAATGAAGCTCAATCTGTCCTACAGATTTTTCTGGTTAGGACAGATTGTCTCACTTCTGCTAGTTATTAATTATATAGTCACTACCTACTGGTGACCTATATGGATTTAGTGATCTGTGAATTTCGTCCTCCTAACTAACAAAATGATCACATTGCTTTATTTAATAATTGATGATGGATTTTTTCTCTTCAATATTTACCTCTGTTCATTGTATTTAAGTATACTTTATGGACAATTTTTAAAAAATATTCTCTGTAGCTAACCACTAGTGCCCACTGAAATATACAAAAGTTTTTCATAGTAAGGGGTATATAAAAATTTGAAAGTTTTCCTCAGGGAAGTAGAATAGAATGTGCTTTCTATCCTATAGCCCCAACAGATCGTATTCTGATTATCTCTCTCTTAGTTCAACAATTCTTCCCACTCTGTGTCTAAATCGTTTTAAGAAAACTAAGTGACCATGTGGAATCAAAACTCATCATGAACCTCCATAAGGTTGAAAGACTCAAATTTTTATTAAAAGAGACTTCCAAATTTCTGAATCCACTGAAATGTTTCCTTCTTCATTCACTTTATGTACAGCTAAAACAGTCACAATTATTCTACTTTAAAAGATTCTCAAATTGCAAAGAAGAATAAACTGCTACAGAGATGCAATTTATATTCAGACAACACAAATCAGTGAAGTTCGAAGGGTTCTCTTGGTTGGTATTTCAACTAAGCATTTCTTTTCAAATATATAGATTTTTGCTTTTCTTCTTTAACCTTAACTCAATATTTGACATTTTATAAACATATCCTTGTAATGTATTGTTTGTATAAACACACACACACACACACACACACGCACAAGTTCTGAAAATTAGGTCCCCAAACCCATTGCAATGACATTACTAACCTTTTTTGCTATCAGAGGGATTACTCATTATGAATTCGTCCCAACTGGACAAACAGATAACCAAGTTTACTATTTGGAAGTGCTCAAAAGCCTGTATGAAAAAGTAAGACAGAAGCGACCTGAACTTTTTGCCAACAATTTATGGCTCTTGCATCACAACAATGCACCAGCTCACACGGCACTGTCTGTGCGGGAGTTTTTAGCCAGTAAACAAATAACTGTATTGGAACACCCTCCCTACTCACCTGATCTGGCCCCCAATGACTTCTTTCTTTACCTGAACATAAAGGAAATATTGAAAGGAAGACATTTTGATGACATTCAGGGCATCAAGGGTAATCCGACGACAGCTCTGATGGCCACTCCAGAAAGAGTTCCAAAATTGCTTTGAAGGTGGACTAGGCACCGGCATCAGTGTATAGCTTCCCAAGGGAAGTACTTCGAAAGTGACCGTAGTAATATTCAGCAATGAGGTATGTAGCATTTTTTCTAGGATGAGTTCATGAACATAATTGTCAGGCCTCATGCATATATGTATATATAAAATCTACATAAGTAAAATACATAAATCTTAAGTGTACAACTTGATAAATTTTAATTTATTTCTATACTTGTATAACCACTTACCAGACTGAGATATAAAATATTTCCTACAGCACAGGAGACTCCTAACTTCCTACTCCTAATCAGGAACCCAAAGGGTAACAAATATTCTTACCACTATCATCACAGATTAGTTTTGTCTTACATGGAACTTCCTATAAATGAAATACAATATTTTGTGCCTGACTTCTCTCACTCAGCATATATCTCTGAGATACATGTATCAATATTTTTTTCTCATTACTGTGTGGAATTCCATTCTATAAATATACCATCATTAAATTACTCATTCTGTGTTGATGGGCATTTACATTGTCAAGTTTTTCCCATTATGAATAGAGTTGCTTTGAGCACTCTTGTACAAGTCTACTGTTAAAGAGAAGCACTCACTTCTACAGATGTTGAATTGTTGATTGCAGAATCATAGGGAATCTGCAAGAGTCAGCACAAAAGAAGAAGAAAAGGAGGAAGAACAGAAATAAAACTAAGAAAAGGAAGAGAATGGGGAAGAAGGGAACAGAACAAGCAGGAGCAGCAACAGAATGAACTAAAGGTAATTGGCAGTGTAATATTTTCCTTATCTGCACTTTGATTTGTGGACTAAGCCCAGGCCACATAATTGGTGGTAAAGCCGAAACACAAACTGCCTCATATAAGTTAACCCTCAAGAAGTGTAGTATTGGCAAAAGGAAATACTGTCTGTTAAAAAAATAAATAAATAAATAAATAAATAAATAAATAAAAAATCAACCTACCATTTAAAAATTATAATAACAGTACCAATCCTACAAGGAAATTAGTGACCAGACCTAAAGACCAGAGAAAACAAAAATAGACTCATGGTGAATTCAGATATTGCAATATTAGATACAGAAGATAAAATAACTATGCATGAAATGCTTAAAATGTGGAGCCACATAGGTTTACTACAAACTTTCATTGTAAAAACGTGACATTTAAAAAGAAATTTATTTACAGGATATTAGAATACATTTCTGGTTGGCATGCAAAATGGCACAGCCACTTTGGAACACAGCTTAACAGCGTCTTAGAGCTAAATGTACACTTGGCCTATGATCTGGCTATGCTACTCCTCAGTCTTGACCCCTGAGAAATTAAAATTTATGTTCACACAAAATCCCATGCACAAATGTGTATAACAGCTTCATATAAAAATACCCCAAACTGGAAAACAACAAAGATATCTATCCACTGGTACATGGATAAAAAATGGGGGTATATCATTCAATGGAATACTACTTAGCAATATAAAAGAAATAACGATTCATAATTTAAGAACACGGGTAAGTCTGAAAAGCATAATGCTACATCTGAAAGGCTACACTGGATGAGTCCATAAAATAATTGCACATGAAAACTTAGAAAAGGCGAAGCTATAGGGACACAAAATAGATGAGCATTGCCAGGGACTGAGGTTTGGGGGTCGGTTTTCACTAGGAGGATCAGGAGGGAACTTCTTGGGGGGATTATGTAAATATTCTATATTTTCATTGTGGTTACATGACTGTATACATTTGTAAAAACTCCTAAAACCAAACACCTAAAAAGAGTGAATTAATTGTTTATAAATTACGCCTCAATAACTATGACATAAAAAAATAAAACTTCAGGCAGATCTTTCATATGAGTTTTAAGTTTAAAATTATCTCAGGATGCAAGTTTTTTAATATTTTAAAAAGCCATAATATAGATGTTAACATTAAACATTAATGGATAAAAACAGAAAAAAGTATAATCTTCATGTTAGATATAACCAAACTAGTGATAAAAGTTAACATGCATCCATGATATAAACATTTATCAAACAAAAAACAAAAGAGTACTTTTTAACTTAATAAAAGTATACTATAAAAAATAAATAAAATCATATACAAACATGACTTTAAATGTTGACACATTTGATTGAAGCATTCTCTATAAAAGTCTCTTTGAAAGAATAAGAAACAGATAACCATGTCTATTTAACACTGAAATTTAGGTCTTGGGCAAAAGAGTGAGAAATGAAAAGGAATAAGACAAAGTTTGGAAGAGATTAAAAAAAAGTCATTATTCAGATGTCATATTGTCATCTGAAAAGATAAGCCCAAATAAAATACAAGCATTATTATAATTAATAAAAGAAGGTAACTCATGAGCCAAGCAAAAAAATCTGTAAAAGGTACATTTCATTGCTATATGCTCATGTCAGGAAGAAAAATGACTTTTGCAACTTATTTCTTTAGAAATATGAAAACAAGTACATTAATTCAAGATTGAAGACCAAAGATAATTAGAAAATATACTCAATTAATTGGGAAATTTGTCTATTTATGAATGTCATTAAAAGCCAAATATCTGTAAGCAAACTTTTATGAATAATTCTTATAAAAATGGCAATGAAAATAAGTCTTTACATCCTTCAGTTTACTGTGAAACATGCGATCTGTGAAGTCGGGGTTTATCTGTGATCAGTATGAGAAGCGAGACATTTATGAGGAGGTTAGAATAAGATAAGTGCTTAAAGACGCTGAGTCAGTATGGCCAATGCTTTCACAAATTAAATTAAATAGCAGCAAGCTTCACTTTAATAATCCCTTAAGAGTCAAAAATATAGAAGCCTAATTTTTATATGACTGTTTTCTTCAATAAAATCTTCATCCATTATGAATACTCATTTCTTTCCTGACAACATTTTAGCAAGCTGGAGAAGCAGCATTTCTTGTACGTTATATTTTCAAAGGCAAAGAGAGTTATAAAAAAATGAAAAATAGGTTCGGTCAAGAAAGCGTCCCCAAAGCTCTGAAACATTGTAAGTCAAGTTATTCCCCAAAGTGTTCATAAAACAAGACAGATACACATAATTAGAACCATGTAGTGATATACCCCACTTGCCTTACTAATGCTGACAATAATTATCAAAACATACCTTTGCTTAATCAGATAACATAATGCAGAGAGCAAGTGTCGGTGTGGTGTCAAGAAATAGACTTTCAAATTAAAATATATCTCTTTGGAAAACCAACAACTGTGCAAAGGCACATATTGGAAGAATGCTGCTGGCTTCATAGAGACCTCTGAGATAATATTCTCACCTATAATATACCAGGAAGCAGGCAGGAAGTTAAAAGGAAGTTTTCCCTAACAGAATGAAAACTTGTGAATGTAGGGTTCTAATAATCATTTGTTTCACGTATTGGAGAAGTATGCAACACCAGGGAAACATTTATGCTGGGGAATCCTTTGGCTTCCTAAGAATCATTTGAATTTGAACAAGCAGCACTTGGAGGATTTCGGAATCAGTTTCATTGCTTATTTAGAACCATCACTCATAGTTGATGATTTTGAAAGAGGCCCCGGAACTCCTCTCAGCCTCCATGGTTTTCCGTTGCCAAATTCAACTTGACCTATTTCTTCTGCCTCTTACTTTTCCCCTGCATTAACTCATCCCGCAATTGGTTTGGATGCTTTTTCTGCTTAGCCCTTTGCCCAATCAGATTATCTTTTCAAGGCTTAGTTCTAGTTCTTGATGACCTTTCACTGATTTTTAATGTTCTTCCTACGTGCAAAACTGTATCTATTGTCTGATATGCATCATGCACCGTTCCAGACACTGGATAGTCAGCAATTGTCAAAAGAGAGAATTCTTATTTCAGGGGCATACTCTCTAGTGGAGGCAACAGTAAACACACAACATATAAATAACTATATAATATCTTGGTTGAGAAAATCACAGAGAAAAATGAAGCAGGGAAGGGGTCAGAGAATAAAGGTGGAGTGGTGGGTGAGCTGCTTTTTTCCAGGGTGTCATGGGCATTCTGACATTCTGCTGATGAGATGGCATTTGAGCAAGTGTCCTGAAGGAACTGCAGGAGTGAATGTGGAGAATTTGGGCAGAAGAGCATTCTAGGCATAGGATAAGCACAAGGGAGAGAGCGTGGCTGCCTGCCTCCAGTGCACTCAACAGCAGATGAGGCCTGAGTTGTGGGGAGCTCTGAGAGGTGGGACCTTTCAAGCCTCTGTAAGGACTTTGCTCCTCAGACGAGAAAGTGGGACTTGGGAACATCATTGTCCCACATCTTGAATATTACTTACCAATTTCATCATCATTTAATTACTTAAAGTATTATCTCCTTATTTCCCGTAAATATTTTTATGAAGCTCAAAGGCCAGAGTTGATACTTTTATTTCCCCAATATTGCCCCAGTATGGTGCATGGCATATCCATAACCTCAAATAACTCCGTGAGATAACACCAAATGTATTACAAAGACAAATGAAGAGTTGATAACATGTTTGATATCTCAGAAATTCATACCAAAATGATAATAAGATAAATTTCAACTACTAACTTAGCTACAATATTTTTATTAGAGATAGCCTTTGTTTAAGTAGCAGACAGTGAAAAAATATTGATGCAGTTAGGGTAGGAATACAGATTGACATAACTTTTCTAAATGAAGGAAAAGTCTCTCTTTTTTTTTTTTTTTCAAAGATTTTATTGGGGAAGGAGAACAGGACTTTATTGGGGAACAGTGTGTACTTCCAAGACTTTTTTTTTTTTCCAAGTCAAGTTGTCGTCCTTTCAATCTTAGTTGTGGAGGGTGCCATTCAGCTTCAAGTTGTTGTCCTTTCAGTCTTAGTTGTGGAGGGCGCAGCTCAGCTCCAGGTCCAGTTGCCGTTGCTAGTTGCAGGGGGCGCACCCATCCCTTGTGGGAGTCGAACCGGCAACCTTGTGGTTGAGAGCCCACTGACCCATGTGGGAATCGAACCAGCAGCCTTTGGAGTTAGGAGCACGGAGCTCCAACCGCCTAAGCCACCGGGCCGGCCCCGAAAAGTCTCTTTTTAAAAAGGATCATAAACATTTTCTAGAATTTTATCTGCTTTGAATCTAGTCTAGGGCTAAAGTGTAGACCAGGCTTTATAGATCAAGATGTTTACTTTTAATTATTTAAAGGAAAAAAACTGACAAATTAAGTGCTCTGTACTAAGTTAAATAATTATCACTTAATGATGAAATTAAACAATAAGCATTCTGTAAACATGTTGTAGAAAAAAAGATATTTCAGCAACCTAAGAGAATATCCACTGTATGAGTTTGGATGAAAAATAAATCTAACTGCAAATCCCAATTGATCCTAGTTCAATAAAAATAAAAAAAAAACAAGACTTACTGAAGGGCAATAAAATACAGTATTAATAGCAGGTACTACGACATTGTCTTGCCCTCCCAATAGAGAAGAATTTGAGCTGGGAATATAGCCACTCAACTAGTGACCTCTTTCCAGTAAACTTTGCAGCTATGTGTTGCTGTATGACCCACTTCTGGTCAATGGTTTGTGAAAGGAAGTGATATTTGGACACTGCCTTAAAAGGAATTGACCTCTTCTCCCTGTCCCATTTCCTTTCCTACTGTTCACTGGGATTAAAACATCACAGCCAGTGTAGCCAACTTGGAAAAAATATGGGGTCAGATGACAGCAAAACACCACGATAGAAAGTTCTCTGGTGTCCAGGGAACTACCACAGTAGCCTTGGGATGCCTACCCAGGATTTTATGTAAGAAGAAAAGAACTGCCAATTTGTTTAAACTACTGTTATTTTGGATCTCTTGTAAAGAACTGACCCTATATTCCAACAAATGCACTGATCTTGACATTTTTATACATTTTCCAATTTTTCTAAAATAAACAAATTTATAAACGCAAAACTAAATGTGGTAAGTCAGCACAATATTAGGATGCATTGTACAAAACTATAAAGTCCAATGTAACAGAAGTTATTTCTGGGCTTGAGTTTTAAAATATAGTAATGACAAAGTAGAATTTAATTAGAGTAATGAACAAACAAACAAATAAACAAAGGAGAACATTATATATCATAATTAGATATGTGAGATGTTACTAAAGGAATTTGGGGTATTTTTATCTAAAACATAGAAAAAAAGAAAGACACGAGTGTTGCTCTTAAATTGAAAAGTTGGTAAATAAGAACCAAATAGGCATGTTTTTATAGTACCAATGCCCCAAATTAAGATAAACACTAAGATATTATGACACATAAGGCAACAGACATAAGAAATCCCATTAGTACCAGTTAGCTTCTCAGAAACGGAATGTCTTCCCAAAGGAAGTGAGGGCTGTCTCACAGAAAATAATCGCTAAGAAATGGAGTACGTAATCATGTGGCTTGTGCACTTCGTGGACTCTGTAATAAATAGGCTGTGATTCTCCAGGAGGTTTCTGGGCGTTTTAATTCTGAGATTATCTGACTCATTTTTGGAAACCATACTTTGGATTATTTATGGAAGAATAAACTGGGGTGCTCCCTTATTAATTTCAGTGTATGAACAATAAAGCACATTTGTCCAATTTCACTGGTTATATCAGTTGACTTGTAAAATAACTATGCCATTAAATAATCCATTTCATAGAGATAATTCAGAAAATATATAGATACTGTATTGCCCTGGACTATGTAGGTAATTCTAAACCAAATTCTGCACTGTACATAGGAACATCTCCTGCTTTCTCTCTGCTCTAGAGTAATCTACTTGGTATAGAGGTACTAAGAAAAGTGGCAGTGTAGTCACAGAGCCTCCATAAATGTAAACTTTGGGTGAATCCTGTGGCTTATAATCTCAGAGTCATTTGTCCCCATAGAAGCTCTCGATCCACCGTACCACTATTTGGTATCTCCCTCCCCAATTCCAGGATGCCTTAGGTTAAGGAAGCATATTTATTTTGTGGAGGCCTCACTCTGTCCTTCTAGAAGCTATCCAAGTAAATGGGCTCAATACCTGCCTTTGGACATCACTCCCAACCTTCACACTGTACCACTCCCACTGACTTCTCCAGCTTGTACTGAAATTGGTATGAATGCAGAACAATCAGCAACCATATTGCAATGGCCAAGTACAGTTATTCTAAAACTGGGGAGAAAAAAGATAATGACTGAGCAGTATATGCAGCTTCTCTGTTGGAAGAACTGTTAAAGAAGGGAGGTGGCGAGTAAGCAGCCCCTTGAGAAACTCTCAACAGAGGCAAGAACAGACAAGCTTGGTGAACCCTGCCCTAGACACATACCTCAATCTCGCATTTTTATAGGCGTGCACAGTGAGGCAGTGCCATTGCCACCACAGTCACCAGCTGTCTCGGGAGGCATTTGGGGGAGAATTGCTCATCACTGCAACTGGCTACACCCCATGGAGGAAACTGTCCTATGCTAGTGTGAGAAATGCTGAGACAAGACTTTGGATCCGGGCAGGCGCTGGGTGAATGTAATTTCCTTGTAGAGTGTCTAACCCATAATTGGATCCTTGCAATTGCTTCTGCTGGTGATGGTGTCCATGTTGCTGCTGCTGGGACTCACGAGGAGTGAGGCGCAAACTCGGCAGGAGCCAGAGCACACAGAACCCTTCCCAAGCCAGAGAGCGCACCACCATGTTGTTAGCTGTAACATGGTCCCCTTCCCTCCCTGCTGAGCAAAGCTGCTAGGAAGAGATTAGAAAGCCTATAACCATAACGGAATGTATGCGGTCACAAGAATGAGAGGAAACTAAGGCCTAAAAGTAATAAGAAAGGGAAGAAAATAGAACCATTTTGGAAAGCTTTGTTAGGAGTGGGTTCTTAGTTTTAATTTACTTTGGGTTTAAGAAGCTCATCCTAGGTGTATCCTGTGTAGCATGGGAACAGGTATGGTGATGGCACAGACTCTGACAGCAGAGACCAGCTGAACTCCCCTGACCACAGGCCTCCGTGGAAGGAAGTTGTCCACGTGTGGCTCTTGTGCTGGTCCAGGGGACAATGTGGGCTCTGTGACCAAGTACTGTGGAAGACTGCTTGTAACACAAGACAGAGCAGAGCAGAGATTCTCAAGAGCCTCCCAGGCTTCGGGAGCCAGTTGGTGGATTCACTGGCCTCTGTTTTCAGACATAATAATCATTCAGAAAGAGAGAACGCAAGGTGAGGAAAGTCAGAACGTGACTGAAATGACATGCTCAGGGAATTTGAGATGCTAGTAATCCAAACCGTGTATCCCCTACTTTGGGATGTTTTGATAAACTGTAAATGAGAAAATGAAACCTTTTCTTACTAGCTCAGAGGAACAGGAAACCTCTATTGTTTCGTTTAGCTCACACCTGGGAGCTTGGCTGCCCTAATCTCTGATTGTGGCACGGAGGTCCCAGTTTTTAGCATACACGAGAATCTAAGCATGTAGATTTGGTTTAGTGTTATTTGGCATTTAAATATCCAATTTCTTGAAATGACATATAGGAACTGCAGTGCTTTGTTTTCCTCAATATGAGTGTCTGTGCGTCACTTGTCCCAGAATTCTGCCTGTGCTGGTGGGATGGAGTGATGTTCCGGCAGGAGAGGAAGGGAGCTTATATTTAAATTTAAACTTTCAGAAGGCATAAGTTCGGGCTTTCCCATTATTGCTGTGATTTTTGGTGACTTATATACTAAATTAGATGCTGAAGTCATATTTTATTAAAGTGTGTTCAACAAGGACAGTTCCAAGTAAAAGCCTTGTCATGATTGGCCAAAGCAGGGGCTTGTCAGTCCAGAGATGTCACATGGAAATTAGCTACAAAGAATGCCACTTTGCAGCCCACACTGTGGATGGCAGTAGGCTACGGCGTGTTTGCCAGTGGCATACACTTGGGCAGCTTGTCTGTTCTTATTCCTGGAAGCCAAAATATACTGTAAGTCAAAGGGAGATACTGTTAAGCTTTCCATCTGGGATCAGATTTGTCAAACAAACCAAAACCACTTCCATTATGGCTCTAAAGGTGCTATTTGTGTATGGGTCACCTATTAACAAATTGGTCATAATACCTCAAAGAATAAGTTCTAGGGTATTTCAAAGGCAAAAGGTCTGTATCACACTCAGATTTACTCATTTATAGAAAGCACGAAGGCTGATTGTGTGTGTGGCATGCCTTTGTCGGCAGGTGCCAGAGATTGAAGCTCAGTGCCATGAACTTGGATAAATTTGTGACAGATGCTTGTCACTTACAACTGTTTGTGCTAATAAACAATTGTCAAAAAATGCATTTCTGGAGTTGTGAAGAATTATGTGTCCTGCCTCCTACAATGACATCATTTGGGGGGCATTTTGCTTTTGAACCTCACAAACTCTCAGGAGGAAAAACATTATTCTGCATAAATGCTTATAAAGAGTAACTTAAAATGGATAAGAGTTAATTGGAATCACAGTGGATCTTCTGAATTCTTGCTAAGAGCAAAATCCGGAGTTAAAAATACTTCCCCATTTCCCTACCCTACACACACACACACACACACACACATTCTTCAGATCAACAATTTATAGCTCTCTTCCATAATATAATAATTAACATCTTTATCTATTAGAATCACAGAATTATTATACATACACATATATAATGAATATGAGTATATTATACATAATAGGGAATATATAATAAAGAATATATATACCAGGCGTGGCAAAAAAATGTATATACATGACTTGTATTCATCTTTTGTTATCTGTATATATTGGGTATTATAACTTTAATATAGTTTTTTTCTTTTCTTAGAATGTGTATATATTTATTGGTACTCTCTGTGTATATATAATATATATAATAAGGAATATATACATAAATATACATATACATGTACACGAGTTCTGACAATTAAGTTCACGAACTTGTTGCAACAATGTTGCTAACCTTTTTTGATATCAGAGGGATTATTCATTATGAATTTATGCCAACTGGACAAATAGTTAACCGAGTTTACCATTTGGAAGTACTCAAAAGGCTGTGTGAAAAAGTTAGATAACCTGAACTTATCGCTGAAAATTCATAGCTCTTGTATCACAATAAAGCACCAGCTCACACGGCACTGTCTGTGAGGGAGTTTTTAGTCAGTAAACAAAGAACTGTATTGGAACATCCTCCCTACTCACCTGATCTGGCCCGAAGATAAAGGAAATATTGAAAGGAAGACATTTTGATGACATTGAGGACCTCAAGGGTAATAAGACAACGACAGCTCTGATGGCCATTCCAGAAAAGGAGTTCCCAAGTTGCTTTGCAGGGTTGACTAGGCACTGTCATCAGTGCATAGCTTCCCAAGGGGAGTATTTTGAAGGTGACTGTAGTGATAATTCAGCAATGAGGTATGCAGTACTTTTTCTAGGATGAGTTTGTTAACTTTAATTTCTGACCTCGTGTATGTGTATATATATATATATATATATATATATATTTGGTCTCAGAGTGTGTTTCACCTCTTTTCTTGCCATGTTAGTCTCCTAGGGTTGCCTAACAAATTACCACAAATTTGTTGGCTTAAAAACAAAAGAAATGTATTCTGCCACAGTCTGGAGGCTGAAGTCTAAAATCAAGGTGTTAGCTGGCCATCCTCACTCTAAATCCTCTGGGGAAAATTCCTAGTCTGGCTTTTCCAGCATCTGTTGGCTCCAGACTTTCCTTCACTCTGTAAAAATCCAATTTCCAAATAAGGTCACATTCTGATTCTAGGTGGACAAGAATTTTTGTGGGACAATATTCAACCCACTTTAGAAGTTGACGTGAAGGAGTTACATAATATGGGCACTACCTGACCTGCTTATCAACATGAGAAGACAACAAATGATTCCTCGCTGCTATGATATTTTAATTGTTGCCAGAATCTGCGAATGAAAAGATGGCAGAAGCTCATAGAGACACTCGAGTGCAATTGGGGAGAAGCTTGAGGTACCTCACCAGCCTCACCTCTGCTTGGTCATTGGAAAGTGTGTGGAGAAAAGTCTGAAGCTGGAAAAGAATTGTGATGTTGGGAGATATCACTTCTCTAAGCTATTACATTCTTGTCCAAGATGTGCCCTGTGGAGACCAGGCATAGGTGAGCACTGAAGAACTCCATCTGGTCTATGGATTACCTGGGGTGGGGGTGGGCTGGCGGAAACACACACACAAAATTCTCAAGTTGCTGGAAGCCAAGGTGTTCTTTATCTCTCTTGGACTACTCTGTTAACACTTGGAGAGTAACTTCCAACTGTGAGATTCTGTACCAGCAACCAAATCAGTGCAGCCAAATCTCTTTATTAAACACATGCACGTGCAGGTGCACACACACCAACGAAAAACCCACAATGATCAGGAAACAAGAAAATGTATGCACCTCATTCAACTAATGTGATTCATTTTGTATTATATCAAGTTCTGATAAAGATAGGAGGATGGGGAGGTGGAGAGATAAATAAAAGAAAGCCAAAGAGAGAAAGCACAAATGGAGAGAGAAAAGGGTAAAAGAAAAATGATAGAGACAAAAATGCTTGAAGTATGGATGTACGAAGAAATAATTTTAGTTGAAAAACAAAACTGACATATCATCAGAAAGCATAAAATAGCATTAGAAGAGTAATATCTTGTTCTCTCTCCACCTTTCAATCCTGCTCATTTAATCTACATAACAGCCCTGTGATCTATTTTACATATCAAGGAACTGAAGCACAGAGAGTTTAGTAACTTTCTCAGGGAACCAAGTAGATCTTCTGGCCCCAGATTCTGGACTTTATTTCTAATTATAAAGTGCTGGTGGGGAAGTAAAACATCTATTATCTGGTACATACACACTAATTATATTTTATACGAGTACTTTGGCAAAAAGTTTGGCATTACTGGTGAAGTTGAATATTCAGCTCCGCTCTGACCCAACGATTTCATTCTCAGGAATATACTCCACCAAATCCCTTATATACATGGACCAGGCAATACGTGTAAGAACCCTCACAGCAGCCAGTTCATAACAGCATGTAAGTAGAAACAACCGACATGTTCTCCAACTGTTAATCGCATAATGAAAGTACGATCTGTCCTCATAGAATAATTCTAGACCATTGAAAAAATAAACTACATCTACATGCATGAGAGTGCATGAATCTTAGAAATATTAGATTGAGGGGGAAAAGGTCGGAGATACTTTCCACATATCAAAAATGGAGCCACACTTAATAATATATGTTCATCATCAGATTGTTCTTGGTTTCTCTGGAGAGCTGGGTGAAAAGGGTGAAGGGATTAAAAAGTACAAATTGGCAGCTACAAAATAGTCACGGGACGTAAAGTACAACATAGAGAATATAGCCAATAATGTTGCAACAACTATGTAGTGTCAGGTGGGTACTAGGCTAATTGGGGCCGGGGTGGGGGTCACTACATAAATTATATAAATGTCTAATCACTATGCTGTGTACGTGAAGCAAATATAAAATAATATTGAATGTTAACTGTAACTAAAAAAAAATAAATAATTACAAAAATAATATGTTTAGAGCCTTAAGTACTGATAAAACTATGGAAAAAAGATAAAACAAAGGAAAGAGGAAAAACAAAATTCAGTAAGTAATTATCTTGTAATGAGGAGATAAGACAGAATTGGTGAGAGAGAAAGAGCATCACAAACTTTTAACTTTGAGTCAAATAGTGGGGTCTTGGGTCCTCTGTACTTTACTTCTTTCACACATACATAAAACTTGTGGGGGCTAAATCCTTCTTTTTAAATAACATGAAAATGAATAAAAGTTAATAGAATGAGTATGGTCATCGAAGAGACTGGGGAAGTAAGGAGACTATTCAGACTGAGAGTGTAGTTAAGACAGAATTTAGTAAATGAATATGTTAGGAATAAATTATAGAGTAATACATTATTTTTCTCTATAATTTTTTCCTATATGTTTCCTGCTCTTTTTTTTTTTTCCTGCTCTTCCAATTTTTTTGCTGCTCTTCCAATTTCAAACTATCCAGACTATTCAGTCATCACTTCGGTACCTGGTCAGAATGAAATGTTCTAATTCACAAGGGGAGAAAAGGAATTATAAATGCAAAACAAAATTTAAATTAGTCATAGATAGGAATAAGAATATGACATCTATAAGAAAATAATTTTGGCTATATGTTTGGCTGTAAAGTTAGCAAAGGTTGCATTCTCAATGAAAATTGCAACTTGTAACTTGGAAGCTCTTTGTAGAAAGTACACAAAAATGTCACACAGGAAGTAATGTATCTTGCATCCTTTATTTAATACTAAATAAAATGAACAATGACCCAAACATAGTGGGTTAACTTTGAGGATTAATTTCAATATATTTTAGCTATTATAAAAGAAAAATCCAATAAACATTATTTAATATATATCTTAATTTTGGTACCTGGTGATGCTGAGATAGTCTTAAAAATTCCTACCTCTACATTTTAATCTGATTTTAAATAACTATACTTTAAGATACCTATGCCATAGTTATTACATAGTGTATGGAACAAAAGTGGCTCAATAAATATTTACTGAATGAATGTATTAAATAACTAAAGGGCTCATGAGAATGGATGGCTCTACTGTACTCTGGGAATATTGCAACTATGTATTTGTTCACTTTTTATTTATTCTTGTAGAATTTGCAAACTACTAAGCGGCTGATCTACTACTACTTCCCTGATCTTTCTAAATACAGTAGTCTCTCTGTAAGTCTCTCTTGTGAACCTGTTTATACACAGTTTTCAAGGGCATAGATCTGCCAGTGAAAGTCAGGTCAACTGGGGACACTGACAAGGACAAAGGATGGAGGAAATGTGAACAGAGAAACTTTTTGGCAGGTCAACGTCATCCTTTGAGTTAAGATAAAGTCATGTATTTGCTTATTTATTTTAAACGTAAGCAATATTAGCACCTATTCATCACATTGAAATAAAGAACAAAGTATCTGTGTAGCTTGTTAAGACAATAACAACTATAACTACTTTTGTACCGATATTAGAAATGAAGCTTTTTCAACTCTTTAAATTTTATTTGATTAAAATGTATTTACTTGAAATAAAAACTATTAATTTAAAATGAAAAATAATGGTTTTAAATGTGCTACTTAATATCATATTTCATATAAAATTTTTTGAAGTCATAATTGTCAATATAACAATAGATTTTGTGTCAAAGCACAAGACTTTAATAATAATGAATGAGGAAATAAAGAACAAAAACCTGCATTTTTTGAGCACAAGATATATGTTAGTAGTTCTCAAATAGATTATTTGATGAACTTTCCAAACAAATCTCTGTAAGAAATATTACCTTATCTTAGATCAGAGATAAGGTGAGATTCAGGAAAGCTAAATAACTTGCCCACAGTCACACAGTCAGTCACTGATAGCACAAATATTCATATGTTCTTTTCCAGAACAGACCCTCACCCTTTGCTTTGTAACAAATTTCTGACCTCTGTAACTCAAGTTGTAAAGAAAAACAATATGATGATATCCTTTCTATTCAAAGAGACATTCATGTAAATTTGTCTTATCAATTTTTCTCACAGTTGGGTAGGAGAGAGCGCTAAAAATGTAAATACTTAAAGAATGGTACCATAAGCAATTGAAAAGACAGATATATTTCTGTTCTTCATACAATATTAATATAAACGATACAATAAATGAGGAATGTAGTACTGTACTCTTAAAAATGGATTGATCATCCAGACAGAGATTAATAAATAAAACAGTAGATTTGAACTAACATTATAGACCAGAAGCACCTAACAGATGTATGCAGAACATTCCACCCAATAGCAGAAGAACACACATTCTGAAGTTCACACAGAACACTTACTTTCTAGAATATATAACATGTTAGAAAACAAACAGGTCTCAAGAATTCAATAATATAGAAATTATGTCAAATATCTTTTCTGACCACAATGATATGAAACTAGAAATCAATAACAGGAAGAAAGCTGGAAAATTCTCAAGTACATTGAAATTAAACAGAATAACCAATGAATCAAAAAAGAAACCAAAAGGGAAAACAACACAAACAAACAAACAAAAAAACCCTTGAGACAAGTGAAAATGAAAAGACAACATACAAAAACTTATCAGATGTGACAAAAGTATTTCTTTTTTTTTCTTTCAATTTACTGTGTATTTTATATTATTATTATTATTATTATTATTATTATTATTATTATTAGTTTCAGGTGTAGAAAACAATGCAATAGTTAGATATTTCACCCCTCACATAGTGGTAACCCTCTCCCCCAATCTCTTGCCTCTCTGACATTGTATGTATCTATTACAATTCCATTGACTCCATTCCCTGTGCTATAATCCATATTCCATGACAATATATGTTAAATTATAGTTGATATACAATATTATTCCACTTCAGCTTCAGGTGCACAGTGTGCAGTGGTCAAACATCTACACCATCCATGAAGTGGTCTCTGTGAAAAAAGTATTTCTTAGAGGAAAGTTTAAAGTGACAAATGCACATATCAAGAAAAAAAAAGCTCAAATGAACAAACGAACTTTACATCTCAACTGCTAGGAGAAAAAAAACAACAAACTAAGACCAAAGTTAGCAGAAGGAATGAAATAATAACTATTAGATTAGAAATTAGTAACATAGATATAAGGAAAACAATAGAAAAGATAAACAAAATTGACAAACCTTTAGCTAGACTAATCGAGAGACAGAGCTAGACAGAGAGAGATAAAGAAAGAGAGAGAGAAAGTTCAAATAAGTAAAATCACAGCTGAAAGAGGGGACATTACAATAGATACCACAGAAATTCAAAGAATCATGTGACTACTGTGCACAACTGTATGTTAACAAATTGGGCAACCTAGAAGAAATGGATAAACTGCTAGAAACTTACAACCTACCAAGACTGAATCATGAAGAAATCAATAACCTGAACAGAACAATAACATGTAAGGAGATAGAATCAGTCTTCTAAAATCTCCCAAAAAAGGAAAGTTCAGGAGCAGATGATTTTACTGGTGAATTTTACCAAGCAGTTAAAGAAGAATTAATGTTAATTCTTCTCAAACTCTTGCAAAAAAACTGAAGAAGAGAGAGCCCATCCACACTCATTTCACATGAATGGCATTACCTTGATACCAAATAATGACAAGCACACTACAAGAAATGAAAACTGCAGGCCAATATGCCCAATAAATATGCATGCAAAATTTTCAACAAAATACCAGCAAATCAAATTCAACAGCACATGGATAATACACCATGATTAAGTGGGATTCATCCAAGAAATGTAAAGATGGTTAAACACAGACAAATCAATAAAAGTGATACATCGCATTACTAGAATGAAAGAAAAAAATCTTAGGATTCTCTCAATAGATGCACAAAAAAAAGCATGTGACAAATTTCAACATCCATTCATGGTAAAAACTCTCACCAAATTGAGTACAGAAGGAACATACTTGAACATAATAAAGGCCACATACATCAAGCCCACAGCGAGCATCAAACTCAATGGTGAAAGATTAAAAGCTTTTTCCGCAGGAAGATCCAAGATGGCGGAGTGGATAAACAATGGGCCTCCTCTGTTCTGTGAACACATTAAAATTACTACTAATTATGCAACAGTCAACCCAGAGAACTATCTTAAATCAGCTGAACAGAAATTCTGTAGCTAAGGATTTAAAGAAGAAACCACCTTGAGACTGGTAGGAGGGGCGAAGATGCAAAACAGGCCAGCCCCAAACCTCCTTGAGGTGGTTGAGAATCAGGAGGGATATCTCAGCCATGAAGGTTTGCCCCAGAGCAGTGAGGAACTGCATCCCCACAACAGGCTCTCTAGTCTGGAGTTCTGGTGCATGGAAGAGGAGCCCCCACAACATGAGACTGTGAAAAAGAGTGGGGATTCCAACTATCCAGGTGGATAGGAAGGCTGCAGGAAACCCACATATCTGCTTAAACGGCCAGTGCAAAGACTCACTCACTCACAGGCACTCACCCTGGGCTCCAGCAGAGGGACAGTGATTCTGGGGGTGTTGGAGGCATACAGGAGGCAGACTGAGGTGTGCGTCTTCAGGAGGACTGGAGGATAGTCGACATTTTCCTTGCGAGGAGGCCTCCTCCCATGCAGTCTGCAGGCAGGTACCATCTTTCTGGTATTGATCCCACCCCCACAGGCCAAACCTGAATCTGATTGGTCTGGTGAGCTCCGCTGCTCCACACTGCTGACTCACTGTGAGCTGCCATACTCAATTCCCCCAACACCAGAGTCACTTTCTTGGTGAACAGTCAGTCTGCCCACATTGCACTCTTTCTTGAAAAACTATCAGGAGTCTGCAGAGTTCAAAACAATGGTTATAAGATGCTCAAGGAACTTAGTGAGAACTTCAACAAAGAGATAGCAAGCATTAAAAAAAGGACATAGAAACCATAAAGAAGAACCAGCTGAAAGTGCAGAATACAATAACTAAAATGAGTAATGCACTAGAAGGAATCACCAGCAGATCAGATGAAGCAGAGGATCAAGTCAGCATTTTGGAAGAGGGCATAACACAAAACACTCAACTGGAGCCTCAAAAAGAAAACTAGAATCCAAAAATCTGTGGACAGTAGTGTCAGACAGAGCAAGACAGATGCAATGTGATGTAGCTCATATGTAGAATCTAAAGAACAAAATAAAGAAACAAAACAGAAGCACTCATAGATGCAGAGAACATTTTTATGGTTGCCAGATGGGAGGGGCGTTGGGGGTGTGGGTGAAAAAAGGAAGGGATTAACAAGTACAAATTTGTTGTTATAAAGCAGTCACGGGGTTGTAGGGTATAGGATAAGAAATATGGTCAATGATATTGTAATCTCTATGGTGTCAGATGGGTACTAGGTTTGTTGGGGTGATAGATAAGAGGGGGTTGGGTGGCAGGGTGAAAAAGATGAAGGGAGTGAGAAGCTTAAATTGGTAGTTACAAAATAGTCATGGGAATGTAAAGCAAAGTGCAAAGAATATACTCAAGTATATGGTAATAACTATGCATAGTTCCAGGTGGGTATTAGACTAGTCAGGGGAATCACTTCTTAAATTATATAAATATCTAACCACTATGATATACACTTGAAATTAATGTAAAATAATATTGAATGTCAATTGTAATTGAAAATTTTAAAAATGGGGAAAAGGGGGAAGAGGAATAAGAGATCCAAATTTCCAGGTATAAAACAAATAAATTGGGGAATATAGTCAATAATATTATGATAGCATAGTACAGTTAGATGGTTGCAGGACTTATCATGGTGATCACTTCTTTAGGTATATAAATGTTGAATAACTATGGTGCATCCCTGAAACTAATATAATATTGTACGTTAACTATATTTTTAATAAAAATCTTAAAAATAAGTAAAACAAACAAACAAACAAATAAATAAATAAAAGCTTTTCCTCCTCAATCAGTAACAAGACAAAGTTGCCAATCCTTATCAGTCCTAGTCAACATATTAATGGAAGTCCTAGCTAGTGAAATCAGGCAAGAAAAAGAAAAGGAAAAAGAAAAGAGACATCTTGATCTTGAAAGGAAGAAATAAATTGTCTGTGTTTGCAGGTGCCATAATTTCACAAGTAGAAAATCCTGAAGACTTTACCAAATTAAACCGTTACAGCTAATCAACAAATTCAGCAATGTTTCAGGATACAATTAACATACCATAATCAGTCGTGTTTCTATACACTAACAATGAGTTATCTGAAAAAGATAAGGAAAACAATCCCATTTACAATAGAATCCAAACCAAAAAATGCTTAGGAATAAATTTAACCAAGGAGGTGAAAGATCTATGTGTTAAAATCTGTAAGACATTGATGAAATAAATTGAAAAGAACACAAAGAAGTTGGAAATAACCTGTGTTCAGGCTTGGAAGAATTAACACTATTAAAATGTCCATACTACCCAGAGACATTTATGGGTTCACTGTGATCTGTGCAATATTCCAATGGCATATTTCTTTTTTTACAGAAATAGAAAAACCAATCCTAAATTTTGTATGAAACTGCAAAAGACCACAAATAATCATAGCAATCCTGAGAAAAACCAAAGCTGGAAGTATCAGACTGTGTGGAGAGAGAGAGTGCTCCGATCCCTCTTCCTATTCTCACAAGGATACTAATCTCATCATGGGGTGCTCTTGCTCAGGACCACATCTAAATTTAATCATCCCCAAAGGCTCCACCTCCAAAAACCATCATATTGGGGGTTAGTACTGAAACATTAACTGGGGGACACACAAGTATTCGATTCATAATATAGTATTTCAGCCCCGTTTATTTTTCTTTAAGACATCACTTTGGACTTACTAAACACTTGTGATGTGTGTGTGTGTGTGCAAGTGTGCACATCTGTGTGTGTATGCATGCACACATAAAAGGGTGTGTAAATTATGAGGTAGTTACAGAGTTTATTATGGGGTAAACTAAAACGATGAGAAAAATCATTAAAAAAACACTACTGTCTCTGTAAATCATCCATATTCTCTGGTATTTTACAGATAATACCCTTAATATTGCTAAAGAAGACCAACAAAAATGTGTGAATATGATTGGTTTTTAATTATTATATGGAAAATTATATAAAAGTCTAATATAGTATTCTAAGGCAACAAGGTCGTACTTTCTTCCATGATCGCTTGGAAATGTCTTCTTGATTTATAAACTTCTTTAGTTTTCTTTTAGAAAAATTATATGTACTATCAGGGAAATGTTATATAAAACATATTTTTTTCAACAGCTTCCAATGTAGCCTCTGGAATCAGGTAAATATTTGAATCCTGTTCTCTCCTATTTTTCAGCTATGTTATTACAGTGTAGTTACTTAATCTCTCTGCACCTCAATTTACTCATCTGTTAAATGGGAATAATAATAGTATTGGCCTAATAGGACTGTAATACAGACTAAATAAGTGAACAGATTTAAAATAGCTTACAACAAGGACTGAATTGATACCAGTTTGATGCAGGGTGGTTACGCGTCCAGGTTACTTATGGCAATCCTGGTTTATATCTGTTTTCTAGCTTATAAAGAGTACTTTTTTTCACTCAGCAAAATGAAATGTTTGGAAGATAAATTACATTACCATAACTTAGCCATAACCATCATATCCTTCTCCTCCTCCTCTTCATCATCATCCTATCTAGAAAGATCCTTTATCAAATCTCAAAAAAAAAAAATCAAACTAAGTAAGCAAGTATATTTTCAGTTGTCTCATGTGCCTAAAATTAGGCTAGAAAACATAGGGAATGCCTAAAGATAATATGAAATCCTATTAGGAATATATGACTCCCGTGAAATAAAGTCACATGGTAGAGAGGGAAGAAATAATGAGATTCAGGTTCTAAGCGCTGTGCTGAGGATTCTGGAAAGAAAGAGAACTGTGGGATGGTGAAGAATGGAACAGCCCCCTTATAGTTACTGCAGGCAAGATAGGCAGAGAAACGTTGAGGAAAAACACAGCAATGTACTCTGCAGGAGAGATAATTTTGCAAAATAATCCATTAGTTGATTAATTAATTTACTTGCCAAGAAGAGATGCTTCTGTATCACATCTCATTTTTATCTTTACAAGCATTCTTTTCTTCTCATTTCATGAGAATATTCACTTTACTAATAAAATACAGAAACATAAAACGGAAAAATTGGAAAGCCTACCAATAGTATTGAATTAAAATGAAAAATAAGACCCCTTTGTAAGAAAGCTCTTTTACTTTTGCTAAAGAGGAGTGATTAAATTGTTGAAAGTTTCTTTATTTCAAATGCCAGCATTGATGAAGTCTGGTGATGTTTACCTTCATTCAATAAATAATTATTGTTTACATTCTCATGTAACACCACTAAGGATATTTCCTTGTTACTAAACTAAAATGTCTCTATGAGATACTATAGAATTTGAACTTTGTGATAAAAAAAATAACATAATGAAAACAAAATCCTATTTATCAGGATACTACTGTGGTCTGTAACTGTCATCTTGCTGGGTGACAATTTCATGCAATATTTTGTGGTCCCAAAATACTCTAGAACTGAAGAATTGGGTTTAGCGCCCTTCAGCAGACTGTATTAATCATCTCTAAGTTAATGTATTGATTTGTGAATTGCTTGTTTATAAGACTGAAAGGAATTGTTTAAAGTCTGTTCATTCATGTTCATATCTTTGTATGTTCTTTCCTTGCTCATCAGCCATGGGTCTGACAAACACCATTATAAACATTTTTTTCCCCTCAAAAACTGAAAACCACAGATGGCCTTAGACACCAAACTTGTCTTTGCAGAATTTATCAATAGGCCCCTTTGTTTTAGCAGTGGGGGAATATTTCCCTGGCAAAGAGATGAGTCGCGTCATGATGGTAACCTTTTTTGTTTCTACCTGGTAAGGACGCCTGGCTAGCTACACGGCAACGCTATGAAACAGGGGGTTTGGGGCAGTGAGGTATTTGCCTACCCACGTTTTGAGACTGAGTAGATATAAGGCTGAAATCAGGATAGACTGCATTTGAGTTATAATTTTATTTTTAAGTCAATTGTGACTTAATGTGACCTTCTACTTTTTCATTCTCCACTGATTTCTACAATGTGGAGATATTTGTACCCATTTGTTTAAGTCACCACCAAAGAATTACGAGAAAAACAAAAAGACAAAACACATTTACAATTTATTGTTATGTCGTCTTATGGAATACAGTTTAGAAATATTTTTTTCAGAATGTATATTTTGAATAGAAGTCTGACATTTGAGCCTCATTCACCTTATCAGTCAGTAGATACTATATTCCATTACAGTTGAGATAATTCTACTGAAGGCTTAACTTCCTCTGTCTGCTAACCTATTCCAACATTTGCTTTGCAAACAATAAGCATAAAGCCAGGAAAGTGTTTCACATATTTCAATTTTCACTTGAAACCAAAAACACAATCCCCCGAATCATTTGAATACCTCATTTATAGTTGGCATCTACCTTAATGCATAGGTCTTGAAAAATATACTGAGTTCTTCCATGGATTAGGGGTTTCAGTTTCTGAAAAGGAGGCTGCAAATATGCTTGCCACCATACATGGCATACACCAAATATGGTTTATAATGGGTTAGGTTGGCACCGTTTGGATATGGCATGGATGCAAAATGTTCCTGAGGCTCCCCATCAAAGATACAATTATTTTTAAGTTGCAGAGCTGAATGCTTCATTAAATGCTGGAGCATGTGACATAATGGTGTGCCCAACTGCTAACTTAATATTTAGCTCCCAGAATTCTGAGAAAACACCTTGATGCTCCCCTCAGGTCTCCACAATTAGCCACATTTGGTAATCTTTTCCAGTATGTTCCAGTAGACAGAGAAGAATGCAATGTTTTAATTTGCTAATCACCCGGGTGGGTAGGGGCTGGGAGGGAGGTGCTAATTGTCTGCAGACATTTGTAATGACCCTTGGACAAAACCGAGGAAAACTAAATCCAAGCTTTGACAAGGGCAGGGGAGCTGAAACAGAAGCCCTAATTGTGGCCATGTGACGCGCACTTTCCCTTTTGTATCTTTTGTCGTAGGGTTGCACAATAACTGTATAAAGTAACTTTTAAGAACAGACCCAAAAATGACTTTTTCCATCTTTTGGGATAAATGGTCAAAGTTGATCTGTGAAATACGCGAAGTGAGAGAGACATTATGGTGCAAATGTAGCAGACAAAAGGTTCAGGGAGAGCTTTTGCCAGTTAAATTTGGCTAACCTGCCGAAAGCCTATTGTCAACCAGCCATGCTTCACTGAGCTCTCTTCCACTTTTGTTGTCATGTTTCCTCTTTATGGTTAAATGAACCTCAAAACAATGACAAAGAAATATGCACTGAGTCACATATTCTAAGAAATACACTGTACTCTCCTCAAATTGAAATAACGGCACTTTAATTCTTGGATTTTCCAGTTTCATTGGTAAAGCTCCTGTTTGCTTTCTTTGAATCTGTAGCAGTTCATGCAGTTCTGTCAAGGGGGGAAGCTTAACAGGACACTGCCCCGTTAGCACTTGAAATATTAAGATGAACAGAACAAGAAAAAGGTAAGCTTGCTTCCTTGCAGTATTTTGAGTGTCTGTTTCTTTTCTGGTAAAGGATATCGTTTTCTTGATTGAGAGAAGTTTTGTTTAATATCCATCCTGTGTCAAATAAATTACTCTTGTTGTTGTTTTGAATGGCTGAAAAGATGGGAGGGGAAAAAAGAAAAAGAAAATGTGATGCCACTCCACTTACAAAACCAAGTGAAAAGCCATAGGTTTGCACTTAAATATAGATTCCACGTATGTAATTGTTAGAGGTGAGTGTCGTTTCCCCCAGAAGAATAACTTACTAAATTTCCGAATTTAGAATTAAGTTTTTGAAATAGTTCCTAGTGAACTTGTTTTGGAAGAGAAAAGTGTTATGAAATTTGATCATGGAAAAATATAAGTATGGTCTAATAAGCTTGGTCTAAAATCAAAAGAGCTGCCAAATATGAGAATATTCCCTTAATCTTCTCTGTGTGCTTTCTTGTTGTGATTAAACCAACCCTCATAAATGGATGTTTTAAGCATTCTACTTTAGAATGCCCTCCCAAAGGAGCTTAACTTCAGAGATGTTGAAAAAAAAATTTTTTTTTTCAGTTGCTAAGTTTTCTCAGGGTTGATGGCTAACATTTGCAGTCCAGTAATTGCCCTTTTCAGTGTTGTAACCTTGAGAGAGCATCTAATGGAGTGATGCATCGTTTTACTTTTCTCCCCACAGCACGTTCTCTGGTTTCAGTCTTCCAAATTCTCTAGTATTGAGTTTTCTTGCCAGAGTAAAGGCAAGCAACTTTCTGTAAAACACATTCTAAAAGCTGCCAGTCAATAGTTCAGTGGTACTCCCTACATGGTCTCGATAGCTCCTCAGTGTTCCTTACTGTGCGCCTGCCTTGGTTTGCTCAGCAGGTGTCTATCAGCATACATCCTGATTTAGCAGTCTTTTACCGTCTCCAGGAAATGCAAAACCTCATTGATTGCTCCTGCTCTCTTTGTGTGTCTAACCTTCTCATGTAAGAGCAAATGGAGTTCTTAGATGAAGAAACTCAACTTTTCACCTTTATAGGCGGTCCACCCACCCACTCCTTTAGATGAACAAAGAATGGGAACAGTCTATGATAAGTATTTCAAAAGTGCTTGGTTTGTTTCTGTATTAGGAAAAGAAAGGCTTTTTGAAAAAATCCTTAAAGATAGATAAAAGGTGTCAGATTGTGATTTTGTAGCAAGGTGATTTGTTTTCCTGGGAGTATATGGCATTGTGAGAATTGGTAGAGGACTGGAAAATAGTTTTGACACAGCATCCCAAAGATTGGGTGACCTAGGTGATCAATGTCATCCACTTTTGAGGGTGAAGAATCCAAACACAACACTCAGCCATACCACGTTGATAAGCTCAGAGAAAGGGCACCACACTGTCTTCAAACTGCATTTGCTAATCTCTCCTGGGAAAGAAGCAGATTCATGTTAAAGTATAAGAGGCGAATGACTTAACGATGTCATGTTTTGAACTCAGAGGATATTTCCATATAATGGTACTTCAACACCCTTTTAAAAGAAAGAATATAAAAGTAAATAACTCTCATAGTACAATTGTTTGGGGCAGATTGATGGGACAGTAGATGTTCACAAATGTGCAACAAATATGTATTTTTAATGAATTAACTGTGGATATATGTCATTTTTATAAGGATTGGAGAGTTCTCTGGTCCTTGAGTGTGACTAGGCAACTAGGAGGAAAGTTCATACAAGTGATTCACGATTTTTCATGAGGAATCAGAAATCAAGACCTGTGCTGACAACCTTCTTAGAAGCTTTTCTAATGATTGTTTACTTTGAAATCTGAAATTTTTTGTTTCCTGATATGAAAAATGCACTTAAAAAGAATCTTAGCTAAAAATGTTTGATATGCTGCGATCCATAGTTTTTATTTCTTTCATAGTTCCCAGTGATATCTGATAGTGATGTGAAGTGAAATTTCAAAATTGTACTGTGAAAAAATTTTAGAAAATATTTGTAACTCTCTAAAATATGTAATTTTCAAAAACTTCAGTTACTTTGAAACTTAATTAATAGATATTTTAAATTTTAGGAACGTAATTTATATTTCCTATTCCATGCCTCTACACACAACGCTCCATTCTAATTTTGTAAGTGTTGTAAGTTTATTGTTGGGGTTAATTGAATCTAGAGTGGAAAAAAGAGTGGAGGAAGGAAAGAAGCTAACAAAAATGTCAATTTTACCTTTTAATTGGATATATCATGTTCGTCATGGGAAAAGTATTCAAAATTAGTGGAAATAAAAATAATGTGAAGACTGTAGTACTGTACTTTGGATGCTCTAGCACCATCTATTGCTCTTGAGATCTCAAGATATTTGACCCGTTTTGATTACCTTACTTTTTTTGACTAAAGTTTCAGGTTTTGACTCTTTTTATAGATTACTGACCTAAGACATTAAAATTTAACTTCTAAAATATTATTTCAACTAAAAACAACACCTACTATTAAATCAATATTTTGTTTTGTTTTGTTTTATCATCTAAATTAAGTTGGACCTTAAAGGGAAGGAAAGAATATTAGTTAATTAACTAGCATTTTATAGATACACACATATTAATGTGTGGGTATATATCATACTTTGTACACAATATCATGTAAACTCTTATATAATATGCATTCATATGTGTGATTTTATGAATATGCTAACATTGTTATCTCTCAAAGTTTCACACACACGTTTCTTAAGGTTTTCATAATGATTAAGTACAAGGTAAATGATTTAGAACAAATCACTATTTAACTTATCTTGGAGGAAATTAATGGATCCTCTTATATTCAGTTATTATCATTGGTATTGCCATGATACTAGAATGATAGGAATGTGTGTTTTGTTTTTTATTTTGTAGCTGGTGTGTCATTTCCTATGAATTTTATTCACTCATATTGTATGAATTATATGGTTGTATCTTTATTACTGTGATTTATGCTTATGTTTTTTCACATCAGAAAAATATAAAAATATTAATGTTAATAAAAGGTTAATGTAGATATGAGTAAATATCCATAATATTGTCTAATATAAGGATAGAGATTAATAGTTTTATTTGCAAAACTGTACATATTATATGGAAATTTTGTCATTCATAAACTCATTCGCAAAGTCCAGGTGTACATATGCTGCAATTGCATTAATTAATGGTGAAGATGAAAACTTTTGAGCTTTGATTTTCTATAATTTAATTTGTGTTATTGATATTAAAACATTTAAAAATCATATAGTTCACATTTTTGTTTTCGAATATTCACTTGAGTAAATGTAATCATTGAAAAATGATCAGGGGAACTCAGCTATTCCCACCATATATATATAGTATATATATATGTAAACTTTGTACCTATCATCTCTCGATAAGTTAAAGGCAATACAGAAAAATAGTCTTCATGAAATAGGAAATCATATGGTTAAAACTAGTTAAAAAGTAATTTTTGTTTCATAGGTCCTGACTTTCCTTACTTTTAAATTTCATGTGTATTTTGTCTTTCAAAGAAGGGTTACTCTATGTAGTATTTAAATGGTCTAATTCATCTCCTTTTAACCTATTGTTCACTTATTTTATTCAATTTATTTTTATAATTATTTTATAATTAAAAGTATTCTCACTCTATGTGAGGATATTATACCTTGAGTAAAGCAAACATTAACTCAAAGAACAACATTAACTTTGGACTGAAACTAATCATAGTACATTATAATCTTGAAGCATGGTTCTTAAGGAGGTTATTACAGAATGAATAAGTTGATTATGATGGAAATTTTCCTCCTGGTGTCATTCTGGTCCTCACTTGCATACACTGCAATAGAGCTTCACTAGCACTCATGTTCTTCAATATTTGCTGGTGTAACAATTCACAATCACAGTCTCAACAGTGATAGTAACACTTAAATGAAATTGTTCTACATAATTTCATGATATATGAAAGAGATTAAAATAATTGAATTGCTTTAATATATCCCATTAGTGTTTGAGATATCTTGATTCACATTTTCTTTTAAAGCCCGAGAAAGGGTAGTTTCTGTCCTAGCCAAGCAGCCTTTCATGGAGTTGGGGGCAGGGTGGAGTGAGTCAAGAGTCTGTGAGAGGGTGTGAGGACAGAGAGAGAAGTGGCCTGGAATGGAGAGAAAAGAGATAGTCTCTTACTTTTTATATGAATCTGTGGGTGTGAATAAGAGAAGTTTTACAAGCAAAACTTGAATTTCACATTGAACTATTAATCAAAGCATGAAAAGCCAATTTTATATAAAAAAATACTTGTTTTACTTCTTAATTTCTACTTTTGAGAAATAAAAAATTCAAGAAAATGATACACAATCTATTCCTCAATAATTTTCTGAGCTGAATCGACAATCTCAGGGTTAATTATGGATCATACATCTGAGAGATGTTTAGAGTTAGAACAATGTGTTCTTCATTAGAAAAGGGGGTCCACAGTGGCAGCCTTGTCTCCTTTTTATAGAGATATATTACAATTGAGTGACTATTTGCTATTACTATAATTTGGATTTATAATCAACTCACTGCACCAATATTAAAATGCAATTAATCACATGACATCTAAAGGAGACTGAGCACAAGAGGAAACTGAGAAGCCAGTAAGTTGTAAGTCTTGCTTAACATAGAGGGGAAATGAAGAAACGTAATGGGATTCTACTCTGTGAATAGGACTTTGTTTAGGAATGTAGAATTATGATGGTTATTTGCTCAACAGGATCTTGTCCCTTTTATTACACCAAGAAGTCACCTAGTTGAGTTTGTCAGATCCTTTTTGACCCAGACTATGGAGGCTGGGAAATACTCTCAATTGCAGTAAATAGAATTAATAACCCCCAGTGAAATCATTATGCACAAATGTACCCCATTCTCTTGAAGACATTTCTATTTCTAATTCGATTCGTTACTTACATGGCAAAAGCAGTTATTTTTAAATCCATCCTCTGTATGGTGGTAACTGATGAGGCACAATGGTTTTCAAGCGAATATTTTTTTACATTAAATTTATTTCTTGGAAAAAGAAACTTTTGCAGAAAAAAAATGAACTCAGGTGGACAGAATTTAGGTGAAACAAACTCAAGAGATTATTCAGCATTGTGACCATGATAAGTCACTGTTCTCGGGAAGGCTTCCTATGTTTGCAAGATGCCCTGTTAGTGATTTAAGCAGAATACGAAGGTCCACATATCCTTCGTTCCAACCTTGGACAATTTTACGTTTTTCATGATTCTTCGAAACATTTCACGTTTTACTACTACCACAGCACATTTTCTTTGCTTTTAAATAAAATTAGATTTTAACAAAATTGAGTAAAAAGGGCTCAAGATGTGCACAGCATGCAGCAAATAAAGTAATTCCCTCCAAGACTGTGATCTAGCCGCTTACCTTAGCAGTCTTCATTCTCCTTCATAATGGCAGTTGCTTAGGACTTAAAGCCACAGAAAATTTAAAATACCTATGGGACATATCCCAGTACTGTACATTAAATTTGAGGATTTTACATGTGATAAAGTATGTCAGTGTTGCTTACAGGGAATTCCAGTGATACCTCAGCTTTCTTGGACTTATTATAAATCCTTTGTTGGAATTATTGTGGCTGGTTCAATAATTCAGATTAGCCCTCATGTTTATTAATGCACTACATCTGTGCAAACAACATGTCAAGCAGAGAGTTTATTGTAATTGCCTGAGCAAACAGAACCTGAAAGAAGCAATTTCCAGTTACAATGTGCTATGACAAGTAATGAGGTAATTGGCATTCTGTCCTGATTACTTCCACCTTCTTTTTCATCAGGTCTATATTGTGTGTGATAGATAGTTTTATAAGAAATGAAGGTGTTTGATAATATGGTTCGCTGCTGCTTAAGGTTAGTGATTAAAGACAATCATCATTTTCTCTCAGAGATCTTATTAGCTTTAGCATTATTTATTCATATGTGTAAGAATGTGCCCAGGACCCATCTCCTCAGTACACTGCACGCTGTTAAAATGTAAACGCAACTGCCGCCGAGTGAATACAGAGCATGCTCTGGGTTTCCAAGCAGGATGGGACACAGCAACTTTTTGCAAATGAAATCTATGCGCTAACAGTGTGAGTGAGAATAATGGCTTTGAGCCTGCATCTGTATCCAACATTCACCTGCTTTAGAATAACAGAAGCAGCATGATATTTAAGGGCAAGATGGTAATTTGATGCTGAATCCTCATTTCCAGGATTTTATAACGTTCTATCAACATTACCCTTTGCTTCCAGCCTGTACTGGGGAGAAAGATGGTGTGCGTTGCATTTCTAGATCCAACATTAATAGTTTGGGAAGTGTCAGTGTCTCAGATTAAAAAGGGGGGAGGGACTGAGCAGAAGTTATTTTAGGGCAGAAAGAAAAAAAGTCCTATTTTTGTTTCAAAAGAGTTTTTCCTCCTCAACATAGAACCTTCATTCTTGGCACTTTCAATCTATGAAGTGAAAAAGAAAAAGTGCAGTACACTTAGTTAAAGAAAATGGCTTGGGAATGACCCGCAGTCACTGTCTTTGTGCCATCACACCAGTGCCATCCTTCTATGTGTGTTCTCAGTAATTTACGTCCCATCATCTTCCAGTTTTCAACCTCAGGACCCTTCCTGCCCAGCCTATGGGCTCACGAGCTTTTCCACCATCCTTCATATCACACGTCAAACCTCATCCCTGGCCAGAGACTATCAACTCCATAAGGACAAAGACTGTGTCTTTACCAGGAGGCAGTGTAGCCTATAGACAGAAAGCTCAACTTTGGAATTGTGCTGGCGGGATTGACATCCCAGCTCTACCATTCACAAGTGACATGAACTCAGACGATTTGAAACATTTCTCTAGGGTTGCAGTGCCTCATTTGAAAATGGGTGTATCAATTCTACTCTTCTCACAATGCTGTTGATAGGGTCCCATATTAAGGGTGTTAGAACAGTGCCTGGCATGTGTAGACACCCAGGCCATTTTTCATAAATGAAAACAGGTGGATTTGAGAAAATTCATCTTGAAGGCCTCGCTTTCTAGAACTACCCCCATTTTCCCTAATATTAGTAAGTCAAGCAAAACCAAGCAGAAAGTGAAATGTTAATTACTATACCTTCTGAAAATACTCAATTCTGTAAGGTTGCCCGTAAGAGATAGAAGGAAAGTGAGGGTAGGGGTAAATAGACTAAAAAATTAGTAGCATTGCTGTGGTTTGCTTCCTTGCAAGGGCCCAGAAGGGCACCCAAGCTCTCACAGGCTAGGTGGATTGTATGATTACAGTTCAAATGCACAGGAAGTCTTCAGCAGCTCAGGACCCCACCCTTAACAAGGGTATGAGCTGCACCACTTCACTCCAGTCTTCCAGTTGGAGAGAAAGCCCCAGATCTATACCTGGCACAAAGGAGTAACACAGTGAATACTTTTTGGAATGAATGAGGGTCTGCAGGAAAATCTGTGTTCTAATATCCCAATAGTACGAGTAATTTATAACAATCCACACCTTCTGATATGAGGGGCCCCATAAAGCCACTAATACCGTGTTTCCCCGAAAATAAGACCTAACTGGAAAATAAGCCCTAGCGTGGATTTTCAGGAGGACATCCCCTGAACATAAGACCTAATGTGTCTTTTGGAGCAAAAATTAATATAAAATCCGGTCTTATTTCCGGGGAAACACGGCAATAAAGAGAAAGCTTCCACTAATTTATCTGCAGATTTCAATACCAACGTAAGTGCTTTAGTCCTTTTACAGGCATTTTTATTTGTCCCCAAGGGTGGGGGACTTTGAAAGTTAGGATAAAACATTTATGCCTCAGAAAGTAGACAGAATACCAGAACTAGCACAGAGGAAGAGCCTGTAAGTCTTGGACAAAGCTGTAAGGAGGACGGGCATGATTGCTAAAGGAAAAATACCATGCTGGAACAGAGCACCTTCAACTCTTCATTGTGACCCTCTTTTCCCCTTCCTTGTTCTTTATCCTTTTTATTTTGCCAACATTTTTTGAAAATGATATGGCAAATCCAGTGACTGGCAATAGTAACTACTTTAAAAAGAATTGTTCAAAGAATGGAGAGATGGATGGATATACAGATAAGGGCACCTAGATATTTAATTATTGTTACAACAGACATTCAGGAGAGAAGTCCAGAGTTGTGTCTAACGGTACCAGCCATCACCTGTTAGAACGCCATGTGCTCTCTTATTAGCGTGCGGCTTCTCTGATGTAGGATAATAACAACCAAATTTGGATATTGCATACCCAAAAGCAATCTTTCCATCACTACTGCAGGGGTGGTGGCTGAAGAAGAACTTACCCCTCACCTCCAAGAAGACTTGATTGAGCATTCCCAGTCTAAAAATGGAAAATCAAACATAGAACATTTCCTGAGAAACTGAGAGAATTCTCCACAGAACTGAAGCTACCTTATGCTCCATTTTCTAAAATCTTGGAGAACGTTTGCCTGTATTAGGTGGTAGGCCCAATCAAAATTCTAGAAAACTTTGCAAATTTAGATAGATTTAAGTAGAATTAGCAAAAAGTTGTACTAAAAATTTAATGAGATGCAACTATAATGAGACCATATTATGTACTTACTACTAAGTGCTTCCCAGAGGAGAGGGAATCAAAAGAGAAGGAGCAAAAATTAGTAAGTTGATTAATTAACCAATTAAGAAACTGGGAAAGACCAAAATGCAGTGTGCAAAAGGTACAGCCATTTGCAGAGTGAGGTTGGCCGTGGCAAAGCACATTATCCAGCATTTATTTACCATTGATTGCAGATTAAAATGTTATCTTTACACTTGATAAAATGTTCATTCTCACATGAAATCCTCATAAAATTGAGGCTTAGAAAGTCACAAATGGAAAAAGGCTTGATCCATCCCCAAAGTCCAGGCGTTTTCTAACATTCTGCATTTTCACTTAGGAGAGTGGTTAGAAAACGAGAGGAATAGCCAGTCTGTATAGAAAGGATTGGGAGCTGGAGAAACAATAGATGAGACTTCGTGGAGGCCTTGCCCTCACGGGTTCTCCATGGGGATCTGAGGAGGGGCCGCGTGCGGGGTGCAGAGGTGAGCCGTCAAGGGGCCTTGGCTGGAAAACGACTGTGACAAAGGTAGAAAGGCAGCTGAGCAGGCCTGAGTACAGGGAGCTTGAAAGCAGAGATCCAATGATCCCCAAATAAAGGAAGTGAGCGAGAGTACAAAGAAAAGTGACCTTGCCTAGAAGTAGCTCTGTATCAAGAAAGGACACAACTGGACCTCACAGATCCTGAGGCTGGTATTGATCAGACAAAGGTCTGCAGCCCCAAGAAGGGCTCCTGTTTGAGCTCAGTGGGCTCCTAAGTGCAGCAATAAGCCTGAAAAGACACAGACTGCCATTGATTACAAAAAGCATGCTGTGCTGGCACATCTCATTGCAAATTTGGTGGGATTTGAATTAATTTCTGCAAGAATAACAATTTCAAAGGGGGTTGTACCTTTCCCATGCACAAGAAAATTGCATGAAGGAAACTTGGAAGATTTTCTATACATATAATTTTAAAGAAATACAGCATAAAAATACATTGTATTAGTTTAAACTTCCAAATACTTGATTCAACTGCACAAAATAGTAAAAGCATTAGTACTGGCTAATGTCTGCAATAATTAGACTCTTAAGTGAAATCACGAACTAAAATTGTATTTATACATTGATATTCTTCTTTCATGAAAGCCATTGGTTGACTGTGACTAAGTAAAAAGTAGTTTTAAATATATTTTAATTGCATATTAAGATCCAATAAATACTTTGAATGCTAAAGCCTACAATCAAAAATTTTCTTTAAAATAATTAGTTTTAGTCATAAAAGTATAGACCGAACTTACTAAAACTTCAGTTCTAACAGAAGTGTTATCTTTTTATACACGTTGTATTTTGAAAATAGCTACATATAGCATTAACAAATAGAAATACAGTGAAAAAAAAAAGACCACTATAGATAACTAGACTTGACTGAAAACTTATAACCAGGGAACTGATTTGCTAAAATCAAAGAACTGTTTTTATTACCGCCTACATTTTCATTCATTCATTTATTCATTCAATAAACGTTTCTTAGCACATGCGGAAGTTTGATAAATGAAAATGATGAGATCAACTCTGTCTCACTCATTCTTGTATGTCTACTTAGTCCACTCATCCTACAAACGTTTTCTTCATAAATCTCAAATGTTCTCCTTACCCAATATATCAGGAAGTCATCATTTCTTGTCTACAACTGCACCAGCCTCCTCGCTAAACTAGAGCAGAAGAAAAGAATGAGACTAAGATACCATGATGTGTTGGGACTCCACACAATTCAGTATGTCTAGGAGAGGTAGGCAAGAGGGCTAGTGGGCGCAGCAATATCTGGAAAGGTAAAAGAGGGCTAAACTATCCAGTATCATGTTGGCTAAGATAAAGAGTTTAAATTCTATTTTAGACAGTATATGACACATTTGGGGTTTTAAACAAGGGAATGGAATTATGTGGTCTGCATTTAGAAAGTTCGAGTGATGGATCTCTCGTTATGTGAAGGGCTATTTAAAGTGCCACACAAACTCAAGGTAAGATTAGCATTAACTTGTTTTCTTTACTGTTCTTCTCTCTAAAAGTGAGGCATTATGTGTCCTTATTTCATTTTGCATTATTACATTTTATTTTGGTGTTCCTAATACCAGTTATAATGTGTAGCATATATTAAGTGGATAAAATAATGAAGATTCCCTACCTCACATAAAGATCAGTTGAATATGACTTTAAAACTAAATGCAAAGGGGGAAACATTACAACTTCTAAGAGAAAGTATAGAATATCTTGAGGTACATTGGGTGAGGGAGTTCACAAATAAGGCACAAGAAGCACTACCTTAAAAGAAAAGATTGATAATTAAAATTGATATTAAAATCAAGAACATCTATTCATCAAAGGACTACCATAAAATGTAAAGCAAAGTATAGGGTGAGAGTGGATGTTAGCTATATCTGAAGAACTCATGAAGCCACATTAAAAAAAAATCCACACAACAATGGGCAAAAGAAAAGGATCAGCATTTCACAGAAGAAGAAGCAAGAAGAATCAATAAGCCTATGTGAAGACATTTGATCTCCTTAATAATCAGGTAAATTAAGTCACAGTGAAATGCCTTGACCACCAGGTTGTCAAGAAAAAACATTAAAAGTCCGACATTGTCAAATGTTGGCAAGGATGTGGATAGACCAGGAACTCTAAATGCTGCCAGTGGGAGTGAAGATTGCCATAATCTCTGCAGAAAACATTTGGCATTATCAAGTTAACTTCCAAACATGCACCAATTAATATATAAGAAAGTGTTTATAGCAAAATTTTTCTGAGACCAAAAATAACTACCTCACTCACTGAATAAATAAATGCATAAAATTTTCTGTAATTATATAGTGAAATACAATATAGCAGTGAAAATGAGTAAATGAGATAGAACCACAATGAGCAAAAATAAATCTTAGATACATAATGTTGAAAAAAATTGACCAAGTTACGAGTCACTTTACTACAATAGGTAATAATTGTGTGTCATTTTTTCATGAAGTTCAGAAAGAAAATAAATAATACACTATTTAGGGATACCTCTAGGTGTGATAAATTCATATATGAAAGCAATTATTACTATTATTTTAAATTTAGCATAGTGTTTACCTCTAGATGATTGGCAACAGTTTGGGAGTTGTTGGGAGAAGGCTAAAAGGGATAATAATGGTTATGGTAAGATTAAATTTCTTTAAGTTTAAGAAGTTGAGTGTGTGTTTCAGAGATGTCTGTTTTATTATTAGGTTTCAAAGTACATATATGGCCCGATATTATTTTACATGTATCAAATACTTTCCTGTAAAACGTACAAGAATAAATAATTTACAATTTAGAAAAAAACTGAATGAGCAAGAGATGTTTAGTATTAATATCTAATAAAGAAATAAACAGTATACAAATATCACAATTCGATCTGAGGTAACGGAAAAAATATATATTAAGTTATGTTTCAAATGAAGAGCAAAATCTTTATGATTGATCTCACAATCTCCATCCCCCCACCATTGTCTCAGTTTTGGTTGTTATTTTTTGTTAAGGACTCACTACAGCTTCCTCCTTCTCTAATCCTTGCCTCCATTTCTAACAACTCCTTGCTCAAGCTCATCTCTCTAAGGTGAAAACCTGACCGTGACCCCCTGTTTAAAACCCTTCCAATACTCCTGCGCCCTCAAAAGGAAGTTTAAACTCTGTGACATAACATGTACCTTATTTATCCCCAGGATCCATTTCCTGCTCACTCTCCCGGCCTCGTTCTTGTTCCTGTCCCTTGTTATTCTTTCTGACACCTACACTCCAGCTACAGTGACAATGTTACTGAACACTTATACAGCACTCACAATGGCCCAGATGCCCTCCCAAGCACTTTACATATATTAACTCATTTAATCTTCACAGCAATCTTAGGAGGTAAGAACTATCATTACACTCATTTTACATGTCAAAACCAGGCTCAGAGAAGTAACTTGTCCAAGCTGTAATAGCAAGGTCAATGGCAGGGCTGGGATTTTTCCACTTGGAATGGTTGACCCTTTATCCCTGACAATTTGCTTGCCTAATTTCTGCTTGTTCATCCAGATCCAGGTTAACTGAAGACTTTCCTGTTCCCACCTACCACCACACCCCACCCCTAAGTCTAGAGTTGACACCTGTGTTCCCCTCAGCACCTACTACCTAGCTGCCACAGCACACCTAGTGATGAGCACCCTAATATTTATTCACTTTTACTATCATTACATCATCACTTCCAGACACACAGTCGTACTCAATACACATCAGTTCCATTTGTCAATGGATAGAAGGATTTAGCTAAATAATGACCCAAATCCAAATTTTAAAGAGTTTTTTATGTATCTCTTCACACATCCTATTTTCTGTATGTCCTCTATCAATTCTATATATTATTTTATTATTATTACTAAAACAATGAAGGTAAGGTATTAGAAGCTATGCGAACAAATCATATTTGAAACTCTTTAAGAGTCACTGTGTTTATAGCAAATTGTGAGTTGTTATAATCACAATAAATAAAATAAGCTTAAAATAATTAAAAAATGAGTGTTTAAATGTTCTCTTGAATCACTTTGATGGAGTCTGTATTCTGCGGGTAAGTATACCTAGTTCTAATAACAATTCAGTAATTATGGCCAATTGAATGCTTTTATAGAATTAATCAATCCCCTTCAACTGTACATGAAAAGCTTTCAGATTATAACACCAGAGGATAAAAAATTGCATCAGCTTAAGTCAAGTTCCTATCACCTTAATTGGGGACCTTGGTTGATGCTGGTCCATACAAGATGCCAACAGACAGTGGGCTGAAAGAAATTAGGAGCCACTCAACACTCACAGAAGTCATAGATAATAATGATTATTAATAAAGTGATAGAAACCTGCAGTATTAGTCACATACCTTCAGACCTGAATCATTTGCAATTTTTTGCTACAATTTTATGCAGAATTATAATTTCAAATCAGTGATTTTAATACTTTCTGTACCAAGGAATTATCAGTACTTTCAAGATCTTAATCTTCACCAGCCCTGGAGCTCATAATAGACTGTGTATCAGCTGCAAAATTCAGCCCAGTCTTCTTGTGTGGGGGTGAAAACACCACAGAGACCATGAACATTAGGTCATTGACCTAAAGTAATATTTTTGGTGATTCTAGGATTAAGTGGAACCCTATAAATATTTCCTTCAGGTAACTGTGTATGCTGTCACGAGTTCTTTGCAAAATCACCAAAACATTCAAAAACGAGAAAAAAGAATGAAAATCAATCTCTTAATCTTTTACTTATTACTTGATGTCAATAAAGCAATAACTTTTTCTTCTCTGTATGTCCCTCCTTCTCATCTACTTCTCCCTCTCTTCCCTTTTCTTCTTTGTTAAGAAATTTAATTAATTCGTACTGTTAGGTCAGGTCTACATTTCCTGAGATGGGATAGGAAGCAATGGAAGAAAAAGAAGATGGAGAGGCGAAAGAAGGGATATTGATAAATAGAAAAGGTGCCAAAAAATGTATATACATTTTAAGAAAGAAAAAAACTATTAAAATTATGCTGATGGCAACCACTTTGAGCACCTTTTGTAATTGCAGAAGTCAAACGTGACTTGTATTAATCTTTTGTTATTGGTATATATTGAGTATTACCATTTTAATACAGATTATTCCTTTCTTAAAATGTGTACACATTGTTTTTTTGGCACCCTCTGTATATGAGATTTTTTAGGCAACATCTAAGATGAAGTATAGTTTCAACGAAGCTGTAAAAGCAGAGCATAGCTAGTCACTTAAAAGTGTCCACTGGAAAAAGTCAAGTAGGTGGGGAAGACAGGCAAGGAGTTACTAGACCTTCATCTGTGCTCACATGTGCACCAGCAGCTGGGCTAGTGGGAGATCAAGAGACCACATGGCTGCAGAAAGAGACCTAGAAACTACATCAACATGACCTGCAGACCTGTGTGCCCCATTTGAAGAAACTCATTTGCAAATATTTCAATAGTTTCAGGCCTTCCTTAGGCGTTAAAACGCTCCATCCAGGATACAGAGGTCAAGGAGGGAATACAGGTGGAAAGCATGTGCCAAGAGCTTTTGATCATTTTTGATAAAGAAATAAGAATCACGGATGATTGTGTATCAAAAAAAAAAAAAACAACTTTAAAACTATATCAAAGCATCCAATATACCTTTCTCTAAACCTGTAGGTCATTGTAATAAATTAAACTAATTTTTTATATGGAAAACATGTTCCCCGTTTTAGGATTTCTGCGTTTTTACAATATGAAGTGTACACTAAGTCCTTCGGTAATCTTTACTCTTTTTTTTTAAACATTTCTAGACACGTGACTCTTTTAAAATTAAGATTACATCATCAAAAAATTCTTCATTGTATACCTACCAGGTGCGTGACACTTTGCTGAAGCAGAATTTATAACTATTTATAGCGTAATATTGCATATATTACCTTTTAAAAGTCCAAAGATAACTGTGCTGCCTGCCTGTGTTGTCAATAATAGAAGTTCATGACATTTGATTTGAGTCTTTGTGAGAGGCAATGTTATTCTGATTTAATAGCTTCCATCTGCTCTTCTCATTTTCATTGCTCCTTTTACAGTTTCCAAATTCCACCCTGTACCCTCCAGGGAAATTTTCTCAAGCATTGATTCTATTCATCTATGAATTGGAGGAGGGGGGAGTTTCCTGCAGCCTTATGGTTTTGTTTATTGATCTTGATTGTTAGGCAACTTGTTGACATGCACACACTTGCTTTTCTATTTCTTATATATATTTTTTGGTGTTGGTAAGTGCTTGGTAATCACAAAAACTTAATTGTGAACAAAACGCAGTACGGAGACATTCTTTTACAAAGTTGAATAGAGGAACATTCCATGAATATAGATGCATAGAAAAGAAACCCCTTCTATTTCGTTAATCTATCACCAAGCAATATGTGTCTCTTGCTATAAAACAAGAAAATACGTATTTAAATTTACTTGTTTGAACTAAAGCAACATGGATGCAAAGTTTCATTTACAATTATTACAATGCATTGCGACATTAGTCAAATATTAGCACAATATTAACCCAAATATAACACATTCGAGAAGTCTTATAAGCTTCCTGGTCACATGTGGCATTATTTTTAACTTTTGCATTTTAAAAGGAGGTATTACATTAAACTGGATAAATATAAGTATAATTTTATGTTGACATTATATACCATCGGATTTCTCGCAAGACCCTGGAAGTCAATTACTGAATGTACAGTATTTTCTACTCTACTATAGCAAAGACTTCACAGATGTTTTCATCTTCATATAGTTAGGAGGCAGGCAAAATAAGATGACTAATATTTTACAAACACCCATTCTGTGCACGATATAAAATTAATCACATGTGCTTTATTATTATTTTTGAGCAGCTAAGTTTTAATGATGTCTTAACCCTGAAATGCTTTATGTTTTAACATAAAAATCTCAGATGGAGAGACATATAGATACAATTCAAATAGTGAAAAGTGCCAGTACCTTTAGTAAAGCATTTCCCATACTTACCGGCCACAGAGTGGTATTAATACTTTTAGACACATATTTTGGGGAAATTCACTTTAATTTCTAAGGAAAATGTGAAATATATTAAGATGAATGAAATAGACTGGAATTGGGTGGTGGGAGCTGCCTTTGCAGAAACACGGAAGAACTGTCATATACGAATAAGAAGACCTGCATGTTAAAGTTTTCTCTGGGCTTCTCTGAATGCTGTTTCCATTTCCTGAATGTCACTTAACTATAGACTGGCTTAAAGGGCATTCACCCCAGCTTTCTACACTCTGAAAATAAACAGTTGCGTAACCTTGCAAAAATTAATTTATCAATGTTTCACCTGCTTTAGCAAGACACTTCCTTTCAACTGAGAATTTCTAAATTGAAAACCGAATGAATGCTTTCTCCTTGGTTTTGCTGTGGGCTCCACTGTGTATTTCATACGATGCCTCTCTAGATATGTAGATAACTCAAATAAGTCCCCTACCAATCCACTGAGCTCATTTCTAAGTCCACCTGCAACATGATATCCCCTACCTGTTCTGCCTTCATACCTGCTCTGTGTTCATTTACTGAATTAACCACACTTCAGCTTCTTTTGTACATACTTTTACTCTCATCATCCACATAACTACAGTTTAACTACTTTGGTGGCAGAAGACATGTCTTTTTCTCCTCTATCACACTTAATGCCTTCTGTGTAGTAAGTTTTAAATATTTGTTTACCAGAATGAAGCTCCAAAAATAGTCATTCATGTCTACTTTTATAAATGTATTCATTCATTCCACAAACTGTAATGAAGACTTACTATGTGCTCACCATTGTAGAAGGTGCTTGAGATCTAAATACATACAACACTAAATCTGGAGAATCTGAAAAGGATCTTTTAATGGTAATGCTAAGTTTGAGATTTTATCTCCTGAAACAACGAATATTTTATTTTTAAATTAAAGTTGTAATTGATTCTAGCTGAGTGAATATTCTAAAATCAAGGAGATTTAGATGCCTAGATTATCCCACATCAATTTTGTACCTCAGCAGTTCCCAGGGTTTAGCCTTGATTAATTACTCAGCTACATCCTCTATTAACTGGTTATTTCTCACATTTCAATTTAAAAAAAAAAAATTCAAACAAGAGTTTCTCTAATTTATTTAACTTTTGAAGAATTTTTTTTCGTTACCTCTGGCATCATATAAAACAATTCTCACTTTTTCTTGTTTGTTTTATTCATTATTTTGGTAAATTTTAACTAGCTTCGCTACCTTAAAGCAATCTTTTTTTTTTTTTTTTTTTCCCCTGCAGTACAGATACTTTAGATGTACTTGTTTGAGCAAATTATGTTTTCCCTCCTTGGTGTTCTGGGACCCATCTCTGAGTCATCTATTAAAATATTGAACTCTATTCTATCCAGAAAAAATAAACTGATTGCAAAGTTGAATTCATTCATAGAAAGCTTCAAGAAGAAAAAATTACAAGTAAGTGTGGATCTTTTGAAGCATTCTCATATCCACACAAACAAATAGTGATAATATTGACCATACGTTATATTATCAGGACGACATGCTGAGGACAATGTTATAGTTCACAAATAGATCCAACTTCAAGAGTCTCCTGATCAAAGTAAAATAATATAAACAAATATAAATACCAATAGATACATAGACAACAGCCTGACATAAATTATATTAATATTTAGAGTACAAATTTTGACATTTACAAAAATACCTTATAATTAAGGGAATGTGTTGTATAAAATAGAAGACAGCCCACTCAAAAGTATTGTTAAAGTAATCAATATTAAAATTACGCAAGCGCTGATGACCATTATAAAACATTCCAGGAGAGTACCAATGTCCATCCATGTTAGCAGGTTTTATGAATAGTAAATTACCTTTTTCCCTTCCCATCTCCAGAGCCAGTTATCATAACCCATAAGCAAACATCCCACGGCCTGACCTGTAACCTTCTGCAGTTATGCAACTTTGAATTAAAATAACAATTTTCCATACCTGCTCAGGGGTGACAAGATGGCAAATGATTTGGTTAGTGAGTGACTCAACAGACACACTAATGACTATTTACATGCACTGAGAATGTGGACATAACATGTTCTGCTGAATATCGCTAAACGGGATAGAGAGGTGAGGTTCTTACAAATTAACGTTTCAGGTAGGAGAAACATGAAAAGTGACTAAGATTGTCATTTAAGTCATTCACCTAGTATTGTGATCAGTAGTAACCAGAGCCTTTTCTAGAGTTCTATTCACTGTTTTCCAGCCCAATTTTCAAAATGTTTATAAGAGATAGAACCTCACATTTTTATATGTCAATCTGAAGTGTGACATTTTGTTTCTCAGTTTTATTTAAAGAGCATCGGATCAACCATTATTTGGGGGATCCTTATATTCTATGGGCCCCCTTGTTCTCTCTCTGCCAATCCCCCATCACAAAGCATCTGCATCTGTTATTTTCCAGAAATCTTTTACATATCCAGTCATTTTTGTTAGGCTTTTGTGTTTCTTAGTTGCCACAATTTCCCCTTTCTTTCAGCCACAACCCCAGGCACTTCCTACTAGAGAATGACACCAAACAACATGTCAAGAGCCTTTCAAAATTGCTGCCAGACATCAGTGACATTCTTACAGCATATGGAGTACTGATGTGCTGAAAATATGGCAGAAAACTACCTGATGCTTACCGTGTCAGGAAGTTCCAGTCTGATGGCGTCTTCTGGTTCAGATTTGCAACATAAACGGGTCTTTAACTGTTTTCTAACAAAGCATCTAAGTAAGAGTTACCCAAAATATCTTTTTCAATCAGTTGTATCTACCAGCCCCCATCCTTCAAGCTCTGCCAACAAAGAAGAAAATATTAAAATACAACACAAAGTAAAATTATTTCTAAGTGACCCTGGCTCATAGAATAATTCAGTTATAATTTAACATGTTATATGTTATATTAGATCAAGACAACACCATGTGAGAGCTAAGTGCTATCTATTCTCTCTCACATGAGGCAAACCTCTTACAGAATATAAAATTCCAGATGAAGGAAAAAAATATGTGAGTTAAGAAATTCAGTAAATTCCCATTCAGAAAAGTATTCAGTGAAATAATCCTGGACTTAATTGGGATACAGCTCTTAATTTCTTAATAAATTAGTATTTGTTTAACAATATACATAGCATGTATGTAAATATATATGCTAATTCATATCCGTACATATATATGTATGTGTATACATACAACTCTGTAACAGTTTTCCTTATTATATTGGAAAATTACCATAATATTAATACAAATGTAGAATTACATAGTATAAAACAGTTTTGGGCAGATGTGTTAGTACATGATTTCCAGATGGAGGTAAATTTGTCCAACTGATTCTATATTTACTGAATAAACTTTAATCTCTTTTGTGATTAAAAGAACATAAAGATTGAAACAAGTAATATAAGAGGATGACACGAGTGCCTAGAAATTTTCTTTTCAATTCAGTTTTATTATAGATTTAGATCAATAACCCTTCAAGAAGGGCTTGCAATATTCATACATTCATTTTTATATTTAAAATAATATTTCTGTCAGTCTTTTGTGCGTCAGTATATTTTTGGCCTTGAAGATCAGGTCACTATAATAGGCATTGAGTCCTTGAATAAGTTCCTACAATTTCAAAACATTGGTTTTCAAAAAATGCATAATAATGTGATATATTTCATAGAGGTTTCTTATGAACTAAAATAATGCATATACATTTAATAACCCAATGCCTGCCATGTTTTAATTGCTCAACAATTATGCCACCGATTTTATTTAAAATGTTTACTACGCTTTATTGATACAATTTTATCTTAAACAAATTTTTGAAATGGATATTAATTTTTCAGTATTTCCAAGGTAAACAATTACTGGATAGATTATTGGAGTGTTAGCTTCTCTCTCCTTCATCAGGGTTTATTCTTAAATCTTATTTAAAATTCTTCTATGGCATCTTTGAATTTAGTCTCTGCCTTCATTCCTAATATAAAATTAGCCAAAAGTTACCTCAACTTGAGAATCCCATTCAGAACTATATTTGGCCTCATCTACATTTTGAATCTATTCCCCACTAATTTTTCATGTAATCCTTTTCCTCCAGAAAGATGCTTTTCACTCTTTATTCTAGATGTCACTGTTCTCAAGCAGTTATTTCAAACCCTTAGGAGACAAATAATAGTTCCCATCTTATGCAAATTGCTCTAGTACAGAAAAAAAATGAAAAATTTAAAAACATAATTGGTGAAGTTACTTATATAACCATGATACCAACACTTGACCAGAAAATAAAAATCTGACAAGGAAAAAAAAAAAAAAAAAACCTCTGAAAACAAACTGTACTGATAAAACACACTCTAAATAAAATATTAGTGATATAGTATCTTAAAGGATTAATACCTCATTTGGAATATATTTTATTTAGGAAATAGATTAATTTTAGGATGCTGTTAAAATAATTTATTATGTGAACAAGCCAAAAATAACTACAGTATATCTAGTTACTTCAAAGACATGATTATCAGTTCCAAATTTTAAAAATTAAAAAAATAAATAATTGGAATATTAACCTACACCAGAACTAGAAGGACACTTTCCTGACATGGAGGACAACTGTACTAATACATTGTATACAGTCAGTGAGATTGGGTGGGGGAGGGGGGTGTTTGTGAGAGACAGAGAGAGAGGGAGAGAGAAAGAGAGAGAGCATTAATTTGAGGAACACAAGATGGATGCCCATTATCAATTCTTAAAATCGAAATATGACATATGAACTAAAGAGGAATATAATCATTGTAAAACTGAAGGAAAGTTTTCATTATGTATAGGGATTTTCTTCATCCATTTAAAATACTCAGGAGAATCAACAGCAAAAGAACATATAAAATTAAATTAACAAAAGAGTTCAATAAGAAGTCTGACCACTAAAAATAAATGAAAAGTCAATAGGTTTTCTAAAGTGAATTAGAGTATTCAATCTATTTTAAGTATTCAAGGAAAATCCCATTTATTCCTACTACTAAGTATAGGACATACTGGGAAAAAAACAAGAAATAGAAATTATTTATATGAAAAATCTACAAAGGTATTCTTGGTATATCAGATATAGTGACTAAATGCAGAAATAAAACCATTAATAAAAACAGTTAAGACACAATAACAGAGAGCTATCAATTTGTTCCAAATTAACGAGTCTTTCTATTATTTGACAGAGAGAGAGAGAAAGAGAGAGAGAGATCAGGGAAGGAAGACCCTGGCTCCCTGCTGCCAACCAGGCTTCTATCAGTACCTTCCATTAACCAAAATGACCAAACATAACCAGAGTTGGCAGGCAAATGTACACACAGAGGTCATTCCCTTTTGACTGGAAAGGAGGGACATAGATTCCAAAAGCAAACAAGTAAATACATGCACATTCATTTTATCACAGACCCTTTGCTATTTTTATACTGTAGTTTTGTTACTTACCATTTGCTATTCTTAAAATCCAGCTCTGTTTAAATCCCACAAAGCAAGCAATATTTTCTCTTCACATGATGCAACTGTAAATAATACAAAGATGCTCTCAAAATCTTGCAAAAAGGGGATGTGCATACTGTTAATTCCCATATCCACTTCTGGAGATGACAATTCCTTTTCAACCAAATTCCCACTTGGACATGCTGTAATCTAAAAACTGATTATCAAATGAAATACCACCGACATTATTCTTAAAATAGTAGAGGAAACAGGAAAGGGGAAGGATTGGTTAATATCAATAAATGTATAAATAAAAGTATGAACTCAGGTTTTCATTTCTAGAACTGTAAATTAGCCCGTAATCGGTATTTGTGGATTCCTTTCCCTACCACATTTCCCTTTCTTCATCTAGAGTGCACAGAATCTAGAATCTCAAGGCGGTGCACTCTTATCAGTAAATCTGTTGTTATCCAATTTTATATTCCGTTGTGTTGCATTTAGACACTTAAAATATATTTTGGACGTATTTCTTTTATGTCCATCATAAATTCTCAAAATTTCCTTATTTTGCACTTGTCTCCCTGCAAATGCTGGTATCTGATTCTGGTTATAGATCTGAAGTTCAAAAAAAGGCAGTGAGATATGTGATGCCAGGTGGGTACGAGACCCATCAGGGTAATTATTTTGTATGCATTATATTAAAAGTCTAATCATTGTGTAGTACATGTGAAACTAATATAATATTGTATGTCAACTGTAATTGAAAAATAAATTGTAAAAACAGACATAAGAACGAATATTGAGGAGAATAGGCTTTCTCTTGCAAAGTGCTGATTAAGATGGGGGCCAGCGTAAGGTCTTTGCCTCAAGTAAACGAGTCACAACTGACAGGAATAAAAGAGCTGCTTCTGCTAGAAATGCAGGCTCGAGGCAATTTGCAGGTTCAAGATTCTCAGAATTTTCCTAGTCTACTCAGAGGCCCCATCTAAGTCTTTCCCACTCCTCCCATTTCAATATCCTGAGCTTTACCTGTAAGACATGGTGAGGCCTTGCATTCAACTCGTCTTGCAATTCTGCTACAACAGCAATTACGATCTGGGGCTTGATTGTTTAGCTGTTTTTGTCCTGCAGTTAAAAGGAGCAAGAATTAATTTTAAGTTTTACCAAAATTACAGTTTTGGTAAGATGTATTTTTCTGAGGAAAAAGCTAATTCTCAAATTTTAAAATTTAATGTCATAACGATGAATCTTCTAAATATCTGTTAAAAATTGTATAAGATGTCTAATGCCGATCCCTTTTTCATTGATCAGGTTTGTGGTTGATGCCTTCTCTATAGTTAGATCAGTCTTGACAGCTGTTGAATGATTTTTGTTAGTGTTTTTAAAGTCTTTTTTATTCAGTCTGTTGGAAGATGGTTTCAACGTAATTAATGTACACTCTAATTTTATTATTTATTTCCTTCTTTCTACTTTAAGTTATTTACGTTCTGACATCTTGAAATAAATAAGAATATTGATTTTCAGTTTTGTTCTTTTCTAATATAGACTTTCAAAAGATTGTGCATTATTATAGCATCACACAAGGTTAATATGAAATATTTTCATTATAATTCAGATCATAACTTCTATTTCCATTATATTTTTTATTTGATCAATATTACCTAAAGTTCTAAAACTTTGAGAGTTTTCTTAATAGCTCCTTCTCATTGATATCTAGTTTAATTATACTGTGATCAGAGAACATAGTTTCTATAGTTTCTATCCTCTGACACTTGCTAGTTTATGGGCCCAGCATATGGTCAGTTTTGGTAAATATTCCATGTACGCTGGTACATACTGTGTATTTCTTGTGATATGGTGTTTTGCATACTACCAGTTAGGACACATTTGTCAATAATATTGTTCAAATCTATACTAAATTTTGTGTCTGCTTTTTCATTCTATTACTTGGAAAGATTTGCTAAAATAATTCACTGTGGTTTTTGTCTATATCATCCTTCATTTTGGCAATCATTACTTTATATACTTTGATGATATGTGTTTAATTATATGTAACTTTAGACTAGATTCATCTTGCTTATTGAAACTTGAGTCATTGTTTAGCATCCCACTTTATACTTTACAATTATGTTTTGATTTAAATTATATATTTTTTGAAATTAGAATATCTATATAAGCTCTCTCTCTCTTTCTCTCTCTCTGGATGAATCATCAATTTTATTTATGTGAAAATTGTTTATTTACCTTTATCTCTGAAGGATATTTTGGCTGGATATGTATTTCATCTCTTATCAGTTTTGGAAAATTATTCACCATTATATCTTCTTTAACTGCTTCTGTCCCTGCCTCCTCTACTTTTGGGACTGCAATTATATTTCCCACATATTAAGCTCATTTCTCTATTTTCTGTCATCCTTTTTTTATTGTGTGATTTTTGTCTGAATTTCCATCTTATCTATCTTCTAGTTTATGGTCTATACATTATTATTATTTAGAGCTTTATTAAACTGTATTTAATCAATCATTAAATGCATCTATTGAGTTTTTATTTCCAGTTATTGTATAAGTATTCATTTTCTATTGATGTACAAATGCAGCACCTTAAAACAACATGCATTTATTAGCTCACAGTTCTGTAGGCTAAAACTCCAGGTGGTTTTGATTGGATTCTCCTCCTAAGGTCTCACAGGGTCAAAATCAAGGTGTTGGCTATACTGGGCTCCCATCTGGAGGCTCTGGAGAAAAATCTGATTCCAAATTCATTCGGGTTGTGGGTCGAATTCAGTTCCTGGCAGTTGCAGAACAGAGGTCCCGTTTCTTTTTTGGCTTTCATATGGGGCTTCCAGCTCCTAAGCCACCCACATTTTTTGACATGCGGCCCCTTCCAGCTTCAGAGTCAGAAACAGCAAGTTATACCCTGCTCCTAATTTGAATCTCTGACTTCCTCTTCTGCTACTGACCAGAGAAAACACTCTGCTTTTAAACTGTTCATGTGATTAGATTAGTCCCACCTGGATAGTTTTCTCATTATCATAAGATCAATTAATTAGTAATCATAACTACATCTGAAAGTCCCTTTTGCCATGTAACCTAACATAATCACAGGAATAATGCAAGAGGGCAAATATCATGGGGCCATCCAGAATTCTGCCTACCACACTACGTTTCAGTTATAGAAACTCCATTTGATTTTTTTCAATTTTTGCTGAAATTCTCCAATATGTTTTATTTATTTTTTTAGCTTTTTAAAAAATTCATAGTGAATGTTTTTATTTTTATTTTTTAATTGTAGTTGACATTCGATACGATTTTATATTAGTTTCAGGTGTGCAGAGTAGTGGTTAGACATATAATTTATGAAGTGGTCCCCCCAATAAGTCCAGTACCCGCCTGGCACTATACATAGTTATTACAATATTATTGACTATATTCTCTACGCTGTACTTTACATCACCATGACTATTTTGTAACTACCAATTTGTACTTCTTAATCCTTTCACCTTTTTCACCCTGTCTTCCAACCTTCCTCCCTTCTGGTAATGATCAGTTTCTTCTTTGTATCTATCAGTTTATTTCTATTTTGTTTTGTTTTACTTATTTTGTTTTATAGATTCCACATATAAGTGAGATCATATGGTATTTCTCTCTCTCTTAATACGGTTAAATTGTTTGACTTATTTAACTTACTGTAATATCCCCTAGGTCCATCCATGATGTTGTAAATGGTAAGATTTCATTTTTTGTACCTGAGTAATATTCCATTTTATATATGTACTACAGCTTCTTTATCCAATCGTCTATTAATGGACATTTCGGTTGCTTCCATATCTTGGTAAATAGTGCTGCAATGAACAGAGGGGTGAATATATTTATTAACAATAGTCATTTTAAAAAATGAGACAAATTACTCCAAAATATAGACTATCTAATACATATTTTCCCCTTGCTTCACTTTTAATTTTTTTTCAAACTTGGTTATCATTGATTGAATGTCTGTCATTGTGCATGAAAAAAATGTAGATTAAATCTGAGAAGCTGGATGACTTTATTTTTCTCCACAGAGGATGGATGGATATATTTATTTATTTACTTATTTATTTATATTTTAGCAGACATTCCAGCTAGCAAAAGATATCTGAGATTGAACTGATGTGACAAAGGGTTTCAGTCTTTAAAAGAGCTGCTCTATTTATGATTTATCCAACTGCTTTTTAGGATCACAACTTATAGCCTGTGATATTTATCAGTCACTTCCTACTTGGTGAGATCTGAGATTTTAAATCTTGCCCGTTCCTTAGAGACTATTCAAAGCCTTACTCTCCTTTCCCAGTTACTCTTAAGCAATCGTATGCTCAGCTTTTCCATCTCTCATCCACAGTTTTAGAATTATTAAACACATCGAGGTGTAAAGTGGTACTAAATATTTGATTCAGCTATCTTAGCTGATCTTCTCTCCTCATGTGAGTGCCTCTAGTCCTCATTGTTTTCTTTTTTCATTGTATTATAATTTTAATACAAGTTCATTCCTTTCTTTTTTTTTTTTTTTTTTTTTTGAAGAGTTTTTATTGGGGAAGGGGGAACAGGGCTTTATTGGAGAACAGTGTGTGTTTCCAGGACTTTTTAAAATTGTGGAACAGTAGAGTGTTTTTCCCAGGACTCATCAGCTCCATCCAAGTCAAGTCGGTGTCCTTTCAATCTTAGTTGGAGGGCGCAGCTCAGCTCCAGGTCCAGTCGCTGTTGTTAGTTGCAGGGGTCGCAGCCCACCATCCCTTGCAGGAGTTGAAAGGGCAACCTTGTGGTTGAGAGCCCATGCTCCAACAAACTCTGCCATCTGGCCACCTGGGAGCTCAGCGGCAGCTCATTGATTAAATTCTAGTTGTGGACAGAGCAGCTCACTGGCCCATGTGGGAATTGAACGGGCAGCCCTGTTGCCCGGAGCTCAATCTCTAACCAACTGAGCCACCCATCCTCCCCTAGTCCTCACTTTTTTTGATAGCTACCTGATGTCTCAAACAATTGGAGTATTTTTAAAAAGATCCAGATTATTTAGTTGATTTTATTTTAATCAACTTTGTTGAGGTGTACTTTACAAAAAATAAAATGTATGCATTTTAATTGTGAAGCTCAACGAGATTTGACCAATGAATATGCCCAATGTAACCATCACTATGAAATCAGGATTTAAAGCATTTCTATCATCCCCAAAACTGCCCTCATGACACCTCCTAGTTCTTCCCCGCTCCCCATCCCAGGTTACTATTGATCAATTTTCCATCACTATGGGTTTGTCTTCCCAGAGTTACACATAAATTGAATTATATAATATGTTTTTGTTTTGCTATTGTTGTTCTGACTTCTTACTTCAACGCAACTTTTCTGGGAAATCATTCATGTTGCTACATATATCAGAAACGTGTTTCTTTTTATTACTGAATATTATTCCATTATGTGAAAGATTTTATGCATTTGTCTAGTGATGGATATCTGGGTTGTTCCGTTTTTTTAAATATTATGAATTAAACTGTTGTAAACATTTTTATATAAGGTTTTGTGGACATATGTTTTCATTTATCTTGAGTGACTATGTAGGAATGGAGGTGATGGGTCTTAAGGTAAGTGTACATTCAATATTATTGAAAGGCACTAAACTAATATTCAAGTGGTTCCATCATTTTGCATTTCCAACAACAGTGTATGCGAGTTGGAGTTGCTCTGTATCCTTGCCAACACTGTTTTGTCAGTGTTTTAAATTATAGCCATTCTAGTGAGTGTGTATTAACATCTCATTGTGGCTTCAGTTTGCATTTATCTTTAGAGTAAAGATGTTGGACACATTTTCACATGCTTATTGGCCATTTGTACGTGTTCTTTTGCAATATTATATATGGAAATCATTGTCATTTTATTGGATTTTTATCCAATTCTTGAATTATAAATGTTCGTTATACATTCCAGATATATTTCCTTTTTCAGATATATGTACCATGAATATTTTCCCCAGTGAGTGTCCTTGCTTTTTCATGTTAATGATGTATTTTGAAAAACAATTTTAAATATTTTGACAAAATTAATTTATCAATTTTTCCCTTGTGGGTTTTTTTTTTCTTTTTTCTGTCTCTTACTGAGAAATCACTGTCTACTTAAAGTTTACAAAGATATTCCCTCATGGTTTCTTCCAGAAGTTTTCTAGTTTTACATTTTTATTTGTAACTATTAACCATTTCAAGTTAATTTTTATATGGAGTGTGTGGTAATGGTTGAAGTTCAATTTTTCCAGATAGATATTGAGTGTACAGCAACCATTAGTTGAAAAGACAATCTTTTTCCTCATTGAATTATGTTGTCATCACTATAAAAAATGACTATATACATTATATATGTGTGTGGGTCTATTTCTAGACTCTCTATTCTATTCATTGATATATATTTGTCTGTACTTAGACCAAATACCACATACTGCTGATTACCTCAGATTTGTAGTAAGTCTTGATCAGGTAGTGTCAGCTCTCCAATTTTGTTCTCTTTCAGAATTATTTTGGCTGTTCTAGGTCCCTTGCAATCCCATACAAACTGCAGAATCATCTTTCAATTTCTACAAAAACAAACAAACAAACAAAAAAACTGGTATTTTGGTTTAAATTGTGTTGAATCTATGGATAAATTTTGGGAGAATGGTCATTTGACAAGATTCATCTTTGCAATTAATGCATTTTTATATATACCTCCATTATTTAGATCCTCTGATTTTTCTCTGCAGTGTTTTGTAATTTTCACTGTACAGTTGCATATTTGTTTATGGCACCTTGTCTGACAGTCCTTTACTGACAGCTTGCTCTAAAATACCATCCTACTTACTATCTTATTATCCTGTTATAGTTTTTCTTCATAGTACTTATTATGTTGTATTATGTCATATATCAATTTGCTCATTTTTTATTGCCCATTTTGCTCAAGGGGAAAATGGGCAAGCTCCATGAGGGTAGAGTTAGCACTTCTCTTGTTACTGCTCTATCACCAATGCTTAGAAAAATTCATGGATCATATTTGACACTGAACAAGCATTAAAGACTAAAATGGAAGGATTCTCACTCTAGCTACACTATAGTTTGTCAGTTAACAGGAAAACCACCTTATGTCTTATCTTGTATCTAGGACCTACTTGATCTTAGCTATCTTATTTCTGCCTGACACCTATAGGAGGTTGGACAATTAAGTTCATGAACTCATCCTAGCGAAAGTGCTACATACCTCATTGCTGAATATCACTACTGTCCCCTTCAAAGTACTCCCATTGGGAAGCTATGCACCACCGCCAGTGCCTAGTCCACCCTTCAAAGCAATTTTGGAACTCTTTTTCTGGAATGGCCCTCAGAGTTGTCATCGTATTACCCTTGAGGTCCTGAATATCATCAAAATGTCTTCCTTTCAATATTTCCTTTATCTTCTGGTAAATAAAGAAGTCATTGGGGACGAGATCAGGTGAGTAGAGAGGGTGTTCCAATACAGTTCTTTGTTTACTGGCTAAAAACTCCCTCACAGACAGTGCTGTGTGAGCTGATGCATTGTCGTGATGCAAGAGCCATGAATTGTTGGTGAAAAGTTCAGGTTGTCTAACTTGGTCATGCAGCCTTTTCAGCACTTCCAAATAAATAGTAAATTTGGTTAACTGTTTGTTCCTTTGGTACAAATTCATAATGAATAATCCCTCTGATGTCAAAAAAAGGTTAGCAACGTCACTGCAACAATTTCGCGAACTTAATAGTCAGACTTTGCATGTCTCTGTGATTCATCGTTTTCTCCACTTTGACTAGCCTTTCCTTAAAAAAAGTATTTTTAGAAAGTGAGGCTTTCCAGGGATAGTTACTCTAAATTGCTCCCTGAAAGATTGCCTCCATTTATTATATCACTGAAGAGTCGGAAAGAATAAGGTTTGGTTTCCATTAATAAGATTACTTCTGATTATTTATTAGACATATTCATGTTTTTGTTTTTTTTCTGTTGGAATGATTCAGCTTTTCAGTATGGAGTTAAAAATTGTTCTCTTTTATATTGTCAGATGAGGTCTTCAGAGACTCTTTTAGAAACAGTGTGGTGTAGAAACACTGCAGATAGACACTCTGTGACGGAATCCTAGCTTAGCTAACATCCAGTACCTTGCACATCACGTGCCTTACTTCTTTTGAACTGTAACAAAATTCCTAACTCATTGGCTTGCTGGTTTGGACTTAAATTCATAGATTAGTTTTAAGTGTGTGTAAACACCCATCTTAGCACAGTGTCTGATACAAGTCACAAGAACTTTCAGTTAAATACTATAGTTTCCAGTGTACATATCTTCGATACAGTACAAGAAATAAAATAAAATCACATAACACTTTCATTGGAGAATTTTACTGCTCATTTGACTCAGGATAAATATAGGATATCTCCTCAGAAAATATTATTTATTTAGTAAAATGAATGAAAATTCATTTAAAGATAATTTTAAGTTATTATTTTTCTTAACTCCTAATATATGAACATTATGAAGGTGAGAATGGAAGTGATTGCTAATATCATTTTCATTTCTTTCCCATATCATTAATTAATTCTACTTACACCAGGTGCAAAATCTAATGAGATAATACTTTCTCAGAAAACATAATATAAACTTTACTTGTTAAATTTAGGAACATGTTTGCAAGCCACAAAGATATCCCAGGATTAACATGTGCTTTTGTTTATAAACAGCTTTCTACTATTTAAAAAAAGTAAAACATATATCACTAAAATTTTTATTTTTACAAAAATTAAAAGTGCAGTGGGCAAGAGAATAAAATATAGAATTTAGTCCTCTAATGAAGAGTTGACTCAATGGTATAAGGCTTAATTTCGTGTGTGCATACTTTAGAGTTATACAGAAAAGATTTAAAATAAATGTCAATTTTTTTCTATTGGTTCTTAGCCTCAGTGATGTTATCCATGTGTTAGTAAAGCTGATAACGTTATACAGAACACATAATATGAAGGACTAAGGAAATATGTCCAGCTTTAGCTACTGTCTTCTTTTTAACCTGCATTACCTTTCTTTTATAGAAATTGAATTGAAATAATGATTTTAAAATGTCTTTCCATATTAAAATTTCATATATTAAACACTAGTAGTCACCATCAAAAAGAGTTTTGGAAAGGAATTCCATTTTGTCACAAACCTACAGAACATTCATTGAGAACTAGAATGCAAACTCTACCTGAGCAAACATTTTGGTATATTTTGTTCATTTCTATATTCCCAAAGCCTAGCACAGATCCTGACAGAAAACAAACACTTAATAAATATTTTTTGAATGAAGAATGAGGAAACTGACCTAATACAATTCAAATACTAAATATTAATTGACAAAAATAACAAAATAAAAATTGACTTTATCATGGGCCTTGATGCTTTAAAAATTTGGAGACTGCTAACTGCTGGTCTAAAAAATTGTAGGATTTTTATGAATCTTTGTAAAATTATGTCTTCTTGGTCAGATACATATTACCTCAAACCTAGGTTGAAGAGGAAAATGTTGTACATATGATCTTAGGTATTTATTTCCTTAGTACCTGAAAATAAAAATACACTTCTGGCATTTGACAAGTACTACGAAAGTGAATAAATTGGGAATTAATCACACGCGGTCGTTAGGGCTTGATGTTTGCTCATCTACGTTGAGACTGAAATCAATCAAGAGCGCTAGCTTCTGTGCAAAATGTCAGTTGGTTCTGGGCTTACAAACAATAAAGCTAATAAAATTACTTTTATTGAGTTGAGCTACTATTAAATTAATGCATTGGGAAGGGATTTTAAAAATCAATTTTATTTCCATACTCATTTTTTAACTAAATAAAATTAACTTCAGGCTTTGTTGTTATTCTTTCATTTTCCTGTTCCTTTTGTTGTTCATCTTGATACATTGGTATTCTTACTGCTTGATCTATTGCAATAACCTTTTCACAGTTTTCTCTGTCCTGAGTGTCCCATCCATCCAATTTATCTCAAACAGATGGCATTACATCGGTCTCCTCTGATCAGAAACCTGCAGGGTCTCGCCATGAGATAAAGAACAAAGCCCAAATTCCTCTCCCTTCAAGAAGTGATCCCTGCTGCTTCTACCTGCCTCTTAAGTATATTTCAAACACAGGCATTTCTCTCCATCACTACTGCAACTTCTTAGCTCAGCCTACCTCCCCTATTACCTGGATCACCACCTTAGAAACCTCCACAAATCTGTTTTACTCTTGCCCTCCTCTATTTACAAGATCGTATAGACACCAGAGTTAATTTGTAGTTACACCTGATCACATCTTCCCAAAACTGTCCTGCTCATAACACTTAGATGGTCTATCTGTTTGCTGTTAGATCCATTCCTTACCTTTTATGTGCTCCTCTCTATCTCAGAGAACTCTTTCCTGGGCTCCTTTCCTCCTGGCTGGTTTCACAGTAGGTTGTGAAAAATGGAGCGCAGTATCTCCAGTTGTAATTTCGGCCTCCTTTCACCTGGACCTGTCAAGGATTACATTTGTTCCTTGCTGACATCCCTTGCTTCCCACTAATGTCCTTTTGACTCAGTGTAAATTCACTTTAATAGACCCTATTCCTGCTGCTGGGAGCATGTTTGCTTCTACTAAGTCTAGGAAAATCTTACTCATCTCTTAATTCTAAACAAATGAAATTCTCTATGGAATACTTCATCGACCTATTCACATTATTTTATTTTATTTGTATCTTAGGTTGCTATTAACTATTTTGTTGTGTAATGATTTGATTAAATTTCTATCTTCCTCACTAAGCTCTAGCCTCAAAGTACCAGGGAATGTGTGTGTTTACCAAGAGACTAGGGAAGTAGCTGATACACAGTTGTCACTCAACAAATATGTGTTGTGATCACTTTCAATATCCCTGCTTATACAACTTTTAAAAATTACTGAGTGCTAGGTACCATGGATACAAAGAATTCACATTCTGGTAGAGGAACAGAAGACATATGATTGCAATAAGATGTGATAAGCACCATGAAGAATATGAGAAAAGAATGATATAAGAACATCACAGAGATAATTCTAACATGGACATAGGGGGGAGGCAGGAGGTTGATGAAAAAAATCCAAAAATAGCAAAATTAAAACCACCACATCAATAAGTAATATTCTTCATATAAGAAGAGTTTGTGAACTGGTAGCTTCCATATTCAAAGACTGATGCGAAGTTCAAGAGCATGAAGTTATAGGATGGCTTATAAAGTGAAAAGGAGAAAGTTGTTAATCTTTACAGTGATTGGTTTTCCAAAGGGGGTCTCCAGACAGCATGGGCTTGGTTAAAATTGATATTATATCATTTTTGGAAAGATGACTTAACTTTCTTTTATGATTGTCAGAGGCATTTATAAGAAATAACCTAAGTTTCACTTATGTTCATGAAATAAACTAGATTAAGTTTTGCTTATGTAGCTTACATGGTTTTGTATGCTCAGGAAATTCTCAAGTCCAGTCTCCATTTTCTATTTAATTTTAACTTCGGGATAGTCAGAGTCACCAAAATTATACCGCTGAACTTCAAGATATGAATAGTTAAACCAGAAAGTCTCAGTTGTAAATGTATCCAAGAATCTAAGAGTTTTAAAAAATACTAAAGCCCATGCTTCATTTCTGAACAATTAAATTAGCAATTCTGGTGTAGATCCTTTTTATTCTATTAGGCAGCCAGGATTGAAAACAACTAGTTTGTTAAAGGACTCAGTATATGCAAAAGCATAGAAATAATAATGAAAGGTGAACAAATTAACGTAAGTAGATTGCTGCAAGAATTACTTGAGGAGAAGGAGGTTGAGATAAAACACGAAGAAATGAGGTTATAGAAGTAAGCAGGGACCAAGAGAAAAACTACTTTTTGAATTAATATAATGGAGGACAATTAAGTTCCTGAACTCATCCTAGAAAGCACTACACACCTCATTGCTGAATATCACTACAGTCAGCTTCGAAGTACTCCCCTTGGGAAGCTATGCACCGATGCCAGCGCCTAGTCCACCCTTCAAAGCAATTTTGGAACTCTTTTTCTGGCATGGCCATCAGAGCTGTCGTCATATTACCCTTGATGTCCTGAAAGTCATCAAAATGTCTTCTTTTGAATATATCCTTTATCTTTGGGTAAAGAAAGAAGTCATTGGGGGCCAGATTAGGTGAGAAGGGAGGGTGTTTCAATACAATTATTTGTTTACTGGCTCAAAACTCCCTCACAGACCGGCCCCGTGAACTGGTGCATTGTCGTGATGCAAGAGCCATGAATTGTTGGCGAAAAAGTTCAGGTCATCTAACTTTTTCACGCAGTCTTTTCAGCACTTCCAAATAGTAAATTCGGTTAACTATTTGTCCAGTTGGTACAAATTCGTAATGATCCCTCTGATGTCAAGAAAATGGTTAGCAACATTGTTGCAACAATTTCGCGAACCTAATTGTCAGACCTCGTATGTTATGATGACATAAATGGAAAACCACTGGATAATTTAAAGCAGGAAATGGGGGACCTGCTTAGGTGAGAGTTTGAGAAACATCACTCTGCTTACTGCATGGATAATAAATTATTAGACTGGATGGAAAGCTGACTGCAATCATAGGTGCTCATGTTTTGGAAACTCACGTGTTGCAGGGGTCAAGACAGAAAGCCTGTAAAATATGCTGAGGTGTGCTTGCAAGGAGCCTTTTCTGAGCTTTACCTATTCTACTCTCAAATTCCATTCTAATCGCTCTCTAATTACAAGAAGTTCGTTCACAACATACATCTAAATTTAAGCACAATACAATCCTAGAATTTCTAATATAAAATCATCCTTATTTCACAGCCTCAGAAGCCTGAATTTTGAGTGTCACCCACACTGCACCCGTGCCATGTAAGGTGTGATGGCATGCCTTCTGAGTGCTTGGGTATGCGCATGTAGCTCAGAGGGCATTAAGTATTTAGACCTGATTTTAAGCCTCCTTTTGCTTCGAGCAATCAATTGACAAACTGAATGGTCAGCCAATATATTGAGGGGAAAATTCAAACAGCTATTCTTTTTATTTCTTCTGGAGTACTGTAAGAATAACTTTCAAATTTCTGAGTGTAAGAGCAAAGTATAGTAACCCTGCCTCATAAGGAAAAAAAAAAAACAGAAGTGTGCATTCCCACGTATCACTATGCCACAAGGCTAAGAAGCCTTAAAAGTCTCCCTCTTACTGTTCTTGAATGTGCTTGGTGAGAGTCCTACTCAGATTGCTGCTATCAGGCTCAGGGAGACCACTGCGCCCAGAGCTCAGTGGGGTCTTCAATGGAGAGACAGCCAGTTCCCCAGCTGTGTGACTTTGAATAGAGCCACCCTGAGTAGTGACTTTTCTTCCACCCCTGTAGGAGACAAATAAGCACTTTGTGTATTGGGACTTGTGAGTGCCCTTCTCTCTTTGTGCCCCAGGTGGCCGGTTGTTTCAAGTGCCTCTCATCCCAGCTCTACATATCAGTTAAGCTTAGGTTACTCAATTGCTTGCAGGTAGCTGAGTGTGCTGGATGTTTTAGTTGGGACTAATCTCTGGTTCCCATATGGGGACAAGAGTATTATCACACTTCAGCCTACTAAAAAAAAAAAAAAAAAAAAAAAAATGTAAGTGGGGGAAGTAAAAGCTTTGCAGGTGTTCTCCTCTCTAATGGACCAAAACACCGCAGCTTGTGTATACTTTTATTTGTAAAGTGTTTTTCTCTGTCTACATGTTTAGAATAAGACTAGTGTAAAGCACTGCTGTTTAATTATGAGCAAGGCCAAAGGTTTCATTTTAATTCAAGATTATTTAAATAAAAAACATTATTTATAAACGAAGTGCTATTTTCTGTCTAAACATGTAAGCATATAAGAATACTGCTTCTAGCTGAGATCCAATGCTGTTGCGGAAGAATTAAATATTTTTGTGTGTGTTTCTGTTGGATTTTTTTTTTTTCGGAATCGGGATTTCTATTAAACTACTCATTATTTTAATTAGGCCTAATTTTAAGATAAAACAGTAGAGTACCCTTATGTATCAGTAGTTCATTCAAACCAATTATGATTATCTTATACACTAGCAAGACATCAATTTATTGTTTTTCCATCTGGTTGATAAAGTCACATGATAATTATCATAACCCTTAAATGTATGATAAAAACATGTATTAACACCACCCTATATTTACATATTACTGTTATTTTTTTTGAAGCATACATACATTCATCATTACTCAGAAAATATTTATTAAGAACCTACTTTATTCTGAACACTGCCTTACTGCATCAAGATTGAGGTCAATTTGAAAAGAAAAAAAAAACATAATAAAATACTTGAAATAGTTACAGGGAGATATTAGACTATGATATTTTATCTAGCTATGTATCCATCTATGTAATTATACAGTCTCATTACCAAAGCAGTGAGGCAGCTTACCAGAGAATACCACAGAAATGAAGTCAAAAGTTTTCCACATATATATCCTAATTCACAACATGAAAAAGTCCAATAAAATAATTCATAAGCTTTTCCTTCTTCAAATATTGTATTCTATGGCATATAATCTTTATTTCTAATATGAAAAGTTTTTATGCTGGAGTTAAGAAACGAGTTCAAATTTTACATGTATAGGGCTAGTAAGGCAGAGGACAAGTCTGAAAAAGAAATATGTGTTTATGGTCATACTACACTGGAACAAACAAAATCACTCACCAAATCAAATTAAAACAGGTACTTTTGATACATATATATTGAAACTTCCTGGAACATAGACTAGACAAGTAACTTTTACATGTTACAAAGCTATTTAAAAACTTCAACTGACCCCTGATACAACTGTCAGTGGAACATTTTTCTATGCTTATAAATCTTTATAAGAAAAATAGATGATAAGTGCTTACTCTATGATAGATCTCTAACGACGTTTGTAACTCATTCTCTGGGTTTGGTGTATTTAGCTTGTCTAGTTCCTTTGATTTAATTTTGGTCTTTAATCTTTTGTAATGAGCATAATGTATCTCATGTATATTTTTTATTTTAGGGATATAAAATTGTACCTAGCACCATGGTAATCTTTCTTGTTCCTTGTTTTTTCCTTTATTGCTTTTACTAGGATTTTATTTCTCTGCTAGTTTTCTCACGTTTGTCTTACAACTGGTAATACACAGACTTGAAGGCTAGGACAGAGAGACAACAAACATGTCAAATGTATTTAGTTAGCTTCTCTTTCAAAGATCAGAGGTTTCCCACACCTTGTACTAGTATAAAGTTATCTAAGTGCCATTTCCCTTCTCAATCCCCAAACCCACCCTTCTACTGTCTCCCTGGTCAGGGAGTTCCACTTATAGTCTATTCTGGGGTTGTGGTGGGAGCAGCGAGGGGTAGGAAGGACACACATTACAGTAATGTAAGTGGACACTCTGAGGTCCCTTGAGTTAAGGACGCAGCCAAATACATGTGTCTCATGTCTCTGATACTGTGTCTCTTTGCGATTCCTTCTGGAAGAACACTGATAACTAAATGCATTTGAATAGTCTTCAGCTCTGATGGAGTTCATTGTCAATATATGTTCATACCCATTTTATGATTTCCGAAAGGGTTCTAAAACAGCATATTGTTTGCATGTTAACTAAAATACTCAGGATTAACACAGGAACATACAGAAATGACACCTTGAATGACTTTTAAAAATATTTTTGTATATATACCATTGATATTTTTGTTAATCTGTATTTTTCTTTTTTAAAGATTTTGATTAAAATATAGCTAACATACAATATTATATTAGGTTCAGGTGTGCATCATAGTAGGTTGGTGCAAAGGTAATTGGGGTTTTTGCAATCATTTTTAACCTTTTAATCCGCACTTACTTTTGCACCAACCTAATAGTTATTTAACAGTACCCACCTGGCACTATACATAGTTATTACCATATTACTGATTATATTCCCTGTGCTAAAGAAGTGATCACCATAAGTCCAGCAACCATCTGACAACATACCATGTGTTATGCGGGGCATCCGGCGGGATCTCTGGTCTTGCTCCCCACATGAGAACGCAGGACATGGTGAGGCCAAAAAGGAACACCCATGGAGCCATAAGTAGGGGAGTCATACCACTATATTCTCGCTGGCGGCACTATACTCTCACTGGAGGCTGGATCCACACTGTCCGCAACCCACCATCCTAACTGCAATCCGCGCTTGACTGCTCAGCCACAATCTTCTTTCTAGCCCCCATTTCCTGCTAGCCTAGCCACGGCAGTTATATTCATAGCTAATGGCTCACTGGTTACAGCTGACGGCCAACTGGCCACAGCTGATGGCCATTTGATCACAGTCGATGGCCATTTACTACCTGAGCCAGCACCTTTCTATGTGAGGCCGAGAGCCTGGAAACTGCTTTTTGGGGCTCTGTCCCCACACCATGCAATTACAATATTTTTGATTACATAAAAAGATTTTGAAGACTCAAAAATAGCTACATTTTAAAAATGCAGTCAATGTTGCCTCATCTTTTCTTTGACTAGAATTGCATAGCACAAAAAAGAAAGTCAATGGGAGGAGAGAGGATACATTCTGCATTTGGAAACTTCTAAAACTCTGATCCTTCATCTTTATCCCCCCTGCGATAAAATACTAAAACAATAAAATTGTAATTCAAAAGAAGGACAATTGTTCAAATGTTGTCTCTCTCTCTCTTCCCTCTACCTTCTGTTCCATTCTAACACAAAGTGCTTACCACAGAAACCACTCCAATATAATAACAGTAATTGCTAACTTTTGTTGATTACTTATATCTCAGACTCTACATGAGACTCTTTACATGGATGATCCCATTTCATGCTCCTGACCGCACTCTCAGGTAGGTATTAGTGAGAGCATCGAGGCATAGAGAGGTTAAGTAACTTGGCAAGGCCACACATCTAGTTAGTGGTGGTCTGAACTAAAAATCCAGGTAACCCAACACAGGATTGATGTAGCACTAAATCATTTCATTATGTGACAATTAAAAATGAATATGTGTTAATAAATTTCCTTTCTGATATATGATATTATATATATTTATCAATATATATTTAAATTCTATTTATGATTCTGTGTCATAAAATCAAATATTGATCTGTATGAATCAAATACCATTTTAATAACTCAAGTTAAAATCATACATACAATTACTTTTCACTACATTATCAGGAACATGGCCATACAGGCATCTGAAAGTATTTTTGAAGCCAAGTTCCTAATACCTGCGTTTAAATAGAAAAGTTAGCGCAAGCCCTGAGACCTCAGAGACAATCCTGAGAGGCAATTGTGGTTCTATCTATGGATCACTGATTGCAACTGTAAATGATCTTAAAAGGTGCAACATTGGTTTTATGATTCTCTGACCATCCATATCTGTGATGCTCTGGGAATTTATTTTGTAAAGTGAAGTCCATCCGCCTGGTGCCTCACCAGAAACAAAACCCTGGTAGGTAACTTTTGTCTTTTGACTGCCACATGCCCCCCGAAGGGGAACAAGGCAGACTATGTCTTGTTGAACAAGCAAAATACGAACATGCACAACTAATATGCCTCTCTTAAATGACTCTCCCTTTAATAATCATTCATTCTCTCATTGAGTAAAGACACATTTTTAATAATGAATGATGACTCCTTCACTGTTTGGTGAAACAAAGATGGCTAAACAATAACCCAGATCTTAAAATTCCATAATTTACTAGATGACAGTAGGTCATTCCTGTTCTCCCAATTAGTCAGTGAATGGCTCACGGAAGAAGTGAAAATGTAAGAGCCTTCACATTATATCAACTTCATGTCTATTTACCTGGAAGGAAAGGTAAGTGTTCTGTTCTCCAACATGTTATCTTTTTCTTTCCTTTTTTTTTTTTTTTCAGTGAATGGGGCCACGTATTAATCTGACAAATTCAATATTATAACAAATTCTACAAATGCAACTTGATGTCTTCCCTGCATCAAAACCCTTTTGTCTGTATCTCTGAGTTTTTCTTTCTTTTTTGGTCTTGTTTCTTTGCTGCTTTCAGTTACAGAATTGTACACTTGAAACCTATGTGATTTTACTAACCATGATCATCCCAATACATTTTAATTAAAAAAAAAAAAAAACCCTTTTGTGGACTCATATGACAACACAAAAAACAGGGCTTGGTGGACATTTACTTACAGTAAAGACTGAACCAAATCTAATATTCTGGGACAAGCAGCACTCTGAATTGGTACTTTACACATGTCCTAGAAAAGGCATCATTGTGAATCGAAATAGAAGAATCATGCCTTTGTTAGGACATGTGTAAAGTACCAATTCAGAGATCCATTTGAAGTACAATGACTTAGTGTGGAATAAAAACATAAACAAACCCAGAACTTGTCACTTGCTTAGCACACAGTAGGCATTCTATAAATGTTTATCAATGTATGATAAAATAAACAAGTGTGTTCATAACTATCAAGTGTCAAATGTTTGATATGAAGCAGCCAATCTTCTTGTAAGTTCATTGGTTTCTCTTACAATTTAATAATATTCTTTTTCCACCACTGTTGACTTACCACCTTATCAACTTTCCCCACTCACACATGTTGTGCTGAAATTAACTTTTTACATGATGGTCTCCCTCTATTATGCTGTGAGTTCTCAGAAAGCAGGGCCAAGGATTTATTTTCCATTAAGCCTAGTCCTTGGTTCATGCCTAACTGCTCTCCCCTCTGTTGCTGACTTCTAATCCATCTCATTACAGCAATATAAGGTGTCAGTTTCAAACCCAAATCTCGTTGTATTAATACTTTCCTAAAATGATTAAATGACTTCCCATTGTATATAGGATAACATCTAAAATTGTCCATTA